>NC_142337.1:50702500-52060000 GCF_054954075.1 Amborella trichopoda
TGTAATTTTGTTGTAAAAAATTCCTAGGATTAAAATCTATTTTCATATCTAATTACAAAATTTTAAACTCCAAAAATGGTTAAAATCAAGTAGTTCTATAAACATATGAAAATCTTGAAAATGGATGGTTTAGATAATGTATTGCAAGATGCACTATTTATGGGACTCAAAAACTTTTTTTTTTCATATTCATACATCTCAATATCGAGATGATCCATTAGAGGGTATTTCAACATTAAGACAACCTTTTTAATAGATTTTTTAGGTGCATATGTCATTCTACATTTTAAGGTTGCAACCTTATATAAACTTTTTCCTTTAAAAAATGATCGATAGGGCAGATCGTGTTGGAATTTGTCCTGAGATAATTCCCTCGGGTTCTAACTCTCAGACAGCTACTCTAACCACTTGCTTGTACAGTGAAGCTGGGTCACTTATTCTCTGATAAAGCCGATTCCATTATAGAAATTCAAGATGTGCTTGGACTTTACTAATGTGTTGCCAAGTTAAATGCTCGTTGGGTGCATTTAGAGAAGACAGTCAATAGGAATCTCTTTGGGAATTCAACCCAAAGTGGAAATTTGTTGGATTGCGTTGAATCCCTTTAGTTATGGTATCCTCTACTTACCCTCTAGGTGATCTTTTTGTAAGTCAAAGGTTGCCTTTATTTTTGGTCTCCTTTTTTTGGGCGATTTCTTTTTTAGTTGGGATCCCAATTCAGTCATTAATTTTAAGGGCTTGTTTTAAGTAGGTTCTACTGTGATTAGGATAGACTTTTGAACCAAGATTAGAATAAAGTTGAGTTTCTAAAAGTCTTGGGAAAAAAGTAGGGATCATCTTTTGGGTTCTTTTCGCCTCTAAGTACACTCTAAGTGTCAAAAACAAGAAGGAAAACTTGAGTGTGTAGAGAGAGAAAAATTGTAGAGAATAAGACATATGGTGAGAGATTGAGTGTCGTTCTCTAAGGTAAGGTAAGTGCCTTGTAATTTTTTATCTTTGAATTGATGGAAAATCATTAATGGTCTTCGCTCGTGGTTATAACAACGTAACTTGTAATTTGTTGTCTTTGAATTGATGGAAAACCATTAATGGTCTTCGCTCGTGGTTATAACAACGTAAATTTATATATACTTTATTTACCAAAAATCAACCGATCGGATTTTAGGCCTACCACAAACAACAAATATTGCATATACCGTAAAATAATATAATGAGGTCCCTCGGTATATATTTTTCGCTCTCGTGCACGGAGCATAAATTGTACTAATGTAAGGTAATTCAAATGGGTCTTCTTCACAATGAATTCTTAATTCTCATTTCTAACAAAAATAAATTATTAAATATCACATAAAAAAGCAATTTATTCCGTACTAGAAAGAAACGCGCTCCAGAAGACCCTTGTATGAAAAGGGTTCCTTATTATCCAAAACAAAGAAATAACTGCATAGGATCCTTGCAAGATCAAGGGATAGAAAGATAGTTTACGAGATCAGGAGTCATCAACATGAGCTTGGTCATATTGTTATTCGTCTGTGTGAGTGGAGAGCCATCCTTTGAGAACCCTTCCTCACAATCCATCGAGTTAATGAGAGAGCCACTAATGCAGACTTTGAGATCGATGTAATTCTTCTGCTGTAGAGCCGGCACTGATAACTGCAGATAGTCCACTATCTCTCGATAAACATCGAAACAGACCTCAAAACTTTCCTTCTTGTCACTGCCGCTCCTGTTTAACAGCTCCGATATGTAGGCGCAGGTGTCTATTGCATTGGCTACCGTTATTTTGAGGGCGATGGCCATCAGCCAAGCCAAGTCGCTGGCGGAGGTGCCATCAGGGTCCAAGACCAACTTCTTGACACAAGTTTTGGTCGGTTGTGTGATTGCAGGCTTCATTGATGAAGTTGTTAGCTTTTCTTTCTTCTTCTATTCTGTTAGGATGGGTAGAGGACATGGCTAGAGATAGGAGCACAAGGACCAGAGTCATTGCCAAGCACTTCGACATTGACATTGTGAGGGTCGTCTTCTCTACTTTGAGACCTCCAAATCTTAGAGAACCTGCCTCTCGAACTTGCAGGAAGGACTGGACCAATATATGTACATCTTTAACTTAGATTCTAATTAAAAATAAAAATTCCTGAAATAAATTTACTTCTATTTGTCAAACATGCTACTACGTTTAGCATATCGTTTCTTTGATCTCTTTCCTTATTTTTTACCTCACTTTCCAATTGTTTCGTGGAATGCGAGATTTGGAGAATATGTTGCAGCCTTTGCATATTGGAAGGAAAGGGACTCTAGAGAACTATTGAAGTTAAAAACTCTTATAAATCGAAAAGTGAAAAACTGAAAAAGATAGGAAAGCCTTGTTAATTTGTCTATAAAGGCTTCAACCTCTGTTCCTGTAGGGGTGCCAATGGGCTGGGGTGACTGGGCCCGGCCTCGTGGGCTTGTCCTAAAAAATCTAGGGCCTGGTTTAGAAAATGTGGTCGGAGGGTCCGGCCTTGGGCCTAGGCAAGAGAGGCTCGGCCCGGCGCTCCCTTTTTTATTTGTTTTCCTTTAATTTTCTTTAATTTTACCTGGTCATCTTTATAAGAAGTAAAATTGTAATTTTTACTAAAAGACAATGATCTATAACAAATAAAGTTTTAAGACAATAACTTCCAAAATACCATCGTATTTTAATGAAAAGTTTCAAATTATTCCTTATTTAATGATTAAGTTATTTATTAAAATAAAATCTAAACAAACAAATAATGATTTTTTTTTTTATAAGGAAGATGGTTTAATAGAGTTGCAGTCCTTTCAGGAGAAGTAAAGCCTCACCTTAAAACTCATCGAAAATGACAATTATGTTGCCAAAAAACCTTCAAATCGATCATATTGTCTTGAATTGTTGAAAATCAGTATGGTGAAAAGTGGCAAAAAGATAGTATAAAGCAAAGAAAAAAGAAGATTGAATCCTTCTTGTTTTTGGGTACGCAAGAATGCTATTTGAAAATTATATTTGCCTCCGTTTGATATTGTAATAGGTATGCATAAGAAGGGCAACTTATCATCGGGATTTAGGAAAACATAAGGGTCTCTTTAGATGCTCCAAAGCTCTACGGCTGTTACAAGCCTCCATTTCTTCAACGACCTATGACCGTTGGATGTCCCACACTAGCCATTCTCATAAACCTCCATTTCTTCAAAGACCTATGACCATTGGATGTCCCGCACTAGCCATTCTCAAACCTCCATTTTTTCAACGACCTATGACCGTTGGATGTCCCACACTAGCCATTCTCATAAAAAAATTATCGAGCCTTGAGCCCATACACATGCTCGGGCTAGGAGGGGCACCTCATGCTCATATTGGTGTGTGCAAAGTGCGCCATCAAGCGCCCTTGCACGAATATCGCATGCTTCACGTGCCCTGCAGATACACCACCTCTATGTACTAAGAGTATAAGGTATAAGAATACCTACATTTAAGTACTACTCAATTCGCATTCTTCTCTTCAATGTGGGACTAAAAACCTCACAATTGTCTCTCTCTACAAAATACAACTTAGAAAAAAACACAAAAAACCATATTATTATTTTGAAATACACACAAATATTTTTTAAAACAAAATATACTAACAGATCGTTTGTTGTCGATCCCCATTTGAATTGGTTGGATCGACAATTCGGACCATTCTAGGATCATCCAGATCAATGAACGATAATAAAAATATATAAATAAACGATATAAAATTAAAAAAAATTAGAGTTTTATTGGATGGGGATTTAAGAGGGTCCAAGTACAACATTAGATAAGCTTAAATAAAACATAAAAAAGAATGAAAATTGCAATCCTAGGAGGGAACTGGGTCTAAACTCATACCATCCTAGAAATGGTTTGGTCTCAATGGATTTCGCATCTGCATCGGTGATCCGGACTGGATATTGCCATATTTTAAAATATTGAACTATAGGAATTAGGCTTGGGGTTGAGTGGTTAGTTGCTGGGCATTAGAACAAGTGCCAAAACTAGTTAGACCACGTAATACTCTTTTATATAAGTAGTCTGTTTACTTTGATCATGGAGGACTCAGGGCATATTAGGAATTAGTGGAAAACCGAAACGATGGCCAATCGAGCACTCTTGCAAAGCAAAGTGAAAGACCAGCCTTCACGCTCACACTCTTATATTAGTAAGCTAAAGGTTCGAACTTTCTTTATGTGCCATGGGAATGTAGACGAATTTTGAATTTTACCTTGTCGAAATAAACTGTTTGTAAATTCAAATATTTGGAATCTCTAAATAATCGTAAAAGGTAATTGATATGGCTCATCCATGTGTCACCCACATTAGTGGAATTAACTTTAAGATAAGAATTGTTATTATTTAAAGAATATATTTGTAAGAATCAGCGGGATCTTTTCAACAATTCAAATATCATGCTCGGATTGGATGGGCTCCAAAAACATAAGTGCCCCTTTTTATAAAGGGATTGCATGGGCTTCAAGGAAATTATATATAAAGTTCAAGAAATCGCTGTGGTTTGGAGCCAGAAACCTTATCTTTCTTTTGCAATCTTCCTGTTGGGGTTGAAAAGGGAGAGACACGGGGTACGGGCTTTCTGTCTTGTTTCTTCCCTCTCATCAATTCTTTCTACTCATTTACTCATCACCATCCTCTTTTCCTTTCATGTTATGTGTTTTCCAACTCGTGGAATCAACTTCTCTCGTGGCTCGTCTCCACTATGACTCTACGCCATCCCTCTTATCATTTCTCTTTCTTTTGCTCATTTGAGCAGGGCAATCGAATTGTTGGGTTTATGTGGTCTTTAAAGGTTTTAGTGTGTATTGAAATACTTTTATTATAGTGAAATATAAATTCAGTAGGAGTTTAGTCCCTCGAGAACCATACTAAGCGAATGATGTTTGCTTATACCGGACTGTACTTATCGATCTGGACCAGTCTGTTGAAAAACCCAAGTTACCTGAGCATAAAGATTTAACCAATGAGGGTTTTGGGTTAGCCCTTATTGAGGTCGGAGCTTATGCCTAGATGAGAGAGCCGAGGGACTATGTGACCCTTGTGTATGATGGTAGGCCGACTGAGACGGGGCCAAAACGTCATCCATGTTCCATCACACGGCATGCATATTGATAGATCGTTCGGGAAAGCCAGATATCCACATTTGGGTGAAGCGTATGCATGTGCGAGAAATACCTCTATGCGCCATAGAGCTGTGGTCGCATCAAGTCGTAGTGACATTGACTCGTCTCTAGGGGAGGACCTGTAATCCAAAGACTAGGATTACGACCCTTTGATTCATCGACCTAAATTTGGTGACCCGCTAATGAGCATCTGCTTGGACTGTGGGTCATGGGAAATACTGGATCAGTTTGATAAAGCTAGCGTGGTCTGTAGTCCACATTACATATTGAATTCTTAAAATCATATGAATCATTTTCCCATCATATTAATTTAATTGTATTCATTTTATTATTGAAATGATTTTAGTTTTATTATTTGAATTTTTATGAATCTCTCAATATTTTAATTATGATATTTTGGACTTATAAAAATACAGTTATTGATTTTACAAAGTTATAAAAATTCAAATATATAATAATTCGATTTATTTAATTTTAAAAAAAAAATTAAATTCCAAGGGGGTCCAAATTGCACATGGGCCCACCATGTGGCATGTGGGTGGGGGACCACATGTGCCACAAAGGGGTGGCATGCCCAACCCTTTGGATTCTCTTTAATTGCTTTGTCTTCAAGACTTTAAGTTAATGTAAGTTTGATTTGTGGCATGTGGTCAAATCTTGGAAGGAATATATTGACCATGGCTTTATTTGTTTTATAGCAAGTTTGCTTTAAAAGGATATGATCAATTTAAATAGATAGTAAATATTGACCTTATCTTATTTATATTTGGTAGCATTTATTTACTTGATAATATTTGGCATAACCTTATGGAATATGTAACATGGATCGTGCAATTTTATTGAATGCATGATATTTATTTTATTTAAATATATTGATAGGGAAATGATTTAAAAAAAGGAGGATAATGGTTCAAACCAGTGTTTAAAAAAATGCCGAGTCGAACTGGACTCGCCCGGTTCGACTCGAGAATCGCCATGGACAAATCAAATCGGCGAAAAAAAAGGGTATCGTCCGGTTCTAGAGAGAACCGGACGATTCTGTAGAGTGACTCGCCGATTCACTGTACGGAATCGGCGAGTCCGTACAGTGAATCGACGAGTCCCGTACGGAACTTTTTTTTTTTTTTTTTTTTTGGGTAATCCATGATAGATTTTTTTGTAATACTTGATCGATTTTTTTGTAATCCATGATCGAATTGTTTTTTGTTTTTTTTTGTAATCCATGATCAAATTTTTGGTTTTTTTTTTTTTTTTGTAACCCATGATAGAATTTTTTGTAATCCATGATCGAATTTTTTGTAATCCATGATCGAAATTTTTGTTTCTTTTTCTTGTAATCCATGATCGAATTTTTTGTTTTTTTTTTTTTTTGTAACCCATGATAGAATTTTTTGTAATCCATGATCGAATGTTTTGTAATACATGATCGAAATGTTTGTTTTTTTTTTGTAATCCATGATCGAAATGTTTGTTTTTTTTTTTGTAATCCATGATCGAATTTTTTGTTCTTTGTTTTTTTTGTAACCCATGATAGAGTTTTTTGTAATCCATGATTGAATTTTTTGTAGTCCATGATCGAATTGTTTTTTTCATTTTTTTGTAATCCACGATTGAATTTTTTGTTTTTTTTTGTTTGTTTTTTTTTGTAATCCATGATCGAATTTTATGTAATCCATGATCGAATTTTTTGTAATCCATGATTGAATTTTTTGAAAATTTGTGATTTTTTTTTTTTAATCCATGATCGAATTTTTTTTTGCAATCCATGATAGAATTTTTTGAAACTATGTGATTTTTTTTTTTTAATCCATGATCGAATTTTTTTTTGTAATCCATGATAGAATTTTTTGAAAATTTGTGATATTTTTTTTAATCTATGATCGATTTTTTTGAAAATTTGTTATTATTATTTTTTAATCCATATTATTCAAAGAGAAAATGAGAGAGATGATGATTCTGAGGCCACCCTATCCCAGCCATATTATTTACATATCGAGTCCCAACAGCAACAGTGCAGGTGAGCATGAAGGATGGACAATCTTCGGGGATTTTAGATTGGGAACACAACAAAACACTAACACTCAGGGATTTGGGAATAGTCAAACGTCTGCTTATATCAATGATTCGTTTTTAGATCGAATCAATGAATTGTTAAACAAATTCAATCAATGGCACCAACATGACCAAGAAGAACAATATCGTCGTCTATCATTTTATTTTTAGATCATATGTTACTAATTTTATGATTTATTATAGTCCATGTATGTTGATACACTTATTCCATGATAATTCTATATTTATCCTTTTGTGTGATGTAAATTAAATGCTGAATGGCTATTCATGCAGCGAAAGAACATATCAATATTCGCATATTCATTCAAAAACATGAAAATTCTTAATGGAGTACCCTCATTTCTTATTGAATTCCTAAAAAACAATATTTATAATGAATTTTAATAATTTTTTCGGATTTTTTTTAAGCTTTATTCTGACCAATTCACCCGATTCCCGATCCGGATCTCCGATTCGGGGACCCGAATCGGTTTTTTGGAATCCCGATCCGGGTCACCGATCCGTTGTTTAAACCATTGGTTCAAACACATTCCATAATGTTGATGACCCATCTATGGAATGGATGGCTCAGATCTCTCACCCCACAACTCACATTGATCAACGGTCTAGATTCAATCTCATTAAAGAGGCAAACTATGAGAAAACCTTAAGAAACATTAAACCCAAATATTTACTATAAATAAGGGTGCTCTCCCCCAATCTCTACACAACCTCTCTCTCTCTCTCCCATAACCTCTCTCTCACCTCTTTCTCTCCTAGAGAGGCACACCCCACTCTCTCTCCTCTAATTTTCTCCCTCCAAAACCTTAGGTAGTACACTCTTTCCTCTCTTGACCTAAGTTAATTTTAAGGGTTGAAAAAATTAGAGGGGGCCTAAGTTAATTTTGGGGGTTAAGGTTTAGTAAAGATTTATGTGGTGGTTACCTAGTTTGGTCGAAATCAGCTATCCTAATTCGTGATTGAAGCTAGACCACAGATCCTGCACCATTGGATGTTGTGACTCAGTGTAGAGTGTAAAAAGCCCGGATGAGGTAATCTCTGGCATATTTTCTTTATTTGTTTGTTCTTTTATTTTATATTCTCAAGCACAGTATTAGGTTGTATGAATGGCATCAAATAGTTGAGATTTATTTTACTGATGTGTTATTTATTTTGAAATTTTTATTGTTTGTAATAAGACCATCTGTAAGTGAACTTGTTACCAAAATTATAAGGGGTAATTATTATTAAAAAAAAAATTGTATTTCCTCGGCAAAAGATCACATAGGTCTTTATTTCATTGGTATCAGAGCTAGTTTTACTTGATTGCCATTATGTGTCTTTTTTATTTTTGCTTGAGAGATATGACTGCTCGTACTTTCATCTTTGAGATCCTGAAAACCGAAAGGTTTGATAGGACCAACTTTGCTTGATGGAAAAGAAAAATCAAGTTTGTGCTCTATGAAGAAAACTTGCATGAGGTACTTCTTGAGAACCGACCTCGTCGTCCAACTGACGACTCATCTCAAATAATCAAAGATGGGTACGCCAATTGGAAGTTGAGGAACTTGAGATGCAAGCACATTGTTTTATGCGCCATGACAGACTCGTATGCTTCTGAGTACGAGTCAATCTATACGGCTAGTGAGATTTTTGATAAACTTGAAAGAGAGTATGTTGAACCCTCTCTCATGAAGCAAACTATGGCTATAAGAAGGTACAATGATTAAAAATGATATAAGGTACCAAGTTTGCAGATCATGTGCACGTGTTTCGCGCGCTAATCAGAGATTTGGAAGATACAGGCATGAAGCCCAATGAATCTATGCAAGTAATTCATTTAATGAATTATCTTCCTAATTCATGAGAGACTTTCATATCTTCCATCTCTGTTAGAAGAAAGGCACCAAAATTAGAGGAACTCATCACGACCATCAAATCTGAAGAAAACATGAGGAGTTCAAGGCAAACCCTAAGGGATGTTGTGCATATGGTAAAATCTCAATCATCTTTTAAATTTAAGAAAGGAAAGGAAAGAAATACTTTTGAGAAGAAAAGATATTTCAAAAGAAGAGATTTTGGAAACAAGGGAGCAAAGAGCGAGACTTGAACTTGTTTATTTACAAGAAGGGAGCCACGTAGCCAATAGTTATCGGTTCAACAAATCTAGTGGAACTAATAAGGAATTGGCATGTGTGGCTTTCGAGTCCATACTAGCTGACCCTAAGGGAGCTTCTAGGTGTCTTGACTCAGGGGCTACGGCCCATGTCACAAACACCAAAGAAGGTTACCGTTCTTTCACTCCCATGGGGCCAGGACAACAGCATATTTATATAGGAGGAAATCAGAAGACTGATGTACTTGGAGTTGGAAATTTTGAGCTGAAACTGTAGAGTGGGAGCACCTTGATCCTAAAGCAAGCACTTTATGCTCCTGATTTGAGGAAGTGCTTGGTTTTTGTTCCTAAGATGTTTATGGTTGGATTTATAACCACTTTCATTGGGGAGAAAGTGGTGGTCAAGAAGGGTGTGATCATGACTGGACGACTTGTAGACGGGTTATTTATTATTGAAATAAAAGAGAACGTTGCTTATGTCTCATCCCTTAATGAATTAGATGCTACCCTATGACATATGAGGTTATGACACATTAATATCACATGAATGGAAAGATTAAAAAACAACGGGATTCTTCAAAATTATAAGGGAGATTTATCGAAAGTGTGCGAGTCTTATGAGTAAGGAAAACTAATAAAAAAAAATACCACCAGGAAAAAAGAGCTACTAACGTATTGGAAATCATTCATAGTGACATATGTGGACCTATGAATGTGACCACCAAAAGTGAAAAAATATATTTTATCTCTTTTATAGATGACCACTCGTGATATTGCATGTCTACCTTATTCATGCAAAATCAGAAGCCCTAAAAAAATTCAAAGAAAATAAGGCCCAAGTAGAGAATCAAACCAACCTGAAAATTAAAGTCCTTAGAACTGATAAAAGGGGGGATATTCATCTGACCTTTTCAAATAATTATGCATTAAAAATGCGATCATCCATCAATACACCATGTCTTATACTCCTGAACAAAATGGTGTAGCTGAGAGAAGGAATACGACCTTAGTGGAAATGGTAAACAGTATTATGGGGCATGCAAATCTCTCATTGGAGTTTTGGGGAAAAGCCGTATTCGTAGTATGTTACATCTTTAACCGGACTCCTACAAAAGCTGTCACACTTATTCCTCACGAAATTTTCACTGGTCGTACTCCCTCCCTTATCTCACATCAAAATAGAACCAAATTGCAACCCAAAACTATCAAATCCATTTTCATTAGTTACCCAGATCATGGTAAGGGGTATCGATTCTACAACCTTGAAACATGTGTGGTTATTGAAAGCTGCGATGCTCACTTATTCGATGACGAGTTCCTTGAAGCAAGGGTGAGTAGAAAACAAGCCAACTCTTATGATGAGGCCAAAAACAAGGATGTAGTTCGAGACTTTGAACCTGAAACTTCTAAACCAACCCAACATGTTTCTGAACTCCCTAAAGAAAGTGAACATTTACCTGAACCAAGACGAAGTAACCGAGTCAATATACCACCTCTTTACCTAGAACATTTTGATAAGGTCGGGCAAGATCCAGATTCAGAACCTAGAACTCACCATGAAGCATTGATCTGTCCTGAAAAAGAATACTGGGTAGAAGCCATGAAAGATATGTATGCTTCCATTAACCAAAATCATGTATGAAAATTAGTAACTCTACCTCAAAAACATAAGGCCATTGGTTGTAAGTGGATTTTCAAGAAAAAGTTGAACTCTGAAGGGAAAATAGAAAAATATAAAGCTAGGTTGGTTGCAAAGGGTTTCACCCAGAAAGAAGTGATAGATTATGAGGAAACGTTTTCCCCTGTTGCCAAATTTTCATCCATTCAAATCCTTATAGCTATAGCAGCCCATTTTTACTTTGAGGTTCATCAAATAGATGTTAAAACAACCTTTTTAAATGGGGATATAGAAGAAGAAATTTACATGACCCAACCTGAGGGATTTGAGGAGAAAGGGAAAGAGAACCTAGTATGCAAACTTAATAAATCCCTTTATGGCCTGAAACAAGCATCGCGACAGTGGTATATAAAATTCCAAGAGACCCTTACTCTTGCAGGGTTCTCCACAAATAATAAGAATTATTGCATTATCAAAATGTCAGTGGGAGTGATGTGGTCTTTATATCATTATATGTGGATGATATGCTAGTTATTACTAGCTCAATTGCCCTAATAGTCGAGATGAAAAATTTCTTTGCACAACACTTCGATATGAAGGATATTGGAGAAGCTTTATATGTGTTGGGCAGCAAGATAATAAGAAACAGGAGAGAGAATACTATCGAATTTTCCCAGGCAACCTACTGTAATAAGATTTTGGAAAAGTTTGATAAGATGTGTCCTCCTGAAGACATGGATATAAGAGCCATGGAGAGAGTGTCATACGGGATTGTAGTTGGGTCCCTTATGTATGCCATGACGGGAATAAGGCCTGACTTGTCTTTCGTCATGAGTCTGGTGAGCTGTTTCCAAAGTAATCCAGGAGAGGAGCATTGGAAAACTGTAAAAAGAAATCTCAGATATTTAAAGGAGACCATGAACTATGCGCTCATATATAAGGGGGGAACTAAAATAACAATAGAAGGATATTCAGATGCAAGCTATCTCACAGATCCAGATGAAGCGAAGTCTACATCTGGGTATGTGTTTATGCTTTGAGGGGGTGCGATTTTTTGGAAGTCAAAGAAACAAGATATTGTGGCCTTGTCCACCATGGAATTTGAGTATGTGGCATGTTGTCTAACAGCCAAACCGTGTGGATTAAGAAGTTTCTTAATCAACTTAATTTTCATCATGTATGTTGGGAGGAAGTGCGAATTTTCTGCGATAACACTACGGCTATTTGTGTCTCTAAGGAGCCTTGGTTTCACAAGAACTCCATGCATATTAAGCCTTATTTTTATCACCTGAGAAATGAGGTGAGATTGAAAGATATTGAGATCAGCTAGATATCTACAAATTTGATGATTGCAGACCCTCTGACTAAGGGAGTTGTCCCTAATATTTTTGTAAGACATGTGAGAGGGATGAGGATGAGAGAAAGTGAAGAAGAGATAATGTAAAGCCTTCAAAGGCCAAGTGGGAGATGTTGGGTTTATATGGCCTTTAAATGCCTTATGAGTGTGTTTTGAAATACTTTTATTATAATGAAACATAAACTCAGTGGGAGTGTGGTCCCTCGAGGACCATACTAAGTGAATGATGTTTGCTTATACCGGACTGTGTTTATCGATCTAAGCCAATCGGTTGGAAAATCCAAGGTACCTGGGCATAAAGAATTAACCGAGGAGGGTTTTGCCTTATCCCTTGATGAGGTCAGAGCTTATGTCTAGATGAAAGAGCCTAGGGACTATGTGACCCTTGTGTGTGATGGTAGGCCTACTGAGATGGGGACCCAAACCTCATCTATGTTCCATCACACGGCATGCATATTGATAGATCGTTCGGAAAAGCCAAATGTCCACCTTTGGATGAAGCGTATGCGTGTACGCGAGATACCCCTATGCGCCATAGAGTTGTGGTCGCATCAGGTTGTGGTGACCTTGACTCTTCTCTAAGGGAGGACCTGCAATCCACAAACTAAGATTGCGACCCCTTGATTCATCGACCTAAATTTGGTGACCCACTAATGAGCCCCTGCTTGGACTGTGGGTCATGGAAAATACTGGGTCGATTCTATAAAGCTAGTGTGGTCTGTAGTCCACAGTTGAGAGTGGAGTACCTCATTATTACAGATTGAATTCCTAAAACCATATGGATCATTTTCTCATTGTATTAATTAATTATGTTCATTTTATTATTGAAATGATTTTAGTTTTATTATTTGAATTTTTATGAATCTCTCAATATTTTAATTATGATTTTTTGAACTTATAAAAATACAATTATTGATTTTACTAAGTTGAAAAAATTCAAATATATATTAATCCGTTTTATTTAATTTTAAAAAAAAATTATAAAATTCCATAGGGTCCAAATTGCACATGGGCCCACCATATGGCATGTGGGTGGGGGCTTACATGTGCCACAAAGGGGTGGCATGCCCCATCCTTTGGATTTTCTTTAATTGCTTTGTCTTCAAGACTTTAAGTTAAGGTAAATTGATTTGTGGCATGGGGTCAAATCTTAGAAGGGATAGGTTGACCATGGCTTTATTTGTTTTATAGCAAGTTTTGAATAGATAGTAAATATTGACCTTATCTTATTTATATTTGGTAGTATTTATTTACTTGATAATATTTGACATATCCTTATGGAATATATAACATGGATCATGCAATTTTATTGAATGCATGATATTTATTTTATGTAAATATATTGATGGGAAAATGGTTTAAGGAAAGGAAGATAATGGTTCAAGCACCTTCCATAATGTTGATGACCCATCTATGGAATAGACGGCTTAGATCTCTCACCCCACAAGTCACATTGATCAACGGTCTAGATTCAATCTCATGAAAGAAGCAAACTATGGAAAACCCTAAGAAACACTAAATCTAAATATTCACTATAAATAGGGGTGTTCTCCCCAAATCTCTACACAACCTCTCTCTCTCCCATAACCTCTCTCACACCTCTGTCTCTCCTAGAGGGGCATGCCCCACTCTCTCTCCTCCATATTTCTCTCTCTAATTTTCTCTCTCCAAAACCTTAGGTAGTACCCTCTCTCTTTTTTAGACCTAAGTTAATTTTAAGGGTTGGAAAAATTAGAGGGGGCCTAAGTTAATTTTGGGGGTTAAGGTTTAGTAGAGATTTTAAGGGATGATTACCTAGTTTGGCCGAAATCAGCTATCCCGGTTCGTGATTGAAGCTAGACCACAAATCCCGCGCCACTAGATGTGGTGACTCGGTGTGGGGTGTAACAAGCCCGGTTGAGGTAATCTCCGGCATCTTTATTTTATTTGTTTGTTATTTTATTTTATATTCTCAAGCACAGTATTAGGTTCTATGAATGACATCAAGTAGTTAAGATTTATTTTATTGATGTGTTATTTATTTTGAAATTTCAATTATTTGTAATAAGACTATATGTGAGTGATCGTGTTGCCAAAATTATAAAGGGATATTAATATTAAAAAAAAAATTTGTATTTTTCCGGCAAAAGACCACATAGGTCTTTGTTTTACGAATTCCCTTAAACTTGCATGAGTAGCCATCAACCCATTGTAAAGCACAACCGATCCTCTATTAAATTTCTTTGAATATTCAGTATACCATGAAGCTATAATATCTAGCCGTGGCATAGTATGTTTGTAGATATCAAATTGCCATTTAAACACATTCTCATTCTTAATCATGAACCTGCAGAGATCATAGAGGGGCCTGGTTGTCGAGTGAGGTTGTTTATTTCAAGCCCAACTCTGGTAACTTCAAGATATTGGGCAAGCGAGTGTTTGATATGCATTTGCGATCAGATTGGAAGTTCAAAATCTTTGACATCTCAAGTTAAACCTTTAATTGGCTCAATCGGTAAACCGGTTGATTCAACCGTTCTAATCGGACAAGTCCCGGACGGTAAAAAAATAAAAAAAGAAGAAAAAAAAAATATATTAAATTATGAAAAACATATAAAATAATGATTGAAAAAAAAACACATTCAAATGAAGTTGAAAATTAATGAAAAAAAAATGAATTTTAACGAATTGATTTGTGTTAAAGGTATTTTTAAAATTTTATGAAAAAGAGGGAAAAATATAAAAATGACTACTAATAACCAAAAAAAATTTTAATTTTACCATAATGTAAATAATACTAAAAAATATGTTACAAACCAAATTCTTTATTTTTGAGAATTTATATATATATTTTTGAATTTTTTTTTATAATTACCGGTCGATCACCAAAACTGGCCAAAACTGGAACCGACCATCTAACCGGGTGACTAGCGGTTAGAACGCTCTGTTTTTCCAACAGTGCTTGGACTTTAGTACTTCCTATATTTTTTTAGTCTTTCTCCTTTCAATAAACGATGATTACATTATATAAAAGAGGAAATAAATGTTCTAATCCGAGTGCCCTCCAACCGTCCACACCAAATATGAGAAAGTCTCTCTCTCTCCCAAGGTCATTTCAATTTTGGTTTTTGAAAAACCAAAAATGAGTATTTTTGTCTTTTTGAAAAAAATTGTTAGTACAATGAAAAATTGATATGGATGTAATAAGGAGAACTTGAAGGTAAATAAAATGAATAAATATTGTTTTCCCAAAACTTTTTAAGGTTAAATTTGGCTGATCCGACCTGATTTTTCATATTGACAATCCAGGTTACTCATTTAAAGCTTTTCATCTCAACCTTGATTTTGCCATGATATGCACAAAAAACGAAAATATGGTATACTTCAGTTGGTAAATTTAATAGTGTCACTGTTGTCGTATAGTGCTTTAATATTAGGTTGCGATTTGTACCAGGCGTGAACCTTAAATCAAAGCACGCATACCTATGAGTGTTGCTAACGTTTGAAGTTCTGGTGCTAGAAACCCTTATAACGACTAGAAAAATCTATTTTTACCCTTTAATTATGAAATTTAAAGCTTCATAAATGGAGTACATTGAGTTGATCTATAAATACTTACAAATTTTGAAATTTGACAGTCTAGATAATATATTATAAAGGAAAAAGTTTATATAAGGATGCAATCTTATAATGTAGAACTGCGGATGCACCTCAAAAATCCATTGGAAAATATAATTTTAATGTTGAAAGACCCTTTGATTGATCATCTTGACATCGAGATATATGACCATGAAAAATAAAAAGATTTTAAGCCTCGGAAATAGTACATTTTACAACATAATACCTACACCATCCATTTTCAAGATTTTCATATGTTTATAGATCTACTTGATTTTAACCATTTTTGAAATTTAAAATTTTATAATTAGATATAAAAATATATTTTGAGATAATCCTAAGAATATTTTACATCAAAATTATATACCATGATAAAATTTGAAGGTGCACCTTACCTCTACAGCTAGGGATGCATCTATATACCAACTGCACCCTATTATAAAATGCATTATTTTTAGGACTTAAAATTTTTTTTTTTTTCCATACATCTCGAGGTTGAGATGATCAAGCGTAGGGTTTTCGATGCTAGAGCAACCATTTTTGGTGGTTTTTTTAGGTGCACCTTACTTCTATAGTATAAAGTTGACACCTTATATAAACTTACGGATGGTAACAATGAAAACATAGGGTGTCCCGCTCCTTTGCTCAAAGTCCATTAATTTTTCACATACACTAAATAAGATACCTTAGTCATCCATCGTTGGAATTTGATGGTTGGAACCAATGGTTTAAAAAACGGATCGGTGACCCGGATGGGGCTTCCAAAAAACCGATCCGGATCGGCGAATCGGCGATCGGGATCGAAAATCGGGTGAATCGGTCAGAATAAAGCTTAAAAAAAATTCGAAAAATTTATTAAAATTCATTATAAATATTGTTTTTTAGGAATTCAATAAAAAATGAGGGTACTCCATTAAGAATTTTCATGTTTTTGAATGAATATGCGAATATTGATATGTTCTTTCCCTGCATGAACCGCCATTCAGCATTTAATTTACAGTATTTCGTGCTCATCCCTACACTGTTGCTGTTGGGACTCGATATGTGAATAATATGGCTGGGATAGGGTGGCCTCAGAATCATCATCTCTCTCATTTTCTCTTTGAATAATATGGATTAAAAAAAAAAAAAAACAAATTTTCAAAAAAATCGATCATGGATTAAAAAAAAAATCACAAATTTTCAAAAAATTCTATCATGGATTACAAAAAAAAATTCGATTATGGATTAAAAAAAAAAAATCACAAATTTTCAAAAAATTCAATCATGGATTACATAAAATTCGATCATGAATTACATAAAATTCGATCATGGATTACATAAAATTCGATCATGGATTACATAAAATTCGATCATGGATTACAAAAAAAAACAAACAAAAAAAAACAAAAAATTCAATCGTGGATTACAAAAAAAGAAAAAAACAGTTCGATCATGGATTACAAAAAATTCAATCATGGATTACAAAAAACTCTATCATGGGTTACAAAAAAAGCAAAAAACAAAAAATTCAATCATGGATTACAAAAAAAAAACAAACATTTCGATCATGGATTACAAAAAAAAAACAAACATTTCGATCATGTATTACAAAACATTCGATCATGGATTACAAAAAATTCTATCATGGGTTACAAAAAAAAAAAAAAAAACAAAAAAAGCGATCATGGATTACAAGAAAAGAAAACAAACATTTCGATCATGGATTACAAAAAATTCTATTATGGGTTACAAAAAACCAAAAAATTCGATCATGGATTACAAAAAAACAAAAACAATTCGATCATGGATTACAAAAAAATCGATCAAGTACTACAAAAAAATCTATCATGGATTACAAAAAAAAAAAAAAAAAAAAAAAAAAAAAAAAAAAAAAAAAAAAAATCGTACGACTCGCCGATTCACTATTCGGACTCGCCGATTCCGTACAGTGAATCGGCGAGTCACTGTGCGGAATCGTCCGGTTCTCTCTAAAACCGGACGATTTCCGATTTTTCAACCGATCCGGTCCCTTTTCACAAATTCCGAGTCGAACCGGGCGAGTCCGGTTCGACTCGGCGTTTTTTAAAACGCTGGTTGGAACGATGTCAAAGTACTGTAGTAAGCATCACTCCTCACATTGCATTCAGTTCAAAAGGTAGTTCTACACTTAACTGGCGCTCTTCAAATAAGTTAATCCAAAATTCCAAACCGAAGTTTAGTACGGAAGGCGTTTTGAATTGCAAGATTTGTTTATATATAACACTTTAAAACCCTAGTCAACCGTGCACCAGTGGTCTAGTGGTAGAATGGTAACCTGCCACGGTACAGACCCGGGTACGATTCCCGGCTGGTGCATCTTTGAAGCCTAATAATTTTTATGATTGCCACATTTTTTTGAGTCATGAATCTCTATTCTAAAAAAATAATTAGAGCTTTCTTTTTTTTTCAGTCAGGAATCTCTATTCTTAAAAAAAATTAGAACTTTCTTTGTTTTTGAGTCATGAATCTCTATTCTAAAAAAAAAAATTAGAACTTTCTTTTTGAATCCTGCATTGTCTATTGGATCTCACGTTATTTTAGGGAAGTCCCAAAATTTAAATTTGGGAGCTTTGTGTCTAATCATTGACAAAGAAATCCTGCATTGTCTATTAGATTTCACTTTATTTTGGGGAAGTCCCAAAATTTAAATTTGAGAACTTTATGACTAATCAATGACAGTCTTATAACCACCCATTTTAAAATTTAAAAGGCAATATTGATTTTGACATTTTTTTACAAAAAATTAATAATTTATTTATAAACAATCCCCATTATTTTTATTGCATCTGCTTTCTCTCTCTCTCCCTAAAAAAAAA
This sequence comes from Amborella trichopoda, assembly GCF_054954075.1. Lineage (NCBI taxonomy): Eukaryota > Viridiplantae > Streptophyta > Magnoliopsida > Amborellales > Amborellaceae > Amborella > Amborella trichopoda. Next base: position 50,721,229 of record NC_142337.1, read on the forward strand.
AAAGAATTCTATGTTTGAATCCCACATTATTTATTGGATCCCTCTCTCCCTCTCAGTGAAAGAAATTGAGGCTCGGCTTGCGTGATTGTCCTGAATGATTTCAATCCGAATCTATTTTCTATACCGTCGGGCTTCGTACGCTAAAAATTAAAGTTATAGAAATATCCTCCATAATTATTGTTTTGAAATATTCTCTTCAAATTTGTTTATTTTATGTGCCTGTTTTTTTCTTTTTCCCTCATTGCGGAGTTATTATCACCCCTTCAGATCTTTTATATCCGAAGACAAAGCCATTTTATGAGGGATGTTGAAGATAAGAAGTTAAGCTAATTATGGAATTAAAAAAGAAAAAAAAAAAAAAAAAGTACACGCTTAAAATAGAAAAATTAAAAGGGATTTTAAAAGGAAAATGTTGCATCTCAAACTCAGTTCTAGTATTGAAAAACCTTCAAAATAATCATCTTGACCTTTGCGTATTATGAATGTGGAAAAAAATAAGGATTTCAAGTCCTAAAAATAATATATATTGTAATATATTATCTAGATCATCCATTTTCAAGTGTTCACAGATCTGTGAGATCGGTAACATTTTTAGATACACAAATTTCATAATTGATGATGGAAATAGATTTTAATCCTATCATCGGGATTCCTATGCCCAAACTATTTTGTAGACGAGGTTTTAAGGTGAGGATTTACTCTTTTCCTAGAGCCCATGCCTTCCCGAATTCGCATCCAGGTATTGTAGAAACCATGTCCATATTAGTGTAAATTTCTCCAAAATAGATCGTATGTCAAAGTTTTGGGAAAATGGAAATTGAGATGTTTAAAATGTTGATTTCGAACTTTCGACACAATCTATATTTCGAGATTCATATTGAAGCAATTATTTTATGTATAATATGATAAACGGACCGGAAAATTTTAACAGCGAGTCAAATTAAGTAATTAACAAGATGGTTACTTCAAATTAACCAAACCCACTTAAGTGTCTCCTTTGTAATTTTTTCAAAACATTGGCCGTGTTAGTTTTTGAATCATGAACAAGTTACGTTGTATTAAGTAATTTAGCCTGAAAGGCAGGCCAAATTTCAAACTGTCTCTAATTGTTCTAGGTTCCGAACCGAGTGCAAGCTATTTTGTATACAAGATAGGGAAAATTTTTAATATGTCCCTGCTTATTTCCGGTTCCAATCTTGAAGCCATAAAACCACATCTTTGATTTTAGAGCCTGGATTATGTTGGGGTAGTTTTGCCATTTGGCTCGAATGTCTAGTCATGGAAATAAGCTAGGCTTAGGCCCTAATTTGCAGGAACTTAAAAAAATGTATGATCCATATATGTGTTGCAAAATGCACTATTTTTAGTGTTTGAAATCTTCTTCTCTTTCTTCCTTTTTTTTTTTTTTTTTTTTTTTTTTCAAGTACATGATTATTGAGGTTGATATAGTTAATTTTTAATGTTTAGCACAAACTTTTCCTCCCAGATTTGAGAAATGACTTTAGAAGCCTCACTATTATGCTAACTTTCTCCTAAAAACAATAGTTTTGATAATAAGTAAATGTAGAACCTTCCTTTTCAATAACTTTTAATAATGAAATTTTATTCTCCAAAAATTATTTATAATTTATATCATCCAGATAATATTTTTGGTTTGTTAATCCTTTCGTAGTTAGTTCCGTTTGGAAATACTTTGGCTAATGAGAATGAAATGTGGGCCTTATTACATGTTGTGAGGCCTTTTGTTGAACTAAGGTTGGGTGACACTTTAATGGTAGAGGGTGATTTATAACAGGGTGCAGTTTGTATAGAGCCGAGGTTCTAAACAATCAAAGTAACATGCATGTTCAAATAGTGTCGCGAAATATGGTTTCAATACTGTAAATCTTTGTCATATAGCTTTAAAATATATTTTCATGTTTAATTATAAAATTTTAAGCGTAAAAAATAGTGTAGATCAAGCAATTCTGTGAAAACTTGAAACTCTTGAAAATTGACAGTAAAAAAAATGCGTTACAAGATGAACTATGAAAACTTGAAATCCATTTTTTTCTTATGTCCACGCATTTTGATGCCGAGATGATCAATTTGTGGATATTTAAGCAACAAAACAACCTTTTCTAATGAAACTTTTGTGGTGGGCTCTAATTTGATTGTTTAGAGCCTCGGCTCTATATAAACTTTTTCCTTAACAAAAGGGTGTGGTTTGTATCGAGCCGAGGTTCTAAACAATCAAAGTAAAACATACCTTCAAATAGTATCGAGAAATGTGGTTTCAATACTATAAATATTTGTGATAGCCTTAAAAGATATTTTTATCTTTAATTATAAAATTTAAAGCTTAAAAAAGAGTGTAGATCGAGCAGATCTATAAAAACTTGAAAATCTTGAAAATTAACAGTCAAAAAATGCATTACAAGATGCACTATTTCTAAAATTTGAAATCCATTTTTTTCTCATATCCTTGCATCTTGATGTCGAGATGATCAATTTGAAGATATTTGAGCATCAAAAAGACCTCTTCTAAAAAAAATTTTGAGGTGGGGGCCTTGTTACACGTTGTGAGGCTTTTTGTTGAACTAAGGTTGGGTGACACTTTAATGGTGGCGTTTTATTTTTAGATAATTCAGTAGGGAATATAGGTCCCTACTTGTTTTTATATTCCCTACTTGTTTTTTAAATGGTTAGAGTTGTAATTCTTTTTGTCGAACTAAGGTTGGGTGACACTTTAATGGTGGAGTTTTTATTTTTTAGATAATTCAGTAGCGAATATAGGTTCTTACTTGTTTTTTAAATGGTTAGAGTTGAGGCTTTTTGTCGAACTAAGGTTGGGTGACACTTTCATGGTGGAGTTTTTATTTTTTAGATAATTCAGTAGGAAATATAGTGTTGGTACGTGTGTGTGGCTATGAGGTCTTTAAACGTGCAATATTTCTCTATCTTATAATTTAATGTTTATCTCTAAAAAAGGGAGGCTTCTTAGAGAGAGAAAGTGTCGTTATCTTACGGCTAGAAAATAACCACCCACTTCCCAAGATTACAGGATCACGTTTTCTCAGAGATTTCAGGAGGAAGCCGAACGTTGGAGAACGACCTCCTCCATCCCTCTTTAAGAAGGGTTTCATGGCGAAGGAGAGGGACACAGAAATTTACAAAGTTCTCATTGTTCTGGTAAAAGCCTGATCTCTGCAATCGATAGCCTCACGACACTGCCCTTAATCCTGGGAGTGGGTCCATCTCTTCCCTTAAGTTTTCAACATTTGTATCAAAGCAGGTTGTGGAAGCGTGGTGAGCTCATAACCTACAGATCCCAGCAGTGCGAACATAAATTGTTCAAGAAAATTTTTCTTTGTAGTTGCTGCTTACTAAGAGTCTGCAAACTTATTGATTTAGCGAGCAGACAACCTTTTCTTAAACACAATTAAATTTGTTTTTGAACTTTTAGGTATTATCTAAAAATTTAAAATGGCATCTAGGCTAGTCATGTCAGAATTATCCAAACTTGAAAAACTTAATGAGACCAATTTTTTTATGTGGAGAAGAAAAATTGGATATATTCTTTTTCAAGATAGGGTAAGTTATGTCCTAGAAACAAAACCACCAGTTTTAGAGCCTAATGCCAATGGTCAAGCCAGAAAGCGACTTGAAAAATGGTTAGAAGATGACAAAGTAGCTAGAACTGCTATGTTGAGCTTTATGGAAGATGATTTACTTAGAGTCTTTGAGGATTACACCACAGCTCAAAGTATGATAGGCCCCCTATCTGAAAAGTATGAGATCACTTAAGAGACCATTGTACAGTTATTGTTAGAAAAATATAATTCTTGCAGAATGAAAGAAACAGACTCAATGACCGAGCATGTCAATAAAATGACAATGCTAGCAAAAGACCTTGCTACAGTTGAGAATCCAGTCCTCGATAGCATGCAAGTGTCCATTGTCCTTAACAGCCCCCTCTATCTTGAGAGTCTGTTGTAATTACATTGAACCATTCTGCACAAGAGATAATTATGTTAAATCTTCCCATGCATCTTAGTATTGAAGCTAAGAGAAGAATGATGAAGAAGTCAAATGAGCTCCACTTTGCCCAAAGTTCATCTTCTCAGATCCTCAAAAAACCTTTCAATTATAAAAAAAAAATAGGTATAAAGGAATGGGGAGAAATTTTAAAAGTTAAAGAATAAGGTTGAGAATACCTGTTTTTATTGTAAGAAAATTGAGCATATCAAGTTTAATTGTCCTAAGCTAAAAATAAAAATAGGAATCAAAATAACAACCTTGTTCGAAATAATCAAAATAAGAGAAAGGATTTGATCTGCGTAGTCCTAGAATCAATAGTTACCGATCATGACCTGAGAAATTGGTGGGTCGACTCAGCCGCCACTCGACATGTCTCGAGGACCAAGGATAGATTCACAGAATTGAAAGAGATTGCAGCCGGTAACCAGCGGATTTATAAGGGAAATGACACATTATGTGATGTACTAGGTGTTGGTACTTTCAAGCTGTGTTTACCAAGATGAACAAATATGCGCCCAATATGAGGCGCAATTTGATTTTTGTCCCAAGGCTAGACAACAAGGGTTATGAAATAAGGTCCAGGTCTAGTCGGGTTACCATGGGGAAGCATTCTAGAGCTTTGGTGTATGGTACTAAAGTTGACAATTTGTACTGACTGAATATTAATGAAAGTTGATCATTTTTTGGTTATATTGATGTTTCTTTTTATGCTTTTATGTGTATGGATGATCCATATTTATGGCACTTAATATTATGATATATAAATAAAGACAAAATGAATCAAATGGTTAAACGAGGCTTGCTCCACAATTTCTCGAGCCATGTATTTCTGGTAAATTAACTAAGAAGCCTTTATCTAAAGAGAAAATATCTAATGAACTACTTAGTATTGTTCACTCTGTTATATGTGACCCATTAAATGTGAAAACACATAGAGGTATGAAATATTTCATAACATTTATAGATGATTATTCACGTTATGGATATATATACCTAATTAGTAAGAATTCATATACATTAGAAATATTTAAAGAATATAAAGATGAGGTAGAAAATCACTTAGGTAGACATATTAAAATTCTTCGAACAGATAAGGGAAGTGAATATTGTTCCACCTTATTTTTTGAATTTTGTAAAGAGTCTGGTATAATTCACCAAACAACTATGTCATATACACCACAACAAAATGGTGTATCTAAAAGGAGAAATAGAACTCTAATGGACATGGTTAGGTCCATGATGAGCTATGCAAATTTATCACGTCATATTCTCAACACTGCAATATATATCATTAATCGTGTTCCAACTAAATTTATAGACTTGACCCCATATGAATTATAGACAGGTAGGAAACCTGACATTACTATCTTGAAAGTTTGGGGTTTTTGGGCACATGTGCTTATACCACCACAAAATAGAGATAAATTACAAAGTAAAACTATAAAATGCTCTTTTATAGGCTATTCAGAAAATTCTAAAGGGTATAGATTCTATACCCATGATACTAGATCATTAGTAGAGAGCCGTGATGCTAATTTCTTAGAAAATATAGATGATGAAAATATTTTAAATAAGCCTATTGACTTACATGAAATTGATAAAGATAGGGGTTTGAAAGACCTTGTTTCTCAGACTCCCTCTACATTTGGCGAGAATGATTCAATTGAATCAAGTATACTAGATAGGCCTAAAAGAACTAGAGCCCCACCTACAACTTTAGAAAAATTTTATGTATTTATGAATGAAGATAATTACTCTTCAATGAGTGAGGATACAATAGGTGAACCTCATAGCTATAGTGAAGCTATTAGCTCACATGACTCAGCTGAGTGGACTCAAACCATGAATGATGAACTTGATTATATTAAAAGAAATCAAGTCTAGGAGTTGGTTGACGTCCCTAAAGCTAGAAAAGTCATCGGTTGCAAATGGGTCCTAAAAAAAAAGCTTAATGCAAATGGATCTATTGATAAATATAAAGTTAGGTTGGTAGCTAAAGGATTTACCCAAAGAAAGGGCATAAATTATGTAGAAACTTATTCTCCAATAGCAAAATTTTCATCTATTAGCATCATCTTTGCATTAGTTGCATATTATGATATAGAATTATTTTAGATGGATGTCAAAACAACTTTCTTAACTGGAGAATTGAAAGAAGATATATATGAAACAACCAGAAGGATATGTAATTAAAGGCCAAGAAGACAAAGTATATGAACTTAAAAATCTTTATATGGTCTAAAACAGTCTTCTAGGTAATGGTAGGCAATGGTACTTTACTTTTCATAATGCAATCACTGAAATTGGTTATATAGTCAATATGTTAGACCATTGTGTATATGTCTAGAATAGTGGGCGCAATTTTGTTATATTGTCACTATATGTGGATGACATTTTGATAGCCGGTAATGATATTGGCATGATTAACCATATCAAATCATGACTAAGTTCCCATTTTGAGATGAAAGATATGGGAGAAGCCTCATATGTATTGGGCATTAAGATAACAAGAGATAGAAGTTCAAGATTTCTATATTTATCTCAAGAAAATTATTTAGAAAGTGTTTTAAATATATTTAAGATGGAAAATTGCAAGCCCATAGATTCACCTGTTTGTAAAGGCTTGAAATTATCAAAGAAAATGTGTCCATTAAATGATGGTGACAAAGCTGAAATGGAAAGAATTCCATATGGTCAAGCTGTAGGATGCATAAGTTATGTCATGTTATGTACAAGACCTGATTTGAGTCATGCATATGGTTTTGTAAGTAGATTTCATAGTAATCCTAGGATAGCTCATTGGCAAGCGGTAAAAGGATACTCAGATATATTCAGAAAACTACAAATTACAAGTTGTACTTCCAAGTTGACAACTTAGAGGTTACTGGGTACTCTGATGCAGATTTTACAGGAGACCTAGATGATAGAAAATCAACCTCAGAAATTGTATTCATCTTTGGAGGTGGATGTGCTTGTTGGTCTACTAAGAAACAAGGTTGTGTAGCTCGGTATATTATGGAAGCCGAGTATATTGCTTATATCATTGCTACAACTTATGCCATTTGAATTAAACGCTTCATAAATAATTTGAAGCTGGATATAGCCGACGAACTTATTAAATTTTTTTGTGATAATCAGGCTGTTATTTCATCAATTAGAAATGGAGCTTATAGTTCCAAAGGTAAGCACATTAAAATTGATTATCAATATATTTATGATATTATTAGAAAGAATGAAATAACTATAAGTTATTTGTTATTTTTAGATATGATTGCAGACCCTTTAACAAAAGGATTGAGTGCAGAAATATTATCAAAGCATGTAGCTTTGATGAGACTTGAAAATATTTAAGTCAGGAACTCTCAAATGGGATATTTTTTGATGTCTTGGTCATGAGAGGAAAAACCGCATTAGCGTGAAAAACCATGACATGACTTCGGATATTTTTTGTTATGAGATGTATAACCGCACTTGCGTGATAGCCTAATGAAAAAAATATGCACATAAATGTTAAATTCATTAAGTGGTAAAGACTTTATGATTGGCCAAGTGGGAAATGTTGGTACGTGTGTGTGGCCATGGGGCCTGTAAACGTGCAATATTTCTCTCTGTTATAATTTAATGCTTATCTCTAAAAAAGGGAGACTTCTTAGAGAGAGAAAATGCTGTTATCTAACGGCTAAAAAGTAATCACCCACTTTCCAAGATTACAGGGCCACATTTTCTTAGAGATTTCAGGAGGAAGCCGAATGTTGGAGAATGACCTCCTCCATCCCTCTATAAGAAGGGTTTCATGGCCATGGAGAGGGACATAGAAATTTACAGAGTTACGGAAATTTACAGAGTTCTCATAGTTCTGGTTGCAATCGATAGTCTCACAACACTGCCCCTAATCCTGAGAGTGGGTCCATATCTTCCCTCAAGTTTTCAACATATAGGTCCCTACTTGTTTTTTAAATGGTTAGTATTTTGAAACTCTCTATAGGATTGAAAAGCATGATGTGCGATTAAGGTATGGAGGGGTGCTACCACAAGGAACCCAGGTCCTTTCGAGGCTGATTTACAAAATGCCATAACATGGTGTCGTAGAGAGCAGCGGTGTCTTGCAAATTAAGATTGGATCCAAATTGATGATTTGTGCAATTCTTTGAACATATTTTTTTCTCTTATTTATAGAGAAGCAAAGAGAGAAACGTATCTGCTAGCCAAACAGAGGGTCCCTCTTACATGTAGTACATCATAGATGTTTATGATTATTAATGGATTGTATATAATGAGACCATTTACTTTTTATACAAAGAGGTCACAATTACTTACAACCATCCGATATGAAATCTGATAGCTTAAGTGTGTTATAAAGTTCGAAAAAAATTATTTTAAACTTTGAGCTTGGTTGGAATAAATGCATCCATCTAATTTCACATCTAAAGGTCAAGATTAATTGTGACCACCTTGTATCAAAGATAAATGCTCTCATTGTATACTTTTCCTTTTGTTTTTCATCTTATTATTGTAGCCTTTTGAGTTTTATAGAGGCATAATCTTGGTCAAGAAGAGAAAAGGAAAAACCAAAAAAAACGGGTTTTTTTTTTTTTCAGATAAAGTAAAATGTTTTATGCCAGCGGGCCTATCATTTATACCATCTGATTAGTTAGACTATGCAAATTTTGTCTCGATTTGCAAGTGCAATCCAACAAAATTAGACATGCAAGATGCAGGGCCCAGTCGCCTAGAAACAAAGTCCTTTGATGAAACCCCCATAGTGTTTTTTTTGTCGAAAGGTTTATATAAGGTTGTAACCTTATACTATTGAAATAAGGTTTACCTCAAGCATCATGTGGCTTCCAAAATCGAAAAACCTTCCAGTTAATCGTCTCGATCTCGAGGTGCATATATATATATATATATATATATATATATAAATTTTAATTCTTAAAAAATAGTATACCTTGTAATAAGTTATTTGCACGGTCCATTTTCAAGATTTTCAAGTATTTATAGATGCTTGAGTTGCATTATTTTTGGGATTTTAAAGTTTATAATTCAAGTTGAATATAGACTTTTGAGTTTCTAACACCAAAACTATATTTCATGGCAAAATTTAGAGGTGCGCCTTACTTGTATAGCATAAGCTGGGCAACTTATACAAACTTCATCCACTTTTTTATATCTGAAGACCGTTCTTGCGTTGATCTACAAATGACCACTGAGTTACTCTCTTGTGTCAACCTCGCACACGTGCCATACGACATTTTGTAATAGAAAGTTGTTTCATGAGGGCTAGACCTCATTTCTACACATGTGGTCCAGGAAGTGTAAAGCATCCATCTTAAAGATAGACGCAAGTAGGTCTTTCATCTATAAACAAGGGAAACTAATGGTCCAAATGTTTTCTCACTAGAATTATTATTTTCAGTTTTTAAAATTTATTTATTTATCATATTTATGATCTTAAAATCCATCTCAAAAATAGATTTATTAAGAGGCCCGCATTTCTACACATGCGGGCATGCCGCATAGAAACGAGGTCTTTTCTTAATTACGCTCGTCACATTACTGATATTACAGAACGATGAGTACAACTTATCGCCGTCTAATCAAGAGATAGGCCCCATCGCGTTTGTATGTGTGATTTTCACAGTGGCGCTGCACTCCTCGAGTCACTCTCTGGCCATCAACGGTGATGACACCTACTACTTATGACCTAAGATGTCCAAGTGGTCATGAACATAATACTCTCAACCACCTCCTCTTCAAAAACGGAAAAAACACAGACACGCAGTCGCTTCCATTTCCACTCTCTGATTAGTGCACAGAGAGAGAGCTTATCAGAATATACAGAGGTGTGAGAAAGCACGGCCATGGCAATGGCAATGGCGATGGCAGCTCGTCAAGCGATGAGATCTCATATCACCAACACTCTTAGGCCCAATGGCTCCGCTCAGGCTCCCGTTCTTTTGCATAGGCGTGGCATGGCAGGAGGTGGAGTTATTCAACTCATTCTTTTATCTTTATTATTATTTTTTATTTTCTTATGCTTCGGTTTCTGCTGAATGGATACAGGATGTACTTTAAGTTTAGGGCAAGAGATCGGGTTGATTCTTTTAGGGTTGGGTTTAAGGTTCGAGATTCAGTTTTCATTCTTCAAATTACACTCAATGTTGATTTTGTAAGGTTTTGTTCCTTCAAAGAAATTGATGGTGATCATGTAAGAACATTTGATACTTTGTAAAGGAAGCGAAACAGAAAATACATTTGAGTTTTTATAACCAGTCCTAGGGTTCTGAATAAAGATTCAATACAAAATTCTCTTTTTCCTCTAAAATATACTATTAAAAGCCCCTTGGTTTTACACAAAAGAAGTACTTTAATCCAAGCTTGGGATTGCTATGATGATTATCCCTATTGTGGATAACGAATAAGTTTGATAGCAGCTTATGATTCTCTGATAAGCTGTATTATTTGGGTATTTTTTGAGAAATTTCAACTGATGCATGTCAAATCCTTGAGGAATCATTTTTGGATCAACTGGTTCACTGATTCTTGAAGATTTTTTTTTCCTTCTCCCGAGAATAGAAGCAAATAATGCATTGTAATTGTATTGATGATGAGGTCACTTGATTCATGTTTTGTTTCCTGGTGGCCACATAGAGTTTAGGCCAAAGTTTGTTGTTTGGGTTATGATGTGGTTTTCTTTGTTTTGAGTTTCGAAGTACTTTTGAGCATGTGCACTCTAAGGCTTTGGCCCAATTGGGTTGTTGGGCCAAAGCCTTAGCTTCACTTAGATGTTGTATTGAATTTTTGAGGACCTTTGACAATCCGGGAACATTTTGTATTATATTGTATATGGTTTTACAGTACCTTTAGCTAGTCCTCTAAGATATATGTTCTCCTTACCTTTACTATGTTGACTTTCTCAGCATCTACCATCTCTACGGCTGATATTCCATACTGTAATGTTTTAAGCCTTCTCAGTATATGCAGTTTCTATTTGCTAGAGAAGACTACTCCCTACTCTCTGAATTGTTGTTTCTCTTGATCTATGTTGAATGTATCTTATCTCTAACATCCAAGAGATTTGGCAATTAAATTTTTAATCTTTAAAATGATCGGACTACAAGCCATCATTGGCTTCATGCCTCCATTTTGTTCACTATAAAAATGCACACGCCATCGTTTGGCATGAATACTGCAATATGCTTTGCATAAAGAATATAAATTTTTATATAGTTTGGTTCCATTAAAAATTCAGGAAAGGTTTATATAATGTTGTTCTGGTGGGAGCACATTAAGTTGAAGCCATCAATATATGGTGGTTTCCTTTTCTCGACCTGTTGCTTTATTCTTCTTTAAATCATTTAATTGTAATTTAAATTTGCAGATCATCATGGGCCTCCAAAGGTTAATTTCTGGGAAGATCCATTGAGTCCCTCTAAGTGGAAAGAAGAGCATGTGAGTATTCTGCTTTGAAGTCCTGAAAGCTAAGTTGGAAGAGTCAGTACAATGTTGGAAGAATCAGTACAATATTAGTTACTTATCAAAAAAGAACAAAAGTCTTGAAAGCTATCTTCCTTGTCAAATTCTAACAAATTGCGTTGTTTATATTTCGAAATGAAATCTTGTTTGCTATTTTATGGTACAAATTTAATCATGCTATTGTAGGATGTGATTATCAGTTAAGACAAGAACAAGGGGAGTTTACCCTTAATTATTCATAAGTTGTTTCTAAAATTTGTTCAGTCATGGATGTTTTGTTTTGATTAACAGCCTTGAGGTGGTGTTTACTGGTGGTATAATCCAATATTTTCATCATCCATTTCAGATAAATCCGTCTGGAAGCTATATCTTTAATTTTTATTATGTAGAGTCTTGTCATGTGGGAAAAGTACTTCCATCTAGCATTTCTCTCTTCTGACTAATTATCACTAGAAGGAAAACTAAACTTTTACATGTGCTTTGAGCATTTGGATTTGACAGAATTGATCTTTGTGCCCATATGAGAACTATTACAGTTAGATAATGATATTTAAATATTTGAAGTTCTAATTGCACAAGGGAAATACCCATTTTTTGTATAGGGCTACCTCTCAGGGGTGGTCTATTCTTTTTGAGTAATGTTTTGTATAGGGCTACCCTTTTGGGGTAGTCTTTTCTTTTTGGCATGAGGCTCGGTCTGTGGGCTCCTATGCACACCCTTGTACTTATTATTCTTTAATACAACAGTTAACAAAATAAAAAAAATTGCATAAGGGAAATCCAATATCCATGCTGATGCCATGGTTCAACTTGGCATTTCTTTAAAATTCAGATACATGTACTGGCAATACAATTATATGCGTACATTCTTATATAGATGTATATGTACATAGAAACACACATATATGTGCCTGCTTGCACGCATTCATAAGTTTAAGGCTATGTTATAAAGACATAGATACATGTGTCAGTGTTTGAAGTGGATATTAGTGTCAAAATGCTGACTCCAAAATTAGCTTTTTAGATACAACTAACATGTACACCTTTTAGATAAGGAAAAAGTTTATATAAAGATGCAACCTTATAGTGTAGAACTACGGATGCACCTAAAAAATCCATCGGAAAAGTTAGTTTTAATGTTGAAAAACCCTTTGATTGATCATCTCGACATCGAGATGTATGACCATGAAAAATAAAAAGATTTTAAGTCTCAAAAATAGTGCATTTTACAACATATTATCTACACCGTTCATTTTCAAGATTTTCATATGTTTATAGATCTACTTGATTTTAACCATTTTTGAAATTTAATATTTTATAATTAGATATAAAAATAGATTTTGAGATAATCCTAAGAACATTTTACATCAAAATTATATACCATGATAAAATTTAAAGGTGCACCTTACCTCTACAGCTACGGATGCATCCGTATGTCAACTGCACCCTTTAGATAATGGGGCAGGAGATTTTAGGTGGCATCTATGTATTTTTATTTTGAAATGTCAACTAAAAAGTTAACAAGAAGTATTTGATTTTTAAAGTGTTAGGCATGAGTGTTTTATCCTTGGTGTGTCAAAACATGCAAAAAACCAGAGACATCTATGTCCATGTTACACGGCTTCAAGCAGATTCATCTATTTGTCTAGCCTTTTATGTAAGTGTAAATAGTATATGATATACTTTTAGCGGAACTTGTTTGTAGTCGAGAAACTTAAAAACTTTCCCAAAATTGGTGTAATATTGTCTCACCTACCAAAAAAAATAAATTGGCATTATTTCATTTTTATAAGGGGAAATTGTTTTTGCCTCTGCCCCATTAGGCTTCATGTTTCCTCGCCTCCCATGTGGTCAAAAGTGGCTACTTGGGAACCGAGCTGCCCTTTCGAGCTTTCTGATTGGTTTTGGCTAGATTTTCCTAGAGGCTTCCTGTACAAGTCCCACCCAAAAGGGGCTTTGGGGGAACCACTTTCAAAACTCAACTTCAGTGGACCAATCTACTTATTTTGTACTCTCCAAACAATCACATGAATACAAGACTTTGATAGTCTTGCGCATATCTTCTTTAGTCCTTTACCTGTTTAGCTGCTCAGAGCACCATCATTTGGGACTCAGCTTTGTAGCTTGCACACCTCTTTGAGGTTAGAAGTTTCCTTTAACACTATTAAGGAAAATATGCAGCAAAGAAGATAATGATTGATGTCTCGTATCGTGCTCCTTAAGTATCATGTGCAGGAATTCAGAAATATTTGTTCTTTGAATATTCAAAAGCATTTGATACTGCACATCAAATGCTTTTGGTCACTCTGATTTCCAGATACCTTCTCTAAGGAGGCAGAGTCCTCCTTGGTTTGTCTCTTTCGCAGAGTTTAAGTGGTGCTGACCATATGCCTCTGGCTTTTTCTGCATGAAACCCCTTTTGGTAAAAGTCTAAGCAAGCATCCTCTCCAACTGGATTTTTTTTTTTTTTAGTTGTTAATGTTGTGTGCTACTCATTAAAGGTGTATACTTTACGAAAATTGTGTTACCGACAATGTGAGACTTTATAAAAACTATGCTCAACAAGGCAAAGAAACTATTGTGGGGCAAGTGCACAAAAATTTCAGAAACCAAAAATGGTTGCAGAAAACTTCTATAGCGTGATTAGGGAGTTCTGAAGTTCTCACATGTAATAGTGAGTGGAGTGGTCATGATTCCTTCTCTTGCTAGGCTATTAACTCGAGCATTTGTTTCTCTTCAAATTTGTTTGAACAGCTCCGAGATATTGGAAGCTTTCTCCAAAATCTCAGAGAATAGTCCATCAACCTGCCAGAGTTGCCTTTCACGTCCTTACGCCGCAGGATTGTTTATGTTGAGTTCCTTTCCACCAACAGAGAGACCCAACTTGGATTATACAACCTAAGATCTGTTATCAGGGCATTCACTTCTGCTTCCGTTGCATCTATGCAGTCAATCGACCCATATAATTATAGTAGTGTTTTGCTCTATAATTGCAAAAGACACCTCTGACACCTGCAGGGCCAGATTGCAAATCGAACTATGATCAAGTTTGATTTTGGTGGTGCTAAAGGGTGGAGGACTCTAGGCACATGAGTTCTTTGGATCCAGGCAAGGAGCTGCCTTGAGGCGCACAATACTTCTGATTGAAGCACACCTTGAATATCATTAAGCAAAGGGGACAAGAGTTTAATACGACGAAGCAAACTAAGTGAATACGTGACATGCATAGATGCATACTGATCAATCCTTGGCTATTTTATACTTCTCCAACTGAAGAAAAAGACTTTTAGCAAAATTTTTGCTACATGCTACTCTGTTGAAAGCCATTTTTGATATATGCCTTGAGGCGCACAGTACTTCTAATTGAAGCTCACCTTAAATACTATTAAGCAAAGGGGAGAAGAGTTTAATACCGAAGCAAACTAAATGAAACGTGACATGCATAGATGCGTAACATTTGGCCTTTGAAGATCAATCCTTGGCTATTTTATACTTCTCCAACTGAAGAAAATGACTTTTAACAAAAATTTTGCTAATTAGCTTTATGGAAGAGTCAGTTAAGGTATATGGTAAATGTTAAACCTAAGCTTGATCCATTGGTTCTCATGAGCCTATCCAGAAAACTTGGCCTGAATTCCATGTGCCAGCAATCAACATGGTATTGTCGGGATACTGAAGGAAATGGACATTTGCTTGTGTGGCTTGACATCTATTTTAAGTGGTATAGAGAGAGACTCATGAATAGTAACAGACTAACAGTCTTGAGCTAACATTGTCTTACTAAATTTTTACTTGTATAAGATAATGCTTTCTTATCATCATGAGCTATACACCTCACATTCCTTGAATATTCTTTTGTGAGAATTGCAAAATGTATTTAAAAAAATAAAAGCTTACACAAAAATCTACTCAGGTTGATGTTCAATCCTGTCTCTTTTTTTATTAGTTAGGTATTTCTTGGTCCTCTTTCGATCTTATGCTATTATCATAACCAAGCTGTTTGCACCTTTTTCACCGTTTACTATTTGTGCATCAGAAATATCCTGATCACCATGCTCTCCTTTATATGTGGGATTTCACTGAAATATTGAAAAAAATCTGAGATCAGCGTGTAATTTCTCTTCAGGTGCTTATTAGCGTGTCCGCACAATTCTCTTCCATCAGGAAGAGGCATAAAGATGTTCTCTATAAAGCTTCACCCATCCATAGAGCTAGAACTCTCCTTAGAGTAGGGCTGCAAATGGATTAGGTCCTGGTTGATCCTACCTGGACCCGATTGGCAGGGTTGGGTCCTGACCCAGATGTGGATACTGACTTGAAACCACGTGTCAGGCCTAGGCCATAGACCCGGATGATATACTATATATGTTATATATCTGGGCCTGGTTGAACCCGACCTAACCTGCCGGATATAGTCCTGGACCTGGATTTTGTTGACCCTTAAGGTTGCCAGGTTGACTAACCCAATTAGCAACCCTAAATATAGGCGCACACCATGCTGCATAGGCCCTGCGACGAAAACTGCATTTGGGGTATAACCTTAAAGGGAACCACTTACAGTCAGCTTCCTTAGCAGAACCCACGGAGTCCTTAGGACTTTTTTCTTCCTTAGCGAAAGCCCTTCGGTACCTTAGAGTATAAATTTAATAAATAATTTTATATAGTTTTTTGTGTGATTTATTCTTATATTTTGAGTCCTGGGTTTGCTGTTTGTACAGTTATGTTTAGCTCCTCTACTATTACAAAAGTAATTGTATCAAAAAGCACAGCACCAACGAGAAACATCTCACCCATTTTTTGTCCTCAAATTTATCCTAACTAGCTAGAATAAATTTATTATAATTAAAAATGAAATAGAAAAGTCCTTAGTTTGGGAATTTATTTTGATCCTATATATGCTTTGTATAATGCAAGTTTTGAATCCTCTGTTAAATTGACACAATCATAAATCATTCTTTTTAACTCGATAGTTTACATTGGCAAAAATTATTTTAAAAAATAGAAATAACAAGTTGGATGGCTCAATTGTCCCTTGTTTTAAATAGGAAAAAATTAATTTATTTAAATGTTCAATTAGTGATTTAAAATTTAAAATATTTGGCAAGTGATATGTATGAACCTCTTAAATTGCTATTACTGATTTTTAAAAAATAAGTATTTTTCACTCAAAAAGATTCCAAAAAATTAGGAAAATATTATTAATCAAATTATTATTTTTGCTTTCTAAACTGAAAATTTAGAATTCCGTAAAATTGGTACCCTATCATAATTCCTTGTAGCTAATCCTTACTTTTAAGGATTCAATTGCCCTCCTTTACAAAGATAGAGAGAGAAAACTTAAGGGCTATTGAACATGGCCAAGGGCTCTTATTGCATGATGATAACTGGCAAATGGGCATCATAAGATCTCGCCCACGGTATGTGCGATGTACATATGCAGCCAATTGAACTCTTGAAGAAAATTTCGAACTTCTTTTTTACATAGATACATATTATTATACTGATAAAAAACTGTTACAAATTATTTTTAGAGTTATAAAATTTGTAGTTAAAAGATTATAATAATAATTATTTTAACTAAAACATAAAATTAGGGTTATATGATATAATATTTGGGAGTTTATTGAACCTTATTTAATAGGACTCTATTTGTTTTTGTAGAGTTTATTTTAAATTAGAAATATGTTTTTCACTTGCAAAAAAAATTAGCAATATTTTTTTAGCAATTAAAGCTCGTAATCAAAGACAAATAAGTAAAAATTTTATATGTCTAATTTTTAAACAGAAATTTAAAGAAATTCAAAATATAAATTCTATTTGAATCCCATAAATGTATGGAAATCATATTTATTAGTACTTTAGAAGGAGAGCTTCCTAGTTTGAGTGGGAATATATGAGCCAAAATCTAGATGTGTTTCATAGTCCTTATTTTATTTTTAAAATTTTAAGCAATGCAAATCCGTTAATTGATTAGTAAACAAGTGAAAATGTAATATTTTAAGAAAAATGAATTTGAGAGAATAGATAGTCCAAATCATGACAGCCTTCTTGATTGGAATTTCCAAATAACTCTAAATCTATTTGCAATGGGAGTCTCTCTAGTAGGATAAGATATGACTCTGCGGTTAGATGTAATTAATTGAAGTGGAAGGCTAAGATTGTACAATGGAGACGGACTAAGACACATCACAAGAAAGTTAGTCTATGTTTTGTGTGTGTGTGGGCTCATGCATGCATGGGCGTGGGGTCTGAGGCAGAGGTGTGGGCCTGCTGCGTGCTTGCATATCTCTGTATGTGTGTCTGGAATCTGGATTAATTAATTAAACATGTTTGAATACTGAGATAGGTATACAAATGTCACCAATGTTCATATGGTAATGTGTGCAAGCATCTATAATATAATTTTGAAGCCTAAACTCAAATTCATTGATGATGAGGGGCTCACTTTTCCTTGCTCATGTTTGTATTTGCTTCATGCATTCCATGCCAATTGCAACACGTGATTTGTGGTAATCAATAGAGTTTCAGATTGCTTCTTGTAATTATGGAAGTTGTCATTGTGGCAGCATTTTACTTCAGCATTGTATTTAAAGTTCAGCACCGTATTTAGAGTGATGGACTTTGGTCTCTTTGACTTGAGAATTTTTATTATCTACTGTTGCTAAAGATTTAAAAGTTGTATCTGTTTGCTTGTTTGCTACTTTATAGTATTGTATTCAATGTAATATTATATGCTCAATTGCGCAGTTTGTTATTGTGTCGTTGAGTGGATGGGGTTTGCTCTTCTATGGGGGTTACAAGTTTTTCACTGGAGGCAAGAAAGGCAAACAGGAAGAGGTATGTGTAATTGTGCATTTGCTTGAAAATTGCATTCTAACATTAAATGAACAAAGAAGGAACTCAAAATTTGAAAGAAATCAAATTCACCATTTCTGGGCCTTTTATTTATGTAACAAGGATATAACAATCCTAGAATATTAAATGTTTTGTTACATTTTGTTACAAAAATCAAACTAGAAGAACTCTCATTCATTGAATACATAGAATTATTAAGAAGAAAAATGGGCTTAAGGCCCCCAAAATACCTGCTTATAGCTTCGGAGAAGCCTTTTTCTTCAAAGGCCCTGTATGCTCCTGTTCTCTCACTTTGTACAAATTCTCTCATGTCTTGTGTTCTGTGTCTGCGCAATGTTTTTGTTGTCATCCCTTTGTCTGAAACTAATCCCTTTTTTTTATGTTATTTTGAACTTAAAAAATGGTGGAAATGGTTGTGGAGGCTTTTTGGCTGCTATTGAAGCATGAGATGATTCCCTTGAGAAATCAGCTATAAAGTGGTAAAATATGATTTTGATGCTTGAGGGCATAATTGTCAATAATTTTTATGCCTTCCCATTCAGCACAATTGACATTATTAGAAAAACAATTCAAGCGACTTTGCCCGCGGGCAAGGATAACCTCTTTTGCAATTGTGATTAAAGATCGATTCTTAGCTTTTTGCGCAGATTTATGTTTGGATTCTGTGTTCAATGCATTTTATGTGCACGAGAATAGTTTTTGGTATTTTTGGACTCAGTTTTATCAAAAAGTGGCTGGGATTCAAAGTGTGGAGGAGAGTCTCAGATTTGATTGAGTTTAAGCTTTTCTCAATCTTGCGTCAATGTTGGAAAGTCTCGATATCCCTCTTAAGGGGGCGGAATTTACCTGATCCAATCACTCCCCAAACCCCACTTTATCCAAGCTGGACAGGTTCCTCACCTCCCTTCAATGGGACAATCTCTTCCTTGGAGCCCATTCCTCCGTTCTCCCCAATCCTACTTCAGACCACCGTCCTATTTTACTCGACATTCAGGTTGTCCAAAGGGGACCTAAACCTTTTCGGTTTGAAATCGCTTGGTTCAAGGAGGCAAACTTCTCAGCTATGGTTCGCTCGAAATGGGATTCCTTTGCCACCCAAGCTCATGGATGGGCTGGCTTTAGGTTACAGAAGAAACTCCAGCTCCTTAAGCACTCCCTGAGGTTGTGGAGTGCCCAACTCCCTGGCAACATTCGAACCCAAAAAGAATCATTGCTTCAATCCAGTCAATTCTGGGACTAAACCGAAGAAAATCGAACCTTCTCTCCCTCTTAACTGGAGCTCATGTTCAAAGCTGAACTTGACTTGAGTCTTCTCCTCAAGGAGGATGAAATCTACTGGGCCCAAAGATCCAAGTTCAAGTGGCTTAAGTCTGGGGATCTCAACACTACTTACTTCCACAAGGTTGCCAACTGCCGGAGAAGAGAAAGCTCCATTGCCCATCTCAAGGTTGGTGATCGAATTCTCGACCATCCTCACCATTACGAGCAGGCGGCTATTGACTTTTCTCCCAAACTCTTCTCCGCTCCCCAGGGTCCCAGACCCTATATGGATGACCTCTCCTTTCCTTCCCTTCCCCTTGGAATAGCAGCCTCTCTTGAACAACCTTTCTCTGAGCTCTGACCGGTCCCAGGACCCGATGGGTTCCCAATGGCCATCTTTAAGGCATTTTGGGAAACTTTGAAGCCAGACATCATGGCTTTCTTCCAGGAATTTCACTCTAGGGGAATCATCCATCGAACTATGAATTTCACCTTCATAGCCTTGGTCGCGAAGATAGAGGGAACTGAGGACCTAAAAGACTTTAGGCCCATAAGCCTGATTAATAGCTCTTATAAAATCTGTACAAAGTCCTGGCCTCCTGCCTTAAGACTGGTTTTACACTGGGTCATTTCCCCATCTCAAGGGCCTTTTGTCAAGGATCGCCAAATCCTTGATGGGGCTCTTATTGCTCACGAAAGTATTCATTCACACCACCTACAAAAAAAATCCCAGGCTCATCATAAAAGGTGATTGGGAGGAGGCGTATGATCATGTTGATTGGAAGATTCTTGATGAAACCCTTCGTCAAATGGGCTTCAGGGCTACATGGAGAAAATGGATCCAGGTCTGCATCTCGAAACCTTTTTTCTCTGTGCTTTTCAATGGTAGAGGGGTACTTTCAGGCCTCAAGATGCCTGTGACAGGGTGATCCTTTGTCGCTCTTCCTCTTCGCCCTAGTAGCTGAGGTATTCAGTGCCTCTTTAACGAGGATGCATCAAGCATGGCTCCTTTCGGATTTCAATATAGGAAGATCAGGCTCTCTTGTAACCCACCTTCCATACGTAGACTATACTCTTTATCTTCTGCAAGGCCTCCCATCAGCAAGTTGATAGCCTGCTTCTCTTCCTCAAATGTTTTGAACTAGCCACTGGTTTCAGAGTCAACATGGATAAATAAAAAATGGTGGATGTTGCCACAGACTACCCCTTGGTCCACGGCTTTGTTGCCCGTTGGGGTTGTGCAGTTGATAATCCCCCTTCTACCTACCTTGGGATTCCCTTTACCTCGGCATGCCTAGACTTGACCCTTGGGCCCTATAATTGATAAATTCGATAGGAGGCTTGCAGCTTGGAAAGGGAGATTCTTATCCTCAGCTGGAAGAGCGTTACTCATCAAGGCCACCCTCTCTAGTATTCCTCTCTTCCTCATTCCGGCCTCAGTTCTTGCGAGATTGGCAAAACTCATGAGGGACGTCTTTTGGTCAGGTGAAGGTGGCCATAAATTCCACCTTATCTCCTGGGCCAAGGTGTGCCTTCCCAATTCCCGTGGTGGTCTTGGCATTCGTACCCTAAGAGCCACCAATCTGGCCCTGTTAGGCAATCGGTGGTGGCGCTATGCCACATAATCTAATCACCTGTGGAGAGAGGTAATCTCCCATAAATACTGCTGATAAGACCACACGTGGCTTCCTCTATCAGAACTACATGCAACATTTCAGGATTTTGGAGGCGTTTCCAACATTGTCGCATCCTTTTCCTACAAGGGATCCGGTACTGTCCAAGGTCGGGCAATACTATCTCTTTTGGCATGATATTTGGATTGGTGATGGCCCTCTTGAAGAATCCTTCCCATCTCTCTTTTGGTTTGCCCTTGATCCCAATTCAACTGGGGCTGATTGTTTTGCTAGCAATGGGAACAATAGAACTTGAAATCCCAATTTCAGACGAGCCCTCAATGATGCAGAGATGGGACATTTATGGGATCCCTCAAGCCTGCTGCAGTCAGGTTTTCTTCCCTTGTATGGGGAAGATAAAATCATTTGGTCCCCTGCCTCTTTGGGAATTTTCTGAGTCACTTCACTCTACTGACCCATTACCACGACCTCTTCTACTCTCAATGCACCCCCCGCTCGCGCATGTAAAATAACTGCCAAAGCCTAGTTCCCCTTCATTCCCCGAAAGATCCAAGTATTCAGTTGGATCACTCTTCATGAGAGCCTTAACCCTCGACCAACTACACAGTGCAGATGCCTATCCCTTCCTATTAGATGTGTTATGAAACTCTCGGCCGAGGAGGCTAATGCCCATCTCACCCATTGCGAGGTAGCTTCTGCCCTTTGGACCGATGTACTTAACCTTTTCAAGTGGCATTGGGTCACTCCCCATTCCATGCCCCAGCTCTTTTCCACCTACCTGTGTACTCCCTGGAACAATTCTGATCACTTCCTTTGGAGAGCCTCCATTGCTGCCATTTTATGGACTATTTGGCTTGAAAGAAATAGCAGAATCTTTAGGGGGGAAGTAGCTTCTATCCCCTCCCTAATTGACAAAATACCATTCTTTAGTCTCTCTCTGGGTTAGAAACCACAGACTCCTAAAAGATTAGTCATTTGCTGATCTATTTCACAACTGGCATGATTTTCTCTATCTGTAACACCCGCAGGATCTCTCGCTCCTTCTTGTGGAGACCACTGGACATTGAGCAAGCCAAACTTAACCTTGATGGTTGCTTTCTTGGCAACCTGGGCCTTGCTGGGATTGGGGCATCTTCCGAAATTCTGAGGGCTCCACCCTCCTATCTCCCTGCCTATTGGAAATACGGACTCCACTACAGTGGAGGCCAAGGCCTTACTTGAAGGTCTCCGAAGATTTGACCCCACCTGGAACACAATAGTGGTAGTTGAAGGTGACTCTTGCAACATCATCACATGGGCCTCTGGGGCTGCTCCTTGGCCTTGGAGGCTAGACGTCATCTTCGGTGAAATTTGTCAGATTTCAAGCACATTGAGGTGACCTGGAACCACATTTTCAGAGAAGCCAATGAGAAAACGGATGCTCTAGCTAGGGAAGGAGCAAGCCTTAATCCTACCATGGGATCTGTGGGATGTTTTTAAGCCTGCGCTCCCCTCCTTTTATCCTCTTGTAAATGTGATGTAGAGCATTTTGGACTCTTAGTGGATTTTTGTATAGGGCACCCAATTCATGGGTTGCCTATTTCTTGTATACACTCTTTTAACTGTACCCTTCTGTTGATATCAATACTGGACTCTTAGTGGTTTTTTGTATAGGGCACCCAATTCATGGGTTGCCTATATCTTGTATACACTCTTTTAACTGTACCCTTCTCTTGATATCAATACGATTGTCATCTTATTCAATTTTTTTTTGTTTTTTGGAGAAGTCTCTAGGTGGTGCCTAGGCGATAAGGGGATGCCTACGTGCCTGCCCAGAGACAAATGTCATATTTTTTTCTTTTTTTTTCAGGGATAGGTTAAATACCAATCCCCCTGGATGAGGTAAAATACCCTTTTTTTTGGGGAAAAAAAATCATGCAACCAATTTTTTATAAAATGATAAAAATATTAAAGTTTCAAGTCCTTGAACAAAAAGCATCAAATGTTTCAAACAAGCAGGATGAACTCATAATTCATAAAGGAAACTGAGTTACATCAAGCATCATCACTAGCTATATCATGGCCCCTTGCACCACCAGAAGCATTTTAAGCTGATAATGTCACCGGGCCGTCGTCATCTTGTCATCCCCTAATATGTATAGATATCTAATACAACCCTAATTCAAAACTTAAAAATCTCTAACCTCTAAAGGGGAATAGCTTTGGTTGCCAAAAACCTCTTCTCACGACCACTTCAAGCCCCAAAAAGATTGGGCGCAAATGCCTTTTGATTTCGCAAGAAATTGAAAATTTTATATATTTGTTTGATCTTGGTTTTTTCACAAAAAGTTGGGATTTGAGAATTTTTTGGGTTCGAAATTTGTTCTCCAAAGGTTTTCGGGATTAAAATGACCCCCCAACTTCTTAATACAAAGAATAGAGGGGCAAAAAGTTGGAGAATGAGGGGCAATTCCGTCATTTGTCATGGGTCACCTAGCGCTCTCCTTGTGGCACCGTGAGAAGCACGGACAGTGATGCTTATTGCCGCCCGCCGGGGGACTATCCCTGGGTTATGCACCCAAGGCCTCTGGTGGGCAGTCGAACTTTTCAACATGGTTTACAATGACTCCAAATTTGACCAAAAATTTGGTTTGTTACCATAATTTGAGTTTCAATAGGATCTCTGACCTCTTGTCATATTTGTATGCATTTCAGTGTTTTTATTCTTTGGCTTCTTCAGGTTTGGGCAAGAGTACCATTTTTTACCGTGGTGCACAATTCCCAATTCACAATCCAAACTATTAGTTTATTTAATATGAATTCCTATATGATTGTTCACTCTTTTGGTCATATTTGCATTTTCTTCAAAGCTTTTTCTTTGATTTAGTAAGTTTTAATCATTTGAAGTTGTGTCTGCATTTTGACCATGGTTAATACTATTCAAGTCTAGGGCGATTTAAACATCGCAAACAGTTGGCTATCATGAGTCTTTGGCTTTTGAGTCATTTTGATCATTTTCAGAACTTTATTCAAAGTTCTTTTCTTCATTCACATGAAATTTTTAATCAATATGTGTTCTCACCACAGTTAAGGCCTCAGGCATTTTGAGTGCTTTATGCACTGGTTGTCCAGTTTTCACCACTGTTAAGAACTTGCGACTTTTTATGGAAACCTTGCAAACGTCGTGAAGCATCGTGAAGCTATGAATTGACTCCCATTGTCTTATCTTTTGTAAGATATTCTCATGCTATGGAAGCTTATCACAGTTTTATATTCGTGGCTAAGTTAATGGTGGATATCATAATAGAGAGTATACTACATTTCATTGAACGAAGGAAAGAGCATAGTCCATTGAGTCTACATTGTCTACTAAAAATGGATGGCGATGATAGGTTAGGATTAGCATGGGGGTTATCCCTTGTCCTAGTGGGTTCCACAGTGTCTCCATTTCTATGAGGATGACCCATTGGTTTATATTATTGTATACACGTCCATGATAATTTATGTGATTTTATCATATAGTGGGAGTTAATAATTGGAAGTAGTCCATTTTATTTAATTTAATTTTTTGGATAATTTTGGACATTTCCAAATCAGAATGGGGAAGAATCAGTTAGAACTTATTTTAATATTTGGCTGCAAACATATGTGAGGAGCTGTGTTTCTTGCAATTCTATTTTCTTCACAGCACGATGAAAAAACTTGTTTGCTTCATGTTTTTCTTTTCAAGCAAATCACAAACCATTTCCTATTAATACTGTGGTGGTACTTGTTAGTGTGAGAGGTAAGGATAATGTACACAATTTTACTTTCAATCTTGTGGTTTAGGTATATCAATAAATCTTCTCGGGTAGTCTCCTTTCTCCTTTCATGTCAGAATGGACAACAAACTACCGTGGGCTTATGATTATTCCTGTTTTCCCTTAAAGGGGGACATTAGAACTGTTCAAATATTTCTGATATTTTGAAGAACGGAGATTACCCTAGATCGTGTTTTAAGTGAATTTCATTGTGCTGTATGAATATCACTCTCTCTCTCTCTCTCTTGCTCCATACCTAAATTTAGAGACGGTTTCCTACATTGCACATTAAGAAAACATTGGTCCCACATTTTTTATTGTGAAATATTACGGAATGGATATTGTTGATCCCAATGAGGGTAAAAAGGAGTGCTCTGATTGACCATCCACCGTTCATGTCTTTTATGGTCAGTGGAGATCGACTTCTGTCCCTGATGTGGCGTAACTGCGGGACAATGGGTCACCGCCACCTTCAATTGACGAGATCATAATGGATGGCCTGACTCAGCACCTCATGCCATACTCAAAACGAGTATTACAGTTTGCCAAAATGTTCTGTAGGCTTAAATTGCTTTTGATATCCATTTAAGGAGTTACTGGTTTTTGGATTCCAATCTAGAGGGAATCGTGGGAGGGAGAATCTCATCTGAAACATTAATTTGAAGTTACCTTCTGTGTCCATCGTATAAGAGCGTTTGCATGCAGGTGCATGCATTTGTGTTTTGCGTTGTGTGGGCTAATAGACTTTTCTTGTGCGACAGAAAGTTGCTGAAAGTGTGCATTAGAGACCTCTGTGCCCGATCGGCATCCTTCATTGGAGGCTAAGAAATAAAGGGCGCCTGCTCTGGCAGTCTGGAAGATGAGGTTTTGTTATTTGGACAGTTGCAGTTTTGGAAGGTTTTCAAGGATCACTGCTTGTTTTACCTCGTGTGAATCTGTTATAGTTTTGAGCTTTTTGTTTGTGCCTCTGTTGAAATTTAGCACATCAATAGCCAAACTGAAATTTTCTATCCCATGATGTTTGAATGGTATAGGCAATTCCATCGCACTTGAAAAAGAAATAAACCGACTTCCGCACAGGGAAAAGTGTTCTCTCTCTCATACGCACTTTTCTGCGGGAGCTTCATTTCTTTAAATCTTTTCTATTGATGAGACAATAAGACGGTAAAAAAACAAGGGTGCGGTTTGTATAGGGCTGAGGCTCTAAACAATTCAAGTAAAGCGCATCTTCAAATAGTGTCGAGAAATGTGGTTTCAAATTGGAAATCTTTGTGATAGTTTGAAAATATATTTTCATCTTTAATTATAAAATTTAAAGTTTAAAAAATAGTGCATATTTATGAAAACTTGAAAATCTTGAAATTCGACGATCCAAAAATGTATTACAATATTTTGAGAAATTGAAATCCATTTTTCTTTTATGTCTATGCATATTGAAGTGATCAATTTGAGGATATCTGGGTATCAGATTATCTCTTCCGGTGAAATTTTTAAGGCGTGCTCTACTTTTATTGTTTTGAGCTTCAGCTCTACATAAAAGTTTTTCCAAAAAAACAGTGGAAACCTTTCTGTAGT
The DNA here is from genome assembly GCF_054954075.1 of Amborella trichopoda. Taxonomy (NCBI): domain Eukaryota; kingdom Viridiplantae; phylum Streptophyta; class Magnoliopsida; order Amborellales; family Amborellaceae; genus Amborella; species Amborella trichopoda. The sequence goes on from NC_142337.1 coordinate 50,747,828, forward strand.
TCAAACCTTTTAAACTTTCAAATTTTTGTTTAAAAAAACAATGAAAAAGAAAACCATATTTTTCGGTACTTTTCCATCATATTCTGCATATTTTTTTGTTCTTTATCATGCTTATCTTGATCTTCTTATTCTCTACCATTTTGTTTGGCGTCCAAGGTCATGCGGTATCAGTACCCAATGCCTGTAGGCTCCACTAAGATCAAAGCCAGTATGCTCCATTAAGATCAAAACAAGCTCTGGGATTTCCCATTGTCCAGCACCCTTTTTTTTCTTGTCTTTTCCCTTTTTTTTTTTTTTTTGCGTCAGGTTTCTAACTTCATTAGGTGCTTACAAAGTCAAAAGTAATGCAAATATTTCATGGAAAATTGTTTCATGCGGGCTAGACTGCATTTTTACATATACGGACTAAAAAGTGTAATGCATATGAGTAGGTGTTCCATCTAAAAACATTGGAAACTAACGGTCCAAATGTTTTTTTACTATAATTATTATTTTTAATTTTTAAAATTTATTTAGTTTTTCATATTCATGATCTCCATGTTAGAATTACATGTCTTTAAAAATTAAGTTTTAAAATCCATCTCAAAAATTGATTTATTAAGAGGCCTGTATTTCTACATATGTGAGCTTGGCCGCGGAGAAACCGGGTCCATATTACATTGAAGCATGAACAACTGAAAGTTCTGGGAGTGTGACCCCCTGTTTACCCAGTTGGTTGGCTTCACGATTAGCTTCCCTGTAAATATGAGGGAAGGAATGTGAAGGAGCCACAGTGATCTAAGGTTTGCATCCACACTGATCTTAATTTTCCACAGAAATGTCTGTTCCCTACGACACCAACTAATAGCATCCTATGAATAGCCTTAACGACACCAACTAATAACCTTCTATGAATCGCCTTCTACAATTAAGTGTATAACTCCACAAAAAGTATGAAACCATGTAGCACAGTATGCAATTTCACGTCATTGGCAGTTACATTGCATCACAGACCGGAGTATGAAAGAATCATTAGATTCTTATGATTCTTGATCGATACTCCAACTCTTGTCCGGCCAGGATTACTAATCGAACTCCCGTCAAAATTAAGCTTTAGCAAGCCCTATGAAGAACTATTTGACTAACTGCATTCACCAACACCCCCTCTACCTTTTGCTTTATCAATCAATTTTTTTGCAGCCATTTGACATCGTTTCTGACATTTCGTACTTTGTTTTTTAACCCTTCGACAACAATGGTAAGTCCTTTAGGTTGGATTTGAGCCACACCTCTTCTTCTTTGTTTCTCTATGTGTGCAATTTCGTTATGGCCTGTTTGACTCCTTGGAATATAAATAATGGATTGATCCATATCCGGGATATGAATGTTCTGGATAATGGTGAGACAGGGAGATCCGATGGACCTTTTCCTTTCCACTATAGTGGCTAAGTCTTTCAGCTTGAAGCTTGATAGCTCTAGTAATGCTTGATTGATGGAGGATTTGTTCTGTTCGCTAGTAATGGTTGATTGATGGAGAGTTTGCCCTGTTTGCTACATGATCCCACTATCTCGTATTTTCATCATGCAGATGAAAATTCTACTTCTTGTAGAGGCATCAATGGAGCAGGTTCAATATATATGGTTATTTTTAAAATGCTTTGCTATAATCTCGGGGGCAAAGGTTGACACAGAAAAGACTACGCTTATGGGAATTAATTGTGGGGATGAGGAAATTAGGGACTGGGCATTGTGGAACTGATAAACTTTCAGCATACCTAGGGGTTCCTTTGGTCGAAGGAAGGTCGCTGAGAATGGCCTGGGCTCCAAAAGTTGATAGATTCTATAGTAAGCTAGAAGGATGGAAAAGTAGATACCTTTATCTGGGGGGCAGAATTAATCTAATAAAGGGGTAATGCCAAACTTCCATGTGTACTATTTTTTCTCATTCCGTCCACCTATAGGCTTGGTGAAGCAACTTGAATCCATCATGAGGAACTTCCTCTTGAGTGGCTCCACTGACTGAAAAATTCAAATTAGTTAGTTGGAGCTTAGTTTGCCTTCCTAACAAATATTGAGATCTTGGTATCCGCAAATTAAAATTCTTTAATGAGGCTCTCTTAACCAACTGGTGGTGGAGAATTAGCCCAGGTCTAGACCAACTTTGGAAAACTGTAATTTATAGTTTCAGAAAGATGATTCGGGTTATTGACTAAGAAGGTTTCTAATGGAACATCAGCCTTGATGGTGTGGAAAGGCATTGACTCTGTTAGGAACCTGTTCATTTCTTTTAGTAGAGTCTCTATCGGAAATGGGGCCACAACTAAATTCTGGACTTCCCAGTGCATTGGAGACTGTCAGTTCAAACTTCAATTCCACAGGCTCTATAGGCGAGTAGTGGATAAGCGAAGCTATGTTATCAACATGGTTAGGGGGGAGGCAAGGAATGAATATGGGGCCCAAGGTTACAACTCGGAAGGGTAGATTGCAGAGGTAAAGGCACACTATCTTTCTCTTATAAATGTGCTTTCTTATTACTACTACTACCCCAGAAGTGAAGATAGATTGGTTTGGTAGTTGAACCATGATGGGGAATTATTCAGTAGGGTCTTTTACACTCGTACTAGCAGGGAATGATACTTCAACACCAAATCAAGCCTTGCTGAGATTTGGTTATTCAAGGTTCCACTTCAGGTAAGAGCTTTTCTGAAGCTGTCCTATGGCTTTTTGGGAAGACGGAACATTATCTATTGAGCAACTAAGGAAAAAGGGATTGACTTTGACTAATATTTGTCGATTTGTGCAAGGCAACTGAAAAAACAAACTCTCAACTATTTCTACATGGCCCTCTTTCCAGAAAACTATGGGAGTGGTTGATGGGTACATCTCATTGGCACTGGTTTCCTGGCAATAGTAGATGAGCTGATAACCAACTTCGCAACACCATATTTCTCTGCAATTAGCAGAATGTTATGGAAAACGTCTCTTTGTTCTATATGTCAATTAGCAGAATGTTATGGAAAACCTCTCTTTGTTCTATATGTTGGCGCCTTTGGTAGTAAAGGAACTTAAGGACTTTTGAAAAAAGAAGCCGAGATACACTACAACTTTAGTTTTTGCCATTATGACCTCAATCGTCATATGAACACGAGCATAGAAAGAATTCAAAGATATACCAAAGGAGTTTTTATTTGGTTATTACAAAGGTCTGCTCTTCCTTAAAGGGAGTTACAGTCATGAAGCCATTTGGATGGCAACCTCCACGGTGGAATTGAGCTTTGATGGGAGTGTGAGGAATAATGAAGAGAGGGCTCGTTCTGGGGCCTATTACAGGATGGTAGTGGTTTCAACATTGTGGTCCTATCAAGGCTTACGTCCTTGTGGGGCTGATGAAGTTGAACTTTGGGCCCTTAAACAAAAGTCTTCGTACTACAACGACAGCACGATAGAGTGATAATTGAAAGAGACTCGACCAATATGTCAGTAAAATAGTGTAAAAGGTCCCTACCTTACCCCATGGGCATGGAGCAATATTGTGGATAAGATTAAATTTCTACTCTATGGAAAGGAGGTTAATTTTAGCCACGTAAATAGAGAATGGAACCAAGCAAACTCGTTGGCTAATGCAGCCCCACTCTTTTAGCTCTAAGTGTCTTTTAGCTCTTTCCTTTTTTTCCCTTTCCTTCTTGTACTCTTTCATTTCCTCAATGAAACAAATGTTAGAAAAATTCGAAACAGCCTGAGTTGAACCAGGGCTGGAGCCACCCGTTCTAAGTCCCTCCCTGATTTGGTACTCAGCCTTAGGGATGTATACACACCATAAAAAAACATTAACTAACTTTTAAGATACTGTTTTTAAGAACATTTGAAGGTTCTATCTGAAATTCCTAAACCTTGTTTAAACATTTTGACATTTTTTTTCTATTTTTTACTTTGACCAAATTAGCCGAGCCGACTCATTGGGTGACCGGTTTGACCTACAGGTCTGAGTTTTTAAACACTAAATGAAACAAAGAATAACATTAGATCTTGGCCTTGTACCCATGATACCACGTGAATACCACGGGAATACTACAGGCAACAAAAATCCAAACCTATTGATACACCAAAACACTAAGTTGGCGATAGCAAGTGCCTTCACTTTGCAAACATCATATCGCGCTTCTCGCCATTTCCAGTCTCACCTCCACCTGATCTTCTATTCATTATATTTTAAAATGGGATTGTATGTAATGAGATCATTTATCTTTATTACAAGGAAAGCATAGTCACTTCTGGATCTAAAATTGAATGGCTTTGACTAGTCACGGAGTTCGATAAATTTTTTTTTTTTCACTTTAAATCTTTTCAATGATACGCTTACAACCACCTATTTTAAAATCCAAGAAATAAGAGTGATTGTGAACTTTTTGTACAAAAACGTAAAGGACTCGATGAGAATGGGGTTGGGGTTGGGGTTGGGGTTGGGGTCGTGATGGCAAGCACCACTTGTACTTCAGTTAAGGTCTAGATTTCCATTCTCACCTAACGTATTAAAAAACCACTAACGATTTCAGAAAATAGATAGGGGCTCGTCATCCCTATTGAATTACCCAAAAAAAATGTAAATGACTCGGTTTCTATGCGGCCAACCGCATTTCTAATAAATCTATTTTTGAGATGGATTTTAAGACTTAATTTTTAAGGACATATAATCTCTAACATGGGGATCATGAATATGAATAAATAAATAAATTTTAAAAACTAAAGATAATCTTTCTAGTAAGAAAACCTTTGGGCCGTTAGTTTCCATTGCTTTTTATATGAAATACCTATTTCACTTTTTGGACGGCATATGTAGAAATGCTGTACAACCCGCATAGAACAAATTTCCAAAAATAAATGATCTCTTTGAATACTTTCTCTTACAGAATATAGGCATGACAAATCCGATTTGCCACAAAGGCCCTATTAAATGGGGACAACACATGGTGTTGCAATCTTAATCCCTTATTTATCTCTCGCTAGGGATCCTTGCAAAACAGGAGCCAATTGGAAGCTCTACAATTGCACCAACCCAAATATCAAGCACTTGACTAACGGGAAATACATAATAAGATCTGCATGGAGGTCACAATTAATCTTGACTATAGGATATAAAAGTGAGCGGTTGTGTTTGTTGAATTGACTGGGCTCAACATCTAAAAGAAATGTTTTCAAATTTTGTGACACAATCAAGTTATCAGATTTTATATTTGATAGCTTAAAAAGATTGTGACTTCTTTGTACTAAAGATAAACGTTCTCATAATATACAATCCTATAAGTAATATATTATCTTCTATAAGAATCCTAAGCTCGGAGGTGGATTAGTTAGTAGAAATGCAACTTTAGAAATCATTTGAGTATTGAAGACATGGAGGACCACGAAGGCAAAGTCTCCGAGGTTTATTTTAAAAATTTCAGAAAAGGGTAAAATGTACAAAATGAGGATTTATCAAAAATTACACGCACTGATTTTTGCCAAAAACATATAGATCATATACAAAAAAAAATTTGATAGATCGATTTCCACATTTTTTATGATTTTTCAGATTTTGTTTTTTTATCGGTTGGTAGACAATGTAAGAGAGGGTATGGAGAAAGATGAGAGAGAACTAATCAATGCTTTGGATGATTGTAGGGTTGGCATATTTGTTGAAAATTTGGATAGGTAAGTTTTGATATGGAAGTTTTTATGAAAATACAGGATGTGATGGAAAATCTTTATGTTTATAGCTTCGCGAAAAAAAACAAATAAAAGTGCGCTTTAAAGATTATATTTTGTCCCTTATTGTTGAGTGAGCAAGAAGGTAGACCGGGCAAAACAATCATTGAGATATCTGAAAATAGTAGATAACACTGAAAATATCCCCCATTTTTTCTCGGAATAGGCAGGCAACATGGTACAAGAGTTGTCTCAAAATTGATAGTGCTGCCAATTACAAGAGTTGTTTTAGAAGTGGACATGACTATTAATTGTGTGGATCTCCTACAGTCTAGATCAACGGTTTCTTAACCGCGGGAAGAACCACCCCGCCAACAAATACAAGCCTGATCCAACGTAGGTTGCCTCTACGTTGAGGCAGAGTGCATAATATTTCCATATAAATCTCACTCATGTTTCATTATATTCTGCAATAGTATTTTCATTTAAATCTCACTCATGTTTCACTCTGTTATTCAATGTGGGACTAAAGCTCACTACTCTCTCTCTAATTAAAAACTTAGAAAAATGGCATTTGCAAATTGAAATTATATTATTTTAAAATATTACATAGTGTTTTTCAAAACTCGAAATGTTAAAAATATGTTAGACTTGTTAGGATTTAAGAACCCTCTTAGATGCGGAAACAAGAATACGTAGTTCACCCCTAAAGGGCTACACAAGCACGGCAAACTGAAATCCACTATATCAATGAAAGTTACCTCTATAACCCTCGACAAAACCTAGTTGAGCAAACCCTTTTAGACTTAGACTCCCGATCGTCACCATCGTTGATTTCTCATCTCTATTCTACACCTAAACTATTGTTCAGGAAAAAACCATCTCCATTCTATAGCTAAACCATTATCTAGGATGAGAACCTTGAGAGCAACCAAGACGTTTTCTTTCTAAAAGGGAAAACCACCCAAAATCTTCATAGTAACCGCTTCTTTACAAGAAACCAATATCTCAATCTACAGGTAGCGTGAAGTTTCTCTCCATATGAAGCTCTCTCTTCTCTTGCATCTCATGCACAGGAGGCCCCTGCACTCTCTCTAGAGGAATAGACCTTTCTCATAGGGTACCCAAATAAGGCACACAAATTCTTTGCACTTTCATCCCATATATATAAGGTTAGAAGTCCACACCAAATAAAAAACTTCCTATAGGTGGTGTTACATATATCTCAAGAACCTAAAGATATATCCTAGATTCTTAATTTTTTTGGATTTCATTTTCCTTTAAGAAACTTATAAATATCAATCTCAATCTTACAACATAATATGGAATTTCTTTATGTGGGTGATTTTGGATAATCACCATATCCAAAAAGACTTGGATACATTAATTGCATTTTTCTTTCTTCTTTTTTAAATTTTTTATTTTTGAATTGGCGTACTCAATATATGATCTCTTTTGTGGATTTGGATGCCCACGATACGAGGACCAAAAATTAGAATTCTATAGATTTGCTCAATGTTATTGTTTTAGCTTTTAGCTGTGAAGCTCTGCTTTTCCTGTCAGTTTGAGCTATCCATCTTTCTAATGAGCATTTTTTTCTCAAAAAGAGAGAAATTAGTGATCAGTGGGGTTGCCGTAAGCACGCATGAATGAGGGAGAACCTTAAAAGCTCGGTGTCATAAAATCAGTGGGTTCTCCCACTAAGGGGTTTTTTAAGGAACGTCTGTTCATTTAGGTCTCACTCTTTCTCCTTTGCCTTGTCTGTCCAGGTACATATTTGAATACCAGGACTAAACACTGATCGAATATCAACGCTCTTTTACTGTGGTAGAACGTCACACTATGTTTGCTCCCTTATCTCATCTTTCTTGCTAAATTTTTTGACTCCCGGAGATTTTCAAAGTTAACCTCTTACAATGTGGAAAAATAAGAGAGATCAAAAGCACATAGAGACTATGGTACAATATGTATGTGGTTCGGCATATGCCTACATCCACGAAGGGGGAAAGACCACTTTTTCTTCTTATTTTGATTACACAGGAGACACCCATATATAATAAAAAGGATACAACTGATTTTTGTAGAAAGATAAGATGTAATCCCACACAATCTGGCACAGAGGTGTAATCTCAACAAAATAGAAAACTTCCTCTTGAATAATAGGAAGAAAGTGTCAACCTTCCAACACTCTCCTTCAAGTTGGAGCAAATATATCTATTGAGCCTAACTTGCATAGGATCTGATGAAATTGATTCTTTGCTAGAGCTTTAGTAAAAATGTCTGCAAGTTGATTCTGACTTTTGACGAATGGAATGCTAATGATGTTTGCTTGAACCTTTTCCCTGACAAAGTGACAATCAACTTCAATGTGTTTCGTTTGCTCATGGAAGACTGGATTTGATGCAATGTGATTATCACATTACATTTTCATTGGAAGCCGAGTTTCAAGTCCCATATCTTGTAGAAGGTATTTGAGCCAAATTAGCTCACTTGTTGTTGATGACATGCCCTATATTTTGCTTCGGCACTTGATCGGGCAACAACACTTTGTTTTTTGCTTTTCCATGTGACAAGGTTGCCACTAACACTAGTACAATATCTTGTAGTGGACCTCCTGTCGGTAGGACTTCCAACCCAATCAACATCCGAATGTCCCTCGATATCAACATACCCATTTGATTTCATCCATATTCCTCTACCTGGTGCCGACTTAAGATACCTTAAAATCCTCTCAACTGCTTTCATGTGACATGTTCATGGGTTCTGCAGGTACTGATTGACAAGACTATCTACAAACATGATATCAAATATTATTATCGTTAGATATATGAGCTTCCCAACAAGTCTCTGGTACCGTCCAATTTTTTCCAAAGGTTTTCCATCAGAAGAATGTAGTTTCTTATTGGTATCAATAGGAGAGTCAATTGGTTTAACCCCCAATTTTCTTGTTTCCTAGAGCACGTCAAGCTTTGTGAAATAAAAAGACCTATTTGAGTAAGCAACTTCTATCCCGATGAAATATTTCAATTTACCAAGGTCCTTAATATCATATTTATTATGAAGATAAACTTGAGTTTTTTATCCCTTCTTGATAAGAACAATAATGGTTCCGGTATTCATTTTTCTCACGAACATAAATGAATCAACATTACTTTTTTTAAACCCCACATGAATAAGAGCTAGGTTTAATTTGGCATACCAAGCCCGAGGTGACTGTTTCAACCCGTACAAAGCTTTTTTAAATCGACAGCCAATTCTTTTTTCATGTTCCCTTGGGTAACCAGGAGGCAAATTCATGTAGACTTCTTCCTCGAGGTCTCCATGAAGAAATGTGTTCTTAACATCTATTTGAGATAACTCCCACCCAAGGTTAATGGCCACAGATAATAAGGTACGAACAATATTCATTTTTGCAACTGGTGCAAATGTCTCTTTGTAGTCTATACCATAGGTTTGGGTAAAACCCTTGGCCACAAGTCTGGCTTTATGTCGTTCAACTGACCCATCACTTTTAAATTTGGTTTTGAATGCCCATTTACATTCAACAGGCCATTTTCCTACGGGTAACTTAACAATTTTCGAAGTATGAGTTTTGTCAAGAGCTCTAAGCTCCTCTTCCATGGCTTTCCTCCACAAAGGTTGGGATCGGGCATCCAAAAAGGAACTTGGTTCAAGACTTTTAGAAATAGCACTTATAAAAGCAGCATAATTTGGCAACATATGGCCATAATTTATTTGTTCTTGAATAGGATGAGTGGTAGCATGATAAGTGAAAAAATCTTTCAATTGGGAAGGAGGGCGAGAAACACAAGTGGATCTACGTGGAGAATCGTTGTGAGCTCAGATGACTGGGCCACGGGGTCTTTATAGACATGAGAAACAATAGAACGAAATTTTGCTTGATTTTCATATCGTTCCTCAAGATTTCCTATTTGAACAGAGTCTCCAATAATATTTTGTTTCAAGGTAGAGCCACTAACGGTAATGGAGAAGTAGTACACTCCCCCTGAGTGCTACTTTCAGCAGAGTCTTTTTGAAAATAAGAATCAGTTTCAATAAAGGAAACATCCCTTGATACGTACAACTTTCTTTTTTTTTGGATCATAGCACTTGTACCATTTTCTTATATGAAGAATATCCAAAGAATACACATTTAGTAGCATGCTTTTTAAGTTTGTCTCTATTTGGTTCATGAAGATAACAAACACAACCAAAGACTTTTGGGTGTGAAATATCAATTATTCTCCTTTTTAAAACTTCTAATGGAGGTTTATTCTTCAGAATCCTACTAGGGGTTTGATTAATCAAATAACAGGGCTGTGAGAACAGCATCAGACCAAAATAATTTTGGAATGTTCATCTGAAACATCAGAGATCTAGTCACTTCGAGCAAATGTCTATTTTTTTTTCAGCAATCCCATTTTAGTGGGGGGTCCCAACACACGAAGTTTGATGAATAATGCCCAGAGGGATAAGAAAATCTGAAAAATCTTTATTAACTAATTCGGTCCCCTTATCAGTTCGAAAGACCTTAATCTTGGCATTAAATTGATTTGTCACTAGATTGTAAAAATCTTTGAATGCAGAAAATACTTCGCTCTTTGATTTCAACGATATAACCAAGTAGCCCTAGATTTGTCTTCAATAAAAGCTACATAATACTTAAAACCACTATAGGAGAGTTCTGGGGCAGGTCCCCACACATCAGAGTGAACCAAGTGAAATGACTCATCAGATAAACTAGTAGAATTATGAAAAGGTACCTTAGCTTGTTTGAAAAATTTGCACACATCACAATTACTCGAATCTAATGAAATTCTTGGGAACAAGATTCACACAACATTATCAGATAGATGGCCAATCCTTGAGTGCCATAAATTCCCATTATTCAAACTCCCCTTAGCCGCCAAGGCTTTATTCTGGTAATTAATCAAGTATAGGCCATGTGAATCATGACCCTCACCAATCATCTTCCCCGTGGCCCTGTCTTGAAACATCACAGAATGAGGAGAAAAAATGATATTACAGTTTAGATCATGAGTGATTTTGCTAACAAAAAGCCAATTTGATGGAAAGGAAGGCAAGGAGTAAACATCAGGATGATACTCATTAAAAATAAGAGATGTTTTCCCAATTCCAATAACAGGAATAATAGCCCCATTGGCTATTGCAACAAATCGTCTATTTGTGACTTTCTTGAAGCTGGACAGACAGTCCAAGCTTCCAGTCCTGTGGTCACTAGTATCTGAATCAATGACCCATGTGGATGATGGCAGTAAAGCACATGAGTTTGTGAAGATAATTCCTGCTCCTTGGAAGAGAATATTATCGATGGAGGATTTCTGTATGGAAGAGAAGCCGCTCTTACCTAGCTGCTGGAGAAGTTGAGTAAGTTTTTCAAGGCTAATATGAGAATCAATAGATGCAATTTGAGTTGTAGGATTTTTACAAACCCCAACAACTATCCTTGGTATGACCGTGGTTTCCACAATGAGAACATCTTAGAGAGGATCGTCCTCCAATTCCTCGTCCTCTGCCTCTTCCATGATAACTAGACCCTCTTCCTGAGGTATTGAAAGGTTGTTTAAAAGTATCTCGTTTGGTGGCTGTTAAGGAAGATTTTTTAGAATTTTCAGATGCACCTTTAATTTCAGAAATCATAACTTTTCTTCTTGTCTCCTCTTGACAAATAGTAGTACAAACATTCACAAAGGATGAGAGTTCTTTAGACATCAGGATTTGACTTCTACCATTTTCATATTCAGAGTTCAAGCTAGTAAGAAAGATAAAATTTTTATCTTTCTCAATTCTTTTGTGAATTTCCTTCAAATCAGTTGTAGGAGGGGAATATGTTACAAGTTCATCCCTTGAAAGGAAGCAAGGTGTTCTGTAATGAATCCTTCATCTTGCTTAATATGGGATATTTCTTGTTTTAATTCAAAAATTCGAGACAAATTATCTTATTTTCTATATATTTCTTTTATAGATGTCCAGTGATCCTGAGCATTTTTAGCACCAGTGAAAATCTTTGTTATATTAGGCTCTATGCAATTGAGTATCCAAGACATAACTTTCTTATCTTCAGAAATCCAATCCGCATCGTTGGAAGATGGAACATGTTTTGTTCCATCCACGTGGCCTAAGTTGGATCTCCCTCCCAAAGAGATAGATGCAGCCCTTGCCCAAGTTAGATAGTTATTTCCATTTAGAAGTGCACTAGTGAGTTTGTCACTAGCACTATACTCCTTTTCATGAAAGTTTTTTAATTATCTCCCATATTCAAAAAACAAATAAGTCAACAATTGCTAAATCTTGGCAACACAAATGGAGGACCAAAAAAAACAGCAGCCTCAATAAAGGAACACCAAAATAAAAAGGTAGAACCTGGCAGCATGGATGAAAGGGGTAGCAGAGGCTCAAATGTTCGAAATAGCCGGACTGGAACCTTTGAAAAAAAATCGTGGCTGCAAAATAAGAGTCCAATGCACCACCACAAGTATGTGCCCAAAATAATAATGCCAATGCAACACAACGAGCAAAATCCCGTGCCCAAAATATTTTAATGGCTTGGTTTTTATGAATGTTGCTGCCTTGTTTAAAAACTAGAGAGAGAAACTACCGTTAAAGGTTGGCATTTCGCTTCCAGCCATGGCCAGACCCATTTCTCGACCCCACTTCACAAGCTCTCTAAGAAGAACAGTAGTTCTCTTCAGCAACAACAGTTGGTTTTTAATGGAAATGAGATAAGAAATTCTGAGCGCTTGCGATTTGTTGGAATTGGAGAAGGAGACTTGATTATGATGGCTTCAACATCATTTAGTAGAGAGAGGTCAGAGGGAGACTGAGAGAGAGAAGTAAGAGAGAGGTCTTTGAGACAGAAAAAACAGATCACGCTCTAATTAGAAAAACAGAGAAGGCCCACACAAGATCGTGCACAGATCAGAAACACAGAGAAGGCCCACTCAAGATCGCGCTCTGATACCATGTAGAAAAATAAGAGGGATCAAAAGCACAAAGAGATCATGGCACGATATGTACGTGGTTCAGCACATGCCTACATCCACGAAAGGGTGAAAGACCTTTTTTTTTTTCTTAATTTGATTACAGGTAACACCCATATATAACAAAAAGGATACAACCGATTTTAGTAGAAAGATAAGATGTAATCCCACACAATCTGACACAAAGGTGTAATCTCAACAAAATAGAAAACTTCCTCCTGAATAATAGCAAAAAAGTGTCAACCTTCAAACATACAATGAGAGACCCCTGCTTTTTGTGTTTGGTGACATTGTTTATGCTAACTGATTGCAGGACCCTTCTTGTGGTCTCTCACTAACACACACACAAAGCTGGGATTTGGGCTCTTTGCATAGTATTTTAGGGATTTGGCTTTCTAGACTACAAAACCAACAAAAAAGAAAGACTCATTCGATTAATCAATGATCCCCGAGCCTACCTAATATAGATGTATATGAAATGAAATAGAGGCTTGGATGATCAAAAAGCTCAGGTAGGAGGAGGACATTTATTTATCGTTCCACTAGAAGGTGATCCAGGGGTAAGACCTGGACGTAGAGTTGCTGGATTGTTTCTATGGAATATATAATACCTCAGTAACAGTGTTGGTTTACTGCAACAAAGTTGAACGAGTATTGAACTCTCCTAGCCGGCAATGTTCGAAGATGATTCATAGAAAATGATACATAAACTTAAGAAAATAAAGCCCTGAAGATGAGAGAAAATAGGCTTTAACGTCTATAATATCCATATGACTGCATATTATCTCCTCAAAGAGAATTTTCTGAAGAAGTTAAATTGATGTAGGAATCCTAGGGGTCATCCAAGATCACAGGTTATGTGTTTTCTGGATCTTTAGAGCTCTAATGGCGGCGTTTTTAACTTTCTCTTTATTGAGTTGCTCTTTTGATGTTCCTATTTCTAAATACTTGTCTTTTGGGGTTTTGATTTACAAGTGCTTCACCAATAGAACTGAACTTCTCTCTCCTGGTATTCTTTCATCTTTGAGAGTATTCACTCTGTGTTGTATCTTTTTGAAAAAAGCGCTTTATTTCTTTAGTTTATTTACAATAGATAAAAAGAAGGGAAACAGAAAACAAAAGCATTCTTGGAGCATGTCTCTGTTGTAAGCTATATTTCCTCTGATTCCTCATCACCCTCATCTTGATTATCCTCCAATTCTCTGTCATTGCGATCAGTCTCCAGGCGCCTAGATTCTCCAAATGAAGCCTCATCACTTGTATCATCCAAGACTTCGATAAAAGCATCAATCTCTGGACTCTACTCCTCCCATGGTAGCACCATTCTCCGCGTTTTTAGTCAAGTTTTCAGACAATGTAATTACATCAAAGGACTCTAATTTGTGGGGTCTGTTACTTTCGAGCATGTCAACTCTCTTCTTTGGCAATTCATATTTGTTTTCCATCCAATTTACTTCTATGGGGACCTCTACTCCTTTTGGTTGGGTTCTGGTGAAACCTGTACTTTCTTTGTTTTTCAAATTTTGAGATTGTTCGAGGCTTCCGTGGATAGGTTTAATATTGTGTTTTTGAGTCATGGCTTTCATGTCTTTACCGGCCTGTGCTTCCTCATCCTTCTTGAGCTGCCCATCTTTTTAACAGAAATATCATTGGAAATTAGTTGGCTACTAACATTTATCAAGAAAGAGATTACTCTGTGTGGCTGGTTTATCGATTAAGCATGCATAGATTGGAAAGAATGTTGAGATGTCAACAAGTAATAGACAAGTTATCAGAAAATAAGGTCAAAAAATAAGATTAAACTAAATGAGAAATATAATTTAAGAAAAACGTGCCAGAAAAATAAAGATCTACTATGGCTTACAATAATCACCTGATTCCTTGTTTTCCTGTACATTATCTCCACAAAGCGAATTTTCGGAAGATGTCGAATTGATGCAAGGATTAGAGGGGTCATCCAAGCTCACCGACCACACCTTTTGTGGCGCTTCGGTTCTCTGTTTAATTTCAAGGCCTTTAACATTCTTTTGCTTGAGTTGCTCTTTCAGAGCAGTTAATTCTGATTGAACTTTAGTCAGGGTTAATTCCTTGTCTTTTAGGGTTTTAATCAGATTAAGTTTCTCAAATAGAGCTGATCTTAATATCTTGTGCTTCTGTTCTAGATTTGCTGCAACTGCTTCCATTTGTATGAGCTTTCTGGTGAGCCCTATCTTATGGTATTTGATGTGGTCTAAGTCTTCTTTAATTGTCTCATATTTTTGATTTGCTTCTTTGATAGACTCCCTTTCTTTCTGAAATTGCCAAATTGATAGTAAGAGATAAAAAATTGATGGAAATAGCTACAATTGACAAAATCTGCATTCAATGCTACCTCCAGTTCCTGCAAAAGGCCTAGGCATGCCCTCGCCTAAGCATTATATGTCTCACTACCTAATATGAAAGGGTGACTGCTACATTTCCAAAGAGATTATATACTCCAAAATGTACATGTAGTCTTCTGGAGTATTTTTATAGCAACAAGTTTTGGGATGCCTCCACTAAGCAAAAAAAATAAACTACAATAGAGAAAAAAAGGAAAAAAAAAGAAAAAGAAAAATATTTCCATAGACCTCATTTTCAACTTTCATTTCTTCATAAACCCAAAATTTCAAAACCTATCTTCTAACCCCTTAAATAATTTTATCTATTTTCATTCTAACTTTTAACCCAAACAGATTAAAAAAGACATCTTTTTTTAACTCTCTCCTCACACGTTTCAATCTCTCTCCTCATGTGTTTCCTCTCTCTTTCTGCAACCTATTTCTTTCCAACTTAACAATGGTGGAAGCCAGGAGATTGTAGAGAAAATGGGCTACCTAGGGCTGTCAAGCATGATGGAGCTCTACTTCATCGTCGCCATCTTATCTGCCATTGCAGTACCAAATGCATTCAAATTTTGGGGAGGCCATATGAGGTTTTAGTGGGGAAAAAGAGAAAAGGGTAAAATTTCTCTCTCTCTCTCCCTCCCCTGCAGTAGAGGCTAATTGCGGTTTCAATGACCTCTTTGTCTTCAATTGCAGACGAGAGGACAAACCCTAATCCTAACCCTAATAGGCAGCATGCGCTTGGGCTACATCTCCAAGCCATGAAATCATGTATGACGAGACATGGAAACTGGTTGATGACCTAGAAATTATAGTGAAGAGGTTGAAGGTGCAGTAGATGAAGGATAGGAAGATAAAGGGCGAAACTTTTGGTGATGGCTTCTCAGATCTTGGTTGACCTCAAGAACTTGGCTCGGAGAGAGAGAGAGAGTGAGATGGAGGGGATGGGAAAATGGAAAGAGAGAGATAAAGAGTTGGGGGAGATGAGAGAGAGGGATTTGAGAGGTTGATAGGGGGAGAGAGAAAGGGAATCATTTCAAAAGAGAGAGGGGTTTAGAAAACAATGTTTTTTTCAAATTTATTTGGACAAAAAAAATTAATAAAAAATGAAAAAAATATGCTTAGGAGATTAGGAGATATAATAAAATGAATTTTTACATAGTAAGATAGGTTTTCCAACTTTAGGTCAATAGAGAGATGAAAGTTGAAAATGGAGTCTATGAAGATATTTTCTCAAAAAAAAAAAAAAAGTGCTACGATTGATTCGACAAAAGAATTTTGAAATTAAAAAATTAATATAAATAAAGTATGCATTTATATATAAAAATATATTAAAACAATAAAAAATTAGAAATAAAAAGTTTAAAAATGAAATAATAGTAAAAAAGAAAAGACAAGTATGTCTTTCATTCGGAGCAGGTCCAAGTTTCGCACGAAGAGGACAAATCAAACCAAAGCAACCAAAAGAGGCGGGAGCAGATGCACCGAAGTTGGTTTGCTTTAGTCTAGGCTGAAAATCCAAAGACTTCGGCTCGGCCGAAACGAAGCGAATAACATTAGAAAAAGGAAAAAGTTTATATAGAGCCGAGGCTCTAAACAAAAGCCTACCTCAAAAAATTTACTAGAAGAGGTTGTTTTGATGCCCAAATATCCTCAAATTGTTCACATCGACATCAAGATGCATGGACATGACAAAAAAATGGATTTCAAGTTTTAGAAGTAGTACATCTTGTAACGCATTTTTTGACAGCTAATTTTCAAGTTTTTATAGATCTACTCGATCTATACTATTTTTCGAGCTTTAAATTTTATAATTAAAAATAAAAATATATTTTAAGACTATTACAAAAGTTTTCAATATTAAAACCACATTTCTCAACACAATTTAAAGGTGGGCTCTAATTTGATTGTTTTGAGCCTCGGCTCGATACAAACGGCATCCTTGGAAAATAAGCTCTAAAAAAAAAAAAAGGTACTAAGCATAGACCCTAATTTTGGATAGTACAGATTTAGTTGTTTAGGTACTCAAAAATTAATTTTTTTCATTAAAAACATTCACCTATTTCTAACGAGTATCCAAAATTTCAGATAAAGGAAATCCTCCTGAATATAAGTCGATTGCCCGACGGAGCAAGTGAAAAATTTGCTTCCATGGATATGGTAGCAAGTGAACAATTTGCTCCCAAGGGAGCATATTATGCAGCCAATGACCTCCCAGCAATTTTCGTGATCCGAAATTCGGGAATCTAGTTTAGATTCACAAGATACGTATTTCTTTGAGGGGAAAAAAAAAGGATTTTGAGTACTAAAACAAAAAGAATTCACACCTAGATCCGATCATTCACAAATCGAACAGTATGTGTGCTATAAGCAAGTCTAAGATTTATATCTTCCATGCACTTCCATTGCTGAATTGAACGTCCTTTTAAACATCCCCAAAATTTAAGCCGCGTCTCAAACCCCACCGAACAATATTGTTTCAATATTAGAAAACTCTCCAATTGATCATCTCCACCTTAAGATGCATGGATATAAAAAAAATGAGTGCATACGTTTTGCTCTCTAGAGAGCACATTGTACATCTAATCCATGGGTCAGAAGACATACTTGGATGATTTTTTCAACCTGAATTTTAGGGTGCTACCTAAAACTCACTAGATGATTATTTTCGAATGAATTTTTTTTTTGAATTTTGATTCTAATACTTAGATCTCACCCTTCAAAAATTGGAAGGGTCTCTTTTTTATCTCGAAACACTATTTTCTTCAAGTGCATTGAGAGTGCAATTAAGAGATTCTTTTAGTAATGTTATGGGTTGAAGAGGTAACATGCCCAAAATTTGTGTTCCGAAATAATGGACAGTATACACCCGTGGGAGCATAACTTATTTTGTCCAAAAGATCTCAAGTCCCAAAAAATGTGCATCTTGCACCCGATCAATTTTCCAAATTTTCAATATAGAGCTACACTATAAATTAATAATCATTAATAATTAGAGGTGGAAATAAATTTTCAAGCTAGGAGTATTTTATACCAAAATTGCATCTTTCGGCGATGTTTGGAGGTGTACCTTATTGTTTACGTTTAACACCTTGTAAAACCACACCATTTATGCTATTTTGGATGTGTTTGTTAATACAATTAATCATGATAGTGAATTATCTATTGTTTGGCCTTATCCCTCATAAAATTGTCTAAGCACTTTTACATCCAAGTTTATATTTTGAAAAAAAGTTGTTTTTACTTTATTTAAAGTTAAGACATTTAAAAATCACATATAAAAATTAAATGATTAATTATTATAAATAATACTAAATTTTTACAGAACAGCCAACAAGGTAATACTGGTTTTGAAAAGTACATACCGAAAGTAGTTCACCTTTTGAAAAGTGTATATTTCATTGACAAAAAAAAAGAGTCGTTTTTCCTTTACCAGGAATGTCTTTGAAAAGTGTCTCCTTGACAAATTCCCAAATGGTGCCATTTCTGGCCTTCTTCTTCAGTAATATAATTTTATTGATAGCATTGTTTATGCTTGGATGGTAGCTACAAGACTATTCAATTTTTCTTTTTCTTTTTCTTTTTTTTCTCTTTTTTTTTTTTTTTTTTTTGGGTAATTCAATGGGAAGAGATGTCTCTACCCGTTTTTTCAAGCAGATTAGGGGTTAGTTTTTTTGAAGGTGATACTGAGGTGATGTTAATAGTGGGGATGAAAACTACAATATGGTGACTAGGATGTGTGGTGCTACCACCATGACCCCAGTCCCTTCCCAAGGCTATTCATTTTTTATACAAGGAGACTACATATATTTATAGACCTTAACCGCATTGCATGGTTTGAAAAATTTTCTTTTTTGAGAAATTTTCTTTTTGACATTGTTTCATGTCAATAACATACCCTAGTCCCCCGATTTTACACCTATCGTTCAATAATGATTGTGACGTTGTTGTATAAAAAATAAATAGTATTTTTATATACATTTCTATAATTAAACTACAAACTATAATTGGTTTTCTCTTCCTACATATTCTATATAGTGATGTTTCTTTAATTTTATTTACATCAAACGTTGGGGTCACCCAAAAAAAATGTTGGGCTTTGGTTTTAACTTAAAATTTTGAGTGAGAGTATTATATGATATCATCCTTAATACTACCCAACGGTTAGGGGAGTGCTAGGTTCTGTGCCATACGATAGTATAGTATACAAACTAGATCTGCCTTTTAGAAATTCATGTGTTGATGCAGTGCACCATTTTACATTTCTGGTTAGGTTCTTACATTCTTATAGCGTGTTCGAGTTTTGGAAGACACAATTTTGAAAACTGCGTATAAGGAAAAGTTTATGTAGAGCCTAGGCTCTAAACAATCAAATTAGAGCCTACCTAAAATATTTCATTAGAAGATATTGTTTTGATGCCCAAATATTTTCCAATTGATCATCTCGACATCAAGATGTATAGAAAAAAATGAATTTCAAATTTAAGAAATAATACATCTCGTAACAGATTTTTGGACCGTCAATTTTTAAATTATTCAAATTTTCATAGACTTGCTCAAAATTTTATAATTAAAAATAAAAAAATATATTTTAAGGCTAGTCAATGATTTATAGTATTGAAACCACATTTCTCGATACTATTTGAAGGTGGGCTCTAATTTGATTGATTGTTTAGAGTCTTGGCCCTATACAAACCGCGGCCTACATGTAATACCTCCCGGTTTTACATTAAAGTGAATACTGCGGTATCTACTTGTTACTTAAAAAAAAAAAGTGAATACCGCCGGTTCCTAGGGGATTATGTAACAAGGGGTATCAAAACCTGCGACTTCCATAAATCAAATTTAAGGTTGGTTATCTTTCAGGTACCTAGTGTGCTGATTTTGTGTGTGTGGTCACCTCTGTTTCTCATGTTTATAGAGAGGTTAACACTTTCACAGATTCACTAGCGAAGAGGGAACCTCCCCTCCATTTTAATTTCGTATGAAATAAGCTTATTGCAATTTTACCTTTTTTTTTTTTCTCATCAATAAAGTTTATAACATTTGTCAAGAAAAAAAAAAAAAAAAAGAAGATAGTGGGATCATTGGGTGTGGGGGGTGAGGGTTGGTTCCAGGTTTTCCCAGCCTAAAAAAACAGAAGGATAATGCTTTTAGAAAAAAATTCCATACCAACCTTACAAAACACAAACGTAAATATTTTGCTCGTTTTTGGGTAGGAAAGGTACCCAAAACCTCAAGGATGCAAGAACAGCTGCATCCAGTTGAGTCATGTGCCTGAACCCACACTTAAATGGTTTTGGAATTACACTTGTGTGGTTTCAGAGAGAAAGAAAGGGATTGCACCTGAAGCTGCAGCTGAAGAGAGAGAAGGTCCCTGTGTTTTTCTTGGATGATGAGAGAGAAGAGTCTCTTATCCCTCATCTTGTGAAGACCCATCACGCCAACAAGTGCCACTGCTATACCCACCACCATAATTATCCCATACCATCCTCCTCCTCCTTTGCCCACCACCCTATTGTTACTGCACTTAACTAAAACCATCTCTGCAACTCTGCTCTCTAAGCAACAAGTTCTTCTCTCTTCTGCAAGAAAGTGAGTAGGAAGCCTACAAGTTCATGTAGAAAACCAAATGATGAAGGTCTCAGCATCAGTTTCAGCCATTATGCGTTGATTCGCGTACTAACTGTTTATTTAATCATTCATTCTGCAATTACAAAAATCACCCGACTTTTTAGAGAATTATCTAAAACACGCCCTAACTGTCCATGAACCTGACGATGATACCCCTCAGCTTTAGGAAACACCATCCCCTAAAGGTAGTAGAGCTTCATTATGGCCCATCTTCTTATTTATATATATATATATATATATATATATATATGTATTTATTTATTGGGTACATCAAAGTAAAGCGCACCCTCGAATGTTGTTGAGAAATGTGGTTTCAATATTGAAAATCTTTATGATAATCTTAAAATATGTTTTCATTTTTAATTATAAAATTTAAAGCTTAAAAAATAATGTATTTCGAGCTAATCAATGAAAATCTTGAAAATTGACTGTCAAAAAATACGTTACAAGATACACTATTTCTAAAACTTGAAATCCATTTTTTTCTCGTGTTCATGCATTTTTTATGTCAAGATGATCAGTTTGAGGATATTTGAGCATCAAAGCAACCTCTTCTAGAGAAAATTTTGAAGTGAGCTCTAATTTGATTTTTTTATAGGTTCGGCTTTATATAATTTTTTTTTTTTTATTTAGCATTGTTTTGTGAACTTTTTGGGTGAGGTTTATATAAAGTTGCCTCCTTTTACTGTAGAAGTATGGTGCACCGATAAAATTTACTTAGAGATGTCGTTTTGGCATGGAAAACCTTACGATGGCTTCAAAATTTCGTTTTATTCTTAATTACAAAATTTAAAATTTAAAAAATAGTACAAATCGAGCATATCAAGATAATCTTGAAAATAAATGGTCTGGATAACTTGTTACAAGATGCACTATTTTTTGGTCTTGAAATTCTTTTTTTTCATCATGACTATTCAAGGTCGAAATAGTCTATTGGAGGGTTCGCCTATGCCGGAACACTCTCTATTGTAGGATTTTTGAGTTACAACTTGATTTAATATTTTTAAATTTGGGTTTGGAGATAAGCAAATAAAAAGTGAAAATAAATTAAGAATCTTGATTTAACAAAAGCGTATATTAAAAATTGTCACCAATATATTTCCTTAACAAATACATTTTTCTTTTACCCAAAAAATAATCCATCAAAACAATTATCTATCTCAAAATAATAGTTAAAGTTAGAGGAAAAATAGCTTAATGAAAAATCTTTTTTTTCTATTTAAACATTGAGCGTCATTATACTTTAAACGTCGAGCGTCACTAGAAAGAGCAAGAGAGAGACTTACTGACAACTAGAGATTAGGGTTAGGAATTCAGGTTGAGCTTTGAATATTTGGATTTGTTTAAAAATTTTGTTGTTTTTTTTCCACATACAAAAGACTTATTAATTTCACTTTTTAATTTTTTTTTATTTTATTACTAATGCAGCTTAATAATTTGGATGGACCATTATTTTACACTGTTGTTATTTGTATTTTAGTTAACTGCAATCGTATAGTGAAGGTCATTTTGTTTTTTTCTCCCAATGATAATCTCATGCCTTAGATTTCATTCTTGTCGTTTGCTAATGTAGTTCTTCTGTTTAGTATTGTTGTATTACATTGTATGCTCCAAATAAATCTACCATATATTTTGTGTCGTAAGAATGTGGTAAACATTGTTGTTATATTTATTTAAAAATTTAGATAAAAAATTAGTCAAATAGGACTCTAATGATAGTAGGCAAGGGCATAAAAATTATAGTTCAATGGTTTTAATTTGTCCATAATATAACCATAATTCTTAATCTTATATTATGTTATATTTACCTATCTGATTTTTTTACTTCGATTTTTTAAGTCATATCCAAAACATTTACGGTTCTCTAACTTAACTAATTTTTGGTGATCCATAATTTTGTTCTAACTTTTCCCTTCAGACTTTTTGGAGCAAAATCGATTTATTATTGATTTTTTGAATTGCTCATAAATTGTTATTATATAACTTGCTAATTATGGTCCTCGGGATCCTAGTCCACATACAAGTCTCCCTGCCACACCAACCAATGATGATCCCTCCAATGACCAAAGTAGTGGGTCTTAAGTTAAAGGGTGCGGCTCTAAACAATCAAATTAGAGCCTACCTTTAAATAGTATCGAGAAATGTCGTTTCAACAATGAAAATCTTTGTGATAGCCTTAAAATATATTTTTATCTTTATTTATAAAGTTTAAAGCTTCAAAAATGGTGTAGATCGACAGATATATGAAAACTTGAAAATCTTGAAAATTGACAGTCAAAAAATACATTATATATTATTTCCAAAACTTGAAATCAATTTTTTTCTGATATCCATGCATCTTGATGTCGAGATGATTAATTTGAGGATTTTTGGGCATCAAAACAATCTCGTCTAGTGAAATTTTTTGTGGTAGGCTCGAATGTGATTGTTTAGAGACTCGACTTTATATAAACTTTTCCCTAAATTAAATTCAAAAATACAAATTTTTAAGGAAAATTGTTTCATGCGAGTCGGACTGCATTTCTATTTATGTGGTTCAAAATTTGTAAAGCATCCATCTTAACAATAGATGCAAGTAGGTGTTCCATCTAAAATCAGAAACTAACTATCCAAATGTTTTCTTACTAGAATTATTATTTCTAGTTTTTAAAATTTATTTATTTATTTATTCATATACATGATTTCCATACTAGATATTACATGTCCTTAAAAATTAAGTCTTAAAATACATTTCAAAAATGGATTTATTGAGAAGCTTGCATTTCTACATATGCAAGCTTGGCCACATAGAAATCAGGTCCAATTTTTAATTGACAAATTTTATTTTTCAAATTTTATTTTTCAAATTTTATTTTTTTCTTTATATTCCTATACACCATGGTGGAGATTGTTGACCCCTAAATTTTAAAATCCAATATCCATCTCTAAGATGAATTTTAGAAATTGGACTCATTTAAATAGATGAGTGAAGGAAGTCAAAGAAACCTTGTCCTTTTTAGGAATATTTATAAAGATGATTTTATTTTTTTATTAATTAGACTTTTAAAGAAAAAAAATGGTTTGATAGGTCTGCAGCCTGCCTTGATCATTATGGTTGTGAAAAAAATTAGCATTTTCAAAACTTTAAAAATAATATATAATATAACACATTATTTTTTAATTTTTTATGTGAGATTAATATAACACATTATCCAAACTGTCTATTTTACCCTAAAAATAAACGTTCGCATATATATGCAAGATAGGTATGTTTTTGGAGCTAAAAATTTCATAAACAAAGGTGGAAATTGATTTTAAAATCATCATTTTCATGCTGAAAACATTTCCCGAGCAAGATTAAGAGACGAGGGTTCACCTTTTATTTATTTTATTATTATTATTATTTCCATAAGACACGGCCTCATAGAAACTATATTCATGGAGCTAAGAGGTTGATATATTTGTCATTTTAATATATAAAAGGGCATTTTCGTAACTTCCGAAAGTTGCGGGCGTTCTCTTCATGAGCTATGATAACGCATGCCCTTTTTTCCATGGCAGAGGGGTGAAGACCATTGATTATTAATTATTTATGTTTTTCTTTTTGAATAAATTTTTATTTTGTGGAGTTGGGTCAATTCTAAAAAGGTGTGCCATCGGAGATAACAAGGCTTAGCATTTAATTAGAAACCACCTACGAATTTAGGTCTTGAGGGCCAAACAAATTAACCACGCTGTACAACTGGATCAAGCGACCAATTCCTTGATTAAAAAACAAAAAAAAAAAAAAAGAAAAATTTTATATAAGGATGACGGTTTTAAACAATCAAATTACATACATCTAAATAAATTCATTAGAAGAGGTTGTTTTTGGTGCTCGAAAAGAATATGAAAAAAATAGATTTCAAGTCTTGGAAATAATTTTTGTAATGTATTTTTTGAACGGTTAATTTTCAAGATTATCAAGTGTTCATAGATATGTTTGATCAACACTATTTTTTAAGCTTTAAATTTTATAATTAGATATGAAAATAAATTTTTCGACCATCACAAAGATTTCTAATACTGAAATAACATCTTTCAATACTTTGAAATTGCACCTTACTTTGATTGTTTAGGCCTTAGTTTTGTACGAGCCACACCCATTAAAGAATAATTTTTTTTAAAAAACTTGGAGCTGGACGGATTCTAGAAGAGAACTGGTACGAACCGGCTAGAACCAATCCGTTCATGAGAGAACCAACCGATTTTGATATTTTACAATATCTTGATTGGCCTGACCGATTCGGGTTAGTTCGAATCCGATTCATAGTCTTTAAACCCTGTTTGTTACGGTAATTATTCGAGTGCAGGAGCATGCATGATTTATTAAGTGGATTATGAGCCGCTCCCGCGAGACCATATGATCCTATATTCGCTTCCTCGGAAGCCTATGGACACCGCCCGTTAATTCAATTTTTATTATATTGAGTATTTTTAGGTTTGACGCCTCCAACCTCGAAATCTAAAACTTTTCTAACGGCATTTACTTTGTCACTTTCTTATTTTCTAGTCCCCAAAAGTGTTTCGAGTAACTTATTTGCCCCAAATATGTCCTGCATGGATGGATACACACGTCCATCTGTCTCATGCCCAAGCGACCTCAAACCCGCCATCTCTCTCTGGTGCCCCTAATTTGAGCTCGAGCTCTGTTACCATACCCCTCTGTCTTTCTCTCTCTACTCCAAACCTCCTCCCCCCCTTCTCTTTCTAAATTTGAGCTATGCACTATACCCCCCTCTCTTTGTCTACCCCAAACCCTCTCTCTAGTCGATATCTCTCTCTTGGCACAATCGCAACCAAGCCTCTCTGCTCCTTTCTCACACTGCATCCTTGGAAATAACAACCATTTTTTAGTGTTTTGCTCAAAACTACATTCAAGCCTTCTAATACAGATTTTTCACCATCAAATTCATCAATTTGGGCTATGTTACATCAATGTATTCATCATTTAAGGATGATGAAAGTCTCTCTCCAAAAGTAATTTAGCTCTTTGACTGCAGTGTGAGAAAGGTGCACAGATGCAAGTGCTGTGCTGTATCAGGGCTTTTAAAATTTGACATGAACTCAGTTGAATCACTGACAGTGATGAGCTAGTCACAACATATTTTACTAAGATAGAGCCAGACTTTCTCTCTCCAGATTCACTACTCCGTATAAAAATCGAAAACCTCAACATCATGAATCCTAGAACCTTCTCTCTGTAGAATTGACTGGTTGAGGCCTTGAAATAATGGCCGAGGAGCTCGAGCCTGGATACTTGAACCCAATGGGCGTGGATGATTCTCGGTCTAGAATCAATAGGTTTGGGACTCAAAACTATGTTGCTCAATAAAGCAGGATTTGTTCAAGGAAGAGCACGATTCGAGTATGGCACAGAGTTCAGATGAGAGGAGAGAGAGAGGACTTAGGGTAGAGAGAAAGAGGTATGGCGCAGAACTCAGATGGGGGGAGAGAGAAAGAAAAAGGGCGGGGACGGCATGGGCCAGAGCTCAGATTGGGGGAGAGAGGCGAGAGAGAGTGGGAGGGTACATTTGGGGTAGAGAGACAGACGCATGCGTCTTTACATTATTTGTTCAGGATAAAAAAGTTTCTCAAATTAAGTTCTTCTTTAGTAAAAAGGATTCAAGGGGTTAGAATATAGGAAATTGACAAACTTAATGCAACTAAATATGTTTCAAATTTTAGGATCCGTAAAAAAATCACACACCAAATGAGGGTGCAGTGTGAGTTTTCCCTTTTGTTTTTACATATTGGTATTCTCGGGAAATTTTAGTAAGTATTTCCTTTTTGTGATATTTTAAAGTATTTTATGTAATGTTTATATTTTACTATCATGTCTTTGTTTTTTTTTTCTCAAAATGTCGACATGTCAGCATTCCAAAAGCTGATCCGACCTCAAGTTTATGCCAGCTTCAGGATAGATATGTGTATGGAGTACTGACCATACTCTGGATTTGCCACAAGGCTTCTAGAATGCAAGTCGACACCAGTTCTGGCTCGACATGAAGCTCATGTTCTAACACCGGTTAGAACCTGAAGCTCATGTTCTAACATCAGTGTCGCTTTCGCTCTCGCTCTCTCTCTCTTACCCGTCCTGGGGCAAATCTGGAGTGCAAGCCAACACTCCCCACTGACCAAGGTTTAGGCAAAAAAGAAAAGAAAGAGAAAAAATGACACAGGTGCTAAATATAAAAATTACACCATGTATTTTAAAATCTTTTTAAAATAAGAGAGATTTAGAAAAACTTCCTATGAAAATTTGAAAGTGCTAGAACCGCGCACAAAAAACTATAAAAGACGATTTGTATGATCAAAATATCCTTTAAATATTTTAAAGGCATTGTTAGTCTTTTTTCAATATTTTTTTTTAATATTTTTTAGGTGTGTTTGATTGAAAAATATAAACACTCAAACTTCCTAGTTAATCCAATTTATAAAAAATTAATATTAAAACATTATACGTAATTGTGACCAATCATTTACTTCTCTTCTTATCTAAACCATTCGGAGCGTCCATGTGTACTGTTCAAGTGTCCAATTGACGCGGATGCTAATACTTCTCCAAAAACCTATGCATTATTAGGACCACATATTTTTTAAGAGTTCGATTGAGAAATATAAACGTTCAAAATTTCAAGTTAATCTCATTTATAAAAAAATTAAAAAAAAGTCTTCCCAATGGTTATAGGTCAAAATGAACAGTGATTTCACCTGCCCTCATCACCCTCCAAAGTTCATCGCACAGTCATGATTGTCCGGTAATATTTTATTTTTTATTTATTTTTTTTATAAATTGGAATGATCTGAAATTTGGAGCATATATGCATCTTAGTGAGACGCACCTAATAAAAATATAAAAAACATAATTCACAAAAAAGGCTAAAATACCCCCTAAACTTTATAGGGGTATTTTTGTCAATTTATTTGATGTAAAATATTTTTTTGATATTTTTCGTAGATTCGCCTATTTCTGATGAACACATTTTTCAAATTTCAGATCATTCCGATTTGTAGAAAAAAAGAAAATAAAAATAAAACACTACCGAACAATCGTGATCGTGCGATGAGTTTTGGACAGTGATGAAGATAGACAAAATCAGTATTCCTTTTCGCCTATATACGTTTTGTAGTATCTTTCCAAAATTAATATTAAAAATTATAAGTAATTGTGACCACCCATTTACTTCTCTTCTAATCTAAAACCATTGGGAGCGTGCATGTGTACCGTTCAAAGGTCCGCTTGATGTGGATCGCATATTTTGGTGATGTAACTTCAACTTAGCGACTAACCTTAAAAAATGCACTTAAACATGCCTACTGCTACTACTACTAATAATAATAATAATAATAATAGTAATAATAATAATAATAATAGTAATAGTAGTTAATAATAATAATAATAATAATAATAATAATTATAAAAATAATAGTAATAGAAGTTAATAATAATAATAATAACAATAATAATAATAATAATAATAATAATAATAATAGTAATAATAATAATAGTAGTTAATAATAATAATAATAATAGTAATAATAGTAATAGTAGTAATAATAGTAATAGTAGTTAATAATAATAATAATAATAATAATAATAATAATAATAATAGTAACAGCAGCAGTAGTAGTAGTAGTAGTAGTAGGAGTAGCAGTAGCAGTAGCAGTAGCAGTAGCAGTAGCAGTAGCAGTAGCAGTAGCAGTAGCAATAGCAATAGCAGTAGCAGTAGCAGTAGCAGTAGCAGTAGCAGTAGTAGTAGTAGTAGTAGTAGTAGTAGTAATAATAGCAGTAGCAGTAGCAGTAGCAGTAGCAGTAGCAGTAGCAGTAGCAGTAGCAGTAGTAGTAGCAATAGTAGTAGTAGTAGTAGTAGTAGTAGTAGTAGTAATAATAATAGTAGTAGCAGTAGCAGTAGCAGTAGCAGTAGCAGTAGCAGTAGCAGTAGCAGCAGCAGCAGCAGCAGCAGCAGTAGCAGCTGCTGCTAGTAGTAGTAGTAGTAGTAATAATAGCAGTAGCAGTAGCAGTAGCAGTAGCAGTAGCAGTAGCAGTAGCAGTAGCAGTAGTAGTAGCAATAGTAGTAGTAGTAGTAGTAGTAGTAGTAGTAGTAATAATAATAGTAGTAGCAGTAGCAGTAGCAGTAGCAGTAGCAGTAGCAGTAGCAGTAGCAGCAGCAGCAGCAGCAGCAGCAGTAGCAGCTGCTGCTAGTAGTAGTAGTAGTAGTAGTAGTAGTAGTAGTAGTAGTAATAGTAATAGTACTAGTAATAGTAATTTACTTTTCTTTATTGTCTATTTTATCTTTGCCTCTATTGATTTCTTTGAGCTTTGGTTTTTCTAAAAATTCAAACTTGATTGTTTGTCCTTCTCTAGATGTTTCGAGACCTGTATTATTAATTGTTATGGGGTAAAATAATGTTAGAAATGGAATTCCAAGTATTACTGCCTGAATTAAATTATTTACCATAATAAAAGGTGTTGGGAAACAATGTCCATTATTGCATACCATGGCACTTGATAATTTATATTTAATAAATAATCTACTCCCATCAGCAGTATTAAGTATTTGAGTGGTTTTATCGAAATATTTGGATGGGACTAAACCTTCATTAATGCAATTTAAATCTGCACCTGAGTCTACCAAAGCTAATGTTTGAAAATGATATTCATCTTGGATAATGATTTTTACTAATAGAAATCATTTTTGTGAAATAATTTTGTTTATTAAATTTACAGATATATTATCTTCAGCTTCTTTTGTTCTTGAGGTTTCTGATTCTATATGGTTAGTATCTACTAGTTGATTAAATTCAATTTCATCTGTATCAGTTATCGTTCCTGATATGTCATTTTGTAATTCTAATATTTTAATTCTAGTCTTTAGTTGTCTTACTTCTGGTTTTATTTCATTTACTTCTTTTTTTAATTCAGATATTGTGGGTTCTCTTTGGAGTATATCTTTTTTATTAATTCGTTTGAGTATTTCAGCAAAATTATAATCTTTTGGGGGTTTGAGCAAAGGAACTAATTTATTTTTTGCTTTTGTTAGTGTAATAAATTGGGTAATGATTTATCTTTTTTCCTCTGGATCATTTAGTTTTTCTATGAGGTCTAAAATTAATGTATCTTCTTTTGATAACATATTACAAGAACATTCTTTCATGTTTTGTTCAGATTCAGATTGTTCTGTGGAGGACATTAAATATTCTTCATCTTCTATTTGTCCTAATAAAGAGGTATCAGTAGAAGTTTCAGAAGAGTTATCATATATTTGTATGATATCATATAACTTATTTCTAATTGATTCTTCTAAGATTATTGTGTCAATTTTCTTTTTCATTTTACATTGGCTTTTATAATGGATAACTTTTCTGCATTTTTAGCATACGGGTAATTTTTTTCTACCTTTATGATTTTTATATTTGGGAGAGAATCTCTTTATAAATTTTTCTTTTTTATATTTTTTATAAGATTTCTTGTCCTTCCTTTCTGACTTATGTTTTTTCTTTTTATGAAATTGATCTTTAGATTTTTCTATATGATATCCGAATTGTTCACAAAAGTCTCATAGTTCTTTTTTACCCGTCATTTTCTGTTTATTTAATTGCTTTTTTAATTTCATATCAGTGCATAAGGTTAATCCTTCTGTACATATTTCTATAGATAATTCTCTTAATGTATAGACAGAATATGGTATGATTCCTCCATTCTTATTTTTTAATCTAGTTTTTACTTTCTCAACAAATAAATATGGTAATCCTGCAACAAATTTTTCTTTCCAATGATCCTATTGGTTATCTTCTCTACTTAATAGTCTAGAAAAGAAAACATCTTTGTACCATTTATAATGGGATAGGGTTGGACATCGCAAATTAGATAATAAATCTTCAGATCGGACTTCAAGTAAGGCTGTACTCCCCACAAAATGAAGAGTGATGGTGTAAATGAGAGTATTCACAACATTACTTTCGGAATATAATATATCTTGATTATTTTCATTTTTAGCAGTCCATTGACGAGTATTAGTAAGAATTTGTTGTTTGGTATTTTCAGGTAAGTGAAAATCCCACCAACCTCGAAGCCATCCTGTGAACCCCCAGATAATGGCTTTGGCAACTTTGCGTACCATTTTGCATGCATAAGCATATGTTTAATGGTGTCTAATATATGTTGTTCAGACAATCCATCTATATTCCAATTCACTATTGATCTTCCAGAATAAGAAATATTTTGAGCTATTAAGTCTTTTTCGAATTGTATATCTACAGGAGTAAGTCTATGATGATAAGGTCTTGCTGTCAATGGTTTCCATGACTTTCCATATGTTATCCTTTGAATGTTATTGGTATCTTGACTATAACTGTTTTCAGCAAAAGCTTCTTCCATATTTTCTATTGTGTCAGCTATTATGGGTGTCTCGGCCTGCAGAGTTAAAGTAGATGATTCAAGGATAACTTTACCTTTTTGTTTTTTATCTTGAATCTCTAGTTTTTTATCCTGAATTTCTAATTGAGATAATTTTGATAAGGTCTTATTGTCTTCTCCCAGTTTAAATCTTTCTTTATCAAGTGTTGGAGGTGGTTTAAATAAGACATTTTTGGTTTCTTATATGGGTATAGGTCTTAACATATTCTCAATTTTGGATGCCTGCTTTCCTAATGATTGCATATATAGATTGGTGTAATTATTTTGTTTTATCACATGTGGAATTAATTCAGCTTTATGTTGTACTATTTCTCCTATAGTCATTTTATATAGTGTAATTTTTGTTTCTAATTTTAAGTCGGGATTTGATCTTTTTATAACAATACTTTTTTCAGGGGGATGGATACTTGTTAATGTATTTCCATCTATTGTCTTATATGAACTATATTGACTTTGTATTGTATTTACTTCAAAATTAAAAATATGAATTTTTCTTTCCTTACATATTTCTCTTAACCATACAAAAAATCCTTTATTATAGTGTTCTCTTTTTCATGCCTTGTTATATTTTATATGGAATAATTCTACCAATCTAAGTTGAAAATTTTGTTTATACCAAGTTCTAATTGCCTTATTTTCTTCGGACAGATAATCCAGTTCAATAAATTGTTTATTAAGTCTTTTTTCTTCCTGGATAGTTAAGACTTGAAAATCCAATAATAATGTTCAAATATAGAATGGAGATCATCTTATTTTGGAACCATCCTACATTTTTCGATATTACATCGAGATCATCTAATCTTTAGAAAATCAAATTTAATTTGTAATGTGAATACTAATTTGTTTGATCCCAAAATTCCGTAACGCGAACATTCTCCCACAAATATCATTTGCCCAAGGAAGGAATTGTACATACCCCTATGAAAGTATGATATTTGAAATCTTAAAAATACTTATATTAATGCACCCAAGATCCAAGGCATAATAATTTCCTGACAATTAAACAGATCCTCTAGGAATAGAAAAAAATAAAAGAACTGGATATGAATAGATAGAGAATGTCCCAAATAATAAACCATTGCTCAAGAGAGAGAGAGAGAGTGAATGCTGTACGTTTCAAAATCAAGCTCCAACATTACAAATATACAACGCAAGCACCCTTTTCCACTATTGCACATATTCCTTTGCAAACATTAATCACCCACACCGAGTCCTAAATCTCACAAGCCTCTATCACATTAACTCTACTTACACAAAGAACCAACACCAATCAGATCTTTTATCACTGAATTTTACATGGGATGCTCTCTCTCCCTCTCTCTCTCAAAACAGTTTTACATGGGATGCTCTCTCTCCCTCTCTCTCTCAAAACAGGTTTTTTTTTACTAGTATGATGGCGTGACATTTTTCTCATGTTTTGTTCTGGCCATATGTACCAACTACCAACACACCTGGAAAAAAAGAAAAAAACAGAAAGAACTCATTCAACATTCTGTTCAGTAATATTTTACTTGTAAGACAGACAAAGCCTTACTAGATTGAAAGGTCGGATAAAAGAGGTCTTACTTATCATAGTTTTGACATGAATTAATCAATATCTTTCACTTCAGCTTCAACGTCTACCACTGTTACAGAAGCCTTTCCTGAAAAATAAATCTAACAAAAAAGTCAGCAACAGTTAAGCTGTCGCTAACATATACATAAACGCTACCACAGCCACTACTTGATTTGCCAATTAAATCATTGGACACAATTCACCAAGAAAAAGATAAATCAAAACCACGATTGAAAGGGTGGCTAATGGAAACAAAAGGAGCAAAGAATAGCAGCAAAATGCTCAGATAAATGACACACACACACACACACACACACACACATATATATATATATATATATATATATATATATAGAGAGAGAGAGAGAGAGAGAGAGAGAGAGAGAGAGAGAGATGCCTTTCTCAGATGGACCTCGGCGCAGAAATTCGCTGAAAGGTTGTCCAAATCTTGAGTGCTGACCATTGGAAAACTTAGCAGATTCTCTCACAAATTCATCGCCCTTGACTGCAAATCCGAAAGATCCCCTTAAAGCATATATAGCAACTTGAAACTGGGGAATTATAACACCCTCCAAATATCCAATAGATACAATGAATTCTAGGAATACCCCCAACAACTTGTCTTACCAAGAACAAAGGAAAAAGCAATAAAATATATGCCAATAACATCAGCAATGGTCTAATAGAAACTAAAAGGTCACAATGAATATATGATCAATCGTGTACTCCATCCATCTCCCAATCAACTATGGAGGTAGTTTGCAGCTTCTGTTACTTTTAGCACAATGGATTAAACATCTAAAACAACCGGATAAGTCCCCGAGCAATCAAATATGGCTTGCAAGTTACAAGGACACTGACATGCTAGTGGTGTCAGACTGACAAAATGCGTCTGAGATATCCAAATTGTCAGACAACAAGAGAGAGAGAGAGAGAGAGAGAGAGAGAGACATTAATAGAGTACATATTGTTGTATTAATTTAGCTTTATTACTACCCATTACCTATTTGTCTCCACTCCCATTGAGCATATTTCATTATAAATTCCAATTTTTCCATGAAATATTATTTCCATATGCAAAGTCTAAAAAGCAGTGTTTAGAAAAGCGGCCCTCCTAGTGCCTAGGCCGGCCAAGGCCCATCACCCAGGCCTAGGCAGGCAAATTGGGCAGCCGCCTATGGGCTTGGTGGCCGCCCTAGAAAGAGGGGCATTTTTTGTTTTTTTGTTTAAAGACAAATATGTAAAAAAGGGGTTTAGATTCATATCCAACCTAAACACCACTGGAACCATTTTAGAGAGATAGAAACCTCAAAAAGCGTAGTATTTTGTGATTTTCATAGAATGGAAGAGTTTCTCAAAGTCCTGAGAATCGATCCAAACATCACCCAATGAGATTAGTTTTGCTTGTGGAGATTTTTTAGGACAATTAGAGGGGTGTTTTAGAAAATTTTGAGATTGGAAAACATCTCAAAGGTGAAAGTTTGAATATCAATATCTTGTTGTCTTGGATTATATTTTTACTGTGTATATGGATTATGGAGTGCATGGAGTTTGAATTATGGTATGGACAATGGGGCATAATCTAATACTCTAATGTCTAATGGTTCGAAGTTTGAGCTTTGATTTTTGAATTTGAAATGTATGGAATTATGGATGAATGGATTTTGAATGGACTATCTATATTATATAGTATTAATATGTTATATGTCTCAATATGTATTTTTAAATTTTTTAACCAAAATCTGACCCGGATTATATATTATATATTATTAATGTGCTATGGAAAATTGTTTCATGCGAGCTGGACTGCATTTCTACATATGCTGTCCAGAAGTGTAAAGCATCCATCTTAAAGATGGATGCAAATAGATGGTCCATCTAAAAACAATGGAAACTAACGGTCCAAATGTTTTCTTAATAGAATTATTATTTTTAATATTTAAAATTTATTTATTTTTACAGATTAATCTCCATGTTAAAAACTATATGTTCTCTCAAAATTAGGATCACATTCTATTTCAAAAATAAATTTATTATGGAGCCCGCATTTCTACATGTGCAGGCTTGGTCCGCATGCTAATCTCATCCATGTGTTATATGTCCCAATATGTATTTTTTTATTTTTTACCCAAAATCTGACCCTAAAACAGTTTGACAGTTAGACATCCCATGCTTTTTATTCTATTGGGGCCTAGACCCCCCAGCTGCCTAGGTGCCACCCGACATTTTTTGGAACATTGCTGAAAAGGCAAAGGGATATCAGAAAGTTGCATTCAAAACAAGAATGGCAAGTTTTGTTTTACCTGTGAAAGGCTGACTACAAAATGGGCATAGTTGCTGTCCATCCTTTAAAGAAGATCTATAGATAGAACAATTAGTTATACGCAATAACTGAAGGAAAATACAGAATAGGAGACAACTAGTTTAGCAAGGATGACAAGTTTAAGAAGGCAAACAACTTACTTGAATATCTGAAAATCATTTCCACAATTTGGGCACTACAAAGACCAACACAAGTGAGAAAGTTAATACCATAATGGAGAATCATCACAGAATAAAGAGAAGCACCACATGTGAATGCTTAACCCATAAAGCACATTAAGTAGAAGGTGAAAAGCTGTCCATCAGCTATAGGCTAAAACCAAACAAAAAAAAGAAAAGAAAAACAATAGAGAGAAATTCAATATAGTGATGCTATCTTTGATTCATTGTGACCATGAAACATGAATAATTAGTTTCTTACAAAATAAGCAAACTCACTGTGGGAACATGAAACTCATCAAATATGGAAGCAGAGACATCGGCAGGATAAGGGTTGTTTGAAAGGGGCTATATAGTGAATTCTTTTGGTGATTCAAAGTTTTGTTAATAAACTCGAAATGGGAATTGACTAATTAGGTTACGAAAATGGATATATACTTGTAAATCAATTTCGCGATGATAAAATTTACTTTGTGAATAAAGTCAAACTCAACTTTGATGGGTACTCTACTCACTTGGAAACACAGGAAGGGCAGTAGCAGGACAAATTTTCAGGACAACCAAGGTTCTACTCATTCTCAGGACCCATTGGCACTCCTAAATCACCATGTGTTGAAGCCCTTGCCCTTTGACAAGTATTGAAATTATCCGATAGTAACTGGAGTTATGACATAGACGGTTTCTATTATTTTATTAATTTTAAGATATAGAAGTTGGGTTTCAGGTTATTTGGTCTTTTATGGATTTAACTTAGGGTACTTGTGTCTTTTTCAATAGTAGAGAATAGGTGAAACCCTAAACCAAGTAACCAAAACCCTAAACCAAGTGAGGTGAAACCCTAAACTCTTATCTTAAACCAATATGAAACCCTAACTCAGTTTATTTCGAATGAGATAAAAACCCTAACCCTTTTTGTGTGAAGGATCCATAGTTATATGGCAATCACAGAGTACACGGGTATAGGATTATTAGAAGATATAAGGTGTAAGACAGCAAGGCAAAATAATAGGGATGGAATATGAAAAGACAAGATGAGGCTTAGAAGTACTACACACCATAAACATATCATTTCATTATAGCTGCTGGAACTCTTACAAAGTGCTTGGACTGTAACTGCCTCAGAGACTTATGACCTAAGGGGACTTAAGGTGACTCATGGGGCTTTTGACTTCTCCAAGCTCTGCCCTCCATCTTCTATGAGTTTCCCCTTTTATAGACCTCATAGACTTGAAATTCTCTTAAGTCCGTAAAGGAGTGGTGAGGGGTACTCACATGACTCCAAAGAGAGCTAAAGCAGAACAAGACAAAAGAAATCACACTTATTGTCCCTTATCATGGGGTACAAACCTAAAGGGCAAAAGGAAACAAGACAAAACAAATCACACTCATGTCCCTTATCATCGGGTACAAAGACAAAAGCAAAACAAGACAAAGAAATTAGGATTTTTCCAGAGTGGTTTGGGACATTTGTTTAGGAATTGGCTATGGGTTTTGGCACAAGAGGTGGTTATGATTTCTCTTCTTATGGTGTCTAAGGTGTTTAGGAGCTATAGGTTTGGAACATTGGTCCAGTTTAGGAGCTATAGGTTTGGAATATTAGTCCAGTGTAGGAGATTGTTTTGGTATAAGATACCATTTTTGGAAGGAGATTCTGAAGGATATCGTATCCTATCAATAGGTCCTTTCCAGGGAGGTCTGACCCAAGGATCTGGTGCTTGATTTTGCAATCTGGGAACAGTTTAACGGTTATGGGTTTGGAGATTTTATCAATAGTGAATTTTTCTCCATTTGCTGCTTTGAAGATTTCGGTAGATTTTTCCAGTGGCTTGGTGGAAGGATCCTTGGGTTTAGGATGGACATTTCTGCGCCGGTGTCAAAAAAATGCAATGACAGGTATAGGTTTGGCATATTTTTTGGTGAAAATTTGGACTCGGGCATGGGGTGTTTGGTAGATGTTGGCTATAGTGGGTTCAGAGGGTAGGGAAACTAGAAAAATGTGGTTGTCAATATAAAGGACATCTTCATCTTCTTCTGTTGAGTAGCCAATGGCAAGCAAGGATGAAGAGTTTTCTTCATCATCTAGGGAGAATATTGATTCAAGGTCAGCTTCATCATCGGGGAAATGTTCAAGTAATTTTATCACTTTCACTTTTGTGCTTCTTTGGGCAGTTTTTAGCAAAATGCCCAGGTTTCTTATAGATAAAACACTTGTTAGAAGATTTTCCTCTTCTGGCTTTTTTTCTCAAGAACCTCCAAGATTTCGTTTTGTTGTCGGAAATTTGTTTCTTCTGAAGTTGTTTCCCTTTCTGAAGTGGCTCTGTTTCTTGTTTGAGCAATCACAAGTTTTGGAATCTGAGCATTGGAATTGAAGCGCTTTGATATTGCATGCACTTTCAACTTTTCTCGCTGTGGACTCAATCTGGTCAAGGAAGTTTTTGTTTGCACAGCCTTTCCAAGGCCAATTTGGTGTCTTGATAGCGTAACCAAGGGTTGCTTGGGGTAAGGCAATTCCTCTTGTTGTTAGGAGTTTGCTAACTTCATCTCCTAATGGCTCAGGAAGAGAGGTTAGGTAGGATTGTTTTAGGGTAAGATCATCAACTCCTCCTATCACATAGTATCTTTTGGACATTGCCACAAAATGTTTCATCAGTTGTTCTGGATTGAATGAGCAACATTTGGCCCCTAGGTATTCGCCTCTTGCTTGGTCAACATAAAGCTGGGTGTCTCCAAGAAATTCTTTGTGAATATAGGCAATAAAGGTCTATATGTCCACCTGCTGCACAGTTGGAGTTGCCTATATGGTCCAAGGCTATTGTACTGCTCCCTTAATCTTCTAGTTGTTCTTACAATGAACTTTCAGATTACTGACTCTGTAGTTGCTCCTAGGAGTTGCGATTCCGTTGTGCACCATGCATACATTTCTAGTAAGCGATCTCTCCACTGGGGAAAGGGAATGTCCTCAAATGAGAACTGCTGTTTTTTCTCAAAAAATTGCTGGGTCTTAAATTTCTTTATAGTTCTCCCATGTCACCAGCATCACTTTCAAGATCTGTCTCTTCAACATAGGGCATCTGTTCTTCCTGTTGCTGAGGAGGATCCTCATTTTTCACCATAAAATTTTGCAGGGGAGCACTATCATTCTGATCATACAAATAATCAGCACTGTGTTCAGAAGAGGCATCACTTGTTTCTGGCTCCTGGTCATTATGGTTGCTTTGGATGGTTCGTAGCAGGAAGTCTATGATGGGGTTTTCTATATGTTGAACTTCGGGGGTTTGGTTTGAGGGAGAGGGTTGGTTTTGGAGAGGTGGATGTTCTTGGGTGCTTTTTCCTTTGTCTACAGTGGTGGATTTTGGAATTTGGGTCGTAATATCTTTCTTAGGCTTTTTTGGGTTGAGGAGGTTTGTGGCTGGTAATGAGGAAGGTGGGAATATCTGTGAAGGTAACGATGATTTGAAAAGTGAGAAGGTTGGTCTGTAAGCAGAGAATATTGGGAGTTTGGTTGAGAGGGTTTTGGGAATAATGGTGGGGTGTTTGGTAGCCATTGCTCTGGTTGGGTAGCCATTGCTCTGGTTGGGTAGCCATTGCTCTGGTGGGGTGTTGCAAGACAGTTGTTGAACTTTGTGACAAGTTCAATAAGTTCTTCATGGAGTGCCTAGATGTTTTCTTTGATTTCAGAAATCATACTCACATTTTGCTGGATCTGTTTGGCTTGTATTTCTTGGTTGGAGAGGATTTTGGGGAGGACTTTGTTTTGGGCTAGAGAATTTTCTGATTACCAATTCAGGACTGTTTCGGCCGTGGAAATCTGGTCCTTTTGCCCTTGTGGACCAATTGGTTGTGGGATTTTTTATTTTCCATGTATGCTTTGTGTTGGTATGTTCAAAGTCTGTGAGTGGGGGGAAAGTCTGTGAGTGGGGGGAAATCCTTGGAGTAGTCAGGAGAGAAGGATGAAAACATGTGGCATTCAGGGGTGGTAATTGGTTCATGATGAATTAGTTTGAGGGCATTTTGGTAGTAAGGATTCAGGGGTGGCTTGTATTGGTCTGCCTTTCTTGGTGGGTCATGAGGTTGGTAGTCTGATGGTTTGGCTTTTGGGTGTGAGTTTTTGGGATTGAGTACATAGCAATGTTATCAAATTCTCTTTGTTTCAGCCGAAGCCTTCGGTTTTAAAGCATAACCCGAAGCGAAGAGAAGCGTGCTGCTGAAGCTCTGGTCAGATTCGGGTCTGCTTCGGCCGAAGCTTGGAGCTACTTCGGTCAGAAAAGAAATACCTATATAAAAGCATTTTTTTTTCCATTATTGTTATATATTTTACATATAAATATGTAATTTATTCATATAATATGTAATTTATTTATATTAAATTAAAAAAAAAAGTCCGAAGTCTTCCCCCGAATCGGTTGAAGCACTGAATTGCTTCATTTTTCTCACCAAACAGAAGAAGACTTCAAAGCGAATTTGACAACATTGGTACATAGTACTAAAAATGACCGGATGCTCCTGGTTCTCCAAGGGTACCAACTTCTAGGTCACCAATCTCATATCTTTTTTTCATTGACTGCTGGGAGCTTTTCTCTTTTTTTCTTGGCTTGGGGTTATCCTCTTCATCAGAGATTGAGAGGCAATTAATACACTGGCAGAATGGATTAAACCATTGATGGCCATCTTCTGATTTTTGTTGATATATCGGCAAGCCTTCATGGTTAAAGGCATATACCGGAACAATCATGTGCATTTCAGAAGTGGGAAATATTGGAGGCCTTGCATTTAATGGAACAAATGTGGGAAACTGTATTTCAACACTGCTATCTTGTTTTCTTGTAAGACTAGGATTCAAAACTTGTACTAGCTTTTCTTCTGGTACATGAAGCTTTTCATAATCAGTGATCCATTTTTCTGGTAGAAAGGAAATTAGCTCGGACTTGGGACGGTGCCTTGGCACAAATGTGCAGGAAGGAGAGCCAAGGGTGTCAACATTTATGAAAAGGGCTCCATTGTTATTGATGTTGGTAGGGACAGAGTATAATTACCCGAATCGCCTATGAGGGTAGCGATTCCGTTTTGGAATCTCGATTTGGCGTTTCTCCCGATTCTAAAAGAAAGGAATCACGTTTCCATTTTTTGCGGAACGCAATTCCACCTAGTTTAGGATTCTCGATTCCTAGATTGCTGGAATCAAGATTCCATATCGAGGACTTTATGATTCTTAGCTATACAAGAATGCGATTCTGTGATTCCAAATTTTTTGGAATTGCGAATCCATGTTGTTTGGAATCAAGTTTCTATAACATAGACATCGTGATTCCTTGCTACACAACAATGCGATTCTACTTATGCTGAATGTTGATTCAAAGTATTAAAGAATTGAGAATCCATGTTGTCGGGAAGCAACGTGAGCGTAGGGAGAGTAGAAACCCTTCAATGTGTGCTCAATCATGAGTGAGCGCAACATGTATGAGGGAGTGAGAGAATTTGAAGTTGTTGCACACGGCAATAAAATCAAATTTTAAAATATGAGTAATATGTGAACAAAGGGTGAGAGCAGAAACCCTTCGATGTGTGCTCAATCGTGAGTGAGCGCGATATGTATGGGAGCGTGAGAGAATTGAAGTTGTTGCACACAGCAATAAAATTAAAATTTAAAATATAAGTCAAATGTTAAATTTTTTATTTTCTTATTTTCTAATTTCCATCATTCATTCCATGTTACTTTTTAAGAACTCTTACCGAGAATAAATAATACTAAAAAAATATGTTACTTCAAATTTAATAATGTTTGGTAAATGGTGTGGGTACTAAACTACTAATGTAATAATATTTAATATATGATCAACACCGTCATTTCTTCAAGTTGAATAAGAGGATAAAAATGCTTTTCTTTAAGTAAAATAAGAAGATAAATAAAGATATGAGCGAAGTGCCCTGTGTGGTGTTTTAGTTAAATTAATCATTAAATATCAGAGAAATTGACTAAAAATCGAATAACTCAATTTTTAAAAGTCAAAAGACTCAAAACCACATTTAAAAAAGAAGAATTACTATGTCATGTATTTATTTTATAATTCAAGGAAAGGAGATAAAGGGAGATTGCCCTTGTTCTCACTCATTGTATGGAGTAAACTAGCTCCAAACCTTGTAGCAATAGGGTTATCGGTAGACCGCGCCCATTGTATGGGATTGTCCACAAAGATGTCATAAAGGTTGACATTAGTATTCGGAGTCTTGGACTGAGTATATACATACCAAAATTCGATCTTGTAGTAATGAGTAAATTTATATATTTTCTCAATACTTCTCCATATACCGGAGGGAATTGGTTCGCAATTCTAGTAAGGGGAGAATATCGATTCCAATATGGGGAGAATCACGATTCCGGAATGGTGAGAATATTGATTCCAAATTGATGGGGACAACGATTCCAAAATTTTTGGAATCACGATTCTTTATTTTTAGGAATCATGATTCCATATTTTTAGGAATCACGATTCCAACAACTACCGAAACAAGTGGGGTCATGTGTGATTCCATATAAGTATGAAACGTGATTCCAACATTAAGGGACATCAATTCTTGCAAATAGGAAACACGATTCCTAATTTTTGGAATCGTGATTCCAAAATAGTGAGAATCATTTTTCTCAAATCCGAATCGTATGGACAACGATTCCTAGATTCTGAAACTTCTGATACACATGATTCCGCGATTCCGTTTCCTAAAACGTTTCGAAATCACAGACGTTTCCGACAACTATAGGATAGAGATATCTAGTGCGTGGTTATGGAATCTGTATATCATTTGGTAGTGAAGGGTTGCAATATAGAATGATTGGACCATTGGTGCACCAATAACTTGCAACTGAACTTGCAATCAAAGGCATATTCAAGTTTGGGAACAAGGTAATAAACACCGTTCCTGTATTCAATGTTGTCTGGACCGTGCCAATGAAAAAATGCTCATAATTCTTAAAACGTGTCTATTAGTGCAATTCTAGACACCACCGACAGTCCTTTTCGGCCATGTAGACTCAGAGCAAGTCTAACAACCCCAAAGTGAAGGTGAGTATACTCTTGTGCAAGGTATTGGTGGACAATCGCTTTTAGGATTTCTAAGGAGATTAATTGTTTAGCTTCTGTGGCTGGGATGGGATGTTGGTCAAACTTCGAAGACTGGATGTATTCTTTTAGTGACTCATGACTAAAATTATCCATAAAAACTGACTATAACCAAATGGATAATTTTAGTGGTATGAACTAAAATTATCATACATGATCGACATGAGTGACTCTATACAAGGTATTAACATACGAGTATGGATAATGTTAGTGGCATGAACATTTAATTTTTACCGTCAGTAATAAAATAATTTTTATTTAAGTCTTGTCAGGTCATGATGTGTCATATATAGGTCATTGTACCCATTGTTTTGTCTATACTTGTCATGATGTGAGTTTTTGTTGTCTTACAAATTGTTTGTTTTATTGTATTATGTGTGTAAGGGAGATGGAACTTGTCATCACGAGATGACATAGGTCGTTTCAGATGTCAACTTAGTAAGAAGATGGGACTCGCCATCATCTTATCATCTGAATTTAAAACATTTTGAAATCCGGCCATCCCTTTGAAGCCCATAAAAAAGGACCTCCCCCTCATAGCAGGAAAAGGAGGAGAAACTCGGTTGCCTAAAGCCTAAGTCTTGAATCTTGGTCTTGAGCACTGAAGTCCAGTTGTAAGCCGCTTTGAGTCTATGTAAGTTCCCTTTCTCTTGTTGTATTTTATGGATTGTGAATATAATATTGTTTGTTGTTTGTGTGGTGCTGGTCACCCCCATAAAGATTACTCGTTATGTTAACACCTTGTTGTCAATGAAAGTAACCTCCACGGTTATCCCCAGCTTTCATCTCTGAAAGCTTTTTATCATGGCTCATAATATCCAAACCATATACCTCTTCCCTCATATGTCCCTTTTATCGAAATGACAAAAATATCCCATGTGTCTTGCATGCTCTATTAAGTTCTTCTTTTCATGGTTTTTGCATGCACTTTTTCACTTAACAATTCTCAGTGTTTCCTTAATTATTGTTAAATAAAACCCCCCTTTACCCGTATGCTCTGTGATTGCCATTCTACGGATCTTTCACATCAAAAGGGTTAGGGTTTCGGCTAATTTTACTTTGCCTTGCATTAATGTTTCTTTAAAAACAGTCCATTAAGAACTGAAAACACTTTCTCTCCTCATTAAAACCTTTGTAAAAATTCACGTAACCAAATGGAAAGTCTTGTGTTAATAGTTCTTATGAATTTATGCTCTCATGTGATCTCCCTACCACCTCTAATGCTCCTATACCTATCTCTTTGCATCCTGATCTCTATTACCACCAATGGTTTTACATGCCTCACCTTTTACTCTTCTTTTTAGGGTTTTTTGGGTTCTCATCGTCTGGGTTCAAGAACAATTTTTAGGGTTCCGAGTTTAATTCTTAGGGTTCTGAGTTTAATTCTTAGGGTTTTGGGTTTATTCAAAAGACGAGAATTCTCATGGATATCTTCTTACCCAATTTCATGAAATTGTGCAAAACCATGGGATCATGTTATTTGAGAAAAAGATGCAAATAGAAAAATCTGAAATTGAATTTTTTGGAA
Organism: Amborella trichopoda; assembly: GCF_054954075.1. Lineage (NCBI taxonomy): Eukaryota > Viridiplantae > Streptophyta > Magnoliopsida > Amborellales > Amborellaceae > Amborella > Amborella trichopoda. Next base: position 50,791,604 of record NC_142337.1, read on the forward strand.
TGAGAATTTCAAATGGCCAGTACTATCTACAACCACATATTGCACAAACTCTACTTGATTTTCCAGATATTCTACAGTCCAAAAAACAGCCAACAGGTCCAACAATTCTTAGGAATCGTAAATTACAGGTCCGATGTCATCCATAGACTTAGTAAATACACTATACACCTGTTCCCACAACTCAAAAAAGACCCCCCTTTATGGACTTCTGTCCAAACCAAGGCAGTCCAACACCTTAAGTTTTTGGCAAACAAGCTTCCTCCTTTACAAATTCCTTCAGATGGTACCAGAATACTTCAGATAGATGCAAGTAATCTTTATGGGGGCGACCAGTACCACACAAACAACATACAATATTATATTCACAATCCATAAAATACAGCAAAGGAAATGGAACTTACATGGACTCAAAGCAAGCTTACAACTGGACTTCAATACTCAAGACCAAGATTCAAGACTTAAGCTTTAGGCAACCGAGCTTCTCCTCTTCCTCCTGCTTGTGAGGGGGAGGTCCCTTTCTATAGGCTTCAAAGGAATGGCCTGATTTCAAAATGTTTTAAATCCAGATGATAAGATGATGGAGAATCTCATCTTCTTACAAAGCTAATATTTGACACGACCTATGTCATTTTGTGATGACAAGTTCCATCTCCCTTACACACATAATACAATAAAACAAACAGTTTGCAAGATGACAAAAAACTCACATCATACAGACAAAATAATGGGCGCAATGACCCATACATGACACATCATGACCAGACAAGCTGTAAATGAAAATTATTTTATTACAGACGGTAAAAACTGACTGTTCATGCCCGCTAATCTGTGTCGTATCCATCTGACGAGTCACTCATATCGATCATTCTTATTCTTTCTTCTTCGTATTTTCTGTCATAATAGTTGAATAGTTTCTCTTGCAGTTGTTCCATCAGCGGGTGCGTGTACCACTGTTCTGCAATGTTATGGATTATCAATTCTTGTGGGATGGTTATTGGATCAATCTTGTTGATGAAGCACATTCATATTTTAAATTCTTGGAATTCTTGGTTATGGAGATTATCTGCTAGATTATAGTTTTTGTAGCTGATAACTTCCATCTGAGTGTAGTGTGCTAGATACTGGTTCTGCTGCTCATCTGGTGGATTATCAATTCTTGTGGGATGGTTGTTGGATCAATCTTGTTGATAGCGCACATTCATATTTTAAATTCTTGGAATTCTTGGTTATGGAGATTATCTGCTAGATTATAGTTTTTGTAGTTGATAACTTCCATCTGAGTGTAGTGTGCTAGATACTGGTTCTGCTGCTCATCTGGTGGATCCACTAGGTTATAGGTGATGAAGTCTGTAGGCAAGGTGTAGGGTAAAAATAATATACTGGTTTAGGTGGTGTTGTAGCAATTCTTTCCAATGAAGTACCAACTTGAATTTGATATGTATTTTGGCCAGGTACAATTTGTTGGGTGGAGTTTCAGGGATTTGTGCATAGTTTACAATGTACTGATAAAGAGTTTGGCCATAAAATTGAAAACCCAAATGGTATTTTTCTAGCCAATACCAGAATAAACAAAGGGCTTCTTTGGGAAATTCTCTGGGGAAGTTTATTCGAAAGAGGGAAAGAAATGGGAAGTCTGGGTGGAGTTTTAATCCTAGGAAGGCTATTCCATTTTTTTTTAAATGTGGTTTGTAGGTGGATATATGCATGTTTTTTCCTTCTAGCTTCACGGATGGTTTCTAGTATTGCAACTTGTATATCTAGTGGTATGTCAAGCATATTTGTTGGCCTGGGTGGCAGAAGGTTTGGATTTGATGGTTCTGCTGAAAACATATATACTAATGGTAATGCAAAAGGGGTTATCTTTTTTGGTTTGCAAAAAACTGGTAGTAGTCTTAATGCGAGGTTTGAATATTTTTTGTTCTTGACAAGAAATCAGTGAGGAAATTAGTATTGCCCTTAATATGTTTTACTTGAAATGACCACTGGTTGCACCAATTTGCTCATCTCAGTAGGTGGCTGTTTGGTAGACTCTTCTGCTTGAATTCGAGCATCCTTGGGAATGAGGACATGTCCATCTCTATTTTGAAGTGATAGCCGGTGAGATGAAACAAGAATTTTTCTATTGAATCTTTTGAAGGGCTATCCGGTGATTCTTCGGAGTCAGAGTTATCATAGATAGGTATGTCAATCTCTATTTTTGGTTTGTTTTCTTGGGTAATTTGGTTTCTAGGAAGGCTGAAATACGATTTTCATATTCTATTGTATTGACTGCTGATTTCCCTGTTTTATTCGATGGTGGAGACTTTAGTTCTTTTTTTATTTCTAGTTTTTGTTCTCGTTTCTGGGTCTTGGGTTTAGGTCTCAGTCTTCTAGGTGGTGAAATGATTTTGTAGAACGAGGGTTCAAAAGGGGTATATGACGAAAAGGGTTTAAGTGGTTTTAAAGGTTGCATGTAGTTGGTTTTAGGGACATTTAAGGATGGCAATACTGGTGTAGGAGTATTAAAGAAAGTTTTATAACCGCCTAGTTCTTCAGGTTTTGGTAGTGGGATTAGTCCTTTTTCTATTGTCCTTAATTGGGCTTCAAGGTTTCTTCTTTGAGGACCAGAAGTTTATTTGCCTTTCGAAGATCTTCATGATATTTTGCTGATGACAATTCTAGCAATTGGTCCTGGAGACTTTAGATTCTTGTTTTTAATTCTAATACTATTGTTTGCACTTAATCTAATTTCGTTGATTGGTGTTTCTTATTTTCATAAATTTGTACTAAGGCTTTGTTTTGGATGAGTGCATTTTCAGATTGCCAGTTTAATGTAGGTTCGGCCGTCGAAGGTTGAGTCTGGCCTTGGGCATTCACATAGGGACTCTTTCTAATTTTCCAGGCATGAGTATGTACTCCTGCCAGATTTTCAAGTGGTTTGAGTGGGGGAATTGATCTGCATAATTTGAAGAGGAAGGATCAAACGCAAAGATCTCTTTAATTTTTGGTATTTCAATTTTTTCTTGCGGATTAATAAGTTTTAAGGCTTCTTGATAATAAGGTATTAACGGTGGGGTAGTTGTAGCAGGTGGCTCTGGTGGTTGATGCGGTGGTGGTGGACATTCTTCTGTTATAGTTTTTGGCTGAGTAGGTTTGGGATTTCCATATTCTACTACGAATTCATATCTTTATGTTGGTTCTCCGAGAGTTCCTACACTAGGATCGCCATCTTTGTATCTTTCTCTTAGTTGTTGCTCTTTTGATTTTTTCTTTGTTTTTCTTCCGGGAGGGTTATTTATATCTTCATCCATTAAATCATATTGATCTTGGATACACCCCGAGCACTCACAAAAACGGTTGATGACCATCTTTTGTTTTTCCTTCTAAGATGGGCATACGATCATTTTTGAAGGCTGTTATAGGGGGTTATCATCATCATTGTTGGGACTATTGATTGTGTGGGATTAATTGGGAGGTTTGTTAGGAATCTGATTTCTACAAATCACTCTTCCATAGCAACATATACAGGGTTTGTTGCCTGGATCGCTTTTCTATGGGTTCTCTTAGCTTTTCATGGCAAGTGACCCATTTGTTTGGGAGACGTTGTAGCAATTCCTCTCTAGGAATCTGCTTTGGGACAAAGGTATGATAGGGTGCTCCTGTATCACTTACAGCAATAAATAGAGCCTTCTCTGGGTTAAGCTCTTTAAGCCATTTGGTAATGGAGGGTGGCAATGTGGGTGTCCGAGACCATTGGGGCCCTGGCTATCTGTATTTGCACCTTTTAAGGCTTTGAATATGCTTGGATCTGCTAAGGTCATGGTGAAATTTGGGAAAAGGGCTATGAATATTGTTCCGCAGTTTAAGGTGGTTGATATAGTAGCCACGCAAGCATGTTCATATTTTAAGAATCTTGTGTTAAGAAGAGCTATCCTAGAAGAGATGGGGCGGCCACCTCTCTCATGAAATGTTAGGGCTAGTCTTACTGCTCCAAAATGGATGTGGGAGTAATTTTCATTTCCAATGAGGGTAGGTGTTCTGGCAAACGAAGGGTGAAGAGTTGTTCTTCTCCTGTAGCAGGTATTGGATATTGATTAAAAGAAGAAGTTTGGAGGAATTGTTTTATAGATTGTGGCGATTTTCTTTTAAATAGGGTTCGTATGGTTTTTGTGGCTGAGTGAGAGGGTCCTTTAAAGATACAGTAAGGATTTAAGGGGGTAGTTCTGGCAGGCTGTTAGTAGGAGCTTCAAGGATGTAATCTATTTGATACAAGCTTTCTAATTCTGATATTGAGCTAGATCTAAAAGAAAAGTTTGAGCTTAATGTTCAGAGTTATTAGGCAACCTTCTGAAATTCATTGTTACCTTAAGCCTTTCAAATACCCGGTGCCAACCCTAGGCCTGTGGGATTTATACTTACTTGGCTCTGATACCAAATAAACCAAAACCCTAAAAATTGTTCTTAAACCCAAACGATGAGAACCCAAAAAACCCTAAACTAAAAACCCTAAAAAGAAGAGTAAAAGGTGAGGCGTGTAAAACCATTGGTGGTGATAGAGATCAGGATGCAAAGAGATAAGTATAGGAGCATTATAAGTGGCAGGGAGATCACATGCGAGCATAAATTCATAAGTACTATTATCACAATACTTTCCATTTGGTTACTGGAAAGATAAAGGATTAGAATTTAATAGAGATTGGAGTTTCTTATGGGACAAGTCAGCCCTTGCAAGAGATTTTAGGGTGAACTCCCTTGCAGACCCAGAAAAAGGGTATATTCTCTTATTGCTCTTTTATATTATTGTTTTCCTATTTGGTTTATTTTCTTTCTCCCTCTTCACTACATTTGGTAACTTGCTAGTTGTTGAAGGGGATTCTAAACACTCTGGGGTCTCTACACCCATGGAAACATGATGAGTTTTTGAGGTGATATTTGCTTTAAGTGCCTTGTTCCATCATATTTCATGAGAAGATAACAGCGTAATGGCTTGGCCAAACAATGGGCTCTCAATGCAACTATAGTGCACAACCTCCCTAAAGAGTGAAGCCACCTGCAAGTTTTTTGTTCTTCCCTGGTTGCGCAGGTATTTTGCTAGATTGAGTAGCAACTTTTGGTTTCAGGATGGAAATTCCCCATTTTTTATAATAGCATAAGTATGCTGCATAATATATATGTAAATTTGTATTATGTAACAAATTAGGTAATACAACACAGGCCATCTTTATTTAAGTAAAAGAGATGATGAAATTTAGTTAACGATAAAGGCTCTTAATAGGGCCGGCCTTGGCCTAAGCTCGGCCTAGAAAACACTGTAAGGTAGGAACACTATAAGGAACGCCCCGGCCAAAAATTTAGTTTTGGGCCTAGCTTGACTCCTGCCCAAATACATGATCGTGTGGCTCAAGCCCAGCCCAGGCTGAAAAATGGAGTTGGTCCCTACATAAATATTGAAAAGTACTTAAAACTTAAAAACTTTCAGACAGCCCCTAGACCAAGCCGATGCTAGTGCGGGCCCTGCCCTAAATTATTTTGGGCCTACTAGGGCCAATCCGATGAACTTAACATACATCTGGAACCTGGAACCCAGCCCAAATCTAGGCCCAACCAGAAAGCCCATGGGCCTTTCCGAGGCTGTTGACAGCACTATTAACGACAAAATTAAAAAGAAAACAACAGAAAAGGAAATTTATTATACCATACGCAAAAGAGGTTCACTATTTAACATCTCCTCCATTCACTTCATCCTACTTCTAAACAAACCATCCAAGTATGCATCAAGTGCGAATCACAAGGGTCATAATTGATGGAGGGCAATTTCTGATTTTTCTCCTCCATCAAACCGGAAGATGTTTTTAAGAAAACTAACCATATTGGAATTTTGAAATACCAATATCTCACTATGAACACCAAATGAGAAATATTTCTTTTTGTAAATACTGTGTAACGACACACGTGTTGCATGCATTTATATGAAACACCAACACACTAGTCATGTTTGTCAACATGCATATGAACATCGAAAATCAATGACAACATGCGTCTAAAAATGTTCAATTTTTGGATTCGCAGACTCGGTGTGTATGCTTTCAATTTTTGGATCCGCAGACACGGTTTGTGAACATGCATATGAACATGGAAAATCAATGACAACATGTGTTTAAAAATTTTCAATTTTTGGATTCGCAGACACGGTGTCTTTGCTACTTGGACACATGAGTCTACATATTGGGAAAACAAGACACGAACATTTGTTTTATAAGATATGCATCCAATTTGCAAGACGTGTATCCTCGCAATCGGTAAATGTGTAAGCGATTTGGGCACACTTGTCTTTCATTTAGAAAGGGAACACCTATTTTGCATTTTACGCAAAGGTCCCTTTTTCTTCGTTGTCTTTTTCTAGTCTCCAAATTAACCTCCATTTGGACAACTACTCTTTTTCTTTAAATAAGTGGGAGTTCGTAACGAATGCTCGATATCCTAACTCACCCATTTACCAAAAAAATGAAAAAGGAGTGGGCTCAAACACCTAATATCTTATCTCATTTCCCACTCATAAAAAAAGGAAAAGGAGAGAGTTCGGACATCGAATGTTACCCATTTCCCACTTAAAATAGAAAATAAAAAAGAAGTAAGTTCAAAGTTCAAACACCAATGTCCAAACCCATCTCCAATTACAAAAATAATAAAGGAAGGAGTTCGGATGCCCAATTACTGAAAAAAAAAAAAAAAAAGTGTGGGTTCAAATGCCCAATGTCCAACAAACAAATTTTCCACTTTCAAAGAAAAAAAAAAAAAAAAAATTCTAGCCGGCCCGGTTAACCAAACATGGGGCCGGAAGTGATTAGATCGTAACCAGGTCAGTTTGGTCTGGTAGAATTTTTTTTTTTTCAAATGGGTAAACCCCCATCCCAAACAAAATTATATAAAATTAAAAACATGGAAAAATATAGATTAAGTGTATACTATCTTATTACCTACATTAATCTTAAAAAAAATTAAAACAACTTTTTATATAAATTAATATCTATGAAGACCATGAAGATATGCAAGACAAATTAGAATTTGACATTAATTCAATGGAGGGAGTTACAAAGTCCAATCAATAATGGCTAGTAGCAATGAGAGTGACGACAGGGGTCAAGGTACTGTTGTTTCTTGCTACTAGGGTTCAGTGGACAAAAACTTTAAGTAAGCCCTGGTGAAGTCTGTAGTGCCAAAGCTATGCCCCCTCACCAATCAGGAATATTTTCGTGGTACTGCCTCGGCCAAAGTCTCTTAAACTCGTCTAGACTTTCTGGTTTTCCCCACCCTGTTTTGTGTTATAACCCTCAACAACTTCGACATTGTCGTCATAAAAAACAACCTGGTTACGGTCCCGACTACCGCTTCGTCTCTTCCTTTTGAGTAGCTTCTACGCGACGATCTCTGGACTTCCACTCATTGGATCATTTTCCTATACATCAGGCACCGTATCATGTTGTGCCCCTTCACATTCCCCCACTACTGGATCTTGCCAATCGTTTTCCATTGTCTCATTTGTATCATCATCATGCTTCTCATCTTCGTCCTCTGTGCACTCCTAATAGTCGGTGTCCATGTCCTCAGTCATGTCTCCTTCATTGCATGCTGCAATGTCTACATTACCATCCATATCAACAACTACTCCGCTAAAGAAATCCTAGTCAAATACTGGGGTCCTTTGCGATACCCACTCATCAGCGAGGTCCTTTTCGAAGATATAATTGAAGTTGATTGGCGTATAGTTTGTGGTGGTCTTCTTTATTTCTCTCTCTGTCAATTTTAAGTTGTAGTGGATATACACCAGGTTGTGCCGCGCCTTTAACCTATTTCACCTAAGGGCATGTATCCACTGGAATATCACGATGCAATTGGTATCTCCACCTACGATCGACGATCGCCAATATCTCATTGACCAATATGTTATTCTGAAATATGGCTCCCCTTCTGCGTCTCATTGTGTCGAACAGAAACCCATTGCTGGCTTATCATCAGAGTCAACTGACCTCAACACTTGCACTAAAGGTTCAGTTATTGAAACAACATCGTTGCATCGAGCCCAGAACCTCTTGTTGACAATGATGCTTTCAACGTCCTTTCCACATTGACACATTGCTTCCCTATCAGGCTTCCACTCGTCAATCTACTAGGGAGGAGTTGCCATGTTGGCCAACATTGATTGTATAGTAAGGAAGGCTGTGGAGAAACTAGTAGTGGACGCCCCAACAATATCTCACCTGCAATGTTCCCTCATCAAAGCATGGAGGTACGTGTGATTTTATATGAATCTTGTAATCAGCTTGCACTTCAAAATACATTTATTAACCCTTTTCAACTTAAGCATCAAATTAATATAGTGAACAACACGTCGAGTCCAATAAAGATTGGGTCTTCTCTCCAGTAGCAACAACATTGCATTTCTGCAATTTGCAGCGTTGTCATCACTACTCTGACCACATTTTCAGCCCCAACCTCATCTACAATCTTGTCCATGTGGGTGCATAACAATCTTGTAGTCAATTTTTCATTTGCTAGGTCAATGCTAGAATGGTAAACAATGCCCTTAGGGGAACTTATTAAAAAATTGACAAAATGTCTATGTGTCTTGTCCTTCCAACCGTTTGACATGATGGTCACTCCAGTGCCTGGCCAGCAGACCTTGAAACACGCAAGGTCCTTAGTCAACATCATCTAAACATGGCCCTGCAAGGTCCTTCGCAGTTGGGGCTTTGAAACCCAACCCTACATCAGTTATATAACAGATACCATCTACGGGTAGTAGTCTGAATTTGCGTAATTAAATGGAAAGGCAATTAGCATAACAAAACATGCTAATCATTTTTCGAATCTTTTTCACGAATTCCTTGATGATGAAAATTTTATTTTTTTCTGATGGTATTGTGGCCTGCGGGGGTCAAGTCCAGAGGGTTCGCGAGGCATTGGTGGCAAATCTACAGGTACAGGTCGGTGAGTAGTAGATGGCCAACTATAAGAGGAAGGGCGACTGGAGAAACCACGCCTCAGTCTATTAGATGTGGACGCAAGCAATGAAGGCTGTCATTCTCTCATACCCGGCACTATGGGTTGTTGAGACTGGCGGCTAGAGGATGCATCACCCCGTCTACCATACATCTCATGAACATAGTTGTTCGGCTCAGGAGCGATAATGGTACCGAGATAGGGATCAGCAGCGAGGGATCGCAAAATCCTAGAAGATCCCTATGGCTGGGAACAACATTCATACAATGCACATGTTAGTGATCGAGATCCCCAAATGTTAAGGATCGAGATTCCAACCTCTTAAGGGATCTTGATCCCGACTTGTTGGAATCTTTATCCCAACTTTTTGGGAACCTTGTTAGCAACCTTAAAGTGTATGATAATCTACGATTATGTACACTCTTTTAAAGTAGGGATCTCATTATTGATAGCAAGCAAGCAATAGTCGTGTTGCTACTTGGCTATAAACAAAGAAAATCATAAGTCTGGTTGTGGTCCTTGTCTTCAATACCACATGGATCTTCATGAAAATGGAGGGCTTCGAATCATTATTGAAGCATTAATCATTCCCTATTTTAATTTGTCCAAAAAGAGGAAGATTGGAGGTTGATTACGACGCGAAATCCTGTTCCTCGAAGAACTGTGCTCGATTCAAAAAAATGATTTTTGGTCGATCTATTGCCCGTTTTTATCGAACTGAGCTGTGTATTTTGATCACCAAGGCTTCATCTGTCAAATACAGGAGGTATGTTGATTTATTATCGAGTAAATCTTTTAATATGGATTTTTTTGCTGCATTTTTATCAAGAAAATTTCATGAACGAAATTTTCGCTATTTGTTTAAAAACATTCTCAATATTGAAAGGATCTTCATGAACTTTGAGCCATTTGAAACGTAATCGAAGTATTTCTCATATCCCTATTTCAATTTGTTCAAAAAAGGAAGATTGGGGGTCGATTTTGACTCGAAAAGTTTGGCATTCTTGATGATTTTGGCTCAATTTTAGGGTTTCTTAATAAATTTTTTTAAAAATATGTTTTTTGTGATGAATATTAGAAAAAATATATATATTCTTTCTTTTTACTGTTATATAATTTTTTTTACAAAAAAATAAAATAAGTGTATGATATAGTGCATGACAAAGTTGCTCGATCGTTTGCTCGATTGTTTTTGCTCGATCTTTTTAGTTATTTTTATTAAGAGCATGATGTAGTTGTATTTGTAATAATGGAGGAAAATAGTGCATCTTTTATCATACAGATTGAATTTCTTTTTATTTTCGGTTAATTCTAATGTTCTTGATGATTTTGGCTTGATTTTAGGTTTTCTAAATGAAATTTTTTTTTTCAATAAAATTACGTTTTTTTAAAACAATATGTTTTTTGTTATGAATATGATAATATATATATATACATATATATATATATGTGTATATATATATATATATATATATATATATATATATATATATATATATATATATACACATATATATATATATGTATATATATATATATATATATATGTGTATATATATATATATATATATATATATATATATATATATATATATATATATATATATTTATAGGATTTGAACTCTCGTTTTAAAAGTTATTAGCTCATTGCAAACTTCATTAAGTTCATGTTTTAGTTCGGGAACTGAGGGTTCTTTATTAATCCGAGTTTTATTCTAAACTCTTTAAGGAATATCTTGAAAGCTATATTCCTCTTTTGTTGGGATAAGAGAAGTCTTGGGTGTAGTAGGCCTGGATGGATTTTTGGCCATGTTTATGTATTGGATTAAGGCTTCCTTTTTAGCCTCTAGATTATTAATTTTGTCGATTAAGTCGATGATAAAATTCTTTCTTTTGTAAGAGTATTTAGACTTAAACCATTCATATCCAAGATCGCTTTGTAAAAATTACATTGGCAAGAATCATCACCTCTATAATCATCATCTGAGTCAAAGTCAGAGCTTGAAAAGATTAATTCCTCATCATTAATTTCCCCGATTAATATTTCTTCATCAGATTCAGAAGTTTCTTCATTAATCAAAAAAATATCAAATATTTCTTTTTTAAAATTTTCATCAATTTTTTTTTTTTTTTTTTTTTGAAACGAACATTTTCATTTTCATCAATTTCAAGAGCATTAATTCTCCTCTAGACCCAGCACTTATTTCTATAATGACCTACCTTACCACAATTATGACAAACTGATATTCTCTTCTTTCCCTCGCGTTTAAAAGAGTGATCTTGGATAAATCTTTTAGGGAATTTCTTTTTCTTTTTTAAAGATTGACTATATTTGGATTTGTGAAAAAATTTATAGTTCTCTTTGTGAAGTGTGAAGGGGTTTAGAAGGTAAAGTATTATACACACACTGCTCACAGTAGTCTCCTAATTCCTTCTTCCCTCTCATCCTTTGTTTTTCTAATTGTCTCCTGAGTTTTAGGTTTGTAAATAAAGCAAGACCCTCAGCACAAATTTCTACTGATAATTCTCCTAGGGTATATTGAGAATAAGGAATAATTCCGTTATGCTTATTTTTATATCTTGTTTTGACCTTCTCAACAAAAGATTTGGAAGGCTAGATATGAACTTTTCCTTCCAGTGATCCGCCTTACTATCCTCTCTAGACATCAGTCTTGAGTAAGTTTGATAGTAGATCCTCTGATCTAGCAGCCAAGAGAGCCATACTACCAACAAAATGAAGTGTGATAGTGTAAATCAGTGCATCGCCTTCATCCACTGCTGTTTCCTGGACCTGTCCTGAACTAATTTCAATTTTAACCACCCACTGCTTAGTCGCATTAAGGATCTGGTTTTTAGCAGATTCCTCCATATGGAAATCGCACCAGCCTCTAAGCCATCCTGTAAATCCACATATAATGGCTTTGGCTATTTAATTGATCTTTATTGCCGCTAGCCTTACAAGCGGTGGCATACATTGTCATATGCTTCATTAAATCAAGAATTTGGTTTTCGAGCACACCGGCTATGTTCCAATTGACCATAGACCTGTCGGAAAAAGATACAGAACGAGCAACAAGGTCTTCTTCTATTTGAAGATCTACTAGAGTAGGCCGGGGATAGTACACTCTAGTCTGGGAAACTGGTCTAGTTTTTCTTCTATAGTCTGGCATACATTGTCATATGCTTCATTAAATCAAGAATTTGGTTTTTTGACATACCATCTATGTTCCAATTGACAATATACCTATCAGAATAAGATACAGAAGTAGCAATAAAGTTTTCTTCTATTTGAATATCTACTAGAGTAGGTCGAGGATAGTACATTCTAGTCTGGGAAACTGGTCTAGTTTTTCTTCTATAGTCTATCCTGTTGAGATCTAATCTTTTTGTAAAACTTGTACATCACTAATAATAGGAGATTTTTTCTTTTTCGTATCATCAATATTCAATTTTGCCATTCTTTTAACTAATTCATCCACAAGTTCTTTATTATCATATTTTTTCTTTATTCCTTGAAGGCTATATTTTCCTGCTTCTATACTGGGTGGAGGTTTAAACAGCACAGCTTCTCTATGGCTTTCCTTTCTCTTTTCCTGCTTGGTGGTTTTTAGGTTGTTCAACATATTCTCAATCCTGTTAGTTTGTTTACCCATGGTTTGAAGGAAAAGATTTGTATAGTTATTTTATTTTATGATATTTGGTATACCGTCTAGTCAGACCATATGGTTGTCTGTCTCTTTAGGTCCTATTTTGAAGGGTGAGGCCTTAGTTTCTAATTATTCGCCTTTTAGTTGTAAACTAGTTTCAAGACGGTGGGTACACTCCATAGTTTCACCTTTAACTGTATAAAAGGTTTGGAATGGCTTTTCTGCCATATTTATTCCGTCTTTTGAGAAATCTGGGATTTTAATTCCCTTGGACTTTAAGATATATCTAAGTCATTTGAAAAACTTCACATTAGTTTTATATTGCAGCCTAAAATTATTAAACATTTTATGAAATACATTTCTTAGTTCTTTAAATTTTTGAAATTCTTAGTTGTCTATTTTCTTCTACAAGAAAATCTTTTTTAATCCATTCTCTGTGAATGACGAACTCGTCTTGGCATTGGATTGTAAGTAAATCAAAGTCAGTCTTACAAAGTAGGTTCTCTTGAACCAGTTTGGGAAGAACCAGGGGTGTTACTTTTGTACATAGGATGCTGGACTTGATTTGAAGTTTTTCTAAGACCTTCTAAAACTATCTTCTCATAATCTGTTTGAGGAATAGATGATGTAGAAGATCTGGGTGGAATGTTAGAAGATGGATTAGAAAGGCTCAATCTAGCTTTCTAGACGATGGAAACTGAATTTCGATTTCACCGACAGGATATTCGATAATCTGTTCAGGTTCTTTATTCTCAAGGACTTTATTTTGGTTCTCAAACTAGAGAGAACATCTTTTTGGTAGTTTTACCTGTGTCCATGATACAGTCTTTCGCATGACCAAACTAGATTTTTTCAGGTTTGTTTGAAAAAATATTGTTTGACCCTAAGTGTCCATTGCCAAGCATTCGGACACAAGGTGTTCATGACCTTGTAACAAATTCTATAAACAAAAGAAAAATTTTGATATCATGGGTCCATACTAAAACCTTGTGTTTTAAGGTTTAAGGTTAAACTTTCAGTAAGTTTGGATCAGTTAAGGCTACCAAAAAATTTGAAAAGCAATTAACGTATATAGGGTCGTTACACAAACTTGATTCAACGATTCCTAATAAAGAATCGGTGAATCTCCTATGCCTGTTATCTCTTAAACAGAGGACAAAATTATTTAATCCCGTTCTAGTTAGAGGTTTAACCGCTATTTGAACTAAAGCCGATATGCAAATAATTAAAATTCTTTCGTTTATGGTCTTCAATCATTCTTGAAGACAGGAGTTGGAAAGTGTCTTGTGTTTCCATTACTGAAATTGTTTTTTCAATAGTTTTTATTGAAAAACTGCTTTTAAAATAAAAAATCCCTTTCCTGTAAATATCTGTTATAGGAACCTTTGGGATGTTCCAATTTGGAATCTGTTTTTCAATATTATCGATAATAAATTCTTCTTTATTATTACCATGAAGTGTGCAAGTAGAAGTTGTTCTAGTGGATAGGGTTCTAATAAAATTTTCCATTTTAAGAATATAGTTGTGCTCTGAGTCAATTGGAATTACTCCCAACACTTTTCTGCCATCCTGGCTTAAGCGATCTTTGGGTCACAACGACTTTTGCATCAAACTACCATCTTAACCTGGCACTGATACATTAATCAACAGAACAGATAAAAGCAGGAAACAAATAAAAACAGTTAAAAACAGGGAACAAATAAAAACAGTATCCTATAACACAATCTTATACAAAAGAAAGAAAGTAAGGTTGATACACCACCAGAAAGTTAGATTGCAGAAGCTAGCTTGATACACCACCAGAATAGAAGAAAGCAAGATTGCAGACGCAAGCTGAATACACCACCAGACTGAGCACACTAGGGCTCAACAATCAAACTGAAAAGCAAGGATACAAGACACTCAATAGTAGGACACTTCATACAAAGCAAGAGACTATTACTTCTGATGCCCCAAATGAATAGGGAACTCCACCTTTTATAGGAGAGATGTAAATGGACTTGAAAGGGTTTTAAGTCCGCTCTAATAATTGCACCGACATAGTAAGATTCATCCTACCCTTTCATACAAGGAAAAGGAGCCGCCCCTTTTATGGTGGCTACATTATTTTGCATTATCATTGTCGGTGGCTACATTGAAAAGGCATAGTAGTTTGTCTCCGGCAACGAACACATATCCTAAGTGATTTTGGAGTCGTACTGTCCCTTTTTCAAAATGCTATTTCTTTCATTTTGGGGGGTAACTGATCCCTGCACAATCATCACCGTTCAAAGGACTACAATCTTCTTCATCTTTTGTTGATGTGGACTTTTTATCACCGTCCTCTTCTAAAGCTAGTAGTAGCTTCCTTTTAAGCTCTAATTTTGATAACTTCGGGTGGTGTTGTTGTATTATTGCCACATATTCCATTATTTCCATGTTAGGGTTTGGAGGAGATTCATTTTATAATTGTTCCACCATTTTACCGAGATTTGTTGGCATAATTCTTAGATGTAATCCCATCTATCCATACCATTTAAAAATCCAAGGTACTTGATAGAAAGCCATGAAGTAAAGATGGTAGTTTCTTTTTAAACAATGTTTGTTATAGTCAAAGAATTTTCTCTGCGATGTTTTCATTTTCTCTGGGAGTATTTGGTCCCATGATCCCCATAAGTAGAACCAATTTTTGAACCAGTTTGGAAATTCTTCAAATTCAGTCAGTTTAAATTGAGCATACCAACTATGTGAATTTTTTTTATTCTGGTAGGCAAATACTTCAACCCATGCTTTTATGTATTCAAAATAGTGGTAGGATTTGATTTTAATTCCTTTAGTGTTTAACAACTTTGGTTTTGAAGGATCTATAAGAGATAATTTTGTGTAATTGTAATTTTGAATACGCAATTTGGGAATCATTATTCATGTAATGGTCGTTTATTGTGGCCGAACCTGTTTCCATGAGTATAGTCTCATACAATTATCTGCATCTCTCTCCCATATGTGGGTGCATATGGTTTTTTAACTAGATCGCTACTATTTCAGTGGGGTCTTTTATCTTATGGTCATTTTCAACAATATCAAGGGTATATAAGCTGTTTCAATAAAGGGAGTCCTATTAGGACTTGAACCAGGACTATTAATCCTCAGAGGAGATTGTTGGTAAGATACATCGATCTCTTGGGTTTGCTTTTTTATTAAAGCAGTCGGTGATTTTGATGATGTAGCCAAGCCTTTACTTGGGCTGGAAACTATCTCCATTGGCTCTTTTTGGAATTTCCAGCCCGCCCTGCAAAAATTCTGGGGTTAAAAAGTCGGGAAGATGATTTACTTTTCCGTGAATATGTTCAATAGTATATTCAAATGCGAAAAGAATACCTTGCCATCGTGCAAAGATTTGTTTTGAGACGAGATTTTTGACATCTTTTACGAGAATGTCCTTAGCGACTTTATAATCGGTTCGAATAAGAAAAGGTTTATTAAGCAAATCGCTATGGAATTTGTTATACAGTGAACGCAAGGATTTCCTTTGTAATCGTGGAATAATTTTGTTGGGCCGAGTTCCAGGCTTTTGATGTAAATCGGACCAACTGTTCATTTTCATGAAATTTTTGTTTAAGCACTCCTCCTAACCTTGCTCAGAGGCATCGGTTTCAATAATTTTAAAGCTTTGGCACTAGATAATGTGAGGCATGGTAATTCTTTGGCCTTGTGCTTAATTTTCCTAATGGCTTTGATATGCTCATCAGACCAATCAGGAGGGTTGTTTTTTTAATTGTTGGAACAAAGGTTTGGCATCAATAGCGAGATTTTTGTAGAAATCAGAAATATAATTCAAACATCCAAGGAATCTTTGAAGTTTTTTCTTATCTTTTATAACATCCGGAAATTTATCCCCGAACTGAATTGCTCTATCAATGGGAACAATTCTTCCCTAATAAATATTGTGACTAGCATTTTTAATATCTTAACTGTTTCCATTGTTGGTCAATAGATTCAGAGAAGACAAACACGTCATCAATCTATACTATCATGAATTTAGTGTAAGGATTAAATATATCATTCATGATATTTTGAAATTCGGATGGTGCGTTTTTTAATCCGAAAGGCATGACATTCCATTTTGTAATGTCCAAAAGGGACATTAAAAGCTGTTTTATATTTATCTTTTTTGATAATTTGAATTTGCCAATATCCAGACTTTAAATCGAATTTTGAAAACACAAAAGCACTAACCAATCTATCGAGGAGATCTCTTTTGTTGAGGACTGGATATTTTATCCATCGTAGGACTTTATTCAGTGGTTTATAATTGATAACCAGTCTAGGGGCTCCTGTTTCAATTTTAAGAGCCTTTTCAACATAAAAGGCTGAACAACTCCATGGTGAGGAGCTCTTCCTAATAAGGCTTTTATTAAGTAAGTCTTGGATTTCTTTTATACAAATTTCTAAAAGTCTGCTATTCATTTGAATAGGCCGTGCCTTGGTCGGAATTTTTTGCTCATCAAAATCTGGCTCGTACAAGAGCTCAACTATGTGCTGCTTTCTATCCCAAAAGGCATCAGGGACCTCAGAGCATATTTCTTTTTCAAGAGTCATCTTGAAAGTACTAATCTCTTGTTGTAACTTGGAAGATGAAAATTTTTCTTCAATTGTTTTGTGTTGCTTTCTATCCCAAAAGGCATCAGGGACCTTAAAGCATATTTCCTTTTCAAGAGTCGTCTTGAAAGTACTAATCTCTTGTTGTAACTTGGAAGATGAAAATTTTTCTTCAATTGTTTTGTATTTGATTTCTTCTTTTAAATAAAAAATTAATTTTTATTTAGTATAGATTTTATTCTTAATATTGTTTATCTATGAAGTTAAATTTTACTTCATGTCCTTCAATATTAGCTTCAATTCTTATATCACCAATTTTATTGGGTAGAGCAAATTTAAAAAAAGAGTTCCCAAAAAAACTAGCTGGCTTAAACCTTTAACCATAATGAATGGAAATTTAAAACAGACTCCATTAGTGCACACCGCAGCATCGGACACTTTGTAGTTTATTAGCAATTTGCTACTAAACCTGGGTAGTTTTGCTAAAGTATTTCGTAGCATTTATATAGTTTAAATCAGCTCCTGAGTCAATAAGAGCAGTGGTTTGAAAGCTATATCCTTGTTGTATGAGGTTATGGGGATATTCATTTATTAAGACGCTAAATTCTCCCTCAGTATTTAAATCCTTTTTTCTTTCCTAAGAGGTAGTAGCTACTTCTAGGGTTTCAACTGTCGTTTTAAGAACTATTAGCTCATTGCGAACTTCATTAAGTTCATGTTTTAATTCGGGAACTGAGGGTTATATTCCTCTTTTGTTGGGATAAGAGAAGTCTTGGGTGTAGAAGGCCTGGATGGATTTTTGGCCATGTTTATGTTTTGGATTAGGATTAAGGCTTCCTTTTTAGCATCTGGATTAATAATTTTGTCGATTAAGTCAATGATTAAATTTTCTTCTCTTGTAAGAGTATTTAGACTTAAACCATTCATATCCATGATCGCTTTGTAAAAATTACATTGGCATAATCATCACCTCGGTAATCATCAACTGAGTCTGAGTCAGAGCTTGAAAAGATTCATTCCTCATCATTAATTTCCCCGATTAATATTTCTTGATCAGATTCAGAAGAGTCATCAGAAGTTTCTTCTTGTTTTTTAACATTTTCATCAATTTGAAGAGCATTAAATCTCCTCTTGGCCCGGCATTTATTTTTATAATGACCTACCTTACCACAGTTAACAAACTGGTATTCTCTTCTTTCCCTTGTGTTTAAGTCAATGATTACATTTTCTTCTTTTGTAAGAGCAGTTAGACTTAAAACCATTCATATCCATAATTACTTTGTAAAAATTACATTGGTAAGAATCATCACCTCTGTAATCATCATCTGAGTCTGAGTCAGAGCTTGAAAAGATTAATTTATACAGTTGGCAAGAATCATCACCTCTCCTTTCCCTAGTGTTTAAAAGAGTGATCTTGGATAAATCTTTTAGGGAATTTCTTTTTTTTTTTAAAGATTGATTATATCTAGATTTGTGAAAATTTTTATGGTTCTCTTTGTGAAGTGTGAAGGGGTTTAGAAGAAGGTAAAGTACTATACCCAAACTGCTTACAAAAGTCTCCTAATTCCTTCTTCCTTGTCATCATTTGTTTTTATAATTCTCCTAGGGTATATTGAGAATAATGAATAACTTTGTTATGCTTATTTTTACGTCTTGTTTTAACCGTCTCAGCAAAAAGATTTGGAAGGCCAAATAAGAACTTTTCCTTCCAGTGATCCCCCTTACTATCCTCTCTAGACATCAGTCTTGAGCAAAAAACATCTTTATTCCACTTAAAGTGAGAGAGTGTAGGGCAGCGTAAGTTTGATAGTAGATCCTCCGATATAATGGCCATGAGAGCCGTACTACAACCAAAATGAAATATGATAGTGTAAATCGGTGTATTAACTGCATCATCTTCATCCACTACTGTTTCCTGAACTTGTCCCGGACAAATTTCAGTTTTCACCACCCATTGCTTAGTGGCATTAAGGATCTGGCTTTTAGCAGATTCATCCATATGGACATTCCACCAGCCTCTAAGTCATCCTGTTAATCCACATATAATGGCTTTGGCTATTTCATGATCTTTATTGCCTCTAGCCTTAACAAGCGGTGGCATACATTGCCATATGCTTCATTAAATCAAGAATTTGGTTTTTCGACATACCGTTCATGTTACAATTAACAATAGACTTGCCGAAATAAGATTATAGAAGTAGTAATAAGGTCTTCTATTTGAAGATCTACTCGAGTAGGTCGGGGATAGTACATTCTAGTCGGGGAAACTGGTCTAGTTTTTCTTCTATAGTCTATCCTGTTGAAATCTAAGCTTTCAGTTTTAAAGGCTTCTTGTATTTTTTGCAATTTCCTTTCCAGAATAACTATGATCTTTTTGTAAAACTTGTACATCACTAATAATAGGAAATTTTTCCTTTATTGTATCATCAATATTCAATTTTGCCAGTTTTTTAACGAATTCATCCACAAGTTCTTTATAATCACATTTTTTCTTTATTCCTTGTAAGCTAAATTTTCCTGCTTCTATACCGGGATTTGCTGAAGTGGTTTATCAATTATAAACCATTGAAGCAGGAAAAACATTTTTCGGCTTATAAAAAGAAAATATACCTGCTTCTATATTGGGATTTGCTGAAGTGGTTTATCAATTATAAAAAGAAAATTCTCCTGCTTCTATACTAGGATTTGCTAAAGTGGTTTATCAATTATAAAAAAAAGAAAATTTTTCCTGCTTCAGTGGTTTATGAATTATCAACCACAGAATAAAGCCCTACGATGGATAAGATATCCAATCCCCAACAAAAGAGATCTCCTCGATAGACTGGTTAGTGCTTGTGTGTTTTCAAAATTCGATTTAAAGTCTAGATATTGGCAAATTCAAATTGCCGAAAAGATAAATACATATGAAATGTCATGCCTTTCGGATAAAAAAAAGCACCATCCGAATTTTAAAATATCATGAATGCTATATTAATCCTTACACTAAATTCAAGATAGTATATATTGATGACGTGCTTGTTTTCTTTGAATCTATTTACCAACATTGGAAACATTTAAATATATTTTTAAAAGCTATGAAAAATACTGGTCTACTCGTATCAACAAAGTAAATAAATCTTTTCCAGACCAAGGTAAGATTTCTAACTAACAATATTTATCAGGGAAGAATTGTCCCCATTGATAGAGCAATTCAGTTCTAAAGAACTTCAAAGAATACTTGGATGTTTGAATTATATTTCTAATTTCTACAAAAATCTTGCTATTAACGTCAAACCTTTGTTCCAACGGTTAAAAAAGAACCCTCGTGACTGGTCTGATGAGCATAACAAAGTGATTAGGAAAATTAAGCTCAGGGCCAAAGAATTACCATGCCTCGCATTATCTAGTCCCGAAGCTTTTAAAATTATTAAAACCGATGCCTCTGAGCAAGGGCTAGGAGGAGTGCTTTAACAAAAATTTCATGAAAATGAACAGTTGATCCGATTTACATCAAAAGCCTGGAACCCAGCCCCACAAAATTATTCCACGGTTAAAAAGGAAATCCTTGCAATTATTCACTGTGTAACAAAATTCTGAATCAATTTGCTTAATAACCCTTTTCTTATTCGAACCGATTGTAAAGCCGCCAAGGACATTCTCGAGAAAGATGTCAAAAAACTCATCTCAAAACAAATCTTTGCACGATGGCAATGTATTCTCTCCGCATTTGAATTTACTATTGAACATATTCATGGAAAAGCTAATCATCTTCCTAACCTTTTAACCCGAGAATTTTCGCAAAGGGGGTAGGAAATCCCAAAAACAGCCAATGGAGATAGTTCCCAGCCCAAGTAAAGGCTTGGCTACATCATAAAAAACCGAGTGCTTTAATAAAAAAGCAAACCCAAGAGATTGATATATCTTACCAACAATCTCCTCTGAAGATTAATAGTCCTAGTTCAAGTCCTAATAAGACTCCCTTTATTGAAACAGCCTATATACCCTTGATAATTGTTGAAACTATCCATAAGATAAAAGACCCCACTAAAATAGTAGTCATCTATTTAAAAAATCATATGCACCCAAATACGGGAGAGAGACGCAGAGAATTGTATGATACTATACTCATGGAAACAGGGTCAGCAACAATTGTCCACCATTATAGGAATAATGATTCCCAAATTGCGTATTATCTTTTATAGAGAATGGGGACTAGATCCTTCAAAACCAAAGTTGTTAAACACTAAAAGAATTAAAATCAACTCCTACCACCATTATGAATACATAAATAGCATGGAATGAAGTATTTGTCCACCAGAATACAAAAAATTCACACAGTTGGTACGTTGAGTTTAAACTAACTGAATTTGAAGAATTTCCAAACTGGTTCAAAAATTGGTTCTACTTATGGGGACCAAATACTCCCAAAGAAAATGCAAACATCTCAGAGAAAATTCTCGACTTATAACAAGCATTGTTTAAAACAAAACTACCATCTTTACTTCAAGGCTTTATATCAAGTCCCTTGGATTCTTAAATGGATATCAGATTTCAGAAGACGATATGGATAGATGGGATTACATCCCAAAATTACGCCGACAAATCTTGGAAAAATGGTGGGACAATTATAAAAATGAATCCCTAGACCCAGAAAACATTAAAATGAGACTAATACCCTCTTCACCAAACCTTAACATGGAAATAATGGAATATGTGGCAATAATACAACAACACCCTAAGTTATCAAAATTAGAGCTTAAAAGGAAGCTACTACTAGCTTTAAAAGAGGACAGTGATAAAATGTCCACATCAACAAAAGATGAAGAAGAAGAAGATTATAGAAAGGGTGATGATTGTGCAGGGATTAGTTTCCCCCCCAAAATAAAAGAAATAGCATTTTGAAAAAGGGACGGTACGACTCCAAAATCACTCAGGACACGTGTCCCTAGCCGTAGACAAAATACTATGCGACACATTTCACTGTAGCCACCGACAACAATAATGTAGCCACCATAAAAGGGGAGACCCTTTTCCCGGTGTGAAAGGGTAGGATGAATCTTACTATGTCGGTGCAATTATTATAGCGGACTTAAAAACCCTTTCAAGCTCTGTTACCTCTCGCCTATAAAAGGGGTAGTTCCCCATTCATTTAGGGCATCAGAAGTAATAGAGTGTCTTGCTTTGTATGAAGTGTCATACTATTGAGTGTCTTGTATCCTTGCTTTTGCTTTGATTGTTGAGTCCTAGTGTTCTCAATCTGGTAGTGTATCAAGCTTGCTTATACATTCTTGTTTTCTTCTATTCTGGTGGTGTATCAAGCTTCCTTCTGCTATTTTACTTTCTTTTATGTAAGTTACCCTTACTTTCTTTATTTTGTATAAGATTGTGTTATAAGCTACTGTTTTTATTTGTTCCCTGTTTTATTAGTCTTAGGATACTATTTTTATTTGTTCTCTGTTTTTATCAGTTCCACTAATTAATGGACTCTAGGTTTAGTCTATCCACCCTCCTGAAATTAGTTTACAACTACAAGGTGAAAAATTAGAAACTAAGGCCTCACCCTTCAAAATAGGACCTAAAGAGACAGACAACCATATGGCCAGACAAGAGGGCATACCACATATCATAGAACAAAATATGGCCAGACTAGAGGGTCTACCACATATCATAGAACAAAATAACTATACAAATCTTGTCCTTCAAACCATGGGTAAACAAACAACCAAGATTGAGAATATATTGAACAACCTAAAAACCACCCAGCAAGAAAAGATAAAGGAAAACCACAGAGAAGCTGTGTTGTTTAAACCTCCACCCAATATAGAAGCAGGAGAATTTAGCCTACAAGGAAGAAAGAAAAAAGATGATAATATATATATATATAGAGAGAGAGAGAGTAATGATCCTATGAGACCCTCCCACACCAATAAGTGTAGGACCCCAAAGGATCACCATTAAATTTAGCACAGATCTCTAGAAAAGTTATCACATGGGTGTGGGATTTGATTTTTCTAAAGATCTGTGCTAAATTTAATGGTGATCCTTTGGGGTCCTACACACATGGGTGTGGGAGGGTCTCACAGGATCATTACTCATATATATATATATATATATATATATATATATATATTCGTTTTTTTAATGTTATATACTTTTATAACAAAAAAATAAAATAAGAGTATGATATATAGTACATGATAATGTTGCTCGATCTTCAACTTGACTTTTTTTGCTCGATCTTTTTAGTTATTTTTATTAAGGACATGATGTAGTAATTTTTATTAAGGGCATCCTCTAGTCTAATACATCCCCATCTAATTACTATATGTCCTAAAAATTATAAGGATTTCATTTATGATAGAAAATATTCGGTACACTATGGTAAATAACATGGTTTATAAAATTATATTGAGATCGAGAACAAAGTAACAAACTATGGATGATGTAGTGGGATGGCTGAAACTATGCACCACATGTGCACTAACATCTGCATACATGTATACAATGGTTTCTTTCTTCTATTTGAAGAGTATACAAGCATTTATTGTTGCATCATCCATAGTTTACTTTTTCTTTTCATATTATTTTTAGTTCTTTGATTCATTCCGTGGCGCAAAATCCATCATTGGCTAAACAATCATTTGGCTATGCCATTTTGGGCTTTGCTCTAACCAAAGCTATTGCATTGTTTGCCCCAATGATGGCATTTTTTATCTCATCCGTATTCCGATAGTTCTTTCTTTTATTTCAAAGAGAAAATCTTTCACTCTCAAATACTTAAGTGAAATTAAGAAAAGACTTAACTTATTAAGTAAGGTTAGCTCTTCTTAGGGCTAGAGCTAGTTCAAGAGTAGTGGTACTACGAGCTAGTGTAAGGAAAGCTTTTCCTAGGTCTAGTCTAGGGCTAGTGCAACTATGGCCCATAAAGAACTAGATATAAATCTTTGTTGTAAATATTTTAATCTTAAAAATGAAATTTTTCTTTCACTTCATTTATTTGTTTATTTATTTTGTGTGTTTACTTGTATGCTTAATTATTTTGAGTTGCATTATGCAAAGAGGGATGGATCAATTTGTAAGGCTTTATTTAGTTTTTGGGTCATCGAAAATGTAAACAACACTTTGCTTGGGTAAAATATTGAGGCAAATATTTCCCAAATAAATATGTTTATTTTCAAGAAATTAAAATTTAATGGTAAAATAATTTTTTTAGTGAACTTTTATGTTTAGGAAAATTAACAAGAAAATAATAAGATGAGGAGGGGAGATGTGGTGTGGCAGTATGGCATAAAAGTGAATGATAAGGGAAGAGTTCGATGTAAGTTTCCTAACAAGAAAATGGGTGGTGGTATTTATCGCCTAAAAGAGCACCTTGTTTGGGTAAAGGGTAATGTCACTAGTTGTAAAAGATGTGCTACCGGCAGTGAAACAACAAATGATAAAATTAATTACTGCTGGAAAAGAAAAAAAAGGTGAAAAGAAAAAGGGATACGGAGGAGGTAAGGGGGGGTACGAAAGTTCCATAGATGAGGTTGAGGACCAAGAAGTACAGTTCGAGGCACATATGGAACGAGGTAAGATTATTAGCCTCCAAGAGCTAAATTATATAGACAAGTGGAAATTCAAGAGATGTATGGGAGAAGGGATGGTGCATCCACTAGCCGTCAGCCTCAACAACCTGCAATACAGGGTAGGGGTGGATGCGGGCCTTCATTGCTTAGGTCCACATCTAATGGATTGAGGCATAGTTTCTCTAGTCGGCCATCCTCTTATAGTCGGCCATCTACTACTGACCAACAAGAACCCATAGATATGCCACCAATGACCCGCGAACCCTCTGGACTTGATCCCCACAAGCCACAATATCATTAAAATAAAATAAAATTTCCATCAGGAGGTATATCAATAGAAAAGGCGAGAAAGATGATTAGCATGTTCCGGTATGCTAATGCACTGCCATTTAATTCTACGAGCTCAGACTTCTACCCCCAGATGGTATTTTCTATAGCTGAGGCAGGGCCGGGTGTTAGAGGCCCAACTGCAAAGAAGCTTGCAGAGCTACATTTAGAAGCTAAAGTTCATGATGTAGATAAGCATATTGTGCAGTTCAAGGTCTGCTGGCCAAGTACAAGATTGACCATCATGACGGAGTGTTGGAAGGACAAATCCCACTGTCATCTTGTCAATTTTTTAATAAGTTGCCCTAGGGGCATTGTTTACCACTCTAGTATTGACATTTCAGGAAACAAACATATTGGAAGACTGATATGCATACATAGAGACAAGATTATAGATGAGCTTGGACCTAAAAATGTGATCCAAGTAGGGACTGACAATGCTACGAACTACAGAAAAGCAGGCTTGTTGATAATGAAGAGAAGACCAAATCTTTATTGGACTCCATGTGTAATGCTTAAGGAAATAGGGAAGCTAAAGAAGGTTAAAACTTGTATTTTGAAGTGCACGACGATTACAAAATTCATATACAATCACACGTACCTTCATGCTTTGATGAGGGAGTCTATTACTAAGTTCGCCTTAGCATTCCTAACTATACAATCAATATGGGGTAAAAAGGCGGGATTGAGGTCAATGATACGCTCTAACGAGTGACAGACTAATAAGGCAGCAACGAGTCAACATGGAAGGCAGGTTGAAACCATCTTTGTCGATCAGAGGTTTTGGGCTCGATGCAACCATGTTGTTTCTGTAATCTAGTGCAGGTGTTGAGGTTGGTTGACTCTGATGATAACCCACAATGGGAGTTTTCTTCGATGCAATGAGACGTGCAAGGGAAGCTATATTTCATAATAACATATGGACTGATGAGATGTTGGAAATCGTTGATCGTAGGTGGAGAGACCAACGACATTGGGATATCCATGGGGCGGGTAATTTATGATTCATCGTCTCAATTCATGATTCTTTCTCAACTCCGACTAAATTTACCGTAATTAATAACATAACAAACCATGTGTAGGGTTCTTTCTTAATCCACATAACTTGTACTCCAATGCCACCTTAGATGATGCAGAAATCATGAAGGGGGTGAGAAACTGCATCTACAGGCTTGAGCTTGATCTTGAAACTCAGATGGAGTGTATGCAGCAGGTAAACCCTAATCAAAACATGTCTACAATAAAATTTTAACTCAGAATAATGAAATTAATACAAGTTAAATATGGTTGTATCGAGCCCAGAACCTCCAATCAACAAGGATGGTTTTAACCTGCATCCATGTTGACTCGTTGCTGCCCTATCAGTCTGCCACTCATTAGAGAGTATCATTGACCTCAATCCTGCCTTGTTGCCCAATATTGATTGTATAGTAAGGAAGTTGTGGCGAACCTAATAGTGGACTCCCTAACAATCTCTCGCATGCAATGCTCCCTCATCAAAGCATGGAGGTACGTGTGATTGTATATGGATCTTGTAATTAGCTTGTACTTCAAAATACAAGTTTTAACCCTCTTCAGCTTCCCTATTTCCTTAAGCATTAAATTAATACAATAGGCAGCATAGGGAGTCCAATAAAGAATGGGTCTTCTCTCCATTAGCAATAAGCCTACTTTTCTGTAGTTCACAGCATTGTCAGTCACTACTTGGACCACATTTTTAAGCTAAACCTCATCTACAATCTTGTCCAAGTGTGTGCATATCAATCTGCCAATATGTTTCTATCTTGATATGTCAATGCTAGAGTGGTAAACAATGCCCCTAGGGTAACCTATTAAAAAATTGACAAGATGCGTGTGGGACTTGCCCTTCCAATCGTCTGTCATGATGATCACTCCTGTACCTGGCCAACAGACCTTGAACTGCACAATATGCTTATCTACACTATGAACAGCAGCTTCTAAACATGGCCCTGCAAGCTCCTTCATAGTTGGGCCTCTAACACCAGGCCCTACCTCAACTATGGAAGATACCATCTGCAGGTAGAAGTCTGAACTCGCAGAATTAAATGGCAGCGCATTAGTATACCAGAACATGCTAATCATCTTTCTCGTTATTTCTATTAATATACCTGCTGACGGAAATTTTATTTTATTTTGATGATATTGTGGATTGTGGGGATTCAGTCCAGAGAGTTCACGGGTTATTAGTGGCATATCTATGGGTTCTTGTCGGTCAGTAGTAGATGGGCGACTATAAAAGGATAGGTGACTACAGAAACTACGCCTCAATATACTAGAAGTGGACCTAACCAATGAAGGCCCGCATCCTCCCCTACCCGGTAGTACAGATTGTTGATGTTGATGAATAGTGGATGCACCATCCCTTCTCCCCATACATCTCTTGAATTCCCATTTGACTATAATTCAGCTCTTGGAGGCTGGCAATCCTAGCTCGTTCCATTTGTGCCTCAAACTCTGCTTTTTCGTCCTCATCCTCATCTATGAGACTTTCGTACCCCCTCCCTACCTCCTCCGCATCCCTTTTCTCTTTGCACCTTTTTTCCTCTTCCATCAGTAATTAAGTTTAACATTTGTTGTCTTACTGCTGGAGGCACATCTTTCCAACCGATGACATTACCGTTTACCCAAGCAAGGTGCTCTTCTAAGCGATAAACACCACCATTCATTTCCTTGTTAGAAAGATTACATCGAACTCTTCCCTTACTTATCATTCACTTTTATGTCATACTGCCACACCACATCTCTCATCCTCATCTTATTATTTTCTTGTAAATTTTTCGAAACATAAAAGTTCATTAAAACATTTATTTACCATTAAATTTTAATTTTATTGTAAAATAACATATTTATTTGGGACACATTCGCCTCAATATTTTACCCAAGCAAGGTGCTCTTTACATTTTCGATAACCCAAAAACTAAATAAAGCCTTACAAATTGATCTATCCCTCTTTGCATAATGCAACTCAAGGCAATTAAGCATACAAGTAAAATCACAAAATAAATAAACAAATAAATTAACTGCAAACAAAATTCCATTTTTAAGATTAAAATATTTGGCAAAACAAATTTATATCTAGTTCTTTATGGGCCATAGAAGACAATAAGAACAGAAAAAGTAAACTATGGATGATGCAACAATATATGCTTATATACTATTCAAATAGAAGAAAGAACCAGTGTATACATGTAGGCAGAAAGAACAAGGGCCATATTAGATTCAACTAATCATCATCATCGTTTCATATGGGCCATGATTACTCATGTTAACCAACATCGTATCATCATGTCATTGTTGCATATCCCTTGTAATATTGAAAAACAATATTTTATTAAGAAAACCTAAAATCAAGCCAAAATCATCAATTATTACAAATACAAAGAAATTCAATTCGTATGATAAAAGAAATAAAAAGAATTAACCCAAAATAAAAAGAAATTCAATTCGTATGATAAAAGATGCATTAGTTTCCTCCATTATTACAAATACAAATCATCATGCACTTAACAAATATAACTAAAAAGACCGAGCAAAAAAATTGTGCTAAAGATCGAGCAACATTATCATGCACAATATCATACATTTATTTTATTATTTTTTTGAAAATATATATAACATTAAAAAGAAAGAAATATATATTTTGTTTTCTCATATTCACCACAAAAAACATATTTTTATAAAAAAAGACGTAATTTTATTGAAAAACATAAAAATTTTAAGAAACCCTAAAATCAAGCCAAACCATCAAGAACACCGAAATTTTCTAAGTCAAAATCAACCCCCAATCTTGCCTTTACGAACAAATTGACATGTGGATATGATCGATACTTTGATTACGATTCAAATGCCCCAAATTTCAAGAAAATCCATTCAGTATTAAAAATGTATTATAAAAAATGGTGAAAATTTCAGTTCATGATATTTTCATGACTAAAACGCAACAAAAAAAAATCCATATAAAAAAATTTACTCAATAATAAATCAACATACCTATTGTATTTGATAGATGAAGCCTTGATGATCAAAATACACATCTCAGTTCGTTAAAAAACGATTAATAGATCGTTCAGAATTCAATTTTTTTGGATCGAACACAGTTCTTCAAGCAGCAGCATGTCAAGACGAAATCAACTTCCAATCTTCATCTTTTTGGAAAAATTAAAAAGATTAATGCTTCAATAATGATTCAAAGTGCTCAATTTTCATGAAGATCCATGCGGTATTGAAGCTAGTATTGAGAAAATTGAGGAAATTTCAAAGCTTTGAAAATCCGCCACTTCAATCAGCCAAAATCTCATTGTTCTTCGATTTTTCATTCAAGAATCAATGATTTTATGGTGTTTTACAACAATAAAGCACCAAAAAAACAAGAAATGGTAGAAAATCGAATACAAAGAAAGTTGTAAAAGGTGATTGACAGGTTCCTGTTAAATGTAACGATCCTTTTATCAAATAACGCCCGTTATTTACAAAATGCCCGTCTTAGCAGTTAACCAGTTCTGTTAGCATAAACCGCCGATTTTGCGTAAAAACCACTGGTTCGAGGTCAACCCGGCCGATTTTTACCCGATGTTTTTTGAGAAATGGGTCTAAGTACTAGTACCCCTAAATTGGCCCTAACCGGAGTCGAAACCCTGGTGGTCCGATCTAACAGGCTGGTTCCGATTCAAACTAGCCAGTTTTGAGAACACTGGGTTAGTTGACTCTGATGATAAGCCAGCAATGGGTTTTCTTTTCGACGCAATGAGACGCACAAGGGAAGCCATATTTCAAAATAACATATGGAGTGATGAGATATTGGCGATCGTCCATCGTAGGTGGAGACACCAACAGTATCATGATATTCATGCGGTAAGTAATTATGATTCATCATCGCGATTCACGTTTCTATCTCAACTCTGAGTAAATTTGTCGTAATTAATAATGTAATAAACCAATGATTTAAAAAACGCCGAGTCGAACCGGAGTTCGACTCGGGAATCGGCACAGGCCGTGTCGGTTCCAGTACAAAACCCGGAACCGCCCGGTTCCAGAGCAGAACCCCCGGTTCCCTCCCGGTTCTCGCGGTTCCCTCCCGGTTCTAGCCTTCTCACGTGTGTACACGTGCCACACACACCACTCACACACGTGTGTACGTGTGACACGAGTCGTACACACTCCCACACGTGCCACACGCACTGACAAGTGTGCACGTGTGCACTGACACGTGCGCACACGCACGTGTCAGGTTGCCCCAAAGTTTTCACGCGTATGTTTTAATTCATATTACATAGGTATTTATATACCAAAGTTGACTACCCATCTTTCGATTTGGGATAATTCCCAAACATCATTAAATGAAAAGGAAATGTAAATATATTCTATTAATCAGCAAATTATAACCACATGTGGGGAGGTGGCGTGGTGGTTATGTCTCTTACTTCTTCACTTCACCTCCCAAGGTCGAATCCCCCCTTGGGCGTTGCATTTGCATTTTTGTATTGTATAGTAGGCATTTTTGTGTTGTATAGTAGTTTTTGTTTTGTGTTGTATAGTAGGCATTTTTGTGTTGTATAGTAGTTTTTGTTGTGTATATTGTATAAATATTTTTGTAAATAATATAAAAGGCCTAAAAAAATGAAAAATAAAAAAGTTAATTTTTTGTATAGCAGTTAATTTTTGTTGTATATAGTGGTATAATTATTTTTGTAAATAATATGAAAGCCATAAAAATTTAAAAAATAAAAGTTTATTCTATTTGAAATCTCCATCTTTCTACTAACAATCTCTTTCACTAAATTTATTATAGAAACCTAAAAAAATATATTTTTGAAAAATTGAAATGTTATTTTCAAAATTTGTACGCATTTTATTAATTTTTACATTGATAACCAAATGTTTTATTTTATTTATTAATTTTTACATTATAAATCATGTAATGTACTATTTTTCTTACAGTTGCCAATAATACATTTTAAATTAGATAATATTATAAAATATTTTTAATTTGTTATTATTTATCTGATAAAATAATTATAAAATATAATCTAATAATTATAATTTCAGTATATAATATTATAATTAGTTAGGTTGAAATAATTTTGGATTATAGTTAGTTAGGTTGTAATAATTTGGGTTTTTTTAGCGGATTAGGGTTTTTCGCCAAAACAAGATTTTAATGGCCATTCTTTCATTAATTTAGTCTATTCTTTATTATAATCCATGTATAATTATATATTTTATCCATGATAATGCTATGATTTTTTTTTTATGTGATGCAAATTTAATACTTAAGTTTATACAGGGAAAGAGCATCTCAATATTCACAAATTGGTGAAAAAACTTAAAGTTAATAATGTAGTACCCGCATTTCTTATTGGTTCCTAAAAAACAACATTTATAATGAATTTTAATAATTTTTTCGGATTTTTTGAAGCTTTAATCCTATTGATTCAGCCGATTCCAGATCCAGATCGCCAATTCACCGATCCGGATCGATTTTTGAGGTACCCGATCCGAGTCACCGATCCGCTTTTTATATCACTGTAATAAACCATGTGCAAGGTTCTTTCTTAACCCACAAAACTTATACTCTAATACCACCTTAAATAATGCGGATATCATGAAGGGGTGAGAAACTGCATCTACCGGCCTGATCTTGATACTCATATGGAGTGTATGACATAGGGTAACCCTAAGCAATACGTGTTTGCAATAAAAGTTTTAAATTCAAATTAATGAATTGCATTTTTATGTTGTACTAATTGCTTGTATGCATCTCTTGTTCTTTGTAGTCCATTATGTACATGAAAAAAAGTGGGGAATTTTCATACAACAATACTAAAAAAACAGATGCAAAATTGCACCAAGGTTAGTTATAATAGTTTAATACACTACTATTTGTAGGTTTTGCTAAATTCTTTAGTTTTTTTATTGTTAAGTATTTCTATATTTTTGTCTATGTCAACACAATGGTGGACACTACACAGAATTTGAAGAAAGCAATTACAAAAGATTGCAGTAAGAGTACTGAGTCAAACCTATGCTTCCTTGAGGCTGATCTTGATACTCATATGAAGCGTATGACAGGGTAATTTTCATACAACAATAGTAAAAAAACAGATGCAAAATTGCACCAAGGTTAGTTATAATAGTTTAATACAGTACTATTTGTAGGTTTTTCTAAATTCTTTAGTTTTTCATTGTTAACTATTTCTATGTTTGTCTATGTCAGCACAATGGTGGGACACTACACAGAATTTGAAGAAAGCAATTACAAAGGACTGTAGTAAGAGTACTGAGTCAAACCTATGCTTCCTTGAGCCTAATCTTGATACTCATATGGAGTGTATGACACAGGGTAAACCTAAGTAATACGTGTTTGTTAAGTATTTCTATATTTTTGTCTATGTCAGCACAATGGTGGACACTACACAGAATTTGAAGAAAGCAATTACAAAAGATTGCAGTAAGAGTACTGAGTCAAACCTATACTTCCTTGAGGCTGATCTTGATACTCATATGAAGTGTATGACACAGGGTAATTTTCATACAATAATAGTAAAAAAACAGATGCAAAATTGCACCAAGGTTAGTTATAATAGTTTAATACGCTACTATTTGTAGGTTTTTCTAAATTCTTTAGCTTTTTATTGTTAAGTATTTCTATGTTAGTCTATGTCAGCACAATGGTGGACACTACACAGAATTTGAAGAAAGCAATTACAAAAGATTGCAGTAAGAGTATTGAGTCAAACCTATGCTTCCTTGAGCCTGATCTTGATACTCATATGGAGTGTATGACACTGGGTAAACCTAAGTAATACGTGTTTGCAATAAAAGTTTTAATTCAAATTAATTATGTTGTACTAATTTCTCGTATGCATCTCTTGTTCTTTGTAGTCCATTATGTGTACATGGAAAAAAGTGGGGAATTTTCATACAACAATGCTAAAAAAACAGATGCAAAATTGCACCAAGGTTAGTTATAATAGTTTAATACACTATTATTTGTAGGTTTTTCTAAATTCTTTAGTTTTTTATTGTTAAGTATTTCTATGTTTGTCTATGTCAACATAATGGTGGACACTACACAGAATTTGAAGAAAGCAATTACAAAAGATTGCAGTAAGAGTATTGAGTCAAACCTATGCTTCCTTGAGGTGTAAGAGCAGCTAGTGTACATTACAGTGGATACATGCCCCTAAGTGAAACAGGTTAAAGACTCAGATGTTGTACAACCTGGTGTATGTCCACTACAACTTGAAATTAGCAGAAAGACAAATAAAGAAGACTCCCATAGACTACACGTCGATCAACCTTAATTACATCTTCCGAAAGGACCTCGCCAATGAGCGGGTATCGCCAAGGACCCCAGTATTAGACCAAGATTTCCTTAAAGAAGCAATAGTCGATGTGGATGATAATGCCGACGCCTTAGCACCTAATGAAGGAAATATGGCGGAGGATATGGACACGACTATGAGTACATAGAGAACGAAGATGAGGAGCAAGATGACGAGGAGACAGATGGGGCACACTAAGATTGGTTCGAGAGGAAGTCTAGACATCGAGGTCGTAACCATAACCAGGAAGTCTAGACATCAAGGGAGAGACGAAGCCGTAACCATAACCAGGTTGTTTCCAATGATGACAATGTCGAAGCTGTTGAGGGTCATAACAAAGAACAGGGTGGGCGAGACCACGAAGGCTGGATGAGTCTTTGGCCAAAGTCTCCTAGACTCTAAGGAGCCATAACAAGGAACAGAGCGATTCGAGAGGAAGTCCAAACATCGAGGCGTAGCAACTACTTTTGGCAAGGGAGAGATGAAGCTGCAGTCGGCACCGTAACCAGGTTGTTTCCGAAGACGACAATGTCAAAGCTGCTGAGGGTGGGTGAGACCACAAAGACTGGACGAGTCTAGGAGACTTCGACCAAAGTCTCCCAAACTCTGTGGGCAAACAAGGAACAGGGTGGGCGAGATCATGAAGGCTGGACAAGTCTAGGAGACTTCAACCAAAGTCTGAGAGACTTTGAGGGTCATAACAAGGAACAGGGTGGGGGAGACCACGAAGCCTGGATGAGTCTGAGAGACTTTAGCCAAAGGGGGTACCATGGGAAATATTCTTGACTGGTGAGGAAGCACAACTACGGTACTACCGATTCCACCAGGGCTTCTCAGATTCTTCGCCTAGTAAACCTGATAGCGAGATACATCAATACCTTGACCCCCCCTCGCCACTCTACTGACCATTATTAATTGGATTTTATAACTCCTTTCATTGAATTAATGTTAAATTCTAACGGCATATCTTCAGAGTCTTCATATATTAATTTATATAAGAAGTTGTTTTAAATTTTTTTTTTTTTTTTTTTTTTTTTTTTTGGGGGGGAGGCAGGGGTTGACCCATTTTAAAAAAAAAAATCTATCGGACAAAACTGACCCAGTTAGCCTGATCCGATCTAATCACTTCCGACCCCATGTCCAGTTAAACGGGCAGTTCGATTTTTTGAACACTGATATCGATATCACAGGCGATTTAGTGAGATTTTGGTATCTGACAACACCAATTTGGTGAGATGAGTTGCTCGAAAACACCAATTCAAATATTGAGACCCGTAAGATATTGACAATCAAAGTTACATCTCATAAGGTGACTTTGTAAGATATAGGTGCTCTGAAATACCAATATCATGGTAATTACTTAATGAGATATTAGTTCTCAAAAGAACCAATATCTCATAAGGTGTTTAGAGTGAGACAATGGTATATGCAAATACCAAATCTCACATAGGAGGTTATCCAAGAAAAGTAATTTCACTTTGATGGAGGGAAGTTTCCACTTTTCACTTTGATGGAGGGGGGAAATGGAAACTTCCCCTCTAACAATTTCTAACCCATAATGGCATTGCGAAATGAGGGCTTCTACAAATAGAAAAAGAAAAGAAATATATGATGAGACCAGTGGTTTAAAAAGCGAATCGATCACTCGGATCGGGCATCTCAAAAACCCATCTGGATCAGCGAATCGGCGATTCCGATCGGGAATCGGCTGAATTGGTCGGATTAAACCTTAAAAAAAATTCGAAAAAATTATTAAAATTCATTATAAATGTTGTTTTCTAGGAATTCAATAAAAAGTGAGGGTACTCCATTAAGAATTTTCATTTCTTTGCATGAATATGCAAATATTTATATGTTTTTCCCTGCATGAACTAACTACTATTTACCATTTAATTTACATCACACAAGGATAAACATAGAATTATCATGGATTAAGTATATCATACATGGACTACAATAAAGCATACAATTCGTAACATACAATCTAAAAATAAAATGATAGACGACATCATTCTTCATCTTGGTCACGCAGGTGCCATTGATTGAATTCGCGTGACAATTAAATGACTCGTTCTAAGAATCAATCATCCAAATTAGTGGGCACCTGACTATGCCCAAATCTCTGAGTGTTAGTGTTTTATTGTGGTCCTGATCCAAAATCCCCGAAGCTTGTTCATCCTTCATGCTCACCTACACTATCGTGCTCATCGCTACCCTCTTATTGTTGGGACTCGATATGTGAATAATTTGGCTGGGATTGGGTGGCCTCAGAATCATCATCTTTCTCATTTTCCCTTAGACCCCCCCTTCCCACTCCCCCTCATTAGGTGCAATATCACCGACATCTCCGACGAACTGTGGATATGTTGGCGGGCTGCTTCCTCTTTCATGCTGCTCATCACCTTCTTCAAGATCTTTCTCACCGATAGCCTCAAGAAACGCTCTCTTGTGTAACACTGGCTCCTCTTCTTCTACTACCTATTGTTCTGCTGTGTCTGTGACAAATATTATGTCTAACTCTATCGGCCCATAGTCTTCAAGCTTCCTTCTTATTTGTCACTCTCGGAGGTTTAAGTTGTAATGAACGTAGACTAGTTTATGAAGCATCTCCAAAGCAAGTTGATTCCTCCTAGTAGTGTGCAACCATTGAAACGTACTCCAGTTTCACTCACAGTCAGTAGAAGAACATGTCTGCGAGAGCACCTTGATTGCTATCCCCTTTAGGTGACGTGAATCACTACCACCATTCAGCTAGATTAAAATGCAAAAAGCATTATAAGGGCAAGAACAATTCATAAGATTAAATATATGAATGAACAAAATATTAGTTAGGGGATAACCTGGATCCATCTTAGTTCGACAATTCCTGGCAAGTCTAGTTTCGAACGATCCTATAGCATCCTTATACATAGCAAGCTAAACAAAATATTTTGTTTTAGTGATTTATTCCTTACAAATATAACAACTCAATCAAGTTCTTACCCGAATATTAAATAATACCTCTTGTATTGCCGCTAATTGATTTCGACAGCTTCTCTCCAACCTGCCAATAATGTATCAGACCCCTTCCATAATCTTGCGTCAAATAGAAAAATTTTGGGTAGAAGTAGTAACCTAGAAAATATATAGATAGATAGAGAAATGTCATTTAAAATCTCATAAAATAATAATTTAGAATGAAACATTCTAATGATATAAATATATATTTACCTACATAATGAATTGAACGTCCAAATTTGGAGTTCCACCTTTCTATAATCTTGGTCACTTTACTAGCAAAACTAAACTTCTCCCCAATAGCGGATTTGGCCCTCTCGATACCTTTCATAAAGGTTGCCCATGGTAGCTTTATTGTTAGTATCCACCATTTTTAACATCGTGACTAAAAGGGCAGTGGCCTCTACGATACTGGAACATCGAGACCAGAACCTCCAATTTGAGACTATGCCGTCCACTTTTAGCCCGGTACTGGACTTCGAGAGGCAGTCATTTAACCACTCTTCACTGGTAAACAATCTCGTTATTGCACCTTTAGATTCCCGAATGGAGTCCACAGCTAAGTAATATGTCGCAAAGCAGGTTATGACAGGCCTGATTATCTCTTTTTGCTTAGACTGTTCTCTGAACAAAAATAAAATTTTAGAATGATTATATAAAAATCTTGACACAAACCTCGCTTCCTGTAGCGTCTCCTTCACAATTTTAGTCTCACCGATCTCCTCTAACATAAGATCAATGCTATGTGCAGCATACGGGGTCCATACTAGATGCTTCCTCTTATCCATCAACTTACTGCCCACAGAAACACATGCACGCGCATTGTCCGTAATAAACTGAACTACATGCTTATCTCCCACCTCCTCCATTATCTGACCATATAGTTGTACGTAGAAGTTTGCGTCTTTTTTCGTCCCTGATATGTCTTTGCTAGAAAAAAAAACTGTACTTTTTGAGGAATAGGCCAAGAAGTTTAAAAACTCATTTTTGCTAACTTTATTCAACCATCACTCATGAGAGTAATGCTTGTTCTTGGCCCACTTAGCTCATATGCCGTTGGGGGTTTTATCACGGGCCCTGCTCGCTGGATTGCGTTGACCATAAGTGGAAAATATGAGCTATTGGCTGCATCAATGGGGATCCCTTTATTGTAGAACCATTTACCAACATATCTGCCCAACATGTTTCTCGTACCTTTTACCATACCTTTGAGGATCATTTGCTCTGACTTAGGCTTTGAGAGAAATGGGTCTATACAACCATGACCTGCATTACAGACACTCCTAGATAAGCTAGAAACAATTTCTTCAACGTCTGATTCCTCTTGACACATATTGCTACCACCGCCTCCGTACATATTTGAGTTGGGCCCGTCATACATACTCGAGCTGGGTCCGCCATGCATATCTGAGCTGTCATAATCTAAACCCGCGTTCCCTCTGGCATGTTTCCTATAAACTCATTCTCGTGACCATCTCCAAGTCATTATTATATTGCTCTTCTAGATCATTCCCGCTTGATGGCGTATATAAACTATCTCCTCATCCATCCTCTGCTTTTCAATTTTTTTACCTTTGGTAGCCTTGAGAAATGCCGCCATCTGCGTTCTTACATTATTAGAGACACTATTGCACGAAGAAACATCTCCCTTAACCCCGGTCAAGTGTTGCTTGAACCTATGTACCCCACTACTTATCACTCTTTGGCAGTAATTACAAATAATTTTGTCTTTTTTGTTGGGATCAAGTCTGACCCCATGTTGCCATGCAGGGTCTTCTGCAGATCTTGTCATGGTTCAACTGTTTTAATATGTAAAAGGTTAAAAATTAACCTGACAGGTCAACATGAAAAATAATCACCATGTGTAGTGATAATATGTAGGGGTAGTTCATGAAGTTATATTTGTTACTAATGCAAAATATTTCTATTGACAAAAATATTTTAGTTCCAACTGATAAAAAATAATTTATTTATGCAACATTATAGATAAAACCTATATCAGCCACTACATATAGAACAAAAAATTTACATTGATATAGTATCTCAATAAAAAAATATATTGACAATGGTATAGTAATTCACAATGCCAATACATATGGACTTGTCACAAATCTTCATTTCGACAAACATGAATTAGTTCCTACTGAGAAAAACAAAATATTTATGCAACACTATAGATAAAAAAATGTCTGCATAAGTCACACTTAGAATCAAGAAAAAAATTACAATAATATAGTCATCCATAATGCCACTACACATATATTTGACACAAAAAACATTTACAATGATATAGTCATTCACAATGCCACAAAAAAAATTTACAATGATATAGTGGGCACAATCCCAACTCAATTGAAATGATCACATATAGTCGTACATCTCAATCACAAATATGCAAAGATAATATAATAAAAAATGCAAGCTCCGAACATGGCTACAACTCAATCATCAATAACATACATTTTTTGCATTAAAGATTTAATAATAAAATTGAAAAATCCAAGATAATATAATTATCATACATGCCACGATTTTTTTACAATGATAATCACTTTAATTCCTCATGATAATACAGTTTAACAACATGTACTTTTTGCATTAAAAATTTAAAAAATTAAAAATACATTTTTAAAGCAAAACTGCATTAAAAATAAAATACAGTTTAACATCATGTATTTGTTAATGTATTTTTTGCATTAACAACAAATTAAGAAATACGGTTTTGCATTAAAAATACAATAACATGTATTTTTTTGCATAAATAATCTATCAACAAGTAATTTTTTAAAATAAAAATTTAACAATAAAAATTAAAAATATTGTTTAATTCCTCGTGATAATAAAAAACTGGTCACAATTTTTCGAAAAATCACAATTTTTCAAAAAAATTGATCATGAATTAAAAACAAAACACAACGCAGTTCTTCACAGACCCACCTAACATCAGTCATTCCAACTAAAAAATCCGCCTCAAATCGAATAAATTACATCAAATTGAATACAGGTTTTGATAAACAACACTATAAGGAATCAAAGCCCTATAATATTAACACATTATTATCAAAATATTAAATAAAATCTATTGAATTGAGGAAAAAAAAAAAAACCGAGTTCTTCACAGACATCAATCATTCAATCTAAAAAATCAACCTCAAATTGAATAAATCAGATCAAATTGAATACATGTGATGATAAAGAACACTATAACGAATCAAAACCCTATAAATTTAACACATTATTTGTAAAATATTGAGTAAAATTGATAGAATGGAGGAAAAAAAAAAAAACCGCAGTCCATTTTTTCTTCACAGACATCAGTCTTTTTTTCTCAAAAATAAAGTTCAAATTGAATAAATAAAATCAAATTGAATACATGTGATGATAAAAAACACTCTAACGAATCAAAACCCTATAAACTTAACACATTATTTGTAAAATATTGAGTGAAATAGATAGAATGGCAGAAAAAAAAAAAAAAAAAACGCAGCCCATTTTTTCTTCACAGATATCAGCCTTTTTTTTCTCAAAAATCAAACTCAAATTGAATAAATAAAATCAAATTGAATATATGTGATGATAAACAACACTATAACGAATCAAAAGCCTATAAATTTAACATATTATTTGCAAAGTATTGAGTGAAATTGATAGAATGGCAGAAAAAAAAAAAAAAAAAAAAAAGCAGTCCGTTTTTTCTTCACAAACATCAGCCTTTTTTTTCTCAAAAATCAAACTCAAATTGAATA
Organism: Amborella trichopoda; assembly: GCF_054954075.1. NCBI lineage: Eukaryota > Viridiplantae > Streptophyta > Magnoliopsida > Amborellales > Amborellaceae > Amborella > Amborella trichopoda. Next base: position 50,831,773 of record NC_142337.1, read on the forward strand.
AATAAAATCAAATTGAATATATGTGATGATAAACAACACTATAACGAATAAAAAGCCTATAAATTTAACATATTATTTGCAAAGTATTGAGTGAATTTGATAGAATGGCTGGAAAAAAAAAAAAAAAACACAGTCCTTACCTGTTTTTCATGCACCCGTGACTTCAAATTCAAATTTGATATGTATTTGTCCAAACACTAACAAATTATGAATTAAAACTTTTGAACAACACTTTTACGATAAAAACCCTCAGATTTTACAAAAATGATGCCCTCTTTTGCTTGAAATCAAAGAAATGACGGAACCCTAAAACTTTTTTAGGGTTCTTCAGAGATCCAAGTTTTTTTGATCAAAATCGATGATTTTTACTTCCTTTTATTGACTGAAATGGCTGAAAAATTTAAAATAAAGCCTGCAAGATTAGATTATAAAGCTGAAAAAGATGAAAAATGATAAGAAAATGACAAAAAACCATGAAAATCGTGAAGAATACTGTGCAGCCCGTGTTCTTGGACGAGTCTCAACAGTGACTCGACGATTCACTATTGGGATCGTCCGGTTCTCTCTAGACACGGGCGATTCCCGGTATTGTAATAGAACAGACACGGGGTCTGCCGATTCCCGAGTCGAACCGAGCGAGTCCGATTCAACCCTCCGAATTTTCAATCCCTGGATGAGACCATTTACTTTTGATACAAGGAGATCACAATTATCATTGACCATTAGATTTGAAATCAGGTGGTTGAGAATGTGTCATTGTTTAGGCACAAAGTCCAAAATAAAATATCTCGAATATTGTGGCACACATTAGTATATTGGATATCACATCTAATGCCTAAAAGTGATTCTGACCTCCTTGTACAATCAATAAATGGATACTACAATCCCAAAAAAAAAAGCAACGAAATATTAAATAGTCGTCTCTTGAGGGTGGTTTGATAAATCCCCTCCCCAGCAAATAAAAGAAAAAAGAAACTCACTCGTCACGTTGACTTATTATATAGCTGACAAGTGACAACCGGTCACCTTGATTAGTATATAGCTGACAAATGACAACAAACATGTGCTTTGGCTTATTGCAATTTCTCTAGTCTAGATTTATTCATTTTCTGCCATCATGTACAATCCATATTCGAGCACATAGATCAGCTGACCGCATTTCCAAGACCCTGTTGTTAGGAAGTTCCATTACAAAATTGTACTTGGTGTCATGCCAAAACTTGAAACCTCATGGAAGTTTTTCACCTTTTTCTAGAATCTTTATGAGAATAAAGTACTCAAAAATAACCCACAAGCAATTTTTATATGACTAGTTCAAATAGCAGATATCATCACACTGTTGCAGTAACCACGCTGATGTGATCTGTGTAGTATGTGCATACTGCACTAGACAAGATGCAATTTGGATGACAACTCCCTGGACTTCATTAAACAAAAACAACATTTACAAATGAAACAGGGTTTGAATCCCATACTACCAACCAAAAAAGTGTAATCTGTTAAAAAATAATATGACACTAGAAACATATGTTGTTTAGAGCCTCAGGTACTAAACAAAAGTTATTTAATGAGGGCATGGAAATTCAACAAAACTTGGGCAATTGTGAATCATTAAAGAGGGTGCTCCAAAAGACCATGCCTCGTCAATATCCATCCCAGAAGCAATTCAAGCATATATTATAACCAAGGTTTGAAAACTAGGCGAGTCGTTCCGGACTCGCCCGGTTCGACTCGAGAATCAGCAGACCCCGTGCCGATTCCACTACAATACCGGGAATCGCCCGTGTCTAGAGAGAACCGGGCGATTCCCAATAGTGAATCGCTGAGTCACTGTTGAGACTCGTAGAAGAACACGGGCTGCACAGTGTTCTTCACAATTTTCATGGTTTTTTGTCATTTCCTTATCATTTTTCATCTCTTTCAGCTTTATAATCGAATCTTGCAGACTTTATTTCAACCATTTCAGTCAATAAAAAGTAGTAAAAATCACCGATTTTGATCAAAAACATTTGGATCTATGAAGAACCCTAAAAACGTTTTAGGATTCCGCCATTTCTTTGATTTCAAGCAAAAGAGGGCATCATTTTTTGTAAAATATGAGGGTTATTGATCGTAAAAGTGTTGTTCAGAAGTTTCTGTTCATAATTTGTGAGTATTTTGGACGAATACATATCAAATATGAATTTGAAGCCACAAATGCACGAAAAACAGATAAGAACTGTGTTTTTTTTTTTTTTTCCACCATTCTATCAAATTCACTAAATATTTTACAAATAATATGTTAAAATTATAGGCTTTTGATTCGTTATAGTGTTGTTTATCATCACATGCATTCAATTTCATTTTATTTATTCAATTTGAGTTTGATTTTTGGGAAAAAAAGACTGATGTCTATAAAGAAAAAATGGACTGCGTTTTTTTTTTTTTTTTCGCTATTCTATCAATTTCACTCAATATTTTGCAAATAATGTGTTAAATTTATAGGGTTTTGATTCTTTATAGTGTTTTTTATCATCACATGTATTCAATTTGATTTTATTTCAATTTGAGCTTGATTTTTGAGAAAAAAAGACTGATGTCAGTGAAGGACTGCGGTTTTTTTTTTTTTTTCCGCCATTCTATAAATTTTACGCAATATTTTGCAAATAATGCATTAAATTTATAGGGTTTTGATTCGTTATAGTGTTGATTATCATCACATGTATTCAATTTGATCTGATTTATTCAATTTGAGCTTGATTTTTGAGATTGAACAACTGATGTCTGTGAAGAACCGCGTTTTTTTTTCCTCAATTCGATAGATTTTATTTAATATTTTGATAATAATGTGTTAATATTATAGGGCTTTGATTCCTTATAGTGTTGTTTATCAAAACATGTATTCAATTTGATGTAATTTATTCGATTTGAGGCGGATTTTTGAGTTGGAATGACTGATGTTAGGTGGGTCTATGAAGAACTGTGTTTTGTTTTTAATTCATGATCAATTTTTTTGAAAAATTGTGATTTTTCGAAAAATTGTGACCAATTTTTTATTATCACGAGGAATTAAACAATATTTTTAATTTTTATTGTTAAATTTTTATTTTAAAAAATTACATGTTAATAGATTATTTATGCAAAAAAATACATGTTATATTTTTAATCCAAAACTGTATTTTTAAATTTGTTGTTAATGCAAAAAAATACATTAACAAATACATGATGTTAAACTGTATTATATTTTTAATGCAGTTTTGCATTAAAAATGTATTTTTAATTTTTTAATGCAAAAATACATGTTGTTAAACTGTATTATCATGAGGAATTAAAATGAATATCATTGAAACAAAATCGTGGAATGTATGATAATTATATTAGCTTGCATTTTAAAATTTTATTATTAAATTTTTAATGAAAAAAATGTATGTTCTTCACAATTGAGTTGTAGCCATGTTTGGAGCTTGCATTTTTTATTCTATTATCTTGCATAGTTGTAATTGAGATGCACGACTAATTGTGATCATTTCAATTGAATTGGGATTGTGCCCACTATATCATTGTAAATTTTATTGTGGCATTGTGAATGGCTATATCATTGTAAATGTTTTTTGTGTCAAATATACGTGTAGAGGCATTATAGATAACTATATTATTGTAATTCCTTTCTTGATTCTAAGTGTGACTCATATAGACTTTTTTTTTATCTATAGTGTTGCATAAATACTTTGTTTTTCTCAGTAGGAATTAATTCATGTTTGTCGAAATGAAGATTTGTGACAAGTCCATATGTATTGGCATTGTGAATTACTATACCATTGTAAATATATTTTTTATTGATACTACATCAATGTAAATTTTTTGTTCTATATGTAATGGCTGATATAGGCTATTTTTATCTATAATGTTGCATAAATAAATTATTTTTCCCAGTAGGAACTAAAATATTTTCGTCAACAAAAATATTTTGCATTAACAACAAATATAAAGTACCCCTACATATTATCACTACACATGGTGATTATTTTTCATGTTGAACTGTCAGGTTAATTTTTAGCCTTTTACATATTAATACAGTTGAACCATGACAAGATCTGCGAAAGACCCTGCATGGCAACATGGGGTCAGACTTGATCTCAACAAAAAAGACAATTATTTGTAATTACTACCAAAGAGTGATAAGTAGTGGGGTACATAGGTTCAAGCAACACTTGGCAAAGGTTAAGGGATATGTTTTTGCGTGCAATAGTGTCCCTAATAATGTAAGAAAGCAGATGGCGGCATTCTCAAGGCTACCTAAGGTAAAAAAATTGAAAAACAGATGATGGATGAGGAGATAGCTAGTTTATATACGCCATCAAGCGAGAATGATCCAGAAGAGCAATATAATAATGACTTGAAGATGGCCACAAGAATGAATTTACAGGAAACATACCAGAGGGAACGGGGGTTTAGAATGCCTGGTGGTTATGACAGCTCAGACATGCATAACGGACCCAGCTCGAGAGCGGGCCCAGCTCAAATATGTATGGAAGGGGTGGTAGCAATATATGTCAAGAGGAATCAGACGTTGAAGAAATTGTTTCTAGCTTATCTAGAAGTGTCAGTAATGCAGGTCATGGTCGTATAGACCCATTTCTCTCAAAGCCTAAGTCAAAACAGATGACCCTCAAAGGCATGGTGAAAGGTACGGGAAACATGTTGGGCAGTTATGTTGGTAAGTGGTTCTACGAAAGGAATCCCCATTAATGCAGGCAATAGCCCATATTTTCCACCTATGGTCAACGCAATCCAGACAGTCGGGCCCGGGGTCAAACCCCTGACGGCATATAAGCTCAGTGGGCCAATATTGGATGAAGAGGTGGAAGAGTTAGAAAGCGGATTGAAGAATATAAACAGAGTTGGCCAAGAACAGGCATTACTCTCATGAGTGATGGTTGGTTGAATAAAATTAGCAAAAATGAGTTTTTAAACTTCTTGGCCTATTCTCCAAAAGGTACAGCTTTTTTGTCTAGCAAAGACATATCAGGGACGAAGAAGGATGCAAACTTCAACGTACGACAATACGCGTGCATGTGTTTCTACGGGCAGCAAGTTGATGAATAAGAGGAAGCATCTATCTAGTATGGGCCCCGTGTGCTGCACACAGCATTGATCTTATGTTAGAGGAGATCGGTGAGATCAAAATTGTGAATGAGACACTTCAGGAAGCGAGGTTGATGTCAAGATTTATATATAACCATTCTAAAATTTTATTTTTGTTCAGAGAACAGTCTAAGAAAAAAGAGATAATCAGCTCTGCCATAACCCGCTTTGCGACAAATTACTTAGCTGTGAACTCCATTCGAGAATCTGAAGGTGCAATAACGAGATTGTTTACCAGTGAAGAGTGGTTAAATGACCGCCTCTCGAAGTCCAGTACCGGGCTAAAAGTGGACGGCATAGTCTCAAATAAGAGTTTTTGGTCCCGATGTTCCGGTATCGTAGAAGCTACTGGCCCTTTGGTCACGGTGTTAAGAATGGTGGATGCTGAAAAAAAAGCTACCATGGCATCCTTTATGAAGGCATCGAGAGGGTCATATCAGCTATTGGGGAGAAGTGTAGTTTTGCTAGTAAAGTGATCATGATTATAGAAAGAAGGTGGACCACCAAATTTGGACGTCCAATTAATTATGCAGGTAAATATATATTTATATCATTAGAATGTTTCATTCTAAATTATTTTTTTATGAAATTTTAAATGACATTTCTCTATCTATATATTTTCTAGGTTACTACTTCAACCCAAAAATTTTCTATTTGACACCTGAACATCCCCACAAGATTATGGAAGGGGTCAGATACATTATTGCCAGGTTGGAGAGAAGTCATCGAAACCAAGTAGCAGCAATACAAGAGGTATTATTTAATATTTGGGTAGGAACTTGATTGAGTTGTTATATTTGTGAGGAATAATGCACTAAAACGAAATATTTTGTTTTAGCTTGCTATGTATAGGGATGTTATAGGATCCTTCGGAACTAGACTTGCTAAGAATTCTCGAACTAAGATGGATCCAAGTTATCCCCTAACCAATATTTTGTTCATTCATATATTTAATCTTATGAATTGTTCTTGCCCTTTTTGCATTTTAATCCAGCTGAATGGTGGGAGATATATGGTAGTGATGCACCTCACCTAAGAGGATAGCAATCAAGGTGCTCTCGCAAACATGTTCTGTTACTGGCTGTGAGCGAAACTGAAGTACGTTCTAATGGTTGCACACTACTAGGAGGAATCGACTCGCTTCGGAGAAACTTCATAAACTAGTCTATGTTCATTACAACTTAAACCTCCGAGAGCGACAAATAAGAAGGAAGCTTGAAGACTATGGGCCGATAGACTAGGACATAATATTTGTCACAGACACAGCAGAACAATGGGTAGTAGAAGAAGAGGAGCCAATGTTGCACAAGAGAGCGTTCCTTGAGGCTATCAGTAAGGAAGATCTTGAAAAAGGTAATAAGCAGCATGAAAGAGGAAACAGCCCGCCAACATATCCACAATTCGTCGGAGATGTCGGTTATATTGCACCTAACGAGGGAGAGTAGGAAGGGGGTCTAAGGGAAAATGAGAGAGATGATGATTCTGAGGCCACCCAATCCCAGCTAAATTATTCACATATCGAGTCCCAACAACTAGAAGGTAGGGATGAGCTCGATAGTGTAGGTGAGCATGAAGGATGGACAAGCTTCGGGGACTTTGGATTAGGACCACAACAAAACACTAACACTCAGGGATTTGGGTATAGTCAGGTGCCCACTAATTTGGATGATTCGTTTTTAGAACGAGTCAATGAATTGATTGTCACGCGAATTCAATCAATGGCACCAGCGTGACCAAGATGAAGAACGACGCCGTCTGTCATTTATTTTTAGATCGTATGTTATGAATTATATGCTTTATTGTAGTCCATATACTTAATCCATGATAATTCTATGTTTATCCTTTTGTGTGATGTAAATTAAATGGTAAATAGTAGTTCATGCAGGGAAAGAACATATCAATATTCGCATATTCATGCAAAGAAATGAAAAATTCTTAATGGAGTACCCTCATTTCTTATTGAATTCCTAAAAAACAACATTTATAATGAATTTTAATAATTTTTTCGAATTTGTTTTAAGGTTTAATCTGACTGATTCAGCCGATTCCCAATCTGGATCGCCGATTCGCCGATCCGGATGGGTTTTTGAGATGCCTGATCTAGGTCACCGATCTGCTTTTTAAACCACTGGTTATAACTTATGAGGTATATATATATATATATATATATATATATATCGAATGATACAGTTGCCGCTAATTACTCTCCTGAAGAAAGGGGTGTCACATCAAGCACAATGCTTGTCAGTAGTTGAACAAGGATTTAATCGGAGGCTAAACCACAAAACCTTCCCTACACATACCTGCAAAAACACCTACGATGACAACAACTTAAGAATAATACTCATCTTATGGGAGGACAGGCGCCTCTACAAAATCTTCTACACAATGAACCGCCACTGTCTAAACTGAATATTAAGTTCCCTTGCCATGGTGGTGGACAATAAATGGAGTAGTGAAGAATTTTGTTACTTATTAGAAGTAGCTTTACTAAAGTATAAATCGAATGTCCATTGTCATGAGCTTATACAAATTGAATGTAAATATTGACAGATTTTTTTTTACATCTTCTATGCTTAGAAAGAGAATAGAAATATCCGCCAAAGTTGGAATGAGAAAGAGGTTAGGAGCATCAAAGATAATTAGAAGAAAGGATGAGAAAATTTGATTTGGGTGATATTAACAATGATGACTGTTATGAATGGAACATACCACACAAGTTGAGTAATCATCTACATTTTTGTCATACCACACAAGTTGGATGAGTAATCATCAACATTTTTGAGTCATCTGAGAGTTTATATGCATATCTTACAGCTTCTTATGCCTTCGTAAAAATAACATTGTTTGCATTGAAACTATTAGAGCAGCAAATTAACAAATTTGAATTTCTTATAATATCACCTTTTGTGATGAAGATGTTCAAGTTTGATTTAGTAATTCCAAAAATTCACGGATGTTTATATGATATTTTATTGTTGTCTGAGATTGGTGGCAAACAAGTGTATGAAGTTTATTTTTTAAACATCTATTCCAAGAAAAAAAAAGTGCATTGTTTATACATCAACTCAAAGTACTTTGTGCAATGAAATCTGAACTTATATATTTCACATGCATTGTCTCTTACGTTTTCCCAAGATTTCATCTATCTCAAACTATTTAACTCCGGTAGAAAGGGGAACACGACAATACCTCACACCTCAGGCCAGAATTGCTTGACACCTTATCTCAAACCAAATCCAAGTAAGAAAGTAGAAAGAGTGTGAACAAAAAGAAAATTGTTCCAAAAGGCCAATAAGAAATAAAAATAACCAAGCATATATGAAATATTTTATATATATATGAGTAATGATCCTATGAGACCCTCCCACACCCATGTGTGTAGGACCCCAAAGGATCACCATTAAATTTGACATAGATCTCTAAAAAAGTCAAGTCCCACACCCATGTGATAACTTTTCTAGAGATCTATGCCAAATTTTATGGTGATCCTTTGGGGTCCTACACGCATGGGTGTGGGAGGGTCTCATAGGATCGTAAAAACTTTGTATGCATGGCTAAACCAAGAAGTTACTTCTACAAACAAATCGACAGTAATGGTGCTTACAGTTCCTTGAACGATATCTCGTCCCACAAACCATAAGAAAGCCCCAAGGCCTACAACAGGAAGAAGCACAGCAAATATCTGTACATGCATAACAAACCCCAATTGGTCAACTAAATCATAGAGATCGAAAATTCTAACTCATAGAAAAAAGAAGTCCAAAATATCTACAGTAAGAGCAAAATGAACTTCTTTCAAATATAATATAAAATCAAATACTATCGAAATTAGACCATAAACACCTGCTGCTAGAAAGTTCTCATAACTGAAAGCATACATCCAACATTCTCATGACTTATTCCTAACATACCAACTGATACATTGTCATAACAGTTATAAAATTAAATGAAGCTTCTTGCATTACTGATTATCTTGATTAATGGTAGAGCCTGCTAAATAGAAGGCCAAATTCACATACTTTTATAATAAAATCTTGAAATAAGAAGACCAAATACATCAATGGAAAAAAAGACCAGGATAACACATGAGATTCAGTCACATTCCCCATTGCAAAGTTGAATAGAAGAAACAAAATACAATTACAGTAATACAACAAATGATAGACAAATAACCATACAAGTAACGGATTTAATAATAGCAAGCCCTGGGAAGATCATCCACTTTTGGAATTGTGACCAATAATCGAATAAATAAATGTCAAAACGAAAATCAATAAATCCAGCCTCAAGCACTTTGCGACAAACATCAACAACTAACCACGAATACAACATAATAGGTACCATTTCATGTTCAAGAAAATAAAAAATAACGTGTGAATCCCTAGCCCATGTCACATTTCAGAAGCTTCTTCATATTTCATAATCACATTGTCAGAGAGTTCTTGCTTAATCTGGGTCCAAGCATTAACTTAATAATAAAGAGAAAATCTTATCCTTTCTCTTTTTATTGCTAAAGAGAAGCTCATACATAATCACAACAGAAAGATGAATCTAAGCATTGAAGGATAAATGATGAAAGGTGGAGGTCGATAGATAAAGTGGAAGTACTTAAAGGAATAAAACAAATGGGATTTACCAACGCTGGTGCATAGAAAAGACATTTTGACAAATGTGAAAATAGAAATGCATCATAAATTGAAATGTCACTGGACCAAAGAAATTAGAACAAGTGGCCAAAGGATATAGCTGAAAATATGAATTTGTCTATGAAGAGACATTCAGAAATGTTGTTTATCTATCAAATGTATCCCTGCATTTGATTCACACTGTGGACAAAGGTTAAATCACCTTGATGCCAAAAAATGATCATCCATGGGAACCTAGGCAATCCTATTGTTTCAAAGACTCGACATATCCACCTAATGTCTTTGTTAAAATAAATAAGACAAAAGACCCCCTGCATGGTTACAGATATTTGGCTCATTCCTGGGAGAACTAGGCATTGTAATGGAGTATTTTCGTTACCATTCCACATGCATGTCTAGTATATGTGAGTGGAATCATTTTCATTGAAGAAGATATAGTTAGCTTCGTGCTTTGAAAGCAGTGAAAGGAACTAGCCAAAGGTTCTGTTCCACTTACCAAAAAAATTTCTCCACTCATAAAACATTTGGTGGCCATTATTAAAAAAAACGAAAAGATTCTTGCTCGTTCAATTCATTCAAGGTAGCCATTCGCCTCAGGAGGCATTCCCTAGATCAAACCATTGGCAGGTAAAACAATAGTTATCCAAATGGAGATGAACAAGAAATTAAAAAGTGACAGTGCCATAGTTCTTAAAAGTTCTGTTTTCAAGTTGCAAACTACAGTACCTCATATCAACTCATCATAATATAGAATCCCTGGCACACCATTAGAGGTTTTGAAGAGGAAAAGAAATGATAGAAGGAAAAAGTAATGATAGACTATTGTTTGCTTGTTTTGCTTCTCTCCATCTATGTACCCACTATATGCACTTTTATTTGCTAGCAATGCTTCAGATTTGGTTTGGAAGGTTACCTAAATGGTCAGAGGTTTATCACAGGGTTTTCTCAAAAGCATTTGCAAACATTCAAACAAGTAGAGAGATAAGAGACACTCAGAACTAGGCACTTCTTAGATAGAAAACCAAGCTGTTAAGGAAAGAAGGATCATACTTCACTAATTTATGTTCATAATAAGCAAATGAAAGGCGCAATAGAGAAATAAGCATTCATAATCTTCCAAGAACTTACAAAGAGAAAATCAATCCATACAAGAAAAACCCAATAAGGGAATTCCTGTACAATGTCTGAAAACAGCTAAACTTTAAGGTACAAGAAAAACCCAATAAGTGAATTCCTGTACAATGTCTGAAAAACAGCTAAACTTTAAGGAACGAACAGAAAAGATATCATTATGAATTTATGATACCAAAACCAACCAGAAAGGAAGAATTCTCACCCAAATGGAAACTATGGCATCCAAGAGCCACCCAAGCTGCCCTGTAAGTGAAAGATAAGCCAACCCAATTGCCAGAACCAGGTTCCCCACAACCCTAGCAGTGTTATTACTCTCATCATTTCCATTTCCACCATTGAACCCAAACCCTTGCACCAAAACAACCCTCTCTCTCTTCAAATTCTTATTCATCAACCACAATCTCTCTCTCCAGACAAGCTCTCTTCTCTTAAGAATCTGAACATGGGGAGCAGAACCAAGCTTCCTTTGTGAACAAGGGATAGTATTTATGGGGGACAAGAATCTGATTTCGCAACGGCTAGTGAAGGAAGGGAAACGGATAGAAATTTGAAATGCATTCATGTTCGTTCAGATGAGTGATTCTCTTTTTTGGGTGGTTTGGGATTAGCAAGTTTAGGGACTGGTTTTTGAGAGAGTATTTACAGGCAAGAATGTGAGGCTCATCAACCGCATGATGTATCTGTCCCACGTGGCCCTACAACGTTTTAGTGAGAGATTAGGATTCTTCATTAAGGACGCTTAGGACAAACTGATTTAATCTTTTCGCGATATGCACTGCTTTCTTCGTCCGTGATAACGTGGATGTGGATGATACCAACAAATGAAAGTGGACTACATTGGCTCCAAGGGTTGATGCCCCTCGCAAAATCCTAATTCAAATTTGAGAAGTTTTGTTTCATATTAGAATTTTTTTAAAATTGTTTTTGTTCAGGGTTAGAAGTAGGAATAACATGAGATTATTCAGTTCGGATATCACAATTATCATTGACAATTAGATTTGAAACCGATAGTTAATGATGTATCATTGTTTGGGAACAAAATTTAAAATAAAATTTTTCAAATTTTGTGAGACCTTGAACAAAAAACAAATGGTTTCATGCTATATAACTCTCTGAAAAGCCCTAAAGGAATAATAAAAATACCCTTTTATGTGTTTTTAAATATGTTAAGAGTGGGAGTGGAGGGTGGGATGTTATGTTGAGACATCAACCCCCCAACCCCATTGCCAAATACTCCTAATTATTTCTCATTACTAATCATGAAGGTGGCCCTCCTTATTTTGTAATGCGAATAAGCCAGGGTATTCTATTCATTTAGTTGGAGCATAATATTGAATAATGGCAATTTGAAAATTTGGAAATTTTTAAATTTTTTGAGAAGATTGTGCTCATCATTTGTAACAGGAAAAAATTGAGGAATTTTCATCTTTCGTTTTGGGCCTATTTCTCAACAATTATAATTACAAAAAAAAAGTTTTTTGAGGAGTTACCCAAATGAAATAAAAAGCAAAAAAAAAAACTTACCCTTAAAATTAGTTAAGATCACCCTTTAGTGATTTTGTAAAAAAAAAAAAAAAACTTCTACCCTTAAAATGATATTTTTTTTCTTCTTAGAATGTTCCATGTTCCTCTCAGACATTTATGATATAAGTAAAGCAAGTTTTTATTTAGAGAAATATATTGGGGAAATTACATAAATATTCCTTATACTTTTCGTTATTATGAAAATACCTGAAATTTTCTGTCATTACTCAGATATCCGTTTTTTCAATTTCATAACACTTTTTTTAAATAAAAAAAAAGACGAAACTGCCCATTTTTTGTTTTTGAAAAACCCAATTTTTTTAATTTTCAAATTTTCAAAAACTAAAATTTTTTAAAAACCAAATTTCAAAAACCATAGTTTTTAAAGGGAGAAGTTTATATAAGGTTGCAACCTTAAAATGTAGAAGCACATATGCACCTCAAAAATCTATCGTAAATGTTGTTTTAATGTTGAAAAAACCCTCTAATTGATCATCTCGACATCAAGATGTATGAATATGAAAAAAAAAAAATTGAGTCCTGAAAATAGTACATCTTGCAACACATTATTTAGACCGTCCATTTTCAAGATTTTCATATATTCATATATCTATTTGATTTTAACCATTTTTGGAATTTAAAATTTTCTAATTAGGTATGAAAGTAGATTTTAAGATAATACTAAGAATTTTTTACAGCAAATTACGTGTTATGATAAATTTTTAAGGTGCACCTCAATTGGATTGTTTAATGTTGCTACCTTATAGAAACCACTCCTTTTTAAAAATATCAATATTATGTATGCCTAAGTACTAAAATTTGGAGTTGAATTGGCTTTTTGGTTATCATGCATGCATCTACACTTTAACATCAAGGGTTTGAATTCCCCCCATACGCAATCTAAATTTTTTAATAAAAAATAGATTTTTTTATTTTATTAAAAAGCCAAACAAAAAGACCCATCATAGAATAGGCGTGGCTTTTCAGTTATCATGCATGCTTCTACACTTTCACATCAGAAAGCCCTCTTCCACTTTTTCTTTGCTCGTGCCCTCTCAAACTTTTGTTTGTACACTGCTACACTAGCTTTGCTCGTTGTTACGTGGAGTAGATTGAACGAGCTCAGACGACCTATCTAAGATTAGGGGGGAGATCCTCAGTACTTGTGATCATGTAACTCTTCCATGGACTTACACATGTACCGAATGCTCATACGAGAAAGTACGCTCCTGGGTCTAGAACTTGGGGGTTTTCCAATAAATCCTTTCTTTCTCGTCCACTACAGGGGATGCAGACACATCTGTGCGGATTACAGGTGACAATTACAAGAATGGCGAAGGAGGCTGCCTAGATGTCCGCTGAACAGTCGGGCACACTACAACAGTATGCGCTACTTAGTTAAGCGAACAGGCCGCATATTCACTCGGTCGCCTTTGGTACTTGAATGGGCCCACTGTTCGCTTCTATAGTGAACTTCAAGCCTTTGGTGCAGTTGGAGTTTATGAACTGTCAGCCCACTGATTGATAGTTTTTATAGTTCACTGAAAGTGGCCCAGCCCACTGAGTTGTTCACGGAACGCCTTGGCTTTGGTGTAGTTGTTGTAGGAGGTTTAGTTGTTGAACAAAAAGCCAGCTCTGCCTTCTTTCATGGTCAAGGGTTTAAGTCCCCTATATGCAATCTAAATTTTTTAATAAAATTTTTTTTTTTATTTTATTAAAAAGCCAAAAAAAAAGTCCCATCATGGAATTGACGTGGCTTTTCGATTATCATGCATGCTTCTACACTTTCACCTCAAGGGTTCAAGTCCTTCCATATGCAATCTAATTTTTTTCAATAAAAAATAGATGTTTTTTATTTTAAAAAGAAGATAGAAATAGGTATCGTATTATATATATATATATATATATATATATATATATATATATATATATATATTCTTTTTTTAAAGTTACAAGCACTAAAATTTGGTTTTTCAAAAACAAAAAAGTGAAAAATTTCTGTTTTTCAAAAACCGAAAATGGGGAGTTTCGTCTTTTTAAAAAAAAAAGGGTTACAAAATTGAAAAAACAAACATTTGGGTAATAACAGAAAATTTCAGATATTTTTGTAATAACAACAAACATAACGGATATTTACATAATTTTTTCAAATATATTCATATCCTCTAAAAATAAAATTATTTTTAGAGCATCCCCTCCTATTCTCGGCATAGCACTTTCTTAAAATATATCTTCCTACCCTGCTTCCTATTTCTTCGTTGCAACTTCTTCTTTTTTTTTGACAATGTTACTAAAGCTTTATTAATCGGTCAAAGGTTATACCCAATCAGAAAGGAAAAACATATGAAATAAACAAATTCTGCATAAACACCCCTCGTTTTGCCAATCCATCGGCAATGTCATTACCCTCCCTATACACATGCTGAAATGAGATTTGGAGACCCTCACACATATCTATAATATTTAGCCATTTCCTCCTCAAGCTCCATGGTGGCCTGGATATCTTATTGTACCAATTTATCACATTCAAAGAATCCCCTTCTATAATACATGGCATTATGATATTCTTCTTTGTAACTTTATTCTCTTTTAATTGTCCTAATCAAAAAACAATATTCCATTACTACCCTATATCATTTTTCCTCATTCAATCTCTCTCACTTGACCTCATACCCCTATTTCTCTCTCTCTCTCTTCATAGACACTCTTGCCCACCCTCTATCTCTCTCTACTGCCAACGTCTCTCATACCCTCATCCCCCTATCTCTGGGCACGATTTTTCCGAAAGATATCTTATGGAAAGTTGAATTTTTTTTGGAAGGTTCAAATAAGTTCTGGGTAATATGTTTGATAATGTGCTGGAATGTAAAGAAAGTTCTAGGTATAGTGTTTGGTAACATATACATGTAAACCATATAACTATAAATATATGCCCAACATAGGGGCAATAATTTCTTGCAACGGTTGTATCATAGCATAATGCAACGACACTTCTGGAAAATCATATTTGTGGTATTTGTATGACCTAAAATTTTACATACACAATCTCTTCATCACAATAATTAATCTCAAAAAAAAAAAAGTTTAATTTGAACCCTGGTCGAAATGAGTATCCTCAAAAAACGAATCTGGATCATTCATTTGGTGAATTTCAAGATATTAGCCTTTATAAACTCAAAATCTTTTTTTTTTTTTGCACATTGTTCATCTAATGGTAATAAAGCTATTCAAAAAATTGGAAATAAAAAAATTCTTCTAAGGCCTAGATCTAAGCATCTCACTAAAATAAACAGCCAATGTTAATTGAGCTAAAAAAATACTTTCTAGGTTGTGTTTTCAAATTTTTCCTTTTTTTTTATTGTTCATTAGAATGAAAAGAGTGTATAATTCAAATTTTGGATCAAACAAATGGCCATAACATTGTTTTTGAAGGTTGTTGCATCATATTACTATACAACCGTTGCATGAAATCATTGTCCATAACCATAGATATATTATATAATATAATATATTTAATAAATATTTGTATTATATATAATATAGATATTTGTATATTATTTATATAATATTTATATTATTATATTAAATATTATATAATATATATTATATATGCTATATATAATATATAGAATAATATAAGATATTTATACATTATGTATATAATATTTATATTACTATTTATTATATTATTTATAGTATTTATTTAATATAATAAATATATTATATATTATATAATTTAGTATATATAATTTATATATATATATATATATATATATATATATATATATATATATAATCTATAATATATAATATAAAATTTAAAAGAATGAGAACTTTTGTTGAAATACTAGTTTTTTAACTTTTCTTGAAGAGTGTGAAACAAACGTGGAACTTTTTCAAAATCTGAAATAATACTTTAAAAAAAACAAACACGCCCTCAATGTCCCCAACCTCTATGTGACATGCTCATCCTCTCTCTCTCCCCAACTTCTCTCTCACACACTCATCTATTTCTCTCAAATGGGAGACTGCAAAAATGGTAACAAAGCGGTTGATCTCGTAGTGCTAATTAGGAGAGAAGATGTTGCACCATCGAACAGAGCCATAGGCGACGATCATGGCCAGATTGCGTATAGATGATCTATGTTATAATCTTTTCTTTTTAGAAATTGCAGTTAGGATAGGGAGATTAGATTGCCAGCAGCTCTCTCTGTTTGTAGAAATTGAAATTGGGGTGAGAGAGATTAGTTGTTCAACCGTATGTGCTTTGTTTATGTGTACAAATAGGGGATGAGATTAGTCGCTAAAGTAATATCTAGGGGTGGCAATGGATCTGGTCCGGATGTCAGGACCAGATGTGGGTCTAGGTCTGGGTTCAAAAAATTTATCCAACGGGTTGGGTTTGGGTCCAAATATTTAATTCAAACTGGAAAAGATATCTCTTATTCTCAGTGTTCAGGTGAAAGACATTGGTGCATGTGCTCAAAATACAAATATCTATATTGGATGAAAAAGTACTCCAATAAGGGATTAGGAATGGCAAAAGCCCAAAAAAAATTTTATACAAATAAGAGGAAAACCCTGTCCTTGAGTTGTCTCCTCCATCAAAAACCATGGCTTCTCCTAAAGCTTTTTGTAGTGTATTTGGGGGCAAAGAGAGAGAAAGCATACAGAGAGGGTGGGGGTAGAGAGAGATATGAGGGCGTGAGAGAGAGTAGTTGGGTGAAGAGAGAGAGAGAAGAGGGTGTGAGAGGCGTATGAAGGCAAGAGAGAGAGATGAGGGCACGACAGAGTATCTAGAAGAGGAAAAAGGATACAAGGTTGGAATGGAATATGGCTTTTTGGTTTAAAAAAGGTGATGACTTTAAACTTTTTCTTAACCCATCCCATGCCTGCGGAGGGCATAGTTGTATTAGGTAGCCAGCCAATATAAAATTTTGTAAAAAAACTCACTGCAAAAGGTTACTTATAAACAGTGTTCACAAAATCGAACCAGAACGGTTAACCGAAAATGGGCCCGGCAGCAGTTTAATCGGCCTATTTGGTAAATCAGCCGATTCAACCATTCTAACTGGGCAAGTCCCAAGCGGTCAAAAAAATGTTGAAAAAATAAAAGGATACAAAAAAAAAAAAAACTACTAAAATATGAAAAGTATATAAAAAATGATTAAAACAAAACACATTCAAATAAACTTGAAAATTACTGAAAAAATGGATTTTAACGAATCTCTTTTTGAATTAGAGTGAGTATTAATGACCAAAACAAATTTTAATCTTTATCATAATGTAAAGAATATTAAAAAGTACATTGCAAACCAAATTCCTTACTTTTGAGAATTTATATACATTTTTTTTTTTTAAATACCAATTGATCACCAAAACCAGAACCTACCAGTGGCCGGCTCCGATCTAACCGGGCGGTTAGTGGTTAGCTTACCCGGTTTTACCAACAGTGTTTATAACATTGACAACCCTATAGTTGATCACTCAGCCCCGAGATATATGATTGTGAAAGAAACAAGGATTTCAATTCGTAAAAATAATACATCTTATAATACATTATATGGACCTTCCATTACCAAAATAAAGCCTTTATGGATATGTTTATACATGAAATTTTGGTGGACAAATACAATCCCCTCTTTATTTGGCATATAAACTCCATATATCAGAGGTAGACTTAAGGGTTCCGTTAAATTATAGACCACCAAATGGTTCAACCTCATGGTCTCCTCTTTTGCGATCCTCCGGCCAAACGAGTTAAAATTCACCTTAAAATCGAATAAAAGAAAATACGGAAATACTTAGGGAAAATGAGGGGGTTTTGGAAAGGCTTTAAGAAAGAGAACGACAAATAAACAAACTAAAATATAAAAAAAAATAAAAAAAAATAGAGAAGAAAGAGAGCGGGCCTACTTGTGCAGGCCCGGAGTTAGTGGCCTGAATAAAAGGTGTCAGTTTGATAGGATCGTTCACATTGTGTTTCAAAGAGTTGAGCTAGAAACGCTTGAATGCAAACTAATTGTTGCGCCCGAGAGAGGCTTTTGAGACGGGTGTGAACCAAGATGAGATGGAGTATTGGTTTTAGGCTTTTGGGTGCTTTTGAAGGTAAGAGAGGCTAGGTAATGCTGTTGTAGTTGCAATGGGAATTGATAGGCCTAGAGCTAGGGTGTCAATCAAAACTAGGGTTTAAGGGAAGCAGATGTTTGAGCTCAGATTGAGAAAGTTTCGACATATAGGATTTAGAAAATCCGGTAGAAAACAAGTCTAAAAATGAGTTTTTTACAGGAAAAAAAAAGAGGGTAAACAACCCTAGGAGATGGCAGCTCAATTGAGCAGTCTATCTCTCAGTGCATCGCTAAGGCCCTAGGCAGGTGGTAGTTTCTTGCCACCTATCCCCACCATGTACCTTAAAAGATAAAAAAAATTTGTATCAACTGTGCAGGGGTGTGTGTCTGAGAGTGTGAGAGGAGGGCATTGTGCAATTTAAACTACCACCTATCCTCACCATGTATGTAGGTGCCTAGAATGTACCTAAAAAGATAGAAAATTTTTGTTGAGAGAGATAGAGGAGTGCATTGCGCAATTCTCTTCAAATTTTAGATATAATCAGGTCATTGAGGCACGTTTGATAACTAGAAGTTCTAGTTTCCTGTAGCACTTCGTTGTTTGATAAGAGGAAGTGCTACAAGAAATTGACTTGAGGAAGTTATGGGTTCTTAAAATTCCCATCTATGAAAGTTCGGGCATCCTATTTTTTTAGAAAGTTCACCTTGGCTTTTTTTTTTTTTTTTTTTTTGAAAATTACAAAAAAAACCTACAATATACACTTTCTATGCAACTTACCCCCAACTTGACTTTTCTCTCACTTTTTCCCCCGAAATATACTTTCTATGCAAAAACCCCCCAACCAAATAAAAAATATAAAAAAGCCTAAACTACCCTCTCTTTCTTTTACTTATGCCTCTCTCCTCTATCCCACCAAAATAGGGGCCTCCGACACCGTCTAAGTGCGGTCCAGCAGTAGCGCTCCGGCACTGTGTAAAGTTTGGTCTGGCAGTACGGCTCCGACACTGTCTAAAGTGCGATTGGACAGTAGAGCTCTGCACTATGTAAAGTGCGGTCCGGCAATTTAGAAGGGCACAGTTGCAAAGTGCGATCCAGCAGTTGTAAAGGGCAGTCTGGCAGTTGCAAATGGAGGTTCGGCACTTGTGCGTGCCGGTAATGTGATGGTGCGCTCCGGCAATGTGCTACTGGGATCCAAAGGTCCACGTCAAATCTGTCCAAAATTATTTTTTATATACGAGAAGGCCATTTTCGTCTAAATTTTTTTTTCCCTTGGGGGTATTTACATAGAAAGTTTATTTTGGGAAAAAAAAAATTTAAGTTGAGGGTAAGTTACAAAATGTGGTCTTGGAGGTTTGTTGTAATTTTCCCTTTCTTTTTTGCCTCCCATGTCATTGTTTCTCTATCTTTAACTCTCTATAATTCCTCTCTCTCACTGTAGCCTTTTTCTCTCGAAATCCTCAATGATGCCTTTTGTGATCTAGCCAAGTACATACAATTCTTTTCTTCTTTTTTCTTATTATTTACATTGTCTAGAACACTTATATAATTATCTAACAAATAGTATGCCAAGGCAAACCCTAATCTAGAACACAGCATGAGCCAAGCCTTTGTTATGCGATAGGGCCACCCTCTAGAACTCCTAAGCTCTCTACACCTTTGGGGAGTGCCACCCTTGTTTTTTCTTTTCTTTGGGCATCACATTCCTTAATCCTACTCTAGAGAGAGAATGGAAGAGAGAGATAGAAGAGAGGGAGAGGTATACTACCGTTAACGAAGAGAGGGAGATCAAGAGAGATGTGTTGTATCTGACCGCCCATAGGGGCTATTTCTAATAAAAAAAATTAGGGTTTTTGGGGTCTAGGATTTGCCATCATATTGAGACTTATTCTTGATTGTTGATCTTAGGAGTTTTGGGGGGTAAAAAAATTTAGCCACTCATTCCTTAAATCAGCCATTGTCACAAAAGGGAATATATTAAAACCATCATCCTTTTGTTTCTTTAACCCATTGTCCCTGAGTATACGATTTTATGAAATTATAGTATGTGTCAAAAAATCAAACAACTTTCTAAAAATCAATTCAATCAACTCATTATCTCAATCATAACCTATGTTACATATATATGGATATGGGTATTTATTTAAGACACAGATATAAGTGTCAGAAATGTGAACCCCAAGAAATGAAGTCTAGATATGACACACTTGTACTATGCAGAAGTGTCTATATAAACTTGTGACTCTATATATACATATCTTAAAATCTATATGTAGTTCACATCTGCATTTACACATACATCCAAAAAAATAAAAATAATTAAATTAAGTCCAAGAAAGTTTATTATGTGGATCTGAATTTTATTCATTAAAATTTCTTACAGACTAGTCTAACGTTGTATCGTAACAACATGGAAAAAAACTATGAAGTATTAATTAATTATTTAATTCAAAATGTAGCACGTATTCATTTAAAATACAAGCTTTTAAAACTAGTAAAAGTCAATTGCTAGAACAAGGCAATGTACAATACAGTTCATGCTATTAATGACAAAAAATATGGAACAATAAAAGATCCTATATCGCACAAGGTACAATGAGAATGGAAGATAAAAAAGTTGAATATCCAGTGATCTACAGCTTGGAGAGCGAGAAACTAGTGGTCCATAGACTTAGAGAGGAAGAAACCAATGGTCTACCGCTTACAAAGGGAGAAACTAATTGGGGAAGAAGAAACCCTAGAAAGTTTTATAGTTATTGAAATAAATTATATCTTTTATTTATAGTAATAATGACTCATGGAAATCCTAATTTAACAAACAAAAATATTTTTTAGTTT
The DNA here is from genome assembly GCF_054954075.1 of Amborella trichopoda. Taxonomy (NCBI): domain Eukaryota; kingdom Viridiplantae; phylum Streptophyta; class Magnoliopsida; order Amborellales; family Amborellaceae; genus Amborella; species Amborella trichopoda. Next base: position 50,853,108 of record NC_142337.1, read on the forward strand.
TTATTCTAAACTGCTTATTTTATTGTAAAATGCTTGTTACTTTTAAAACAAAATATTCTTCAATGAATAATGAAGTTTTTTTAAAAAAGAAACGTCACTTTTAACAAAAGAAATGTGTCTGAAAAAGGACATAGTAGTGCACACTTAATAAAGGTATCGTATGCGTATTCAAGAGTGTCGACATGCGTGTCAATGTTCGCTAAGTATCGATACATGTTAAATCACCAGACACGTGTGTTTATATTTCACAAATCACATCTCAATCACAATATTTCAAAATCTCTGTCTTAGAAGACTTGTTTTCAAAATTTTCTCTGGATGACCCTTCATGGTAAATGTGTAACTCCGGACAATTTCGCAAACAGGGCAAGAATTTGCCAAATATATTTCTTATGTGTAAGAATGCAGAAGGTTGCCGCCTATTTTTGCATTGCCCTTGTGCTGTTCATATTTGGATATGGGCCTTTCATTTATTGGGATTCTCTCTTTTGCATCCATCTGAGCTTATTTATATTGTTAATCTTCTTCATAATCTTGGCTTAACTTCTAAAAGCATTCTTATTTGGAAAATCTTTAGAAGTGCAATAGTCTAGCAGATATAGCTTAAGCAGAGTAGAATAACTTTTGATTGGGCTTCTTTGGATATTGTAAGCATCAAAGAGAGAATTTTGCAGAGTCTTTGGGACTAGTTCTAAGTCACTTGTGAAGGGCGTGGAGTAACAAGGACAAACATTTTTATCAATTTAAAATCCTTTGCTTTTTCCTGTGTGCCTAGACATTGAATTTCCTCTTGTTGGATGCCACCTCCTGCGAGCTCTTTTAAATTAAATTTTGATGGCAATTCATTGGTGCAACTAGGGTTGGAGGTGTTCTTAGAGATCACGGAGAGGCAATTGTTTTTTCTTATGCAGGACCTTGTGGTTCCACTACGACTAACCAGGCAGAGATAGTCTCTCTACTTCAAGGAATGGAATTTCTTGTTAGCAAGAAATTTTCGGTATCTATTCTAATCGAAGGAGATTCTATTAATGTCATCAAATGGTGCAGACTGGAACAAAAATCCCTTAGTCTCTTCATAGGTTTTGGGTAAAAATTATGGATATTTGCTCTTCACCTCTGCTACATATTTCATTCTCCCTGGTCTATCGAGAAGCCAATGACTCTGTAGATAAATTAGCCAAGTTTGGTGAATCCTTGCCTTCTTTGTCATTTTTAATGCTTTAATTCCATATATGTAACCAATGATCTCCAAGTAGCCATTCAATAAAAGCTCTTAATATTTGTCAAAAAAAAAAAAAAAAAAAAACTACAACTATCTTTTCAAACTGGTCCAACATAACCCATGACCTACAACTTATCGCAAGGGTTTATGATTAGTCCATCAAAGTAAGCCAATAAATGAAGAGAGCAAGGTTCTAGGCTAAGGATTATAAATCCCCACCCCAAGGACAAGTCAAGTCCCATAGAACTTATACGCACTATGGCAATGGTGCAGGGATCGTCTCTTCTATATATGTATCTGTCATACCCTGAAGGGCCAATTCCGAAGATGGTTGTCATGTGTATCTGGTGCGAGATGCTTTAATGAGGATTTTGTCTCCTCAAACCCACCATATGCTTTAATGAGGATTTGGCCTTCATCTCCTCAAACCCGCCATCGCATAGTCCCTTAGCCAACCACCATGGGCATATCTTTGACCTCATTAAAGGCTAACCTAATAAGTCCTCCATGGTTTACCCCTGGTCTACAAATCCCTTTCTGCCATGTTTAACGTGAGGCCAATGTAACTCCAAATAGCTTAGCTAAAGATGATGTCTCCTTTTCCTCTTTGTCTATTTTTGATGTTCTAATTTCTACATTGTAATTCTATTATGTTTCAGCCCACCATCAATAAAAGTTTCTAACATTGTCAAAAAACAAAATCCTCCATGATTGTGTCATATGCCGAGGGCTACAAAAACATCACCGCAAGCCTAGTTCATCAAGCCCAGTTGAGTCACGACATCAAAATTGCCTATTTAGTCCCACAAGACCCTAGTCTCACATAAGTTAACATATCCCTATGCAAAAGTTTTATTATAAGCTCTTATAGGGCTTGTTTGATAACATGAAGTGTGTTTCTAGAAGGTTAGAACTTCGTAATACTGTTCAAGTGTCGTGTTTGATAAAAAAATTGAACTTCAAACAAACCTTCAAGGAACGGTTCAAGTTTCAACCTTGCTTTAAAAAAAAAAGTTCCAACCCAAGGGTTAGCTTAAACTTGGAACTTTTTTCTTGTGAACCCACCCCCCCATATATATAATGTATATATTTTATTGTATAATATACAATATAATTTATTGTATAATAAATAATATATTTTATTATATATTATATTATCTTTATACAAGGGTGCGGTTTCTATAAGGTTGCAACCTTAAACAATCCAATTAAGGCGCACCTTAAAATTTTATCATAACCTGTAATTTTGTTGTAAAAAATTCTTAGTATTATCTTAAAATCTATTTTCATACCTAATTAAAAAAATTTAAATTTCAAAAAAGGTTAAAATCAAGTAGATCTATAAATATATGAAAAGCTTGAAAATGGACGGTCTAGATAATGTGTTGCAATATGCACTATTTCCAGGATTCAAAAAAAAAAAAATTTATAAATCTTGATCTTGAGATGATTAATTAGACAGCTTTTTCAACATTAAAACAATATTTCCAATAGATTTTGAGGTGCATCTGTGATTCTACATTTTTAGGTTGCAACCTTATATAGACTTTTCCCTTTATATCATAGATATTTATAATATTATATAATAAAAATATATATAATGTATAATATATTATATTATTTTATATAAATAAATATATATATATAATATTATTTTATGTATATTATTTAATAAAAAAAGATAAATAAAATATATAATATAGCGTATTTTATATTTATTTTATTGATATATATTTGTATTATATAATATATATTATATAAAAAAAATTACAAAATACAGTATATCATATATTATAGAGAAATTATCATTAATATACCCATATTTTCAAGAAATTGGAAAAAAACCCCAACTTTCCAAAACCTCACCCATACCCTTTTGCCCCATTTTTATGAAATTTCGGACAAAAATGCCCTTTACGGTAGTCGTTGTACCATAAAAACAATTACGGTATTTTTAATACCGTAATCTAGATTGGTCAATCGATATAACTAAGAAGAAAAAAAAAACCATTACTGTACTTTTACTACCGTAATGGTTTTAAATAACATTACAGTACTAAGAGTACCGCAATGCTCGAAGATTAGTCAATCAATACAATTAAGAAAAAAAAAAGAAGCCATTACCGTACTTTTAGTACCGTAATGGTTTTAAATATTATTATGGTACTAAGAGTACCGTAGTGCTTCAAGATTGGTCAATCGATATAATTAAGAGAAAAAAAAAAAACATTACCGCACTTTTAGTACCGTAATGGTTTTAAATAACATTAAACGTACCGTAATGCTCTAAGATGAGAAAAAAAAAACCATCAGTACCGTAATGGTTTTAAATAACATTACGAGACTAAGAGTACCATAATGATCGGTACTCTTAGTACCATAATGTGTTTTAAGACCATTACGGTCACAAAAAGACCGTAATCGTCCATAGTCAGCTGGAACTTGTGACCGTAATGGTCTTAAAACACATTACGGTACTAAGAGTACCATAATAGCCCAAGATTAGGATGAATCGATAATTTAAAAAAAAAAAAACCATTACAGTGCTTTTAGTACCATTACGAAAATGGGGCAAAAGGTTGTGAGTGAAGTTTTAGAAAGTTGGGAGTTTTTTTCTAATTTCTTGAAAATACGGGTATATTAACGATAATTTTCCTATATTATAGTATGTTATAAATATTATATATTTAAATTTAAATTATTATCAATGTAAATATAAATATAAGATATTTACCATATATCCCAAGAGTTATCAAACTTATCAAACACAAAAACTATGAACTTCTTAACTTCCTAGGGAAGTTATAAAGTACCTTCTAATTTACAATTCTAAAGGAACTTCCAACTTACAGTTCATGAACTTGCTTCTAGTTATCAAACAGGCCCATAAGGTTAAATGGACGCATAACCCAACAACTATGACGCCGGATCTCTATATTTGAGAACATTCAAACAGTATAGCAAAAAGTATTCTAGAACTTTCAGCTATCAACGATTCCAGGTTCCAAGAATCTAGAACTTCCAAGTTCCAATAAATTCCAATTACCAAACACGCCTTAGGATCATCTAGCTTCTTTGTCGAGATAAAGTTCAGGCAGCAGCTCTCATAGATTTGTAATAAAGAATAAAGGATGTGGAATACTTCTTTTTTTCAAGGAAAAATAATAACAATAAAGTACACCAATTAAAATAGTAGAAAACCAAAAAAAGGGGCCAACGAGGGAAACCATTAATAAATCATACATATGAATTATAAAGGTTTCAATGCATGTTTGTCCGATAATATAACATCATCATTTTAACATTTTTCTCAATTAATTGGGATCCGATAATATAACATACAACATATAAAACGCTTTTTGAACTAAGAGCTTAGTTTCATCATGAGTCAGTCAACTTTCTTTTCCTTTTGTGACTTCCCAAACGCATCGCCACTATAAGGGGCAACATGGTAAGCGTATTGTTGGATAACCGCAAACACAACCATTTCCAAACACACCAACACGTTTTGCAAAGCTTCCTGAATGTGCTCCACATCCAACCAGAAATGATGTGACTTTATGACCCCGGCAGCTACTAATATGTCAAGCAAGACTCCCTGCCATCAATAAGATAAGGCACGTCGGCGCCACTTCAGTCACGAGTGCCAAGCTATGTGTGCGTACATATGAATATGGATGTGTATAGGCATGCATGTGCTAAATACACATTTTGTTTGTCGAATGTAGTGTGTGTGTTGTTTCTTGGTCTATGCGTGTGTGTGCGTTGATAAATTAAGATAGAAATTAGAAGACAAGAAAAATAAAGACACTTAACAACCTTGTAAAGGAACCTAACTGCTTCAAGCTGAAACTAGCCACTTCTGCCGACTGGTTCAACCCAGTCCAGTAATCAAGTTGTGAAAAAAAAGCCAGGTTTTTTGATAAGTAAAAACATCTTCACATCTCATTAAGCACATTGGTCAAATTAGTTGGAAAAGTAAACTCTGCGAGTTTTAGGGCTAGTTCGATAAAATCAGGTTAAGGCATCTAGTTTTACACGAGTGGTTTAGATTAAAAAACACTGGCAGTTCCATATATCATTCCATGCGGTAACTTCCAGATGGGCAGATAGAAAAATGGTGCAGGTCATGCAGCTTTTTCCTTTCGATAATTTATGGAAAATGTTCTATGTTAGGACATGGACATTTTAACCGCACACCCCTGCTGGACCTTCTTAGTGAAATAAATGTATTTGTCTCAGTCGCATTGGTCCCATAACTTGAAATATGCTAAATTAGCATCCAAGACAGAATGCTGAAAATAAGCCGTATGGAAAGTTGGCATACACAGACCTTGTAAGTGTGAGGTATGCAGATAGAGCACCACCATCCACTCTCACTGACAAGAAGTTGAGATTAACTATACTTGTCAATTATAGACATTCAATTATTGTTAAGCTGCACCATCCATATCAGATAATGGAAAGTGGAGGCCTCAATTTTGTACCATAAACCAGGCACTTGCTGTGTATTGAACACTTTCCCACAAGCCTTATAAACCAAACTGATACATACATGGGAATAAGAATTTTTACCTGCCAAAAGCAAAAGAAGACGATCCCTTTGATGCACAAGAACTTTGAGAGAGGCTTGTGCGGAGCTAGCTCTTTCCCAAAAACATGGTAAAATGCCACTAGGGAATAGAGAGCCAAGGAGACAGAGATGTTTAGTATAATTGATATGGCCCAACTAATCCAACCAGTGTAAAGCCCAAGAACTTGAAAGAGTATCATCAGAAAAGAGAAGATGGGGCGGATGATGACAAACTGCCATGTCCAATACTTGAGGAGCTTCAATGTGTGATGATCTAGGCGGACTGTACGGGGCTGTCAAATAGAAAAAGCAAAAAAGCATTTATCAGAAGACCAATTTCCTAGTATGTTTTCGATGTTATATTTTACTCCAGGAAGTATATACTATAATTAGATAGAGCACCGTATTCAGTACTCCGTATGAGCATCTCCCAACAGTGGAGGCTTACCACTATGGGGCCCAATGGGACATCCACGCAGGTACAGTTAATTTCTAATATGCCCCATTTGATCATGCAATACTCCCCTTTTCTCCATAAAGGTACTTCAACTCAACAGTTAGTTGCATGTGATGGCTCCAGTTAGCATTTCAAGTAGCAAGCAAGTCAGCACTAAGAAAAAAAATTGCACAAGCAAGGAATCACACAAATGCTTTGGTTTCTTGGCATGTTACCTTCAACCCAATTTGGCTGAATTTTTGGAAGAGGATTCACACAAGTAGTTAACATGGATCCACCTTGGTGCTTAGCCGATTCAAGTAGAGTTAATAAATAGGGGAAAAAAATCCCTCTCCATAATTATAATCCCAAATAAACTCTTGGAAAGCCCATAGACTCCCTCCAAGTAAAAAGAAAAAGACGTTTAAATATTATTGTACCTTTTTCATTGTCCAAATTATAATATTTATTCCCTAATAATCTTGTCATCCAACTGCCCATTTTTCTCTATCTTCTTCGCCGCCAAAACCCGTTCCTTCCTCCCCCTCTTTCTCTCTCTCTAAACCTCCCTTAAACGCCCTTTTCTATCTCATCTTGTGAACCTCACGAGTAGGTTAAAAGAGGCATCCCAAATTCCATTTATATAGTGAGATTATTGGGAAAAAGAAAAAGGGTAAATGGTGTAACTTGGACAATGAAAAAAGTCAGGAGGGGGTTAAACTTCATTTCTCATTTAACTTGAAGGGGGTCCATGGGTTTTCCATAGATTTGAATTACAATTATAGAGAGGGAGCATATGTTTTTGTCCTTAATAAAAATGTGTAGTAAAAAGATGATAGTTAATGGGTGAACCCCCATAGCCTCGTGACTCAGAGCATTTACTCTTGCAGCCGTGAGTTTGTGCCACAAGCTTAACAATCAAATCAGAAAATGATGTAAAACAGAGCAATAGTAATGCATGAAGGATAGGTTTTATGCTTACACTGTGGTGGTTCTTTAGTATTGGACATGTTGCCTAAATGCAAATGCTTGTGAGTAGTTAGAAAGAAGCATGCCACACTAAAAACCCAATGATTGGGGACAAGACAAACAACTCCAGCCAATTAAGTCCATCTACCAATGGGAAAAACTTGGAACTTAGAGCATAATAATGCAAAATTTAGGAATATAAATATTTTCTTCAAGATGAACTGGCTGTCAAAATCAACTAAATCATCTGGCTCAACCATAATTGAATAAATATCCCATACTAAAATGTTTCCCTACAGAATTGAATCAACTATACATAAGTTTTTGAATTTAGAAAAACCCAATGGATCCCAATTTACCCATACCTTTCTAGGAAGTGTTTTTCGAAGTCACTAATACAATTCAAGAACTTCAAATCCCAACCTCTCTCCAAAAGAACAAGAAAACTTGTATTGTCAAGGATGATGTTTTACCTGAAAAAGAGTCATTGGGAATGAGTGGTGGATCTCTCTTCCCTTTATCTCATCTGGCACTCTGTTCTGACTAATTGATATGTTCAAATAACTATACATTAAAGCCAAGAACTTGGCGATAACCTGCAGTAAGGTGTATAGACACAAAAAAAATAAACAAGTGGACTAGATTTAGAAGGAAAGCAATAAACCACCTAAAGCAAGTGATCAATCATTTGGTTAACTTATTTTATAACAAGAGTAAGCTGTTGTACAATAGGAGAAATTACCAAGGCCTCATAGCATTCTTTAACAGCATCCAAGAACATGAAGAAAGGTTTGCTCCCCTGAATATCTACCAAGCCAACAAAGGAATTAATCGCATAAATAGGGGCCATAAGTATGATGATGATTATGGCCTTTTGCTCCTTTGGGTTTTTCCAATAGAAGAGGTGCTGAGAGAGTAACTGGACAGTGAAATGCATTGTTAGCATCACACAGCATGCTGCCCCTAGCAAAGTCAGGGTCCTTGGATCCAACTTTGAAAGACTTTCAAAATCCATCCTAGAAGTTGAACGACTCCTTTAAAGCCTGAGAAGACCCACAATGAGGATGTAACCTTTTTTTTGATACATACATATATATATATATATATATATATATATATATGGGAAAAGTTTATATAAGGTTGCAACCTTAAAATGTGTAGAACCACTGATGCACATCAAAAATCCATCAGTAAAGGTTGTTTTAATGTTGAAAAGGCTCTAATTGATCATCTCGACATCAAGATGTATGATCATAAAAAAAAAGATTTTGAGTCCCAGAAATGGTGAATCTTACAACACATCATTTAGACCGTCTATTTTCAAGAGTTTCATATGTTTATAGATGTACTTGATTTGAATCATTTTTGGAGTTTAAAATTTCATAATTAGATTTGAAAATAGATTTTGAGATAATCTTAATAATATTTTACATCAAAATTATATGTTATGATAAAATTTGAAGGCACACCTTAAATGGATTGTTTAAGGTTGTAACCTTATGGAAACCACACCCTATATATATATATATATATATATATATATATATAGAGAGAGAGAGAGAGAGAGAGAGAGAGGGATTTCAAATAAGGATGAGGATAAGAGTATGTTCAAGACCCAAAAATTTTGAACAGGAAAAAGAAAAACGATACCAATTATCTACAACTACAAAATACAGAGTAAAATATCTAAGACTATGCTTCTCATAGTACATACATATGCTTTCATACATGTTCTTAAGCTTTCTATAAACCAAACGTTTTTCAATGGAAAGGATGCTCCGGTCCATTGACTCCTGATAAACATGGCCTATAAATGATGTAACTACTTCCTTTAGGAGTAAATTAAGTAAATCAGGCTCCTACAATAATGTCAACAGTGAGTGAGATCAGTAACAAGATCACGCATCTCAATCGAGAATTTCATATTCAACTCAAGGGGAGTATTCAATGTGATTAGCTACAACCCAAACATTTACATGCTTCGCAGAGATCTTCTATTGTACACTTGGTGTGCCGAGCAAATATAAATATCATCGACATTCCACTCATCATAGACGAATCGGTTCCTATTAATGCACACCACACTCCTCATCCACAAAAACACAAGCACTAACCAAACCAGCACAAGAATATATGACTAAATTCACGACAAGGGGGAAATATAACCTGCAAATCCTCATTAACCATGAATCTTGCACGTCACAGAAGTAAGAGGACGATCGCAAGATGGTCTCTCACTCCAACAAATTGGTAACAAAATCTCCAAATATAATCAAAATTCATCACAATTTTACATTTCATATTAACTAGAGAAGCTACAAATCACAAACCCAAAAACATACCAGGTTCAACGTTGAAGAAGGAAGAGGATCAGAAAACCCTCAAAAGAAGGAAGAGGATCAGAAAACCATCAAAGAGTTAGGCCTTTGATACCACTATGAAGAAGATTAAGAAAGAGTTAGGCCTTTGATACCACTATGAAGAAGATTGAGAAAAAATAATTATGGTTGAATTGAGTGCACATGATCATATTTAAAAGGGATTAATACAAAAAGTGGAAACACAAAAGAAAAACATAATAAAACACCCACCAATAATTGTACCCACACATAAATGACTCTGAAATACTACCTTTAAAAGGAAAAGTAAAGAAAAAAAGGGACACCTAAACAGCAAATCGGACTCAAACTTCACCAATCCAGAGAATGGAGAAATTTCTTGGGTAAAAGTATACTGATCCACTTCTTCTGCAAAAAAAAAAACCCACTATTTTTTACAGTGTTCAGTCACCTTACTATCCCTTATCTCTTTTGACAAATCATCTATTTTTTTTCAATCAATTTACAAGTAAAAACAACGGTCCCTGAAGGCCCCTGATTATTTATGAATCATACATAGTTGTCTCACTCCTCTTTCCAAAAACAGCAGCCCAAATATACATACAATCAATAAAATGTCGTAATCTAAACTTCTAAACATTCACTTATTAATATCTACATATCGTTTAGCAGAACAACACAAATAATTCACAAAGCACATAAGAGAGAGAGAGAGAGAGAGAGAGAGAAAGAGACTTGCACTCGAAAGTGTGAAAAATGAAGAGAGAGAAAGAAAGAGGAGGCAAACTCTTACAGTCCCAAGTGGAAAATTGATTCCAGGCCCCTGTGAGTCTTTGACTTGGAAGAAAGGTACTGGAGATCGGTCCAAAACACTTAGGTGTGCCTTAAAGGGTGGCAGATCATGTACTATTAATTATGTCAAAAGATATTCTACTCCTGCAGGAGTAAAATGTTCATTTACTCCCTCGGGTAAAACCCCTCTCGGATTCAATTTTAGGACCCCAAATTCTGGCCATAAACTTATTCAACTTATAGATTAACCTCAATAAAAAAAAAAAAAATCCCTTAATTGTAATGTCTATACAATTGAAAAGAACAATATTTCAAGATTGAATAGAAGCCATCCCATTTATTATTGATGGTAAGATCTAGGCCTTAGAAAACACAAATTTTTCCTTTGAGAATAATATCTACTAATATTAAGTGGTTCCCAAAAATTTTAGATTGAAAATAGAAGTAAATTATGCTCCTGTGCTCTATTATAATTTCATAGACATGTTATGCTGGGGCATTCCACACACTCACACAAAAACATCGTTTCTATTTGCCTTCTTTTTTCTCTTTGTGAGACTTTGTTCTTTTATTGTGTCGTTTGTACAGAGCCAAGGCTCTAAACAATCAAAGTAAAGAACCCTCAAAGTAAAGCGCACCTTTAGTTAGTGTCAAGAATGTGATTTCAATACAAGAAATTTTGGGATAGCATTAAAATATATTTTCATATCTATTTATAAAATTTAAAGTTTCAAAAATAGTGTAGATCGAACAGATCTATAAAAATTTGGAAATCTTGAAAATTGATGGTCCAAAAGTATATTACAAGATGACCTATTTCTAAAACATGAAATCCATTTTTTTCTCATGTTCATGTATATTGAGTTCAATATGATCAATTTGAGGATATTTGAGCATCAAAACAACCTCTTCTAGTGAAATTTTTGAGATACTCCCCTATTTGATTGTTTAGAGCCTGGCATTTATATAAACTTTTTATCCGTGTGTGAAAGGGATCTGTACGCTAGTCTCTCTGCACGTGATACTCGTTGCCCTTTGGGTGAGTTGTTTAAGTTTGGACCATAAGTGGCTCTCCCTAAATTGGGTCCAACTAAGTGTCTTAAAACCCGATAATCTAGATCAAGTACTGTCAATCTAGACTAGAAACTAACTAGATTGAACTGGTTCTAGATCACCGATTTTAATCAGCAATCCCTATAGTCCAATACGGATCTATGTGGTGGGTGATCCATCCACCGCTCTTGAGCTTAAAACACTGTTCCAACCAATGGATTGGACAATAGTGATAAGCCCATTAGTTATGGATATCATAGATCATATTATATGCCTTCCTCTCTAACTCCTACTCTAGATGGTCCATTTGTTGACGACAATCTATACTTTTTAATTTGAGAATTCATCCCACGGTGATTCCAAGATGTGTATGCAAAATTTCAAACCCTAAATGTCCGCAACATTTCTATTTTCTAATTTGGGAATTCATCACAAGGTGATTCAAGATGTATTTGTAAAATTTCAAACCCTAAATATGCTCATAACATTTCTATTCGTGAGCTTGCCAACATTGTAGAAATGTAGGAGTCCGTCCATAAATAATTTTCCGTTGTACTTGTTTATAAGTTTTTGAAAAAGTATCAATTAAGGGGTTGAAACCCCTTACACTTTGTCCGCGCTAGTGGAATTACTGTTACGCTTATCATATTGGCATGTCCATGAATGAAGTTTGAAACAATGTTTATCAAATTCACTTTGTTTCAGAGGTCAAAGCTTTTAGATTTTAGGCCTAGATCGAAGGACAGCGAAGCTTGATGTTGCCACTTCGGCTTAAGCAAAGAAATGCTTATATAAAAGTATTTTTTATTTTTATAAAATTTTTATTTTATATTTTATAGTTTTTATATATAAATATCTAATTTATTATATTAATTTTTTTAAAAAAAATACAAAGTCTTCACTCAAATCAACCAAAACATGAAATTGCTTCATCTTTCTCACCAAACTTAATAGTAGGAATTGAACCTGAAATGTAACGTTACCAACTGCTAATCAATCAAGACCAAGCACGAAACAATAACTCTAAAGGAGAAACATGTTCCCAATTTAGAGCCGTTACAATGAAAAGAAGGGGAATTTAGTTTATTTGTTCAAGGGACTTAGTACATCGTCATCAAAATGCATTCACTTGGCATGGTAATTTGGATTTTTCAACAAAGTTTTTTAAATTGTTAAAGGAGGCACCAAGTGAAAGGCGCTATCCACTTTGTTGGTAAGACAGAGTTAACCTTGATTTCACTATCCACTTTGTTTGTAAGACGGATTTAAAGGTTTGGCATTTTATTGATATTTTATCATTTTTTATGACTTTTATTAGATATTTTGGATAGTCACCAAAATGGTTGTTTGGATGTACTCATTGTCATGTCACGATAGTTTATTATTTTAAGGGAAATTTATAAGAATGCACATTATTTTTAGCATTTTTCATTGTTCTACTATTCCAATTGAAAATTCATGTGTATTTTTATGGTGTTTTGAAATTAAATCAAATCAGATGGATAAAATGTTTAATAGTTAATATATTGTGTGCATTTTGACGAATTTTCCCCATTTCAAATAGATTATTCCTAATATTGAATTACCTATTGTTTTGGCAGTGTCCATAATAAAATTTTCCCCATTTCAAATAGATTATTCCTAATATTGAATTACCTATTGTTTTGGCAGTGTCCATCATAAAATTATCTAAGATAAACTTGCAAGCCATTTTATATATAAAGTTTATATTTTTTAAAGGACACGGTTTCTAAATCCCATAGCGGATCAATTCCAACGAGCCCTTCAAACTAGTACTTTTTGTAATCGACTCTATTGATTCTTCAATAAATACTCGCTCTTTGATCAAGTTTGTGATTACTTTCTAGTAAGAATTATCTAAGATAAACTTGAAAGCCATTTTACATATAAAGCTTATATTTTTTAAAGGACACAGTTTCTATAAGTCCATGTAGAAATGAGACGACCCTTAAAAATCTATTTTTGAGATGGACTTTTTAATCCAATTTTTAAGAACATGTAATATCTAACATGGACATCATGAATATAAAAAGCCAAATAAATTTTAAGAAATAAAAATAATGATTTTATGAAGAAAACATTTGGACCGTTAGTTTCAATTGTTTTTAAATGGACAACCTATTTGCAACTATCTTTAAGATGGATGCTTTATATCTTGGGACTGCATATTGTGGAAATACAGTCCAAGCCGCATGAACAATTTTCCATTTTTAAAAGCCTTTATTCACTTATTCAAAGTAGATTTCTTAAAGAAATCACGTGTTTTTACCCATAAATAACTGAAAAATAATTAGAAAGTCAAATTATTAAATTATATTATATATACTATAAGGTATGTATCAAAAAGCTAAGACATTTTATTAGAATAGTATGTTAATTTCATATAAGATGTTCTACTATCGTCTGTACAAGTTCCAAAGCTAATGAATTACAGCCCTATTTATTGAAATTGAGCTGCAGCTATCTGGACCGTCCATATATTTGATGGTGAAGATCTTTCTCTATTCCCTGTGAGGGAAACCGGGGCTTCCAATGCCCCCAGTTGCCTCTTTTTCATTTCTATGAACATATTTATTAGAGTATGTATATCTATATTGATATACATTATTATGAATACATATTGAGATATGGATATGTATAAGTATACATCTCTTAGGTTCCTCTTTATTATAATAAAATTAGTTAGTAGTTATCCATAACCGTTGGTATTTATCTTTAAATGTTAAAGACCGTATATTTATACGGGTCTTGTATATTTTTTATTAATCAATAAAAAAAGAGTTCTATGGGGTCCTAAGGCCCAAATATACAGAAATACATTTATGTATCTATAAATTTACATATCTCATTATGTATTCATAATGATGTATATCAATATAGATATACATACTCTAATAATGCACCTCTGAGCCATGTTCAGGCTCGTCACTTGATTCATCAAGATGAGGCTTCCTAACATCAATAGAATTTGAGAGGCCAGAATCTATCTCTTGAGCCTGTGGGATAGGGTTTTGATCCTCTTCGTTGGGAGCTTCAGAATCACCTTCGTTTTCAGTGGCATGTTTAGGCATAGAAACCCCATTTGTTATAATTTCAGGAGCCTCTATATCATCAATCTTCCTCTTTTTATCATAAACAACTGGTGAGGTAATACCCAGAATAGCAACATCTTCATCCACCATTGCTGAAATCTAGGGAGAGAAGAAAATCCAATAAATTGACGGGAAAAAAAAAAAAAAAAAATTTGGGAGCTTGCAATTTCTCTCCCGCTCTCACTGTGACCTTAGAAAGAATGATAGCAGTGGTAAGGAGGAGCAGAGGGCTACAATGGAAGGGTAAGATGCCTTGGAAGAAACAATAGAATGGATAGAGAGAGAAAAATACATGGTTGGATTTGTAGAGAGAGAGAGTCATGCTTGGATGGGTAGAGAGAGAGTGTAATCAGTTTGTGTAACAAGAGTAAATACGATGGGCATGAATCTGAGCCAACGACAAAAACAAGCGTAATGAAATTTCTCGACCTCAGATCTGATATTCAAACCTTAGATCTGGGGTCGGCGAGCCCAGATCTGAGGTTGAGGAACCTAATGCTCTGATACCATGTTAGAAATTGTATTTCTATATATTTGGGCCTTAGATCCCCATGGAAAATTATTTCAAAATACTGCAAAGAACTCTCTGTTTATAAATTAAGTAAATAAAGAATATACAATACCCATATAAATATACGGCTAGTAACAATTAAAGATAAATACTAACGGTTATGGATAACTACTAACTAATCTGATCATAATCTAGAGACACCTAAGAGATATGCATCCATACATATACATATCTCAGCTGAATCTGTCGCGGATCCTCATCGAGTTCTGTTGGCTCTTCCAAGTGTCATCATGTGCTTGTTCTTTAAGCAAGAGACAATTGTTTCTATTGCTTCTATTGGTCATGCCATGCATGTGAAGACTTAAAGATCCAACTCGTTGTTCAAACTCCAGCTGCAGTATGTAAAAGCATCTTGAGTTTGAGGAGGAGTTTTAGCGTATGTATATTTATATTGATATACATCATTATGAATACATATTGAGATATGTATATGTATGGGTATATATCTCTTAGGTGTCTCTTGATTATGATGCGATTAGTTAGTAGTTATCTATAATCATTGGTATTTATCTTTAATTGTTACTAGCCGTATATTGATTATGAATTGGTTGCTATGAAGCTTTATCTCCATGCTCTTGTTTTGTGAAAGGGAGTCTTCCTTTACTGGTTTTGTCTTGTTATTTGAGAAAGGGTGGGACTTTCCCCCCCCCCACATTATTGTGCTTTAAAAGACTGGTCTCCTCCACTACATGGGGAAGATACGTGCCACTCACCATCATCTTGTAGTCTTTAGGGTATACGAGCTCAAAATACTGGAAATCTTTGAGTTGAAACTTGTTAGAGGCCCTAGAAATTTTTTGTGTAATACGGAAACTCCACTCAAAGCTCATACCATTGAAGTGATTTGTGATCTTTTGATTTGGACTCAAGAAACAATGAGATCCAGGATTCTTTGCAAAAAAAAAAAATCCAAGATGATGGGTGATACTACCACCTTTTTTATGAGAACTCTTGTTGTGATCCGCCTTATCCCTATTTATTTAAAAGATCCTGAGGTTTTCTTTGAGGTTTATATTCTTTTTTTTTGTGTTTTAAATTTGATGGAACAAGTTCTCTTTGTCCCTACTCAAAATTTTCACTTCTCTTCTTACATCCTCAATGGCTATGGCTATGGTTATCTTTGCTTTGGGTACGATCTTAATAGCCACCTCCCTACCCTTCAGCTCCCATTTCTTCACATTTGCCAAACAAATATAGCCAAAATTCCCCTGCCCAATTTCCTCCCCAGTTTCATACTTTGCTGTAAAATTCTTCAAGAACCCAAAGTTTTTATCCAAACCAAGTTTCGCCTCTCACGCTTCTCATATCTCTATTTGGTCTTCTGCTACCTACATGGGCATCTCTATTTGGTCTTCTACCACTTACCAGGACTTTTCTGATCTCTGTTGGGTTCTTGCGATAAACCATTGATGCCATGCTCCCTTTGATACCGAACTTTTAGTGAGTCGGATTTGAAACTACTTTTAAATCCACCTCTAAAAATGGCCTTTGAAAACGGCCGATCTGCACTATCCGTCGAGTCGTTCTTCGACTATCCGTCGAGTCATTCTTCGATTATCCGCCGAGTCGTTCTTCGACTATTTGCCGAGTCCTTCTTCGACTCTCTGCCGAGTCGTGCTTCGACTCTCTATAAAATAGCTTTTGTCTTTGTTCTGGCTTGTGTTTTGGACAGCGAGTTATTGAATCTGTCTCGGATCCTCACCGAGTTCTGTTGAATGTTCTAAGTGTCGTTCTATGCTTGTTCTTTAAGGAAGAGGCCATTGTTTTTATTGGTCATGCCATGAATGTGAAGATTTAAAGATCAAACTCGTTTATTTATGTAATTTATTGTATTGTTCAAACTTCAACTGTTTTGTGTAAAAATATATTGAATTTGAGGGAGAGTATTAGAATATGCATGTCGATATTAATATACATCATTATGTATACATATTGAGATAGGGATATGTATGGGTATATATCTCTTAAGTGTCTCTTAATTATAATAAGATTAGTTAGTAGTTATCCATTATTGTTGGTATTTATCTTTAACTGTTACTGGCTGTATATTTATATAGGTCTTGTATATTCTTGATTAATCAATAAGAGAGAGTTCCATGAAGGCTTAAGGCCCAAAGATACAGAAATACAGGTTTTAACAATATTCGCTAGACGTGGTAATGGAGGTCTGAACTCAATACATTTTTTGAGCAAAATATCGAATGAATTTCAATGACTTAAGATACTGGAGATTTGAATTATTTATTTATTTTTCATTGGAGAAACACCTAGAAAAATGGACATAGAGTTAGGTTTTAAGGACATGGATTTCATGGCTTGTTGTGGTAACAAGAAATTTGCAGAGATGAGCAGGGGAATGCATTTTACCATTCTTGAACAGGTTATTGTGTTGGGTTTAATGATAGCTAAGTCATTGTACCCATATTTTCTTCTAAAGATTAAGGTATTATGATAAATAGAAAATTAACTTGTTTGGAAAGCAAGAAAGTGATATCTTATAAGAGACTGAAGGAGGGCATAATATGCATCCTTTAAGGGTCACACCTTTGGGGGTTATGAGAATAGATCTCCAATATGGAGATAGGTCTCCAAGAGAGCAAGATATGGCCTCCGAGAGAGATGCAGTATTCCCATGAGTTTTGCGTTGGTTAACTTCCACTTTTAGATAGAAAAAAATCTCTATATTGCTCTCGAGGTTATCTTCCGGTAGCAGCATTGTGGTGGGAGAGAGGTTGATCAACGGTGTTTGGTCGAGGGTGTGGGTTTAGCAGGAAAGATCGGTAATGGTTTTTAATCGATGTTTAAATATAGGTATTATCTCTTATAACCTAAAATTGTAATCTTCATTGTGATAGCGGATTTCTAGTTGTCGAGGCCGTGGATGTAGCTTTATGGGGTGTTGTTGTAGTGTGCTTTTTATGTTTGTTTTATTTCTCGCACTCGATTTATAGTTATATTCATCTACTTCGCGTTTAGCCAATCATGTACACTATCTTGGGTGGGATCTCGGTATATGGGATTCCCGGTTCCGCAAGCTAAGGGGTTCTCGAGATCCTTACATATTGAAGGATCAAGAAATATTTGTTTTAACAAGGTTTTGATTCTTCTTTATCGTTGTAAAAACTCTTATTTTCCTAGTTTTAGTATGATTCTATAGGTTTTTTTATTCTTAATCTGGTATTCAAATCCTATTCTTTTGATGAAGCCATGGGATTTAGATTTTGATTTATTTTTTGGTGATTAGGCCTAGTTTCTTATCATGAAATTTGTTGGGGTTGATCCATTTTTGTTAAATATCATCATATTGTATTAGTAAATTCTAGGTTATGTTCCATTTTTTATTAAATATCGTTGCATTAGACTGCATCGCATAAAGTTTGTTTCTTTTTGTTAAGATTTGTATGATTTTAGGTATTAGTCAGTGTCGGTTTCATTTGACTACCAATTCTTATCGTTATTTGAAATTTACAGGCCCTTCTCTTTTGTCTTTTTAATTATTTTGAAATTTACGCGGATTATATTGGCATTATCTACACTTCACTTAATCTATAATAAAAATTTTGTTGGTTTTAGTATATTAAACTAAAAAAGATATTTGATGTTTACAATTCTGGCTTTTGTTTAATTCGATGTACAATACTCCTAATAAAGTTTATTCATTTAGAGGTAAACTTTATAAGTTCGTCAATTTCTAAGTTT
Source organism: Amborella trichopoda (assembly GCF_054954075.1). Lineage (NCBI taxonomy): Eukaryota > Viridiplantae > Streptophyta > Magnoliopsida > Amborellales > Amborellaceae > Amborella > Amborella trichopoda. Next base: position 50,871,875 of record NC_142337.1, read on the forward strand.
TTTCTTGATTTTTATGGTAGATTATTGTGATCTTTTCTTTCTTGTGGATAAAAAAATGTACGAAATTGCCAAAACAATTTGACATTTTGCATAGTCTTTCCATATGGAATTTTATTGGGTTCTCACCCATCGTCTTCTGCTGCACCTTCCACTTGAGAGAGACAGAGAGAGGGAGAGACAATAGACGCAAGGGAGTAGTGTGAGGGAAAATTGTTTCATGGGGGCTGGATCGCATTTTTACTTATGTGGTCCACAAGTATGTAGTCTATCTAAAAAAATTGAAACTAGCGGTCCAAATCTTTTCTTAATAGAATTATTATTTTTAGTTTCTTAAAATTTATTTATTTATTCATGTTGCTGATCTCTATGTTAGATATTACATATCCTTAAAAATTAAATGCAAAAATCTATCTAAAAAATAAATTTATTAAGGGGCCCGTATTTCTACAGGCTTGGACCGCATAAAAACCACGTCCCTAAGAGAGAGAGGGAGAGAGAATAGACGTCTGGATAAAAGAGAAAGGGGGTTTCCTATGCTATATGAGCTAGGTGCCCCGGTCCATATTGACCTAAGCTTGATAAATCCTCACCGTTCAAAAATAATAGATGGTGAGGAGGGCTGCAGCCCCACTTATATTGATGGCCTACAGCCCTATCAAATCATTTTTTTAAAATAATTCAGTAATAAAAAGAAAAAGTTTACGTAGAGCTGAAGCTCTAAACAATCAAATTAGAGCCCCACCCCAAAAAATTAACTAGAAGAGGTTGTTCTTATGCTCAAATATCCTCAAATTGATCATCTCGACATCAAGATGCATGGACATGAAAAAAAAAATAGATTTCAAGTTTTAGAAACAATGACCGTCCATTTTCGATCTACATTATTTTTTAAGCTTTAAATTTTATAATTAGATGAAAATATATTTTGAACCACATTTCTCGACACTATTTGAAGGTGCACTTACTTTGATTGTCTACACAAACCACCCGTAATAAAAAGAGCTGAAAATAATAAAAAAATTGCCTTGTCCTAAGGACCCAGACCGAGCAAAAACAAAAGATAAAAGCATCTTCTTTCTATCACCCACAGCCAACAAACCCAACGCCCCTTCTATCCCCTCTAAAATTTCTCATCCACAGGAATAAAAAACACCCAAAAAATAATCAAACGAATTGAAAAATGATGAGGCAATCTTTGCTAGCTTGTTGTAAACTCTACATCTCAGAAAGCCGAAATGCCTCGGCTCTTGACTCGATCGAGCGGGCCGCCAAACCCTTCCATCCCCAAGCTGCCATCGTTAACAAGTTCCAGGACTTGCCCTACAACCGAGTCGGTTACACCCTTGTTGGTCAAATCTCAGCCCTTGGTGCCCTTCATCGTGCGGCTCTTGCAATGGTAGAAGCCGCTTTCCGAGTCATCAACTTAGAGTCACACACCGGTTCACACCCTCGGCTAGGCGTGGTGGACCATATTTGCTTCCATCCTTTGGCTGAGGCTTCGCTTGAAGATGCGACTCGGCTCGCTAGATCCGCTGCGAACGAGTTAGGCAACAAACTCCAAGGTCAGTTAACCCCAACATTTCTCAAAAGAAATGTTCAGCAAATTTTGGGATTTTTTTCCTTTTTTTTTTGGGATAGAAACACTAATTTCAAATGGGATTTATTATTATAATACGGTCTCTTTTTAGTACAAGGAGGTCATGGTATGCTTTTAAGTGTTAGACAAGAAACCAGCTTGGTATGTGTTGGAGAGTTAAAAAATTTATTACCATGGTTAAGACATGTATGTAACTACCGATTTCACATCTAATAACTATGAGACCTCTTGTTTTAACGAAAAATGGTCTTATTATATACTTTTTTTTTTCGAATGGAGGCACACAGTGGTCTTATTATATACTTTTTTTTTTCGAATGGAGGCACACAGTAATACCTGAACTATGGTATTTATGTATCTCAGCCTTGCACTAGCACTGTCCATTCAATGGATGGACGGTGTTGGAGAGAGCGAATGGAACCCACTAGAACTGGCCTTAACCTATGTGGTGAGTACTGTGATCAGTCGTGCATCCTTCAATTGGACATTGTTCCAGGGAATACCATGCTTCGAGCAGTACCACTTTCTGCCCATTCATTCATCATCATATGGAGGTTATTTTTCTCTTTCGGGTACAGCGATAGGATTAGAAGTTAGATTGTGGCAATCATCTCACACATTAATCCCATAAAAACGAAAAGTGTTCTTGTCAATGCAGTGCCAACCTACCTCTATGGAGCTGCGCACCAAGGTGCCCGAACTCTCGATTCCATCCGCCGAGAGCTTGGCTATTTCCATCCAAACTTCCCCCAAGACCCCAACCACTGGACTGGACCCTTGATTTCCATGGCCTCCCTTCCTGAACCCGATGCAGGCCCAAAATTCGCCTCCCAAGCTAAGGGCGTTGTCATAGTGGGTGCTTCCCCTTGGGTAGCGAATTACAACGTACCCATTTTTACAGAAAACATCAAAATTTGTCGTAAAATAGCAAGAAGAGTGAGTGGACGAGGTGGCGGATTGGCTGGTGTTCAGGCCATGGCTTTGGCTCATGGAGAGGGAATAATGGAGATTGCTTGTAATTTGTTGGAGACGAGTGTTGGGGCTGAGGAGGTGCAGAGGAGAGTGGAGAGTTTGGGTGGAGAGGAGGGTTTGGTTGTGAAGAAGGGTTATTTTACTGATTTTGATGAAGAAAAGGCGGTTGAGAAGTATTGGCAACTTCTCCACTAGAAAGAGATACATAATTTGCAACTGAGAATAGGAATAACCATGAATGTAATTCGTGAAAATCTCAGCCTAAGAGTGATGCTATTTTTAGGAAATCTGAGTGTTGAAACTTATTAGAGAGAGGTGTAAGTTGTAATTGATGAAAGAGAGTTCGAAGAGCGATCACGACTGTTGATTTGCAGGAATTTTGGCCAATGAAATGTTATTCTTTCAGGAGATGAGAGTGAAGATGAATATATAAGTCGTGGGAATTTCGACTGAGGAATTGGATTGTAAATTACTCATTGACAACCACTGTTGCTCGCACACACAGACACGAGTAAGTTGGTTTCTCTCCATTTCCTAATCCAAGTTGGTGAGCTGCCGAAAATTCAACCCAAACAAAAGAAAAGATCAAGAAGTCCAGAAACAAAAGAAAACTTCTAAAATGAAAAAAGGAAGAGAAACCAGAAAAGTTTTACAGCCCAAAAATCCCACACATTACCAATCATGTCAGATATGGGTATGGGATTACACGTAATTAAACCAACAAAAAAAAACATTCAAAATAATGAAAATCGAAATCAAACAGCAGTAATTAAACCAAAGAAAAAAAAAAAAAAATTTCAAAATAATTACAGTCCAAAAATCTAAATCCAATTTTGTAGGAAAATTGTTTTTGTAAGAAAAACAAAGGAAATTCTACAGCTCGTGAACTATAACTCTCCTTTATGTACACATCGATCATCCTTACAGAGGGCATTGTTTGTCCTGAAATTCCTTCGAGCAAAGCTTTTCAAACAGGCCTTTCAACCTCTCTGATCCAGGACCTGGCCTAAAGACCGAGTCATCCCCTCGAACCAAACATGGGTCCTCATTGGACCCAACTCTAGAGCCACCAGCACACCAGGCACCAGGCGTGAACCCAGTGTGAGCTCGACCCAACAACTCACTATCAATCTTATCTAATACAGGATCATCCTTCGCAAACTTTCGAGCAAAAGGAGCACCACTTTGCACCATTTCTTCAAAATCTTTCATGGACAGAGAAAGTGGGTGTTGCCTAGGTGGGTTGTCCCATGCAATGTAGTGAAGGTCGTGGTTCAATGTGGTGTTTTTGAAGTCCTTGGAGTTGCATATGACGGTGTGGAAGTAGCCTTCAGGTGAAGAGACAAAGTTGGCATAGTACATCAGGATGGTTCGGGGAAGGTTTTCCCAACCCCATATGCAGTACTCGAGGAAGGGTCGAGCTAGCATGACCCATGCAGAGCCTGTGAAGAAAGAAAAGCCCATGAGAGTTGAATCACAAGTGCAGAAGCTCCGCCACCCCCTCTCCCACCCAACACCCCCAATGTGTAAAAAAATCTCCCCCCCGCCTTCTTAATTTCTCTTCCCCAGGCACCCGTACCACCAGATAGGGATACACACTCACACAGAAATCACCCTCCCTCCCTCTCCAACTTACATTTTCTAATATCAATCTCCCCATCACCCAGAGTCATCGAGACTTTTTCATAAATGCTCCCGAAATTGCTTTCTCAAGCAGTTTCACCCCCCATTGTGTGACATAAAACAACCCAAGGTTTTTTAACATATCTCTAGATACTGTTTGACAAAAACTCCATTATTCCTTTGAATCTCTAAAGCAAGTACTTAGTAGTTACCTGTAAATAAAGCAAAAGAAGTAGGAAGACTCCGGCGTTGAGATGCCCAATAAATTTCTGCCTTTTTAGAGAGATAAAGTCCTGGGTCTACAATGATTGGTTTTGCTCTTTGATTCCTGTAAAGAACCCAATTCCTTCATTAGTACACAACCCAAAAGCTATAAAAAGTAATCTGAAATGCCTATGATGCACAACTCTTGCTATCTGTCAAAAATCCAATATTGCTGTGTGATTGACCAAAGAAGGCACATTAAAAGCATTTTGCTGAAGAACATGAAAATTGGTATCAGTTGTAACTCATTATACTTACTCCTTCCAACCAACAATACGGGTGTGCTCAATAAAGTTGAGACCCCTTGACATGTGGGACATAGCATGCAGCAAATCTGCAAGGCAACCCCTTATGTCAGCTTCTTATAAACATATGATAACAACTTAAAGCAAGCGCATAAATTAAAGAAGCAATAATAGAACACTGCAGAATCCACCAAGAAAGAATAAAATTCAGTCCATCGAAGCCAAGATAATAAAATGCAAGGCACTCATTTGGGGATCACTTTATCCTAAAACGTGTATAAATATTGTTCCTTTTTTTTTTTTTTTTTGTGAATCATTTTTATTGCACATCATGACATCAACAAGCCCAATGTGGAAATAATAGCTTTCAAATTAGAAATGAAACTTAGTTCGAAGATGAATTGAGAAATTCAAGGTATCTCAAAATTTTCAAGTAGATAAACAAATTTGTTTTCTTCCACATAATAATGCCTCCACTTAAAGATAGTATGAGTTTCAAGATTGTAATAAGCATGGCGAAAAATGCCTATAGACCCAAACCCAATATGTGAACAACTATACCCAAGGGTAATGGGTTAGATATCTCCAATGACCCCAAAGAAAAAGAAAAGTTGATAGACGCACTAGAAAACCTCTGAGCTTCACAGTATGGAAATCCCCGCTCTGAACCATATGACCACGAAAAAGGAATCAATGCCATTAGTGACTAGTGGTTGGGTTAACCACAGTGATTGGCCTTCAGCCCAAGATGAATGCTCCACATCCCTAGAGATCCAGTGTTTAGTTGCAAGAGCCCTATATTAGGGCCAATGCCAACACCATTTTATGATCCTAATCAAATCCTAATGCAAATATTTCTCCTTCCATGGTCACATTCTCGAGGACATTTCCAAAACTCATTTCTGGTTACTCTCTTCATGAAGAATGATGCTTCTAGACCTTACTGTACTTGATATCCCTTCTGTATATCCCTTCTCTTCCAACTAATGTCTTCTAAAAAAGAGGTTTCCCCTTGCACCCATAAGTTAATCCCCAATTTACAATTCACCATACAGGGGATGGAATTGGCTCCATTGCTCCCAACTCCATGCATATGGCAAATGAGTGTCTCTAGTGCCGCCCAAGGCCTTTGAAAACATTATACAAATGTTTTTAACTCCTAAAAGAATTCCAGATGGAAACAAGTGATCCACAAATTTCATCCCCTTTCATGCACCAGAGACTCATTGGAATACAACAATAGTGACAAGTCCCCCTGTTAAAAATCTACCCCCATGGCCCAGCAGAGACAGAGCCTGAGACTAGAACTTCTATGACCTCCCCTCAGGTCTGCAAGAACCTCATACACTAATTTCAAGAGAAGATAGCACATCAGTCGCAATTCCCCACTACTCAGTTCTCCATACAATTGCACAAGATGACGACAAATTCCTTCAGGCCTTCACCCTACAATGGAATATCATATTGGAGCTTCTGAAACATCTTAATAAGGGAGGAGATCCAAAATAAGAGAGATTGAATCAGAGGGGGAGCTTGATGAAAGTTGCTTTACGAAGGTTTGCCCTCCGTCCTAAAGACCTTCACATATCTTTTCACCTCGTTGGTGGGATCTTACACCTCTCCAAAGCCAGTATGCAGAGTTGTTTCCTGGGTAAACTCATGAGCAAAATATAAAGTACGACATTAAAAGCAACAAACGAAATAGGCAATCAGTAATCGCTCACTTCATGGCTTCATTATTCCCCAGAATTGTGCCCTCGTACCTCAACTCAAATAGTGCAATCGAGAATCATTTTTGTGATAATAAGAGTGATCATCTCAAACCTTTAAACTTTGGTTCAGAGAATATCTGTGAGGAGAGACTTAAATGAGTCTTGGAGTTGGAGTCCTAGGGACCTTGCATCTGTCAAATCTGTGCATTGTAATTTGTGGTAAGAGTCAAGTTTGTGGTCTGATTCAGTGGATTTAGAGAGCCACATGCCACTGTTAATGTGGTTCACTTACAAGAAAAAAAACTTCAATGATTGAAGCCAAAAACTCAATCCTTCTCCGACATGTCTATATGTATTACTACTAAAATTTTACTTATATATTTAATTTTCAACCTTAATGCATTAGCGTCGCATGGCTAAAGTGGTAGTCTGCCTGTATTTTCACTGAAAATGAGAAAGTCCCAAGTTAGAAGCCGACTAATGGTGCCTTAAGCTAAAAAATTTAAAATTAGCTTATATAACAAAATTGCATGTATTTTTCTATCAAACATGTGGTGTTTGCAGCGATAGAGCAGACCGCCCCTTATACTTGAAGTTCGGAGTTCAATCCTCATGAATTACATTTACATTTTATATTAAATAGCATTTTAAAAAGTATTGGTCTAGAAAACCTTAATCTTTCCCTTAACCTGTCCCATACCCGGGTAAAGAAGCTAGGTTGTGTAAGGTTAAGGTAGGTAGCCAACTTAAAACTTTGCCAAAACTTGTCATGAATCCTGAACCTACAGTAAAACATTCTAAGAAGTGTATAATAAAACATCCATACATCTCTTTCATAAAGATGTCACTCATGAGGTTGTAGAGAGGCTGCCCCTTATACTTGAAGTTCAGCATTCAAACCTCATGAATTAACACTTAGCACTGCTTTTTATTATTTTAAATTAAAAAAAATAGTTGAGCTCAAAAAACAAAAAGTCTGTTTGCCAGGATTTGTACCCTGGACTTCAGGGTGTGAAGTATCAATGTTCACTCCACCACATAAGCCATGGCACTTTAGTGAAATAAAATGGAAGACTCCTCTATATGAAGGGTGAGGTTTGTATAAGGTGTCAATCTTATACTACTGAAGTAAGGTGCACCTCAAAACTGTGTTGAAAATGAAGTTTTGGTGCCGCAAAGGCTTGTGATGATATGAAAATCTATTGTTGCCCCCAATTAGGAAATTTAAATTTCTAGAAATAGTTACGATCAAGAAGACCTATAAACACTTGAAAATCTTGAAAACGGACAGTCCAAATAATGTGTTAGAAGATGAACTATTTTGAGGACCATAAATCTCCTTTTTTTCATGTCTATGAATCTCATGGTCGAGATGATCGATTTGCGGGTTTTCCAACATAGGAACAACCTTTTCTATTGGGTTTTTGAGGTGCACCTTACTCGTACAGTATAAGGTTGACATCTTATATAAACTTTTTCCCTATATGAAATAACAATACATACTAAAAAGTGATGACCATCTCATACATAGAGTAGAATTGTCACTATGATACCAAGTCAAAGGCAAGGTGTCTAGGTAGAAGTGTCAATATGATACCAAGTCAAAGGCAAGGTGTCTTGGTAACAGTGCATGCATGTTACCTTTCTTAAACATATACCATGTTCTTGCTTGTTCCTTCTTTTCATAGGCATGGAGGTGGTTAGAAAAGGGGCATAGCAAGAAATCATCAACATTCTGTTGGACCATACATATGGCGATTGGATGGCACATTAGGAAGGAATAACATCTTCAAATATGCTTTTCAGAAACCACATGCCATTTGAAGTTATAATATGAATCTGTAACATCCAACTAAATGCAGTGCGCGTCATAGAATGCTTCACAAGCAGCAATATTAATTTAGATGAAGCTTCCAGAGGATGCCCAGATTTAGTGGGGGGGAGAGTGTGCGTATTGAAGGCAGAAACCCAAAAGGACCTAAAAGGGGAGAATTTTGAAGCTATCTGGTATTGCTGGTATTTAGAAGATTGTGTGGGCTTAAAAGCCCATGTGGCCCTTGTAGGTGTCAGGATCTTGGTCGGAGATGGCAATAACTTAGATGTATCAATGGCTTAACTTGGATGTTATTCAGTGATTAGAAAGGAAGCCCCCATGTCATGGAACAAAGGGAATCTTTAGAGAAATTTCATTCCTATCATCTAATTTTTCTTTTCTGATTGTCAACCATGTATCTAAGGAGGTAAATATCGTGACAAATAGGTTGGCTGATTTGGCTGTATCTAACAACAAGGTTTGGAAACAGGATTAGCTATATTTTCCTTTTCAGAACCTTTCAAGATTTGACCATAAAGCATGTATCCATTAAAAAATGATTTAAACTTTGAAAATTGCCCAAAAAAATAAAATTTTCCAAAAAAATAAAATTTGAAGAAAAGAAAACTCAACCATGAAATCCACTGCATGAATATGTAACCCACCATAGAACTTTGAAAAATAGAAAATGTAGCCCCTCATAGGATGGATCACTGGACAACAGTTTCATCAAAATCCCTCTAGCAGAAATGTTTTGGAGCTCAGAATAAATTTAAGAAAATTGCGTGCAACAGAAGACTTTTTGAAATTTATTTCTTTTTTGACAATTGAAATTTATTTCTTATTAAAAATTTATCATTTCTTCTTTCTAAAATTTAGAACCAAAAGTTTAGCATATATCTTCCACCTAAGTAAGTGAAGGAAAAAACCTTGTCTTGACATTCAAAAAAGGAAAAAAAAGAAAGAAAAGGCCTGTCCCGACAAATTCCTTTCAACATCACACTTTCCAACTTAAAGTCATCCCTGTATTCATCCAAAGCCTTCCATTTAGGGGTTTCGCTCTTGGAAATGGGATCAGGGCATAAGGGCTGTATCATCAACATCCAATGTCTGGACAAAAGCTTTCTTACCAAAAAACAAAAATCCCCATAGACTTCCAAATTCGCATCTTAAAACAAGGAGACTTGAAATGAGATTTGTCCAATAAATAAAGTGCATGACGGCAAATTCTTGCAGCGCTCCCAACACTATCAGATGCCCCAACCAACAATGTCCACAATGCTCTCAATAGCTTCATTCTTCTTGCACAACCAGCAGAAACATAAAGCGAGACAAGGAACTTAAAGCATCGCACAACAATTTGAGTCTCAAGTTTGACTGGATAACCACCAAGTCGGATTAAAAAAAGACTAAAGTTATGCGAGCACTAAGGGCATGACTCAGTAATTATAAAAACTATTTATGAAAATGAAGATTAACAAGGTACAAAAACTTCAGGATAAAATTTGGATAATTTTCAGAAATAAATTATTAAAAAAAATTAAAAACATAAAAAATATAGAACTGACATATTGAGAAAGGGGTTAGAACCAGGGGGAGAGTACAAATGGCTCTCTGTCAAGATAGGAGGAATATAATTTAAGAAATGGCTAATGCAACTGCGGAAGAGACAATGTGCAATCACTATTTTGTTGGGAGACACATATAACTAACAAGTTTCAAGAGAATCATCCTATTTATGATGAGAGGAGCACCATAAAGAGTGCAACACAGAAAAGGGAGTCAAAAATTCCAAATGTTATCTAATGGATCAGCTAAGTGAGCTACTCATTTTGCATATTCAAACTTTCGATTTTCATTTATATGGCCAGATGAAAACCAGTAGTATTCTACTATGGTCCAGACTTCAGAGACCCAAGAACAAAAGTGCATATAGAATGATATAAATGTTGCCCAAAACTATAAATGAACTACTGGATCATGAAATTAAACTGTGCATTATGAATGTTAAACATAATACTATTGTCAGATAGAAAACAGCAGGGCTAAGGTTCAGAGACCTAAAAATGAAAGTGGACATAGAATGCCATAGCATGTCGCAAAAAAAGCCACCAACCATGTAGCATGAATATTGCACCATGAAGTAAAACTACCCACTTTGCATGTTGTTTAGATTGTTTCTTCATGACTATGCCAGACAGAAACCAATATCATTCTGGAAAAATCTGTAGCATTCCAATGGGAACGAGATGCGGATCACCACAATTATCAGAACAAAGAGAAGATCCTGCAAGAAGATGAGAGAAACACTGGAACAGAAATAGTCTTTAAGTTGGAATTTTATCGCATATTAATGATGAGAGAAAGAGCACAACAAAGAAGAAGGTTATAAATGAGACCACAGGGGCCTAGAGCAAGGAATATGCCGTTCAGGTTAAACTTTTCGAGTAACGATTTTCTTTCAACTCTCTCTGTTGAAAATATATAAAGACTCGTCCAAGTTGGTGCCAAAACTGACATGGAAATTTGAGTAAGTATTGTTTTTTATTATTTGCTTTTTATCCTCTTCATGGGGGATCTGTGAGTATCCTACATTAGAGTAGACTCTAACGAGTTCCAATTGGACTCGACAAGTCAGTGAAGTACAACCTAGTAAACTAATTTCACTCCCACCCATATAAATGTATTTTCCTAGAACAAGGGTACCATGAACTGGAGTTAAATTAATCCCTCAATAATTTGATTTTTCTCAATCTCACTTTTTGGGTCGTTATGCAACAGGAATCAAACTTGGGACGCTTTTCTAATGTCACCATCAAATCTGAATGAATCCACGACAGGGAAATTTCCACAACACACTTCCTCTATAATGCTAGCTCAAATAATTTATCAACTCTGCAATCAGGCTATTGTCCATTCACCAATAGCTCATGAGATAAAACAATTTTTCCTCAATGTGATATACTAAAACTTTAGCTGGAAACACCTTGCAGGTTCATTTTTGGTTAAGGAATTTCTCAGGGTCATATGGCAACCAAAAAACTTACACGATAGCAAACTCCAATGCGATGATTTCAACGCAGACTTAGAAGCCCACTCTTCTTGCAGTGTAAACTAACAGCAATGCATTCAAGAATGTATCCATTCATTTTAGTGAATTTCTCAGCTCTCAGAAACTCAAATACAGAGCAATGAAATGCTAAACACCACATAGTAAGGAAACCACACTTTATATACATAAAGTAAGAGCACAACAGCTAGAGTAATTATGAAAAAAATTTATTATAACAGATACAAAATAAGCCATCAATATGCCTAAATTGCTCCTCTTATGATCCAATAAAGAAAAAGTAAACGGGGAAAAGAATGAAAACTAACCATCTTGTGTTACAAGAGGGTAATCCGAAGCACTGAGGTTCACAAACCAGTCCCAATTCCCACCTTCTTTAAGCAAGATGGCAATGGCCTGAAGGGTACAAGCAATCATAGTGGGTCCTTTATAGGTCACCAAATTTGCTTGTGCCATTACAATCACGTTCTTCACCTCTCGGAAAACAGGATCTTCCTTGACATATATGGCAAGGTCAATTCTCTCTCTAGGTGGAACCTCAAGATCCATGTGCAATATATACCGATTTCTTGGGTGATAAAGAGCCTGTAAAACCCTTCTAATTCTTGGGCCATCACCCTTTGTACCAGCAATAAGGTAAGCTATTCTTGGAGGTTCTGAAACCCTAATTGGGGGCTTTTGGTTCTTCAAATCAGATTCTACAAAGTAACCAACTGGGTCATCTGTCCTCGAAAAAGAAACGAATTTTAGAGAGAGACTATTGTTGCTGTAAGGGGGGGAGAGAAGACCAAATGCAGCAGCAAGGAGGAGAGTGAGGGACACAAGCGAAGTAGCCATGAAAGGAAGAAGCCATCTTCTATCACTGAATGGCCTCCCAGAATGATTATTACTGGTTTTCCTCATTTTCTCACAAGTAATGAAGAACCCAACAAGCCAGAAATTTCTGTTTCTATAGAGAAAAGGGCATAAAAAGGCCCCCAATATGGTTGAACAAATATATCTCATTCATGTTTCTGAATCAGAGTATCCAAAGTGAGAAATTGGGGTTGAAAGGAAAGACAATACAAGGAAAGAAAATGAGCTAAAACAGAGCAATAAGCACATGGAAAATCAAAATTTCCTTTTCTAAAGTTGGGTTCATTAGAAAAGAGCAAAACGGGAAAGAAAAAGGGCTAGAACAGGGCAAGAAATACATGAAAATATAGTTTTTTTTTTTTGCCCTTTACCAACGAGCAAACAATGTTATAGAGTATCCATCAAGCAACTGCAAGATTGGGTCGAATGTAAATACAGAGCTAAAGCCTGTGGAGCTCCAGATTTGAATCAAATTAACTTTTCATGAAACCACAGTATCATGAATGACCCTTGAATTAGTTTGAAGGTACGAGCAGCTATTTGCATCTATCAGTATATGAGATAGTATTTTCTTCTCTTCCATGATCAGACGACAAAAGTAATCCCTAAAAATAAACCATGAAAAACGCGACTAGCAAAACCTGAAGACCAAATCCCAAAAAACCATACTACAGGGAACTACAGAAAGAGGGAAGAGAGAGAGAGCGAGAGAGAGAGGGGGAAGATACATGCGGTAGGTACCATCAGTTTTAGTTCTAAATCTCGTCCCCAAAAGAGAGAGAGAGAGAGGGGGGGGGGTGGAGAGAGCGATTACTTGTCGGTGCACTGGAACTGTCGGTTTCCTTTTTCCCAAAATTTTGTCTTGCAAGAGCTACCTAACCGTGCTATTCATATTCGCTTCGAAGGGTGAGGAACAGAAGGATTACAGTGCTTCGGCCGGTTTGGTTCGGTGAGGTGAAGGATTTGGGTGTTTCGGTACATTCGAAAGAAGTTTTAATTTTTTTTTAATTTAATATTAATAAATTTGATATTTATGTATAATGTATATATAAATAATAAAAAGAATTAAAAATTTAAAAAGTACAAAATTAAAAATATTAAAAATACTTGTATAAAGCTATTTTTTTTACTGGCCAAAGCAAATATGAAGCTTCCGAATAATCCTGAAGCACTCCAAATCTTGCTGAAGTGAGTGATTTTCTCTTCGTTTCGCTTTGGTTTTGTGTAAAAAACCGAAAGCTTCGGCCGGTATGGCCGTAGTGAAGCAAACTTGATAACATTGAATCAAACAGATGTACAAGCACTTCAAAATATTGAAGTTTGTATGATGTGTTGGAAGAATTACTTTTTTAGAATTTGAAATTCTTTTTTTATCATAGTCATTAATTTCGAGGTCGAAATTATCAATTAAAAGGTTTTTAAGCATCGAAACAACCTTCTCTAATGAGTTTTTTTTAAGTACATTTTACTTCTAGTATGATTGGCATCTTATATAAAAATTTTCCTAACTTAAAATAAATTATAGTTGATGAGCACTTTAATAAGAAGGCATTATGATCCTGTAAGACCTGGGCTCCACAATAAAAATTAAAAAGAAAACGCCCATTTCAAAATCCATCACGAAATATGGTGTTGATCAAGGTTTTAAAAAATAGATTGTTGATCCGAATCACTAATATAGATTTTATATCTTTTGGTAGATCAACGATCTGGATCAGCCAACCAATCATTAAAATTTTAAAATTTAAAAAGCTGGGGCCGGTTCTGAGGAGTTGAATCTACCATTTCATGGGGCGAACCAGCCAATTCTCGATATTTAGTAGGAACCGGTTTGGCGACGAGAAGCCAACTTGCTCCCATCAACCTATTTATAACATAAAATGAAGGAACATTGAGTTTTCAAAGAAAAATAGAAGGCCTTTTGTTTGAGTATCTTTAAAAAATAAATACTTATTTAGTGACAAGCAACTTTTTGCAAAAAAAGAGACTGCTAACTTAAGGGTGTTTTTTTATAAGGGTGTGGTTTGTATTTGGCTGAGTCCCTAAACAATCAAAGTAAAGCATACTTTTAAATAGTGTCTAAAGATGTTGTTTGACTACTAGAAATCTTGGTGATGGCCTGATTTTCATTCTCATCTCTAACCATAAAATTTAAAGTTTCACAATCAGTGTAGATCAAGCAGATTTATGAATACTTGAAAATTTTGAAAATCAATGGTTTAAAAAGTACATTACAAGATGCACTATTTTTATGTCCATACATCTTGAGATCAAGATGATCAATTTGAGTATTATTGTACATCGAAACATCTTCTAATGAATTTTTGAGGCGCGCTTTTTTATTGTTTAGCGTCCCACCCTCATATAAACCTTTTCCATATAATATCTTGGAAGTAATAAGATAGAACTGTGGTTGTTTTAGGATTTCATCCTCTATTTCTTCTTGTAAATAAGCTTGAGCTTTCTATTGGTTACTTGGTAGTGAATTTTCAAATATTATCAAATACAATGTTGTAGGGTAATACAAAAGTAAAGGTGGGTAAGATTGGTGTGTGGTCGGTTCGCTAAATTTTTCTTTGAAAGAAATTTCCTAAGTTGATGTTTGTTGTGTTCCTAAGCCATGACATTGAATTCCCCTAAGGGAGAGCATGAAATAAGACAATTTATCTTTCGTACAAGATGGTCACATTATTCTTGGCCATTGGATGTGAAATTGGGTGGCTGCAATTATTTCATTGACCAAGCTCAAACTTCAAAAGAAATTTTTTCAAACTTTTTGACACATCCAAGCTATCAAATTTTACATCGGATGGTTGTGTAGTAATTGTAACCACCTTGTATCAAAGGTAAATGGTCTCATTGAATACAATCCCTTCCTCTAACACTATTCGCAATTTCTAAGTTGGGAAAAGTAGAAGCAATTTGAGTTCCTCTTAACACCAAATCGATATTTCTAGCATGGGAAAGTTGCATAATTTTACATTTCATAATCATCATCATGATCATCGTCAAAGCCTTTTCTCAAGTAATTAGGGGTCGGCTATATGAATCATAGTATGTCGTTCTACTCTATTGATAGTCATATTATTAGTGGGGTTATAAGTCTTTATATATTTTCTCACTACTTTCAACCATATCCTTTTGAGCCCATTTCTTGCTCTTTTTTAGCCTTCCACTTGAATTAACTCGCACCTCCTAACAGGTATTATACCGGGTTTGCAACACACATGACCAACCCACCTAAATCTACTATTTCTCTCATCTTATTTCTTATTGGTACTACACCTAAATTTTTCTGAATATATTTATTTCAAATTCTATCCATGCTTATCTTGCCACTATATTTCCAATTAAATAGACGTAGTATCCATTCCCCATAAATATTCATTTTGATATGGATCTTTTTTTAATTGTTTTGCACGAAATGTATCCTTACTGAGAATGTATTTTAAAATTATGGAAAATGTGGATGTCGTGCATGATTCTTAAATAAAGAAAAATGAAAAAAGCTTGCGCTTGGGAATATTTAGAGGGAATGGATACTACGTTTATTTAACCGAAAATATAGCCTCCTAACCTTCACATAGAGAATGCTTATTAAAGAGCCAATATGATATTTGTGTTTATTGTATATCACATGTGTCAACACACTAAACATATGACACATGTTTCTAATGCTTTAGAAACTGAGATATTTTTTTTTTTAGCTTTTATTTTTATATCTTCGTAATAAAAAAATTTAATATCACTTAATTTCTCACTTTCCTTTATTGAAATATTGTAGTTAAAAAAACAATAATAAAAACACATTTTTGAGACACATTACCTTGATACTCATTCGTGTCCCAACAGCATGTAGAGAGATGGCCTAGCATTTGAGACAAATGGGAGTTGGAGCTTTTCCAACTTTCGAATATGGAGGACCGGGCTATCATTTAAAATAATCTTGGGGATTTTGTGTAATTTGCAATTTTCAATTGCGCAAAGTGGCTCAGTTTATATAGGTTTGCAACCTTAAAATATAGAATTATTGATGCACTTAAAAACTCCATCGAAAAAATGTTGTTTGAGAAAAATCTTTAATTGATCATCTTGATATCGAGAAGTATGAATATGAAAAAAAAAAAAAAAGATATTAAGTGCTAAAAATAGTGTATCTGACAATACATTATCTAGACCGTCCATTTTCAAAATTTTCATATATTTATAGATCTATTTGATTTGAACCATTTTTGAAGTTTACAATTTTATAATTAAATATGAAAATAGATTTCGAAATAATCTTAAATATTTTTTTCACCAATTATATGTTATGATAAAATTTGAAAGTGTACCTTAATTAAATTGTTTAAAATTGCAACCTTATAAAAACCACACCCTTTTTGCATTGATGTAGTGGGGTCGAGTTAAATATTTCCCAATCTCCTGACTCGTCTATGGCCCACTATGATTCAACTTCAATCTTTCACCTATCAACGAGGTCCACCCCTTTTGATTTTGTGAGACAGCATCAATGTCAGGAATTAAAAAGCAGCCAAAGGGAAATAAATATGAATGCCAGGAATTACAAAACAGCCAAAGGTGAATAAATGCGGATATATAATGAGATTATCTACTTATACTATTAGATTTGAAATCCACAGGTAAATAAATGCGGATATATAATGAGATTTTCTACTTATACTATTGGATTTGAAATTGAGGGGTTAAGAATTTGTTATTTGTGTAAGCACATAGTTCAAAACAAAACTTCTCAAATGACATGACACACTTTCACCTATTGAATTTCACATCCACATGTGATTGTGACCTCATATAATTATTAAAATCATCTTTGTGAACGGAAAAAGTTTGTAGAAATCCATTTTTTGTTCAAATCTCGAGATTATTTAGATGTAAGATCTTGTAACTCTAGTTATTTGTGAAATGCATTTTAGCAATCCTTTCGGCTTATTTCGCATTAAATAAGATTTTCTATTTACTCTTTTTATTTTTCTACAGAAGTTTAATTCAAGGATGCACCTACATTCCTTGATAACAGAGAAGGTCACAGAAATGCTTGATATTAGAAAATTTAATAAGAAGACGTCACGACCTTCTGTTTGGATAATGAATATAATATAGCAACCAAAACTTGCAAAAGACAAAAATTTAAAAGTAGTCGATCTGGTTTAGACGTCGCCATCTGGATCTGAATCGCCGCTGGGTGTGTTACCAATGATGAAACGCCTAGTTCTTAGTAAGTACCAAGAGATCAAAGTGATTCTCTAATGGTGGGTTTGATAACTTTTTCAGTAGTTTTTTTGGGATTCTTCTATTGCTAATTCTTTTAGATTCTAAGAAGCGGATGAAAATTGGTATCTTGAAAGCTAGGACCTTATTGGATAAATTGCGGTGCTAGTATTTTCACTTGCTTGGAATTGAGAAAGCTAGTATGGAAAAGCTAAGGTTAGCCCACTAGCTAACCACTACAATGTTAACCGAACGGTTTAGATTGCCGATCTGATGGTTACGACCTCATTTAATAAAAATTTTAATATTTTTTTACAAATCCAAATCACATAAAATTTTAGCTATCCATTATTTTCATAAAGGTGTACCTAATAAAATGCTAAAAAATATATATAATATAATATATTATATATTATTATGTTATTATATTTTATATTATATTATATCATAATATATCATTATATTATTATGTTATAATATCATAATATTACTGTTTATACTCGAAAAATATCGGTAGGGAACGCGGTACCCGCTTTGATTTTAGGTGTAAACTTGTCAAAGGAGTTGATAGAGAAAGGGATCCTGTTAAATTCCTTTCTCGACGAGAGTTGGGTCATAAGACCTTTTTCCACTCAAACTGCCGGCAGAGTCAGTTTCCAACACACCTTAGCCTTGGAGTTGGAAAGAAGTTTCGAGTATTTAATGAAAAGACATGGGGGTTTTTATGAAGGGTATTAAAATAGAGGAAAGCTAGTACATGCCATTAGTGAAACGAAAAAAAGAAAGAAAATGATACTTTAGATCGGGCCCCTAGTCTCAGCGCCCAAAGTCAGTGCCGTTTCAGAGATAGTAGTCGCATGACTATTCCCGATCTTTCTGGTTTTATCGGGAAAATAACTATAGCGGGAAAAGGGCCCAAAAATTCAAATTATTCAGATCACCTTTGGTTTAGATTGAATTGGATGAAGTTCATAAGGTTCAAGATTTGGGGTTCGGGTTCGATTTTGGGGTTGGATAGGTTTTCCATTTGGTCTGGCTTACGCGCACTTGGTAAATTTTTCAGACCCTTTGCTCAAGGGGGTGCCCCTTATTTATAGGCAAAATATTTTCGTAATCACCATTGGTCGTTTTAGATGAAATCTAGGCCATTCATGTGGCGTTGCACGTGCCAAATACTACGGCGGGCATCGTATTAGTATTAATTGTGGTAAATGCCAATTAATGCTTAGGATCCCATGATCATGGACTAGGTACACTTTTATGGCCGAAGTGTTAGCGGCCCAACGACACTGGCAAGGTCATTGGCGACATTTAGAACTCCTTGGTGACACAAACTGCCACATGTCGATCTCTGAGCATTCTTTCGTACATTCAACCGACCAATAAGGTTCCAGTGCCATTTCCAAACATACCGCTGTCTATTGACCGTTAGGCGTCTCCATACAGATATCAGTTGATGTGACGTTTTATTCGACTAATATGAAGGTGGCATGGCTGACAAGGCTGTCAATGATATGCCTTGTTGCTTCAAGCTTTGCCAAGCTGGTATGAGTGCATAGATTTGGCTTGAAGGATTCAAGTTTTAGGATGGTTTGTTTGGGAAATTTTGGTCTTTTATGGCTTTTTTCGATCGGGATGTCTATAATTATGTAATGTTATTATATTATATACGAAATAATCCTATAGGATCTTCTCTCACCCATGTATGTAGAACTTCAAATGATTACCATTAAATTTGACACGGATCTATAGAAAAGTTAAGTCCCAAACTCATGTGATAATTTTTTTAGAGATCCGTGCCAATTTTCATGGTGATCCTTTGGGGTCCTACTCACATGGATAGAAGAGGGTCCTATAGGTTCATTACTCTTTTTTTAAATATCTAGCCGGTCACCAAAACAGTCAAAACCAGACCGATAGATCTAACCAGGCGGTTACCAGTTAGATCGCCCGGTTTTTCTTACCTTGCTATGAAGGAGAAGGAGACTTACCTTGCTATGAAGGAGAAGGAGACTGCTTCTTATTGACGGTCATCCAACAAATTACAACGCCATGAACCAGACCGGTCATCAAACAAGGGGGCTGGTGACAGGGAACATCTAGAGTATGGATAAAGTAAATTTGTTGTTGATAACTTGATATTATGGCACAATTAGACTAATCTCACCTTAATGGAAAATCAACATAGAAAGGCATTAATGTCAAGGAGTGGTGTAAATGCACTCTCTACAGTAACAAAAAATGAAGGAAAATAATGCAAGCATTGAACAAGGATGTCTGATTTTGACAATATTGATACACCTAAGCAATAAGAATAGCTAGAAGATAGGAAAATTATAATCAGATGAGCATTAAAGGGATACAGCAATGCTCAAATTAAAGGAATACAACAATAATCAGCAGAACAGAGAGAGGGAGAGATGGGTTTTTGTAGAGAGAGAGAGAGCATGGTTGTTTGAGTTAAACCAGGGGAGCCTCAGCCTCTTCCTTGTGTTGCCCTAAACCTCTTCTTCTTTTCCTTTGCCTTCTCCGCCCTTGCTATCTTCTCTCATCTGCAACTCGTAGAAACCTGAACCCAAGTTCAAAACTAGGTTTGGTTTACAAGAATCTTCCTCCATGACCACCATAGAACCAAAAATGGTTGTGCTTTTAGAGAGAGAAACTGTTGGTTAAAGAACTTCGACTGAAAAAGCTATCTTTAACACAAATTTCCTCAAAGAATCAAGAGATTGGGCTTTAAAACTGAGAAATGACCACTTGGGTTTGATTATTGAGCTACCTTCGATAAGAGAAAAGGTTGGAGAGTGGATGGGGGATACGGGTTTCAGAGAGAGAAACACCGAAGAATTGTTGGAAGGTATGGGGTTTAGAGTGAGAAACGGGTACTTGGGTATTGAAATCTCACCACAAGGACCTAACTTCGACTGTGTCGTGTTTATCTTTCAATTGATTGGGGTCTACTCTCTCTGCAAATAATAACCTTCTATGTTCGGTGTTTATATCGTCGGACAAAGATGGACAGAATAAAATAAAATAAATAAATAACTGAGGAAGACGGGTGCTCGAAATTTCAGGCAATTAAGATATCAAATAGTAATCCATTGCTCTATAGGTTTTTTTGAGATGGGAAAGAGCCTGGTTTTTGCAGAGGGAGAGAACCTGATTTTTACTGCGAGAGTGAGAGAGCACGAATACTGGAAGAGAGAGAATGTTTGGGCGGGATGAGAGAGAAAGAGATAGTTTCAGCGAAAGAAAGGAGAGAGAGAGCTTTTTGAATTGCATTTTAGGTGGCAAGTTGCCAGTGTCGAGGTGCATGTTCAAAAAATCTCTTTTCGAGTGGGTATTAATTGTTCCCCCGAAACTCTGTCTTGGCTGTCCATTCTCAAATTCTTTATCAACGCCGTAGGGCGTATTGCAAAAGGCTACACGAGTGGACATATCCTATCTTTTTTTCATTATAATATATTCATATATATTTTTAATTTGTTACAAATCTATAGAAAAGTTAAGTTCCATATTTACGGGATAATTTTTTTAGAGATTTTTTATATTTTTTTCCATCTTATTTTTAGAAAATTTCAAAAATACTCCTAAGCAAAATTATATAATCATTCTTGAAATGTACTTTTCATATTTTATTAAATTTTATTTTGTATTTTATTTTCAACAAATTTTTTGACCGTCAAGACTTGCTCAATTAAAACGGTTGAATCGGCTGGTTTATCGATTAGGCCAATTGAACCGCTTTCGAGCCCATATCCAGTTAATTGTTTCGGTTTGATTTTGCAAACACTGCTTCGAACAATGAGTAATTTCTCTAGCCTTGTCTTCCAAACATGGGAACCCAACCTGGGAAACAATACCTAGGATGTGAAACCAAACTAGATGAACTGGTTTGGCTGTAGTGTCAGAACAGCATGCCTTTCCTGTGTATTAGGACTTAGAAATAGGTGGATGATTCTTTCTTAATCAGTTTATGTAAATGTTCCTCAAGATGCCGAAGAGACCCTTATCCAGCACCATTTGCATATGCTTCCAGTAAAAATTTTATATTTGAATATAAAACGCACTTATTTTAGCAAACATGTGGTCATCCACCTCAATTTTATGGAAGACTGACCTCAATGACCAGATACTTGCCATCAACTTCCTCATAGCTTTTGTCACCCACCATCTCTTTGTTGGTTGCCATTTATCTGTAATTTTTGCCTCCATTAATAGCGACATCAGCAAGGTGACGAGTGCCACAAGTAACTCTAGAGATGACCTCAGGTTTCAAATTGACACGGTTAAAGAAGAAAATATAATTCCTCACCACAAATATAAATGGAGATTGCTGGGATAATTGTGATTTTGGCAAATGCATTGGGTTACAATTGTGCCCTAGTTTTTATTTGTATTCATGCCTGTTTTTCTCCAATTCAACATCTGTTTAAATGTAACTTATTGGATGACTCTATTAGAGTGTGGTATTGTTGTGGTTATATTAGGCTTTGATAATAGTGTCTGCATGTCCTTGATGTGATATAGATTGTATCATGAGAGCATCAATGACTGCAAGCAATCCGAATATGTGTACTCCTCTTTTTTATTTTAGTACTTCCTATGGGAAGGTCTAAAAAATATGGAATTTATAGATTCCACATATGTTGTAATTTCCTTCCTTCAAAGTCAATTGAACAAGAACCTCAATGCAAATTTATGAGCCCCAATTGGGTGCATGGAGTTTGTTTCCACATTGCATTTTCAATTTAACATGAATCTCTCTCTCTCTCTCTCTCTATATATATATATATATATATATATATATATATATATATAAAACATTACGCAACGTTTATAGGCGAAAATGAACAGTGATTTCGCCTACCGCCATCACTGTCTAAGTTTATTGTGTGGTCACGATTGTCCGATAGTGTTTTATTTTTCATTTTTTTTCTACAAATCGGAATGATATGAAAATTGGAGCATATATTCATCAAAAATAAAGAAATCTTTGAAAATATAAAAAAAATATTTTACATGAAAACAATTGAGAAAAATATTGGTCAATTTTATTTTTTTACAAATAATTTTTTTATATTTTTATTAGATGCACCTCAGTAAGATGTACATACCCTCTAAATTTTAGGTCATTCCGACTTGTAGAAAAAAAATAAAAAATAAAATACTACTGAACATCCGTGATCGTCAAATCGGCCTGGGACGTTAGGCTCATATATTCATAAGAGCTAGTGGGCTAATCTCACATATTTTCCCATATATATATATATATATATATATATATATATATATATATATATATATATATATATATATATATATATATATATATATAAGTCCTTTCAACATCTATAGGCGAAAATAAATAGTGATTTCGCCTACCCTCATTACCGTCCAAATTTCATCATGTGATCACCATTGTTCGGGAGTGTTTTATTCTTTCTTTTTTTTTTACAAATCAGAATGACCTGAAATTTGAAGAGTATGTACATCTTACTGAGCGCATCTAATAAAAATATATAAAAAAAATATCCACAAAAACAATTGACCAAAATACCTCCGAAACTTTTCTAAGTTTTTTGGTCAAATTTTTTCATGTAAAATATTTGTTTTTTTTTTTCAAATATTCCTCTATTTTTTACGAATATACGTTTCAAATTTCAGGTTATTATGATTTATATAAAAAAATAAAAAATAAAAAATAAAACACTACAGGATAATCGTGACCGCGCGATGAACTTTTGATGGTGATTAGAGTAGGCGAAATCACTGTTCATTTTCACCTATAGACATTGCATAGTGTTTTCATATATATATATATATATATATATATATCATGCCAAATGGTTATATAATTAATGGAGAATGAGTAGGAATAACTCAAAATTTATCACTCCTAGTATGTCATCGATGTTTTTATTTTTTTTATTTTTAGGACGTATTTCATTAAGGTAATAAAAAGTTACAAAAAAAGAAAAAAATAAAGAATCAAGGTCCCATACAACTTATGACTTCCTAAGTTCATTAGTGGTTAATTTCAAAGATAATATAGCCATATTTTGGCAGTGAATAGACCGCACAATATTTATGTGAGATAATAGCACCATTACAAGTGGGACTTCTTCTTATTGAAATTTTATGAATAAGGCTTTGATATCATGTTGCAAGTTTTTAGATAATTCAAATTTCAGGTTATTATGATTTATATAAAAAAATAAAAAATAAAAAATAAAACACTACAGGATAATCGTGACCGCGCGATGAACTTTTGATGGTGATTAGAGTAGGCGAAATCACTGTTCATTTTCACCTATAGACATTGCATAGTGTTTTCATATATATATATATATATATATATATATATATATATATATATATATATATATATATATATATATATATATATATATATATATATATATATATATATATATATATATATATATATATATATATATATATATCATGCCAAATGGTTATATAATTAATGGAGAATGAGTAGGAATAACTCAAAATTTATCACTCCTAGTATGTCATCGATGTTTTTATTTTTTTTATTTTTAGGACGTATTTCATTAAGGTAATAAAAAGTTACAAAAAAAGAAAAAAATAAAGAATCAAGGTCCCATACAACTTATGACTTCCTAAGTTCATTAGTGGTTAATTTCAAAGATAATATAGCCATATTTTGGCAGTGAATAGACCGCACAATATTTATGTGAGATAATAGCACCATTACAAGTGGGACTTCTTCTTATTGAAATTTTATGAATAAGGCTTTGATATCATGTTGCAAGTTTTTAGATAATGGTATGATATCACTACTCAGATGCTCATGGAGAGATAAACGTAAAACTCAACTTTATTAAAGTTTTTTCATACACTCACATTTCAACGACAAGCATATTTCAATTCAAGGAACCCAAATATATAGATGATTACAACACAATTGCCCACTACCTAGATAACTATCTATTACCTAGATAAGTACCCATTACATCCACTTCTTTGCATCATCTTTAACAAACTGCCCACCACTAGATAACTACTCATTACCTAGATAATTACCTATTACATTCATTTTTTTTCATCATCTTTAACACTCTCCCTTAATGCAAAATTTCATATTTTTCTTTTAAATTTTCTTCTTGTTTCTTCTTACTTCTACTTACCTTCTTCTTGCTTTTGCATCTTCTTCGTTTTCTTGCTTCTTCGTGTTTCTTTTTTTTTCTTTTTTTTTTAACCACATTTCTTTCTGTTTTTTCATGCCTTCTCATGACATCATTATACCTTTTCATGGTCTCAAATTATTTAAAAACTGTAATTTTTTAACCGGGACATTGGTCCTATTGTACTTTTGAAACTACACATTGGAAATTTTGTATTATCAAAAATACTAATTTCACCTTTACAAATAGTTCTCAAATTTATGAATTTAATTAAACCTACTTTTAAAATAATTATTATTTATGAAAATTTATTTTATTTAAATAACATTATTATTATTATTACTTATGAATGAATATTTATTCCCAATTTTTGTTACAAAAAAATTGGGTATTATATTAAACCAATGCTTTAAAAAACGGATCGGTGTCCCGGATCGGGCACTCCAAAAATCCATCAGGATCGATGAATCGACGATCCGGATTGGGAATCAGCTGAATCGGTCGGATTAAGCTTTAAAAAAATTCAAAAAAATTATTAAATTTCATTATAAATGTTGTTTTTTAACAATCCAGTAAAAAATGGGGGTTCTGCATTATTAAATTTCATTTTTTCATCAATTTACAAATATTGAGATGCCATTTCCCTATATGAACTTATGTTAATCATTAAATTTACATCATACAAAAGAAAAACACAGAATTATCATTAAAAACAGTATATAATCATACATGGATTACAATAAATAGTGAATTAAATCAATGAAAAATTGCCACTAAAATCTCAAATTGGCAGAAAACTCTAATCTGTTGAAAAACCTCAAATTATTACAACCTAATTAACTATGATATTATATATTGAATTGAAATTGTTGGTTTATATTTTATAATTATTTTATAATACAAATAATAGCAAATCCAAAAAAAAAAAAGAATATGTTGTACTACATTTTTTATTTTATTTTTTGACAATATTATATTACCTTTTAATTCTTGTTATATTGCATTTTGTTTTTTTTTACAAGAAAAAAAAAATTGTATTACATTTTTTTTGAAAAAACTTTTATTTTTAAAATTTTCCTTTTACTTTATTTTTTTCTTTTTTTATACATTTTTATTTTTGAAAAACCTTTTATTTTTTCGTTTTACTTTATTTTGTTCCTTGTAGAGAACAAAAAAAGAGATTTTTTAAATAAAAACCTTTTATTTTTTATTTTTTTATTTTTATTTTACTTTATTTTGTTTCTAGAGGTCAAAGTTTTATTTAAAAAAATGAATTTATTTTATTTTACTTTGTTTTATTTTTTTTTATTTTTTTATTTTTTTCTTTTAACTTTGTTTTGATTCTTATAGAGGACAAAAAATGAGTTTTTCTCTTGAGTAATGATCCTATGAGACCCTCACACACCCATGTGTGTAGGATCCCAAAGGTCACCAATAGATCTCTATAAAAGTCAAGTCCCACACCCATGTGATAACTTTCTTGAGATCTGTGTCAAATTTAATGGTGATCCTATTGGGTCCTACACGCATGAGTATGGGAGGGTCTCATAGGATCATTTCTTTTTTTTTTTAATTGAAAAACGTTTCTAGAGGACAAATAAGTATTTGTTTCTAGAGGACAAATAAGGATGGCGCCTAACTTGTTTTCTATTGAAAAACGTTGAACAGCTTTAGGCAATAATAATGTGCTTTTAATGGCCGTATAAACCTTATAACCATTTTTCGTGCATGTGGGAATTATCTCACATCAAAGATTTAACCTATGTTTGTATCCTATAAATCCTTCTGGCAGGGCAATACCATGTGGTTGGTTGCGTAGCAGGCTGCTCAGCTATGACCTGTGTGTGCCTGACGTGTGGCATCAAGTATGCGCTCAAATTTTAATAAAATTTCAAACTTGCCCCTAACAGTTGAAATCGCCGAGTCACTGTAGCGATCCACCGAGTTATCGCTCTGAACCGACTAATTCTCTCTAGACACAAGTCGTTTTTTGTGTTTTGCTGGAACAAACACAAGGGTGCCGATTCCTGTGTCGAACCGGACAAATTTTCAAACACTGTATTAAACCATTGTTAAACACCATCATTTTGTTTGTTCTCTTTTTCTTACCATTGTGCAGTGCACTCCCTTTTTAATATAACACCATATCTTACTACTATTGACTACCAATTGATCGCAAATTATACTTTCTTTGATCTTAATGCAATATCTGATTTTTCTTAGAAGGATTTCAATTCACTGCACTTGCACGTAGCCAGTAAAGCACTAAAAATTTCTCACCTTTTGTTTTGTCAATAAGTAAAAATAAGGTTTAGTAATTTCTCACCACGTAGTGTAACAACAGCTAATCATGCTGAATTTGAGGGATTGTCACAAGGGTTAAGGATTTGGACAGAGAAATGAATGGGGGATCTTTGATTATTGAAGGGAATTCTTTTAATGTAATTAAAAGGTGTTCTGTTATCTCTAAACTTCCTTGGTGATTAAGATCTCTATGCTTGCAGGTTATGGATTTTTTCTCTTATTGGGAGATTACTTTCCAACATGTTTTTAGGGAAAGCAAATGGGGTTGTAGATGGCTTAGCAGAGAAAGGAGAGCATCTTAATTTTCTCGTTATTTTTTCTGATTTGTTGTAATTGATGTATTGTTTTCCTATTTCTTTTAATAAAAATTAAGTACTCTTGTCAAAAAAAAATGGTTTAGTAATTTCTTGTAGAGCCCCAAAGATGAAAAAGTGAGAGAATACAATAGTGTGAATAGTGTGAAACTGGAGCTTTGAATGATGTAATATATGTACTGTATTGAACTTGTAACATGTATGTGATGCACGTGCTATAAAATATTAATCACAGAGATATATTTAATACTAAAATATTTTCAATAAATGTAATCTTAAAGAGAGAATTTATCAATATATCTTTACAATTGTATACTTTATCAAATAATTATAAATTTGACATTAGGTACAATTTTAATAAAGAATTCATTAATGAAAAAAGTTTATATAAGGTTACAACCATAAAATGTAGAACTACGGATGCACCTCAAAAATCCGTCGAAAAAGGTTGTTTTGAAAAACCATGTGATTGATCATCTCGACAATGAGATGTATGACTATGAAAACTAAAAAGATTTTGAGTATCAGAAATAGTACATCTTACAACATATTATCTGCACCGTCCATTTTCAAGATTTTCATATGTTCTAGATCTACTTGAGTTTAACCATTGTTGGAATTTAAAATTTTATAATTAGATATAAAAATATATTTTGAGATAATCCTAATAACATTTTACATCAAGATTATATATTATGATAAAATTTGAAAGTGCACCTTAGTTGGATCGTTGAGAGTTGCAACCTTATGGAAACCACACCCTTCATTAATATATATCCATGTGATATACAATTAAGGCAAGAAGAATGATCTAAATAACTAATTTGAATTTTATAAATAAATGTGATAGACAAATACATTTATAAGGTTATCCAATATATTAGTTCTTTAGAGCACAAGGGCGTACTACTCCAATATCCAATATTTTAGTTCTTCAAGGCATACCGAAAGAGCATTGACTTTGCTATATACAACAGAGTGATAAAAACTCATATAGATATAATTTCCCTATAATAATTTTTTTTAATTAGTTTATTTTGTACGTTCTAAATGCAGTTATAATTGAATTAATTATAATCAGAATAATTCCTCTCTAGGTTACTTAATTTTCCAAATCAAATATTTATATATTATTTTAAAATATTATATAAATAATTACTCATTTCTCTAAACAAAAGGCGAAGGATAGGCCAAAAAACTGCCTTTTTAAAATACAAAAATTGCTTTTTTTAGCCCTTCATATGATTTCTAGCTCCTCTATCTTTTTATGCTATCGCCTTTATGTTTCTTTTTATTTATATTTATATGTTTCAAGACGGTGGGCACTAAACTACAGTATAATAGTGCCTATCACCCTAAAACTGATAGCCAAACCAAGGTCGTCATTCGAAGCCTTGGAGATTTGTTGAGGAGCCTTGCCGAGGACAATCCTCGCCTATGGGATCGAGTTTACGTTAAGCAGCTGGTCCCCAACAAGTAAGGTGCTTGACCTAATTCCTTTGCCCAAGAGGGTGCGAGCTGGCAATGATATCAAAGCTTTAGTCAAACACATTCAAGATCTCCGTTAGAAAGTTCAGAAAATATTACAAAAGTGCTACGACAAGTACAAAGCCGATGCCGACTTGCACCAATGTGAAAAGACTTTTGAAGTAGGAGACTTGGTAATTGTGTGCCTTAGGCTCATAACACCAAGAACGGGAGTGAAGTAATATCCCGTATCAGAATCGGGAGCATGGACCGAGAGATTCATGACGATACATGGCATGGGGGTCGAGATCTATGCAAATATGTATTAACGAATCATGATTCCAATATGGAGTGTGATCCAAATTTGTCCAAGATCGATGATAAAGTATATCGGATTGAGGTCCATCCAACTTAGGATTGAGGCTCCCCATGTAAGGTACCTTAGCTTGGGAAAGTCTATTAAATGATGGGCAATGATTTCAAGCAACGGTTGTATGATAATATGATGCAACCACACTTCTAAAAAAACATGTTTATGATATTTGTATGACCCAAAATTTTGCACACATACTCTCTTCATCTCAATAATCAATCCAAATAAATAAATAAATTCAATTTGAACCCCTAGATATCATCAAAATGAATTCACCTCCAACAACGAATCTAGACCATTCATTTGGTGAATTTCAAGATCTTATCCTTTAGAAACTCAAAATAATTTTTCCTTTACTAACATTGTCCATCTAATGATAATAAACCCATCTAAAAAAGTTGGAAAAGAAAAAATACCACTAAGTGCTAAATCTAACATCTTATCAAATGAACGGCCTATGTTAATTGAGCTAAAAAAATACTTTCTAGGTTAGGTTTTCAAAAAAAAAAAATGTGTGATTGTTCATTAGAATGAAAAGAGTGCATATTTTAAATTTTGGATCAAACAAATGGCCCTAACATTGTTTTTGAAGGTGGTTGCATGATACAACCATTGCATGAAATCATTGCCCTCAAATGATATATAATTAATGTTTTTACGAATTCAAAAACCAAAGTATCATTGAATACAAATTTAGAATATCTTTATAATTTTTGTTATCATTGGAGTACGTTTCACAAGTGATAAGTGAGACTGAAACACCACAATTATGATTCAAATTTCACTCCTTAGGAGTTAAATTGTTTAATAGCATCCTTGTTTTCCCTCGTTTGGGTCCTTTCATTTACAACATACAACTTAAACGCTCTCCTGATTCATAAGAAGGAAAAAAGGGTTCACAAGCAAAGAAAGGTTCAACCTGCAAAGCCATGTGGATATGGTCAAGTGAGAGGGCATTAAAAATAAAGTTCAATTGTATAAAGTTTACAGAGCTTCCGGTGAATGAGATGATAAGAATTTAGGATAGGACAGGGTACAACTTTAGCGGCTCTCCTTCATCCATTTGTTCTATAACATGATATGTCAGTAACTTGTATGTTAAGGTGTTTGTTTTTATAATTCACAAATTCAAATTTGAAATTTCAAACTTCAGGCTCTGGTTGTTATTGTGGGCATTAAGACGGTTTCTCAATTGGTCAATTTCTTTAACAAAAGCCAATTCAGATTTTAAAATTTTAGAGAAATGTACTCTTGAACAGAGAGAGAGAGAGAGGGAGAGTGAGATGGGGTTCACTAACTTAACCTTTTTTTCATCCCCAAGAATTACCCAAAAAAGAGAATGAGATGGGTGGGGGAAGATGGGGGTGGTACGTGCACGTGATCTTTGATACCAATGTAAAAAAACCTCAACTCCACATTAGTCTAGGCCATACCACTTAATTGTGGACCCGTGATTTAAATGAGAAGGATATGGAACCTCTTGACCAAGGATCAAGATCCCCAAAAAAACGTCTAGACTCGAGATCCCTTATCCAACAGCACAATCTTTTCACATTTGTGTAAGTTGGCATTGACTTTGTACTTATCGTAGCACTTGTGTAATCTATCTCAAACTTACTGATGGAGATTTGAATGTGTTTCACTAAAGCTTCGACATCATTGCTAGCGCGCATCCCCTCAGATGAAGGGATTAGGTCAAACCAATGATTTAAAAAACGGATCGGTGACCCGGATCGGGCTTCCAAAAAACCGATCCGGATCGGCGAATCGACGATCCGGATCGAGAATCCGGTGAATCGGTCAGAACAAAGCTTAAAAAAAATTCGAAAAAATTATTAAAATTCATTATAAATATTGTTTTTTAGGAATTCAATAAAAAATGAGGGTACTCCATTAAGAATTTTCATGTTTTTGAATGAATATGCGAATATTGATATGTTCTTTCCCTGCATGAACCGCCATTCAGCATTTAATTTACAGTATTTCGTGCTCATCCCTACACTGTTGCTATTGGGACTCGATATGTGAATAATATGGCTGGGATAGGGTGGCCTCAGAATCATCATCTCTCTCGTTTTCTCTTTGAATAATATGGATTAAAAAAAAAAAAAAAACAAATTTTCAAAAAAATCGATCATGGATTAAAAAAAAAATCACAAATTTTCAAAAAATTCTATCATGGATTACAAAAAAAAATTCGATCATGGATTAAACAAAAAAATCACAAATTTCCAAAAAATTCAATCATGGATTACATAAAATTCGATCATGGATTACATAAAATTTGATCATGGATTACAAAAAAAAACAAACAAAAAAAACAAACAAAAAAAAACAAAAAATTCAATCGTGGATTACAAAAAAAGAAAAAAATAGTTCGATCATGGATTACAAAAAATTCAATCATGAATTACAAAAAACTCTATCATGGGTTACAAAAAAAGCAAAAAACAAAAAATTCAATCATGGATTACAAAAAAAAAAACAAACATTTCGATCATGGATTACAAAAAAAAAACAAACATTTCGATCATGTATTACAAAACATTCGATCATGGATTACAAAAAATTCTATCATGGGTTCAAAAAAAAAAAAAAAAACAAAAAAATCGATCATGGATTACAAAAAAAGAAAACAAACATTTCGATCATGGATTACAAAAAATTCTATTATGGGTTACAAAAAACCAAAAAATTCGATCATGGATTACAAAAAAACAAAAACAATTCGATCATGGATTACAAAAAAATCGATCAAGTATTACAAAAAAATCTATCATGGATTACCAAAAAATAAAAATAAAAATAAAAAATAAAAAAAATAAAAATAAAAATAAAAATAAAAAATAAAAATAAAAAATAAAAAATAGTAATAATAATAATAATAATAATAATAATAATAATTCCGTACGGAATCGCCGATTCACTGTTCGGACACGCCGATTCCGTACAGTGAATCGACGATTCACTGTACAGAATCGTCAGTTCTCTCTAGAACCGGACGATTTCCGAGTTTTTGAGTGATCCGGTCCCTTTTCACTATTTCCGAATCGAACCGGGCAAGTCCGATTCGACTCGGCGTTTTTTAAAACGCTGGGTCAAACACCTTGTTGGTGGCTGAGTATACATGCCTCAAATGGAGCATTCCCAATGGACCGACTGCATAAAGTAAACTCGATCCCATAAGGGAGGCATGTCCTCAACAAGATTGGCTGAGCATACATGCCTCAAATGGAGCCTTCCCAATGGACCGACCGCTTAAAGTAAACTCGATCTCACAGAGGCAACAAAATTCCTCAACAAATCTCCAAGGCTTCGAGTAATAACCTCAAGTTGGCCATCAGCTTCAGGGTGAAAGGCACTGCTATATTCCAATTTAGTGCCTAACGTTTTGAAATATATAAATATTAATGATGAGAAACATTGAGGAGATGGCATAAAAAGAGAGGAGTTAAAAATGATATAAATAGTGAGAAGCCAACTTTGAAATATATAAATATTTAGAAAAAATATATACTAAGACTATTTATTTTTTCTACAAGGAGAGGACACAACCATCTTCGCCATTACATGTAAAATCGAGTGCCAAAAGGCATTGTCATTAACTAAGCTCAAAGTCTAAAAGAAATTATTTTAGACTTTATGATCCATCCCAAGTTATCAAATTTCAAATCCAATGCTTAGGAATGTTTGTGACCTTCTTGCACCATAGATAAATGATCTAATTTTATACAATCTACATAAGACATAAAATTGTAACTAAAACAAAAGAATTATTCAAACTTTACAAATTAAGAAATAATACTACTATGATAAGTAGTATATTTAAGTATTTTAAAAAGTACAATCAAAATAACTGAAACATAGTCATAAATAATTTTAAAATACAAAAATTGTAAGCAAGTAAATAATACTAAAAGAAGAAATAGTTATACACAATTTTTATAAAAATGATTAAGTGGTGATACCATAATATAGATGAAAAATGGTGGGT
Organism: Amborella trichopoda; assembly: GCF_054954075.1. Lineage (NCBI taxonomy): Eukaryota > Viridiplantae > Streptophyta > Magnoliopsida > Amborellales > Amborellaceae > Amborella > Amborella trichopoda. Next base: position 50,904,882 of record NC_142337.1, read on the forward strand.
GAAAGCTAGAGGAGATGGGTGCATAAATAATTAATTATAAATAATTTTGAATAAGTAATAATTCATAATTAAAAAACAATATTGCTTCAGGATCTCAAAAAATTAAAGTAAGCATACTAATTACACATTTTTAGAAATTATGACTCATAATTACAAAACCCTAAAAGCAAGGATCTTAACAAGATAGATCTATGGACGAGATGACGTGAGAAAAAATAGTGCTATAAATCATAAATTAGTGAAAAACAACTTATAAAAGCGTATAAATATTTAGGATAAGAAAATTGTAATTGAAAATACATAAATTATTTAAAAATTACAAAATCTCAAGTTTCATTAAAGCTCCTAGACATAAAATTGATATAAAAGTTTTAAATAAGAACATACAATTACATCTCTTCCAGAATGAATATTAGATTCTTCTTTAGAGAAATGAGTAAATTATTTATGTGATATTTTAAAATACTACATAAAGATTTAATTTGGAAAAGTAAGTAACCCAGAGAGGAATTATTCTAATTATAATTAATTCAATTATAAATATATTTAGAACTTACAAAACAGATTAATTAAAATACATAATTGTTATGAGGAAATCTTATCTAAAATACTTGTACGAGTACTTATCTCTCTTTTTGTATATAACACAGTCAATGCTCTTTAGGTATGCCTTAAAGAACTAAAATACTGGATATTTGAGTAGTAAGATCTTATGCTTTAAAAAAAAAATTCAATTGTATAATTCATATAGAGCATTCAGTAAGTAAGATGAAAACGATTTAAGATAGGAAATGGTGGAACTTTAGCAGCTTTCCTTCATCCATGTTTATGGCAGCAACTTGCATGTTACAGTGTTTATTTTTATGACTTGCAAGTTTAAACTTCAAACTTCAGAGTCGTCATTATGGGCATTAGGACAGTTTCTCGACTGGCTGATCTCTATAATAAAGCCAATTCAGATTTTAGAGTTTTTAGAGGAATATGCTCTTGCACAGAGAGAGGGAGAGATTATATGCGAGGGATTTAAGAGTGAGATGGGTGGCAGTGTTTTTTTGATACCAATGTAAAAAAGAAAAATCAAATCCACATTAGTGGGGCCAATAGCACTGACTTAAGGACCCATGATTTAAATGAGAGGAACATGAAACCTGTTCATCAGGGATCTAGATCCCCAATTATTCAGATTGAAATCCCTAAATTCAAAAAACATCTACTTCGAGATCCCTTATCCCGACACACAGGATCGAGCTTCTGCAGCTGCAGCAAACACTTCTTGGGAGATCTCAGAAACTATGCTTAGGCATGAGCACTTCCCAAGAGGCACTTACCATAAGCTTAAATATAAGAAAAATTGCCCTTGTCAAATAGTTCAAAAGATGGGGCAGAAAGCCTACAAGGTCGATATTCCCAAAGGATTATGTTTTCCTATTTGCAACCTCTTCAACCAATATGAGTCTCATTGGGAGGTTGTTGTGGATGGTGATACTAGGTGGGAACACATTTGCCTGAACAAATGGGGGCTAACATAGAGATGTATTGACTAGCCGCATCATCTCTGCCGGTTGCAGAGATTGCAATCAGTATTTGGTACAGTAGAAGGGCCAATCTAATGTGGAGAGTTGATGGATTTTTTTTTCTCATTTAGTTTTGTTTGTAATATTTTTTTAAAAAAATTTACAAAAAAGTCACATCTAAATTTGACCGTATAAAAATTAGGAGGGAAAGTTTAGCATTTGAATTCAAATTTTACTTGGGAAAAGGAATTGTGCATTTGGGATTGTATCCATCAACACTCCTGGAGACTTTAACTGTGCATGGCTTGGGAAAGGTATTTTGCATGACTTATGAGGTGGTAGGGTCCATTAGTACTCCTAAAGATGAAGACTTTTACCCTATTGGAATCAATGTTTTTGCTGTAAAAATCCAAAAATCAGTAACTTAGTTCCCATTTTGAGGTGTCTTTCAACCTCATACAAACCATTGAAGCTAGGCTTTATTAGCATTAGCCCATTGTCTTTGAAGCACAATTAAAATCCCTTAACTTCGACCCGATTGTGAGTTATTTATCTCTTCTCTCTATTGTCATCAGGATGTTGAAGCTTGAAGCTCCAAGTCACCCCAATCACCTTGTTGCAGTGAGTCCAAGCGAGAGGATTTGTCTTTACCTTCCATCCAGCTATTCTCCGGTTTCCAACAATGATTTGGATGTATTTATGTAATTTTAAGTTGAAAATTAAATGATATATTTATTTTGAGAAAAATGTTAACTACACTTCTACTAGTTCTTACATATTTTTTTATTTTAACTGCTCTTGCCTTTGAATCACATCATTTGTTTGACTGTAACAGTTTTTTGTTGGATATATGCCAGATGCGCGTGTTTCTCGGTGAATGGCCTCCCACCCATGTGTGTGTGTGTGTGAGAGCGAGAGAGAGAGAGTGTGTGTGTATGTGTGAGAGAGAGAGAGAAGGCGGTGGGAATGCGGGGAGGCACCACATGGGATCAGCAGTGCACCATCTAGCAAATGATGAACAGCCAATTGGGGGACCAGAGAGAAAGCCTAAATGGCTTTTAGAACCTCTCCAAGAACTAATGCCCACTGGGTCCAGTGAGTACCTCCCTGAAAAAGAAATAATAATAATATTATACTTCAGGAAAACATATATCTCATACAATAGCACTTAGGACAAAGGATCAAACTTTTGAAAAGTATGGGCAAATGGCAGCAGGAACTCAACCGACCAAATAAAACATAGAAAGAATGGTTGTAAGACAGATTTTTAATAGAACCCGATCTCTCTCTCTCTCTCTAACACGTACACACACAACACATATAGAATGCTAGTAAGAAACATCTGATAGTTTGGATGCGTCACAAAGTTCAAGAAAATTTCTTTTGAAGTTTGAGCTTAGTCAATGGAATAAATGCAGCCACCCAATTTTATATCCAAAGGTCAAGATTAATTGTGCCCACCTTGTACCAAAGGTAAATGATCTCATCCATGAATTTAAGATATGATCCCATGAACAAGAGACGTACCTGACAAAAAACAGAAAATGGCTCCCTCAATGGCCCATCACATGAAAGCTCGCTTGTGCTACCATCAATGAAGGTCCCATGAGCAAAGACTACCTGTTTCAAGTTTCAAAAGAGTATCAGTTCTGCATCGGTCTAATCATACGTACAAGAATCGGGATCAGCAAATGTAAAGAAAAAAAAAATCAACAATGTAAAAAAACTAAGTCATCTAAGAATATAGATAAGCCTTACTTAATGCTCCATGAATGCTGGATCATGATAGTCATCTCGAGATTTTATGCCATAATCCAAAGGAATAATGGACAATGGTACAAGGTACTCCAGATATGCATCCACTGCTAATTGTGATGATGAATATTGGATATAATAACAGTCGGGTGAAGCCACCCAAACATTCATCTTGATAATGAATCTCATGGTGGATGTCCCTATAATGTAACATATGCATATTACTCCATTCACTTATGGTACACATCCTACTAATTGAATTCCAACTCTTATAGCTTTGTTTTTCTTGGATTTGATTACAGACCTCAAAGTATAAAATGGAGGTATACATCAAGTTGTACCCAAACAGCATACAGAAACAGATATACATGCAACAAACAATAGGGGCAGAGAGATATACAACAAAGAAATGGGAAAGAGGGGGGTGAGGGAGGTATCAACAATTCCAATAGCAAGAAATTTTCAGTATTTAGCCACAAAAAAAAAAAAAAGAGGTATCAGAAAATGCCAATTGCTTACTTAAACTGGAATACCTCAGAAGCATATCCAGGAGATGAACCAGCAATGGGCTTGATATAAGAACCAACCGGACAACTTCTTTGAACAGCATCACAGAAAGCCAACAGACGCTCTCTGCTCCCCAGCTGCACTGCCTGAGAAAAACAACATAAGATCTAGCCTTAGAAACGCTCTCTCACTGGAACATAGAAGTCTCAACCAATATTCTCAAAACTAGACTGAAGGTTGAACCGACAAAGTGGATGGTCTCAATTCTTTTCGTTAAACAGATAGGTCGCATTTGTCAAACCATGACACTTTATTGTCTGATACTCCCTCCTGACAAACACATGCACTTAGGAAAGAACATCTAAAAGCAAGTTTTCCCAGTGTTCATAAACATTTACAAGTTTTTTTTCAAGGCCAAAAACCAAAAACAAAGAACCAGATAAAAAAAACTTTGAAAGATTTTAAATACCTAAGAACCAAATAAAAAAGCTTTGAAAAATTTTTAATACCTGGAAAGGGCGTGAAACAATGTGGTTCACTGTGAACCTTCCAGTTCAAAGTTGACAGACTATTTACTCATTGAACTATCTGGTCTAATCAATGTTTTCAATTTGTCAAATTTTAAGTCCAATTCCTGGATTTATCGTAAAACTAGCTGGTTCGGACCAGTTTTCAGAACATCGGGCTAGAATTAATGATCAAAAGGCATATGCTAGAGTTTCCTCAACAACAGAGATGGAGTAATGCATAAAAGAAAATGAATAAAAATTTTAGCTTGTCGTTTCACAAAATATACAGAGCAAAAATTTTACTACGTACAGGACAAACTAATGCATTCACAAATATTAAAGGACTTATCATATCATATCAGTGCAATAACCTTTTCTAATATTAAGTCATGATCAGTCCTAAAATGTTCGATGAATGATGTAAATAGAAGAAGCTCACAAACCACGAATATAAAACTATCCATGACATATAAAAAGGAAAGACATGAAACATGCATCCTAGGGAAAATATTTGGTCCACCCAAGAGCAGATCGGAATAGTATCCAGTCCAACCTCCCTGATTCTGGGGCCTCAGGGGAATTTTTTCCAGCCCAATTTTGGCACACACATTTTCTAGGTCCCAAAGACAAAAATCATGAAAACAAATTTCGGAAAAGAAAAAAAAACACATGGTTCTTTCGATGAGAGAAACTGAAGTGAATATGGGTCATCCATTTTAGGAAAGAAAAAATGGTGTTACACCGAAGCCCAAGAGGGATTTGTGTAGCCCAAAAAATTTTAGAGTGCCTCGTCATCACCAGATGAAAAATTTAAATAAGAAATTGATTCAAGTTCCTAAGCGCTAAAACTAGCAGCCCATGAAATGGATAGCATGTGCTTATCGGGTCCAAAAAAACCATTTTACAAGTTTCCTTTTATTAATTTTTTCATGGCCTCGGCTATGAGGATTTGTGCATAACAAATGCTCCAAGGCCCCCAAAATGGGGGTGAGCAGATGAATTGTTTTCCCTGGATTCTGATATTCAGCACTGCTTGGCCTCAGACAGCCTCTGAGTTACAAATAAGGCACAAAAATAATTAATCCTCTACCGTGTTGTTTTTATCATACCAGAAAAGCCTTTCCTTCAACCGTTTTTTTTGCTTTTTGGATGAATGCTTTCTTTTAACCTTGTTTTGTTTGAATAGATGGAATGATATATTTTAAAAAAACAAAAATCTGCTGTTGCTACATAAGTTCACTAGAGCAGAGAAGCATCTGATGCAAATTGTTTGACCAGATTCAAGTTGCCGCTCAATAGAAGCATTGTGAAGGCCATTCTAAATACCACTTTATGGTTATCTTAATGAAACAATTATGCTAAGAAAGTCGCAGATGTCCCGTGGCAGAGGATGAAAGTGGAAATTTTTGTTCTAACAAGCAAAAGATTAATGAGAATTTAGTCTTCAGCAACACAGCCAATATGAAATTACCAACCCAATGTAACAATTCTTTCAAAATCTTCAATGCGGATTCTGTTCATAGTTGAACTCAACACAGAAAAAATAATCACTTAAGAATGGATGAATTAAATGATTGACTGTATTCTCGAAGGTCAAACCTAGTACAAGGTTGAACAAGTGCAAGAAACTGATACATAATATTCCATAAAGTCTCAATGTGTATTAAATATGAGCGAAGTTTAAAGCTTTCAAATTTCCAAGGTCTCATGACACGGTCATTTTTACTCAACCATACAATCTGTTGGATATATGAGGGTTCTCACCGTAATGAGTTTTCACCATGGCAGCCAGGATCTCACCACAAATGGGTCCAGGCGAGTACACCCTAGGATACAACCAAATCGAAAATATAATTCCTGAGTCTTTGAGTTGCACACTCAAGAGACCCATTCAAAACCACAGCTACAATACTGATATGTCTTTCCAGACAATAAAATAACATTAAACATTTATTCAAAACAAAATATCGATATCAACATAGATCGCTCTTTGTAAAATATCACCCAATCAGTAATTATGACTGAAATACTTTGACTGGAAAAAAGACATGAATAAAATTTACTTGTATCGATCAATGGATGATAAAAGAAAGGATCTAAATAAACTTGAATCGATCTATAGATTATAGAAAAGATCCCAAAAAATTCATGCACCAAAAATGAGTACCATCTCTTCGCCTCTCTTGGTTTTCTCTAATTCCTCATTCTCTCCGCAAAATGCACGAATTCTATACTCAATGGAGATGAAACTCTAGAGAGAAAAATTTCTTGAACCCCAACACCTTATATATAAACCCACTGTCCTATCTCTTGGTAGCTTTCTGTAACTTTTTAATGAGAGAGGTAAGAGAGAGCATATAGAGAGAAAAGAGAGTGGTAAGAGAGCGCACATGAGAGTCCACAGAGAATAAAACCCTTTTCATATATATTATTACCCACCCCTCCACTCCTCTATATATAATAAAAAATAGGGTGTGGTTTGTATAAGGCCGAGGCCCTAAACCATCAAAGTAAGGCACACCTTCAAATAGTATCGAAAAATGTTGTTTCAATAATAACTTGAAATTTTATTTTCATTTCTAATTATAAAATTTAAAGCTTCAAAAATAGTGTAGATCGAGCAGATCTATGAACACTTGAAAATCTTAAAAATTAACACATTCAAAAAACCACTAACGATTTCAAAAAAATGGATAGGGGCACATCATCCCCACTGAATTACCCAAATAAAGAAGAGAAGTTCACTATGGTGAAACAAGGGAAGGTCCATCAGGACCAGCCAAGTGGACGGGCAAAGAAACAAGAAAAAAAATTGTTGTTTTGAGACACAAATAAACCAAAAAAAAAAGAGTTAACAAGATTAGGTTTTGGCTCGCCTGAGAAGCTCTTTGGCAACTTTCTAGTACCAATGCATGTATATGTTTGGTAGAGCATGGGACAATATTATTATCATTAATGTTTACCACAACATGAACATTCAGAGCCCAAGTTGAGGAAAAAAGGGGCCCAACTAAGTCAAAAGAATAAATAAAGAACCATGCAAAAATCTCAAAATGTCAATCCAAGCAGTAGCAAGGTGGATTTTAATTCCATGAATTCACAAACTTAGTCTTTCTCCAGCCATAATATGGCCAAATTGAACCCACTGGGAATAGAAGTAAAACAAGAACAAAAATCATATTGCAGAGCTGAAAATTGACAACATTATCATCTTGCTTATTTGGGGTGGGAGGAGAGACAAGGGATTTTCTCGACTGTGGCTAAACACACCACAGGCAAGATAATCATTAAAGCAAATCATGGACACACTCTCGAAAATGACATTGCCTAGGGTGACCTGACCTGACTCGATCAATCCTAAATTGACTCACACAAACTCGTCTAAGTCCAAGAAAAAAAAAAGGAAAAAATCCAAAAATATGAAATTAAGGAAAATAAAAATAAAAAGTTAAGGAAATTATGGGTAAACTTGACAAAACAGAACTCTGAATATTCACGATTTTGGAAATATGGACAAAGACATTGGATTTCCATATATCTGGATTATATTATTATCCTAATAAGTGTTTTCTTATGTCTATTTGACTGTCTACCAACATTTCAAATTCTTTATAGATTTCTTTTTTGTTTTAGTGCTTGGCTAACAAATTAGAACTCATCAATATTTACTTCTTACGTACATATTTGATTCGTACCTTGCCTGTCACTTTGACAACTATCTCTATGATCAAATAATGCTCCTTCACTACTGAAAAATCCTAACTATCCCTAAATAAAAAATTAAAAATTAAAAATAAAAAGCAAAGTGTCTCTATAGCCACATGTGCCAATTGCACCCATGCTAGCACAAACACCACGAGATGCATAAATGCATGCAGACATTGCCGATATAGACAAATAGACAGAAATATGATGTGCTATCTATCAAAATGCCTTCATACTATGAAATTTCAAAGAAATAGCCATCAAACAACAAAAACCAACTATGTTTCATGGTTCCTTTTTCTTCTAGAGAGTATAAGGATCATACTTCCTTTCAATTACAACCAAGAGGTTTCCACTTTGCGTGATACTTTAAACACCTGTACCCAATGTAGCCTCTTAATGATCAAATTTTTTTAATCCTTATGGGCATATTTGCAGCTCAAGTGAGTTAACCTTTTCCTCCAAAAAAATATATATATTTGCAGCTCAAGTGCAGTTAAGAATTAGGAATATCCAAGATTTGCACTAAGATTTATGGAAATGTACAGTGGAACTCATCCCTCAAGGATTGAGGGCACACTTGATGCATTGTTTATAACAAAACATAAATATAACTTACCAAGAGGTAATCACACCATACTTTTCTTTATCAAAACTAGCTACTGCTATAAGATTTAACAGCCGCTGATAGGATATAGCTATTATAAGAAGCAAATGATATCGGAAATGGAAAATCAGCTTTAACTACATAGGAAATGCAATAACTCTGCCTCCAGTTCTTGATAGAAGACATTATTGGACAATAACAGGCTTACAAGATCAGGCAGCTAGGATGTCAATAAGACAAAAAAAAATCAAAAGAATTTCAGTTGATCAGATCATGAAAAGACATTTCCATAGGAACTTTGACCATCCTTCTAATAGCAAAGCAAGGAAATCCATAAAGTTTGGAGATACAATGAATGGGTAGTGTGAACACTTTTTTAAAACAATTGTTGGGAAAGATCAGAAGCTTCGACCCATTGCCATTGAGAGGTTACTTCTGGAGCTAAATGAGGCAAGCAATGGAGCTTACAATGACAGAGATTGGGAGAGCCAGACAGACCAAAAAGCGCCAAGATTTGGGGATGACAATGCACACAATAGAGCTCCGACTGTGATACAAACAATTGGCGAAGCCAGATGACTTAGAATTTGAACATCTTGTTCAATCTAGAGTGCACTAGAGAAGTAAACAAAGGGAAAAAATTCAATCAACAACCATGTAATGAATGGACATACATAGATTGCAAAGAAACAACTAAAGGGCACTGATCATTGATCAAATGCCATTTGCCCTATTAGAGCCTTCCACTTGAAGCAATCGCCCCTCCTAATTGGTAGTGTTCTAGGTCGACACTACACATGGCTAGATCACCGAAGTCTACTTTCCCCCATCTTATCGTTTATCTAGATACACCCATAAGTTCCATCAAATGCATTCATTCCAAATTATATCATTTCTTCTCTTGCCACTCATCCATCACAACATTATTATCTCAGCTACACTCATTCTATGGATATGTTGTTTCTTAACTGCCTAACATTCTATGCTATAAAGCATGGCTGGTCTTACAGCTGTCCTAATAAAACTTTTCCTTCAGTTTCATTGGAATGTGACGATCACATAAAACTCCAAAAGCACATCTCCATTTCATACACCCAGCTCTAAGTCTATACGCAACATCTTCCTAAATCTTTCTATTGTCATAAATTATCGATGCAAGGTACTCCTTAGCCATCAATCTTAACTAATTCCCCATTTCTATTGCTATTATTACTAAATTTGCACTCCATATCAATGTTGTCAAGACCAAACCAATGAAGGCACTGGCTAAGTTAGACCCGCCGAACCGGACGGATTCACCGGTCGCACCAATCTAAGAAAAACAAAAAATAAAGTTAGGGAAAAATGAGAAAAAAGGAGAAAATATGAAAAAACTACGGAAAGAAAGATAAAGAAAAATATGATAAATAGGCCCAGCCGAAACAACATGAAAGGTATTGGCCTCGAGCTTAATCAATGCCAGCAAAGAGAATATCTTATGAAATATCAAAGGAGACAATACATTTTCTCTCAAAACCTCATTTATTTCCACCATATGGTTCAAAGATAACTGTTCAAGATTTTTCAATAGAAAATCTAAAATCCTCCATGGAAAAAACTAACAATACTCAAATCCGATCACCCACAGAAATAACAAGGAGATGAAAAGACAAACCCAGTAATAATGTGAAAGAAACTAGTGATGGTTTCCAAAACCAAACAAGCAAAATTAAATAAATATTCAGAAAGTTAAACAATTCTAAAATCTAAATATTCATTTTTTTATATTTTCGTGCAATATTTTGATGGTTGTTTACATATTGTAAATCCCTTCAAAACAACCAAAAATGAAAAATAGAGTACAAAATTGTAAACCCTAATTCTTAAATTTCCATTACATTGAATATTTTTGCATTTATTGAACCCTAAAGTAGTAAATGTTAAAATCTTTCAAAACGGTTGTTTTGATGTTAGAAAAATATCTAATTAACCATCTCGACATCGAGATGTATAGATATGGAGAAAAAAAGAGATTTCAAGTCCTAACAATAATACATCTTGCAACACATTATCTAGGTCGTCCATTTTCAAGATTTTCATACATTTATAGATCTGCTTGATTTGAATCATTTTTAGAATTAAAAATTTTATGATTAGAGATAAAAATAGATTCTCATATCATCCTGAGAATTTTCGACACCCAAATTGCGTTTCATGATAAAGTTCGGAGCTGCACCTTTGTTTAAAGTTGCAACCTTATGCAAACCACCCAATAGATAAATAACAGTTCTCACTCTTGCAGGTGGACAAAATATCGCTGGGATCTCACCGAAGGACTACTGTTTTGCTTGAGGGTTGAAGCTTGAACCATGAGAAATTGAGAGCTTGAGCGCGAGAGAAAGAGAGAGAGAGAGAGAGAGAGAGAGAGAGAGAGAGAAGTATCAAACAATATTTTAAAATGTGGGATGCGATTAGGGGGCCAATGCGGAAATGTGGGCGCATCACCCCGATGTGCTCAATAAATATAAAAAATTCTAAAAAATCTCAAAAAATAGGTTAAAAAATCTCAAAAAACAGGTTAATGCATGAAAAAAATATGGAGGTGATTTATGTGATAGCAAATATTTAATTTATTCATTAATTCCAATATTATCAGTTGTTCGAAGACTCTGAATCCCTTGTTAGAAGACATTAGAAAGTAGAAACTAGAAACTTGAAAATAACTTTGTAGACTGAACCAGTAGACTGGCCAGTCTAACTATTGAACTGACCGGTTCACCAGTTCTTTGTTGATTCAAGTACCTATCATTTATTGAATCGGATCAGAATAGGCACTGGTTCACTGGTTGAACCGGCTGTTCAGGTCCGGTTCTAACACCACTGCTCCATATACTTTTTCTTAATCAAGCTAATTTTAAAATGTTTAAATTATAGAGCATCCCTCCAAAGTTCTAACTTTGTGTTGATGTCTCTAGTTTCATCAATCAAAACTGTGATCCACAAACAACAAACACCATGGTACCTCATGTTGTAGATGACTCTAGTGAACTCATCCATAATAAAAACAAAGAGATATGGGCTCAACGTTGAATCCTGATATAGGCCTACTGTCACTAGAAACTCCTTTCTCTCTACGACTTATCTTCACACTAGTTAGCGCTCCCTTGTACATATCTCCGACCATGCCATTATATCATCTAGAGACTCCCTTCTTTTCTAACACCATCAAATTATGTCTCATCCTATCGTATGCTTTCCCTAAATTAATAAAGATCATGTGGAGGTCTTTTCTCTTCTCCCTAAAGTTCTCTCACTCAATTGCCTAAGTATGAAAATAGCCTCAATTATTGATCTCCTTGGCATAAAACCAAACTGATTTTTTGATACACTCATTTCATGTCATAGTCTAGCTCAATCACTATCTCCCACAACTTCGTAGTGCGGCTTATAAGTTTGATCTCTTGATAGTTCATACAATTATGTATATCTCCTTTCTTCTTGTAAAAGATACCACAATACTTTTTCTACATTTGTCTGGCATTTTCTTATTCTCAAAATATTGTTAAATATTTTAGTCAACAAGAATATGCTAATCTCTCTCGTGCACTACCAAACCTCCACTAGAATACCATCTGCCTATGTTCAAAAAATCTACCACCCAGCTGCCTGCGCAGCTAGAAGGAGTCACCATCGCGCACTAGAACTATTCGGCAAGATGCAGGATGGTGGCCCTGGTCGTTCGACTAGTCACCAAGCGCTTGGGCGTCTGCACAAGACCCTTTTGGTGAGGCCCGAAAATGGGCCTCAGCAAAAGGGCAAAAATGTCCTTTTCCCCCATTGAAAGGGGGAAAATTGTATTTACCCCCAAAACCCTAAACAACCCTATTTTACCTTAAAAATAATAATTTTTTGTTCAAAAGTGAAACTTTTTAATCACCGCAACCAAATTTGTAGTTTTCGATTTCGAAAGAAATCGAAAGGCATTCCACTAGAAACTATTTAAGGATTAATGTAGTTGCAAAATGGAGCTTTCGAAAATAAAAAGCAGCCGATTCAAGCCTACTTCTATTGATTTTTTGAAAGGTTAGTAAATTCAATTGTTTATGTTTAGGGTTTCGTTTTATTATGGGTATTGTGTGCTGTTATTTTTTTTATTTTTTCATTTTCATGCATTTATTTTTGAAGTTTGGCTTTACATTTATGAAGAAACTTCATGAGTGGTTTTATTTTTAGTTTACTTTTTTTTTTTATTATAATATATTTATAGCAATGTTTGGTTATATTTATGCCTATGTTTGATTATTTATGGCTATGTTTGAAAATATTACTTTATGTATGGCTATATTTAAAATTTATAATACAAAATTATAAATTTATAATGTATATTTGGCTATGTTAGGCTTTATTTGATTACATTTATGATACACATGTAATGCAAAATCATAAATTCCTAAAACCATTAACCTCTCCCCACTTTTTTCTCTTTTCTGGATCAATGGGCAGCCGCCTCGACTGCCGCAAAGGCAGTTGGGCACCCCAACTGACTGGATGCCCGTTTCCATTTTCTTGAACATTGCTATATGGTCCTCAAGCTCTTCGTCTTTCTCAAAGCTTCTTTCACTTCAAATATCCTAATCCTATGGATGTTACTATGACCTGCGGCCTCATTTATGCCAAAGATTCCTCCTAACATAGTGTTTCCATAGTGGTCCTCATTTAATAATTTTTTAGAATAAATTATCCACCTTGTATTGACCTCGTCATCCTTTGTCAAGACCCTCTAATCCTTGCTCTTAATCCATTTAACATAATCGAGATCCCTACACTTCCTCTTTCTCATTTTTTCTATTTGAAGACATCTTTCACACCTTCTTTTATCCCCAATTTATAGTATAAATTATCATATGCCTTAAGCTGAGCCTCACTACTTTCTTAGTGTGCAATTTGGCATTTTTATATTCTTCTAAATTTTTTGATCATTTCTATTCCAATGTTAAGCTTTGTAACATGATCATTTTTCACTAATAGCCTTTTGAACCTCATCACTTCCCCACCAAGTCTCTTTATCTAAATGTTTTTTTCCCTCTAGATTCTCCTAAAACTTATTTTTCCACTTTCTTTATTCAATCAACCGTCTCATTCCACATATCATTAAATTCCACCACCTAGTTTCTCTCTTTCTAAATTCCACCACCTAGTTCTTAGACATTTATTAATTTTATGCAAACATCTATAACCATGAGCCCACGTCGCATGGTCAAACTCTATCCTAAGATAACCTTACGGTCTTTACTTAATGGTTGATATGACTTCTTAGCAAGAAAGAAGTCCATTTGGCTTTTATATGATCCACATAAGTAAGTTATATAAACTTCTCATCTCGCTTGCAAAGTAGGTGTTCGATATTGCTAGGTCATAAGCCATAGTGAAATCAAGAGTAGCATCATCCATCTCATTTCTTTCCCCAAATCTATATCCTCTGTGTACCGTTTCAAATCCTCTACTATTTTTCCCTACATGGCTATTTGAGTCCCCTCCTAACAAGTCCTCTTTCCATGTGGTAGTCCTTAGAGTAGTCCATGTGTTTTAATTCTATCCTCTAGTCTTACCTGTAGCACATAAGCACTAGTTATATTACTAAGAGGGGCAACTCTTGTTGAGGTTAAAGAGATGCCCATGGACGTTTGGCCAAGAAAGCTTCATGGTCTCCTATATATGGATATAGGCTTGTGAGAGCAAGGGTCAAAATCATCAATAGAACTTCCACATGTTATGTACCTATGGTAGATGCATTTTTTTGGAAGTAACCCTATATGAGGGATATGTGTACATGTGCATATAGAGTCCCCCTTGAACTATAGTGATATGTGCATCAGACTTACTCTTAGGAGGAACCTGTAATCCACATACTGGGACTACGGATCTACTGTTTATTGGATAAATTTTACGGGCCAATCATGAGTCCCTGCACCTGATTATGGGTCATGGGTCCCGTTGGATTGGTTGAGAAGACAGATCTGAATCATGGATCCTGATAAGGGTGGAGTACCTTGACAGTCACTTATTTTTGGCCTATTGGTACCAATCAATTTCTAGAGGTATGTCTGTGTATTTTAAATTTTCTACGAACCTCATCAGTATTGTTTTCAGCTTTAATTATGAATATGTGATTCTTTTAAGAAATTTTTTAAAAAATTATTCTCCTATGAAAATCTTAGAAAGGGCAAAAATGATACTTTACAATTTAGTAGGGGCCTGATATGTAGGCTCCACGTGGGAGGCCCAAAGGCCTAGCCCCACACATGCATAGGCCACAAAGTGTGGGAAGTGGGGCCCACAAGGGCCACACATCCCACACACAAAGTGGGACGCCCCTAATTAAACTTAAAATAATATTTTATTATTTGAGAGGAGTCCTAATAGTATCAGGAGTCCTATTTGGATTAAGATTTCTATTTGGACTAGGACTCCTAATATAATCAGAACTTGTAATAAGATATAATTTGTTTAAAGAGTCCTAATTGTATTAGGAGCCCTTATTGGATTAGGATTCCTACTTGAACTAGCACTCCTAATTTGATTCAAACTCGTAATAAAATATAATTTATTTAAAGAGTCCTAATTGTATGAAGAGTCCTACATAGATTGAGATTCGAATTTGGACTATGGCTCCTACTTTGATCAGAATTCAGATTACAACAGAAGTATATCTCTTCAAGAAGTGGATATGGGTCAAAAGATTGAGGAGACAAAGTTCCTAAAATTCTCCCTAAATCATGATGGTCGATTTTAGGGATGGATGTCTCAAATTTTCTCTCACCTCATAGATTACCTAAATATACTTTAGATAATGTTGAATCCTGATCTGATTAGAACACCCTAGGGCCCTTGAGGCTTATATAAGGAGGGGAACCCCCTCATGCTCTAGACACTTCAGCTCTCTCTCTCTCTCTCTCTCTCTCTCTCTCTCTCTCTCGCTGGCACACTAACCCTATGAGAACATTGGGGTGGCACGCACCACTTAAAGAAACGGAGAGAGAAGGGAGAAAGCCTAGACCTAGACTAGGCTAGGGGTGCCACTCAGTGGCATACCCCAGGAATTGAAAAGGGTCTAAGAAACCCTAATTGTGACCCATGCTCCCAACCCCATGGATTTCAAATAAGGATATTCCCAAGGTGTTTCCCAATTCAAATTGGTGGATTCAACAGGATCTAGGGATCAAGTGCGCCATCTCTTAGGCGATAGGGGTATGCCAAGTCCTAAGGGGGTAACCCTAAGCAATATTTCAGTAAGCCTTTCCAGTTTTATATATTTTTGTTATTCCCGATTACTACATGTTTCCTAAGTTGTAAGTTCCTTTTTAAATGAAGTTTTTTTGTATTTGGCAGTAAGATTTAAAGAACCTTGACTGTAGTACGTTTATTTCTGTATTGTATTATGTCAACTATAAGTAGAAATTCCAACTCTTCATAAAGAAAACAAAGAAAATTTTTAATTTATACTATGAAATTCTACACAGACACACCTTTCATATACACCTCACAATATATAGCAATTTTCCATGATTTGTGGGCACATATCATTTGTTTATGCTTTATTATAAGGGGGGAGAATACCGGATCACAATATATAGCAATTTTCCATGATTTGTGGGCACATATCATTTGTTTATGCTCTATTATAAGGGGGGAGAATACCGGATCGGTACACTTCACATACATATTCCAACCCAATAAGTTGGTCGTGCATAGTGTGCCAAGATTTGTTCAAGCCACAATCCTTACTGATGTATGAATGTTCTTATGGCATTTTCCTCACCATTCCTAGTCAAAAATGTAGTAAGCATTTACATTCTTTCTTTCTGTAGAGAATCCAAAGTAAACCCACAGCCAAAAAGTCATCATTTCTAAGAAAATACCAAAATAAACCTAGGTAACAAGTTGTGACAAGTTTGAAGTAGGAAAGAAATCAAATGAGTAGAGTATTGACATCTATTTACGGCCTTATTTTCCTAATTACTTACATTAGTTTTAGTTTTCTCTAGAGTCACCTCACTTTTCTAGGAACTCAGATTCCTTTTGGGGAAACCATGAAGAGTTTGTACCATCACCTCTATTTCAAATTTTGAAGGGCCAGGAGATGAATTGATAATTTGGGATTGGGAGTGCAAGGGTTGATAATGCTTCTGTGTATTCAGGTATTGAGGTTCTCTTGGGGATTCTTGAGCCATTGTTGTACATAGCTTGCAGTCCCAAGTCTATTGAGATTATTAATGTATTTGTATATTTACCTAAAATTATGCATCTATTCATGTAATCAATTTGCAGTGGTTTTGAATAATTTATTACACAACAGGAGCTGCATTAAGCCTAGGTATTTTACAGGTCAGTATTGTACATCTATTACCTTGTTGCTAATTTATTTTGAGATTTGTGCTTCATTGCATATAATTACATATTCTGAGGTAAGTAGCTGCTTTCACAAACTTTAGCACACGCGCATTGCTGCTTTCGTTTGTTAATTTCCAAAATTTTAGCACCATGAATTCAAGATTTTGGATTTCTAGATTGCCCATGCATCCACCAGATTGAATTATCAGAAATCCACAAGATAATGAACTAGTGGGTTTTTTTCATGTATTCAGTAATACACTTTCATAATTACAAAAACAAAATATTATCTTAGCGAGCAATAATATTAAGATGATGGCTAAGGCAAACAAGGCATGTCCAACTCAGCAAACAAAATGAAGCAATCCAAGCACATATCAAAAAACCATCTCAGCTCACAATAGATGCCAATTGAAGTCAGAAAGGACCTGTACAGTATCAAAGCGAGGAGCTCGAGGAAGCGGTTGCACTTTATATCCCCTGGATGCCATTACTTCTGCAATGAGAAGACTTCCCTATTAAAGAAAGATAAACTTGGTGATTATCTCAATGCGGAAACTTGCAATAGAGGTGAAACCATAAATTGTACCATGAAATTTGAAAATAGGGAAATTTATCAAAATACCCATAGTAGATTAAGTATTCAACATTCTGTCCATTAGCAACTATGCCAACTCAAGACCATGTGCTTTTTCATGGTTAGTTTGAAATTAAATTAAAAGATTTGGGTAAAGGTTAAATTGTTCATCTCTTATGGTTAATTTGATAAATTTTCCTCGAAAATATTACCTTTATGGCTTCTCCCACCATTTGAGGTGAAAGATAAAGCCCATGGAAAAGTGCTCTCATCACATCACCAGGGGTTGATCCACATTCTAACCCTAGGCCAGGTGCAGAAAGGCGAGCAGCTGCAGCTTTAACCCACCTCTTTTTTCCTGCAACGTACCCCCCAGATGGTGATATTGTGCCCCCAGGATTTTTTATCAAGCTCCCTGCGATTAAATCTGCACCCTATCAAATAGGAATGTATTCAGGTCTCACTGTGTACAGAGAAGCACGCAGGCATGTGCATGTTAATCAAGTAGATAAGCACCTACCACTTCAGGTGGCTCCGTAGTTTCCACAAATTCACCATAGCAATTATCCACCATGACCATGCATTCCGAATTTTGGCTCTGTTTAGAAATAACAATTAAGAGTAGTAAGAAGGTTGTTGAATCTATTTTCAAGTAAATATTGAGAGAGGTAGATACAGGCCATACCCACACAATCACAGACATACTTCTGAGATGCTAAAGCGTTTGATGCATGAAAATTGCATGGACTATGAAACCCAATTAAAGAAGAAAATGAAAAAAAT
Source organism: Amborella trichopoda (assembly GCF_054954075.1). Taxonomy (NCBI): domain Eukaryota; kingdom Viridiplantae; phylum Streptophyta; class Magnoliopsida; order Amborellales; family Amborellaceae; genus Amborella; species Amborella trichopoda. The sequence continues at coordinate 50,923,209 of NC_142337.1, forward strand.
GAGCGCATAATAAGTCAACTTTAATAAAACAAAAAATAATAATAAATTAATAATAAATAAGGGTGTGGTTTGCATAAGGGTGCAACCTTAAACAATCCAATTAAGATGCACCTCTAAATTTTATCATAAATGTAATTTTGATATCAAAAATTCTAAGGATGACTTCAGAAACTATTTTCATCTCTAATTATAAAATTTGAAACTCTAAAAGTGGAACAAATCAAGTAGATCTATAAACACATGAAAATCTTGAAAACGGACGGTCAAGATAATGTGTTGCAAGACACTATTTCGCGCACTCGAAATCTTTTTTTCTTTTCAAATTCATACATCTCGATATCAAGAAGATCAATTAGAGGGTTTTCCAACATCCAAACAACCTTTCATGATGGATTTTTGAGGTGCATCTTTAATTCTACATTTTAATGTTGCAACCTTATATAAACTTTTTCCCATAAATAAAGACAGCAAAACTACAATAGAGGAAACCATATAAAAAATAAAATTAAATTAATGAAGAACATGGCATACAAATAAAACAAAGCCCCACAAGAACCGCAAAAACCAATGAAAACAAATAAGAAACAATTCATGAGAAAGAAGAGCAACAAAAGGAAAACAAAAATAAGAAAATAAGAAAAGACAAACAAAGAGGAAGGTAGGAGAAAGAAAAAGCATAAAATCAAAAGAGAAGAAGGTTGAAGGAATACGAACTAAATTTCATACCCAATGGTATTTGCAGAAGATGCATACAGAGGAATGACTAATTCTTTTCAAAAAAAGGGGGAAAACAAAACAATTGGAAAGAAAAGCTGGGAAAAACTCAAGGCATATAATCAATAATCAGTAAATGTTTCTGATATCTAAACTCTGCTAAATAAAATTCATAACTAATGTGCCAAACCCAAAACAAACACTCAAAAAAAAAGAAGGAAATAAGAGAGGGTTAAAAACTTTGAGGGATCAAAAAAATGAGTTTATTGGGTTCAAAAGATAAAATGTGACAAACTTTGTTGATGTAAAAGCATGAAGCTTGTAGGAGTGAAAATGTTTTTTGATAAACATGTGCATTTTTTGGATAAAAAGAAAGTAGAAACTGTATGTGTTTGTGCCTATAATGTGCCATCACAAATAAACCTTATCCTTCTGGAATTTATGTTTGGGGTTTTGCCTTGATCAACTGAATTGCTCTCTGGATTTCTTGTACACTCAAACTCTGACGCCATGAGTAGCCACACGATCTTTGTATTAACGCACATTTCGTCTTCGGCTTAAGTGCGACAGCAAGTGCATCCCAATTGAGACCTCCATCATCTGCTAGCTGAACCACCCAACGAATGAGAACATTGCACCGAAACAATTAAACTTCAAAAATTATGGGCATGAGTCACTTACTGGGATTTCTCGGTAGGTCACTCCAAACTCATCAAGAGAACCAAGCCCGTGAGAGTCTCTTTTTCCAATCACTTCCTCTAAGGTATCATAAGGAGCACCAGCAACAGCTAAAAGCTGATAATCATATTAAATCTAAAAGCAAACCTTTTTTAAAAAATAAATTTTTATTGTAATAATTGAAGGAAATCCAACCCTAAATAGTAGCTACAAAAGAAATTCAGACACAAACTAAAACCCAACAAAATAACTTGAGACTTACTTCATCCCCAGGTCTGAGAGATGCAAACAGAGCACAAGTTATAGCATGTGTACCAGAGAAGAACTGTTGGAATAAAATAGGAAACTTCTCAACACAAGCATTCAAACCACCAAAAACCGAAAATGATGTTAGTCAACGACCTGTGAACGAACTATAGCTGATTCTGCTCCTACAATCTCTGCAAAAACTTTGTCCAATGCTTCCCGACCCCCAGCTTCATCATGACCATAGCCAGTGCAGCCAGCAAAATGCTGGCATAAACATAAATTATTTAATAAGTTAATACAAAACCTTGCACATCTGGTATTATCGAGCATTTGATCAAGCAAAAACACTTCACAGCTAATGCTTTCAATTAATCTAAAACCACAATTTCAATTGAACATAAGCATCCACAAAGAAAACCGACAAGTTAATGATAGCCATATGATGATAGCCGATATTCAAGATGGCAGATTTGGCCACCTAGGCGGCCGTCTAGTTGGACACCAAGATACTTGGGTGGCCTGTTAAAACAGGGGGGGGGCCTCTTGGCCCTTGAAGATGATAACTTTTTTCTTTTTCTTAATCAACCATTTTAATCAACCATTCCCTAGATCAACCATCATGATTAAAGAAAAGGTACTAGAACCACTTTCCCTCAATTTCACTCTAATGTTCCATAATTCAAATAACATATATATAAATACAATTTGATGGGAATTCGATCCATTGAGTCGAGAACTATACAAATATATTGAGGAACTCTATTTATACTAGAAACTATGGATTACTATCATCTCCTCAAACTGACCCAACAGAAACCATGACCCACAGCCCATCACATCGTAGGGGTTCATGATTGGTCCATCAAAGTCAACCAACAAATGAAGAGAACATGATCCTAGTCCATGGTTTCAAGTATGACCCTGCAATCCCTTATCGATTGTGCCATATGCCCATGGCTAAGGGTTCTAGACAGCACCTTAGGTGAGTCACGGCATCAAAAATGCCTCTTTTGCTGCCTCCAAACCGTAATCCTTTGGTCCCACCGGACCCTACCCCCACTAAAGTTATTACATCACTAAAGTTATAGTTTTATATGCTCTCATAAGGCCTTTAAATGGCCTTATAGCCTCAACACAAACCTTCTCCCCCCTTTTTCGAGGAAAATATCAAACTTGCTGCCCTAAGTCTAGTGCCTTTTTTCACCCTTAGCCAAGGGTGTTTCATCTGGCAGCCAAGGTGGCCTAAGCAAGAGCTCGTGTACCAACTCTAACGAGACCCTGCCTACCTATTCGGTTACTGGGCCGCCTAGGCAGCTAGGCTAGGCAACCGACTTTTTGTTCACTGATGATAGCACAGAGAAAATGAAAATGTCAGTTCCAAATATTCCATTAAGGACTCAAAAAGACAATGAGCAAACGGTGGTCATCATTTGCTTAGCATAAAATGATAACATCTTTTGCTCCAAAGGTTTTCTATGGAAGAAAATATCATTTAGTTGTTGTTCACACACCCACACATATATTACAAAAGGGTAAGAAAATACTAAAAAGAATAAAAACGCACCAAAAATTCCTCCAAACATTAAAAGAACTAAATCATAAAATGAAAATTAAGAAAACATGGAAAATCAAAAATTAAGAAAAATTAACAAAACTATATTGCATTCTTTAAATTGAACTATGATACATGCATATGTAATATGTGCACCTAAATAGCACAACATATAGATGTTTATGGGTGTGCTCGAACTCATGTTCCATAGTTGTTGAAAGCGAGAGCCACTGTGGAAGCAGCAGCGAGGGATAGTCACATACTAGAAGCACCTTAGATCAGGAGCGCATTCCATACAATTATTTAATTAATACATAAAGTTTTAAAAATTTATATTACCTTTTTCGAAAGTCCAATAATCCAACACAATACAATTAAAAATGGGCACAAAAAACGGGCAATAAAAAATAATTATTTATTGACTTTTATGTAATTAATAAATGGGATTGTCTACAAAGATACCATTTATCTTTTGTACAAGGATTTACAACTATTCCCACTCATTAGATAGCACATTGGATAGTTTGGGGTGAGTTATGAAGTCCAAGAATTTTTTTGTGGAACTTTGTGTCTATTCAATGACAATCTTACAACCACCCATTTTAAAATTTAAAGGACACGATTGATTGTGACCTCCTCATACAAAAGATACATAGTCTTTTTGCAGACAATCCCTTAATAAATAATATGTTATAATCCTTTGATGTACAATTTATGTAACAATAATCCCATAAAATAGAATAAAAGAATATTATGATGACTGATGAGGCACATCGGGATAACTAACAACAATATTAAGGAGCTACTTTTTCTTAGTAAAATCATATTTATTTACAGTTTCACACTTTGCAATCTCCAGAAGCGTATCAAGCTGATTTATTTATAATTTTACACTTTACAACCTCCCAAAGCATTAAAGGGTATAGTTGTTAGATATGCATGTAATTTTCAATCATTTCAAGAATCATAATGACAGAATTCATGTGCCAGATGATTCCTATAATTGGAATCACCATCCATACCAAGGTTTTAAAAATTGGTGATCCGGATCAGAACCAACCAAATCCAAATTGCCTGACCGATCCCGATACCGCCAAATATCGGGATTCGGCTAGTTCCCTCCTAAACCAGCCGGTTTTTTGACAAAATGAACCTATTATGTCAGGGAACTAGCGGCTCAAACCAGTGGAACCGGATAGTTCCCCCATTTTTTATATTTCTTTTTTATTTATATAAATTTACATTTGAAAAAAAAAAAATTAATCAAAAGGTGTTGCCCACCCTTTTACATAAGGGCAAGCCTCTTATTTGTTATGGAGGCCAACCACAGTTGATGAGCAGCCACATGCCACTCCCACGCTTTTAGCCATTTTTATATCCCCACCCCCTCCTTTTTACTCTTCAAATACCGATGTGAGACTAAAGTAAGGTTTCCCACAGGGGGAACTTTGAAGTAAAATTCAATTTTCCCATCAATGTGCTTGTAAATAAATCCCTCCCGTCCCCCCCCCCCCCTTCTCTCTCTCTCTCATATCAATATTCTCTTTCTTTTTGTATATTATGTGGTAACCAAGCATCTATCTTTTTTTGTTTGTTCGTTGGTTTTTATCACAAAATTTTCTATGCTCTCCTTCAAAAATAAAATGCATATTTTCCATCGTTTACAAAAAAATTAAAATTAAAGTGATCTTTTAAATCTCTCTCTCTCTCTCTCTCTCTCTCTCTCTCTCTCTCTCTCTCTGCCACCAATTCACAGTATTCACATATTTTTGTTAAAATAATGGAAAACAATCAAGCGATACCACTTTTTTTTGGAAACCTAAAAAACTAGATTTTCAAGAAATTTTAATAATTTTTTTATTTTTCATTTTTTAAGGCCGAATCCATCCGATCCAAACAATTCACTGATCCAGACTGCGACCCAGCAATCCAGACGGGTTTTCCAAATGGACCACCAAGTTCACCAATCCCATTGTTTAAATATTGATCCGTACAATGCATATCACATGAAGGGGCATTCCTACCATTTAGGAATCGCGCTCCAATCCAATGGCAATCGAGATTCCTACCTTATTGAAATCACAGTCCGATCAAGTTGGAATCAAGATTCCTAACGTATGGGAATTGTGCACCAAAACACTTGGAACCAAGCCATAAATTATCAAGAAACGAATTCCAAAAGGCAAAAACTTTAAGGTTTTAGATTATATGCAAGCAAGAACTCCTTAATATTGGACTCCATATATTGAGTATGCTTAACCAGGGCTCCCCTATTAGTGGAATCGATGCCTTTGACAGCCCTACCTGACACTGGAGTGGATGTATTGAGTGCCCTTATCACAGTTCTCCACAAGTACTTGAAACAAGGTCGGATACCCTTAACCAAGGGCTTTCTTAGAGTTTTTAGATTGAATAATGAAAATAAAATTGTTTTATGCATTAAAAAAGTATTTTTAAAAATAAAACATTTGTTGCAAATTCTCAAAATTTAGGAATGATATAAACTAAAGTTTGTCGACACCCATAGACTTTTTAGATACCCATCATATATTAATTATTAATAAATTTTAAATGACAAAAATTTTCATATAATGTCTTAAAAAATTTCTTGAGTATTCATAAAATTTCGGCAATTGTTTTGATATTGTGGAAGTAGATTCCTGATGTAAATCAAGAGCAAGAGCAATATAAACAAAAAGAAAATGTGCAAGACCAGTAGTATGGGTACTTAACAACTCCTCAAAATAAAAGAATCCCTCAATTTTCAAATTTATATTACAAAAGTACCTCTAATCCTTACTGAGAAAAGAGGAACAACAGTTGATCAAAGAAGATGTTTGGTACAGTTTATCAAAGGAGACATTTGGTCCTCATGTGTTGATTCGCTACGACAAGGTGATTGGGGCGATCCGGAGCTTTAGGCTTCAACATCCTCACCCCCAACCTCTCAAACCCTACCTAGAAGGGAGCCTTGTTCTCATAGTAATATTTTCAAAACCAAAAAATCCCCCTTTCTTCCTTGAAACTAGTATTTAAAACAACCCAAAGAAATCGTAAGAGCTCCTACGAAATCTTAGCATTCATTTAATCTAGTCTCAACCCTAAATCCCCACTTAAGTTAGCAGTAGCGTTTCAAAAAGTGGACCGCCCAACACCTGGGCGGCCGCCTAGGCGGATCTAAGGGCCTGAGCGCATCGCTCATGCCTAGGCGCCCAAAAAAAGCGGAGGTTCCTGAGCGCCCGCCTAATCGCCCAAGAAACCGCCTAGGCGGCCACCCAGCTCCCAGACTTGGGAGGCCGCCCAAGGACAGCGCCTCGCCCGGTCATTTGGTTTCAATGGGTGCTATTTTTGTCCATTTTTTTATACTAAAGGGCCAAAAATCGGGGTTTTAGGTTCATTAGAGGCCATTTTAAAGAGAGAAAGCCCCAAAAAAATTAGTTTTTGGTGATTTCTTTAGGATCGAAGGTTTCTCAAAGTTATGAGAAATTGATCAAAACATCACCCACTGATATTAGATTTAATTTTTGATGTTTTATAAATCTATTGGGGCGGGGGGTTTAGAAGATTTTGATTCCTTAGAAGCATCTATAAGGTGGAAATTTGGAGATTGAGCAATCAAAGTAAGTGATTTTTTTATTGCTTGTATAAAGTGTATTATTTTGAGATGTCTTCTTCGAGATCTAATAGAAGTGGTGATCCCAGTTGGAAAAGTGGCTGCAACCCAAATCCTAATGATAAAAATTGCATAAGATGCAAGTTTTGTGAGAAGGATACAAAAGGGGGCATAAACCGGTTCAAGAAACATCTTGTCGGTATCAGGGGAGATGTCGCCCCATGTAAAAAGACTCTTAATGCTGTTAAAGAGGAAATAACCAATTTTTTTAGTATGGTAAAAATGAAAAAAGATGAGAGATTTGCCTTCATAGCAGATATTAGTCTGGGATTCGAGTCAATTATGATGATGATGATGATAGTGATGAGGTTGGATTGGGAAGAGATGTCAAGAGGTAGAACAATCTATTATTAGGGGGAAGGCAAAGGGAGTTGTAATTACTTCTGGTTCTGGGAGTAAGAACCCTCGGGTTAGAGGCCCTTTGGATAGGTTTTTGCCTCGGCCGGATCCTGAAGTTGCATGAGAGAAAACAAAGAAGCAAACCACCATTGAAAATAGAATGAAGAAGGAAGAGAGAGATAAAGCTGCTTATTATGTTGCTACATAGTTTTATGAGGCGGGCATTCCTTTAAATATCGCTCGCCTAAGCAGCTTCTATGCCGCGGTAGAGGCAATTGACCAATTTGGGCCTGAGATAAAAACCTCAACCCCATATGAGCTTTCAGAGCCTCTTTTGAAAAAAGCGGTGAGTGTCACGAAGGAATTTGTAGAAGTTAAGAATGATGCATGGGCTCAATATGGGGTTTCTATAATGACTGATACTTGGAGTGATAGGAAGAGAAGAAGTCAGATGAATTTGCTTGTGAATTATCCTTTAGGAACTGTTTTTTTTATGTCTATTGATACCTCTGATCATATCCATGATGCCCATTACATTTTCCAAGTTATAGAGAAGGGAATCAAGGAGGTTGGGGAACATCTTGTTGTACAGGTTGTCACAAACAACGCTGCTCCTAATGTTGTTGCAGCTAATTTGTTGTGCATAGTTTATCCTAAAATTTTTTGCACACCACATGCAGCCATTGTATAGACCCCATGCTTGAGGCTCTTGGCGATTTAACCGAGATATCAGGTGCATTATAGAAGGCAAACTCAGTTACAAATTTCATTTATAGTCACCATCTCACCCTCAGCATGATGCATATATTTACAAAGAAGAAAGAGATTGTGAGGCCTGGGGTCACGAGATCTGCGACCTGGTACTTATGTTTAAATAGCATACATCCGAGGAGAGTGCAGTTGAGGCAGATGTTTACCTCAGATGACTGGAGAGCATGTAAGTGGTCCAAGGATCAGGTTAGGAAGAATGTGAGAGATATTATCCTTTCTAAGGCTTTTTGGCAAAGGATGCAGGGTGCTCTTAAGGTATTTTTTCCTCTTGTCAAAGTCATTCGCATGGTTGATAGTGACAAGGCTTCTATGGGCTACATATATGAGGCTATGGAGAAATGCAAAAAAAGAGAGATAGCCCAAAATTTTGATGATGATGAGAACCCCTACAAGCCTGTTTGGGAGATTATTGATGCGAAGTGGGATAGGCAGCTACATCGGCCATTGCATGCAGCTGGTTATTATTCGAACCTAGCTTTTTTTTATGTTGGCAAGGATATACAGACAAATGACACAATTATGACTGGATTTAATAAGTGTGTAGACGCGCTAGTCCCAAATCTTGATATCCAAGATATTATATGCGTTGATGAACTAATAAATTACAAGTGCTCATTAACGTCTTTTGGGAGTCCAATGGCGATGAGGCAAAGGACCAAAATTGATCCAAGTAGTAATAATATTCCTAAGTTCATCAAGTTCAAGTAACCAAGTTTCATTTTTATAATTTTATTTATGATTTTATTTTATATCTTTGTAGCCAATTGGTGGAACCAACATGGGTGTAGTTATCCAAATTTACAAAAGTTGGCCATTTGGATCTTAAACCTAACCACTTCCTCATCCTGTTGTGAGCGCAATTGGAGTACTTTTGAAGGGGTAAGGCCGAATGGATAATTTGTATAATTGTATTAATAATACATGAACCATAGATTTTAATTAGTTTCATTTGATTTTGTTAGATTCATACAAGGAGAAGGAACATGCTTGAATCAAAGAGGCTCAATGACCTAGTCTATGTCAAGTATAATCGATTCTTCAAAGACAGGTTTGCTAAGAGAGATAAGAGAGACCCCATCAGATCAAAAAATATGGACAATGTTATGGAGTGGTTAGTTGATGATAATGAGGTCGAGGGGTATGAAGGATTGACATGGTCATAGAAGCTTCAGGGACATCAGCTGGCCCTCCTAGGGCCACTAGATCTTTTGTGCAGAGGACGAGGGTCGAGGAAGATGAGGAAGAAGAGATAGATTCAGAAGAGACGGAGGAGAACGACCAATATATTGAGGAGGGTGACGACTCCGATGGCGATGAATATGATGCAAATGCAGCTGACCCTACTTTTTCTGATGATGATGAATGATGAATGTTGAATAATGATTCAACTTTGAACATTGATTGAACTATTGAAGATTCTTTTGAGTCTTCAAGCATTCTTTCATTTTTTTGTTTTTTTCCTCTTGATTGTGTGTTGTGGACTTGTGGATAGTGGATTTGTAGTTCCACTGTTTTGGGTAACTTTGATTTTGATAATTTGGTTGGTAAATTTTAAGTTTTAATTGGATATTGACCGACCTATGGTTATGCTTATGGAGTGTGTGCCAATGTCTAGTATAATTTGAATTCTGATGTGCCCTAAATACATAATTCTTATATTTTATACAATACATAACTGTAGAATCCTTTTTGGATTCAACTGGGCCGCCCAAGTTCTGGGAGCCCGCCTAGGTGCTGGGCAACCTGGACCCTCCAGGCCGCCTAGGACCTGCCTACTGCTTTTGAAACTATGGTTAGAAGACTGCTAAGTAACAAATACAACCCTTCAAGTAAAAGTAAATCCCAAAAAAGTCCCAAATAATATCAAATATAGCCTTTAATAATAAATCCCCAAAAGTCCAAAGCAATTCTAAATCAACACTAAACAACTTAAAAGAAAGTTAAGAATAGAATTGTTGGGCTGCCCTCTCAAGTTTTCAACCCAATCCTTTTCTTTTTTCTTTTCTTTGTCTTTTTCTTTTTCTTCTTTTTCATTAATTCCAAATATCTCTGATTGCTATTCTTGAAAATTGGAAGTGAGGTCTCATATTGGTTGAATAGCAATCTTGTGCACCTAAGAATCGCAAATAAATGGTGAGGTGAAATCCAGATTCCAAAGACATCGGAAAGAGATTCAGAAATGGAATCATGACTCCTAACTTCCGGAATTGGGATCTGCGGCGATTCCTTCATGGAAAAGCAAAAGCTCAATTCCAAACTAGAATCACTCCTTGGGGTGGACAATTACCGTAACTACATTTGAGAGGCTATGATTGCCATTAAGATTCAAATGAAACATCTTATTGGCCAGTTGTTGCCCCTTTGACAGTCTAGGAGTGATCCCTGAAAAGTAGGGATTGAGATCCCAAATTAAAAAATCGCAATCCCATAGAGATTCATATTTTGGAGTACCAGCGAGAGATCCTGGAGAGAGATGGACACCTAGGTTATGAGATCCCAGTGACTATGGTTTGTTCAAACAAACTATGATGGATTGTCCATTTATATCATTAAGTTCCTATCTGACTTTTTAAAAATGAATAATTCTTATGGACTGGAAAACCATTAAAAATATTGCAATAGTAATCATCCTCTTATACAACAATCGAAAAACATTATTAAAATGAAATACAACACACAACAATACAAATACCATCAAAGCAAAACTATATGTCCACACCCTAAAACTACTTGCCAATCAAAGCATGAGATTTGTCTTTCTTGTGAATTCGGCCGATCTCTAGTTTTGATGCACACAACTCTACTAATCCTAAATTCAACCTTTTCTTGAATATCCAGTAGCAGTAATACTTGTGTATGTGAACTAAACCTTTTACCATCTCTTGCCATTGCCACCAAAGACCCTACAAACAAATCTAATCTTTTATTTTATTTTATTTTTGTTTTTTTAATGGTAACCCTAATCTTGGATTCTAAGAGTGTTGCTCATTTTGTGTTTCCCCATAAAGCCAAGCCATTTCCAATGAAGACCCAAACCAAATGTAGACAATCATCCAGGGGACCTATTAAATCTTCTTTTATTGAGTTCTTATGACCCAGTAAGAACCCCAAAGGCACAAAACTGACTTGCCCTTGGATTTTATAAACCATAGAAAATAATGTCACTCTAAAGCAACCAAATTTAGTTTCATGAATCAATTGGCTCGTAGAAGTTATAACAAATGGGATGTTTAGGCATGCAATTACTAAATATATAAAGCCCTCTATAGGAGAAACAAACCCTTATCGAAGTATATAGCCAATGATTCTAATTGATTGCAAATTCCCAAGACATAGGACCTAATAGCACATATTTCTTGAAAACAAATTTTTTTTTTTTTTGGCTGGATCATTGATTTAAAAAACGGACCGCCCAGCGCCTAAGCGGTCCAGAAGGCATGGGCGCTTCTCCCAGGCATAGGCGGTAAAACTGGGCGGTCCGTCCCTGGGCGACAACCTAGCCGGTACAGACCCACTTAGGCGTCGCCTAGCGCCCTGCCTAGAGGAGGAAAAAATGATTATATTTCATTGGATCGATCATCGAATCATCGAAGTGTTTCTCAAAGTTTTGAAATTCAAACAACCAAAGTAAGTGCATTTTTTAGATTTCTTGCTTTATTTTGAGATGTCTTCTTCAGGAGTTAGTCGAAGTGGATATCCAGGTTGGAAATATGGATACAACTCGAATCCAAATGACAAAAATTGCGTTAGATGCAATTTTTGTGAAAAATATACAAAAGAAGGCATAAACCGATTTAAGAAACATCTTGCAGGTATTAAGGGGAATGTTGCCCCTTGTAAAAATGTTCCTGAAGCTGTAAGAGAGGAGATTAAGCAACTTTTAAGTTATGCAAAACAAAAACAAGAACAAAATCCTTGTCATAGATCAATTTCTGCTACTCCTAGAAAAAGTGAATCGGGTTGGAAGTATGGATATAACCCAAAACCAAATGATAAAAATTGTATAAGGTGTAATTTTTGTGAAAAAGATACCAATGGGGGTATTAGCCGATTCAAAAAACACCTTGCTGGTGTTAGAGGTAATGTTGCTTCTTGTACAAAGGTTCTTGAAGCAGCTCGAGATGATATTAGACATCTTTTGAATTTTGAAGAACCAAAAAAGGATGAAAATAAGCCTTGTTCTATGGAAGTATCTTCTCCAGCTTCTAGTCGTCGGAGTGGTGATCCGGGTTGGAAGTATGGTTATATCCCGAATCCCAAGTGATAAAAATCATATTAAATGTAATTATTGTAGAAAAGATACTACTGAGGGCATTTACCTGTTTAAAAAACACCTTATTGGTATTACGGGGGATGTTGCCCCGTGTAAAAATGTTCCTAAGGCCACCAAGGAAGAAATTATACAATATTTGAGTTCAAAGAAGCACAAGAAAAAGGGTACAGCAGCCAAGACTCCTAGGGCCTCATCTGCACATACTAGTAAGAGGAAGGTAGAAGAAGATGAGGAAGAGGCAGATTCAGAAGAAACAGAGGAGGATGAATATTATATTGAAGAGGGAGATGACTCTGATGATGATGGCCTCAACTCTGATGCATATGATGAGGTTTGCACTATTGATAGTCCTTCTGATGATGATGATTGAAGACTCTTGCCTCTTGGTGTTGAGTGTTGAGTGTTGAGTGTTGAGTGTTGAGTGTTGAGTGTTGAGTGTTGAGTGTTGAGTGTTGAGTGTTGAGTGTTGAGTCTATTGACTGTTGTGTTGAGTCTGTTGACTGTTGACTTTTGTTAGACTGTAAAGTCTAGTGTTGAGTGACTTGAATCTATTGACTGTTGTGTTGACTTTTGTTAGACTGTATATTTTCTAAATTTCTGTATATTTTTGTTGAGTTGGGTGTTGTCTTTTATATCACTTGTATGGTTTTACAGTTTACTGTTTTAACAATATGAATTATCAAAATTCTCTTCTCGACTTCTTCTTCTTTTTTTTTTCTTTTTTTTTCAAGTTGGATTGTTGGAATATGGTATATTGGGACAATGGGATTTTTATTTTTTTTCAACTGGGCGCCTGCCTAGACCCCCCAGGCCGCCTAGGACCCTCCTAGCGCTTTTTGATACACTGGGCTGGATGAAAACCAAGGTTTTTTGTGACAAATACACAAGCCAGTTGTGTAGATTGTAAGTGAAAACTCTGTAACACCTTTTTGTTCAATGCAATATCATTACGGACATTTGGAAAGACCATGCTGTCATAATTTAGTTTTTCTACGATGATTCCTGATTCATTTGTACTATTATTCTAGGTTAAACTCAAAGAGGTCAACACTCATGGTGGCATGTGCCATGGCCAGTAACAAAAAGATATGGAAATGGAGGAAGGTCGGATTTTTCACCAATGACAATGCTACCACTGAGACGTAATTGATATACTCAGAGATACTAGCAGTTGGACACTGAAACGACCTATAAAATAGATAAAACGAAAAAAGATTTCATTGTGAAGCCCAGCTTCATGCATAGTTGAGTCAAAGTGGATCAAGTCCTTCAAATCAGGCGTTCAAGTTTCCAAACTAGATTCATACAACATTACATCCCCAATGGATGAATAGGACGAAGGGAGAGAGGGGACAAAGGGAGACAATGCAATCTATGTGGGCCTATATGGCTCAAAAACAAGAGCCCTTAGTTATTCTTATAAAATCATGGGTGACTTGAGAAATTGGGAATGATTTCCATTATGTACGTATAAGTTTTTTATTCTTCACAGGCAAATACATGATGTTGTCTAACTAGTATAAAGAAGCCAACGGTACCACATTCACTTCCCTAGCCCCTACATCAGAGTGAAGCACCCCACGATATTCTAGTTTCTATGACAATGAGAATTGAGAGACATGGTCTAAAACTTAAACAAACAATTATGACAATTTTGTTAGTCAAATAATAACAATCTTGCACATGACCCAATTAATTATTTTCATTTCACAATTAATTTGATTTACAAAAAATAATCATGAGCACCAATCCATCTATTTAGTTTCGAAGAAAAAATATTCAGATGTTCTAAGATATTTAGAGTTCTCCTTCGAGCTTACAAACTTCCCATGCCAAAACCACATCCATCTTACTTTCAGGCCAAGTACTGATGAAGGCATTCTCCAATACATGTGTCTCCACATAACATAGTTAATAATTTTCTTTTTTTGAAGAGGAAAAAAATTCTTGATTGACTCCAAATATCTTCACATGTATTTCCAATTTTCAATAAAATAAAAAATTTAGTGCATCCTGAAAATTATGGGGTTAACGGAAAACAATTTGTATTGTGACTTACAAGTTCTACAAGCTTCCTAGCAGATCTTATAACTAAATTAGTTCTCAGAAGAAAATTGTGAAAATAAGGTTTTGGACAAAACCTTCACTATAATATGGACTAGTGAATGACAGAAGCTTGAAATCACAGAAAAAGGAATAAGAGAAGCTGCATAATGGACGGTTAATATAAAAGCATGTGAAAGTCCTTAAACAAAGGTGTAATTTCTCAACATTTGCAATCCGACACAAAGATATTCATTTTTTCATTTTAAAAAAGAGAATGATTTCATGCAACGTTCTTAAAGTATTAAGAAAGCACACTTTCAAAAACTATGTCAAGGGCATTTCTTTTACCCCAATCAGTGTTAAAAAATTCGGCCACCTAGGCTTTCTAGGCAGGCCACCAAACGGAGGGGCCCAAGAGGCCATGTGCCTAGGGCTCGCCTTTTTCCCTAGGTACCCCCATAAGAGGGCTCCTGCAGGGGTGCCTAAGAGGGCCAAGGTGCCCACGTAGTGCCAGCCCTTAAAAACCAGGGGGGGGGGCGAACTTTAAAGGCATAAGCCCACACTGAAAAAAAAAATGCTACATCCTTAAAAAAAGTGCATAAGCCCCTTAAAAGAAAACTAAAAAGAAAAACATAAAAGGAAGAAGAAGAAGGAGAAGGAGAAGGAGAAGTGGAAGGCATGGTTCAAGAGAAAGAAACTATGTCAAGAATAAAAAGGGTAATCGCCATGAACATTCAAGAAAGCCTCCTCTATTTCTCCTTTCTCTCTCTCCACTTTTTCCTCCCTTGCACAAATGAGAGCTGGTTATCGCAAAATCAGCAGGGAAAAAAAACAATAAGAAAAAAAACATAACTGCCGTTAAAGAGCAAAAACATTCCTCTCTCTCCCCTCTTTTTTCTCCTCTCTCTGCCACCTAGGTGGCCAAATCCGACTTTTTGAACATTGATTTTTAAAAACATGATTTTTTCATCTAATAACAATCTCAAAAAAATTGAAATTTAAAATCGCACTTTAAAGTGTTTTTTTTCACTGAATGAACATAAGTCGTCCATTTGATGGATGATTAAATCCAGGCCTTAAAAGGACTTTTTTTTTTATGTAATTTTAAATTGTAGATGGTCTTATGATCGCTAGACGAACAATTTTAAGGAAGAAAAAATTTATTTGAGTTCTTAACAGCCTAGATCCCAATATCCACCAAATGGACTGCCGGGATTCATTGTTGGAGAGGGACTCATTTTTACTTTTTCTAAGGTGCAAATTAATTTTTGGTGTTTCTTTTTTGGGATTCATTGATGGGATGAAAAGAGTGAGTATGCAAAATTTGAAGTCATGCATATGCCACGAACATGGTTTTTCAAAAGACCTATTTAATATCACTTCCCTTTATAAAATTCAATGATCCTACAGAACAAGAAAAGATACTATAAACTAATGACAAATGCCACATGTATGAGATACCTTCAAAAGCCGATAAGTAAATAAAGAAAGAGAATAAACCCTGCACTGATGAAATTAATCCCTCTTTATGCATAAGAAGTTAACTGGGCAGCATAAAGGGACAATCTTATATGGATATTTCAAGAGAACTAGTGTGGAGATTCAAGTATTCAACATTTGACCCATAGTTGATCCAAACATATAAAGTGTCTTAACCAATTGGTTTTGAAAGAAGTTTCGTATTACAATCTTAAATAAGGTTTGGAGAGTCTCTCTTCCCACTTTAATTTGGGTCATGCAGCAAGAAAGAAACATATAAGAGCCTCTCTCCCGACACTGATTTGGATCATATGGCAACAAAAAAACCAGCAAGCAAAGGCACCTTACCATTCAAGGGACACTAAGGAAGATGATACGGAAGATTTGCAATAGTAGCCCCTAATCAGGAACAAAAATTAAAGAGTAATAAATGAAATATGGGAAATACAAAATCCCAAAATGACTTTGAGTAAGATAGAGCATGTGTAGTGGTCTAAATGTCTGTAGAGAGATGGAGATATAACACAATGTCTGTCTGACCTGTTGTAAATTTTCATCCATATCAATACAGCAAGCGGGGTACCCTCCAAAACCCCTGCTTGCATAGCGAATAATAATAGTAATAATAGTAATAATAATAATAATAATAATAATAATAGTAATAATAGTAATAATAATAATAATAATAATAATAATAATAATAATAATAAGAGGGATTGAGAAAAATAAACTTTTCTTCTTATTGTGCATTATACAATATGAACCATTCACATTGAGAAATTTAAAATTAAGAAAAAAAGTAAAGGAAATTAAAAAAAAAAAACTTACGTGAGATCCAACCCTAGCATTTTGATACGCTCTGAGAACACGCTCTGAATTAATCGCCACCAAATTATCTACCTTTCTGAACTCTGGATACAAATGGTCCACTGCTTCAACCACCTGCATTTCCAACAAACAATAAAAATGGAATTAGGTTTCACTTTTCAATAATGGAAATTAGGGTTCCATAGAACATAGTCCTCAGAACCATATTTAGCAATTAGCGTTTGGATATCAGAGAAACCTAAAAAAATAGGGATTACCTCTGGAGCAAAGGGATAATGAGAAGCAACAGCAGGTTGATAGCTTGAACGAATTGAGGACGTAGCCCCACAGGTTCTTCTTAGAGAGCATGGAGGATAAATGACAACGAAAGACTGAGATAAGGTCCACATTTTTCAAGAGTGAGAGAGGGGGAAAGGAAAGGGGCAATGGAGGGCACTGAACTGATTAGGTAGGTGATGGGTTTCAAATGAGAGAGGGAGGGGATGGAGGGAAAAGATAAGGAGATTGTCTTTCAAAAAAGGAAGAGGAACCTGTTTATGCGCATTTGTAGTAAACACGTGTGTTGTCAGAAGTACGATGTTCACTCATTTCATTCGTACGTGCTCGATACCATTCAAAAAGACGTGGGAGGCAATTACTATAATGTTGCACAAGCGGAAACTTGGCTCGCCCAAACGCAGTATACGGAGTTGAAGAAAAATGTAAAATGCTGAAATATAAAGGGGAAACTTTATATAGAGCCGAGGCTCAAAACAATCAAATTAGAACCTACGTCAAAAATTTCACTAGATGAGGTTGTTTTGATGCTCAAAGACCCTCAAATTGATCATCTTGACATCAAGATGCATAGACATGAGAAAAAAATAAATTTCAGGCTTTGGAAATAGTGTATTTTGTAACGTATTTTTGGACCGTCAATTTATAATACTTTCAAGTTTTCATAAATATGTCAATTTACACTATTTTTTAAGCTTTAAACTTTATAAATAAAAATCAAAATATATTTTAACATTATCACAAAGATTTCCAGTATTGAAACCGCATCTCTTGACACTATTTGAAGGTAGGCTCTACTTTGATTGTTTAAAGCCTATGCTCCATACAAAACACGCCTTAATATAAAAGGGAAAGTATAAAATGAGACCATTTACCTTTGATACCAGGTGGTCACATTAATCTTGGCTGCAATTATTCTATAGACTAAGCTCAAACTTCAAAAGAAATTTTATTGAACTTTGTGACACATCCAAGCTATCAAATTTCATATTAGATGGTTGTACGTAATTGTGACTCCCTTGTATCAAAGGTAAATAGTCTCATTTTATACAATCCCAATATAAATTTAGTAGAATAAATAATTCAAACCAACATAAAAGGTCAAAATGGGTTGAAAGAAATTTATAATACATGAATTTAGAAAAAAATTGATTTGTGATTGGAGGCATTTTAGAAAATAAAAATATATGAAAAAGGCAATATTAGAGAAAAACTTACAAATTATTATAAAAATATTCAAAATACGTATAAAATATTTATACTTTTATTCTAAAATTTATATATTTTCATAATTTTTTTAAAAAGAATCAGCCCAAGTTTTACCCAAGTATTGGAATCAGTATGGGGCAAAATCTGAGTAACTCCACTGGATCCAAATGGACTCAATGAAGTTTCTAAACTGTTAGATAATTGGATGGGCGAAATGGAGGCTAAAACGTTTCGATAGGGAATTTTATAAAAATGCAAATAGAGATTGAGGACTTTTCTATTTATAAACATGTCGAAATCGCTCTCTCAATATGGTGTTTTGCCCCCTTATTGATATAAGTTACATGGATCGTAGCACCGGTGTCTATCCACCAACCTTAATTTTTATCTATCAGGCTTTGAAGCTTTGAAGGCTTTTTCTAGTGTCAACATTCATTTGAATAATGACCAAGTTTTGCTACAAATAAATATAGCACACTTCCTGTTCCTTTTTAGATTTTTTATTCTTAGGTATGTTTTTTAAATTTTGAGAAGAGAATGACCTCTTACATTTCGAGCCATGAAAGTGGTTGTTCATGTTAAATTGGTTCGGTTTCCAACCCAACAATTGACAATCTAAGGGTTACAAAGCACGTGAAGTGCAAAGTGCGCCATCAAATGTCCTTGCACCGTTGCACATGCACATGCGCTTCACATGCTTTATGTGCTCCACGCATACACAAACACTATCTCCTTTGTTCAATGAACATAATGAATGGTATTCTTTCTACATAAATGCCACTCTTTTTGCATTATATTATTAAATGTAGGACTAAAGCCCACCACTTTCTCTCTCTATTTATTTAAAATTTAAAAAGAGATCTAAAACTATTTTATTTATAAATGCTTTATGGTGTTTTCCAAACACGGAAATATTAACATGAACATTGCCTAATCTTTTGGGTGGAACTATTGTTAAAAAATTGGGTTAGGAAGTTGATATGGCTGCTGATTGCATGGTCAGGATCGGCCCAAATATGTGATTCAATAGAAAAAAATTACCAAATAAATGAAAATATTTGCATAATGTCATATTACATATGTCTATTTGATGATCTAAAATCTAAAAAACATAAAAAAACAAATACACAACAAAATTGGAATAACATAAATTATAAAAGGGAAAATATCTCTATAACCCTTATTTTTAAGTTTCATTTCACAATAGACCCAAGGTTTTAAAAGATATCTTGGAACATAAAACTTGTAAATTTTATTTCTTCTAACCCCCAGAGCAAATTTAAACTTGTTTTTTTAGGCCAAACAAATATGAGTCATCATCCCAAAATTTTAGAGAGAGAAGGGCTTCATGGAGGTGAGAGGTTATCGGGAGGAGAGAGAGAGGTGTTTGAAAAAATACGGGAGGAGAGAGTGAGTGAGAGAGACACAGGAAGAGAGGGAAAGATAGAAGTTTGGGGTATATAAGTGAAGAGAGAGAAATGATTAGGTTCAGAAATATCATGTATTTCTCACACTTGTTTAGGCTAAAAAATAGGTTTAAAGTGGCAAGGGGGATAGAAAATATCTTTTGAAACTTTGGGTTGATCAAGAAATGAAACCTAAAAATAGGGGATATGGAGATATTTTCCCATTATAAAAACGAAGCTACTATCCAATTCCATAAGGGACCATTTGGATCCAAGAAAAAATATTTACAAAAAATGGGTTTTTAGTATGATTCCCAATTTTGAATTAAAAATTTAGGGTGGAGTATTCTTCTCCCATAAACAAAAAACAAAAAAATAAAATGAGCATATAGATTGTTCCTTGTATTTAACCCCATTTTTAGGGAAAATATATCTTTCAAGTTACATTCAGATTTTATATAAACATTAAAAACCCATTTCAAAGGAAATATTTTTTAAATAAATTTATAATTCACAAAAAATAAAAATTTCGAGACAACAATTTTCAGCAATCAGAACACGGCCCAAGAAAATCGGCTTTGCTACCTTGGTGCCTGGCAATTCCATTGGTGCGCCAACGTCATCAACATGCGTAGATTGGGTTGCCAAACTCGCCCCCATCTATTGATTTCCTCGTCAGAAAAACTTATCTTATTGAGAAGTCAATAAATGGTGGTGCAAAATTTTGTTGTAAGGGCAATTCGTCTCCAAAAATTGGGCACCCGTCAACTTGTGTAAGCCACGGCAGATGGTGTCAACGGTTGAAATATGACAAATAGCACCTCATATAGCAATTGAAAAAGTCTCAAAGCTGGGATGGATGAATGGTTTAGGGCTAGCAATAAGACTTAAAAAAAGTAGGGGATGTAAGGGTGACTATAGACCCCTGACCACCCAAGACTAGAACCGACTTCAGGTTCGAGTATGGATCCAAATACTATTTGATTCCGGGTCCAGTTGGACCGGATCCATATTCGTAGTCATAGGATAAGTAATGGTAATCATGTGTTTTTAAGCGTTCGCTAAATGTTCATATTGTCATAATATTAGCAACATTTACAATATTATTGGCAAAAAAAGGGGGGGCGGGGTAGAAGGGGAAAAAAAAAAAACTCATAATCATAGGGTGGCAATGGATCCCCCAAACCTGCGACCCGATGGGTCCAAGTATGGATCCAAATTTTGGACTCGACTATTTGGGCCCAAGTCCAGCATGACCCCGACCCGTTGTCACCCCTAAGGGCATGGGTTATAAATTGTGGCCCGGGGGACTGGCTAGGGCCAAGTTCGACCCTCTTTTTCTTTCCCTTTAGTTTTTTCTTTTATTTTTCTTCATTTATTTTTGGCCCTGCCTAATCCTACCGATGGCATAGCTTGCCCAGGCCCAGCCTGATGCCACCATAGAGTGGTTACGGGCTTCTCAATAGTGGGATTTTTATCCTGTCACGGCAAATATAATTGTTTTGTGGGTGCGGTTTGTATAGGGCCTAGGCTCAGCCTACCTTCAAATAGCGCCGAGAAATGTGTTTTCAAAATTGAAAATATTTGTGATTGTCTTAAAATATATTTTCATATTTATTTGTAAAGTTTAAAGTTTAAAAACTAGTGTAGATCGATAGATCTATGAAAATTTGGAAATCTTGAAAATTGATGGTAAAAAAATGCGATATAAAATACACTATTTCCAAAACTTGAAATCCACTTTTTTTCTCATGTCCATGCATCTTGATGTCGAGATGATCAATTTGAGGATAGTTGGGTATCAAAACACCATCTTCTAGTGAAAATTTTGGGGTAAATTCAAATTTGATTGTTTAGAGCCTCTCTATATCAACTTTTCGCATTGTTTAATATAGCATTGTGCCCTCATAAACATGAAGTAATATTTGTTCATGCATATAATATTGACCAAAAGGATCCTATATTATGATATAGATACCATATGCTAAAGTTTGGTGGCTCAAGAAAATGACAAAAGGAATAGAGAGAGAATCGCCAAATCGTAATAAAGTACAATCAATGCAGGCCAATAAATAAGATTCCAATCTAGTCCGTTACATTTGGCCTTGATTTTTGGAGCCCATTTACTAAGTTGCATGGATTTACTTTACTGTATTCCTACCCCAAGTAACATGTCAAAAGGCACAAAGCTATAACCGCCTTTTCCAGTTCAAAGTTAATGTCATGAGAGATTTTCAATATTTTTATTTTCTTAATGAAATTCTCAAGAAAATAATACTATTAGGACTGTTATTGGGCTTTGGGCCAGGTTCAGGCGGGCCGTTGTGGGCCACTCTGCTTTCGGGCAAAATATTTTATGTTATCAAAATATTTTATGTTATTGAAAGTCGATTCTGGACCTCTTCAATATAGTTTTGGAGGCTTTACATTAAAGTGCACCTTAACCACCAAAGTCAAAATGTTGGAACTCAAATAATTCAAAGTGAGACTTTCAAAGTTTACTGTTTTCCTAATGAAATTCTCAAGGGAATATAATTGAGGTAAATATTATGTCATATTGAATGTGAATTTTGTACCTCAGACATTGATTTAAAGGCTTACAGCCTATTGCACCCCCAACCACCAAGCCAATATGTTGAACTCATATTCAATGAGTTTTGGCTCCAAGTGGGGAGCAAAAATATGATGATAAACTTAAGGCAGAGGATGATAAACAATTAAACATTGATTATGATAATAAATAATACTCTTTTAACCATTTTGTGATTTTTTTTTGCAGATTTTTAGAACCTACTTGTCATTTTATGTGGAGTCTGATTAATGTCTCAATTGTATTATAGTATTCTAGCCAATTGTATAGAAAATTTTTATTTTCGATAATTCATTGAAAAAGAAATTTCTTATTGATTTTATAGTACTCTGACTTTCTTAATAAAATCCTTGGGAAGCAAAGATCATATGCTGATAGCGATATCTAACATGTTTTACTAGGTGGATACTTCAGAGCTCGAAAATGAAGAAAGATTTCCAGGTAATGTGGTACATGCACTGTGGTCATGCAAGCTTTCCATGGCAACAAAAAAGTTTAAAGTCATAATATCCTCAGCGAATTTTCCGTTCTCCATTTTTAAAATCAATGTATCAATGCGCATGGATGCCAAAATATCTCGAGCGAATTTCCCTTTCAACATTTTTAAAAGATAGTGATATCTAACATGTTTTACTAGGAGGACACTTCGGGGCTCGAAAATGAAGAAAGATTTCAAGGGAATGTGGTATAGGCAATGTGGTCATGCAGACTTTCCATGCCAACAGGAGATTTTAAAGTCATAAAATCCTCAGCGAATTTCCTGTTCTCCATTTTTAAAACCAATGTATCAATGCCTATGGATGTCAAAATATCTCGAGCGAATTTCCCGTTCATCAGTTTTAAAAGATGGTGATATCTAACATGTTTTACTAGGTGGATGCTTCGGGGCTCGAAAATGAAGAAAGATTCCAAGGTAATGAGGTACATGCAATGTGGTCATGCAAGCTTTTCATGCCAACAGAGGATTTTAAAGTCATAATATCCTCTGCTAATTTCCCGTTCTTCATTTTTAAAACCAATGTATCAATGCGTTTGGATGTCAAAATATCTCAAGCAAATTTCCCTTTCAACATTTTAAAAAGATAGTGATATCTAACATGTTTTACTAGGTGGATACTTCGGGGCCTGAAAATGAAAAAAGATTTCAAGGTAATGTGGTACAGGCAATGTGGTCATGCAAGTATTCCATGCCAACATAAGATTTTAAAGTCATAATTTCCTCAGCGAATTTCCTGTTCTCCATTTTTAAATCCCATGTATCATTGCGCGTGTATGTCAAAATATCTCGAGCGAATTTCCCGATCACCATTTTTAAAATCGCTTTATTGGTGCGCATGGAAAACATTTACTACATCGAGATTCGAAATCTTGGTTCGTTGTCAAGGCTGTTACCATTTTGGGACGGAGGCACTTGGTTCATTGTCCGGGCCATTACTAAGTTGGCACTCAGGCTTGGCTCAGAGGTGGCATTACTATATTGAGATTTCGGGGCCTTATCTCCACCAGTCAGATTGTTACCATGTTCGGAGCTCTTGGCTCCGTTATTGCCTCTTGTTTATGTGATAAGTTTAGTACTATGCTAGGATTTGGTCACTTGATTCAGTGGTAGACCCTCTTGGTTTGGAGTCGAACCCTTACTATGCTGCGATTTGGGGTTCTTGACTCGGGTGTTTGGGCTCTTTGACTTCCCAAACCAAAGAGGTCACTGTTATCCTACTAGTTTCCTAGATGCCAAGTGACTCTTAATGGCCTTCAATAACTTCATTATTTTGGGCTTAATCTCAAGGAAAATAAGAAAAAAATCGTGGGTGAAATTTCATGGAAAATTTCTAATTGGAAATATTTCATTTTTTTGACAAGTGATTGGAAATACTGTAATGATTTGGCTAGGTTTTTATTTATTTATTTTAAAGAATATCTTATGGCACACCAACCAGTAGAACTAGATAAGACTGATTTAAGTATTTCGAGTAGGTGAGGTGAATTGCTCAACCGTACATTAATTCCATTTATTGAGTTGCTTTAGGAAGTAAGGAGATGGACCAAACATCATATTTCTAGAAAGGCAAACAGTCTGGTGCCACCCTTTTTTATTTTTATTTTTTGGAACTTTAACCATGAGATTTCATTCAAGAATAAAAAAAATACACAAAGGTGAAACCAAAGAAGAGGTTAATGGGCACCCTCTTTGACAAATGAATCTGCCTCCATATTAGCATTACCATAACAATAAGAAATTTCAACCCACAAGGAAAACAGGAATGCGCTTTGATATATATTTAGACAAAAAATCAGCAAGACCGCACAAAATCTTCAATTAAAAAAAAAAAACAAAAAACAAGAGAGGAATGGTAATGGGGATAAACACTATTGTGTGTAGATTTACTTAGTCGTTGAAAATTTGCAAGTGGAAGTTAATTAGTCAAAAACAAATCCTAATTATTATCGGGTCGTTGATAAGACTTTATTAATATCTAAATTTGCATCATGGAATAAAAAAAGGAAAAAGA
Organism: Amborella trichopoda; assembly: GCF_054954075.1. NCBI lineage: Eukaryota > Viridiplantae > Streptophyta > Magnoliopsida > Amborellales > Amborellaceae > Amborella > Amborella trichopoda. The sequence continues at coordinate 50,947,802 of NC_142337.1, forward strand.
AGGTGCGGTTTTTATAGAGCTGAGGCTCTAAATAATCAAAGCAAAACGCACTTTTAAATAGCGTCTAAAAATATGGTTTCAATACTAGAAATCTTTGTGATAGTCTTAAAATATATTTTTACTTTTAATTACAAAATTTCAAGTTTAAAAAATGGTGTATATCCATAAAAAATTAAAAATCTTGAAAATTGACGGTCTAAAAATACATTATAAGATACACTTATTTTTAAAACTTAAAACCTATTTTTTTTCTTATATCTATAAATCTTAAAGTCGAGATAATCAATTTGAGGATATTTAGACATAAAAAAAGAACCTCTCGGAGTGGAGTGAGATTGTTGAGGTCCGGTCTAATTTGATTATTTAGAGCTTCGGCGCTATGTAGTTTTGTTCCTTATAAAAATAGCGATCGTGTTCACCACCACTGGGGGGCCATTGAGTTAATCGGAAAAAGTAGGGAGAGAGAGAGAAGGTGAAAGAGCAAGACACCTGTCACGAATGGACTGAATACTCTCTCTTTCTCTCACCTACTCTACGCCGAACCCCTATGTTTCTCTCTCTTAAAACCACAAAATTTCATTGATATTTTTTGTTTTTAGTAGGAAAAAGCTGACGCCTTGTTTTAAATGTACTGAAAAGGATTGGGTAGCCTTTTACATTACCCCGGCATATATATTGGTCTAAAACTCCAGCGCGGTTTTGCGGTGCCCAGAAAAACCATGAAAGAAATCCATGTACAAAGGAGGTCATGCAATAGGCCTTCAAAGGCCAAATGGTTCATCCAGTTTGGCCACCCTCCTTATTACCCCCAAAAAAACCCACTTTCTCTCTCTTCATCTCTCTCACGTTTCTCCACCAATATTCCCGGAGGTGGACTCGGAGCCTCTCTCTAAAAACCCCTTCGCCTCCCCCTCTCTCTCTCTATATAACCTCCCCTGGTTTTGAAGGAGGAGAGAGAGGAAGCATGGAGGGGAAGAGGAAGGCGGTGGTGTTCGTGGAGGAGGCGGAGGAGGAGGATGGAGGTGTTATTTTTGGAGATGAAGACTTGAGTGAGATTAGTGGGTTGAGGAGAGAGAGAGAGTACATCGAGGTCACATGCGGGTGTACGAGCTTTCGATATGGAGACGCTGCTGGCAAGCTCAGGGTCTTCGTACGTGGGGACCTTGAGATCAGCTGTGAATGTACGCCTGGTTGTGAAGAAGGTAAAGCTGATCTGCTTTTTCACATCTTCATGCCCAGGAAAGGGACCTCCCCCCCCCTCTCTCTCTCTCTCTCTAACTCATCCCCTCTCTCCCTCGTCTTATTTTATGGGATGAAGGCTCTTTCTCTCTCCTATGTCTTTTTCTCTCTCTTGTTTGGTTTTTGTCTCTTGAGTTTTTTATTCATTGATGGGAAACGAATGTTTGGTTCAGTGTGAAAGTATTTTCGGGTTCTGCTTATTTTATTGTTTTTATAATGAAATAAGATTTTCATATGCGGTTGATCCTGTTTTTGTGATGAGGATTGGGATTTCGTTTAAGGATCAGTGAACTGTTTGGGAATATGGTTCTTTGAATCAAAGCTTGTTTTCATATCTGGTTCTTTGTACTTCTCTGTGCACTGTGCATGTTGAAGAAGTCGATCTTCAAGCTTATGGTACAGATGCCATTCGTTTCACAAATGGCTAAGGCACACTGAGCTGTAGCTCCCATGTAGATACGAGCTTGCTTATATATATAATGAGAGAGAGAGAGAGAGCAGCATAAGCATGCATGTGCACACACACATGCAAGCATTCACACACATGCTAATGTACGCATGTATGTGTGGCATGCAGGCTCTTGCATAAACACCTCTCTCTCTGTACATCTCAACCTCATCTCTGTATGTGTGGCATGCGTATGTTTGTGTCTGGACGCTTCTATGTTTAGAAAATAATTGAACAAATAAATATATGTTTTTTTGTGTTGTATGCTTATATATTTATTTAGTTATGAACATGATGGCTTGAGTCGTTTGTATGTCTGTATGTATGCATGTGTATGTATGTATGTATGCATGTGTATGTATATATGTATGTATGTTTAAATGTATGTGTATATATGGGTTAAGATGGGTACTGTAGATGAATAATGCGAATTGTAACAATGTAAGTTATAGCATGGTGAACTTGCCTATCTTGCAATCATGTCCTTCATCACCGAGATTCTAAAAAATTTAGTTAATTGTAAAAGATAATGGCTTTTGTTGGTTGTTGAGGCATCACATGACTTCTGTCTTTGACCATTAATTTTTGTTTTATCACTGATGAATATCATAAAAAAGGTTCTTAAAAATGAAAATAGTCTGCTTTAATGGTGTAGAGTCACCTTAATGACAGTTTTGAAAGAAGAGATGGGACAGATAGAGCATTTTAGAATTGTGAAAAAAATGTCTTGCATCTCTTTTTTATTAAATATACAATTACTAATTTGCTATTAGGAAATCAGAAAATGCAATAAATAATCAATAAAGTTCTAATCAGGATATAGCGACAATATGGGATCATAGTTCACCACCCATTGTCTGGGTCACAATTCACCACTCAGTAATCTCCTAGGACAATGAAACCATGCTGACACTCTCTTCAAACTGATGCATTCCAAGATCGTTAGTAGTTTGAGTAGGAACTGATTATTCAAGTGAGGCATGGCCTCCCTAAAAATGTCTGGCAACTGTTATAATATGTCATGTATGAGTGAGATGTTCAAGTTCATAATGCCCCAGATTGTGCAACACTTTGCGGTTTGTTCATGGATACATGCTATTTGGAGTGCATTAGTCATCAGCATAAGATGGGGCTTGGGTAGGGCTAGAGCCTGTGTAAGACCATACTATCTCATTAGAAGTTGAAGACATAACACAATATTTGGCTTGGATGCTGGCTTACTGACAGTGTATTGCTTCTTGTACATCTCAAAAGTTCAGGACTTCCCAAAAAACAAAGTTGCTTTTGGTTGAACACAACACTTACATACGCTCAAAACTCAAAATGGGAATCGGTTGAAGTCCTCGAGCTATTGTGCATTACGGATACATGGTATGTGACGGTTGGATAGACTAAGCTTGTGAGTTGTAAGCAGCCATCATTCAGACAAGCTCATCATCCTTGCAGCACTTTACATTGACCTAAGTATCAAGAACCTTTTTGGTTGTGAAATGGGAAAAGGTTGCTGATGTCATGGGAGTACTTCTGAGCAAATAGCTCTCGGGAGGCTTACATAACCCGAATTCAAAGTAGTAGCCTTTGGCCCTTTGCTGATATCTTACCTCCAAGATAACATGCTTGACTTCTCAGATCAAGTTCATGGGGTACCTTTGAATTTATAATTGCATAGTTGGCTTTTTTGATGCAGCACACCAGATGCACTATGTACATAATCAAACATAGGAGGTATTACGTAGGCTTTGGTGCTAATAAGCTTACACTCTGAGAAAAGTGCATGATGGAATACATTGTTAAATTTTTTCCAAAGGTGTCAAATGGTGGATGGACGCAACAAAATTTTATGGCATATAAGATGTTCATGTCGGCTATAGGGAGGATGGTTTCCTCCATAGCTACTGGGATCGGGATTGAATTCGATCCACGTAGGGATTGGGTCTAGACGATCATGACAAGCAGAAAGCTCCCTATATTGGGTCTGGGATGGGGCTACCAAATACTGGGAAGAGAGCACCCTAAAGAAATTGCAAGTTTTAGAAGCCTATGACTTACCAAATATGGGTTAGAGTTACTTAAAAAAAAAGGTGTTAGAGAATGTAAATCTTTTCGATTGTTAGGGGTCTTAAAGATTGAATAAGAGATACTTATGGGTTAGAGTTTCTTGGAAAAAAGGTTCTTTGGGTGGATGGTGCAGACTGGGCTGAGTCTACTTGGACTTGCTGGAGTCATTCAGACTGCCACAGTTCTGCACCCGAGCCTCTTTTTCTTTCATTGCTACCATCTACAAAATGCATACGTAAGCATGCATAGACAGAATTAGACATCTACATTAGTAAGCATGCATAGACAGAATCGGATAGCTTTACACCAATATATTGAGATATATGTATTTACATATGTGTAAACCACTTAACTCTTTATATTTAATCTTGAGCCTTTGCTGCTGATTGTCACCTGCTTCTAAATTGTAGTTGTAAATCATTCTATGGAAAGATGTGATATGACTTGAGAGTTGGAATGGACTCTTTAAAGTGAGTCATATTTTTAATGTAGAATTGTAGATGATGAACAAGAGCAGATAATCCTTGGTTTGAAAAAGTATTGCATGATTTTGGATTGTTACAGTAAACTTATTGTTTCTTACAACTATTTAATTTTTGTAAAATCATTCTTTTGCGTTAAACCTAGCTTTTGTACTATGTATGCTATTTCTCTTTATTCAAATGTTAACAGTTCAAAAAAAGAAGAAACAAAGAACCTTATATGCATTCAATTTGAACCTCGATGTATCTTCTAATGTTTGCCAATGCACTACCATTGATTTATGGCTCAACAGATTTGCCTATCCATATCCGGAACTGTGTTAGTTGAAGCCGACCAAAACTAGGCATTTCTATAAGGGTGTGGCTTGTATAAGGTTACGACCTTAAACAATCCAAAGAAGGTGCACCTCCATATTTTATCATAAGATGTAATTTTGGTGTTAAAAATTCATAGGATGGCCTTATAATCCGTTTTCATCTCTAATTATCAATTTTTAAACTCCAAAAATAGTTCAAATCAAGTAGATCTATAAACACATGAAAATCTTGTAAATGGACGGTCTAGATAATATGTTGCAAGATGCACTATTTTTTGGACTCGAAATATTTATTTTTTCACATAGTCATACATTTCGATGTCGAGATGATCAATTAGAGGGTTTTCCAACGTCAAAACAACCTTTTTCAATGGATTTTTGAGGTGCACTTTAATTCTACATTTAAGATTGCAACTTTATATAAACTTTTTCCTTTCTATAAATATATTTATGTAGCTAATTGTTAAATATCTATTTCTTAATATTTAATCATCTAATTAGATAACTACAGTTGTCATCTTTCAGCATTTTCTTTCTTGTCCATCAATTATGTTCACATGGTCTCTGATTTCTGGGACTAATTTCCAGTCATTTGTATTTGACAGATAAGCTCACACCTTCTGCTTTTGAGAAACATGCGGGGCGAGAGACGAGAAAGTGGAAGAACAATATATGGGTGATAATGAGTGGAGAGAAGGTTCCTCTAGCAAAAACTGTGCTGCTTAAATACTACAATGAGGCTTCTAGAAATGGTAGTGGGGGTCATAAAACCCAGAATGGAAAACCCTGCCATCGAGATGAATTTGTTCGCTGCACACAATGCAACAAGGAGCGCAGGTTTCGGCTCAGAACCAAAGAGGAGTGCCGTATTTACCATGATGTTATAGCAGATACCCATTGGAAATGTGCTGATATGAAGTTCTCCAAGTAAATCTTTCCCCTTGCAATGGTATATGTATCTCATGTACATTTAGTTAAATCAGTGTGCATACACGTAAATATCCATGCACTCGTTCCCCCATTACAGAAGGTCATGAACCAACTTCACATGTATATACTCACACTTGTATATGCATCCTACGACAATGTGAAATCTGTTGAAAACGAAGCTCATTGAAATATGATGTTTATGTTTCTGCAGTTGTTTCGATTGGTTGATTCCTTTTCTCATTGAGTTTTCATGGTCCCTAGTATCTTAAAACTCTTGATATACTAATATGCCAGTGCAGTCATTTCGCACAATCACGAACTCACACCATGTATGTCTCTCATTCATCTATGTGATGTTTGTACGTGTGTTCACCCACCTATGCAGGCTTTCACATAGACTCTTAAAAGACTTAAAATGATGCCACAAAATAGAGGTAATTAATGGCAAGATTCGTGTATGCTGCGAGATGAACAAGACTCAAGCGAGCATGGTCAGATGAAACAACATTTAAAAGCAAACTAGTCGTGGCTGGTGCGAAGCAAGCCTCCACTAGCTTGCACAGGCCAAAGTCTTTAGAAGCTATGGCTTTCTTTGCATTATGCAGCCGTATGAAGCATGCTCAGGGTTTGTACCCTGAAAATTAGAAGATAAATGGCTCCTAGAATCGAACCTCTATAGAAAATTGGGACACTTTTACAATTTCATTATGTTTTGTAGGACTTCAATTTCAAAAACCAAGTAGATACCTATTTATTCCAATTCCTCCTCACTCTGAATCTAGCAGCCAGTTTTCATTCTTTCTACAATGGTCATAATGCCTCATCACAACTGATTCTTCTGCTTCTTACTTAATTATCTTCTCACATCAAAATCTAGGGATGGTTGAGGAAGAACCATGTTCCAGGGTTTCATGGGTAGAAAATGAACAGATTTTACTTGGATTGACCTTTTTCTTTTCTGTTATTTGTTACCTTTTACTTTCGATTAATTAACAGATTTGTTGTGTAATGTATAGATGTTTAGGTTTGGTAAATGCATAGTGGAGCTCGGTTCTTTGTCTCAATTCCTTGGTGGTGGATTCAATTCTCAATTCCTTAGTCTTTCATATTATATATATTGTACATATCCAAGGACTATTGGTATCTTCTGTTAGCAACTTAGCATTGGCATTGTTTGGCATAAGAACTTGTATATCTTAGTTTGGATCCCTTGGTTGCCATGTAGGTGTCACAGTATGTTCCCTAACATCATACATACATGAGCCGTTAATATAAGTTGTTTTATTGGGCAGCTTATTTTTCTATTGGATATTCCGATAGATTTTTAGTTTTTCTTGAGAGGTTACTAAAGGTTTGGATCCTTAAATGAAATTCTTTTACAATGACCAATAATATTTTTCTAGAATTATAGTTTTTCTTCCATAGCTGCACCTCTGTCCCGTGACTAAGGAAAGTTTTTATGTCACTTGAACTTATGTTTTCCTTCCCCTTTTTCTTTTGATGGGTATGTTGGGCATCACTTTTGCTACTTCATTGCATCTCTATGTGCATTGACGATGATTCCATCTAGTTTTACCTCCGTAACCGCACCTTTGTCCATGGATTATTGAAAGCATTTATGTTATAGAAGTACATTATAGTTCTACTTATGCTTCTCATTCCTGTTTTTCTTTTGATGTGTATATTGGGCGCTTCTTTTGCTACTCCATCATGTCTCTAGGTCCACGACAATGTTGACATCTAGCATAATGATAAGCTTCTTTAATTCACTGAGGACAGCTGCTTATGTTTCATAGGAATTTGTTAGCAGGGTGAGATGATATACTTCCCACAAAACCTACCTTAGAGATTTGATGAAGGAAACTAGAAAGTAGGAATAGATTCTTGGTTGAATCTTATGCTCTTCCTGTTTGGGGTGGCCGGAGATTCTGAAACTGTGACAAGAACCCTGCGGGCCAGAATATATGGAATGATTAATAGTAAGTAAAGGGGTTGTATTGAATGTGGTAAGAGTACCAGAATAGGATAAATTTTCTCTTTGTCAGTGGCCTAGATAGGAAATTCATTGGAGCGTGTGGTTTTGCCTCTTTTGGTGCGTGCTGGGATTTGTTAGGTTCTTGTTGAGATGGAAAATGATATCAAATTTTCAGAGTTTATGGTTGTCACCATCGAAGTCAATAGGCATAAGTTAAGGAACCAAAGTCAAGATATTTCTACAAAAAGATCTTAGCTGGTCTGGAAAGGATGGAAAGTACAATGAATCTGAAGGAGATGTTGATTACCTCTTTTTCCAATGCTCCATACCCTGACCAGCCTTGAAAAGAATCTCAACTAGACTGATAGTAGAGCACCCAACCCTATTAAAAGATTAAAACAAATGATGAAGGTCCACGGTAATTAGGAGTTTGGAGCGGCTCCAAAAACTTTGTGTATCATTGCAAAGAAAGAAATTGGCATAGCTGACCTCCAATTATGGAGCCCTATAATAAGAGGAGGGTAGGAGTTTGGTGGGGGCTGGTTGTACCGAGCAGCTGAGGTCATATTTGTAATGGGATGATTCTAATATTTTGCAATCCATTTAGTCCAGGGTATCTGAATGTCCATTGATAAATATCATCTTTATCATTCAATAAGTTTGAAATGGTATTTATTGGGGTTTTGTGGCCATTTAAAGCCCTTATGAGAGCATGTAAAACTATGACTATAGAGATATGATGACTCTTGTGGGAGTAGGGTCCGATGGGGGCATGTTTTGTCATGCGATGACTCACCCATTTTTGACGAGCTAAGCTTGGCATGGAGTCTGAAACCTTGTCACCCTGGGCATAGGGCACAACTATGGAGGGTTTGTAGGGGTAGCTCTTGATAAGGTCAGAGAAGGTGGTTTTTGGCCAAGAGACTTTGTGAACCCTGTGTGCGGTTGGCAGGCCCGATAGGACAAGGGCCAAATCCTCATCATTGCCATCGCATGATATGTTCACATGATAGCCATCTAGAGATGTGTGTAGAGGCCTACCCCCAAGGGGGTATTTATAGATGCAAATTAGGGTTTATGGGGTCCAGGGTCTGCCATCATAATGAGACTTAATCTTGACCAGCTGATCTAAGGAGATCTATGGGGTGATGAGATTCCTTCAATCGCAGCCATCCATTCCCTAAATCAACCATCATGATTATAGGGAAGGTCGTAGAACACTAGAATTATTATCCTACAGTTTACTTGAGAGAAGTATTCATGAGATCTTTTTTCTTTCCTACCTGAAAAATTCATTGGATATATAGACAGTCTTGTATACAGATTTTAAAATTGGATGGTAAATGGGTTATCTGACGGAACCTAGGGGTGACTCCAATAGAAGATAAGATGAGGGAAAGTAAACTTTGGTGGGCTGGCCATATGTAGTGTTGGCCTAGAAAAACACCGGTTAAAGGGGCGTTTTGGTTCAAGCGGAAGGCTCTAAAAGGTTAATGGGAAGGCCCAAAAGGACATTGATGGAAATATTGAGAAGCGATATGTTGACTTATGGTCTGATTGGGGTTATGGCCCTTGGTAGAGCGGAATGGAGGAACAAGATTTGTGTAGCTAACCCCAAATAGTTAGAATAAGGCTCGAATGATGATAAAGATAGTGATGATGGTAGATGGGATAGATACAAGGCCTTATTACTTGCTTGAGTGTTAAGAACTTGATTCTTTTGTAAGGGACTTTAGTGGTATATGCACATTACATGCACCATCCACCATTGCCCTGATATCCTACTCACCATTGAGATATCTCCTATATGGATATCAAACACAAATTGTCCTATGGTGATTCGATGCAGTAAGAATCAGGTAGAGTGAAATTCTCAGAAGAGGGAGAGCACAAAAGCCATAAGGGTAGACCAAAAGCGCAAGAACTCAAAAGTTCTTACACAAATGTAATTCAAACTATCTACAAGGGACCATAACAACCTTTTAATAGGCAAATAAAATTTTATACCAAAAAGCACCTAACGGCTAAACACATTCAACCAAGTCCCCATACATTTGAAATCCAAACTTCATTTAAAAATGCCTCAATGCATCTACTAGATATGGAAAATAAATCTTTAGAATATAATACTTAAATAAGTAATGAATATTGTATATAACACTAAGTCAATTTAGTAGTCAACCAGTAAGTATCAATTCACCACTTTGCCCTTAATTTTTACTACAAATAACTAAAGACTCCAACTCGTTTATGAATCACCTATTAGAACTGGATCGATGGATTGGACAAATCCTTCACTGACAAAAAAGAAGAAGAAAGGATATGTTTGATAAGACAACCACTATCAGAGATCAAATAAAAGGATCAGGATCACAAGAGATTTAAAAACCCTAATTACTCCTAGAATTCTTAATACCATACTTTAGACCAAGATTTGGATACTTAAAATGTCAAAATTATGAAAAACGCCAAAAGATTGCCTTCATAGATAATTGAAGGATCTCCAACATGCAAATGGAATCACCAAGGTCGGACAAAGGAGAGAAACTTATACTCCTTGGAGGATGTTGCCCTGGCTTAGAGAAAACTCATCCTCGAGTTTGATTCCCTCGGCCTTTAAGGAGCTTTTTTGGTAATTGGTGGGGTATTTGACCATTGATTCTTTATTTGCTGTTCTAGATCCTTGTTCCGCCATAACCCACTATTAAATGGAATCCTTCATGTCCATATGTTGGGAACCTAAGTCCTCAAAACTCTTGTTCTTGATTTAGTCATTGTCCATCTCTGCTTTAATATTTTTGTTTTTTTTTTTATTTCGATTCCTTGAAGATTCTTCAACAAATTCTCCACGTACAATTTATGTTCTGTTTGTAACCAACTTCCTTCTAATGGGGCTTTAAGCATTGGTGGTATTGTATTAGAACTATAGTTCTTGGAAACGCCTGTGATTTCAAATCTTCAAGGAATCTGAATCGTGTGTATCAAATGTTTCCTAAACTTGAGACCATTGTCCGTACGATTAGGAATTACGAATTGTGATTCGCACTATATCGGAATCGCAATCCAATAAAATAGGAATTGTGTTTCCTATTTGTAAGAATCGATCGTCCCTTCATGTTGGAATCGAGTTTCATACCATGAAATGCAGTTGACCCCACATAGTTCAGTGGATTCTGGAATCGTGATTCGATGAGATAGAATCGTGATTTCTAAAAATATAGAATTGTGATTCCCAAAATTCTGGAATCGTTGTCCCCATCAACTTGGAATCAAGATTCTAACCATTCAAGAATAGAGATTCTCCCCATATTGGAATTGCGCACCAATCCCCTCCGGTATATGAGAAAAGTATTCATAAAATATTTAAATTTTATCAACTATTACAAGATTGAATTTTGGTCTATATATATTTAGTCCAACAATCTCATACAATGGACTTAGTCTACCAACAACCCTTTGCCTACAAGGCCTGGAGCTGGTCGGCATACAACTAGTGAGAACAAGGACGAGCTTCCTCTATCTCCTTTCTTTGGATTATAAAATAAGTAGATGACAGAGAAATTTTTCTTTGTTAGATGTGGTTTTGACTTTTGAAAATTGAGTTATTCAATTTTAAGTTAATATATGATATTTAATGATTAATTTAGCCTAAAACACCATAGGGCACTTCCCTCATAATCTTATCCTCTTATTCGACTAGAAGAAAAGCAACCCATCATATATTAAACAATATTACATTAGTACCCACATCATTGACCAAAATTATTAAATTTGAAGTAAATTTTTTTTAGTAATATTTGTACTTATCCCCTCCGGTTTATGAGAGAAGTATTCATAAAATATTTAAATTTTATCAACTATTACAAGATTGAATTTTGGTCTATATATATTTAGTTCAGTTACCAACGTCAACCTTTATGATATCTTTGTCAACAATCCCATACAATGAACTCAGTCTATCAACAACCCTTCGCCTACAAGGCCTGGAGCTGTTCTATGGCATACAACTAGTGAGAACAAGGGCGAGCTCCCTCTATCTCCTTTCCTTGAATTATAAAATAAGTAGATGACATAAAAATTCTTCTTTGTTAGATGTAGTTTTGACTTTTGAAAATTTAGTTATTCAATTTTAAGTTAATTTTTGAAGTAACAAATTTTGTTAGTAATATTTGTACTTGGTAAGAGTTGTTAAAAAGTAATATGGAATTCGAATACAAGGATAGAAATTAGAAAATAAGAAAAAAAAATTTCACATATTCCCCATATTTAAAACTTCGTTTTTAATGCCATGTGCAACAACGTTAGATTTGCAATTCCTAAAAATTTGGAATCAACATTTTGCACCAGTAGAATCGTATTTTTGTGTAGCTAAGAATCACAATGTTTGCCATATAGAATCTTGATTCCAAACAACATGGATATGCAATTCCTAATAATTTAGAATCAACTTTTCGCACAAGCAGAATTGCATTGTTGTGTAGCCAAGAATCACAAAGTCTGCAATATGGAATCTTGATTTCAGGCTTCCAAGAATTGAGATTCATAAACTATTTAAATCGCATTTCGAGAAATTTGGAAACGTATTCCTTTTTTTAAGAATCGAGTTCCGTACTAGGAAATGAGGAATCGAGATTCCGAAACGGAATCGCTACTGCAGATTCGGGTAGCTATAATTAGAACTAAATTGTTACCTTGATCTTCTCCAATTCTATATCATCAATCACTTCATTAGGATCTTCGTTGTATATTGTATCACCCACTATGTCAATAAAGGTATTTCAACCTCAAAATCTGAAAATACTCACATATGGATTTTCTTAAAAAGTTTTAACAAGTATCCTTAAGTTGTAGGGTAATTGGCATGAATCCCATGCAACACATACTCATTCAATGTGCTTTTAGGGTTTGTAACTCGATGGATCACCATATTTGTTAGTTAATCGAAATTAGTGCAATTGTGACAACTTTAATGTGGCTTTGATGCAATGAGAATCATGTAGGGTATGGAATTCTCAAAGAGGAGATGAGACAACCACATGAGGAGCTCAAAAGCTTGAGAACTCCAAATTTCTTACATAACAAATAACAATCTAAATTATTTACAATGGACCAATATGAACCTGTTTTATAAGCGAAAAAGGATAGAATCCAGAATGAATACATCCGACAGAACTTAGGCGTAGCTTCAATAGGCAATAAGATGAGGGAGAGTAGACTTAGGTGGTCTGGCCATATGCAGTGGTGGCCAATAGCAACACTAATTAGAATGAGTGATTTGGTTCAAGTGGAAGGCTCTAAAAGGGCAAGGGAAAAGCCCAAAAGGACATGGATGAAAGTAACGAGAAGAAATATGGTGACTTACAATCTAACTGACGGTATGGACCTTGATAGAATGGAAAGGCAGAATAGGATAGGTAACTAACCCAAATTATTTGGGATAAGGCTCGAATGATGATGATGGTGATGATGAAGTGATATGTGTGAAAAAGTGCAGACAAGGATCTGTTTGCGGGTGTGACATAGTGGATGATCCAATATATGATGAAGATCCTTATGTAGTTTATGATATTTTGATAGAAGTCTATCATGAAATATTGGAGGAGAGTTTTATAATGCGCTAAACGAAATCAAGAGTTCTAAGGACGCAAGTTCTCTATGTATGGAGATGGAGTCCAATCACTAGTAGGTCGTGGCGGTACGAGGATCTGAAAGGGAAATACACCACCAAATACTGAAAATGTTCCTTAAAAACTAAATGAATCGAACTCTGTGGCGAGTTAGAATGATGCAATCATCCTCCTAGACCTTAAGTTTTCAATCTTGTGTCCAATCAAGGTGATTCCAATTGCATATTGAAGATCCTTCAATAATCTAAAGAGGCTATCTTTAGGCATTTTTATAATTTTGCCATTTCCTTTAGCAATTTTTGGTCTACAGTACAATCATAAAATTAGTGATGAATCTTGGGAGTAATTAGGTTTTGGTAGTTATAAAATGGGTTGGAGTCTTTGGTCATTTAAGTGGTAAATTGATAAACAAGGGGTAACTTGGAAATTGTGTTTGTGTTTTGTGTAGGATTAATACTATTGTTTGATTCATATGCATTCTTAGAATTGACCTCTATATTTAGTGGATGCCTTGAGGGGTTTAGGCAGCCTTTAGGTTTTAATATATCAAGAGTTCGTTCGGGGTGCTTTAGGGTTGAGGTTTTCTTCTTGGTTCTTAAGTTAGGCTCAGGGTTTCATTTGCTTTTAAAAAAGATCGCTATTGTTCCATTGTAGATAGTTTGAATTGTTATCCTGTTTGTGTAAGTTAAAACTTTTTGAGTTCTTGAGCTTTTGAGCTCCTCTAATGGTTAATTGTGTTCTCATCCTTCTGAGAGTTTCTCACCCCACCCAATTCGCATTGCATTAAGGTTGTACCAGCACAAGGTTGATTACACTAGACTAGAGATCTGATAGCTACACGAAACCCTTAAAACTCGAGTCACATAATCAACATTGGACTAACTCAAAAGGTTGATCAATTGATGGATTTAGTGATCCCTCCGGTTGCAAACCTTGAAGTCGTATTGGGTGAGTATGAGTTGCATGGGATATGCTCCAACTACCCTACAACTCATGGATTTTATAATACCTTAGAAGACAATTCATTTGAATGTGCCTTTTAAGATTGTGAGTTTGGATCATCACTTATTGGCATGGTGGGCGATCCTAAAGTGATTGATGTTATAGTGATGGATGTAGAACAAGGCAACACTTTGGTTCTTCAGCAAACACAACAAATGCCCAAAGCCCCATTAGAATGAAATTGGCTGGAGACAAAAATATTTCGTATGTGGAGAACAATGTGAGAAGAGACTTATACTGCCTTTATGAATAACAAGAGTTCTGGGGATTTAGGAGTCGTCCATTCAATAGTGGGTTATAGTGGTAAAAGGACATAGTAAGAGAAATAAAAAACTGGTGATCGGTGTGCACCACAGTTGCCAAAAAAGTTCCCTAAAGACCAAGTGAATTAAACTTGAAGATGAGTTTTCTTTGAGGAAGGGAGATAATGCAGCTGTCATTCGAGGAGCACAAGCTGTCAATCCTATGCCTGATCTTGCTGATTCCATTTGCATATTGAAAATCCTTCAATTATCTACGAAGATTATGTTTAGATTTTTTCCATAACTTTTACTTTTTTCATTATTAAATCTTGTTCTAAACTATAGTCATACGAATATTTCATGGAATAATTAAGGTTTTGGTATTTATTAAATGAATTGGATTCTTTAGTAATTTGTACTAGAAACTAAGGAGTAAAGTGGTTAATTGATAAATGAGGGTGACTTAGAAAATTGGGTGTTAGTGATTTGGGTAGGATTTACACTCTGTTTAGTTCCAATATATATTTGATTACTCATAACAAGTATTGGTGTTGTTGCTTTTATCCTCATCCACCTAACCAGCAACAAGGGGTTTATGCTCCTTAGTAATTCAATGTCAGGTAGCCGTTGTATGATTGCAATCCGGTGACTGATTTGACTATGTACTGATCACTGTTTAGAACCTTGTCTATCTCGCCATGATGAATCCTTATATTGATCATGCAAAGAGCATTATCAAGCAGTTTGTTTAAGATCATCATTACCTTCATGTGTTTGCACTTAATGTATTATCTGTTAGATCGGGCACTTCAAATCAACTTCTCTTTTCTCTCATCATTTTTATCTGCCCTTATTCTCATATGTTAAGGCTGAATGGGCTGAATGTCTGAATACTAGATATTGCAGTGCATGTTATTGTATTTCCTTGGACCAGTCTGCCATCTTCCCGAAGTGCAAGAAACAAAGAACATTATTAAAATCCAACATAGAATGGATATCGTGCCATGTCCTATGTCGAAAATGAGATTGGTTGCTAAAACTCGTATGTGTCGCAATTGTTCTGTATTAACCTGTTCACATGCTGATAACATCGATGTTATCAAGAGCATGTAATGCGATGTTCTCTAGCCACAGTAAACACAATGAGTTTGATTGCCCTTTCATGGGGGAGGTATTTACTTTAGGATTACTCTTGGGTTGCATCTTTACAAAGGCTGTAACTAGGTCTGCACGGTAAAGTTATGACTAGGTCAGTCAATGATGAGGAAAAGTTGTTAAAAGCATTATAAAAAGAGAGAGTTATGACTAGGTCTCTGTTTGGTCAACAAACTGGTGCTTTTGGATTTCACTGTTCGATTCATAGGGACCATTATCAAGGTATATCTGTGCCATGCACACTAAGCTATCTTGTTCCTATTATGTACATGTACATAAGTCATTATGTAATTGCCCAAGGTCATTTGTGTCACAACAAATGTACATGCAAACAAAAGGGTTACTAATTCATATTTGGAATGGTAGTATTCCCTCAAAATATGGAAGTTTCTTGCATCATCTCCTCCATTTTGTCTACTGGATTTGGACCATATTAATATACATAAGTTGTGGAAGTCCTAGTTCATTAGTGTGAATCAGTATCTCTTAGATTAATGCTACAAAAATATAATACCTTGAAATTTATCTTTTGCCATTAAGGTCTACACCGGTCTGCATGGACATATGCAAGAAGAGAAGGTTTCTCCTGCTTAAATGAAATCATGAGTGACAAGTCATCTGGTACATCTGCAGTTGCATTTGATTGTGGTCTTGGGAGAGTACATGTATTGAAAAACATGTAAGAAGAGAAGGTTTCTCCTGCTTAAATGAAATCATGAGTGACAAGTCATCTGGTACATACGCAGTTGCATTTGATTGTGGTCTTAGGAGAGTACATGTATTGAAAAACATGTAAGAAGAGAAGGTTTCTCCTGCTTAAATGAAATCATGAGTGACAAGTGATCTGGTACATCCGCAGTTGCATTTGATTGTGGTCTTAGGAGAGTACATGTATTGAAAAACTTAATTCTCCACACAGGAGGTATTTCATTGTGTGAAAATAAAGTGTTGAAGGGCGAATATGGAGCTCCTACATTTGGTAGCACCTTTTACAAATTTTTGTTAAATCGATTTTCAGTTTCTGTGTTCGGGAAAATATCTACTGAAATTTTTACATCACATAAATCCCCTCAAATATTATCATGGGAGGGTGGACCGTACATTGTCAGGTCAACCTCCTAATATAGGCCTTATTTGGCTTATTTAAGCCAGATGACCATAGGTTAATTTGCAACTTGTCATACCACTTCTAGTTGATAATTTTGTATTCGAACAAAGTTAACTCCATTAAATCTGTCAAATTCTAGTCCATAAAATATTTAGTGCTCATTGATATTTCATTCAAGTGTCCCTTTTACTGTGGCCTTAATCTAGTGTACATTGAGGTCAGCTGCATAAAAAGAAGAGAATAAGAATATTAGATGATGTTCTTCTCTTGAAGAGAAAATATTCAGAAATTCGAGAACATACCCATGGCATGTGAGTGATTGAAGATTTCAAACCTCTCCTCAAGAGCTCGTTTTGGACCATCGATGATGTTAACATGTGCCCCCACAAATCGTAACTGATCATTTTATTTATACAAAATAGGTACCATAAAAAGTTCTTACAGCATAGAGAAAGCATTCCTGGAGTTCATTTAGATAGATTTCCATCTCAAGAAGATCACAACCATGTATTCCCTCCCTGTTTTCACTATTAGGTTTTTGTTATTTGGTCTTCAAACAAGTTTTCAAGTTCTATTTTGATTGATGGTTCAATTTACTTAGAACATTGGTGTGATCTACTTGTTATGAGCCTTGAATTCATTATACTTTGGAACTTAGCTGATTTTTGAGGTCTATGCTTGACAAGATATAACAAAATGAAAATTACTTATGAATGGGGTAGTATCAGAATCCAGATTTTTGTAACAAGTTTGTTAGGTGGATAACTTTCAAAGTTCTAATCCAAGGTGATTCATGTGCACTCACCTGGCTATAGTCAGTTACCAAGTAGAAATGTGGAGTTCGTATTCTTTTTAGGAAATCAAACAACTTTAGGGACCTACTTATATATATGTCTTTGACTAGTATCCTTGTCATTCCATGCATCATATGGAAAGAGAGGTACCATGAGGAAAGTATATGGAGACTACGTGCTCTGTCCTCTTATGGAACTCCCTAGTGAACACATGGTCCATCTAAAACCTTGTTCTACAATAGGTTGGGACACATGGGCTTAATTTATTGAAAGATCATAAAAGCAGAAGAACCTTTGGAGTTTATTACTTTAGCCATGAGATACCCACATTGCTTCTCTGGAAGGAGCTTAAGATGTTGTATTTGATGAATATGCACAAAACAAACACATCCAAACATGCTAACTTTAGATTGTCTAGATAACCATTGGAAGCTTCTTAATAGGGCTCAAGAAGATGGGCAGAATCATACAACTATTTGAATGTTTTGGACCGTAAGCATGTAGGGATTCCATTGGGAAACATCAAGAAGATGGACAGAATCATACAAACTATTTGAATGTTTGGATCTTTGCATTTGAACTCACTGTTTCGGGGGTGGAGAATATGAGTGTCCAAGTTGCTGAAGGGAGCCAATGGGGCTGAGATATTCCTCTGTCCTTGAAAAAATGAAAATCTAGGCACATCTTATCTAAACTATGACATGATTATGGGTACACGATGCAGATGAGGACCCCTCAAATCAGAATGTATGAGCTTTTGATGTTCATTGGCTACTGTATTAAACAGTGAAAATGGGAACACATGCTTCAAGAAATCATAGAAGACAACAATTTAAAATTAAGGATGTCTTGCAAGTCTTGACCTCTTTGGTTTCAAAATTCGAAGGCTTATGGATTGTGTTAGTTACTAGATACTTGTTAAGTGGTTCTATTGAGCTTTTGTTATCTCTGTTTGAAAAAGATTCATGGTCAGTTTACTGTACTAATTTTTGTTTGTATGCCAAACACGTAATTCATTAATAACTCTATACATCTAGCGATAGATTTTAAGTTGTGTATGTATGTACTCTTAGCAGACGAAGATTAACTTCCTTCTTTAAACATCCATAGTTTGAAAGACATCGTCCTTCTTTAGTTTTCAAGGGTTATTAAAAAAAATCAGAAAAGGGGAAAATTCATGGTCCAATGCAAGAGAGCCTCTTCTCAATTCGTAGTAAAACACTAGTTATGGACTAGATGCCTTTTCCTTCCCGCTAGTGGGTTAGATGCAATATAGCAGAGAAGATTACAACCCTATCATTCAACTATTGTACATTATACTTGAAAACTTTTCATATTTATTGTGCAATGCAAAAAAAAAAAAATTATATAAAACTAGCCAACATCATCTTGCTTCTGTGCTGACGAACGGCCACCATTTATCTTGCTTCTTTGCTGACAAACGAAGCAAAATCACTATATATATATATATATATATATATATATATATAGAAATTGTTAATTTTCTTTGTAATAGTAGTGTGTGATGGTTTTTTTTTCTTTGCGAGTTAGAATCACCTGTGATCAAGATGAGGAACGAGGAAGCCGCAAAGTTTACCGGGGGTGCTCGCGTTCCCCAACCTGTCGTGGGTGTACCTCGTGTGTATGCTTCGGTTGCCAGCTCTGCCGTTTCTCTGGATGCAGCTGCCAAACATGCGTGGATTTCATGCAAAATGTGAAAGCCTGAGAGTGAGGCTTCTCGGCAGTCCTGCTAAAAACAATTACAGCAATTTTTGCCTCACTGGCTCCTCATAAATTGGCTTCTCTACACAAACTCCCTCATAAATTGATATTTATACAAACTCAGGCGCTTAGACTTACCCAATTGCGCAAATATTTGGATATTACTCCCGATCTCTTGAATATTTTTATTTTAATCTCTCTCTCTTTTGTCTATTTTTTTGACCTGAATCATAGTTAGCAGGTCCTTCATTAAAACACAGAACTCTTGAGTTTTCAAATTTTGGACCGTGAATTTTAAAGATTTTTCTAGTTTTCATAGATCTGCTCAAACCTGTAAATTTTATAATTAGATATGAGAATACATTTTAACGCTATCACAAAGATTTCCAATATTGAAACCATATTTCTCGATATTATTTGTTTAGAGCCTTGGTTTTATACAAATTGCATGTTTTATTGTGTTATCTTTATATATCCAAGAGAAAAATTATTGTAAATTTTTTAGAGAGAGAGACTATCTCAAATTTTAAATTTTAAAGAGAAAAGTATCTTCAAATTTTAGAGAGGAACTATATCAAATTTTAGAGAGAGAAAGTACTTGAAATTTTTAAAGAGATACTGTATCACATTTTAGAGAAATTATTTAGAGATAGAAACTCTCAGTTTTTAGAGAGACAAACTATTTCAAATATTAAGTTTTAGAGAGAGTATTCTTAAAATCTAAAGATATAAATTATATTAAATAAAATAGTTAGAAAATTATTAGAGAGAAATATCTCGAATCTATTTCAAAATTTAAGGTTTATAGAGGGAGTATATTAAAATTTTAGAGAGACTATCAAATTCTAAGTTGAAACAATATTGAAATTTTAGGGAGAGAAATTATATCATATTTTAAAAAGAAAAACTATCTCATTTTAGAGAGAAATAATTTCAAATTTTAAGTTTTAGAGAGAAAGCATCTTAAAATTAGAGAGTAACTCTATCATATTTTAGAGAGAGAAAGTACCTAAAACGTTTTAAAAAAATTATCTCAAATGTTAAGTTTTAAAGAGTAACTAATCGCATTTTAGAGATGGAAATTACTTAAAATTTTTGGAGAGTAATTATCTCAAAATCATTGGAGAAACTATCGCAAAGTTTAAGTTTTAGATAGAGACATTATCTTAAAATTTTAGAGAGAGAAATTATATTAAATTTTAGAGAGAGAGCTCTTGAAATTTTTAGAGAGAAACTATCTCAATTTTTTAGGAAGAGAAACATGTTCAAATATTAAGTTTTTGAGATAGGATATTGAAATTTTAAAGAGAAATTATATTAAAATTTTGAGAGAGAGAGACTCCCAAATTTTGAGTTTTAGAGAAGGAATGGTATATTATTTTTTTTTAAAAAAAACTGTATCAAATTTTGTTACCAAACATTGAACATGAAAATGACAGTAAGTAATCAATGAATTTTATATTGGGATTTTCTACAAAGAGGCTATTTATTTTTGTATTATATATTCAAACAAGAGATTTGAAGAATCCATGACAAAAATCCTTGATATTGCAAATCTTTAGGTTTTTTTGGATTTCTAATCTCTAAAATTTATAATTTCCTCCAATCCAAATAAGCCCTAGAAAAATTTCTTGCAACTATAAAGGATTTCAGCTTACCGGATCACCCAGAAATATATGAAATAAGAAAAAATAAAATTGGTTTATGATAGATAAATGAACCTGTTTTTTTTTTGACTTATTCCAAAGCTACCGGTTAAAGATTGGATGCTCAAATCTGATTCAAAGAAGTTGGCTCTTCCTATTTAGAGAGAGAGAGGAGGGGAACTTTGGTTGTTTGATCAATATGGACGACTGGGATATGTCCAGTGGTTTGTAACAAAAATTAAAGGGCACACCGACTGAAAAAAAAAGAAAAAAAAAGAAAAGAGAAAATTACAAAAACCCTATTGACTTTAACTTTTTTTGTATCCTCCCACAATCGGTTTTTTTACGATCAGTTTTTTTGTCGCAACTTTTATCTTAAAATTAATTTTTATCGCAAAGTTTTCGAGTCAAAAAGTCATTTTGGAGGATGGAAATACCCTTGCCTATACATGAAGGTGCCACCTTTCAGTAAGCAATCACCAAAGACTGTCCGACACCTGTCGGACCAAAAACCATACCACATTAACTGGCAGACCACAACAAAAATTTTGCGGCCGCGTGCAACTTATGCCGGACCGACAAATGGCTAGGCCACAACAACAATTTGGCATTTACAAGTGCCGGACCGCAGCAATAATATGCCGAAACACATTTACAATTGCCGGACGGAGGACATTCAACGACCAAGGGGTGGGCATTTTGGTCTTAAGTTATGATCCACAAAGTTTAAGAACATTTCTATTTTACTTGGGAGTTTCGCAATTTTTTTTATAAATTTCTCAGTGTGATGTTTTTTTAGATGATATGTGATTCACCTTTGGAAAGTTCAAAAGGAAAAGCTTTTGACGTTTTAAAGCCCTATATCTACTATCCCTCAAATGGATGGTTCAAAGTCAGTCAAATTAGAACAAGGTAAAAACATATTACCAATCCCCAAAATAGTGAAGGTTGTTTCACTGATTGAAAATTCTCCACATTTGGGGAATTTTTAAGATAGAGATTTCAAAAAAGAATTTTTTTTAATGAAAAGTATATCTACATGTAGACCTTCCCTAAGAAATTTTGGCCTAAGTAGATTAAACAGCAAGCTATTTGGTCATACATTGGAATAATTTGGATAAAATTTAAATTCAAATCACCCAATGTAGGCTCATGAGTTTAATACTGAAAGACAACATTACATTAATGAGCTGACCATTTTATTGGAGAAACTCTCATTTTTTATATTCTTCTCCTCTACCTGGAATTTATTATTCTTAAATATCTAGATAGGAACCTAATATGCCCATGAATTAGCTTTCTTCCTCAGTTTGCTATGTGCCCATTTTGATGTCTCAGGAGGCTGACCAATAACTTAGTTTGTGATATGAATTTTTTAGCTAAACATGACAACTTGATAAAAATTAGTTTTATTATAAATATATTGAACACTAAGAATGATAGAAATATGAATATAAATGAAGAAATAGTTAAGATTGACGGTTAAGTAATACCAAAAAGAGCGCGCTTTCGATATTTTAGATTGATAATCCAAAAAAATAGAGAGATTAGAGATAGGTAGGCGAAGTGGAGATGTACAACTAGAGTTTATGTGCTCGTCGAATACCAATGTTGTTGAAGGGCAAGTTCTATAGGATAATTGTGCGACCAATTTTGCTTTATGGGGCAGAAGACTGGATGATCAAGAAGGAACACAGGATGAATGTCATTGAGATGAATGTGGCATGACAAGAAGAGATAGAATTTGAAATAGATACATTTCGAATAAGCGATAAGATGGGAGAAAGTAGAGTTAGGTAGGCTGGCTAGCCATGGACAATGCAGACCCAATACAATTTCTGTTAGGAGGTGTGAGTTAGTTCAAATGGAAGGCTCAACAAGGGCAAGGCCAAAAAAAATATGGTTGGAAGTAATGAAATAATGTACATGGACTTATGGCCTTACTAAATGTATGACACTTGATAGGGCAGAATGTCAGACTAGAATTTGTGTAGCTGACTCCAAATAATTTGAAAAAAAGCTATGATGACGACAACGATGATATTATAAAAATTCTGAATGACAAAAATAGTTAATGTTTTTATTCTTAATTTGCAATGGTTTCCTTCTTAATTATTGATTTTTGAAATTTTGAGATTAAAAACTATGGACAAGATGACAATGCGTCTCCAAGCTAATCCATGTGTCGCGATAAAACTCCATTGATGCAACCAAGCTGACTCCATCATCTAAGATGTATAGGGATGAGATTGGTGCAAGGATGATTTTGTGGATGTTGGGTTAGGAATGTTTCTCCCATGCGATTTCCATGTTTTGCTCATTAAAGGGCAATTTGGGAATACAAATTATTGAGTTCTTGTAAATAGATAAATACCATGTGAGATAGTCTAGAGATTTTAGTAAACAAAATGATGCAAATAAAAATTGGGTTTTTTTAATTTTTGTTTGTATATATCTAAATTTTAGAAAAGATGCTATTTGCGTTTTTAATTTTTTTTAGGGCTATTACTATCTTTGTTTTAGTTGTACAATTTAAGGGATAAAATATGAAGTTTATTTTTTAAAAAGATTTCGATAGGATTAATGATTGGGTTGGTGAGGATATACTTGGTTTTAGCCGGAGGTTGCATGTTTCTCTTGTTCACTTAGATTGTTAGGATATGTTAGACTTTGGAAATGTAATTCATTCCATGATTTGTGTGGTGTGATAGAGAGATAGGTAGGGGAGCCACGTCACTTTTAGATGGTGTTTACGAAATCTAACGGATAATGAATTAAGAGAGATTCATGTGGTTAGAGAGAGATGGGATGGATAGAGCTTAATTTTTTATTTTCATGTTTTTATTATTTATTATTCTTTGTGATTTGTATTTAGAGGAAAGTTGTCTCTTATGTGTAAAGAGAGTGAGTGGAGAATAAAAAAAAAGTTTAATTTTGTGATAAGATCTTGGGGTGGACTCTCTTGCATACCAAAAAAGAGGGTATTATCTCTCAAACTTTTATTCTTATTTTTATGTTTTTAGTTCATTATTTTTCTCCATGCATAAGTTGATATCAGAGCTTTGAGATCCGTGCTGATCATAAACAAGCAAGTTTTACAAACTCAGCGATTCGGATCAAGAATCGTCGATAGAATCCGGATCCTTCAATATATCAAGATCCGGCTATGTCCCCCCTGAATTGGCCGTCTCACTAATAGAACCGGTCGGTTCAGTTAGAATTGAACCGGCTAGAAATGACTGCTCTATATTGTTTGCCATTTTTGAATTTTTTTTTGAAAGTGGGCAATGGCCAACACATGCTTAAGCATAGGTTAGCATGAGCCATTTCCCACATTTGCATAAGCATATGTCCATATGAGGGCTGCGGATGTAAAATTAGTTAATGTGGAATTTGTTTCTCTACCGCATGAAGTATAGTGAGCTGTATTAAATATTTGGCTTTGGAGTAACTCTCTCTCTCTCCAACCTTGGCGTATCTCTCTCTACTAACAATCTCTCTACAAAGTTTGTTCCATTAATAACTCTGCTAAAATTAATTGCACTAAAACTATCTCTCTATCTCTTTTCTAAGTAGTACAAAGATGCAATTCCACAAAAATTCTCTCTATTTCTCTCTACTAATAACCTCTTCCATTAAATTTGTTGCACATAACTTCTTTCAAAATCAAAACTCTAAAATTAATATAATAATAAAATAAATATCTATTTATTTTATTATCATCATGCATTTTAAACTTTAGTTTAATTATAAAATAAATCTAATAGACAACAAACACTCAATATGAGACACGTTTTCAATATTTAAATATTTTTGACACAATAATGAAAAATCATAATGCAATTGCCACTATTTCTTTTAGAAACCTAAAAAACTAGAATTTTGAGAAATTATAGTGTTTTTATGTAATTTTTTTAAGTCGAAACTAGCCAATTCGCTGATCTGGATCGTTGATCCACCGATCTGACACGATTTTTGGGGTGACCGATCCGGGTCATCAATCCGTTTTTTAAACCTTGCAAACAAATGAAATTGTTATGAAGCATATAAATAAAATATTTGAGCCATTAGATCAATAATTTGAGTGACTAAAAAAAAACTGGATAGAATATATTGGCAAAGTAATACAACAAAGTAATTTGTATTTAAAGGAAAGATGTTACTGCTTTATAAAGAGAGTGATTGGAGAATAAAGAAATAGTTTGATCTTGTGATGAGATATTGAGGTGGACTCCTTTGTAGACCCAGAGAGAAAGTATAATCTCTCAAACTTTTATTTTTATGTTTTTAGTTTATCATTTTTCTCATTTCATTACAA
Organism: Amborella trichopoda; assembly: GCF_054954075.1. Taxonomy (NCBI): domain Eukaryota; kingdom Viridiplantae; phylum Streptophyta; class Magnoliopsida; order Amborellales; family Amborellaceae; genus Amborella; species Amborella trichopoda. The sequence continues at coordinate 50,972,865 of NC_142337.1, forward strand.
AATCTCATCTCACTTGCAAAGATAATCCTCACATGAGGAGGTTAGGGATTTCTCAAAAGAGAAATTCTCACGTGGGTCCACATAAAAGATGATATAAAATGTAATAAAGGTGGTCAAAGAATTCACCCTTCTTTCTTTTAGAGAGAGAACAAATAAAAAGCCGTATGGGGCTTTGTTCCTCTCTTGGTGTGTTTAACAAAAGTCTCTTTTTATTGGTGGGAACCTCTCCATTGTAGAGAGAAGAAGATGCATTGATCCTTCTTTTGCAGAGAAGAGGAAGAACAGAGAACATTTTCTTTCAGAGAGAGATAGACCTTCAAAAAAGAAAGCCTTTGAAAGAGAGAACCTCAGAGAAAAGAGAAAAAACTCTCTTGAAGAAATCAGAGAGCCCAAGAAAAGTTTACATCTTGGAAGACCTTGTAACCATTAATTTTTATTAATGGATTTGTCTCTTTCTCTAGTAGACGTGACCTGAAAAGGTTAACCACATAAAATCTCAGTGTCAGTAAGTTGTTACTTATTTCATTGCTGTTATTTCCTACTCATACACACACACACTTTTTGATGTATTTTATGTCCCATACATCTAGATTCCGCAGTGCGTATCCGCATTCATGCGAGAGGACTTGACTGGATGAGCCCAATATATTGGTGATCGAGATGTGGTTGATATTGAGGATTGATGTCTTGTATTATGAGGAAATAGATCTACCAAGGTGGAGTAAAAAAGACTACTCCAAAGGGTTTGAGGTCCGAAGGAGTGTTTAGCCAGGTAGATTTGATATATATCTGTATATGGTGTATTTCGGTAATTTGTACCATTTATCCGAGACTCGATATATATTGTTGCGATGAGTTTTTTTTTAGGGTGAAGGGAAAAATACAGATCTCTTTTGTAATCAGAGAAAACAGAGAGGTGTGAGGAAGATAGCTAGTGTAACCCTACTCTCCATTATCAGTAAAGAAGCTCTCATCTCCTGTAGATGTAGATACATTACCGAACCATGTATATATTTGTGTTGTGGTTGGTTGTTTCTTTCTTTTGTGTTTGTTTTTTCTTTTTTGTTTTCGTGGATTGCTTTTCATTTCCACAGTTGAGGGTGACAGGGGGGATCATTTTGCTTGAGGAGGTACCTCTAGTTTGTGACCCATAGCTTAACACCTGGAGCCACTGATAATGTTGGGAAAAGAGTTTGCTTTTGAGGATGTTGTAATGTGTTCTATAATGATGCACCCATCTCTTGGGCTTCATATTACGTCTTAAGCAAACATATGAACGATGGGCCAAAACCCTCAACACAGGATACTACGTTGGTTCAAAGGAAAGTGAACATGATCCAAATGTTCCATTCTTGTTCAAAATCAAGGGAAGAATTTAAAACTGTGTTTAGGGTGCCTAGGTGGATATAAATAAGTAGGTTGTAACTAAATTTGAAGAGCACTAGGGTTGTTTATTGGTCGGGACTAGCCCGCGGGCTCTCAAGCTAGACATTGTTTCTGGTTTGGGCCGATGTTTTGGCCCACGGGACAGGCTTGATAGGCCCAAAATATTTTTGGTCTGGGCTTGCTCTAGCATTAACTTAGGCAGGTCCCAGCCCAAAAGATTTCACACAAATTAAATTTTTATTTCCATATTTATATAAGGCCCAAATAGTTGTTTTGGGTTGGTTCAGGCTTAATCCCAACCTGAAACTAAAAATCTGAGCCTAGGCCGACCTAACATAATTTTGTGCCTGGCTCGGAAGAGCACTCTCATAAATTCACATAGCCTTTGAAAGTACAGCACTTGTGAGCACATTAACAAATCCTATTGGCAGTAAAGAATCGAATCAAGGTGCTAGTTTCTAAAAGGCTAAGGGTATAAAGAATACTGCAGATATTATTCAGCATGTTGGCAAGACAGAGAGTATGGGGAGCACTGGAATAAACATGAAAAACTTGATCAATAGTGGTTGCAGGAATACAAGTGTTAAGGGGAGAGATGGAGCGACTCTTATCGCTTAATTTTTTAAGTGGTTGGAGAGGAACTCATGGTCCTACATATTGCAGCCAGATGAAGATACCTGTGCATGTGTTTTCGATTGAAGCTCCATTTGACGATTTTTTTACAAGTACTTATATGGGGTGTGAGGTTTTATTAAAACTTGTGTACAAATGTTGTGACAAACTTCTAGAACAATAGGGTTTTGGCTTTATTTTACATATTAGAAAATGTTCAATTTTATCTCCATCTTCCTAAATTAGGAGTATGTCTTTCTCTCTCTCGAAAATAAAATAGAAGAGGATGGAGGAGTTGGAGGAAGGGGAGATCTATGAAGGTATTGGTTGTACTGGGTTGAGATGCTCTTGTTTGTCTGTCGATTCATCTTTGATATTGGGTTTGCTTTCTAACATGAAACTGGTGGTGGTGGGTTCTTTCGGACTACCTTCTAATGACACCTTTGGTTTGGGACATTGGGCAAAACGGGGATGGAGCTTATCTTATGCTCCTGAGGTGAAAGTCATGGGTGTAAACAAGGTGGCCTTTTTACTTAAGAAGGAGGAGGATGTTCGTAGTGCTCTTCACCACATATTTCCTAGGGTAAGAGGCATATTACTTGCTTTGGTTCTTTTGGCCCGAATGGCTCATGATTTCTTTGCTCAAAGAGAAATCATGTGGGTCTCTTTTAGGGGGCATTCCTTTCCATGCTTAGAATATGAAGATTATCCAAAGGATTGCTAATTGTTGTGGGTACTATTGTATTCTTGATAGGGACTCTTTTCTAGGGAAGGATTACATGTCTATTAGAGTTAAGATTTGGAGGCTTATTGGTTTAGATATTCCTGAGGTCATTCGCTTGCAATTGGCTGAACAGTCTTTCATGATTTCAGTCAAGTGTGATGCTGTTGCCAAGGCTTTTAAGGTTGTGGAAGCAATTATTAAGGTTGACAATCGTGAGAATTGACATGTTGTTGCACTTTAGAAAAGTATGTTTCAGGCACCAGAGGTTTTAGATTCTCTGCCTATAAAGGCTCGGAAACCGTAGTGGAGGAAGATAAAAAAAATTCCATAACAGCAATCTTGGACGGCAAAAGGTGTTTCAAAATTTTCAAATTTGCAAGAGATGGATTCCGAAGGGAAGGTTTCCAGCTTTAGTTATGGGATTTCTGCGTCTGCGTATTCAACGGAGGATTTGTTGAAGGATGGTAGGAACGGGTCGCTTGTCGATCCGTTATTAAAGAAACCGATGAAGCACGAGTTGAGGGCTTCTTTTCCTCGATGTGACTTACCTCTTATGGAGGTTGTCCATCATGCCTTGAATGGTCCGGCGAACACCCCCTCTATCAAAATCTAGCTAATGTAGAAAAGTTTTGGGTATTTTGGGAGTCACCCATGTGTTAATGATGGAGGATCTTGAAACGAGACCAATTCATCTTACGTGGCGGGACGTTTTCTTAATCCTGTGCCCACGTTTGGAAAGGAACCTTTCTTGGAGGTGAAGGATAATATGGTGGTCCTGAAAAAACCCATTATTAGTAGATGCGAAGGTAAGCAGTTTTCAAGAGATTCTTTAAGGGATATGTTACCAAATTCTTTGGTGGACCCTATCTGTAATTTTAAGGTCAACTTTGTTCCCATGGACCTTTGGGTCCACCAAATTGTTTCCCATTCTGAGAAGAAAAATGATAATATGTTTGAAAAATGAAGATATGGTGGAGCTAAGGATCGGGGAAGAGGTCGTGGTAATATACCTCCTTTATGTTGTGATCATTGTAAAGGAATTGGTCATCTAGTTTATCGATGTTGGGAAAAACATTCTCACCTGAGACCTAAGAGAAATAGAATGGGTGAACCTTCATCGGCTCAGACTGTAGATACTCGGATCTCTATAGATAAACTGGCTCAAATCTTTCAACATTTTACAAAAAATGGCTCATCTTCTACACATAATCTTCTTCGTGAGTTAGATAACTGTTGCGCTCTCGAATCCTTTTTTCCCTCTAATAATGATAGTTAGATTATTGATTCAGGGGCTACAAATCATATGACTGGAAATAAGAATTCTTTATCTGTTTATCAAGATGTGTTTGATAAAGCCCCTGTATCAATTGCAAATGGTTCACTCATCCCCGTTAAAGGAATAGGAATAACAAATTTTTTTTCAAAAAATGCCAATTTTGATGTCCTTTTTATGCCATCATTCCATTCAAACCTTATTTCCGCCAGTAAACTAACTCAAAGCTTGAACTGCAATGTTATTCTTTCTCCTTCTACTATTTCATTTCAAGATCGGGTCACGGGGAATATGATTGGTGAAGGGAGATTGTCTCGAGGACTTTATTATGTTGATAAGAAGAATAAGGCCTTGGTTGCCAATAGTGAAGACTTGAACAAGATTTGGCATTCTAGACTTGGTCATCCTGCCAAAAAATCTTTACTTTATTTAAAACCTGAATTATCCATTGACTCTTATAATTATGATGTGTGTCATTTCTCAAAGCAACCAAGACTCCCCTTTCAGTCTTTAGGAAATAAGGCTGAATTTTTTTTTGACTTGATTCATTCTGATGTGTGGGGGCTTGCTCCGGTTGAGTCCTATAATGGACTGAGGTATTTTATGGCTTTCATTGATGATTTCTCTAGGATGACTTGAATATATTTGCTTAAATTCAAAAGTGAAGTCTTCGGAAAATTTAAGGAATTTTCAAATCTAGTTAAAACCCAAGCAAGGTCCTTGGGAATAAGTTTCCCATTGAAATTCTAAAGGGAAAGAAACATGATTCATTTACGTATATTTGGATGAATTTGATTTGTTCACAATAATTCTCAAAGAAGAGATCAATTGGATCCTTGGGCTTTTAAATGTGTTTTCATGGGGTATTCCTCAATAAAAATGTTTTGTGATAATCGTTCTGCTATTCATATTGTTACTAATGCTGTTTTTCATGAGAGAACCAAACACGTTGAAGTCGATTACATTTTGTATGTGAAAAAGCTCAAGATAAATAATTAGCACCTCTTATATTCAAGTGAAGACCTGCTTGCCGACATATTTACAAGGCAGTCTCAAAGTCACGATTCCAACAAATTCTGTCTAAGTTGGGCTCGATTGATATCTTCGCACCAACTTGAGGGGGAATGTTGAAAATGTGTTGCCACCGCGTCACCATCGCATTGCCAATTTGTCCTACCGTGGTTTACTTGTTGGTGGTTTTTTATTTTTGAAAGGATAACATATATCATGGGATGTGATAGATTTTTATGAGATGTAACTGTTGCTCCCTTCTTCTATATATTATTTGTCTTGAGCCTGTGTATTTTTCCCATGACATAAAACGATACAGTGCTGACGGTGGAAGTAGGCCATTGCCGAACCGCATAAATCTTGTCTCTTTCTGTGCATGTGATTTTCTCTTTTTCTAATGTGGTATCAAAGCAGGTTTCACGCTAATGATTGCCGAAAAGTTTTTCTACCGAGTTCCTATCTCTTGTGTTACCTTGGGGTAATCTTGTTTTCTCGGATCATCGTGTACCCTTCTTGAAAATTTCAGTAGGAGCAGATATTGGATGATTTACCACAGCTGCCGGATTCTATGATACATCAATATCTACCTTGCTCGTTTCACCTTTTGCCTAAATCTCGCAATATAGGGAAGTACCTCCAAATCAACGTGCACTTCTGCTACTACCTACAGGAACCGCGGCGAAATTTTTTTTTTCACTCCTTTGTTTTCTCAAACTTTCTCTCTTTCTCTCTAGTGCTCGATCGGGGGACGCGCTGGAGATCGATGGTCGGAGGTGTCTCTAAAAAAAAATGCTCGAGAGAGAAAGTCTTCATTTTTTACAAAAGGAACTCTGGTATCTGATAACAAGGCTTTTTTGTGAAGTCCATGATTATCAGGTACAAGGGATTTGTTCTTGACTCTTTCACAAAAGGTAAAGAGGTGGTCCTTAAGACAATATTATTTCAAGGTGGTTGCTTCTTCCATCGACTTGGGTATTCATTTTTCTGGTACCCTATCTTGCTTCTTGGGCTTTGAGAGCCTATTATTCAATCTGTGCTCCTGCTCAAGTCTGTTTCCTTCTTTTTGGGTTTGGTCTTCTTATTTTTTGTTCAATTTTTTTTTTTTTTAAATTATAGAAGATATTGTGAATATGAAACTTAAACCTAAAACCATTATCTCTACCAAAGAATTGTGGGACTCGGGAAAAGAAGTTATGGATAAGATAACAATCACTTTCGTGTTTATGAGTTAAAGCAAGAAATTTCTAAAATCAAACAAGGAGATAAAACTATTACTAAATATCTTGTTCTATTCAAAACATTATGGGATGAATTAATTTCTTATTCACCCATAACAACTGATCTGAAGACCTTTCAAAAGCGTGTTGAACAAGACAAAATATTTTCATTCCTTTTTGATTTGAAACCTGAGTATGAGAATCTTAGAAGTCAGATTTTGATGAACACTGAACTCCCAACAGTTACAAATGTTTGTTCTACTATTCATTGGGAAGAACCCAAACAAAGGTTATGAATGTTAAAATAAAGTCTGAATATCAAAGAAGTGAAAATCTATCTTTGTTACTGCTAAGGAGAATACTGAGAAGAAAAATGATAATATGTTTGAAAAACAAGGATATGGTGGAGCTAGGGGTCATGGAAGAGGTCATGGTAATAGACCTCCTATATGTTGTGATCATTGTAAAGGAATTGGTCATCTGGCTGATAGATATTAGGAAAAGCAACCTCACCTAAGACCCAATAGAAATTGAATGGGTGAACCTTCATCAGTTCAAACAACTGATACTCAGATCTCTATGGATAAACTGGTTTAATTCTTTCAACATTTTATAAAAAATGACTTTTCTTCCACACAGGATCTTCCGCGTGAGTCAGGTAACTCTTGCGCTCTCCAATGCCTTTTTCCCTCTAATAATAATAGTTGAATTATTGATTCAGGGGCTACAGATCATATGATTGAAAATAAGAATTCTTTGTCTACTTTTCAAGATGTGTTTGATAAAGCCCCTGTATCAATTGCGAATGGTTCACTCATCCCCGTTAAAGGAATATGTAGAACTAAGTTTTTTTTTCAAAAAATGCCAATTGTGATGTCCTTTTTATGCCCTCATTCGCTTCAAACCTTCTTTCCGTCAGTAAACTAACTCAAAGCTTGAACTGCAATATTATTTTTTCATCTTCTACTGTTTCATTTCAGGATCGGGTCACGAGGAAGAAGATTGGTGAAGGGAGATTGTCTCGAGGACTTTATTATATTGATCAGAAGAATAAGGCCTTGGTTGCCAATAATGAAGACTTGAGTAAGATTTAGCATTCCAGACTTGGTCATCTTGCAAGTAAATCTTTACTTTATTTATAACCTGAATTATCCATTGACTCTTATAATTATGATGTGTGTCATTTGTCAAAACAGCCATGACTTCCCTTACAGTCTTCAGGAAATAATACTGAATTTTTTTGTCTTGATTCATTATGATGTGTGGGCGAAAATAAGGCAGAAATAAGGAAATAAGGCCTTCTCAGGTTGAGTCCTATATTGGATTGAGGTATTTTTGCCCTTCATTGATGATTTCTCTAGAATGACCTGAATATATTTGCTTAAATTCAAGAGTGAAGTCTTTGGAAAATTTAAGGAATTTTCAAATCTAGTTAAAACCCAATATAATGCCAAGATCAAAATTCTACGTTCGGATAATGGATCCGAATATACAAATAAATATTTTTCTGAATATCTCACGGATCAAAGCATTGTAAATCAGACATCTTGTGTCTCTATGCCCCAACAGAATGAGGTGTCTGAAAGGAAAAATAGACACTTGCTTGAAGTTGCTTGATCTATTATGTTAAAAAAAAAATGTCCCAATTTTTTTTTGGTCGGAAGCTGTTCTTACTGGTTGTTATTTGATTAATAGGCTACCATGCAAGGTCCTTGGGAATAAGCATCCTATTGAAATTCTAAAGGGAAAGAAAAGTGATTCATTTACGTATATTTGGATGTGTTTGCTTTGTTTACAATAGATCCTCGGGCTTTTAAATGTGTTTTCATGGGGTACTCCTCAACAAAAAAGATATATAAATGTTATGACTTCAAAAATAAGAAATATAATATTTCTCGAGATGTAACATTCTATGAAAATGATTTCTCTTTCAAAAATTTCAAATCAACCAATTTTGAAAAAAGGAACCAGGGGGAGTATTCTTGAATGTTTCCTATAATAAATGGTAGAAACACACAAATCATCCAAAAAGATTAGGACAAACACGAAAATAATGTTGACATGGATCTTGTTAAAGAACATGGAAAATCAGGTGATCATGAACAAGAAGAACCCCATGGCTCTGTCCCCTGATGCTATTCATTCTCCTGATTTTCTATCCTTACGCAGGTGTGATCGTGTTTCTAGTCCTCCTTCACATTTGAAAAACTTTTTTACTTATTATGGTGGTTCATATCACATTCAAAACTATTTATCTTATTACAATGTGTCCAAATCTTATTTTGCTTTTTTTTTTCACACATTTATGAAAAAGTTGAGTCCACATCTTTTCATGACGCTCATTCCCAAGTTGTGTGAAGGATAGCCATAAAAGAAGAACTACTTGCTTTGGACAAAAATCACACGTGGGATATTGTCCAATTACTAGTTGGGAAAGAATCATGTTGGATGTAAGTGGATCTACAAGATCAAGTATAATAGTGATGCATCAATTAAACGATACAAAGGTTGGTTGCCAAAGGGTTCACCCAAACCTATGGGATTGATTATAAGGAGACTTTTGCTCCTGTTGCCTAAATGGGAACCATTCGAATCCTATCTGTTGCCATTAACCATGGTTAGAATCTTTATCAAATAGATGTTAAAGATGCCTTCCTACATGGGGACCTAGAAGAAGATGTCTACATGAATCTTCCTTCAAGACATTCCATAGAAAGAAAGCCTAGAATTGTATGCAAATTAAAAAGGGCTGTATATGAATTAAAACAATCTCCTCGGGCTTGGCATGCTAAGTTGAGTGATGCTCTATTTAAAGTAGGATTTAAGAGAAACTCCGCTGGCTCCTCCATGTTTGTAAAGATAAATTTGAAGGGAGTTATTATTGTGTTGATTTATGTTGATGACATTGTTATCATGGGAAGTGATGAAAAAGGAATTTCGAACTTAAAGGTTTACTTTCACAAAAAAATTAATATTAAAGATCTAGAAAAATTAAAATATTTGCTAAGGATTGAAGTTGCCTATTCTAAAGAGGGAATATTTTTGTCTCAACGAAAGTATGCCTTGAACTTATTAACAAAAACTGAAAAATTAGGAGCAAAAGCAGTTGAAACTCCCCTTGAGATAAACAATAAGATTAATTCCTTCTATGGAGAATCCCTTGAAGATATTGTAAGATATCAAAGATTGGTAGGCAGACTAATATATCTGACTATAACTCGATGTCATGCTGTAAGAGTTGTCATCCAATATATGTATGCTCCTAAAACAACTCACCTTGAAGTCGTTGAAAGAATTCTAAGATATTTAAAGGGTTCTCCTGGAAGAGAAATTTGGATGAAAAATAATTCACATGTCAATATTATGGGATATACTGATGCAGATTGGGCTGGAATCAAGATGATAGAAAGTCTACAATAGGCTATTGTATGATGGTACGAGGTAATCTTGTAACTTGGAAAAGTAAAAAGTAGTATGTGGTTGTCAGATCAAGTGTGGAATCTGAATATTGAGCTATGACATTTGGAACTAGTGAAATTGTCTGGATAAAGTCTCTTCTTCAAGACATGGGATTTCAAACTGAATAACCAATTGAAATACTTTGTGATAATCGTTCTGCTATTCATATTGCTACTAATTTTGTTTTTCATGAGAGAACCAAACACATTGAAGTCGATTGCCATTTTGTACGCAAAAAGGTTCAAGATAAAATAATCAGCACCCCTTATGTTCGAAGTAAAGACCTGCTTGTCTACATATTAACAAAGGCGGTCTCAAAGTCAAGGTTCCAGCAAATTCTTTTCAAGTTGGGCTCTATTGATATTTTCACACCAACTTGAAGGGAAGTGTTGAAAACGTGTTGCCACCGTGTCGCCACCACATTGCCAATTTGTCCTACCGTGGTTTACTTGTTGGTGAATTTTATTTTTGGAAGGTTAACATATATCATGAGATATGATAGATTTTTATGGGATGTAATTGTTGCTCCCTTCTTCTATGTATTATCTGTCTTAAGCTTGTGTATTTTTCACATGACAGAATAAAGGATACAATGCTTACTGTGGACAAAAGCCATTGTCGAACCACGTAAATCTTGTCTCTTTTTATGCATGTGATTTTCTATTTTTCTAGTAGTGATAAATGAACAAAAAAGAAGCAAGAACTTCCTCGGTCAATGATAGAACGTTGTGGGAGTTTGCAAGTTACTTTTCAGCCTGTATATAAGGAGGCAAATGATATTTGCTGATAACCTTGTCAAGAGAGGAGTGGATTTACAGTTCATTTCAGTATCAGATGTATTGCTTGTATGAGACTATTGTACTCATTTCTTAATCAATAAAATTCAGCACCCTTGTCAAAAAAAAGATAAAAAAAGAAGGTATACATGTCGGGAAATGGAACTTCAATTTGTACATTTATACAGGGAAAAAAATCAGTTATACAGGGACAAAAATCAGTTATTGATCCATTGGCTAAAGAAGGCGTGAGTGCTCTATTGTGTAAGGTTTTATGTCGTATGGATGCATAACTACATGTTATTGATATAAGGGGTGGGTTTTGTATTGGGTGTATGGATTGCTGTGTACAATGTACTGTAATTACTTTTCTGATATTATTGTGAATAGTATGCAATAAAATTCTGTAATCCGTTTTTCCTGAAAAAAAAAGTAAAAAAGAAGCAAATCATAATGGCTTCAGTTTCCATGCAAGGAGCAACCTATTAAGTACTTCTGGCGATGTGTCGTGATGAGACTCAAAAACTTGTCCAGGGTTTTTAGGTCTTGTCCTCTTTTAGCATTCTCTCGTCACTTGGATAGCCTAATCAATTATTTGCTTTATACTTCAAGGTGGGAGGTCCATGCATTACAAGGTCAGTTGTGTCTCACCAATAGCCTAATCAATTATTTGTTTTATACTTCAAGATGGGAGGTCCATGCATTACAAGGTCAGTCGTGTCTCAACCAATTGGCCTAACCCTGGAACTATAGCACAAATAAATCATTTTTAAGGACATAGTTATCAAGACCAGACCACACCGGTGGTTTCACTAGTTGGACTATCGATGAATTACTTGGTCGGTTTGGTCTAAGATAAAAACCGAGTTTGGATGAGAACCGATCAAAACCAATACTTGACGGGTCAGACCAGCCGTTTATAACCGATTTGACCAGCTAAATAAAGTTTGAAATTTTTTTAATACATTTTATATTTCTAGACCATTATATCAAATTTTCTTTCATTATTTTTTTAAAAATCGGTCTATTAGGTTAGATCAATGGTTAGACCTATTTTAACTAGACTAAAGCTCTCACTAGTTTAGTGGCCACTTCGATCCTTATAACCCTGCTTAAGAAGGCTTAATCTTCATCCTCCTATATGGTTTGACACATTTATTTCTGGGCATGTGTTCTTGTATACATGCAATTTTCTCTCTTGGCTTCCTTAAATCTCTTTGGGCGTTTGTCTTCTCTCTTGGCATCATCATAATTGAGGAACGTCATCCGTGTGTGCCTCCACAACTGGTATCCACCTAGTCATTTCATTTACATCACTTTGGAGTACGGATAAAGCCTTCTTGGCCATACAAATCCAGACACTCTTCACAATCCATCCATTGAGTGGGCAGAGCCAAACATTTATCACCATTGATTTATATGGTCATGTGGTTCACAATTTACTCGCTCTTAATGAAAGGGGGTAGTGATTTTAGAGGCACGATATGGGAGAAATAGGGCGTGCAACATTAGATTCAACACAGAAAAACACTGATTACATGCATGCCAATGCGCACACATGCCCACCTAAAATTAACCCAAGAATTTTGTTGTATCATTTTGATCTTTATTATGGCCTGTGTTCTAAAATTCCCAGTCCTGATAGGGCTATTCCTAAACTCACGAAACTTGATCAAGATGAAGAATTTTTTATTACGTTATACCCTAACTAGACCTAGTTAAAAAGGGCATAACTAAAACAAGCAAAGTGGCATGAAAGCCCGCGAGAAACACTACTAGAACGCAAACCAAATTTTTTCTAGTCATCATTGCTAGGGCTCTTTTCTTATCTGAACCACAGTCATCAACACCGGAACGAATTGGTGGCTTGATATATTGGATCGTCAACTGGTTTTTCGCCCGGTTTGATCCAAGGTAAAAATGGAGTTCATTTGAAAACTGGTTAAAATCAATGTTGGCTTGGCTTTGATCAGTCGGACGAACATATAGTAACCGGTTCAACTAGATAAATAAAGTTGAGAAATATTTTTAATATATTTTGTATTTCTAAACTATTATATCAAACTTTATTTCCTTTTCTCTAAAAATAACTCTAACAGTTCGCAACAGTTGGATCAATTTTGACTGGACTAAAGACCTCATTGGTTCGACCAATGGTTGGATCGGTTTTGACCGGACCAAAGCCCTTACCGGTTCCGTGACCATTCCGATCTTGATAACACTAATCTCAACGCTAATTTCTCAAAAAATGTAATTTCTCTTGTTCGTTCCTCTTAAAAAGAAAAAGTAATTTCAAAATTTTTGCTATTTTTGCTACCCTACTTATTTCCGCATTACTCTATTCCTCCCTTTTTCCTTATACCCTACTTTAATAGCCATTCTCCACTTAAAATAATGCTTCTGTCTCATCCATGAAATTTGATCTCACCCAATTTCATAATCTAGGGCACTTCAATGTACAATTACTTATTGGACACCCAGATAGATCCTCTCTAACCCCCAAAATATCTCCAGTGATTCTGTAGTAACTGGAGATGGGTCCTCACTTCCAACCACTCATGTAGAAAATGTCCTTGCAAATTCCTCCATGGGTCTTGTTTTTCTAAGTACTGTCTTTTTGGTCCCCCAAAATCAACCACAACCTTATTTGGATATCTCATTTAGACTCAAGAAAATAATTCAAATTTGATGTTTTTATGTCTTTTATTCTCTTGAAGGATCCGATGTCAAGGTTGATTGAGGGGATCGGCAAGGATGTTTATGTGCCATGGAAGATCAATCAAGAAGCTTCTACTATTACTGTCTTCGTTCCAAGTAAATAATGATATCAATGTTTGGCATCACCATCTAGGGCTTTGTAGCCATGAGTCAGTCTATAAATTATGCAAAGAGGGTTTGGTTCCTTCATTGTTTAAGAGTCAAACTTCGTTCATTTGTTGTGTTGGGAAGAGGCACATTCCCATCAATGTAAATTAAAGAGAACAAAAATATTATTTATAGGGCGTTAAAAATTAACCAAAACACCAAGATTTGTGTGGAAAACCTTTAAATAAGGCAAAAACCGCAGGGTTCCATAGATGAAATCCACTAACCAATAAAAGAATAAAAGAATTGAAATAATTATTCTCAAGTTGATTAACTGTAGCTTGAGCATTTGAGAACAATCAAATAAATAAATATAGGGCTCCCTCTGTTTGATCAATTTCCCTATCTTATTTCCCTTCACAAAAGAGTAGAGGACACCAGCTTCACCATGTAACAATCTCTCCCTCTAGACCAGACCCTTGAGGAGGCTTCCCCAGCTTAATGGACCCCATGCTAAAAGTAGGTGTATTCAAGTAGCATCTATGCCTACCAAGTGCCTACAAAGTTCTTACTTGTCCTCTCTTAGGACTTTGATAATCATATCAATGGGTTACAATCGGTATGGATTTTCTCTAGTCCTATCAATTAATTTTTCAAGACATCCCAAATCAAATGATAACAAACATCTATGTACTTTGTCCTGACATGATATTTTGGATTCTTGCTTTGGTCTACAACACTGACTATAACGCAGTGAACTAAATAGATGCCTTGCTTTAAACTTAGTTCATGTACAAACCGCTTTATCCACAACATTTCTTTAGTTGCTTTAGAACCCCAATATATGGCATCTCCATTGTGGAAAGAGCAAAACACAATCTACAATTTAACTGCCATGATAAAACTGCCTTTAAGTCAAAGTATGCGATGTGGGCATCTTGGTGATGGCGTCTCTAGGCATATCTACATCTATATATTCATGTGTAATTGGCTAGCATATATCAAACTCCCTATTGCTAAAGGATAGGGGACATCTGTCATTTCTTTATTTTCCTTTCTGTTTGAAGGACTATGCTTTGCACTGAACTTAGAGTGACATGCAACTGCAAATAGCTTGCTAACCAGCTCTGCATTCTTCATATTGAACTTTTTAAGCACCAATTCGATATATATTTTTGTGACAACCATAACTTGTTTGCGTTCCTATATCAACCAAAAATATGTTGTGTTGGCCCCTAATCCTTTATATAAAAAGGACTTGCTTAATTCTTTCTTTAACATGTCAATCTTGTGAAGATCTTGCCCAACAATTAGTATGTCATCAACATAATCTAAATTTTTTCTAAAATAAACATAATGATCTATATTGTCTTATCTAATGGCTCATCATAAATGAGTCGAACTTCTTGTACCATGCCTGAGGGCATGTTTGAATCCATATATGTTCTTCTTCAACTTGCAAACCAAGTGTTCTTTATCCTTTACTTCAAAGTATTTTAGTTACTCCATATAAATTTCTTCCTTCAAGTCACCATGAAGGAAGACAATTTTGATATCTGACTGTTCCACCTCTAGACCTAAGCTTGCAGCAAGACCTAGAACCACACAAATGGGTGACATCTTCATGGGTGAAAATATTTATCAGTGTCATACCTTTTCTACTCAAAGTTTTTAACAACTAGATGAGCTTTATACTTTACTTGCTTCTCATATTCATTCTTCAACCTGAATACCTCATTGTTTTTTTTATTACTTTTCGACTCTTTGGTAGTTCAACCAAATCAAATGTATTACTCTTTTTCAAATAATTGATTTCAGCTAGCATAGTCTTATTCTACTCGTCCTTTTATTCATGAACTTGGCTCATTGGAAACTTCTAAGTTCTCCCCCATCTATGGGAATGTACTTTGAAAGAGAACTTCTTTGTTGGTTGTATTACCCTGACAACCCTTCTCAACTGAGTCATCGTTAGTCGTTCTTGATAGGGCTGCTACCCTTGTCCAACCTCACAAATTTACCACGAACATAGATTTATAAGGTCATCAACAACTTATTGTGGTTTCTCAACTTTTTGAAAATCTTTAATTGTTTATCGTCACAAAAGACCACATTTTGGCTTTTGATCACTCCTCTTCTAGATTCTATAATCTCTAATCAGGCTCTTCATTTGCATAACCAAAGATGATGCACTATGTTGATATGTCATCATGTTTTATCCTTTGTTCTCTTGGCATATTAACCGACACTTTGTAACTGAACACCTTCTAGTGATCGTATGAGACATCTTTCCCAATCCACAGTCTTTCGGGGAGGTGAAAGAGACAAATTAATCAAATAGCATGTGATGTGTGTATAGCCTCAACGTTCCTAGTTAGCGCCAAGGTGGATGCCTAGTCAGTGTGGTTTTTACCTTGGACCTAGCTATTGCATTATGCATGTGCATGAGTTTATTTTACTTTGAAAATTTGTGTATGCAAAATAGGATTCTTGCATTAGGCATTGGAATTTATTTTGCATGGTAATATGTTAGTTTTGCGTGTATATATTGTTTAAGAGTTCCAAAGATGGGTTTTGGCTTTCCAGTATATAGGGACTTGATTAGGGGGGCTTTACGATAATGGAGAAAGAACATGGTTGTAAATCAAGCCAAGAGAAAAACTTTCTTTCGTAAAACAAAATTCATTCCAATAATATAAGCATCCCAAAATTTGACATGCAACCTTTTATAAGCCTATGAATCAAGTGAACATTTAGGACTCTAAACTACCCCTAAATAGTACTAAAGTTCCAGACATCCCGATGTAAACAGTAACATGTGAATAATACCTATGAACAATAATTATGAATAGTAGTAAGTGAACAGTAAATAAAAAACATAAAAAACCCTAGAATCCCTCAAATATTTAAAAACCTTAAGAACATAACCAAAAACAAAAATTAAAATATACATATTTTGAAATTGAATAAAAATTAAGAATAAGAATAATATTAGCCAGCATCATGAAGTTCATGTATATGCTTCTAAATCAACATACTCTCTCACTCGGTATCCAACAACAAAATATTTCAGACGCCTGAACTGCTGATGCATACATGCACCCATTACCAAAGCCTAGAGTCTCTATGGAGTGAGTTGCCATGCAATATCACAAAGAGATACACCTCATTGAGAGATATTCCACTGCCCAAATAACTATACTAGCACATCACAAGAGTGTGCCATGTCCAATCATCCATGACTGCTAAAACATCAACTGGATCACTATATCACTAAGATACTATCGCATCACTAAGATGTCCATGCCACAGACTTCATTAGATAAAACTCTGAATGTTACACTTGCGTCATCGAGTCACAAACTCGGAATGCCACTAAAGCACATAATCTTATAATATGCCACAAGAGATGAAGATTGAGAGAAACTAAATGTACACCCCCAATGTAACGAGTTATATGCACAGTTATGAATGGCTATTCCATTCATAATTTTAAACGTATGTTTGCCTTTGCCACAATTATCAATGGCTTTTCCATCACTCCCCATTATAAGTATATCATCCACATAGAGGACCAAAATTAAATTTACACTCCCAATGTAATGAGTATATACACAACAACTAACAATACTAGTATCGAACCCATATTCATTAAGAGCTTGAGTAAATATTAGATAACATTGCCTTGAGGATTTACTTTAAACCATAAAGTGATTTAATTAATTTACATACTTTATTTTTTTGACCTTGAGATTAAATGCTTTTAGCTTAGGTAATATAGATTTCATCTTCTAGTTCCACATTTAGAAATGCGGCCTTTACATCCATTTGATGATCATCAAAATCATAACGAATCGCTATTGCTAATATTAGTCGTTATTTGTAAATACTTTTTTTTTTTAAGATTTCCTTGCTAGTGGTGAAAATGTTTCTTGGTAATCAATACCTTTCTTTTGACTAAACCCCTTACCTGCCAATCTTGTACTCGCCCTATCGACATTACCACCAGAACTAAGTTTCTTAGAATACACCGTTTACAAGCAAATTACATTTCTATTTGATGGCAAGTTTGTTAGAACCTAAGTTTTATTATTTATTTGGGATTCATACTTTAGGTGAAATGATAGCACATTAAAAATTTTAGGTGAATTGATAGTACATTAAAATTTTTGGGGTACTTCATTAAGCTCATTATAATGAACATAATAATCTAACTAACCAAGTCTTTTAATTTCCTTATGCTCCCAGTCTCATAAAATTTTGGGGTTGGATCAACTTTAGAAGAATTTCTAACATCAACTATACAAGGGCCTTGTTATTCCTTTTCCTCACTTTCTTTTAAAAGTCTAGCTTGCTTGAGTATTTGAATGTCTTCAAAGTAGTAGGCTTATCTACTCTCTATAATTTATTTAGTTCCTTCATTATAAAATCTATAATATTTGTTTTCCTCTCTTTCTTGGGGAATATAAACATAAACATGTGCTATAGAGCCCCATACTCTAATATGATCTATAGTAAGTTTTCTACCAAACCACATCTCAAATAATATTACATTGCTTGATTTAAAAAGGATTCTATTCACCATATGGGTTGCTGCCATAAAGCTTCACCTCCAAAAGTGGAATTCTACGTCGTCCTCTTGTATCATATAATTTGACCATACTGATGAAGGTCAAATTTTCTCTCAGCCATGCCATTTTGTTGAGAGGTGTAAGATATGGAGGTTTGCCTAACTATCCAATTCTTATTACAAATTGATTGAACTCATATGATATATACTCTCCTCGTATATCACTTCTAAGGATTTTAATTTTCTTATTTAACAGATTTTCAACTTCCCCTTTATAGTTCTTAAATTTGTATAATGCTTCATCTTTATGGGTTACTAAATAAATGTATGAATATCTAGAATAATCATCTATACAAGTAATAAAAATATTCACCCCTACCAATACTTTTGGTTTTTAATTTGCCACAAATATCATATGGATAATTTTAAGTAAGTTTGTCTATGCCCCTTAGAAATAGTAGTCGATGCATTTTCCTTTTAGGCAACTTTCACATGTGAACTTTTCTTTTTCTAAAAAAGGGATTATATTACCTTTCATTAATCTATTTACTTTTTCATAACCAACGTAACCAAGCCTTCTATGGCCAAATGTTGAGATACTTTTTCTTTGGGTAAATATAAGTTGAAACACTCATCATAAGAAAATAACCTCTTAATTCTATTATCAAGATTAGAGCTTGTACATAATGCTAATCATAGTGCCTTTTACAACAAAAGCATCATCTGTCATTTTCCATACCTCTAAATAAACATCACCCCCATTCCTATCAATCCTAGAGAGATAAACTAAGTTCCCTCTGATATTTAGGGCATATAATAATACATCAGTGAGAGTCAACACACCGCTGTTTGAGAGTGGAAGTCTAATGGTGCCCGCTCTAAGAATGTGGATATTAGACAAGTTGTCCATGTAAAGCTTTCTTGCACCATCACTCACTCTTTGAAGTCTACCATATTGTTTTTGGTGTTGGTAATGTGTTTAGTAGCTCCCGAGTCCACACGCCAGGATGAGTTCACCATCAAGGATTCTTTAACCTCAAACACCTTTTCACTTTCCAAACTACCTTACATGTTGAACCGTTCTTAAAGGATTAAGTTTCCTTGAAGATAATACCCCCAAAAGAACCCAAAGAATAACACGAAAGTTCCATAGAAATGTAAAATGTTTGAAGGCAAAAAAAGGCAATAAAAGAAACAAGGAAACGAAAAAAAAAATGCAATTTGCTCACATGAAATCGCAGATATGCAACAAAAATAGAACTCTATGCAGAAAACAAAATAACACAACACAATTGAGTCCCACAAGTCTAAAACCATAAACAAAACCCTCTAAATCAGACTTAGAATTTGACCATGAATCTCTACAAAGTACGACTGAAATAGCACCAAAGGGAGAAGAATGCTCTTCTTCAGTTATCAAATGTTCAATCTGTAGAAATGGCGGTTGTGAGAAAGAAGATGCATTTGCATCTCTCCACTCTCCCTCCAAGTAGAAAAGCCAATAAGAAACCCATTCTATTGAAGGGTCACTCGGACCATATTCTCGTAAAACAGTACTTCCTCAGCCATATAATAGAAAGTGTTACAGCCACTTCCCCTCCTTTGTCACCTTTCCGAAAAAGGAAAAGTGATCACCTGATATTCTTGGGGGATACACCCATAAGATATGTGGGATAAATGGGAATCCTAAGACATAAACGTCCTCCAAACTAGAGAAGACCTCTCTAAGAGAGGGAGGCACACGCCGTCAGCTAACTCTGAAGGTACTAAATGAATAGTGTCCTTACAACTGGTTAAACCCAAGACAGAGGTAAACATAAAAACTTTAGGTTATTTTCATACACCTAGAGAACTGTAAAGGATCTCGCTGTTTCCTTTATAGAAGAAATTTACTGCAATTGTAAGGACCCTAATAAAGTGTGCGATCATATATAGATGCAAATGCAAATGCAGGTAATAGATATACACGCTTAGTTTTTATATGCAATTAACCAAACGCATGCTCGCTGAAAAATCAGTTTATGCACAATTGAACATGCAAAACAACATGTGTAAACTATACAGGTAATATATGTTCTTTTGCTGCTTTATTTTTAGGTTTCAAGGAAACATCTTCTCATGTGTCAATCAGATATTTGAGAGAAAAACTTCTTAAGAAAAATCAAGTATGGTAATCCCCTAATAAAACCACATTGTCATCATGCCCACACAAATGAAATATAAAATTCAGCATGCTATGATTTATATAGAATTTTTTTCATAATCACAAATTACAAAATTAAATTGAATATAGAAAATAAAAATGGGAAAAATCCAACATCTTAGGGTTTAAACTGTGAAGCACAAATTACTTGTTAAAAGGAAAGAATGTAAAGTTGTATTAATTCACTAATATAGCTAAAATTATGGTTTTATCGTAATAGAAACCCCACTTGATTTACTTTATTTAGTGTAAAGTTGCATTAATTAATTAATATAGCTAAAATTATGGTTTTATCGTAATAGAAACCCCACTTGATTTACTATATTTAGTGTAAAGTTGTATTAATTAACTAATATAGCTAAAATTATGGTTTTATCATAATAGAAACCCCACTTGATTTACTATATTTAGTTTCTTATGTAAAGCTCAAAAATAAAAAATTTAGGTTTTCTAGATATTAGGATCTAGTTTAAAACTCTGAGTGCAGACAAATTCAAGATTATGTTAAAATTTAATTATGAAACTAAAAGACAATGTACGAATGAAAGGGAAGTGCTACATAACCCTCTCTTTTAGCTTTTTCATGTTTTAGTACTTATTCAGATCTTTTTCAAATCCATAAATACCACATAATCCTACTTTCTTGTTTATACACATTGCCACCATGACCTCCAAGCCTTAAGCCCATTCTTATCACAGGCAAGGGATCCATTTATTATAAAAGACTTTATGTGAATAAAAAGATATAAACGACTCTAGAAATTACTACTTATGCCCCTAAGTGAATAAAATGACTCAAACAATCTATAAAAGACGTATTCAATGACTATTTTGCCCTTCTATATTTCCTTTTGTAAGTTTTAAGCTTATCTCATCTAGATACTCGAGAGCAGTATTTTGAGTTGCATCACTCTCACCTTCCTTAAAAGAATTCACTATCAAATTCGGTAGCACGTCATTTGAGATATCACCAAGATATGGAATGAGATGCTTGACATTAAAAACATCGGAAGTGCGAATGTGGATAGGAAGCTTCAAGTTGTAAGCATTGTCATTAATCTTCGACATCACTTCTCACGGTCCAATCTTGAGGTGGCTCAACTTCTGATGTTCAAAACAACTTGGTCTAGAACCATGAACAAGCATAGGAGGGAAGAGTCTTGAATCACTTCTAGTTATACTTCCTCGGACATATCCTTTCAAAATAATTTTGTAGGAAATCTCACCTCTCTGACTTGTAAGATTGATCATTGAATCTACTAAAAGGAGATTGGCAATCTTGCAATGGCTCTGAAACCTTTTTTTTCCTATGTTAAACTCACCAGCTGAGAGTTTAGGAGAAAATAACTTCAAACTCTTCGGTGTGTACCTCACCTGATACCCTAAATTGAGGTAAAACTCCAACAAGAACAATGTCATCATCATTAACTCCGTCAACACCATTCTCCTTGCTACTTTTTCTGGGGACTAACAAACCAGTTACCTCCAATATTTGGGGAACAACTCCTTGACATCCACCATGTTCTTCATCAAGAATAGGAACATCCACAAAATCCTCTCCAACGGTAGGATCTTCTTCTTGATCCTCTTTATTGATTGGATCACTATTCAAGCTATGAACACCTACTTCTTTCTCAACACCTAAATCTTCATCAAGGTACTTGTTAAAGACTAGAAGTGAGTTCTAGTCCACATATTGATCTTGAGAACCATTTAATGAGAACAAAGTTTCTCCATGCTTGTCCTCGGATATACTTCCATAACACTCCAGGATCTCAAACTTGAGATCAGTTTCCCACCTCTTACCATCTCTATCCGCATGATCAATTGCCTCTCTCCTTGAAACTTGATCATGGAAGGGATTTATGGATTCCTCATCTGCCTCGCTCTCATCCTCCTGAGACGGGCTTCCATTTGTGCCAAATGAGAGTTAGGGTTTTGACCAATCTCCTCAAATCTGCAATCCCTTCTCGTGAACTAGCATCAAAGGCTTCTCTGGTTGTTGCTTTCCCTCATGTTCTTTTGCATGGAGCCATGGTTGTCGATCTAGGGTACAAAAATCGACTACAACAATGTTTGTACAATGCTACAGTACCGACCGCACAATGTTTTAGTGTAGTAAGTGCTAAAGTGTCGTCTGTACACTCCTACAATATTATCCGTACAGATCATTGGGCTCTAATACCAACCTGGCGTAGACCTAATAGCTTGGAGCTAGGGTTTAGCAAAGAAGAAGATAGGAAGATCCAAAATTAGAGAAAGACGCAAAAACCAGAGACAAAAGAAGGAGCACTTACTGCTTTGGGATTTTGAACAAAGTCCATAACAAGATCCTTCATTATGCTTGAGTACATCTCTTATATAATAAATCCCTATACAAGACTTAAACTTGGCCATCCAACCAATCTAATCACGGACATTTATTATAAAAAACTTCATGTGAAAAAGAAGACACAAAAGACTCTAACAATTACTACTTATGCCCCTAAGTAAATAAAATGACTTAGAAAATAAATAAAAGATAGATTCAATGATTATTTTGCCCTTCTACGGTTCTTTGTTTAAACTTTAAACTTGTCTCTCTTATCTAGATATTCAAGAGCAATATTCTGGGCTGCATCAGGGGTGCTTGTGACCTATTCTTTATTACATAGTAAGTCATAAAAGACACTTACATTAGTTTCCTTGGCCTTTTCATAAAAGGCATACCTACCAAGAAATAAGTGTTTCTATCTAGTATCTGGAATCTTGCTCAATCAAGATCCACTATTGGCCCCAAGATATGGCAAGACTCAATCTATGAATCCTTGACAACCTACCGTGGTCCCACCACTGGACTCACCCTTGCCATTGACAATCCCAAAAAAGACAATGGAGGATCCTGAATGCATGAGCCATGTAAATGTTCAAAGGTTTCTTGCAATCTTCGCCCCTAAACATAATTTTAAGAATTCCTAAATTGACTTAAAAAAATACCAAACCCAATAATTCCTCTAAGAAGCCCTAGAATCTCTAAAACAATCAAATACCAAAAATACCCCTAGTATCATAAAATTGTTAAAATAAAAATCATAAATTCCAAAAAATAAAAAAAATAGGAAAAAATAATTGATCAAACTAGAGTACTTTGTCTTTGTAGGTAAAATACCAAAATATCATTTGTACCAAAAGTGTCTTTGAAATATTTTAGGTTTTTGACATGGGTATGATTAAGTTGACTCTTCCTCATACCATTTTAATGATAGGCCTAGAAATGGGCCACGCTCCCAGCCCAGCCCTGTCAACTTGACCCTAAAAGACTAGGACCTGTGCTAGAAGATGTGAACCGAGGGCCAGGCTACCATGTCCCGAGGATTGGGTCAAGCCAGGGCGACGACAAGGCCGGTTTCGTTTGACCCTTTTTATCTTAACATTTTTTTTCTCTTCTTCTTTGATTGTATATGGCCCGACCTGGTCAAAGGCTCGGGCTGGGCCAGGATCGGCCCAGGCTAAACCTACAAGGATTAGGACCGTGCTGGTCCAACCCAAGCCTCAGCCCACTCCAATCGATTAAAAGACTCAGATGAGCACATTATAGAGACAAATGATGCAAGCTTGTTTTCAAATCATGCACATTGCCCATTCAAGTAAGTGGCATGGTGCCCACTCCAATGTCAATCTAGCGAATCCCAACAATCTAGGCTCCTTAGTATCTTACTCTTGCAATTTGTCGCACTATACATTATATGTGTCCTTTAGGCGTGAAATCAATGTAATCATTTACCTTCTCCCTAGACATCCAGACATTAGAGTGAAAAGGTTGGAAAAAGTAGTGCTCAGTATCTGGGGCCAAGACTGAATGTATTCGGTTCGCCATTGAGAAATTCTTTGCAAAAGCAATATCTTGCTCAAGCCAAAGGTTACATATGCCATATCACAAAATTGAGTTCCGGATTCATGGAAGTGATTTACCTATGCCTCTCAAGGCACCAAATCGTGTATGGGATCGATTGTGGAAAGTTGTGAACTATAGTACGACCAACAATCTAAGGACAGTGTGATAACCACGATATATATTGGTCAATCCCCAACACCCACTCCATATACTAGTACTCTGTCAACACCAACTACTCATAACCATGGAATAAGGAATGCACATCGAAATGCAGTCATGTGTGCACAGCAAGGAAAATAGGAGTGGAAGTAATTTTATTATGATAAATTATTATTAATGAAAAAGAAAAAAACCACCAACAAATGCTTTTGAAAGCGACAATTCCTACAAATTATCCATAGCCTCCTATTTTGTATTACATTGCTAAATTATACATTCCCGTTTTAGACAAAAAAAAAAGGGTAAGTAAAGAAAACTGCCCACCAAGACTTGAGCTCGAGACCTCTGATAAAAAGGTGCCTTTTATATAAGTGCACTAACCAGCCTAGCGTTCCTCACTTCATTCTCGTTTTAGACAAGGAAGGATAGAATTCAGAATGAATATATTTGAGAGAATTTAGGGGTAGGCTCCAATAGATGATAAATTGAGGGAACGTAGGCTTAGGTAGTCTGGTCATGTACAACGTCGACTAGAACAACAATGGTTAGGAGTGGTGATTTGGTTTAATTCGATGGCTCTAAAAGAATAAAAGGAAGGTCCTAAAGGACATAGATGGATGTAGTGAGAAAAAATATGGTGATTGAGGGAATATGGTGATTTATGGTGTGATTGAGGGTATGGCCCTTGATAGACTGCAATGCCATAACAATATTCATGTAGCCAACACCAAATAGTTGGGATAAGGCTCTGATGATAATAAATAATGAGGCTAATGATGATGCTAAAAAATATATGAAACATTCCTATACAAGCATTATTAATACTTATATGTCCATACCCTAAGATTTTTAGTAGTTAGAATTGCCCTAAGTATCCAACTAGTTTTATCTGGACAATTATACAAATCTTGTTGTAAATACAGGGCCTACATGCAAATTCTATGCAAAAATTGAGAAAACTTTTGAAACCACACCTATTTATCTTCTTTTAATGATCTATATCCATAAAAAACCACATTGGGTGCCTCCAAAGCAATGCCACATGCTATACAGTGTACTAACACCATCTTGCATCGAACTAAAAAACTTTTCTCCTTTCCTGGGTGCATCATTAAAATATGTAAAGACTTGAAATTGATTAAAAGTTCGGTACTCAATAAATTGAAAGCTTGCTAGATTTTGATGCAGTGAGAATCAAAGAAAGTGAGAAAATCTCAAACAAGGGAGAGCGTGCTAAATATTAGTTGAGCATCACAGCTCCAAAACTCAAAAGATCCATTACAATTTCAAAAAAATTTCCCCTCTTCCTCACAATCGACACATAATAGTCTATTTATAAGCATATGAGACCTTAAAATTAACTTGAGTTTGAATAAAACAATTTAAGACCCTAAAATGACCACCATAATTAATAAATACCTAAATAAATCTGATTATTCTAAAAAATGTCACTATTTTCAGGCATGTACTAACTAAGATTTGAGGCCAAAAACAGAAAATTTTTGAAAAAGCCCTAGAAATATCCTTTGTAGATAACTGAAAGATCTTCGAATTGCAATTTGAAGCACCACAATAGGAGACGAGTGAAAAGTTATGATCGTCAGATAATGACTGCATCATTCACCCCTACTAAAAAAGACCTCATCATCGAGTTCACTATGAGATCCTTCCTTTCTTAAGATTAATGTTCTATATGCTTTGCATACCGACTTCAGTTTTGGTAGTTGGTGGTGTAGTCCCACCACACACTTCAGGTCTCCTTCATTGGATCTCCATAAAAATAAAGTTTCTGTATATTTATTGGGTTGAACAAAAATCCTCCATAAATAATAGTTGAAATTAATTTTAAATTCCTTCTAGAATAGGGTCTTTGTGTTCCCTGCTAAACTTTGAAATTTTAAATCTTTATGATCCTCCTCAATAATAAACTAGATTTCCATCATATACCTCGTTGATCACCTATTATTCATCTGTATCCTTATCATATATAGGCTCACCAATTATGCTAAGACGTGATGATTCAATCTTAATCCAAAAAAATACCCACAAATGGATTCTCTTCTAAAGCTTCTGCAAAATATCAATAAACTGTAGGGGCTTGGCACAAATCTCATGCAGGTCATACTCACTCAATAAACTGTAGGGGCTCCATGGATCACCAAATCCATCAACTAATTCAACCTTTGAGTCAAGCCGCCATCGAATGCGCACCTCAAGTCTTGAGGAACTTGTGTAGCTATCAGATCTCGAATCCAGCGGGATCAAGCCTACTCTGATACCACTTGATGCAGTTAAAATCAAAGAAGGAGAGAATATCTCAAAAAAGGGAGAGTGCAACAACCATTAACTGAGCATCACAACTCTAGAACTCAAAAGTTCCATTACAATTTCAATGAAATTTCCCGTCTTCCTCATAATGGGCACATAATAGTCTATTTATAAGCATATTTATAAGCATATGAAACTGTAAATTTAACTTAGTCATAAGGGTTAGTCCCATCAATAAATGTGTTGGAGAGCAACGGAAGGAAGGTCCATCAAGAAAAGTAATTAATCGTCTTCCCAACCACTTTGTAGCGGTTGCCTCTTATTACCTTCTGCACACTAGTAAAATTTAACCTTTAAAGCAGCTCATGAAGGAGTTGTACTTGTTAGCAATTGATCTTGATCTCCACTGAAATCCTTAAATAATTTCCATTCACAAATCTTGAAAATTGATTATATTTAGAACCCAGTTTTTGTGCATTCGGGCTCGCACCTATTAGGTTCTGGGCCCACAGATCTAGGGTCTCAATATGGGTAAACAGCAGATGGTGCCTGAATTTCAAGATGAGAAACCGAGTAACTGGAACCCCAGGTTGATGTGGAGTAAGTTCTCTTCAAAGACAACTAAAAAATAGGGAAACCGTCAGTGAATAGGCACAATTTCACTGTTGAGAGCCACACATCCGCAAAAACCCTTCAAGCGCCCATACAAGGAGGCCCATGCCATCAAATGCCCACTCTTATCCTCACCCTTTTTTCACATGGTATATTTAATAAAAAACTATTTGTAGATTTCCTCTACTTGTGATTTCTTACTGTGAGTTTCTTTTTCGGAAAGTTTTTGTCGCCTTTGTAAACTCCTCGGTCTATTTAGTGTCTCCGTACACTTTCAACGAGTTTTCAGCATGTCGTAGTTCTCATTCACTGGTAGCTTTAATGTTCGTTCTCCTTTATCTAATGAATGTTCTCTAAGTCTACACTCATAAATTTTTTTACAACAACTCTTTTGTTGTCTTTGTATATTGCTCAGTCTATTTATATTGTCACTGCACGCTTCCTTGCAAATATCCGGCAAGTTATAGGTGTCATTTGTAGGCGGTTTTTATGATCGTCCATCCATTTTGGTCATTGTTCTCTTATTCTACTTTCGCTCAGTCCATTTTCCGGTGACTTCTCTGGTTTTCCAGCGTTCGTTTTCTCTCCATTATGTTTTAGAGAGGGAATTCTCCCCACTAGATTCTTTACTGGCTAATTTTTTCGTCTTTGTAAACTTCTCGATTTGTTTTTAATGTCTCTGTACAACTTCCGACAAGTTTCTGGCATGTTGTAGTTGTCATTCGCCGGTGGTTTTAACATTCATTGTCTTCTTTTCCGGCTATTGTTCCCTCATTCTATGGTCTTAATTTCTTTTCCGGTGACTCTTTTGTCGTCTTTGTATACTTCTCGGTTTTCCCAACGTGTTTTTGACAAGTTGTAGGAGTCATTTACCAGTCAGTGGCTTTTACATTTGTGCATCCTTTCGCAGCGATTGTTCTCTCATGCTAAGGTAGCTCTATCCATTTCCCAACAACTTCTATGGTTTTGTCGATGCTCATTTTCTCTCCGTTTTGTCTTTGAGAGAGAAATAATAATTTAGAGAGGTTCCATACCTTCTACTGAGAGGTCAAAGAAGTACAACCGCCCACCAGTCACCGGTTCTCTCTTGACATCACCATTCAATTATGTGGATGGTATAGATTCACGTGGTAATAGATGTGGGCCCTGACTCACTAAAAACTTTTCCTTGTATTTATCCCTAACATATTTGGTCTTGCAAAGGCCATATCACTGCATCCTTCTTTGTGTTCTAACAAGTTATGTATACAAGCTGCCTAAGAATATTATGCTAGACTGTTCTCTACCACACATAATCTCGATGAGAGCAGACTATAGCCACTCCCATAGTGTCAATCTCCTCTAGTTCGATGTCATCTACATCCTTGACTATAATGAATACAGAAACCTAGCATAATCCATATAGTATCAAACAAGTTTAACATATCTCTCTGCAAATTGCAAAATGTACCGAACTAGAAGGTGATCAATGGATCCTTCTTTCTCCCAGTAAACTATAAATACGCTGGCTTATTGACCACAAATTTGTTTCCTATGATAGTTAAAGAAAGGCAGCCCAGCACGACAAAGATAATGACAGCAGCTGCTGTATCTTATTATCCTCCTATATATGATATAGTATGGTCCTTTAACCATGACTACCCATCAGATTAAATCACAACCATTAATTGATTTTCCAACAAGATAATTAATCTACATTAAAAACAAAATTAGAACCTCACCATGGTCAGGTGGGAATAGAAGCCCATCACAAATTATCCTTCTAAAGAACCCAAGAAGTTTCTTGGAGCCCTCAGACGTGATAAATATTTGAATCAATTTACATTATCAAGCCTTCTTAAAAATCCAATAGGCTAGAACATTGTAATGAACCCACTAGATTCTCAAAAGAACAGACATTCACCCTTAACAAAGTATTCATGTCACTAGCTGTGATGGCATTTATTATCCATTTAAAATGTGATGTTTCTTTATTTCAAGACCAAGAACTACGATTTTTTGAAGTTCAAAACCAAGAGCACTCTAGTTAGCCAAAATCTTAATTCCAAAAGAATGTCAGAGGATAAACCTCAACCAATGCTTTAATGCAACTTCTAGTAATGATTGTGATATCTACAGAGAGAGGTACATAACATTTTATACAACTTCTTTGTTTGATATTTAGATGCCGTCATGATGGTTTTATCCTTGAGGCTGACAAGAATGCGATTGGATCTATTAGACCTTGCTGGTCATACTTCTCCACACCACAGACAGCATTATTATTTTCGGATACTCAAGCGAGATGGACTTCAAACTCTCCATTTGATGCATGGAAACATCCTCATTCAGAAACTTATGTAGCACAAAGCATTTTGGCACCCACTAGATTGAGCAACCCTTTCTGGGTCCAAGCAACTATTTTCATGTACAAGCAGGAGATAGAGTGGCTTTAGCTATCCTCGACTTTTGATCATCTGAATTTCTTCAAATCTAGCCACAGTGTATTGTAGTCAAGCGTTGATTGCATGGCCAACTGAGCCATTAGTACAATGACCGCACACTATTTTGCTTACATGAGCATTGGCATGTTTCCAAGTGCCATCATGTTCAAAGGAATCGGATTCGCTTGTTATAAATTTTCTCCACCTAGCATTCCATTTAGCTTCCTGATATGGGCCATGGGTATGAGTTTCTGCAGTTTAAATCACAACAGGATGTTAAAAGGAAGCACATGACGCATACAATGGATCTAATGGCTCACAATCTATATTTTTGTTCTATAAGAGACAAAGACCCATGTACAAAATTCAAAAGGAATGATGTGTCTTGGGAAGATTCTCAATGCACTGCATATATGTCTACAATCAATATGGAGTGAAAAACATGTATATATACCCTTGACACACAGAAAGATGACAGGATCAACCCACAATAAATAGTTATCGAAGACAAATGCAAAATGAAAATATCTTGAAACCTCCTCAACCTAAGAAGATGCACATCATTTGTGGCAGCAAGTTCTGAAAGGGATGGTAGTTTACAACTCCCTTACACGCAAACCTCAAAACTAGCTCGCTGTGAGCTTATCAACTCAATTCCTTGCTGGCAAATTCCTTACTTTTATATCTTGATAATTATTCCTAGGAAAAGGAGGAAAATAATGGTTAGGTTACTGATCCCACTTTGGTAACTTAGAAGTTTGGAATCCCCTTCATCACATTTACTCTCGAAAGCCTCAAGCTTGTCATGCAGTTTCACTTAGATATTCATTACAGCAGGCAAAGATCTTCCACCAGTCACAAGATTCGAGCTGTCAAAATGTTTGCAAAAAACTCTCCCTCCTGAAATCTGAAATCATGCCCTACTCATATTGCAAGATAACGTATTTGTTAGATGCTTGTGCATCGGTCAATCAAAGAAAGAGATAAAAGGAAAGAAGAACCAGATGCTCGTGCCATGGAGATGGTCTTTCATAAAGGTAAAACAAATTGGGGCCTTGCATTTCAACGTTAGGCGATTTCTAGCACAACATAGTTTCCAGATATCCGCTTCTTTAAAAGGCATAATTAGGTTACATACAGTTAAGGCAAAGAAATGGCTCAATTTTATCCTTCCAAGAGTTTCTTTTTTCTTTGAAACTGTTAACTGTAATCCTTCCAGGAGATTACAGCAATCATCTAGAAAATAATGTCACAATCGAACATTTTTTCGGCCCAGTCAATATGGCTATTTTGCTCAGCCAAAGGCACAAATCTATCCCATTCTCAATAAATACTATCAGTCTCCCCAAACAATATATATCAACCCACAAAGATCTTCTTCTCGAGGTATAGTATCAGTCTCCTCCGCAATTACGTCCACATCAACCCTCAACGAGCCCCCTAATGGCAACATACTGTTTCATTGATGGACCCAGAAATAGGGACTTACTATTTCATTCAACATAGCATAATACCTAAACATATCCCATAAGAACTGTCCACACGGGTAGAGCATGTGGTAAGAATAAACCTTCAGAAATTTTCAAATGTGTATCCACCACTATAGAACTCTGCCTGGTCTCTAATCACACATCTGAATAATGTCCAGGAGTTCCATCAATTTCTGGGCTGCCCATAAAAGACTACTCTCTGATCTTAATTTGGTCACAATGAAAAGCTTCAGCGAGTGGGAGATATTGCCTTAGAGCCTCTCAGCATACTCTTTCTAATGCAAGTAGTTAGTTTCTTGATTAGCCCCTTTGAAAACATGGCAAATGAGATAGCCACCAAGTTCTTATCATCAAAGATCTCGTTTCATTAGGTTCACAATTATTAATGGGTAAATCATTCCCTAAAATGAACCTAGTGACATCAAGATTTCTCAATTGCAGTCCCATGACAATTTCGGAGAAAGTAGAAAACCCTAAGGCCCATCAAGTGAGCCGTTTAGATTAAGTTTAAATGGAGTCCACTACCTAGCAAGCTAAGAAAAACCTAGTACCTTCCCTGGTCATCCCTGAAGCGGCCACACCCATAAGACAGATACAGATTCCCTCGAAGCTATAAACAAAGTTAAGCTTTATTTTATCCCTTTCCTTTTTCGAGGCATGTTCCATTGAGGCATTAGGTCAATATCATGGAACTCATTTCCAGCAAATGTCTTCCAAATCCAATCTCATATGTTGTCCACCTTAATCACAGAGCACTCCTTAAGAATAAGAGCATATGAGATCATGGACCCCCTAATCCCTTATCTTCTAAACTCAAACTTTGTAAAATTACCTTTGAATATTTCTATGATAATGCTCTTTACAGACGCCCTAAAAGATAACCAATGGGACAAATCTCACAACGCAAATGGAGAATATGATCAATCAATGAGAACAGTGACCAACTCCATCATTACCCAAAACACCATAAAGAGATCGTGGAAGAAATTCTAATCCTGATTGGCAAAAGAGTAATACAGTAGATGATGGTCCACAATTTCCCCTTCCTTTGCAAAATAAATAAATGTTTAACTTGAAAATATGCTTTTAGACATGATCCCCAATATGAGACATTTTCATAGTGGTCATTCAGCCAAACACAACATGAAAGGGGGTGCTGGACTTCCACATTAGACATCCTGCAAAACTCCCCACAGGCCCTCCTAAAAAACACTGGAAAAATGAAAACCTCCACTATCCCGAATTTAAGGCTATCCACCTAAATGTTGCATACATAGATATTACACCTCCTAATAACCTAGTTAACTATTCAACTTCTTTGCCCTCAAAAGAGCCTCTTGAAGTATGACCATGGCACCAACCAATTCCCTCACAATAATTCACAGGGAATAGCAAATGTGTGCAATTCCTGTTTTACATTTGGATAAAACTTAAGTGGATTGGGATCCCTTTCTCCTTATTCCTCAAACCACAATGACATCTAGAAAACACATCTGAAACAGTACGAGACACCCAAGAAGACCTAGCCAAAGCTCTAACACCCATGCTTCCCTTCTAACGACCAAACTTCTCTTTGACGACCTTCAGCAAAATCCTTCAAAACCTTCTCCCATCATTAATGTAACATGCCTGAGAATGCCCCCTTGGGCAACCAAATGCATCTGATACCTCCCCAAGGCTCCATGCTTAAACACGCAGGCTCCATGCTTAAACACGCATCTCTTCCTATCAAGGAGCGAAAAGGTTTATCACCTCCACCCATTTCATTAGGTGAAAATAATGCTTACAAAAAGGATGCTTATTCTCACAACCAAAGTTTTTCCACTATTTCAAGAAAATTGAGATTCCTTTTAAGAAATCTTTACATCTGCATATGTGCATCTTTGTGCATGCACTGGTTGGTGGCACTATCGAATTCCACCTTTGAAAATAATTCACAGGGAATGTCAAATGTGTTTAATTATTCCAATCCATTATAAATTTATGCAAAACTCAAGTGCATTGGGATCATTTTCTTCTTATTCCTTGACCAAACTGACTTCTAGAAAACACATCTGGAAAAATACGAGACACCCAAGAAGACTGAACCAAAGTTCTAACCCATCCATCCCTTCTAATCCATCCCTTCTAACTACGATATTTCCCCTAAATGTCCTTCGGGCACAATCCTTCAGATTCTTCTCCAAACAAAAATGTAACGTGCCAGAGGAGGCCCCTTTGGGCAAGGGAATGCATCTGATACTTCCCCAAGGCCCCATGCTTAGACTTTTGTACCACCATCTTTTGTTTTCTATAAGTCCCGTGAGAAGGAGGAGGGAAAAGGTTTATGTCTCCTCCCATCGCTTATCACCGCCTCACATCTCATCAGGTGAAAATTATGCTCCCCCAAGAGGACCTTTATCTGACAGTTTTTTTCCTTTATTTTTCTTAAGAAGAAACTTAAGATAAGTCGCCCCCAAGTGTATACAAAGACATGCATATGCAGATATAAAGATTTCTCAAAAGGTCTTAAACATTAGTAGTATAAGCGATAAGGTAAAAAGCTAAATTGATAATTCTCATGTCCTAATCAAATATAGATCAGATAAACATAGTACAACATCATTACTAAGGTTCATATCCATGATAAAGAAGAAATACCAGGCAAAATTTTGAGATAGCAGCAAGAAGGAAAACATACAAGTCATACATTGCCTTGATTATGACCAAACTAGGAATCACTATGGATTTCAGAGTTCTAATGTGTCCACTCAAAACATAAAAGGAAGATCAAGAACAAGTAGCTGTATATCTACAAAAAGAAGACCTTAAAAAAAACATTTATGCTTTTTAAATGAAAAAAGGACATGTCGCTAAATCGCTTAATGTTAGGCAGAGGCAGAAGAATCTAGAAGCATCTCTCAATACAAGCACATTCAAACAACAACATCCAGGTAATATAGCTTCACATGGATATGAGTTATGGTTCATTATAGTGTTCTTAACACCCAATTGTTCTGTTATTCCATTTTAATACTTAAAATATCTTTATGCTCCCATTTCTATCATTTTTCTAAATTCACCTGGTTTATGTTTTCTACTAAAAACACAAATACCAAAAGGGAAGAATCCACAAAATTGAGTCAGTTTCATTCACAAAAGTGTCAACTTGAATTTAAGTTTATAAACTGTGGATAAGATAACAAAACAACATAACATTTTCATGTCATTAACAAACTGATGTCATTTATCATCATGCTCCAAAAACATTTAGTGAAACTATGCTTGGATTAGCAGATCTCAGGTTCAACAACATTTGAGTTGCTCTTTAATACTTTCAAAGCATTTCAACTATACATTCCACTTTATGAGTAAACTCAAGATATTATTGTAAACTGAAGTTGTTGCTGATAATACCAACCTTGAAGGTAAGGGATCAATTCTAATTTTAATGCATTTTTTCACAACACCACTAAATTTAGTCCAACAAAAACTTCTACAACACAAGAACTCCAATTGCAATTGTAATATTTTAAATCAGATCATATTATTTAAAGAATGAGGTCTAAAGACAATGTAGAATGAGCTATAATTCCTTTTAAATTTCTTTGATAATCAATGACAAAAAAAATATGTAAAAAGCTCACTATGAGCAGTTTCTGACAAAAGTTGATAATTCTATAAATGCAAACCACATATGACAATGGGGTAAAAATGTAAAAATTCCATAATTAGGTGTTTCTGCCAAGCAAGAAAAACATGTAGTAATAGATCTCAAACTTCAACCCAAGACCACCACCAAAGGTTACAAGTAAGCTTTTTATTTTAGCTCTCACGTTAAACTTATCAGAGGACATAAAGAAACAAATAGCTGATAATTATGAATATGTTATGTGCAATTTAAAACAAGAGAAAGTCATATTTTTTCATAAACATGAGAGTTCTATCCTTCTTAAACCCTACCCTACACCTCCCATAGCTCAGAGAGTAAAGTTGTGAACACAACCACACCACCCCACCCGCACCCCCCCTCCCCAAAAAAAAACAAAACAAACAAACAAAATGGGCCAAGAGGTCAAAGTGTGCCGCTTGATATCTTTGACTGAATAGAACGGTGAGACCAGAAATAGGGCTTGGGCTTGAGTGTCAAGCAATGCTACATCTCACATTTGATTCCTACCACTGAACTATCCAAAAAAAGGAGAAAAAAAAAAGAGAATAGTTAGGGCCAAAAAATGGCAGAGAGTCTGTGGGCCTCATTGTTTCAGCCTAGATTCTAAAGCAAAAGTTATTTGCTTTTACAGCCAAAGCAGTGTTTGATAAAGGTAAACTGTAAGTCTCTTCAGATATATACATATATATAGCAGTACTAGCTTAGAGCCTAGTGTTATCAAACTCTTCATCTTGACCTTCAGGTTGCATGTTTAGAATATACTGATAAGTTTGTGTTCATCCAGGTACACAAACATTATCCAAATGCACATACAGATATACACATACACACACAGCATGCATACATATGTGCTTATGTATCTATGGGCGTATTCATCCATATCTATACACACAGGCGCACACACAAAGATGGGCAAAGACATCCACATGGACAACAGATGCAGACTATTACATTAGTGCACTCGTACAAGAGAAATAGCCTGTGCTGAAAGGATAATTCTCAGCATCATGGTTCTTGAAAGCAAGAGAATGGGCAACAACATACTAATACAAGAAGACCTCTCTAGTCAGCATGTTCTTATACAACGGCAGAGAGATTTTTGCATCTGCCTCTCCTTGAACTAGCAATGCCAGAAACCAAGGAGTTGCCAGCAGCTCCTAAACCACTAACTCCTACCAACTTCAAGCCAATATTTCTGTAAAGAAATTTCAGCTTAGCATCTTCTCCACTCACCAAGTTCAACTCAAGAGCTTGTTCACGAGTTAGTATAGCATAAAGCTGCAAGCACGGGTTCTCATGTTGTAGGAAGCCACTCCTCAATTCTCCTAAACTGGTGTTCTCATCAATTATAGCGCTACATTTTTCAAAAGTGACCCTCAAAAGTACCAATGATTTTGAGTCATCAGTTCTAGGATCAAATACAAACGAGAAATTACCACAAATTATATCAGGCTTCCTGAACAAATCAGCAAGGTAAACCTTACATTGCTCCAACCTCTTCGGCAAGCCCTTCACAGGATCTCCATGCCTATTTCTTGAAGCAGCGAGGATGCATGAAGCCTCTCTCAATCCACTTAAGAAAGCACCATGCATTGTAGCTGGATATCGCCTAATGGTGGCCTCACCGGCAAAGAACAATCGACCATTCCCCGCACTTTCAGCAAGAATATCATAATCACTACCTGAAGCCCCGACCCCAACATGAGAGTATGAACCCTGGCATAACGGATCACTTCCCCATCTCGTACATATCGATTGAATAGGATCAGGCACAAGAACACCTTTGGGGCCGTAAATACCTGTACAAATTGCTAAAGAACTATAGCTAAAAGGAGTAGACAAAGAGCAGAAAAGGTTGTACAATAATACATCAGGTGACCATTCTTAAGAATAATAAAGAGGCATTTGCCAAAATGGATGTTTATTAGAAGGGAACTCATTCTATAATTCAACAGTCCAGTGGGGTCATCAACATCCAATGAAAAGATGGACAGCAATGGAGAGAGAGAGAGCGAGAGAGAGAGAGAGGGAGAGGGAGAGGGAGGGAGGATCCACCACAAAAGGAAATGAACCCAAGGCAGACCCAGCTCACTCTCTCCCTTATAATCCGTCATTTCATAGGATGGTATGACGCCAGTGGATAATGATCTTTCACAGTCCATAGAATTATGGTACACCAAACACTGGAGAAAGATGAGGATCTCAATAAAACAAGATATACCTCTAAGGATTTTTAAAACTTGATGAAGGGACTCCACAGGGTCTGTGGTTTCAAATCTAATTGCAGCTTCTCCTGCAACTAGTGCAATAAGGAGAGGACCCCCTGAAACCATATGGTAACTATAGAACAAGAAGAATTCCCCCCTTCTATGGCTATCCTCATTTAGACAACCAAATGTATCGAGATCCTCCCCCCAGAAGACATAGGGAAAAACCATTGCAACCTTATTCAACAACCCAAAACCCAATCTCTCAATGGCTTTGAGTTTCCTCTTTGGAAGCTCAGGAACAAACGTAATAGACTTATTCTTCAATACCCCTAGAGGTACAGTGCACAAGACCATATCAGCTTGATACACTTGAAGATCACTAGTTTTGACCTCCACCCCTTCACTTCCATATTTGATAGTTTGAACGATCTTCTCATAAAGAATGGGAATATCTTCACACAGTGCATCTATCAACCTGCAATTCCCACCGGCAAGCAAACAATGATCACCCCCCATCTCATACGGATCATCCTGGTCCCAAAATAGCACTGAAAGCTTGGATAATAGCCCAGCGTTAGCATATTCCAAGTTAGCAAGATGCCAATCGAGAAGTTGCCTCTCCTCTTTATCCCTTGCCACTCCATACATCTCTCTGAAAGTCTCTAGAGCACAACCCAAAGAGATATTACCTGCCAATTCCCCCATAGTTTGCCTCAATTGAGTGGCCTTATTCAACAACTCATTAAATATATACTCAACTTTCGAATCAAGCCTTTCATCAACTGGGTTTCCATCTGGTTTATATAATGGGCACCTATCCCTTACTTTATGAAGTGGAAGAGACAATTGTCGAGCCAAAACGCCAAGTGGGTTGGCATGAATTCCAGTTATAACACTCCCACCAAGGTCCACAGCTGCAAAATTACCCTTTAGCCCCATTTTCTTGGTGTATACTCTGCCCCCTGGTCTTCTTCTACCCTCTAAAACAAGAACCTTGAACCCAAAAGCCAAGAGCTGCCTAGCAGCTGCTAAGCCAGCCAACCCACCACCCACAATCAGCACAGTCCCCTCTGTGGGCTCTTCTCTTAATTTCTCCTTGACTGAGGAAGAGACTCCAAAATTGATGTACCCATGAGAGAGAAGGAAATCATACGCAGAGCTCATTAGGGCTCTATACTCCGAGCTCACAGTCTCCATAATCTGACTTTTAGAGAGCCATGATCTAACGTTCGCCCTCCATTTAGCAAGAATATGGTTCCTCAACACTATGTAGTCATTTTGCTCTTGGCCACCTAATTCCCTCACTACCCCTGCCTCAATCTCATCTTCAAGGAGAGCATCAATAGGGAACCCTAATGAAAACGCAATCATGGCCTCGGTTTCGGTCTCCTTTTGCAAATCTTCAGAAGTCTTGGTACGCCTTTTAGGGAGGTCACCGAGGTGGCTTTCTATGGACTCAAAGGCCAAGTCCTCATCGTAATTGAGAAGCCCTGCATGTTTTCGCAGGGACTTTCTACTTGAACTTTGCGTTTCCATTTTCTCCACTTTTGTCTTTTCGGGAAGTTTCTGCTCCCCAAAAAATAAAAATCATCTAATATTGGAGGAAAGTGAGAGACAGGAGGAGGTTAGGGAGCCTACTCTCACAACGGGTAATCTTGGGTCCTCCATGAATGGATTCTTTAGCTTAAAGGCCAGATTCGGGCTAAAAAAATACCCAAAAAAAGCAGTAAAAGACCCAGAAAGAAGAAAAAATGAAGAACTCAAAAACCCAATAACAAATCTAAATCCATATGGCCGAATCCAGTTCTTAAATGGCGTTTGTTTAAGAAACTCAGAGCTTACGATGAGCAACTATTGATACCTGCAATTCTCGAAGTTCGATCGGCACTAAGGCGGCAGCAGCTTCGGCCGAACATTTGTGGTTTTGGGTTGGGAATGATGGCACAGAGCACTACTAGCGTTTGAAAGTTCATACCAGGTGATGGAAGAGAGGGAACTCTCGCTCACATCTTTTCCTGGTTATTTATGAATACGAACAGGGAAAGCGAGAGGGAGATGGAAAGAATACCCTAAACTAACCCCAACTTTTATTCAAAGCCAATCTTAACCCTAGCAACATAAAGGACGCGAATACGAGGACAACATCGTATTTTTCTTAAAAGATATTGGCAAGTTTGTGCCTTTTATATCGACATGTACAGCTTTATTTACGAAATTGTCCTCAACATCGTTAAAACGTGAAGAAAGACTTTGAAAACCACAGTTCCGAAAAAGAGCAGTATCTTACCGTTATGAGTAAGAAAAGATATTGGCAAGTTTGTGCCTTTAGAATGATGTGATATGATTCTCAATATTTGCAACATAGTGAGGGAGAGACAAATGGTAGTAGAGAGTACGAAGACCGTGAGTGGGAGATGAATGGTAGTAGTAAAGGTGAAGAGTGGTGATCATGAGAGAGAAAAAAGAGCAGTATTTAGCTTGAGGTCGAAGAGAGAGAAACAGGTTGAGGTGGCATGGCCCTTCTTTCCGACCTTTCTTGTTGCAGTTATGAGAAGGGCTACGGTCGTGGTGGTAGTACTACCGTACCTCTGTTGAGAGTTACTGTTACCATTCTCACTGACACATTTAAAAATCAGGCTATTTTCAAAATGGATAAGGCCTATAATCCCCATTGATCCACCTAAAAAAAATCTTTTTCAATTATCTTTTTTTTTTGTGTGACAATGTTAAGGTCTTTGTTGATAAGAGATCTTACAAAGAGACAAATAGAGTCAAATTTTGGTTAAACATAGGGTTATATTTAAAAATTTGATAGGGAGTTACTAATAGTGTATTCACCCGCCAAGAGTCAAATAATATGCAGTGTATCTTACGAATTCATTTCTGTAACCCCAGGTAGTCACTGTGTTGCGTGGAGATTTTGTAGGTGGACTTGCCAAATGACAGGAGACTCAAGTCTCCCCCTGCCATTTCTCTCTCTAAATATTGCCTACATAAAAATAAAAAAAAATTGCCTA
Organism: Amborella trichopoda; assembly: GCF_054954075.1. Lineage (NCBI taxonomy): Eukaryota > Viridiplantae > Streptophyta > Magnoliopsida > Amborellales > Amborellaceae > Amborella > Amborella trichopoda. The sequence continues at coordinate 51,012,603 of NC_142337.1, forward strand.
CATAAAACAATGAGAGTGACTTTCTAATTAAGGTAACGGTGGATCCGAACTGGAGACCTTCATTTCAAAATCAAGGTACCTCTCATCTCTTTCTCCTTTACCCTTCTCATAGTTTCTAGTAGGGCATCCACGAGGTTCTGACATACCTTTCTCCTATTCATATTTGGTAATAATTTTTACCTATTGTTTAAAACAATAGATAAAACAAACACGGAACCTCAAAATCTCAATACAGAGAATTTCATAAAAACACTGAGAATAGTTACCTGAAGATCAAGTTATTTCCATTCACTATCATCATGTAAACAATACTTCAAAATTTAGTAGTCTATCTCTCTCTCTCTCTCTCTCTCTCTCTCTCTCTCTCTAGCGTGTGTGGATACTGGACTGGAACTTAGAAGCCCATATCAAAGGATGAGTGTCTCTTTCTCTCTCTCTGGCAAAGAGAGCAAAGAGAAGGGCACAGAGAAAGAGATCAATGCATTTTGATCAGAATGCCAATGCTCCACATATTTTTGATAGAATTCCATTACCCCTTCATTAAGTACACCTGATTATGTAGACGTAATATCTCTGCTGAACTCGTCAAATCATCTTCCTAACAGGCTTCAAGAAATTATCAGCATGCCCCAGATAACAGCTTCTAACAATAATTGAAAAAAGATCTCACCAACAATGGCTACACAGAAGATTTCGATTGTAACAATCCAATATTTTTATTGACCAAAAAAATAAACAATCCATTATCATTTGCTGATGTCTTGTGAAATACATCATTACAAGTTTTATTTAGTCATGGAAGAAGCAGTACCTTACCAAAGTGTGTACTGCTCTCCATAATCCTCTGGCCCTTCAGAGAGTGGAAGGTACTTATAAACCACGGGCTTCAACTGAACTTATTCAATTAGCGGCCAAAAATGCTTCTCCACCTCAGAAACCATCACTGCCTTGTTCTAAAACTGTTCTATTTCGAAGACCAGCACCTGTTCTCATTCACAAAAACAGAAGACGAAAGAAAAAGTTAGATGATTTGCGTGAGGCAGATCGACAGTTCAAACCCTTGAAGTTCATTCAAGAAAAGTAAAACAAGCTGACCTAACCTTTCTTTTGTTTTTTTTTTTTTAAAAAAAAAAAAGAAGAAAAAGAGAGAGAGATAGTAAATGTTACCAAAACCCACTGGTTTTAGAAAATTACTCAGTAAAAGTCATGGCCGTTTCCAAAAATTAAGAAACCCTATAAGCTTTCTCCTGAAAATTGTAAACCCAAATTTAATTTGGTTGACACATGCACACAGAGAAAAGAGATAGAAGAAGGGGGGGGGGGGAAGGGGAGGGAGAGAGAGAGAGAGAGAGAGACAACTTATTGAATATAGAGCATGGAAGAGCAAAGGAATGTAGTTTTATAAGTTTCGAAAAGAATTGGAGGAAACATAATATTCTATGAGAAAAGAAAACCTAATCATATTTTCCACACCCAAAGCTAGTTAACTCTTTAAAATTCCACTATTTTTTTTTTGTTTCTTTTTGGAGGGTGGGGAGTGGGGTGGTGTGTGTGTGTGTGCGTGGAGAGGGGAGGGTCCACGATTTTGGGAAGAATGAGAATTATCTTGCACAGTCAGTCAGGCGCCACACAAGAATTCCTGAGAGATTGGCTTCTGCCACTTCACCACCCTGGAAACCAATTATAAAGAGTCTTCCATCCATGTTTAAGCTATCAAGGTTTCTCTGGAAATTGGGGCCCCAAACATTATCCAAAATGACATCAACGCCTGTCAATGAAAATTTGGGGTTTATGAGGAAATCAAACCGAACATTGTAAATTAACGCAATAGATCCGAAGCAGTGTTGTGGGACTAGCCCAAGTCCACTTTGGACTCAGACAAGTTACTTGAACTTGCCCTATGGGTGACTCTAAATGGCCCCGAGTTGTCTGTACATCACACAGCTCGGGGCACCTTATAAAAAAAATTAAAAATTAAAAATTAAAAATCTGAAGTGTTTTTAAAAAATGTAGAAATGTTGTATAATTGTTTGTGTAGGATTTTGAAATGTTTGGCAAAGATTGGCGATTGTTTTGTGCCATAATCCCTACTTTCATAGTTTCTATTTTTTTGAAGTGTCCCAAGCTGTAAATCAGGTTATTTAAGTCCATTTTTTCTCTTCTTTTTAAATCTTATTTTAAATTTTTATTGCTTTTTTTATGATTTTACTTTCTTTACCTTTTTTATTTTTTCAGATTTTTCATATTTTTTCCAATTTTTTTAAGGCATTTTGGCCCTGCGCAAGATTTGCCAAGTGCACTCCAATTTGCTTGAGTAACCCGACTCATCCAGAGTGCACTCCGATTTGCTTGAGTAACTCAGCTCGGCCAAGGGACGAGTCTCTTAGATGAGCTGAGTTTTAGAACCTTGATCCATAGGGTACCTTTGCCTCCAGTTTCTTGATTCTCGCAACAAAGTCTTCAGTTTTGTAATTTATGCAGACATCAGCGCCAAGCTCTTTGCAAAACTTCTTTTCTTCAGTACCTGAATGGCATAAGAGCTGTAGCATTATTTCACAGAGAATATATTTTACGTTGAATGTTTAGTAAATTGGATATGATGAGACGTAAAGACATGCTGCTTCTTTAATACCAGACCTGCTGTGACAAAAACCTTTGCCCCTATGCACTTGGTGACCTGAATAGCAAAGGTGCCAATACCACTTGATCCTCCATGAATCTGTTATTCAACAGCAATTACAAAGAGCAAAAATAAATTATTTTGCAGTAGCTTCTTTCATTATCATTTAACACAGAGACTGCCATAGCAATTTCCTCATGTAACTATGGACTACATTACTTGAGTGGAGGATTAAAGCATGCTTCAAAGAGCTAAAACATTGGACTACCATTGGGACTTAAGGGGGAACTACAGTGAATGAAATTAGAAAAAGAATGAAGCTAGCCCCAATGGGAACTACAGTGAGTGAAATTAGAAAAATAATGAAGCTTGTTTACATCTAAGGCAGATCAAATCAAAATAAGTTAAAATCTCCACTGATTAAAAACTTCTCCAAAGCATAATTTCAATAACCCCAAATGGGATAGAATCCAGGCACTAAAGGAAGAAACAAAAGCATAGTCTGACAGTCACAAATTGCAATTGTGAATGATCAGTAAAACTGGATAATAACCAGATATGTGACTGATTCAGTGCCAAATATATATCCCCCAAAACACACACACACACACACACATACGCCCAAAAAAAATAAAAAACTCCCCACTTTGCGTCAAGCAGACATGCTACAAGACTCTAAGGCTACAAACAATAGTTACTATGTGGGTCTAGACATTTTCAGGCCACAATAAGGCACGATTATTATCAAATCAGGCTTTACACATTTGTTTATGACATAATGAATATCAAAACATGTGTCACACCCATGATTACGCAATGAGAAAAATGAGAAACAAGATAAATTTAATTATCAATTATTTATAAGAAACTTAATCAATTTATTTATATAAATACCAGAAAACTTTCACCCGAGGTCAAATTGCTCGTCATAAATCAGTCGACCAAACTGTACAAGCCACCTCAGGAAAACTTGCAACATCTTATAAAGAAACACCTGAAGGAATGGGAAGACATTGAAATGCTGGAACAGCCACCTTTTCTGCATATCCCCCCACCCCCCCAACTAAGGAGATCACAAACCTGTAAAATATGTGATGAAAATTGTCAAAACATGCAATAGACATCATTAAAGGGAGGAAAGAAGAAAAAAACAGCAATGTCAAACAATTCATATCCAGGGCTGTTGGATTTAAACCACCAAGCAAGAAATGTGGGAATCCTCATTAAAGTTAATAAAATCAAGTAAAGTCAGAAAAATCTTGCAAATGAGATAGAGCACCAATGTTTTTCTTGGATAGGTTAGCAGAAGGCTTAAAACCGGAGGGGTGTGCAATTATCAATGCCCTAACTATTCAAAGACTGTGCTCAATCCCTAGAAAGGAAGGTAAGGTTCATTTCCTTTTGGGACAAAACTTCAAGGGCCCAACACTTCATCCCCTGCTGGTAAGCTTACCACTATAGGTCAGCTTTGTTTGCTTTTTCCTGTGGACAACCTTCAAGCGCAAACCCTTGATCTCCCACTGGGTTATCTACTACTAGGATAAAGCAAGGGACTGATCTTGAGCACCAACATTTGTTTCATCTAAATGTCCAAAAAATATATTACAATGGAAAAACAAGAGCCAGTTAGTATCATTTTATCAGAGATGCAATTTTAGGGTCCATTTAAATGTCAAATTTTCAAGTTTCAAATCGTAATTGCCCTAATTGCAATTTTATTCAATTATTACTTGCTGAGAGGGTGATGTTTGATTGTTCTAATTTAAACTGCAATTTCATATGGTGTGGTGCGAGGCTAGTGGTGGGAGCAGTGTGATGGTGGAGGAGGTGAGGTGGTGGTGGTGGTAGTATAGGCAGTACAGTGGTAGTAGTTGCATCACTGTGGTGATGGTCGGGTTCCGATGGTGCTAATGCTTGTCGCACTAGTGTTGGTGGTGGTGGCAGGGCAGTGTTGATGCTTGTGGCACTATAGGTCAGCTTTGTCTGTTTTTATTTTTAGGATAAACTTCAAGGGCAAACCCTTGATCTCCCACTCAAAAGCGGGGTTATCTACTACTTGGATAAAGCAAGGGACCAATCTTGAGCACCTAGATTTGTTTCATCTGTATGTGCAAAAAGTATTACAGTGGAAATGCAAGAGCCAGTTAGTATCATATTATCAGACGTAAGCTTAGGGTTCATTTGAATATCAAATTTCCCAATTTAATATTCAAGTTTTAAATTGTAATTCACCCAATTGCAATTTTTATTGAATTGTGACTTGCTGAGAGTGGGATGTTTGATAATTGCAATTCTGGTGGTGGTAGTATGATAGTGGAGGATGTTTGGTGGTGGTGGTAGTGATGGGGCAGAGGCATGCCGATAGTGTTGATATCATGGTGGTGGTGGTGGTGATTGGAGGGGGAGGGAGAGAGAGGAGCATTAATGTTAAACCCACTCCAAGTGGTTTTGTCAGCAATTACAATGGGGTGAGAGCCCCGGGGGGGGGGGGGGGGGGCAGAAAGAGAGAGAGAGGAGTATTTATGCGAACCCGCTCCAAATGGTCTTGTTGGAACGCTTGCATGAATCATTAACTCACCATCTATTAGAAAAGGCATGGACAACACCATGTACAATTACATCGAGAAGGTATTACAAGAACATCTCTTCTAATACTGAATGACTTATGAGACAAAACGTGTTCATATTCCACTCAAAATACAAACATTAACTGACAATGCTACACGATGAATCAGGATCATCTGGCAAAGAATGAAGTACATGGATTACCTGAAAATACCACAGGCATGAACTTGCCTTTTCCAGTATTTTGAAGACAAAGAATGGGCTTGCCTCATACAAAAAGGAATAAACAGCTTAATGGTTGCAAGATTAACTAGAAATAAATACCCTTACTCCCTCCCTCCCTTTCTCTCACTATAGGAAACAGGTTTGGAAATTTGGGAAATAGATGAATTCCCTATATCTACTACTGGTTGCAAACCCCAAAATAACAAAATTATCTAACTACATCAACCTAGTTATGTCAGAATCCATAAAAATTCAGACAATCCATGATTAAAAGGGAATTTTAAAATAAGAATAATGATCATATGTCCCTGATTCATGACATTCCATGTGCTCTTTTAATCAAAGACACTGAATTCAAATATGCCCATTGTTTTCAGAATTTTATTTTCAGTTCCACTACTGAGCTGATTTTTCATAGAATGCACGTGCACATGAAGAACGGTGGTATCACATAATATTCTTCTGTTCATATATCCATATAGCTATAAGGCATTCATAATTACCATTATATTTCATTGACGAACCAAAGTTTAATTCTCCAAGTAAATCAAATATAAACACGTATATTTCTAAAGTCATGAGACTTAACAAAAGAGAATGAGAGTGCGTGAGTGAACAGTCCTTCAAAAAAAATTACATATATCCAAAACTAGGGATGCAGAATATAAAATAAAATGAAATAAACTATTATCACCATTGGTTGCATGAATTCAATAACAAGAGTCCCTATTGCCCAAGAACATATTTGCACTATAAAACACCTAATCCTCAGCAGAAACATGAAGCAGGATGAAAATGACCTCCATATCTTAGCAGAAACAATAATTAAAAGGGAAATAATTCACAGAAACCCGTACCTCATCTCCAACTTTCCATCTCTGAACCTTTTCACCAACAGCTTCAACAACACCGAAGCATTCAAGTCCAGGAAGCAGAGAAGCACCCTTTGGAGGAGGATATCACCCTTGTCTTGGACCAGTATCAGTCCAATTCAACGCGGTAGCTGCTACTTTATCAAAACATCAACTTCTCTGACCTTAGGATTCTCAACTTCCTGAATTTGCAGAAACTCTGGAACTCCGGGTTCAGTGATCACAATAGCCTTCATTCTTTTAATTGCGAGTGGAGAGAGAAGAATTTCTTGAGAAATTAGGGTTACAGGAATGGGGTTTTGGTCGACTTAAACTGGGCTTTCTTAGCAGGGAAAGGATTGGAGCGGAGCGCGAGAGTCCACTGTAAATGGAAGTAGCTTAGTCTACTGCCGCTTCAAGTGCGGCTCTATCAGCCGGCACGTCAACGACAAAACAACCGGAAAATACAAAAAGAAAAAAGAAAATTACAAAACTCCCTCTTTGACTCAAACTTTCTTCCAATCAACTAACCTTTTTTGGCACCCCAAGGCTAAAGAGAAGACGAAAATATATTTCAATAAATGCTTAACAACTACAGATGGTCTGGCATATATTTCTGTCGAACCGAAACCCATACCGCATCTACTGGACTATATGCAACTTATGCTGGGCTGCGGCATCATAGCGCTAGACCGACAAAACTGTCGGCCCGTAGCAACAATTTGTTGGACCACATTTATAACTTTTTGTTTGGACCACATTTATAAGTTTGGGATCGAAGCATCATAATTGTCGGACCGCGGCAACAATATATTAAACCGCATTTAAAGGTGCCAGACCAATGGCATTTAAAGACAAGGGGAGGGCATTTTGATCTAAAGAACTATAAATTATTGACTTGGAGTATTTACTATAAAAAAAAATATATTTTGAGGTAAAAGTTGTAATAAAGAAATGAGTTGGGAGATGTACAAAAAATAGTCGAGTCAAATACGGTTTTTGTAATTTCTCAAAAAAAAAAAAAAAAAAAGAGATGAGAACCCAAGAAAGTAAACTAAAGCACACCTTCAATTAGTATTGAAATATATTGGTTCCGCACTGAAAATCTTTATGATGGCTTGAAAATTTATTTTCATCTCTAATTATGAAATTTACACTCCAAAATTATATGGGCAAGCTTTCTATGCTTCCCCTACCGCATAAAACTTATATACTTCCTCTTATCCATCCATTCTGAATGGAGGGCTAAGATTGTTCCAATTACAATGTCACGTCTATACAGTATTTTATTTTTAATTTTTTTTTATAAATTATTTTGAGACCAAATTTTGGATGTCCAATCCTCTATTAAACTCACACTAACAAAAATATAAAAAAATATTTTCAATAAAATAAAATAACCAAAATACCCCTGAAAGTTTTAAGGGGTATTTTGGTCATTATTTTTTATCGAAAAATAATTTTTAATAATTTTTATAGGTGCGCCCCAATGAGAAGATAGCACATACCAAATTTCATATTTATACTATTTGTATAAAAAAAAACTAAAAATAAAATACTTTAAGACGTTGGATCTAATATCAAACTGTGAGTCGCTATCTTGATCAAAATTGGATGGATGGATGGTAAGGGGAGCATAGTTCTTCTATGCTGTAGGAGAAGTATAGAAACCTTTTCCAAATTATATATATCAAGCAAATATATAAATATTTGAAAACCTTGAAAATTGATGGTCTAAATAATGCATTACAAGCGCTATTTTGAAAACTTGAAGTCCATTTTTTTTATGTTTGTGTATCTCAAGATTGAGATGATCGGATTTAAGGGTTTTTTTAGTATCGAAACAGCTTATTTTACTAAATTTTTGAGGCGCACCTCAATTTGATTGTTTACAGCCACAACCTTATATAAACTTTTTCCATTCAATTTGATTGTTTGCAACCTCAACCTTATGTGAACTTTTTTCATATAGGAGAGAGAAAAGAGCACTCTAAACCATAGTTAACAAGTCAGGGACTATCAATAAATCGGCTCACTATAAAATCTGAAATAAACTGTTTTTATTTTAAAAAGTTAGATGAAAAAATCGGGTAAAAATTACTGCATGTAAATATACCACTGATATATCGGACTAGGCTCAAAAAATCGGAGTAAAAAAATCAGATAAGTTTAAAATATTAAAAATTTTGAAATTCTAAAAAATAAAATGAAAAATTGCTAAAAACCACCTAGAATGTACCCTCTAGATACTCTACCCCTACCCCAAACTTTTCTCACTTCTTTTTATAAGAAATCAACTTTTATAACTAAAACCCCCCTAACTAAAAAAGTTGTAATTTTTTTATGATACTACCCCTTCTTATACCTTCACCTTACGAACGAAAGACCCCAATAATACATTCGTCGGACCGCGGCATTTATTTGCCAGACTCATCACATATGCCGATCTGATTTACTGCAATACCATATTGCTTTTTGAAACAGTGATACATCGAACCGTAGATAACTAATGTCGGACCGTAGATTACAAAACGACGGACCTAGACAACGAATTGCAAGACTTCATACTTCAGTTAACAAACCACTGGAGCGCATCTCTACAATGTCAGAGTTCTTCTTTAATAGTACCAAAAACGCCAGACCGAGCACACTAAACGCCGGAATGATCGAGAAAACCACCGGATTGATGCTATCAAAAACCGGACCGATGATCTCAGTAAATAATCGCTGGAGAACAATACATAAAAGCCGGCCTATTCGATGATATCGCCAGACTGCTCAAACTAAAGCCGGACTAACCTTTGCCAGAATGAACATCGCTGGACTGCTGTGTGATTGTGCCGGGGTGTTGAGTGAGTGGAGCCTTCGTAAAAAGAGAGATTGAGAGAGAAGTAGAGTTTTGGCTTAAGTAGAGAGAGAAAATAGGGTCCGAAGAGGGGGGGAGAGAGTAAAAAAATAGGTCATGAGAGAGAGAGTGGGCCTTGTAGAAAAAGATGACTCACCTTTGAAGAGAGAAAAACAAAAAGGGGAAAAATCGTGGAGTTGAAAATGGGAAAACTGTGACGAATGAGAAAATGGAGAAGGGCGTGAGAGAAAATGGTGGAGAGAGAAAGGGGAAATATGCTGACGAAAGAGAAGGAAAGGGGAAATTTAATGAGGGAAGGAGAAGGAATGGAGTGAAGGTAAAAAACGCAGGAGTGTAGCGCAAGGGTAAAAAAAAAGAAAGATAAAAAGGTAAATTAAAAGGGTAATTTTGTCCTAATTTTTATGTTTGTTAGATTTGGAGGGTTTTAGTTATAAAAGTTGGTTTTTTTTATAAAAAGAAGTGAGAAAAATTTGGGGTGGGGGTAGAGTGTCTAGAGAGTACATGCTAGGGCGTTTTAAGCAATTTTCCCAAAATAAAAATTATATCAACGCAATCGATAATTAATCCATCCAGAAAAACTTTATTAGACTATTATAATTAAGTCAATTAATTTAGATGTCTCATAATTAGTGTTAGAATTCGTATTTTTCTTTTGTCCACTAGAGGGTTCTCCTACATCAGAGCACTCTCCAACATAGGATTTTTGAGGTGCACCTTACTTCAATAGTATAAGGTTGCAATCCTAAAATAAACTATTTTCCTCAAATAATAACCTCTTTCTCTCTAAATTAATAACGATAATACTCTCTCTCTCTAATGTATTAATGACACGGTTCTCTCTCTCATTTAACAAGTTGATTTTCTCTCTCAAAATATTTAAAACAATCTTCTCTCTATCTCAAAGGTCAAAACAAAACCCATGATGGTTCTCTCTCTAAACTGGGAAATCTCTATAAAATGATAGAGCATAGAGAAGGAAACCATGGCTCTGATGGGTGGCCATGACTCTCTCTCTTTCATATGGGTGAATCGTGAGTTTGTGAGGAGAAAACCCTAAAAGTCGCATATTACAAATCTAAATTAAAAAATAGTGAGGACCTGAATCCAAGCTATGTAAGGTTTGAGAAAGCAATTCATTATGGTGAAGAGCTTCCTAAGAAAGAAGCCATGGCTATGAATGAGTGACCATGGTTCTCTCTCTAAATTTGGGGATTTTGAGATGTTGAATTTTGGGATTTTGATTGAAGGCATGGCTATGAATGGGTGATCAGGTTCTCTCTCTCTTTCTCTCTCTAAATTTGGGGATTTTGAGGTGTTGTTAAATTTTGGGATTTTGATTGAAGTTTAGCTTCCAACAATTTTATGCATGTCTATTATAAGTTAAATTTGGGGATTTTTTTATTGAAGTTAGAGTTAAATCTCTTATTTAAAAAAATGATAGGTTCTCTCTCTTTCTCTCTCTATCGGATGCTTTTTTGTAATCTGTTTTCCCCCAATCTACTGTTTGTTAAATTTTGGGATTTTATATGCAGCTAGTTTCTCTGTAAGGTCCTAACCTATTTTTCCCCACTCTAAAGGGGTTTTTTAATTCTCTGTAAAATCCTAACATGTAGTTTGTCTCTGTAATATTAAATTTGAGGTTTTTTTTTTTCTTAACGATCTTATTTTTTTTTCTCCTAATCTAATGCAGTTAATTTCTCTCTGCAAGGTTAAATTTATGGATCTAACACAGGTAGTTTCTCTCTCTAATGTTAAATTTGGTTTTTTTTTCCTTTTTGTAAGCGGTGATTCTCTTCCCAAAAAAAATTGTTTGTCAAAAGGTACAAAATAGAAATTTCATAAAAAATAATAAATTATTTAACTTTCAAAAAAAAAAAATACAGATTATTTATAGCAACGTTGTTTTTTAACCCTTTTTTTATAAAGCTGAAAAAAACGCGTTTTAAATGTTTCCTTGAAAAAAACTTGTTTTTTTGGCTGATGTATTGATAAATACGCCGATTAAAATGTTTTTTTTTTAAAAAGGTGATTTTTTGAAATGAAAAAATCACGTTTGAATCGACGACTTGCTAACTATACTCTAAACCAGTGATTCAAAAGTCAGTGAGTTGAACTGGACTCCTCCGATTCAACTCGGGAACCAGCAGACCCGATCCGATTCCAGTGAAATATCGAAAATCGCCCGGTTCTAGAGAAGAACTGGCGATTCCATGCCGTAAATCACCATGTGACGTCATGATTCTCCCAATTCTTCGATTCATGACGTCATGGCCCGCAGATTCTTCAATGGGCAGATTCTTTAATGGGCATTTTTGTAAATTTAATTCTTCAATTCATGACGTCATGCCCCGCAGATTCTTCAATGAGCATTTGTGTAAATTTTAAAAAGCACATGGCCCGCCGATTCTTCAATGGGCATTTTTGTAATTTCTTCCATGAGCATTTTTGTAAATTTTAAAAAGTACATATATCATAAAGTCCACATACCTCGTCACGTGATTCTCCTCACTTCTCACGCGTTATCCTCATTAACTACAAAGAGTTATTTACTCACTACAACTTCTTTCTACCTCTTCGATGTGGGATAATGTAAATGTATTAACTTGAAACATTAATATATTATATATTTGGTTTGCGCTTTTAATACTATTAAGTAGTATGTATTATAACTTTTTTTTTTGCATGTGGAGGGCATGGGTTCCATTCTCAATTTTTTTTTTCTTGTCAAATTTATTTTTTTGAAGTCAAATTCTTTCTTATAAATATTTTTCTTGTCAATTTTATTTTTTTAAGGTCAAATTTTTTTCTTATAAAAAAAATGAAAGGTTTTTTTGTATCAATTTCGCTTTTTGCCAAATTTTTTTATTATAAAAAAATGAAAGGTTTTTTTTTATCAATTTCGCATTTTGTCAAATTTTTTTCTTATCAATAAAATAAAAATTTTCTTATAAAAAAAATAAAAGGTTCTTATAAATTATTTTTCTTGTCAAATTTCTTTTTTTGTCAAAAACATAAAAAAATTTTGTCAAAAAAAAAAAGTAATAAAAAGTTTTTGTCAAAAAAAAAAAGTTCTTACAGAAAAATAATACAACAAGTATTTTTGTCATGAGAAAAAAATGAAAGGTATTTTTATCAATTTCGTTTTTTGTCAAATTTTTTCTTATCAAAAAAATGAAAGGTTTTTTTTATCAATTTTTTTTTTTGTCAAATTTTTTTCATATCAATAAAATAAAAAGTTTCTTATAAAAAAAAAATGAAAGATTCTTATCAATTATTTTTCTTATCAAATTTCTTGTTTTTGTCAAAAAAATAAAAGGTTTTTGTCAAAAAAATAAAAAGTAATAAAAAGTTATTGTAAAAAAAAAAAGTTCTTATATAAAAAAAAATAATACAACAAGTATTTTTTGTCAAAAAAAAGGTTATTGCTAAAAACAAAAAAAAATGTAATACGACAAACATTTCTTGTAAAAAAATAAAAGGTTTTTGTCAAAAAAACTAAAATGTTCTTATAAAAAAATTATTTTTTATTGTAGTCCATGTATGATTATATACTTCATCCATGATAGTTCTATGATTTTTTTTTTTTTTGATGTAATTTAATGGTTAAAGTAAATATCTCAACATTCACATATTGATGAAAAAAATAAAACTTAATAATATAGTACCCCGATTTTTTATTAGATTCCTAAAAAACAATATTTATAATAAATTTTAATAATTTATATATATATTTTTTACAGCTTAATTCGATCGATTCGGCCGATTCCAGATCCGGATCGTCGATCCATCGATCTGGATGGATTTTTGGGGTGCTTGATCCGGGCCACCGATCGGTGTTTTAAATCGCTGCTCTAAACTACGCGCATCTTTTACTTAAAGACAATTTCACCCCTAGAAACATAAAGGAAGGACAACGTGGTATTTTGCTTAAGAGATATTGCCTAGTTTGTACCCTTAATATGGACATGTACAGTTGATCTTGGTTTATTTACAAAGTTGTCAACATCTTCGAGACATGAAAGTATGGAACTATTAAAAACCACAGTTTGGATAAAGACCGGTATTTTACCGTTCGAGTAACAAAACTTTGAAAAGCGGCTATAAAACTAATGGGAAAGTATAGAATGAGACCGTTTACTTTTGATACAAGGTAGTCACATTAATTTTGACAATTGGATGTGAAATTAGATAGCGGCAATTATTTCATTGATCAAATTCAAACTTCAAAATTTTTTTTTCAAACTTTGTGACAAATCCAAGCTATCAAATTTCACATCAAATAGTTTGTAAGGAATTGTGACCACTTTGTATCAAAAGTAAATGGTCTCATTGTATACAATCCCAAAATTTTTATTCAATCGATTATGAGTAACAATATGAGATTCATGGATTGAAACATAGATTTTTTGAAACTTTGTTTCTATTTGAAGATTTTAGCATTAATTTATAACAAATTTATTTATTTATTTATTTTTTTTGAGATTTTAACATCAATTTGTAACCAAAATTTCTGAAATTTGTTTCTATTTGAATATAATTGAATCCTATACAATATTCTTGATCAATTTGTTATTATTGAACTACGCTTCCACATCGATTTTGCTTCTAAAGGCAATAAACTGAAAAGTTCTTAAAATGTTAACAGTTAACCAAAATTGACGGTGCAGATTTGTGTCCATTTTGATCCAATTTCAGTGGGGTTTATGATCTACAGAGATGTAGTTTTCACATAATCAAGTATGTTTAATTTTCACCTCGTTTTTTTTTCTATAATTTTTTCTTTCATGAATGTACCATAAATTTTAGGGTTTCGTCATACCAATCTATTCTTCCACAAATTTGAATCAAATTTCTTGAAATTCATTTCAAAATGATCATAGTTGACCTGTATTCCATATCATAGATCCAATACAAATGGATAGAAATCGAAAAGAGCATGGATTTTGAGCCATTAAGGTGCACTGATTTTGGGGATTTTGAGAAATTGTGTTTTGAAAAATTAATAATTTTTTAATAAAAATGGGGCTTATGATGCATATTGTTTATTGATGCACATGGTGTGTGATTCAATACTTTAATCTTCTTTTTTTTTTAAAAAAAAAAATGAATTTTGATATTGTAATTTTCCATTTTTTTAAGGAAAAAAATCTTTTTTTGAAGATTTTTTTTGTCACAACATTGAAATTTATAAGGGGTTTTATTTTTACTTTTAATCATATGATATGGAAGTGTTTTCGATATTTTTTAATCATATTTATTATAATAATTATTATTATTATTATTCATTGATAATAAAATCTTATATTTTATCTATTAATTTATTTGTATTATAAATTATATAATGTAAATAAGATTTTTTTGTTTTGATGATATTATAAGAGAAAGTCAAATTTATTTTTATTTATATAGTAAAATAATTATAAAATAGGAACCAATAATTTCAATTCCATTGTATAATTTTATAGTTAGTTAGGTTGCGATAATTTTGGATGAACAAAAAAATTAATAAACATTTGATATGATATTAATTTTGGTTTATAAGTGGTATTTTTTTAAAATCTTATAATATGGAAGGGTTTTTTTTTATATTTTTTGAACCATTTTGATGCAATATTATATTATTAAATTATAATTAATAATTATATAAGCATCCAAGGAAACATCTAAGTAGTCACTTATCTTTGCAAATAATAAAAATACATAATGTAACACCCATATTTTTTAAAAAACATAAAGAATAATACTACTACTAAAAATTTATGGTGATTTGTTTTAAAAAATTTAAAGCCAAAACCGACCAATCCAAACTATTCTCCAATTTAGATCTACTTATCCAACACTGTTTTTTAAGTACCCTATCCGGCTCACCAGTCTATTTTTTTAAAGATAAAGAGTGATTTGTTAAATCGGTCGGAACCAAAGACCTTCGTTTCAAAAGCAAAGTACCTCTCGTCTCTCCCCTTAACCCTTCTTATAGGCATCCTCGACCTTCTCTGACGTGCCTTTCTCCAATTCGCATTTCGTCATACTATTTGGGCTCTACGTTTTCCCTACTAGCCGTTCAATTTTGATCAAGTGTGTCATTCACCATTTTATTTTAGGTCCAACGCTTTAAAGTATTTTATTTTTAATTTTTTTATACAAATTCTAAGAATATAAACTTTAGTACATGCCATCTTTTTATTGGGTGCACCTACAAAAAGAATATTAAAAATAATTTTTTTATAACATATAATGATCAAAATACCCTTTAAAACTTTCAATGATCATTCTATTTTATTGAGAATTTTTTTATTATCTTTTTTACATGTACGAGTTTAATAGAGGATTGGACGCCCAAAATTTGAAGTCAAAATAATTTATAGTATAAAAATTAAAAATAAAATAGTGTATAAACATGACATTGTAATTGGGACAATCTTAACCCTCCATTCAAAATGGACCGTTGGTAAAGAGAAGTATATAAATTTTAGGTTATAGGGGAAACATAAAAAGTTTGCCTATAATTTTTACCTATTGTTTAAGTTACCACTATATTTCAAGAAACAAACATGGAACCTCAAATCTCGAGACAGAGAATTTCATAAACACATTGAGAATAAGTACCTGGAAATCAAGTTACTCGCATTCACCATCTGCATGTAAACAATAGTTCAAAATGTGGTTGCTCTCTAGCGTCTGGATGTTGGACTGGAACGCAGAAGCCCATATCAAAGGATGACTATGCGTCTATCTCATAGTTCCAGGAACCCTGGGCGTAATGCCACGGTCCCCTTGGGAACTCGATCCCGTGGTTTCTCTAGAGGATTTTAAATGGAGACCTTGCTCCCTATAAAATAGTATCGTCTACATGCTTATAAAAACCCTTCAAAGAGAGAAGCCCTACTATTAATTGAACTGCCATTCCTCTCTTCTCTTTTTGATATTATAAATTCATTTATTTAGAATATGTTAAATTGTAGTGTATATCAAATCATGCAATATTAGGATCACAGTATTAAAAGACTACATTTTAATGTCACTATAGGTGAATTTATGATATAACTTTAGCATTGGTACTAAGCTAAGGTGTATAATAATGGATCAACCAAGCACTATCCTCATCTGAATTTCACCATATACAATTAATTGATTTTTTTTTATGCCCCCAAGTCAAAAACTCGATCCCAGTAACATAGGATCTCGCTCCCAAGAATGCTAAGATCTAGCTCCTTAACTTGTTCGATGTATGGACGTCAATCCTAATCCCAGAGAGCTTCCACCCTATGGCGGTTCGACATTCCCCGAATCGATCCCGCTCCCACCTCCAACTCTCTCTCTCTGTGTCTATGTCGGGCAAAAAGAAAGGGCACCGAGATAGAGATCAATGCATTTTGAACAGAACGGCAATACAAGCTCCAAATTTTTTTATAGAATTCCATCACCCATTCATTAAGTACACCGATTGTGTAAAAGTAATATCTCCGCTGAAAATCATTCAAGTATATTTCTTCAAACTGAAAGTTAAAATTTTCCACATTCCTCGTCAAATCATCTTCCTAACATATTTTAAGAAATTATCAGCATGCCCCAGATAACAGCTTCTAACAATAATTGAAAAAAGATCACACCAACAGTGACTGCACAGAAGATTTCGATCATAACAGTTCCATATTTTTATTTACCAAAAAATAAACAGTCCATTATCATTTGCTAATGTTTTGTGAAATACATTACAAGATTTATTTAATCATGGGAGAAGCAGTATCTTGCCAATGTGTGTGCTGCTCTCCATAATCCTGTGGCCCTCAGCAGCTTCAGAGAGTAGAAGATACTTATAAACCACGGTCTTCAACTGACCTGATTCAATTAGCGGCCAAACATGCTTCTCCACCTCAGAAACTATCACTGCTTTGTTCTCGACTGTTCTATTTCGAAGACCAGCAGCTGTTTCTCATTCACAAAAACAGAAGAAAGAAAAAGTGAGATGATTTCGGTGACGCAGGTCAACAGTTCAGGCCCTTGAAGTTCGTTCAAGAAAAGCAAAACAAGCTGACCTAACCTTTCCTTCAAAAAAAAAAAAGAAGAAAAAGTGGGGAGAGAGACAGATGTTTAAAGTTACCAAAATTCTACTGGTTTTAGAAAATTACTCAGTAAAAGTCATGGCCATTTCCAAAAATTAAGAAACCTTTAAGTTTTCTCCTAAAAATTGTAAACCAAACCACAGAATGACATCTTCACGTTAATTTGGTTGACACATACAGAGAAAAGAGAGTGAAGGGGGAAGGGGGAAGGGGGAAGGGGGAAGAGGGGGGGGGGGGTGGTGGGGTGAGACGATGCACACACCTCAGGCACTTCTTTTATGAAATCAATCAATAAGAATGAAAAAAAAAACTGGCTTTCGATGGTATTTGATGGGCATGAGGAAATCTAGTTGATGTTAACTAGATCACATTTCAGGGTAAATTACTTAAAGAGTAACTTAGTTCCAGTGGAAGCAAAATAATTGTATCTGACAGACTGGCTAATACGACACATGCTAAAGATTCCAGCATAGGAAAGACATCCATACTCAACAGCTAAGTCCAGAATATCTAATATTTATCAGCAAACAACTTATTGAAGATAGAGCATGGAAGAGCAAAGGGATGTAGTTCTATAAGTTTCGAAACATAATATTTTATGAAAAAAAACCTAATCATGCATTCCACCCGCAAAGCTAGTTAATTCCTTAAAATTCCACCTTTTTTTTTTGTGGTGGGGGGGGGTGGGGTGTGGGGGGTGGTGGTTTGGAGAGGGGATGGTCCACGGTTTTGGGAAGAATTAGAATTACCTTGCACGGTCAATCGCCTCGCAAGAATTCCTGAGAGATTGGCTTCTGCCACCACACCACCCTGGAAACCAATTATAAAGAGTCTCCCATCCATGTTTAGGCTATCAAGGTTTCTCTGGAAATAGGGGCCCCCAACATTATCCAAAATGACATCAACACCTGTCAATGAAAATTTGGGTTTGTGAAGGAAATCAACCAAACATTGCAAATTAACGCAATAGATCCAAAGCAGTGTTTTGGGACTCACCCAAGTCCACCTTAGACTTGGACAAGTTACTCGAACTCCCCCTATGGGCGACTCCAAATAGCCTCGAGTTGCGTGCACAACTTGGGGCATCTTAAAAAAATTTAAGAAAATCTAAAGAGTTTTTAAAAATTTAGAAGTGTCGTATAAATATTTTTGTATTATTTTGATGTTTTTGGCAAAAATTGGTGCGTGTTTTGTGCTATAATCCTTATTCTCATATTTTTCTACTTTTTTGAATTTTTTTAAACTGTAAATCAGTTTTTTTTAAATCCATTTTCTCTACATTTTAAAACTTATTTTAACTTTTTAAACGTTCTTTTTTATTTTATTTTACTTTCTTTACCTTTTTTTTATTTTTTTCAGATTTGAAAAGAAAATTCTATTTTATTTTAGCGCCTTTTGGCCCTGTGCAAGACTCGGGCGAGTGCACTCCAACTCACCCGAGTAACTCCACACAACCAAGGGGTGAGTCCCTTGTACGAGCCGAGTTTCAGAAACTTGGTCCATAGGGTACCTTTGCCTCCAGTTTCTTCCTTGATTCTCGCAACAAAGTCTTCAGTTTTGTAATTTATGCAGACATCGGCACCAAGCTCCTTGCAAACCTTCAGCTTCTCTTCAGCACCTGAATGGCACAACAGCTGTAGCATTATTTTACAGAGAATATATTTTATGTTCAATGTTAAGTAAATTGGATATGAATGAGACATAAAGACATTGTGCTGCTTTAATGCCAGACCTGCTGTGACAAAAACCTTTGCTCCTATGCCCTTAGCGACCTGAATAGCGAAGGTGCCAATACCACTTGATCCTCCATGAATCTGTCATTTAGCAGTAATATTACAAAAGTAAAAATAAATTATTTAGCAGTAACTTCTTTCATTATCTTTTAACACACAGACTGCCATAGAGATTTCCTTATGCATTGATGAACTCTATAACTTGAGTGGAGGATGAAAGTGAGCTTAAAAGAGATAAAATAGTGGACTACCTTGGGACTTACGGGGAAACTACAGTGAGTGAAATTAGGAAAAGAACAAAGCTTGTTTACATCTAAGGCAGATCAAATCAAAATAACTTATAATCTCCATTGATTTAAAAATTCTCCAAAGCATAATTTCAATAACCCTAAATGGGATAGAATCCACACTAAAGGAAGAAACAGAGTCATAATCTGACAGCCACAAATTGCAATTGTGAAATGCACCGAATGGTGTAACTTTTTGATCAGTACAACTGGATAATAACCAGATATGTGACTGATTTAGTACCAAGTTATTCCGTAATAAAACGCTCCCCACTTTATGTCAGGCAAACATGCTACAAGACTCTTTAAGGCTATAACAGTAATTACTATGTGGGTACTTTTTCGGGCCACTATAAGGCACAATTATTATAAATCAGGCTTTATACATTATTTTACGACATAATGAATATCAAAACATGTGTCACACCCGTGATCCAATAACGAGAAAAATGAGAAACAAGATAAATTTTTCTATCAATTATGTATAAGAAACTTGATCAATTTATTTAAATAAATACCAGAAAACTTTCACCCGAGGACAGATGGCTCATCATAAATACAGTCGACCAAACTGTACAAGCCACCTCAGGAAAACTTGCAGCATCTTTTAAAGAAACGCCTAAAGGAATGGGAAGACATTGAACTGCAGGAACAGCCACCTTTTCTGCATATCCCCCCCCACTAAGGAGAGCACAAACCTGTAAAATATGTAATGAAAATTGTCAAAACATGCAACAGACATCATTAAAGGGCGGAAAAAAGAAAAAAAGCAAGCCATGTCAAACAATGCATATCCATGGCAGTGGGATTTGAAGCACCAAACTACAAATATGGGAATCCACATTACAGTTAATAGCATCCAGTAAATTCAGATAATCTTGCAAATGAAATTGAGCACCAATGTTTTTCTTCGATAGGCTAGCAGAAGAATTAAAACTGGAGGGGTGTTGCAATAGTCAATGCCCGAACTATTCAAAGCACTGTGCTCAATCAGTAGTAGGTAAGATTCACTTGCTTTCTGGGACAAACTTCAAGGGCCGAACACTTGATCTCCTGCACTAAAACCTGGTAAGTCTACCACTATAGGTCAGCTTTGTTTGTTTTTTCTTGAAGACAAACTTCAAGCACAAACCCTTGATCTCCCACCGACAAGTGGGGTTATCTACTACTAGGAAAGAGCAAGGGATTGATCTTGAGGACCAACATTCATTTCATCGAAATGTGCAAAAATCATATCACAGTGGAAAAGCAAGAGCCAGTTAGTAAATGCAATGGTCCATTTGAATGTCAAATTTCACAATTTAATGTTCAAGTTTCAAATCGTAATTGACCTAATTGCAATCTTATTGAATTCTGACTTGCCGAGAGGGGATGTTTGATTGCTCTAATTTAAACTACAATTTATGGTGTGGTGCGAGGCTGGTGGTGGTAGCAGTGTGACGGTGGAGGAGGTGAGGTGATGGTGGTGGTGGTAGTGGAGGCAGAACAATGGTAGTGATGGCAACACCGTGGTGGTGATCAGGTTCCGATGATGCTAATGCTTGTGGCACCAGTGTTGGTGGTGGTGGTGGCAGGGCAGTGGTGGTAGTGGTGGCATTATAGGTCAGCTGTGTTTGTTTTTTCTTGAGGACAAACTTCAAGGGCAAACCTTGGATCTCCCACTGAGAAGTGGGGTTATCTACTAATAGAATAAAGCAAGGGACTGATCCTGAGCACCAACTTTTGTTTCATCTGCATGTGCAAAAATCTTTACAGTGGAAAATCAAGAGCCAGTTAGTATCATATTATCAGACGCAAGCCTAGGGTTCATTTGAATATCAAATTTCACAATTTAATGTTAAAGTTTCAAATTGTAATTTACCCAATTGCAATTTTTATTGAATTGTGACTTCGTAAGAGTGGGGTGTTTGATTGTTCCAATTTAAACCACAACTGCGTATGGTGTGGTGCAATGCCGGTGGTGGTAGCAGTATAATTGTGGAGGCCGCTTGGTGGTGGTGGTGGTGATAGTACTGGAACCATCATGATGGTTGCGATCGGATCCCTATGGAGCTAGTGCTTGTGGCAGCAGTGTTGGTGGTGGTGGCAAGGCAATGGTGGGGAAGAGGCACTGCGATGGTGTGGCTGTCGTCGTCGTCGTGGTATTTTTTTTTTGGGAAAATTTCGCATAGAACCCTAATTCCTTATATTATTTCATGGTAGACCCTCCTTCCATTTTTCTTTCAAGCGGACTAAGGACACCCTAAAAATTTCACCATACCCCCTCATATCTTATCTTCCATCTTTTATTGAATTTTGATCATAAAAATTAACCCCAAAAAATCCTTTTATACCATTTCAACCCAAAAACTTTTTTAATGGGTGGAAAGGGAAAAAGAGGGTTAAAAAAGTTTTTGGGTTGAAATGGTATAAAAAGATTTGATGGGGCTAATTTTTATGAAAAGAAGGAGATAAGAGATGAGGGGGTATGGTGAAATCTTTAGGGGTTTCCTTATGCTGCTTAAAAGAAAAACTGAAGGAGGGTCTACCATGAATAATATGAAGAATTAGGGTTCTATATGAAATTTTCCCTTTTTTTTTTTCTTTCCGGGGGGTGGAGCATTGGTACAAAACCCACTCCAAGGGGGCTGAGAGAAGGAGGAGGGAGAGAGAGAGAGAGGAATATTGGTGCAAACCCACTCTAAATGGTTTTGTTGGCAATTATAATCAGGGCCTAAATTGTTTTTATTTTAGACAACAATTTGCAAAAATTATATTGAAACTGGCCAAATTTATACTTTAGTCTGGATTACAATCCGATTACGGTTTGGCTGGAAAACACTTAATTTCCCTGGAAGGCTTAGTTTCCCTAGAAGGCTAGCATGAATCATTAACTCGACATCATGCAACAACATCGAGAAGGTATTACAACAACATTTCTTATAATCCTGCATTGTTTATGAGACAAAACGTGCTCATATTCAACTCAAAATACAAACACTGACTGACAAATGCTACACGATGAATGAGGATTATCTGGAAAAGAATGAAGTACATGGATTACCTGAAAATGCTACCACAGGCATGGACTTGCCCTTTTCAGTATTTTAAAGACAAATAATGGGCTTGCCTCGTACGAAAAGGAATAAATAGCTTAATGGTTGCACGATTAACTAGAAATGAATACTCTCCCTCCCTGATTCTCAAAAAAAAAAAAGAATACTCTCTCCCTCACTCTCTCCCTTTTTCTTTCCACGGTAAACAAGTCTGCAAATTTGGGAAGTAGATGAGTTCCCTATCTACTACTGGTCACACATCCCAAAATAACAAAATTGTCTAATTAAATCAACCTAGTTATGTCAGAATCCATATAAATTCGGACAATCCACAATTAAAAGGAAAATTAAAAATAATGATCATATGTACATGATTCAGGACATTCCATGTGCTCTTTTATTCAAAGATGTTGAATTCAAACATGCCCGTTGTTTTCAGAATGTTATTTTCAATTCCACTACTGAGCTGATTTTTCATAGAATGCACGTCCACATGAAGAAGGGTGGTATCACATATTATTCTTCTGTGAATTCTTCTGTTCACATATCGATATAGGTATAAGGCATTCATAACTACCATTATAGTGCATTGATCAACCAAAGTTAAATTCTACAAGTAAATCAAATATAAACATGTATATCTCTAAAGTCATCCACTTAACGAAGAGAATGAGAGTGCCTAAGCAAACAGTCCTTCGAAAAAACTACATATATTCAAAAGAAGGGATGCAGAAAAGAAAACAAAATGAAAGAAACTATTATTACCATGAAACAAAATGAAAGAAACTATTATTACCATGAGTAATCATCCTATGAGACCTTCCCACACTCATGTGTGTAAGACCCCAAATGATCACCGTTAAATTTGGCACAGATCCTTATAAAAGTTATTGTGGGACTTGACTTTTCTAGAATCTGTGCCAAATTTAACACTGATCCTTTGGGCTCCATGTTTGTTATTGTGGGACTTGACTTTTCTAGAATCTGTACCAAATTTAACACTGATCCTTTGGGCTCCTACAAACATGGGTGTGAGAGGGTCTCACAAGGTCATTTCCCCATTACCATTGGATGCATGAATTCAATAAAAAGAATCCCTATTTCTCAAAAACACAGTTGCACTATAAGAACCCTAATCCTCAGTAGAAACATGAAGCAGAATGAAAAGGACCGCATACATTAGCAGAAACAATAATAATAATAATAAATATTATTCACAAAAAACCGGACCTCGTCTCCAACTTTCCATCTCTGAACCTTTTCACCAACAGCTTCAACAACACCAGAGCATTCAAGTCCAGGATACTGAGAAGCACCCTTTGGAGGAGGATATCGCCCTTGTCTCTGACCAGTATCAGCCCTATTCAACGCGGTAGCTGCTACCTTTATCAAAACCTCATCTTCTCTGACCTTAGGATCCTCAACTTCCTGAATTTGCAGAACCTCTGGACCTCCTGGTTCAGTGATCACAATTGCTTTCATTCTTTTAATAGCGAGTGGAGTTAGAATAATTCCTTGAGAAATTAGGGTTACAGAAATGGAGTTTTGATCTACTGAAACTAGGTTTTCTCAGCAGGGAATGGATCGGAGTAGAGCGAGAGAGTCCACCACAAATGACAGTAAATGTGACATCCTTATATGTCAGCATGTGGAAGAAGAAAGGATAGGCTACCAACGGGGAAAAAGTTCAGGGAAAATTTTGTATAGGACCCTAAATTTTTATACCATTTCATGGTAGGGCTTTTTTTTGCATTTTGCTTTCAAGCAAAATTTCGTATAGACCCTCTAAAGAGTCATATTATTTCACGGCAAGCTTAGTTTCTATTTTTATTTCAAGCATAAACTCGATTATAAAAATTAGCCCAAATAAAATTTTTTATATTATTTTAACCCAAAAACTTTTTATCCATCTTTTTTTATTTCCAACCATTAAAGAGTTGAAATAGCTTAAAAAGATTTGATGGGGTCAATTTTTATGAAAAAAAAGTCAATAAATAAAAAATAAAAAATAGGAGGGTACATTGAAATCTTTATACTTGGAAGAAAAATAGAAAGAATGTCTACCATGAAATAAAATGAGGAATTAGAGGCCTATATGAAATTTTTTCTAAAGTTTATATAGTTCCGAGGCTCTAAACAATCAAATTAGAGCCTACCTCAAAATTTTCATTAGAAGAGGTTGTATT
This sequence comes from Amborella trichopoda, assembly GCF_054954075.1. Taxonomy (NCBI): domain Eukaryota; kingdom Viridiplantae; phylum Streptophyta; class Magnoliopsida; order Amborellales; family Amborellaceae; genus Amborella; species Amborella trichopoda. The sequence goes on from NC_142337.1 coordinate 51,037,034, forward strand.
GATGCCCAAATATCATCAAATTGATCATTTCAACATCGAGATGCATAGACACGAAAAAAAAAAAATGGATTTCAAATTTTGAAAATACTGTATTTTGTAACGTATTTTTTAACGGTCAATTTTCAAGATTTTCAAGTTTTCATAGAGATGTTGATCTACATTATTTTTAAGCTTTAAATTTTATAAATAAATATGAAAATATATTTCAAGGCTAACACAAAGATTTTCAGTGTTAAAACTACATTTCTCAACTGTGGTTGAAGGTAGGCTCCAATTTAATTGTTTAGAGCCTAGGCTAGAACAAACTGCACCCCACTACAAAGAGACCATTTATCTTTTGGGCATGGGGTCACAATGATTCCCACCCATTAGGATGGTTTGAGGTATGTCACGAATTCCAAAAATAATTTTTTTTGAAAATTTCAATGATGACTTGAAAATATAATTTATATCTAATTATAAATTTAAAACTCAAAAAATATTACAGATTGAGCTGATCTACAAATATATAAAAATCTTGAGAATGGTCGACATAATGTTTTACAAGATGTACTATTTTTGAGATTTTAATTGATTTATTTTTATCACATCATCTCGAGGTAAAGACAACCAATGTAGAGGATTTTTCAACATCGAAACAATATTTTTTTATAGATTTTTGTGCCGTACTTTTTTTCTTCAGTATACGATTGGAACCTTATATAAACATTTTTCCAAAAAAATGGCTTTCTTGATATCTAAACCTAGAGAGGGAATTGTTGGGTTTGGTGATAACAAAATCACCATACCCGTATTTTCTTGTAAAAGATTAAGGGTAATTTTGCAAAAAAGAATAAGAGCTTTCTTGAGAAGTAAGAAAGTGATATCTATATAAAAGTTAAAAAAAGGCATAGTACCCATCCTTTTGAGGGTTGCCCATTGAGGGTTACGGGAATGGATTTCTAAGATGGAGATTGGTCTCCAAGAAAGAGAGACATGGCTTCCGAGAGAGAGGCTGTATTCTCATGAGTTTTGGGTTGGTAAGGCTCTTTCGGTTGCTCTCGAAGTTATCTTTCCAGTAGCAGTGTTGCGGTAGGAAATAAGGTATGAATCGACGATGTTACTCGGTCGGGAGAGTAAGTTTAGAGGGTAAGATCGGTGACGGTCTTTTACTGATATTTAGAAATATGTATTATTTTCTGTAACCCAAAACTGTACTCTTCGTTGTGATAGTGGATTTCTAGTTGCCGAAGCCATGGATGTAGCCGTACGGGGTGAACCACTTAAATAGTGTGTCGTGGTGGTGTGATTTTTATGTTTGATTATTTATCTTACTCGATTTATAGTTACATTCATCTACTTCGTATTTAGTCAATCATATACACGATTTTGATTTGGGATCTCGATATTTGGGACTCCCGGTTCCACAGGCTAGGGGTTTCCGAGACCCTATAGGAATAACGAAGGAAATTTTACCTAAGGTGTTTGGAGCACCTCAAAAATCCCCTAATAAAGAGTGTTTGGACGCTGGAAATCCCCCAATTGATCTTTTCGATTTTGAGATTTGAGATATAAGATATACAGATGTGAATAAAAAATAATTTTAAGCCTTAAAAAAAGTGTACTTCATGGCAATTTATCTGAACCATTTATTGTTAATATTTTTAAGTGTTATTGATATGTTTAATTTGTACTATTTTTAAAACTTTAAAATTTATAAATAGCGTTGAAAATAGATTTTCAAGCTAAGGCACCTTATCAACATCTCGAGAGAAAAACTTAAAAGTGCATATTAACCCTACAATATATAGAGGACATCGTATATAAATCTCTCAAAAAATTTAGATATCAAGAGTGAAACTGTAGTTTTGTCAAAAAAGTTTACTTTAATCACACCCAACACATCAATGAGGCCGGCTGGTAAGTGTTTAAGCAATATTTTGGTTGCCGCTCAAAAACCATGGTGGAAAACTAGCTACACATTTTGAAGAATTCTTAAACAACCCCAACAACAAATAGTAGAGACTCGAATTTATCATCCAGAAATTTACATACTCCACCCATCCCTAAGTTTCTCCCCTCGCACCCTCCATTAAAAAGATCATCACATCCATTTCCCTTTCACTATTTTCATAGATCCCTTGGTTTAGTTTCTAAACTTATGGGACCAAAATACCCTTCTTTAATATCATGGGAAAAAAAAAAAGATAATTCTCGTTTTCCTTTCTAGTCCATGTTTTTTTTATTAAGAAATTACATATGAACACATTTTGTGCAAGTTTATTACGAGATGGTGTCCTTTTTACCACTAATTACGAGGAGCCTCTCCCCTATGTGTTTTTTTTTTTTTTTTCCCCTTCTAAATTGCCCCCTGGTGAAATTACAATAAAAAAAAATAAAGAAAATGAATAGATTAATACAACATATATATGATTCAGCAATGGTGCCCACATCCACGAAGGGTAAACCAATATCTCATTTATAATGATTACTCGGGTTTACCAGATATTTATAGAGTTACAAATCTCATCTTTTAGGAAACAAATCTCCCTACAACTGTAATCCTACAAAATAGAAAACTTAATATCTTGTAATATCTTATAATATACAAGATAATAAACTCAATATCTAGTTTCTATAACCGTCAACACTCCCCTTCAAGTTGGTACGTAGATATCAATGGAGTCTAACTTGGATAGTATCTGATATAACTTTATCTTTGCAATAGCTTTGGTAAACATGTCTACAAGTTGGTGTGCAGTTCGAACATAAGAAGTACGAATAATTTTTTACTGAACAATCTCTTACAAAGTGACGTCTACAAGTTGGTGTACAGTTCGAACATAAGAAGTACTAATAATTTTTTACTGAACATTCTCTTACAAAGTAACAATCAACTTCTATGCGTTTAGTTCTTTCATGAAAAACTAGATTGGAGGCTATATACATAGTTGTTTGATTATCACAGAACATCTCCATTAGATTGAACGTTGGTGACCCCATATCTTGAAGTAGGTATTTTAGCCAGCCACATTGATTTACTTGTAATTGAAATTATAGCTTTATATTCAGCCTTTGTACTCGATCGAGTAACTACATTTTGTTTTGTGCTTTTTCAAGTAACTAAGTTTCCTCTGACTAATGTTCAATAGCTAGTAGTGGACATCATGTTAATTGGACTACCTGCCCATTTAGCATCAAAATAATCAATAATATTCGTGTGAATTAGAAGGTCGGGTTTCTCAGAAGGTTGACCATATGGTTTCAACCATACACAAATATTATTACATACAAGACCTTTCATCATGACACTCGACATGAGAAAGGTGATTCTTTAAGTCCATAGACAACTTTATTTAATTTTTATACAAGACCTTTCTCTTTTTCTTTAGAAAGGCCTAAATGAATACACATACAAACGTTTCTTGACGATCACCATGTAAGAATGCACTTTTAACATCCATTTGATGCAGTGACCATCCACAAATAACTGCGATGGACAAAAAAATACGAACCGTATTCATCTTTACAAGTGGTGTAAAAGACTCTTTATAGTCGATTCCATAAGTTTAAATCCTTTGACTATCAACTTGGCCTTATGTCTCTCAATAGACCCATCACTATTATATTTAATTTTAAAAGCCCATATACATCTAACTGTTTTCTTCCTTTTAAGTAACTTGACAATGTCTCGAGTATGGTTCTCGTCAAGTGCCCGAAGTTCCTCTTTCATGACCCTCCTCCACACAGGTTGAGAAATGACATTTTAAAAATTAGTTAGCTCAAAATTATTAAAGATAGAATTTAGAAAAGCAAAATAGTCAGGAGATATATTTTCATAATAAATATGATTTTGATTAGGATAAGAAAGTGCATAGTAAGTATAAAAATCTTGAAGTCTAGAGGAAGGTTGAGATATACGATAAGACCTATGCAAATGCGGATCAGGTGGCGCCACGACAAAGTCTTCTTCTTCTAAACCAACTTGGTGAGTTTCAGAGGTATCTTCAACTTCGGTTTGATCATCATGATTTGTTCTGGGTGTATTGAACACATCACTGATATAACATTAGGTAAAGGCAAATGACCGCTTAAACATTCTCCCTGAGTCCTATTTTTCAAACCACTCTCCAATGTGTCATGAAAATATGATTCTATTTCAACAAATTGAACATCTATGAAAATATGAATATTTTTGGGGTTGGGATCATAACGTTTGTAACCCTTATGAGTAGAAGAGTATCAAGAAAGATACATATACTAAAACGTTTATCAAGTTTCTCCCGGTTTTGCCCAGCCACATGAACATAAGACATCCAAATATACGCAAGTGAGACAAATCATTTTTTCTATTTTTCAAAACTTCAAGGGGAGATCTATCCTTAAGAATTTACTTTGGAAGTCTGTTAATCAGATAGCAAGCAATTAAAACAACTTCAGACCAATAAATTTTTGGAACATGTATCTGAAACATCAATGACCTTGTAGCTTCTAAAAAGTGTCTATTTTTACTTTCAACAACTCCGTTCTGATGAGGCGTTCCAACACACGATGTTTGGAATATAATACCAAGATTACATAAATGCTTAGAAAAAGCTTTGTTGACATACTATATGTCATTATCCATTCGTAGAATTCTAATCCTGTCATTATATTGAGTTAAAATTAATTTGGAAAATTCTTTGAACACAAGAAAAGCTTCCATTTTTATATTTCAATAAATATACCCAAGTAGCACGAGACCAATCATCAATAAAAGTAAAAAAATATTTAAAGCCAGCATAAGAATCAAGTGGGGCTGGTCCCCACACATCAGAATGTATCAAATAAAAGGGTTCATTTGAAACATGCATAGAAGAATGAAAAGGAAGTCTTGTTTGTTTTGAGAATTTGCAAACTTCATAAAAATGAGAATTTAAAGATAAAGAGGGCATTAAAATTTTTTAAACTCCATTTGAAGGGTGTCCAAATCTCCAATTCTACAATTTATTAATATTGGAATTATTTTGACTGGCAACCAAAGCCTTATTTTCTTGATTAATTCAATATAGCCCATGAGACCGTCTTCTTTCACCAATCTTCATCTGTATGGCCGGTCTTTGAAAGTAACAGAGTTGGGAGAACAAATAACATTACAACTCATGCTCTGAGTAATTTTATTAACAAACTTCAAATTAGTGGAAAATGATAGTGTAAAAAGAACTCAATCGTTTTGTGACTTGGAGAATAAATTGGTCTTACTAACACTATAGATAGAAATCAAGGAGCCATTAGTCACATACTTCATATTTTCATTATTGTTTATGTTAGATAGACATTACAAGTTACCGGTCATATGATATGTGACCCTTGTGTCTATTATCCAAAAAAAAGTGTCACAAGATGACATGAGAATAAAAGGGTTACTTGTGTCAGGGAATAAAGAGGAATGATCCTATGTGGCAGGGAATAAAGAGGAATGATCCTATGCGGCAGAAGAACCATTGTTGTTACTTGATTGTTGATAATTGTTAGGGCATCATCCTCCACCGTTATTTTGAGATCTTTTTGTTTCATAATTCTCAGTATTAACAATTAGGGAAGATTTCTCAACACTTTCTTCAAAGAGTTAAAATCAAGATTCATTATTTTATTCTTAGTTATGTGTCCAAGTTTAGATTTTCCAAAAAGAGAATGATAAACAGCTTTCGACCAAACAAGATAATTAAGTCCATTCAAATGAGCAACAATAAGTTTCCTGCTGGAGTTATTTTTTGAATTTGTCATTACAAAGAAATAACAAAAATAAAAAAATTGACTTGATCGATAACAAAAGCAATTAAATAATAGAATACGCCTCAACCGGAACTGACCGAAGATCCCGATCAAAATTACCAAACGGCCGACGACTTAAATGCTCAAGGTTATGGGTTATGAACAATGGTTTAAAAAACGGATCGGTGACCCCGATCGGACTCCCAAAAAACCGATCCGGATCGGTAAATCGACTATCCAGATCGAAAATCGGGTGAATCGGTCAGAATAAAGCTTAAAAAAAATCCGAAAAAATTATTAAAATTCATTATAAATATTGTTATTTAGAAATTCAATAAGAAATGAGGGTACTCCATTAAGAATTTTCATGTTTTTGAATGAATATGCGAATATTGATATGTTCTTTCCCTGCATGAACCGTCATTCAGCATTTAATTTACATCACACAAAAGGATAAACATAGAATTATCATGGAATAAGTATATCAACATACATAGACTACAATAAAGCATAAAATTAGTAACATATGATCTAAAAATAAAATGATAGACAACGTTATTGTTCTTCTTGGTCACGCGGGTGCCATTGATTGAATTCGTTTAACAATTCATTGATTCGATCTAAAAACGAATCATCGATATTAGCAGGCGTCTGACTATTCCCAAATCCCTGAGTGTTAGTGTTTTGTTGTGTTCTCAATCTAAAATCCCCGAAGCTTGTCCATCCTTCATGTTCACTTATACTGTCGTGCTCATCCTTACAATGTTGCTGTTGGGACTCGATATGTGAATAATATGGCTGGGATAGGGTGGCCTCAGAATCATCATCTCTCTCATTTCTCTTTGAATAATATGGATTAAAAAAAAAAAAAAACAAATTTTCAAAAAAATCGATCATGGATTAAAAAAAAAAAATCACAAATTTTCAAAAAATTCTATCATGGATTACAAAAAAAAATTCGATCATGGATTAAAAAAAAAAAATCACAAATTTTCAAAAAATTCAATCATGGATTACAAAAAATTCGATCATGGATTACAAAAAATTCGATCATGGATTACATAAAATTCGATCATGGATTACAAAAAAAAAAAAAACATAAAAAAACATAAAATTCGACCGTGGATTACAAAAAAAGAAAAAAACAATTCGATCATGGATTACAAAAAATTCAATCATGGATTACAAAAAATTCTATCATGGGTTACAAAAAAAAAAAAAAATCGATCATGGATTACAAGAAAAAAAAACAAACATTTCGATCATGGATTACAAAAAATTCGATCATGAATTACAAAAAATTCTATCATGGATTACAAAAAATTCGATCATGGATTACATAAAATTCGATCATGGATTACATAAAATTCGATCATGGATTACAAAAAAAAACAAACAAAAAAAAACAAAAAATTCGATTGTGGATTACAAAAAAAGAAAAAAACAATTCGATCATGGATTACAAAAAATTCAATCATGGATTACAAAAAACTCTATCATGGGTTACAAAAAAAACAAAAAACAAAAATTTTGATCATGGATTACAAAAAAACAAACAAACATTTCGATCATGGATTAAAAAAAAAAAAAAACATTTCGATCATGGATTACAAAACATTGGATCATGGATTCAAAAAATTCTATCATGGGTTACAAAAAAAAACAAAAAACAAAAAATTCGGTCATGGATTACAAGAAAAAAAAACAAACATTTCGATCATGGATTACAAAAAATTCGATCATGGATTACAAAAAATTCTATCATGGGTTACAAAAAAAAACAAAAAAACAAAAAATTCGATCATCGATTACAAAAAAAAAAAAAAAAATTCGATCATGGATTACAAAAAAATCGATCAAGTATTACAAAAAAATCTATCATGGATTACACAAAAAAAAAAAAAAAAAAAAAGAATCCGTTCGGGACTCGACGATTCCATACAGTGAATCGGCGAGTCATTGTACAGAATCATCTTGTTCTCTCTAGAACAGGACGATTCCCGTTTTTTTCGCCGATTCGGTCCGTCCATGGCGATTCCTGAATCGAACCAGACGGCGTTTTTTTAAACACTGGTCATGAGAATTAACCATAACTTTTCAAAGCAAACCATAGCTGCACAACAAAAAATCCAATGTGCCACGACCTTTCAAAGCAAACCGTAGCAGCACCAAAAAAAAAAAACCCAATGCACCACGCCAAAATCCCTTGGCTCACAAAAAAATCAACGACAAAAGATAGCATTTAATAATCAAAAGAAACCCAATTTAAGAAGGGGTGTGGTTTGTATAGAGCCTAGGCTCTAAACATTCAAATTAGAGTGTACCTTCAAATAGTGTCTAGAAATATGGTTTTAATATCGGAATCTTTGTGATAGCTTTAAAATATATTTTTATATATATTTATAAATTTTAAAACTTAAAAAATAGTGCAGATCGATATATCTATAAAAACTTGATAATCTTGAAAATTTACTGTCCAAAAATGCGTTATAAAATGGAGTATTTTCAATTTGAAATCTATTTTTTTCTCATGTCCATGCATTGTTATATCGAGATGATCAATTTGAAGATATTTGAATATCAAAACAACCTCTTCTAATAAGATTTTTGAGATAGGCTCAAATTTGATTGTTTAAAGCCTCGGCTCTATATAAACTTTTCTCTTTAAGAAGTTCATGACTTTTGACTCAACTTGCAATCCACGTTTCTTTCTTTTTTTACAAGGAAAAAAGTACTTGACTAGTGCTTCTTCTCTCTATGACTACGGTTATTTGCATTGAGAAGCAGGGTGGAAAGCATGCTAGTTCACGGAACAGTTATTAATAAGGCCTATACTTACGCCATTAAGCCACCTTCTTCCGGGAAACGAATCAAGAACTGTTTAGAGATAGATATGAATGGACCGATCATAAAAAAAGAAAAAAGAAAAAAAAGAATATATCAACTGTAGCGATTTTTTACACAGGTATCAAGACTTTTGCTATGATACCATGTTGAAATTGCAATAAAAGAAACAGAGACAAGAAATAGATCAACAAAATATATACATGGTTCGACAATGGTGCCTACATTCATGGAGGATAAACCGGTATCTCATTAATAGGGATTACTCTAATTTATTATATATTTATAAAGTTACAATTCTTGTCTTTTAGGAAATGAATCTCACTACAATTGTAATCCCGTAAAATAAGAAACTCAATATATAAAACTTAACATCTTGTAATATACAAGATAAGAACCTCAATATCTGGTTTCTATAATTGTTAACACTCCCCATCCAACAATGACAGTAATTTTAGTATCAAACAATTGCGTGCAACTCCTTAAAAAGCGAGCACACCCATTCGAGTGCCAATTCATTTGTGAGATGAGTTGGGTCTCTCTCTGTCTCCATAGGTTTTTCTTAGCTTCAAACGGTTGTCGAAAGTCTCAGATCTACTCCGCCATATGCCCATCTATTTTGCAATATATTAGGTAGGCTTTTGTTTTATTTGTTTTTGTAAACATGAGATGTGACCATAGTGGGAGAGCACACCCATGGTTGATCAGCTTTTCATGAAGAGCGCTACTTTTTGAGAGGAAGGTGAAGAGAGGCACTTCTTCACGAGGGAGTTACCCTTTTATGAATTACATGCATCATGTATTCTCATGGTGCCTATTCATGATGAGGTTACTCCCGCATGAATGATAGATGGGCTATGAAATGAAAATTTGGATAGTGTTATTTAGGAGTTTCGGTTCTTATCAATGCATTACATTACCTATTTCCTTACATGTTGGTTTGCTAATTCAACGTTAGAAGTTTTTAGATTTTTGTATTGTTCAAATTGGTGTTTGTCAGTTTTAGCTGTCTTGACGCTCCAATTTTAGTCAAAAATTGAACTTTGCATATTTTAAGTATCACGTTTGCTAAGTTGGACACATTGTTGGGACTAGCACCAGTATGACCTCAATCGATTGGCAATCTATACACCTAATTCTACACTTTTTGAATCTTCCAAGATAGATGGTTCCTAGAGTTGTGAACTCGACGAAAATGGAGCTGGAGAACTGTGGAGAACATTCATTCTTATTAGCTTTCTAGAATTTTGTGACATGCACATTTTCACAATATTTAATCCATTGAAGTCTCTTAGCACATTGTCATGCGGGGTCTTAGAGTTCTCGACTCTAAGAGAGACTATCTGAAATCTGTATTTGATTCAACTTTTCTAGAAGATAGGGAGTTACCATTGCTGTCCTATACCAGAATTGTAGTGGCTTTTAGGGGTAGCAATGGACCCGGAGCTGACTCGGGACCCGATGGGTATACTCGACATGGGTCGGGTATGGGTCTAGCATTTGGACCAGGCGAGTCGGGTTCCGGTCCAAAACTTGGACCTGAACACTATATGGGTCGGGGTTCAGCTGGACCTGATCCGTACCCGTAAACTGTTAAAGATAAAATATTTTACTTTAAGCCCTATTATTTGGGTGGATTAAGGATCGCACATAAATAGAACTAGTAGTCATATTTAACTATTAAAAGACAAATCGCACGACTTAAAATCTAATAGCGGGTGATTGTGACCTTGTTGCCAATAATACAAATATATGATAGTAAAAAGAAGGAAAAAAAAAAGCTCATAGTGAGGATGTCAATAGACCCGAGACCCAATGGGGTAGACCTGAGACCCAACGAGTATGGGTCTAATTTTTGGACCGGATGGGTTGGATCCAGGTCCAAAACCTGGACCCAAATCTATTCGGGTCTGGGTTCGGGTCGAGCCGGACCCGACCCACACCGGACCCGTTGCCACCCCTAGTGGCTTTTCACATTGAAGCTCAGTCTTAAGTAATTTTTAAAGAGGCAAAATATGATATTGAACTAATTTCTACTTGGGAAAAACTATGAGTATGAGCAATGACCAAAGACAAAAGAAAATATTGAATGCATGTGTAGGATAATTCCTATACAACTCAATTTTGTAATGTAATCCCCCAAAAAACTCCGATTTACTGATGGTAACTACCCTGGAACTCTCTTTATCTTCTTTATTACTTGGTTTGGCCTTGCTTGCTGAGTTTTCTCTGCATGAAACTTATCAATCTTTTGTTCCTGCCCATCCTTCTTTCATGATTAAATGTAGAAAACAAGGCAGTTCACTGTGAGTGATTCAACTTTATACTTCCTGTCCTAGTATGTTTACTCATTTTGTGACATTCACAGCCAAGAGATGATAATGCTTGAACATGCCTTGATTGTATCATGTGCAGATTTTATATGTGCAATGCTACTTTTATTGAAGATTATTCAGAATTGTCCAACCTGATTTTGTTGCTATCCCAATAAGAGATTTGGTCATGTTTATTCTTCACCTGAGTAACATAAACATTCATGTATGTGATCATGATTTCATATGCCTAACTGGGTCTATAATAGGTTTTCATGTTCAATTATCATGGTTAACTGAGTAAATTGACTTGCAAAGTTTGCTTATTCAAATGTTATTACACAACAATGCATACCCTGCATAATCATTTCTTTTGCCAAATCCGAGGACAAGTCAAGAGGATTAAGCCACGTGTTCTATATGGTAAAAAATGCCCAACAATTCATATGGTTTGGTTTATTTTACTTGGAAATAAGTCCTACAATAAACATAACATAAATAGTGATTTTTCTTAGGGAATTATTTGGCCACATTTTGCCAAAAAATTAGGTGTTGTTTTAAGGGAAAGAATGGAAGGTCACAAAAAAATATATATGAGTGAGAGTTACTTGATAAATATGGGAAGAACGATAATAGAAAGGGGGACTCTCATGATAAACGTGTGAAGAAAATCAATGAACAAGGGAACTTAATGAAAAATGGAAGAAAGATGATAGAGCACTCACCTCATAAAAGAATGGAAGAAACTGAAGCTAAAGAGGCAAAGAAAATTTATGGAATAGAGTGTGGCTATTAAACCTGTCTGGATTACTACCCCAATTGATTTAGATTCTCAAATAAGACTAATAAATCGCTTTGTATTGAGAATCTCTATTTAATCTTTTATTTTCAACGGCTATGATCAAATTTATTGAAATGGAAGGCCATGATTTTAGGATGTTGATTGACAAATGGACATCACAAGAAATTTAGTAAAATCCTATGGATGTAGGTTAAAAAGAAAAAATGCTTAGTTGATTTTTCTATTTTTAACTGAAAATTAAGGAATATTACACTACAGATAAGAAATTTAAATTATGCTTTCATGCCTATTTATTTTGTGGTCAATCTCAGAAGTTACAAATATAAAACCTTCTCAATTGATATCCACATGGTGCTTTTTGTTTACCACAGACATCCACATGGTGCTTGCTTGTTCATTGCTTAATGCACAAGTACAAAAACTAAACAAAAAATGTGACAACTTCTACAAATTTTGTTCATTGTCAAAGATTATTCTATGGTAATATAAAACAAACTACCAATGTAATTAAAAGAATGTAGACTGAATGACGAATCCTTAACATTTAAACATACAAGTAGTGGTTGGATCCCTAAGGGACAATAATCAAGCCTTACTTCCCTATTGGACTAAGATCCCCATGCCTCTCTCTTATCTTAAAGGATTTAAACACTCCATCTTATTCTTCAAAATGTTGGAGCATCCTTAAATTCTTTTCATTGGGCTCTCCACACTCATCTTCTTTCATTGTCTTTGTTTCCATTTTGTTGTCCTTGCTCAGTTCTCCTTCTATAGACACACCTTCACTATGCCCATTGTCCTTCTTTCTCATCTCCTTGTCGAATGTCCTCATCTCATGGTTGAATCTTTTGAGTCCCTCTTGTGCTTCCAACTCCTCCATCCTATGCAAAATATATGGGTACAATTTACTTGTTAAAACCTTGTCGTTCTCCACTACTCGAGCCGAGCTCTTCAATTTCCACTCCACACCCTGATTTAGAAGTCTCTCGGATGCCACATTCTTTACCACCATCGCACTCGCTTTCGACAAAGCCCTCATAGGCAACATGAGAACATCAGGGTCCTCACCCTTGGCAAGGCTACATGAGGCTTCCCCCTTAATTTTATTAAGCAAATCCTTGTCTTCTCCCCTAATACAGGCCTCTTAAACAAATAAGGCCTCAACATGCAGAAGAGTCAGACCTACTGAGCAATGCACTGTCAGTAACCCCCCAACACATCTAAGAAGCAGATTACTGCTACCCTAAGATCAGCTATGGCTGCCAATATCTTCTTGCCTTCCTCCCCATCGAGCACGTGCGCCGAGACCACGATCACTTGGTACCTTGTATACTTGTAATCCGAGTAGCCCACTAAAACCATAAAAGAATTGACCTCGAGAAGCGGAGTACAGGTAATAATCTTCTTTAAGGACGAGATTGTCCCGGCCTTTGAGCAGCCAAAGACAAGAAGAGAGTTGAACCTATGGTTTATAGAAGGGTGGGGTCCATATTCATGGCGAGGGTGCACAATCGAGCAATTACATCGACCTTTAAAGGCTTGAATTGGCTGAGCTTGCAGGCATCTTTTGATTGGACTATGTATTCCTCCAAGATTTTCATGATTATGGTTATGGCGGATCCAAGTGTAGAAAGGTGTGCATCATAAAGTTTCTTGCTTTCCATGTTTTTGATGGAGTCTTCATCCTTCTCATTATAGTTGTTGTCACCATGGTCGTTATTCTTCTTATTCTTTTTGTGATAGGAAAGTAAATATCAACTGCTCTACCTTTTGAAATATAGACAAATACTCGATTACTGTGAAGCTCTAACAAATTCAGTATCTAACTCCTCTCTCTCTCCACACCACTCTGCCTACCTCTCTCTCTCTCTCTCTCTCTCTCTCTCTCTCTCTCTTTAGTACTCAATTAGAAGGGATAACCATGAGGAAAACTAGAAAAGACAAATTAGAGTGAAGACCAACGAGAGAAGATACACAAAAAGGAAGAAAACAAACAAGAGACAAACAGAGATAGAAACCCAAAAGGGAGAGAAAATGAGCAAACCCAATATTGCTTGAAAAAATAAAATTGGCGATTGAGAATGATCCGCTTCAGTAAATTGAAATACATAAGAGTAACATCGAATATCAATCAACAAGCCTATGGAACTGAAGGCAAGAACAGACATGCTAAAGTGATAACAAATTCAGGAATGGACTTCTAAAGATTCAGTAGATATTGTGTATCTGGTTAATATGGAAGGTGTATATTGTAATCAGTATATATAAGAAGGGTAAGTACAATATCTTGTATTTACAATATCTTGTATTGTATGGTAAGTTTGGGTATAACATATGTGTCTATAATTTATTTCTATTATTGTCATAAGTATTTGTCTATATAAGAAGAGCTTATATGTTCATATGAATTAATGGACACTGGGAGTCTCTTCAGAGAAACTTGAGAGTCTTCACATGGTATCAGAGCTAAATTCATTTTCACTGAGTCCATTCATGTAAGATCGAGTATGTTACTCTGTTACTCGATCATGTTATTGCTCTGTTACTCGATCTTGTCTGTATGTCTGCGAGCTACTGAATCTATTACTGATATGCACCGAGTTCTGTTGGCTCTTCCAATTGTCATTCTATGTTTTTGGCTGACTCGACTGTTTTTCTGTTTTTGGAGAATATCTAAAGTTTCTATCTGTTTCTCAAGGCCTACTCTATTCGAAGCTTCTGTTTCTGAGGCTTGCTCATTTATTGTTGCTTAATCCTGCCATGTTCTGTTGTTTCTCTATGCTTGTTGATTAAGCAATATGAGCATGGAAACTACTGCTTCTATTAGTCACTCTATGCATCTGAAGATTCACCTACCTATTTCTACAACTTAGTGTTCAAACTCCAGCTACTTTCTGTCAAAACATCTTGATTTTAAGGGGAGTGTGAAAAGAAGGTATATATTGTGTATCAGGTTAATATGGAAGGTGTATATACAATATCTTGTATTTTATAGTAAGTCTGGGTATAATATAGGTGTCTATGGTTTCTTTTTTTTTCTTGTCATCAGTATTTGTATATATAAGACAAGCTTGTATATTCATATGAATTAATGGACACTAAGTCTTTTCATAAAAACCTGAGACTCTTCACACTTGTTAGAGAGGAGCTTGGCATAGAAAGGGTGGAGAATGCGTCCTCGAGGAAAATCAATGAAGATTAGACTATGTATTCCTCCAATATTTTCGTGATTGGACTATGTATTCTTCCAAGATTTTCATGATTATAGTTATGGCTGCTCCAATTGTAGTTAGGTGTGCATCATAAAGTTCCTTGCTTCCCTTGTTTTTGATGGAGTCTTCATCCATCTCATTATAATTGTCACCATTATCATTATTTTTCTTGTTCTTTTTGTTGAATATAATTTGTCCTCCAATGACATCATGATGCAGATTTTTAGGAATAGGTAAGGTGAGTTTTTAGGAAAGATAAATCTTGGTATGAGTTTGGTTTTTATTTTATTTTATTTATTTTTTATTTTAAAAAAAGCTTATCTTATGTTAAAGTTGCTTAAAAGATGTAGTTAGAATTAGTGAGAGATTTAAAGGGTATTTAAATAGGAAAAAGATAAGGGAGTTAGATATGGGGAAGATAAAGATTAACAAATATGGTGCGTAATTTTTAAAAGGGATGATATTTTCATGAGAGAGAAAATATAGAGAGGGAGAGAGATGGTACGTGATATAGAGAATATTTTTTTTATTTATATATTTTTTTCTCGAAGTCTATTTAAAGGAAGATGTCTCTTCGTTGTAAATGATCAAAGAATGCTCATATATTAAAATTGAATAAAATTTGGTCTTGTACAAAGATTGTTTTGGGGTAGATTCCTTTGCAGACCTTTAGCGATGATATATTCTCTCGTTGGGGGTGGATTCTCTTGCAGACCCTGAGAGAGAGTATATTCTCTTACCTATTGTTTTATTTTCTTATAAGAATTTTTTTTTCTCCTTGCATCAATTGGTATCAGAGCAAGTAAGATTCAGAGATCCAATAGTTACGATGTCATTAAAACCTGCTCTTAAGTTCAAGGATATATTGTCACAACTCATAGATTATATAGGTCTGCAAATCTAGGGGAGCTTGAATACAATGTTGGAGGGTATCCAACGAGAAATAAGTGAAACGAATCTGAGGTTGCAACAATTGGAGGACATCATTCATTAAGAAGAGGGCGTTAGCAACCTCAACGTGGCGCCAAATCTCACCGTAGAGACAAATCAAGCTTCCTGACTGACCCAAGTTGTTGATCCAGAACGTCAAAAAGAAATTTGCAGATGAGATCCACATCCTATAGAGCGACCACAAAACTTGGAATTTCATGATTGAAGCTTTTATTAATTGGTTAAGTGCGATTAAAAAATATTTTGAATGGAATGAATTGCCTTAGGAATGTAAGGTTAAATTTGTTGCAGCCAAGCTCTGCGAGTATGCTACAGCCTGGTGGGAGCAAGTACAACAATTTCGACTTCGTAGTAGAAAGGAAATAATTATCGATTTGCAAAAGATGAAAAAAAAAAATTGAAATAATATTTTCTTCATATTGATCATGAGCAAATTTTCTTTCAAGAACTCCAAAATCTTCGACATAATGAGAAAAAGTGGAAGATTATACCGACGAGTTTTATCGATTAGCTGCTCGAAAAAACCTTTAAGAAATGGAAGGACAAAAAGTTGCTCGATATGTAAAATGACCTTCAACCAACCATTAGGGAAGACGTTTTTCTCCATCGACCATGGACTTTAATTGAAGCTTTTCAAGTTTCTTTACGAGTAGAAACTAAATATCAAGGTCATAGCGATAAACGATATTACACCCAGAAGGAAGTTTCGCGCCAACCAAAATTTAATGAAGAGAAAAGGGATACTGCAAAGTTCACGTGTTATCGATGCAACAAGCCAGGGCACTGTGCATATGAATGCCCAAAAAAGAGGACTGAGGTACACTTGGTTAAGGAAGTGGCTGAAGTTGCAAAAGAAGATCAAGTTCAAGAGATTGTCTTGCATGGTGATGAAGGGGATCCGATTTGAATCAAGCTCGAGGTCGAGCTTCTCCCAACCAGAGGATAATGATGTAGATTTTTAAGAATGGATAGCGTGAATTTTTATGAAAGGTAAATTTTGGTGTGAGTTTTTTTTTAAGATTGTCTTATATTAAAGTTGCCTAAAATATTTAGCTAGATTTAGTGAGAGATTTAAGAGGTATTTAAATAAAGAAAGATAAGAGTTAGATATGGGGAAGATAAAGATTGACAAATATGGTGCGTAACGTTTTTTGGGAAAGGGGCTGGGGTTGTGGTAGTAGCATACCCCATACCTTTGTTGCACGTTGTGGCTTTCATTCGCACTGACAGCTTCAAAAACCACTAACTAATTAAAATATGGGTAGGGGTCTGTCTTTCTTATTGAATTACCGAAAAAACTTTTTTGAGGATATGATATTTTCATGAGAGAGATAATAGGGAGAGAGATCTAGAGAGATGATATTTTGATGAGAAAAAATAAAGAGAGAGAGATGGTAAGATAGAGAGTTTTTTTTATCTTTTTTTTTTTTTTTCAAAGTCTATTTAAAGGGAGATGCCCCATCATTGTAAAAGATCGAAGAATGACCAGAGATTGAAATTGAGTAAAATTTGGCCTTGTGAGAACATTGTTTTTTATGTAGATTCCCTAATAGACCATGAGAAAGACTATATTCTTTCGTTGGGAGTGGATTCCCTTGCAGACCTTGAGAGATGGTATAATCTCTCACCAATTGTTTTATTTTTTTTATTAGTATTTTTTTCTCCCTGCAACACATCATCAAAGCATGAACCCATCATCACCATTTCTCTCTCTCTAGAACACTCTCACCGACTTTCTTTCTTCCACACTATTCCACATCTTCCTACTGCGTCACGAAAACATATTTTTAAAGACTAGACAATGGCGGTTAGAACCTTGTGGACTATCCTATGCAACATGACGGTGGAAGACCTTTCTACACAACATAGTATGGCGGCTAAAAGTTTTATAAAAGCAGCTTGTGTGTCTCATTTGTGGGTGTGTAAAAAAGTGCAATGTAATATATTAATAGAGGTCGTGATTGGTTGGGAATATGTAAGTGAGGAATCAACGAAGAAAAGCAAGAAATGAGAGATTTGTAAAAGAGCTTCCTATCTGTTTTGTTGTGCAGTAGCACTCTTGATTCCATATTTTATTTGTATTTTGTCACAAAATTTCTATCAAATTGGTATCAGAACTAAGGAGTGTAAAGCATGACATCCTCAAGTATGATGTTTCAACCTCAAGTTCCTCGTCTTACAAAAGAAAATTATGAAAATTGGTGCATTCAAATGAAAGCACTGCTCGAATCACATGATGCGTGAGAGGTCGTTGAGAAGGGGTATAATGAACCTCAAACTCTAGAAGATAAAGATGCACTGACAAACAATCAGAAGATTGTTCTAAAATAATCGAGGAGACTAGACAAGAGAGCCCTCTTTTTAATCTATCAGGGCATTGACAAAAGCACCTTTGAAAAGGTTGCTTCTGCGACCTCTGTAAAGCAAGCATGGGAGATCTTACAAAATGTTTTCAAAGGAGAAGAAAAAGTGAAGAAAGCCCATCCGCAAACATTAAGAGTCGAGTTCGAGATGCGACACATGAAAAAGACCGAATTAATTTTTGATTACTTCTCAAGAGTGTTGGCAGTAGCAAACCAACTCAAGAGAAATGGTGAGGTGCGAGACGAGGTGTGCATCATAGAAAAAATATTAAGATCTCTTACTCATAAATTTGAGCACATAGTTGTAGCAATAAAAGAAAGTACAGATTTTTCGAATAGATTTTTCGAATATGACTACTGAACAACTCGTGGGTTCCTTGCAAGCCCATAAACAAAGAATGATGAAGAAAACAAACACTCCTTTGGAGCAAGTGCTCAAAACCAATCTCTGAAAAGATGAAAGAGCAAGATTAAGAGGCAGAGGTCAAAGAGAACGTGGGACATTTAATAGAGATGGACGAAGTTATGAAAATTTCAATGCCAAAGCCGAAAGAGGACGCAACCAAATGCTGCAACCCCAAGAGGTCGAGGTGGAAGAAACTTTACTCGACCATTCAATCATCAAAGGTACGATAGATCTTCAATTAATTTGGCCATTACAGTTCTGAATGCAGGGTTAAGAACCCCCAAGAGAATGGAGAACAAGTGAATTTTATAGAAAAATTCAAAGAAGAACAAGAACCAAACCTCCTCTTAGTTCTTGACAGTGGGCCAAGCAACCACGTATGCTGAAGAAAAGAAATGTTTGTGGAGTTGGATGAATCAGTGAATGGTAACGTAAAATTTGGTGATTTCTCAAAAAGTTCACATCAAAAGGAAAGGTAAAATTCAAGAATGGAAAACATGAATTTATTTCAAATGTCTATTATATGTCAAATATAAAAAATATTATTCTTAGTTTGGGGCAGCTTTTGGAAAAAGGTTAAGATATTCATTTAAAGGATGTTGCCCTCACCATAAATGATAGAAAGGAAAACTTGATTGCTAGAGTTGGCATGTCAAAAAACAGAATGTTTTCTTTATATATCAAAACTGATTTTTTCCAATGCTTAAATGTATCTTTAAAGGAAAAGTCATGGTTATGGCACTTGAGGTTTGGACACCTCAATTTTAATAGATTGAAGTTGTTGTATAACCAAAACATGGTAAAAGAGCTGCGACTAATTGATCATTCGGAACAACTTTGTGAAGGATGTATACTTGGGAAGCATCACCGTGAAAGCTTTGTGAGTGGTGCTTCACATAAAGCATCAAAACCCCTTGAACTCATTCATACGAATGTATGTAGGTCACTTAACCCTATTTTTTATGGGCAACATATGTATTTTCTTACCTTCATTGATGACTTCAATCGGAAGACTTGGGTTTATTTCTTGAAAGAAAAATCAGAAGTTTTTTTAATCTTCAAAAATTTCAAGGCATTTGTAGAAAAACAAAGTGGTTGTTTTGTTAAAGTTTTGAAATCAGATAGGGGTGATGAGTTTTTCTCAAAGGCATTTGATGAGTTTTGCAAATATCATGGTATTCTTTATCAATTTGCAGCACCATATTCACCCCACAAAATGGAGTGGCTGAAAGGAAAAATCGAACAATTTTGGCTATGGCACAAAGCATGTTGAAATGCAAAAACATGCCAAAAGAATTTGGGCTGAGGAAGTCTCTTGTGATATCTATATTTTGAATAGGTGTCCCATAAAAAGTTTACGATTTAGGACACCTCAAGAGGCTTGGGGTGCATTTAATACTAGTGTGGCTCATTTAAGAATAGTTGGGTGCATTGCATACTCTCATGTCCCAAATCAAATGAGAACCAAATTGGAGGACAAAAGTCAAAAATATATTTTTATTGGCTATGATGAAAAATCCAAGGGTTACTAGCTTTATGATCCTGAAAATAAAAAGTTGATAATTAGTAGAGATGTGGAATTTAATGAAGAAGCCTTATGGGAATGGAACAGAAAAGAAGAGAAACGTAATTTGATAATTGAATGAGTGGAGATGATAGTGATCAAAAGAGATCACAAGAAGAAAATACTCCACCCTCATCTCCTCAACAAGAGTCAAGTTCATCAATTCTTTCCATGGATGAAAGTTAAACTGAAAGGTCACCAAAGATATGGAGCTTGAATGATACAGGCAAATAGCCGAGATTGACTACAAAGAGTTATGTTGTTAGATTGGATAGTATTAGATTAATTATTGCTTTGGTTGCACAAAGAAAATTGAAAATTTTTCAAATGGATGTCAAATTTGCATTTTTGAATGGTCATCTTGAAGAGGAAGTTTATATTAAATAACCACCGGGTTACATTGTAAAGGAACATGAAGACAAAGTTTATAAATTGAAAATGACACTTTATGGCAAGAAAATGGTTTTTATAAGTGTCCACGTGATCATGCTCTATATCTAAAAATCAATGACAATAGTGAACCATTGATAGTTTGTTTATTTGTAGATGATTTAATTTTCATCGAAAATAACCTTAGCATGATTGATGATTTTAAGCGATCCATGATTACTGAATTTGAGACGATTGATATTGGGCTTATGAATTACTTTCTTGGAATTGAAGTTAAATAATATGAAAAGGGGATTTTTATTTGCCAAAAGAGATGTGCAAAGGAAATTCTCAAAAATTTTAAAATGAAAAATTGTAATTCGGTAACTTCCCTAGTAGAATGCAAGATGAATGAAAGATATGATGATTCTAGAGTGGATGTCACTTATTTTAAAAGCTTGGTTGGAAGCTTGCTTTACCAGACATGTACTCGACCCGATATTTTATATGGAGTGGGCTTAATAAGTCGATATATGGAAGCCCCTAATAAAACTCACTTGAAGGAACACAAAAGAATTCTTCACTATCTAAAAGGCACGTTGGATTATGTATTGTATTATTCTCATTGAAATGAACTCAAAATTGTTGGTTATTGTGATAGTAACTGGGGAGGTGACCCGTATGATAGAAAAAGTACTACATGTTATATATTTCATACTGGATCTACAGCCTTTACTTGGTGTTCAAAGAAGCAACCAATTGTTGCATTATCCGCCTGTAAAGAATTTGCAAGTACCACAAGAAGGCCCTACAACGATCAAGGTCGACAACAAATCGGTAATAGCATTAGTCAAGAATCCAGTATATTATGGAAGGAGCAAGCACATAGATATAAGATTTCATTCTATTAGTGAGCTTGTGAAGAATAATGAAGTTGAGTTGATGTTTTGCAGATCAGAAGAACAAGTTGTAGACATTTTGACAAAGCCACTAAAGACTAAACATTTTGTCACCTAAGAATGCTACTTGGAATGAAAGTAACAAATTAAAAGGGGGATGTTGAATATAACTTGTCCTCCAATGACATCATCAAAGCATCAACCCATCATTACTATTTCTCTCTCTCTAGAACTCTCTCACCGACTTTCCTTCTTCCACATTATTGCACATCTTCCTACCACCTCTCATTAAAACACTTTTTTCAAGACTAGTCAATGGCGGTTAGAACCTTGTGGACCATCCTATGCGATATAATATGATGGTGGAAGACCTTTCTATACAACATAGTATGATGACTAAAAGTTTATCGAAGCAACTTATATGTCTCATTTGTGAGTGTGTAAAAAAGTGCAATTGTAATGCACTAATAGAGGTCGTGATTGGTTGGGAATATGTGAGGAATCAATGAAGAAAAACAAGAAGTGAGAGATTTGTAAAAGAGATTCCTATCTATTCCGCTGTGCAGTAGCACTCATGATTCCATATTTTATTTGTATTTCATCACAAAATTTCTATCACTTTTTAAGGAGGAGCTTGGCATAGAAAGGTGAAGAGTGCATCCTTAAGGAAAATAAATGAAGACTGCTAAGAAGGAGAAGAGAAGGCTCTCACTAACTTTTGTTTTTTTTTTAACAGTAGGAGGCTCTCACTAACATAAGTGACCTTGCGTGCATAGAACTCACATATTCAAGTGGTGGGGTAGGTCTCAGTAATGATGTTTTTGTTGAATGAGTGTGGCCATTAAAGGCCTTATAAGTACTTGTAAATGAATTTATATAGTGGAACATGAACTCAGTAGGAGTGTGGTCTTGTGTGGACCATACTAAGCAAACTATGGTTACTGATACCGGATTATGTCAGACTGGTTGAGGGTTATGTTATGTTATCCCTTGATGATGTCAGAGTATGTCCGGAAGAGTGAGCCAAGAGATTGTGTGACCTTTGTGTGTGATGGAGGCCTTCAGAGATGAGGCCAACCGTGTACCATCATAAGGCATGCACAATGATAGCCATTTTCGAGAAAGTGAACCACATTTCTGTCACGATCTCTCCCCCTGACCCCTACCATCCCAAATCAGAGGGCAACAGAGTATGGGATCGTGACCGGAGGTCGCATATGTCACTCAGGTAAGAGTCGCATCAACACGTGTTAAGAGTACGGAATCAAAGCAAACCACTAGAAATAAATAAAAACTCATCCAACAAACACTAAAAATTGAATAAATTAAAACCATCAACTTCATTCATCTTCAAAAGTATTTACAATCAAGTTTGAGGCTTACAAGCCTAACATTCATCTCAAATATTGCATAAAACATAACAACATATGGCAACATCACCAGACACCTATAAAGCCAAAAAGAAATCCTGAACTGGTTTGAACTCCAAGCGGCTGCTATCACCGGTCAGCAGCTCGCCACGCACGGTCAGGTACTAACACTCTACACAGATGAAAATAAGCGGAGTGAGCAATAAGCCCAGTAAGTAGATCAATACACTTGCATTCCCGACTATCAATATATACATAATAACATGCCCATAGTCCATCAAAAAATCGCATTTGTCACACAGAGTATGGTCAAACATCAGAGTAGATATAATTGCCGTATAAAAACGATAAGACTCAGTTAACAAAGCATTACTTATTCTCAATATGGCATGAACCGTTATGCATATCATGGTTACAGTTAGGTGTTCATATAGAATACAGAATTCAGATAAGCAGAACAGATTAAATTACTCCTGAAGTAGAAGCCACACATCGATCAGGCTAAGCCAATCTTGAAACTTGGGACTTCTACCCTCATTCAGGAGGGAGGATAATGACAAGTGGAGGTCCCACTTTGTAATATCATTACTCATGTACACGTTCCCAGCACTTTGGGATTTTCAATAGGCTGAGGCCTTACAAGACACGACCCTCTCTTGTGCCCTCAGGCAAGAGGGCGTTATACTACCATTGGAGGACCCAATGCGTAGTGCTCATGATAATTTGGGGAGCGCGACCCTCCCTATTATTTACAGTCACCTCTTGACTCCACTCCTATCATATGGGTCGAGGTACAGTATACCCCACTACCAATGGAGGACCGATTGCGTAGCAGTCTGATATCAGTATTCATATAACAAAATCAAAAAGTCTACTACTAATGGAGGACCCATTGCATAGCAGTCAGATATCAGTATTTATATAACAGAATCAGAAAGTCTACTACCAATGGAGGACCCATTGCGTAGCAGTCAGATATCAATATTCATACAACAAAATCAGAAAGTCTACTACCAATGAATGACCTATTACGTTGCAGTCAGATATCATATTTATATAACAAAATCAGAAAGTCTCCTACCAATGGATGACCCATTGCGTAACAGTCAGATATCAATATTCATACAACAGAATCAGAAAGTCTACTACCAATGAATGACCTATTACGTTGCAGTCAGATATCATATTTATATAACAGAATAAAAAAATCTACTACCAATGGAGGACCCATTGCATAGTGGCTAGAAATCACATATATCAGTTGCACCGTGTATAATCATGCATAACATTTATTCATTCATACTTTACTCTTTTCAAGAGGTCAGGAACATTCAACATTCGTAAGACAATAAACATGCCATTTCGGTATCTTATCACCTTGCAAAAGGATTTAAGCTATGTTCAAAACAAACATTGATTCATGACATGTTCATAACTCATATACAACTTAAATTCATTGTTGTTCTTCAATCATGGGCGTATACAGAATGAAGCATAGCACCCAAATTATGAGGGGAATTTAACTAAATTCCGATTCTAATTTGCTAACTAAGCATTACATAATTAATTAAGGGTTCAGCTTATCGTTTTGAATCTTGCTGAATTTTGCCCATAGTGACATGTGTTCACAATTCAAATCATAGCTTGCAACCTAACAGGAATTTCGAAACAATTTTGACATGAAACTTTTAGTAGACATTCAGAGCCTTCAAGTGGTTGCTGTTTTGGGGTAATTGGGCTCCATTTGAAAAGCCAAAATTCATAGCAATAGAAACCAAAATTCAAAGTTTCTGTGAGATCTGTCAATAGTGACATACTAGAGAATTTTTTAGCATAGCTCTTCATTTACATAGAATTTGGGCAAGGTTAAAACATGAAAATCATAGAAGACTCATGCATCTATCAAATAGCTATGCTTTTTGGTCATTTGGACCTCAATAGGTCAGGCAAAGTTTTAATACTGTTTCTAAAAATTATTACAGTTTGCTAACAGTAGCATATGAGCACAAAATGAAACACATCTTCCAAACTATCAAGAATCTCAACTGGACATAAACATTAAACTCAAAGTAGACTCATAGACCTTTTAAATGGTGGTGATTTGAGACAAATTGGATATAATTTGCTTAGTCAAAAATCTTATTTCAAAAGCATGTAAGTTCCCTGGAAAATCACAATACACGCACGGCACATTCTAAAGACCACTTCATAACTTCAAACCCATATAAGATAACATGAAACCTTTTATATCTTAAGCTAGACGCACACAAGCATCACTCCATATAATTTTAGGATCCACAAGAGTGATAACAATACCCAACTGATCATGCAAAGAAGATCTCATTTCTGGAAAACATAACACAACATACATGCTTAACATCATACTTTGTTCCCGGAAATTCATGCTTAAATCTCATACTTTCAATTTCATGCTCTTACAACTTGATGCAAGGGGGTAGTAAACCACTTACACAGCCAACAATGGTGCCCTCCAATCTTTCTTCTACAGTTCTTCAACTCCAACAATGACTACTCCAAAGTGAGGGCGTGAACTTCCCCAAAACTTGTCCTAGAGAGAGAGAGATGTAGAGGAGTGAAAAGTGAAAGACATAAGGGAGAGGGAAGGGTTTAAGTATCCCCTCAAGTGGCAGGTGGCAGCCCAAGTTGACGGGTGGCAATCAACTCTCATGCAGCTAGACAAGTGGCGAACACTTAATCATGCATGGCAGTGCTGCAGCCGGCGATACACACACAGTGATGCCCCTTGTTCACTCGCGGCGTTGCGTTCTCGCTGCCGCGTGCACACTGCTGCGCTCTTTTCTGCCTCCACATACTCACTATCGTCGTGCGAAAGTCTGGATCCTTACACTTTCAAGGTGAAGTACGTGCATGTGCTAGAGATAACCCCTATGCACTATCGAGCAATAGATTGCAACAGATATGGGTGACCTTGGTTTCATCTCTACAAGAGAACCTGAAATCTATAGACTGCCAATTGGCTAGACTTTGATAACCCGCAAATGAACCCCTACATGGACTGTGAGTTATGGACAATGTTGGGTCGGTTTGAAAAAGCAAGTGTGGACCGTAATACACAGTAGAAGGTGGAGTGCCCCAGTATATAGTTGTTCTTAGACTATATGGATTATTTTCTCATCAAAATATTTAATTACATTTGTTATATGATTTTAGAATTGTTAGTTGAATTTTTTTAAATATCTGAATATTTTATTTATCAAATTTAGATTTGTAAAAAATAGAGATATTGATTTTACATTGATTTAAATATTCAAATATGATTTTATGAAAATTTTAAATTATATTTTTTATTTTAAATATTGCATGGGAAGGCCAATAGACTATATGGGCCCACCATGACAATTGGGTGGGGACCATTGCGTGCCACCTAGGTTGGCACACCCCACCTTGAGAAGTTTCTAATTTGAAGAGTTCAAGCCCTTGGCTTGAGGGAAAAGAAAGATGTGTTTTGGAAAGCTTGTGCCTTGAAGAAATTTTGAATCGATTTTTGATGTGTGAGAAGGCTTGAGTATAAAATAAGAAAGCATAATATTATTATATATTAATATCTTATTTGAATTAATTGATGAAAAAATCATTTAAGAAGTGGGGGATGATGGTTCTAGCACCTTTCATATGATCTTGATGACCTATCTATAGAATAGATGATTCATATCTCTCAACCCACAAGTCACCCAAGATCAATAGTGCATATTCAACCTCACATGAAGATGCAAGTCATAGAAAACCCTAAAACCCTTGATACAATATAGAAAGGGGAGCACCCTACCCAATAATCTCTACACCAACTTTCCATATCTCTCTCATAGGGGGCACACCCCATTCTTAGAAATATCTCTCTCTCTCTTGAAAAGTTTCCCTCTCTGTCCCTTATGCAAACTAAGGGGCACGCCCCACTCTCTTGATCTCTTGAGTTCTCTCATCTCTCAACTTGTGTTTTTAGCTAAGGGTTTAGGGTGTAGTAAAAGAGACTTCATCTCTCTCAACTAGGTTATCAAATGGGGTTCACCTATGTTTGAGTTTTGTGATTGAAAAGGCGTTAATGTTCAATTGGTTTGGCTTGGCCTAAATTTGTTTTTTCAGTTGAGATAGAAAGTTGACCATTAATCATGCACCATCGGAAGGTGGTGACTCGGTATGGGGTGTAAGAAACGCAGTTGAGGTAATATCCAACACCTTCTTCTGTCTCTAGCACATTTATTTATTGTATCTTTTATTCCAAGCATAAGTTGTGTTTTTTCTTTGTTATTGAAAGAAAGATTTTGAATGGCTTCAAGTTCTTGAGATTCTAGTTGTATTCTTTTCTTTATTTTATTTGAAATTGAATTATTGTAAAATGACCACTAAGTTATCTAAGCCGTGAAGAAAAAAAAAAGAACTAAAAAAAAAAAGAATATATATTTTGACTAGATCACACCATCCTTCTTTCAGCTTTTAGGGGTTTTGTAGGAGGGAGGATGGTGTCAAGAAGTTCTTCACTGCAGTGTGATTATCATCTTGAAATTATAAACCTGGAAGCACCCGAAAATCTCTCTTATGTGGCTGATTCCTTTCTCTCTCACCTTAATGAGTACACCTGAAAATCTCAATAGCGTGGGTCATTGTTTTATTTTCTCTGTCTGTTCTTTTTCTGAGTGGGTCTTGTTTTCCTTTTTCTTTTCCTTATGAATATGCATTAGACATTTTTCTCTTTTTTTTTGGCGGGAGTTATCTCTCTTCTTTATTTTTCTGCCTCGTCTCTCTTCTTCTTGAATCCTTTTGCAAATGGGAGAAAGAATGCAATGTCGTTATAAATATTCCTATTCTAATAGGAAATCTTCCTCTTCTTGAATCCTCTTTACTAATTAAAGAAAGAAACATTGATATTCCCATTGTAATGGAAAATCCAGAACCTTATCTTTCTTTTTTTTCTTTTCCTTTTTTTTAAAAAGTTGAGAACACTCGTCTTCTATCCTTGATAGGATTTCTTACCCAAATGTATCTTCATTAAATTGAAATACGTTACCCAATGTTATTTACCAAAAGATATGCTGCACCGCAGGATCACACTGTCCATTTGCTGCTCAGGTAAATCTCACGGTTAAAATACTCTTAGGACCTCAATTCTTGGGAAGGCGACCTCTTGACCATGGTGATAAACCAAAAAAAAACGTTTTCCAAATTGCATTTTCGATGCGCTTGAAATAAATGTCCAGAGAATAAAAAAGAATGTTCAAATTAAGGAGGACAAAATCTAGGCGTGGAAGAACATTTTACTTTTTTGAAAATAATAATCTAGTTATCTTAGTTGGATTACTTAACCTCAGATAAAAAAAAATCTCTGGTAATCTCTCTTTTATTTGAGGGAGTTAACGTATGTGGGGAGCAAGACATACATACCATTTAGCTATTAGATGTCAAATTGTACATTTACTCCCTTTAGGGGCATTTTTAGGATTTTAGGTTTTGAGACGTATCCTTTGCATCCTAACAGCCAACATCTCCATTTTTGGAAATTCAAAGATCTTTTCTTTTCTTTTTTTTTTCTTTTTCTTTGGGAAAACAATCATCTGGTCCTCCTTTAGTAGATCCCAAAAATTCAGATCCAAAGAGGTCTTTCCACTTCGCTATTTCACCCCAGAGAGTAGTCCCTATTTTTAGGGAACTTGGTCTTTATGAGAATAAGATTGGCAATGGGACAGTTCCGTTGGCCTGCCCAGGCAATCCAGCCCTAAAAATATGTGGCTTGGGCCACAAAAAATGGCACGAAGGACTCGGTCTAGCGGATGGGCCGGGCCGGGCCGGGCCGAGCCAACCAAGACCAATCCAGTTCGTCATAATTTTTTTTTTTCCCATTATTTTTTGTTTAGTCTTGTTTTATCTCTTTCGCTCTGTCGGCCAACCCTGTATGTGAAGCTTCTTTGGCGCAACGTCCTCGGGAATCGTTTAAATACATAAGAATATCAAAGTTCAAATGTAGATAGTTTATTATTCATCCAAAAAAAAAAAATAGTTTATTTATGTTAATACAAGTTCAAATGGGTCAGGTTTCCACAGAGGGGTATATCTTAAGAAGTGGATCCACACCAAAAAAATATGGCGCGACTTAGGTTTGCTCCCACGTTTGACAGCTCGTTGTCCAAGAACTTAACCAGCTGTAATTAAACCACAATTTTAGAACTCACGTTAATCAAGAGCCCTCTAAATTATACTTAAACGAACCAAATTCTCTAATGTGGATGAGGCTTTAGTAGGGCTGCGATCTTATCAAATTTGGTAGGGCCGCACCTTAGAACCCGATCGGAAAATTACATTAAGTGCTCGAAGATCATGTGATAGTGATCGAATCCATTTTGGGTGAAACTCCAAAACTATTGTAGACTCGAAAAGAGGCTTGGGGTCATGTCGATAGCATCCCCACACCTTAATCATCACGTCGTGGTTTTCATTTCTACCACTAATACCACCCCACTATAATACCTTTAAAAAAAGCTAAACACCTAATCTAGTTGAAAGGCAGGTAGGGTTGTCTTTCCTATTGAATTACCCAAAAAAAACTATTGCAGACTTACTTTTAAGTCGGCGTTCCTGAAAAAGTTTTGCAAAATGAATTATTTTTAGGGAGGAATGGGTTCTAGGCTCAAGTAATATCTAAAGTATCGTTGTTATCGAGATGGCGAGTTAAATAACCTCTTAGTTCTATAAATATCTTAAGGAACCGCCCATGTTAAAGAAAAAAGAATATTTAATCCTCTCACATTTTATTGTCCAAATTGTAGAAATTTTATTTCTTTTTTCTTAAACACTTTATATCTAAATCTTGGAAATGCTCTCTATCTTTCTCTTTTTTACTCAACCGTGGACCTCTTCCTCCCTCTCTATTGCAAGTAGTGTGGGCAAAATCGGGCGATTCAAATTCTAGCCGCCCGGTTGAATCGGAATCAACTACTAGCCGGTTTTAGTTTTGGTGAATTGGCCGGATATGAAAACAAAATTAAAATAATTATATAAAATTTTTGTTTGAAATGTATTTTAAAGTGTTTTTTTTATCAATTTGACAAAGATTTGAAAATATTTTGGCATTTTTTTAAAAAAAAAAATTTTTTTCAAAAATACTTCTGGACACAAATCAATTCTTAAAAACCTATATTTTCATTAATGTTTAACTTCATTTGGATGTGCTTTGTTTAATCATTCTTTAAATATACTTTTCAAATTTTATTAGATTTTATTTTGTATTTTTTATATTTTTTTAACATTTTTTTTACTGCTCAAGACTTGTCCGTTTAGGCCAGGTGAACCAACCGGTTTACCGATTAGGCCGTTTGAACCTGTTCCAGCCCCCTGTCAGTTCACTTTTTTCTACACTAATTACAACCTTTCCTTAATATTTCTCTCTCACACACAATCTCATGAATCTCAACAAGTAAGTTAAAAGAGGTATGACAAACTCGATTTTCATGATGCATTTATTAGAAAAAAGAATGGTAAATTATAATTTAGATGATAAAAAAAAGGTAAGGACGGGTCCTTTTTGTTTAACTTAAAGGGTTTTATGGGCATTTTATGGGACCCTAAGGTTATTTGGGATAATAATTTTAGAGAGAGGGCATACGTCTTTTCCTTATTGGAAATATGAACTATTTTTGGGGCTTAAAATCCGAATTTTATTTCACACTCACGATCATAAAATTTGAAATAAACGATTTGCTGGTTTCCAACACTGGAGTTGAGTAATCCCGATAATTTGAAGTCCAATTGTACAAAGTGACAACAGTATATATACTTTTCCTTAATATTTCTCTGACTTCTATCTCGGATGAAGCCTAGCATGCACATCGTTTGATGCTTATACCATACATAGGTGGATAATAGACCTAGGGGTGGCAATGGGTCGGGTCCGGCCCGACTCAAACGTGGACTTGGATCCGATTGGACCCGAAGTTATTGGACCCGAACATGGACCCAAACCTGAAAATATTGGACCCAGACCTGACCGGACCCACCCCAAAATAATAAAATATATATTCAAGTATATTTAGTTGTTATGTTAAATATACATATATTATTTAAATATTATAATTAATATAAGTCTATTTTTACATATTAATTAAATAGTATTAAAGTATTATATGTTAAATATTATTTATATAATAACACACATGCCCAAATAGTGTTTGGGTCCAATATTTGGACCCGGACCCAACCCGTCGGGTCGAATTTTGGACTCATATCTGGATATGTGTCGGATCTGGATCCGGTTCCATTGCCACCCTGCATACACTGCCCATTCTGATAATAAAAGGAAGAGATGAATCATTTGTTCTTGGTGAATGCCTTTCTTTCTCTTTTTTTCCTTTTGCCCTGAAATTCTATTGAATAGTGCCCTTCGTTCTCAATCAACGGAAATGCAGTTCATGCCCATCCTCCGTCATAGAGAATGGAAAGCTCAGGTGTGGCTAGGATTCTCCCTTCTTTTTTGTGTGCCAATTTAATTTAATTTAAACTTTTTTTTTTCTTTTTTTTTTTTTGCTCCTGTGGGTTGTCACGTTCATTTACTCCCTTTAATTTAACTTTCTTTTTTTTTTTGCTCCTGTGGGTTGTCACGTTCACTTACTCCCTTTAATTTAACTTTCTTTTTTTTTTTTGCTCCTGTGGGTTGTCACGTTCATTTACTCCCTTTAATTTAACTTTCTTTTTTTTTTTTGCTCCTGTGGGCTGTCACGTTCATTTACTCCCTTTAATCTAACTTTCTTTTTTTTTTTTGCTCCTGTGGGCTGTCACGTTCATTTACTCCCTTTAATTTAACTTTCTTTTTTTTTTGTTGCTCCTGTGGGTTGTCACGTTCATTTACTCCCTTTAATTTAACGTTCTTTTTTTATTTTGCTCCTGTGGGTTGTCACGTTCATTTACTCCCTTTAATTTAACTTTCTTTTTTTTTTTTGCTCCTGTGGGTTGTCACGTTCATTTACTCCCTTTAATTTAGCTTTCTGTTTTTTTTTTTGCTCCGGTGGGTTGTCACGTTCATTTACTCTCTTGGGTCAACACACTCTAGGAGAATTTTTAGGACCCAAATTTTGCGGATGTGATCTATTAAACCTATAAGCCAACCTCAATAAAAAGTCTTCCCAAATTGCACCTATCATATGCTTGAGAAAAATAATGTTCCAAGATTGAATAAATAACATCCAAATTTTAGTGGGTGAGAACAAGGCGTTGAAGCTCTCATAAGCTAAATTTTAGATAAAAAAATAATCATATAGTGATATTCTTAGGTGGTTTCCAAAATTTTAGATTAAAAAAAAGAAAATCTCCCAAATAAGTTTTCTTTCTGAACTACAGGTGGACAAGAGGAAGTACGGATACAAGCAACCTTCCAATGGTTGAGATCTCACATGGTCATATCTAATGGCCGAGAATTAGTTTTATATTCTAATTTCATTTAAATAATATATTTATTTGATTTTTGGAGTGTAGGTGTATTTTATAAATATAACAAAATAAAAATGATTAAAAAATATTTTAAATAAAAATAATTAAAATACCTCTAAATTTATTTTGGTCAATTTTTTTATTCAAAAAACTTTTTATTAATTTTTTGATCTTAATTGTAAAGGTGAGCATAAAACCAAAATTTCATATTAATATCATTTTAAATAAAAATAAAAATGAGATTCATTATTGGCTCTTCGAATGAGCATAGTTGAATCTGAACTATTAAAAGGTGCTTGTGCACCTTTTAAGCCTCCACAGGCTGTGGATGCACCTTGTTCTGTCTCAACTTATTTCGAGTTGAGATCGGTCATGTCTGACATTCATTTACTACTGCTGCTTTGCGGAAGTTTAAAATAGTGAATTACCGAGGAACTTATGTGGATTAAGCTAATGGGTGTGTTTTGTATCAGATTGCAACGTCAAACAATCAAATTAAGACGCACCTCCAAATTTTACTGTAAATATATTTTTCGTGTAAAAAATATTTAGGATGGCTTGAGAATCTTTTTGCATATCTAATTACTCAAAAGATGGTTCAAATCAAGTAGATCTATAATCACTTGAAAATCTTGAAAGAAACATTTTCAAATTTGCAAGTAATGGAGCTGCTTTTTCATAATCAATTTTCATCTCGCCGTTTTTTAACCCTAATACTTTGTAAGTTATGGAGCCCCTTTCCCATGAAATGCCACTATTTTGTGCAGTAGTGTGAAAATCTTAGATTTGATGGGCACTGTGTGAATATTTCAGATTTCCCGAGGACCACTTTCCTGTTCAAACAAATACGGGAAGTAGGGCTGGCGACATGCCAAAACTAGGATGGGTGGCTGTGACCCAGTCTGAACTGGGCAAAAGAGGCCCTAGCCTTGGATCTTTTGCATTGGGTCAAGAAGTACCTGGCCTAATACAATTCAACACTATGTCCTAGGCTCCATTCCTATCAAAGAGGCCCTCTCCCTACTCATTCACCCAAAAATAAACAAATTACGCCCTACCAAACCGTTTTAGAAAAAGAGCCCGGTTTAATTGTTTAGTGCTTGACGATTTGCAATGCTATGTCCTAGGCTTGATTCCTACCAATGATAAGACCCTCTCCCTCACTTGCTCAAAAAAAAAAAAAAAGGCAAGAAATTGACTTGGTCAACCTAAACCTCAGTAAGAGGGCGGTTTCCCGGATCAAATATGCCCCTGAGAGAATTAAAGGTTATATACCTCATAATTTCGAAGCACAACTAGGGGCAAATCAATAACATATTATAATAGTAAAATGCAGCTAAACAAATGGTGAACTGAAATTTACTACTATGAACTCCTTTGACTTTTACCAGCACAGGGCAAGGCGTGAACCCTGCTTGGACTGCCAACCAGAGTTTGGCAGCCGAAACTCAAGGATTCAATGGCTCTTTTTAATTTTTAAGAGCACCTCAAAGATGCAATGGCCATTTTTAAACGCTATAGATTTTAATATCTTACATGACATTAATGGCATGTGACACTTCCAACTCGTTTCAGTCCATAGACTCCCCATTACCTTAACCCCTAAAGTTCCTCTTATAAATTGAGACCAAAGTTGCAAGAAAATTCCTCTGTAGTGAAAGACCTTGATCTTAGATCCATTGCCAAGCTCTCCAAGTTCAACAATGGAGCTCTTCAATATGAAAGTATTGGGTTTTCTTGCAGTTGTTTTTATGGCAATTATGGGTGAGATTAAGGGAGATGCTTATGGTAATCAGGCACCCCCTCCACCTTTTGCTGTGTCCGGGAAAACACAGCCTCCACAAAGGCTGAGCTGCTTCAAAGCAAAGACAACATGTTTCCGGCGGACGATCGTGTGCCCAGATCAATGCCCACAATTCAAGCCCGCCGATCCAACGGCCAAAGCTTGTTATGTGAATTGTAACTCACCAACATGTGAAGCTGTGTGCAGAAGTAAGTGAAGCTCTTTTCATATTTTCTTTCTTTATCTTTTCTCTTCTTAATTTTTTTCGGGGTCCCGAAAAAGGAAAAAATGTACCATTGCTAAAACTAGTCTTTTAGAAGTAAATATGCTGGCCCATCTTAAACATGCGGATGCTATTTGAGCTCAACAAAATTTACTAAAAGTACTGTTCATGTACCTAGCTTGTTAAGTATGTTTCAGAAACTTCATTTGTTCACATGTACGAACATGCACCCGAATCATGTAAGTGGTAAAGAAAATTAGACTCTGATAGCATCAGAATACATCATTTCCTGAATGAGCGTTTCTTTGGGTAGGCCAAGTTGGATTCAAACGCAAAACCTCCTAGGTTGCAGCATCAAGTGCCTGAAATACTTGAACAATTTTATGTTAAAAATTGTTCAGGTATTCACCTTATATTCGGGATTTTGCCCCATTTCTACCTTAAAGCATCTGTTGGGTGAGTGCCCAACCATGTGTTGTTCGGAATTAGATCTCCAATCTCTTCCATTGCTGTCTAACACCTTGTTTTCAGTCATGGGTTTCAACAGAGGTAAGGCAATTGGAACGGCCTTACTCAATGGACTATGGATTATGCACTATGGTACGCTCATGCATGCTGGTTTGGGTTGGACCCCTTTCAATGAAATGATGGATGGTGATTATAGAGACTATAACCCATTAGAGGTGAAAATGAATATAATAATGTTTTCGGCTCTTTTCCCACCAATCCATGAGCCATAATAACTGTAATCGACTAAGGTTTTTGAAAGTCCATTGCCTCCAAAATACACAATTTTAACTGCTGGATTGCCATTGAAACAAGCTTTGGTTATGGTTGACTTAGTACCCATGGAAGGTTCCTAGTGTTTGGGGCACTGGTTCGTTAAGTTGTGGCATTGGTCTAGGAACTTGCATAACTTATTCAAGTGGTCCAGGAGATCCATAATTTTTGCAGGTAGTCCGCCCCTGTTTTTGATATTTTCCATGTGGTTCAAATCCTGAGTTGAGAAAAAAAAAATGGTTCAAATTTTCCCCAGTCTAATTAGTCATACCAACATTTTTCAGAAATAGAAGTTTCAACTTTCAAAGAACTGGTTAAGATTGTGGTAAACATTTGTGGAGATGAGGAAATCATGATTCACCTCGAGTCCCTAACTGGTTATTGTTTTCACTTTGTGGCAATAAACAGATCGAAGGCCTAACTGTGAGGGAACTGGGGCAGCATGTTACGATCCACGTTTCGTGGGTGGCGATGGCATCATGTTCTACTTCCATGGCCGCACTGGTGGACACTTTGCCCTCATCTCCGATCCCTCCATCCAAATCAATGCCCGCTTCATTGGCCTCCGCCCCTCTCACCGCACCCGAGACTTCACTTGGATTCAGGCCCTAGGCTTCATGTTAGGCTCCCACTCCCTCACCCTCTCAGCAAAGAAAGCCTCTCACTGGGATCCAAATGCTGATCACCTCGAATTCGCCTACGATGGACACAAACTTGAACTTCCAGCCACCCACCTCACATCCTGGAGCTCTCCAGAAAATGATTTCAGCATTGAGAGGACTGCGGTAACCAACTCTGTGTCAGTAATTCTAACAGGAAAGGCAGAAGTTTCTGTCAGGGTGGTGCCGGTAACACCGGAGGACGACAAGATTCACAGATACGGGATTCCAGAGGATGACTGCTTTGCACATTTGGAGGTGAGGTTCAAGCTCTTAGGTAGTTTCTCTTTGGAAGTTGAAGGAGTTTTGGGAAAAACATACAGGCCAGGATTCAAGAGTCCGGTGAAGAGAAGGGTGGCAATGCCAGTTATGGGAGGAGAGGACAAGTATGAGACATCGTCATTGGTAGCGGCGGACTGTAAAGTTTGCGTGTTTTCGCCGGAAAATGTGTCAGCAGAGAGTGTTGAGATGGCTGTTCACAACGGCACGACTGATTTGGATTGCACTGGTAGACTGGGCAATGGAAATGGAATCGTTTGCCGAAGATAAATGAATGCTAGCAATGAAGTTTGAATGATTTTGAATTTACCTTAGCATAGTAATTTAATCTTGGTTCTTTTTCTCATTTTGTTTTTTCCATGGAAGTGAAAATATGTGGAATCAGGTTTCCTTTGCTTGTGATGAGATCAGCGGACAATAAGGGGATTTTTCTTTTGCAGTTTAGCAACGATTGGGACAGAAATTTTGCATAAACTGAATGGATTGCTAATAAAAAATTAGGGTATTGTATACGGTAAGACCATTTATTTTTAATACAGAGATGTCCTAATTGATGGATTACTTAGGGTGTGTTTCATATTCTTTTTTTAATTTGGAGTCTAGTCAATGATACACCCACAATCATCCAATTTTAAATCTTCTTAATAAAAATAATTGTGACTTCTTTGTACAAAAGATAAAAGAAAAAAATTTGTATAAAGCTGATGCTTTAAACAATCAAATTAAATCCCATATCAAAAATTTCACTAGAAGGCGTTGTTTTGAAGTCCAAATATCCTCAAATTGATCATCTCAACATCAAGATCCATGGACATGTGAAAAAAATGGATTTCAAGTTTAGCAAAAAAAAAAATTCTTCGTCAAAAAAACAAGTTTTGGAAATAGTGCATCTTGTAAAGCATTTTTGGACCATCAATTTTTAAGATTTTCAAGTTTTTCATAAATCTGTTTGATCTACATTACTTTTGAAAGTTTAAATTTTATAATTAAAAATAAAAATATATTTTAAAGTTATCAAATAAATTTTTAGTGTTGAAACACATTTCTCGACAAACCGCACCCAGAGATAAATACTCTTCTTAGAGATAAATAGTCATTCTTGAAGACATTCTCATATCTTTAAAGCAGTGGAAATGGAGAAGAGGTAAGTCTCAAAGTTTTCAGATTCAGGCCCAAATTTCCAACAAAAATGTTTGTTAGTTCTGCCGATCCGCCCCACCTATGCACAAGACAAAAGGGACATAGGATCCAAAATGAAAACCAGTTGGAGTTTCCAGCCAATTGTGTCAGATTCCTCCTGAAGTTTTGAAATTTCCGGTTATTCTTTGTCATATGAAAAATAGACGGATTGGGCCGAGATGCATGCGTGACGCTCGTGTAAGTGAAGGTCTTCCGCATGGAAGCATGGGTGTTTTGCGTTCTCCTATGCGAATGACACAGGAGCTTATGCCAGTAAAACAGAGCAAAAGGCAAAGTGGGAAGAATGGAGAGAGAGGTGAGGAAGAGAAAAAGAGAAGGAAGAGAGAGGAAGGGAAGAAAAAGAAGAAGCAGATGAAGGTGATTGTTGCTTTAGATGACTCTGAAATGAGCTTCCACGCACTGAAATGGACACTTGACCACCTCCCCATCTTCAACAACACACAAAACCAGGCTGGAACCTTGATTCTTCTTCTTCATATCCACCAACCCTTTGATCACTATGTCTTCCCTGCTGGCCCAGGTCAATCACACTTTTACTTTTTACCCACTAATATTACTAGTAGTGCAGAACACCAAAGACACACTTTCTCTCTCCATATACTAGTCTTGTTTTCTGGACTGTTTCCTTCATTTTCTTCATTGACTTGCCATTTTAAAACTACAACTTGATATATGAAAAGAGAATAAGTATCGAAAACATGACTACCAAAAAAAAAAAAAAAAAATTTAGATCTCAACCGAATTAGGTTGGGTCCAGCTCTAGGTCCTGCTTTTGGGTCTGCCCAACTCCAAAAGCATGGACCCCAATGTCATGTATTGACATCGAGTATCTAATATTAATTTCATTGCGAAAAATTTGTACAAATTAGTAATATTAATCTCAATACTAAACAAGGTGAAAATTTTGTACAAATTTCTAATATTAAATTTTAAGTTAATTGTCTCAAACACTTAAAGGCCTCCACCTCAATTTAATTATCTCTGCTCAATATCATGATAAAAATAATAATTATCGAACTTCCCATATTTTTTATAATTACCCCAAAGTCTACCACGGAAACTAGATCTCAATTCTCTAAGCCTATGCATGAGAACTTTAATTCTCATATGCTCCAAGAGAGAAACTAGAAGATGCAAAACCTAATGGAGCCCCATTCTCTCTAGAGAGAAATCAGAAGATACTGGAAGAACCCTCTCTCTTCAACCCGACTTGACTTGGATTCCTGGGTCGAGTCAGGGTCTGTGTCAGGTACGAGTCCTTCACACTGATGGGTCTGGTTATGGGTCCAGTGGTCTTGAACTTCGCCTGGTCTCAGTCTAGGTCTAGGTCCGGACCGCTTCAGACCCGACCTCGGCCCATTCCTTGCACTAC
Source organism: Amborella trichopoda (assembly GCF_054954075.1). Classification (NCBI taxonomy): domain Eukaryota; kingdom Viridiplantae; phylum Streptophyta; class Magnoliopsida; order Amborellales; family Amborellaceae; genus Amborella; species Amborella trichopoda. The sequence goes on from NC_142337.1 coordinate 51,075,605, forward strand.
TATTAATCATGGTTTCAGACATGCTTTATTCATTAAGAGAATTTCTTGCTTATTGATTAAGATTTCATAAAGAGAATTTCCTACTCTACAGGGATTAACGAAAGATGAAACCTTTGTTTAAGTTATGATTGACGGAATACATAAAATTAATTGAGTACATAATGATATGATGATAGCATAGTCACATTCGGCATACACCCTAAGAAATTCATTGTACAGTGGCTGCACTATATGTTATGATTTTAAATTTTTAATATATTTCAAATTGAAATAATGCATATTTGAATTTCTTTACTTTTAATTTTCATTAAATCAAAATAAAAGATTGTGGATTGAAATCAAATATGTGGGCCAGGCTCAGGCCCAGCTCACCCTAATCCCCAAAAAGGTGGGACTGGAGTTGGGCTACCTAATCACCAACAGGCCCAGGGGGCCATAAGCCCAAGCTGGGCCACTAGGGCGTGCCCTAGGCTGAGGGTAGATATATATCCAGCATAAGCCTACCTTAATGACCATTATAATGGATTGAAAATCAAGATTTATAATTAATATTATTAAACTTGCACATGGTATTATAGTTTATATTTATTTAAAAGAGGGGAGGTTTGCATAAGGCTGCAACTTTAACAATCAAAGTAATGTGCATTTCCAAACGTTGTTATAAGATGCAATTTTGTGTGTCGAAAATTTTTAGTATGGCCTGAAATTCTATTTTCATCTCTAATTATAAAATTTTAAAGTTTAAAAATAGTTTAAATCAAGCATATTGATAAATACGTAAAAATTTTAAAAATAGACGGTCCAGATACTCTTGTAAGATGGGTTATTTTTGGGATTTAAAATTTTTATTTTATTTTTTATTCATACACCGCGATGTGAAGATAATTAATTTGATGTTTTTTTAGGTGAATTTTCGAGGTGCACGATAATTCTACAATTTAGGGTTTTAACGTCATGTAAAACGTCTTCCTTTAAAAGGGCAATGATCGCGTGTATGATGAGTACACCGTCTTCTTGTGTATAGGAACCCTTTAACCCTCTTTCAAAAATTCATTTATGGTTTTTAATTCAACCGAGCCTCTCTCTCTCTCTCTCTCTCTCTCTCACTCACAGCCCGTTCCTTTCTTAGCCTTTCGCATCTTTTTGTATTCATCTCTATTTGAAGCAATCTTCTCTCTGACCCAAAACTCCCTCTCTCCATCTTCCCCTTCTCTCTTTCTTCATTTAATTAAATAAGGGTGTAGTTTGCATAAGGTTGCAACTTTAAACAATCCGCACCTCTAAATTTATCATAAATGTAATTTTAATATAAAAAATTATTAAGATGGCTTGAGAATCTTTTTTCATCTCTAATTATAAAATTATACACTCTAAAAATGGTTCAAATCAAGTCTATCTATAAACACATGAAAATCTAAAAAATAGATGGTCCAAATATTGTGTGGTAAGATACACTATTTCACGGACTTTAAATTTTTCTTTTGTTTTTCTTTTCATATTGATACAGTTCGAGGTCGAGATGATCAATTAGAAGTTTTGCAACATCGAAACTACATTTTATGATGGATTTCTTAGGTGCACCTTTCATTCTACATGTTGAGGTTGCAACCTCACATAAACTTTTTCCTTTAATTTCAAAGGTAAAAAGATTTCTTACTCTTGTGAAGAACCAAACTTGAGAAATTAGTTATTTTTAAGAGAATGATTTCTAAAAAATCATTTTCATGCGAACCAAATGTGCCGTAAAATAAAGCTTCTTTCTCATTTACATGATGCCCTAACTGAAAATTGCAGAAAAATATTCTAGGGTATTAGCACCCCACTAGCCCCAATCCACCTCCTATGGCTTCATATGATCGTGGCACATTTTTTTGGGAAGCTTCCAAAACCACTGCTTGTTGTGAAGGTAAAGTTGATCTCTAAGAAGGCTTGGAAGAAGATTAAGGAGGTTGGGGAGGATGTTATGCTAACTCAGATTCAAGCATTTTTTTCTTGCTTTGAGATTTTCAATTATCAATTTAGAAGCAGGAAGCAAGTTAAAAAGTCAGGTTTCATTGAAAAAAATGGTGGTCTTTTCATTTTGCAAATCAGGGAATATAGGTGGAGATGGAGTTCTTTTGCTCTTGAATCAAATCTTCTCTCTCTAGACTAACTCTTTTGCCTTTTTCTAATCATATTTTTGGTGGAGAGGACAGGGAGAGACCAAAAGGACAATAAAGTAAAATTAGGTCAACTTAAAACCATTTACTTGCTTCACCATTTAAGAGGTTACCATATATTTTCCTTGTTGGTATGGACACTCCAAAATTTCAATACACCCCAACATTTAAGATGGACACTCCAAAATTACAATACACCCCAACATAGTGTATTTATAATACAAATCATCATTCTCTTTTTTAAAAAAATAAAGGAATAGAACTGCATTATGACAAAACTAAGGTAATGCTATGTATTTACTAGTGTGTGTGGTTTGTAAAAAGTATGAACTTTAAACAATCAAAGTCAAGTGCACCTTCAAATCTTGCCAAAGATGCAGTTGCCAGTGCCAAAAACACCTACAATGATCTAAGCTCCGTTATTATGAAATTTAAAGCTTCAACAAAGGCATATCAAAGAGTTTAATAAAGACTTGAAAATCTTAAAAATAGACAGTCTAGATTATGCCAAATACACTATTTTTAAGCCTTGAGATTTTTTTTTTACAAAAAACTTATTTATACAACCAAAGGTTGAGAAGATCAATTAGGGGTTTCTCAAGATTACAACACATTTCTGATGGGTTTCTAAGATTTCCATAACTTCTATAGTATTAGGTTGATGGCTTTTATAAACATTTTTCTTTACTAATTCAATATTAAATAAAGGGTGAGGCCTGTAAATATTAAATAAGGCACACCTCTAAATCTTATCTATGTAGTTTCGATGCGGAACCTTATGAATTTTAAAAATTTATTTTTATCCTTAGTCATGAAATTTTAAATTTTAAAAATGGTACAAACTGCATATATCTGTTTTTTTTTTTTTTCATATCCATACATGTTGAGGTCGATACAATCAAATTGAAAGGTTTTTCAACATCATAACACCATCTCCTAGAGGATTTCTGAAGTACAACTTACTCCAATAGTATAAGGGACACCTTACATAGACTTTTCCTTTCAACAGAAGTTATCCAAAGCCTACATAGATTTGAAATAGGAGATTTGCATAAAATTGTTCTTTTTGTTTCTGCATTTGAAACATCCAAGTTTATGCCATTATATTGTGGCATAAATATCACAAAACATTTTATTTGTTCATAGCAGGCATATATTACAATCTGCCCATTACCTTTACATAGCATAACAGGTAGGGAAAGTTCTTGTTCTAACGATCAGTCACAGTGTTTTTAACGATGGATTTTACCAATCCAAAAGAAAATGACCTTTAGGTTCAGTTTAAATGCAAAATCAAACAGGTTTTGTGTTATTATTTTTGGGCAAATTATGGAAACCCCCTTGACCGTCTTTTCTAGGCATACCACCCCCAATATTTTGTAAATATTGATGGCCAATTTCATTGGACTGTATATCACGTAGACCCAAGTCCTTCTAAAGTTGTCAAGCAAGCTTTCATGGTCTGTTTTGCAGGACCCAGCAAACCCTGTATTATAGAGGGTTGCAGTTCGAATGTTTGGCTTTTCTCTGGAATCTCTGAATAGATGGTCCTAAAAATTTGGGGGATAAGGAAGTTATCCACTATCATTTGAAAAAAATAGTCACTTTTAAAAAATTTGAAGTAAATAATATTTACATAATGTTTTTGAGAAAAGTATTAATTAGATAAATCAAAAAATGTGGTAAATATGAGGCTCCATGGCCACACATGCACCATCATACACTAGTGTATGGTATGCTTTCCGAAGGGAAAGTCCTATGAATCTCTTGTAGTATAAGATTCTCATTTGCCTTTCACAGCAATGTATGAGACACCCGGAGTTTTGGAATCTCTAAAGAAATCCCAACAACAGGCAACAGCGCTTATTTTTGCTCGTGCATGGAGTTGTGCAAGGAAAAGATGGTGAGTTCTCTCTCTCTCTCTCAACACAACCAAATGGAAACATGAACCAATTGTTACTCTCATTGTTGATCATATAGAATACAATCAGCAATTTCCCATATTTTTTATACTCTATGAAGCGTTATGTTAAGGAAATTCTTGCCTTAGTAACAGTCTTCTGCAAGACTACTCGGCCAAGGTACTCGGACCTTGGCCGAGAAGTCCTTAGTAATGAACCATATAGACGCACACCAAATTTTACCTTGGCTGAGGCCAAGTCCTTGGTAACGAACCATCATAGACGCTCACCAAAACTTCCCGGTACTGCAGAACCCCCTTAACTTGTACATCAAATTGGGACAAGAATACTTGATTTGCTTTGTCATATGATATGTTATGGTGCCAGTGCATTTATATATGGTTTCAAAGGAATCAACGCTAACCATTCCCATGATTTTTATGCTCTATTTTTTATTTTTTGTGATTATCAATGCAGGTCAAAGCAGAGACCATGGTGCTTGATGGCGATCCCAAGGAAATGATATGTGAAGCTGTTGAACAGACACATGCAGACCTCCTTGTCGTTGGGAGTCGTGGTTTCGGTAAGATAAAGATGTGTGATGACTAGATTATACAGTTTAAGGTTTTTCTCCTTTCATTTGATGAACTCTTGCTTTTCATAAACAGTAGGAAAGTTTTCCTATGAAGTTCAGTTTACTTAATTTTACTGAGGCCTTTACGACACAAGTTTGTGGGGTGATTAACACAAGAAAAGACAACTGAATATAGAAATCAAATCTTATTCTTGTTTTGTCTTTTAACAGGAATGACTGCAACATTTTTAAAAAAATTTGCCTTTGAGAGAGAGAGAGAGGCACCCAATTCCTCACTATGGCCTCTAACCCTGGTAATTTCTGTTTGGTTGCAGAGCATTTCTGGGAATTGTTAGTGACTACTGTGCTCACAATGCAAAATGCCTTATCCTTATAGTCAGACCCCCTAAATGACGATCCCTTGGAGCTTCCATACCTAGTAAATATGGTTTATAAATTTATGAGTCTGATAAATAAGTGCAACCTCAGTGTGTGATTATACTGTTTCAATATATCCTCTACTGAGTAGAGAGTACTGATGATTTTGCCAATGCTGTCATTATCGTAATGTATTATGATTTTGAGGACTGGGAATCTGATGTAAAATATGCAAATAATCTAAATGTTTTTATACCCTACTGACAATTTAGAGATGGGGCCGCACTATTTAAAGCCTCACATCAAAACTCACATAAAAAATGTAACTCTGGTGTTAGGCATCCTTCAAATTGATCACGGCCTTGAAATCATTTTTTTTACAACAATAGTATTCAAGTCTAAAGAGTGTCTTGTAACAAATTACGCTTTGGCCCCCACAAAAAAAAAAAAAAAGAGTTCACGAATCCGTAAGATTTGTACTATGTTTTTTATCTTCAAATTTTATAGTTGGCATAGGAAATAAAGTTATCGTAGGTATTTTCAATATCCTAAAACACATACGAGAATTCTGAGGTGAAGTTCTACTTTGTTTTTATAAAACCTAGGTTTTATAGAGACTGTATTAAACCAAAGTTGTTTTATTTCCTATTGATAACATTAAGATCTTAAAAAGACACAGTTGGAATTAAAAAGACATAATTGGAAATAATGAAAAGAGATATGAAGATTTATAACATTATTGATAATATGGTTCTAGATAGAGTAGAATGGCATATCAAGATTCATGTAGTCAACTTCAAATGATTGGAAAAAAGTTCTAATGATGATAACATTTAAGACTTGGACAATTTTTAACCAAACCAAAATGTACTAATTGTTTGTAAATCTTCACTAGCTTAATCAAAACACACTATAGACATGGCATTTACAATATCAAAAAATAGAATGGTTCCCTACTCGTATGTTTAGAAACATTTTAGAATCATATCAAAGAACCAGTAAGAACAAATCACATTTTAAAATGTCTGCCGAGTAAGAACAATCTCGGATTTTCTTTAGAATGCGAGGCACCAAGAACAATGGTGGTTGGTAGCGACCATCGGGACATATTTTTATCTTGCCAAACAAGGGGAATTTTGCCATTTATGGTGGGGGAGCAGCATTTTAAACCGGAATCGGGTTCCTGGCCATACATACTAATTCTCCACTTAGGGAGTCGATCACAAAAATATTTAAATGATATTAAAGGTTCAAGAAACGTAAAAATTACCAATCAAGTAATAGGCATATTATAATGCGATCTCTAACATCAAGGCTACGTGCTGCTAGTTAAAAGACCTCCATAACCATAAGTTTTCCAATGAATATGCAAGGCGATCAAGATTGTTATGACCCTGATCGTATCTACAAAATAGAGCCTTGCTTTCGTCGAGACACATGCCAACAGCTATTTCCATGGATGTATTAGGAAAAATACCATGGATCAAAGTCGTATGCTTTTTTCTTTGATAACTAAATATCCCTTTGCCTTGTATTTTCCCTTTTGAAGTCCATATATTTGTAAAATATATACAAATAAAGCCACCCATTATGCAGGCTTTCACTCCAAGAATAAACCTTGCAAAGAGAAGAAGCCATGCCTAACCTTTGTCCTGCATTGCCCGATTATTTCAGATGCGCTTTGGTGGAACATATGGCACGTTGTTGTCTTCACAGACATTCTAAGGAAAAAGAGAAGAAAAAACAATTGAATATTTTCATTTTAAGTGGAAGTAGAAAGTAAAGAAGAGAAAAAAAAACTTACAAGGAGGAATACTTTTTCTTTTCGATATAAGAAAAGGAAACAAGAGTACACATTGTGTGCACCAAAAGATACATGGGCAGGCTATTTGTCATCGTAAAGACACAACGGAGATGGATGTAGCTTTGACATTTTCTTTGTCGACAGTTTGTTTCCACTGTCTATCATTGACAATGGACAGTGGATGCCATGCCCGTGAATCTTCCAGTATACACAATGCGCATACCATGTTACCACTCTGAAAGAGTAGCTTACATCCGAGGGCCTCCAGAAAAACGAAAGATGAGCTACAACCCCGTACAAGATTCATGTGACCAAGATTCAACAGAAGTGGAAGAAATAATGATTTCTTATAGTTACAACAGATAGAATCTCTTTAGTTGTTGAAGGCTAAATTAAAAGTTTAAACCATTAAGAGCTAGATTGGATTTGCACAGATGAAATTTGGTTTGCGCAAACGCGACTAAATTTCCCATTGGATTTGCACAAATGAAATTTAGTTTGCGCAAACCCAATTAAATTTCCCATTAGGTTTTGCAGATTGAAAAATTAAATGCACATCAAAAACCCACAAAAGTAAATCGTAGTTAAAAGAAACTAAACTAATTGGCTTATGTGAGTGCATCTCTCTGTAATACATGAGGATTTTTCGGGTTTTGAAATTTCAGCAACCTAAACTTAAAAAAGTATACTATTATCATTATTAATATTATTGTTATTCTTATTCTTATCGTTCTTAATGTTATTATGAAAGAGAAAAAATATCTCACGGCTGGGGCATTATCAATTATGAAGATCGCTTGAGTGGTCAAACCTGCATTTCATCTGAGAGTTGCTCTGAAACAGCAAGTGTATAGCAACCAGGAACAAATTTTGCTGCCAGCGAAAACAAAAATATTAGAATCAAAACTACCCGAAACTAATAAACAAAACCATGCAATCTATGATGCTCTGGATAAAATTCAACTACGCAGACTATTAAAACTTACATAAATGCACAAGTATGGCCAAGAAAAATAATCATACTAGAAAGTCATATTCTTGTGAATGCAGGAATGACAACAAATAATTGTTTTCCAATGCTATAATTATTTAGAAAAACAAAATAAAAAACAAAAAGCAAATAGATTTCAATAAGATTGAGATGTGCTAACATAGTTTTTCTGGAATAGATAAACGTTTTATCTCTCTCTCTCTCTCTCTCTCTCTCTCTCTCTCTCTCTCTCCATGAAATATTTCAGCAATATTCAGCTATTTTCTGGTGACTTTGGGGACTCTGTTCAGCTTCCGGAGCAAGGAAGATGTGTTTAATTGTTCCTTTGATTGATTTAGATTTTAGAGACTTTAGAAAAGAACCAAGGGTTTTAGGGGTTTTGAAATAATTTCTCTTTCAAAACATTGTAATTGATTACTTATGGGGATGTGATATTGTGTTTAATATAGAGATAAAGGGTGGGCCACCCACACTTTCTTTAAATTAAAAATTTAATACATTAAAAAAAAAAAAACTATATCGGGTTTTTGGGATGCATATATTGTGGTTTTTGGTGGCTTTTGTGCATTTTTGTGGTATGCATAATCAGGTATTTGGGTTTTCAGATTCTCTTATTTTGATATGAATTAATCAATATTTTTTCAAGGTAATTCTTTTTCTATTATTGGTCTTGGCTATTCACTCTGGAAGCGCAGATGCTACAATGGGTTTCTTCCATTGTTAATTTGGATTTTCCTTTTTTCCGTTGAATATTTAGAGTGAGAGGGAATTTACTTTTTGTAACGAAAAAAGTAAATGATTTTGTAAAATATAAGGTTTTTTAATTCTAATATATCAATTATCAATATCCTATTGAGTCTATAATTTATATTTTGAATTTTCTGTATGTATTTCAAATTTTGCATTGAGTTTGTGTATCTTTTTGGTAGGATTGTCCTACTTGCATGTGATTGTCATTTTTCGGTTGGAGAATTGTCAATTGATACATATAGTATATGGATTTGGGGAAAGAAATGAGATAAGTATTGTTATTCTTGACCATGGCTTACGACCTAGCAATAGCAAATACCTACTTTAAAAAACAGTATGAACATTTAACAACTTACAAATGTGGATTATATAAGGTGTGGTTTGTATAGAGCAGAGGCTCTAAACAATCAAATTAGAGCCCACCTTCAAATAGTATCGAGAAATGTGGTTTCAATATTGAAAATCTTTGTGATAGCCTTAAAATATATTTTCATCTTTAATTATAAAATTTAAAGCTTCAAAAATAGTATTTCTATGAACACTTGAAAATTGAAGGTCCAAAAATGTGTTACAAGATGCACTATTTCAAAAACTTGAAGTCCATTTTTTCTCATATCCATGCATCTTGATGTCGAGATGATCAATTTGAGGATATTTGGGCATAAAAACAACCTCTTCTAGTAAAATTTTTGAGGTGGGCTCTAATTTGATTGTTTAGAGCCTCGACTCTATATAAACTTTTTCCTTATATAAAAGCCGGATAGACTTTTTTCTCATTATGAAGGCAAAACGACCATCATCTAAATACTGAAAGGTCATCCCAAAGAGTTCAACTATACAACATAGGCTCATGGTTATGGATGTTCATAATTTCATATGAAAAAATGGAAGACAAGTGAAATTAATATGTATCCAAGAACTAGGTGGTGGAATTAAAAAAAGGAAAAAAATACTTATTTAGGAATATTAATAAAAGAAGGAAAACAAAATTTAAAGGACAAAGTTAACGTTAAGTGGAATGAGATGGCTAATTGTATTACGAAAATGGCAAAAGACATTTTAGGAGAATTTAGAGGAAAAAAAACATTCAGATGAGGAAGCTTGATGGTGGAGTGATGAGGTTCAAAAGGCTATCAGTGAAAAACGATCATGTTACAAAGTTTGTCGATGGAATAGAAATGATCAAAACTTAAAAGAATATAAAAGTGCCAAAAAGTATGCTAAGAAACTTAGTAAATAAGGCTAAGCTCAAGGCATAAATGATCTACACAATGAAGTGGGTCAAGATAATGTGAAAAAAATGTCTTCAAACTAGCAAAAATAAGAGAGGAAATGCAAAGAACTAGATCATGCTAAATGCATTAAGAGTAAGGATTAGAGGGTCTTGGTAAAGAAAGACAAGGTCAATGAAAGGTAGAAAATTTATTTGCAAAAATTGTTAAATGAAGACCCCTTTAGGAGCAAAGCACTAGAAGAAACCTTTGACATAAATGAGGCTGGAGGTCATAGATACATTCATAGGATTAGGATATATGAAGTGAAAGAAGCTTTAAGAAAGATGAAGATAGGAAAGGCTTTAGGACTAAATGGTATACCAATAGAGGTTTGGAAGTGCATGGGAGATATTAGCACATTATGGTTGAACAAGTTGTTCGTCATGAAGAGAACGAAGACTATGCCATAAGACTGGAGAAAAAGTATTGTGGCACCTATTTACAAGAACAAATGATACATATAGAGTTGTACGAACTATCGAGGGATCAAACTTATGAGCCACACTATGAAGATGTAGGAGAGAATAATTGAGCAACGACTACGACATGAAATGAGTGTATCAGAAAACCAGTTCGGACTTATGCTAGGGAGGTAAACCATTAAAATTATTATCATATTTAGGCAATTGATTGAGAAGTTTAGGAAGAAGAGAAAAGACCTCCACATGGTCTTTATTGATCCAAGGAAAGCCTTTCAAGGAATCTCTAGAGGATATACTAACATGGTGAGGGATATATACGAGGAAGCGCTAACTAGTGTGAGGATAACTAGTGGAGAAGTAAAATTTCAATGATAATAGGCCACAGTAGAGGTCAGCATTGAGCCCATCTCTTTGCTTTGGTTATGGATGCGTTAACTAGGTATATACAGGATAAGATACTGTGGTATTTTCAGATGACATAGCTTTGATTGATGAGACTCGAGATGGTGTCAATACAAAGCACTTTTGAGGGATGATGTAGAATCTAAAGATTATAAAATTAGCTGGACTAAGACAAAATTATGGAATGCAAGTTTAGTAATAATAGGAGTAGAAATGAAGTAGTTAAAATTGATGGCCACGAAGTGTCTAAAAGAGATTATTTTCGATGTATTGAGTCGATAATTCACAAGAATAGAGAGTTTGAGGAAGATATGAACAAAGAATTGGATCTCAGTAGACGAAACGGATATGCTTCTAGAGTATTATGTGATCGCCACGTACCAATGTAACTAAAGAGAATTTCTATAGGATGGTTGTAAGACCAGCCATGGTTTATAGGCAGTCAAGAAACAACATATCCAAAATGAGTTTATTTGAGATGAGGATGCTAAGATGGATGAGCGGCAAGACAAGAAAGGACAGATTTCAGAATGAACACATTTGAGGGAACTCAAGGATAGCTCCAATAGGCGACAATATAAGGAAAAGTAGACTTGGTTGGTCTGGCCATGTGCAGCATCGACCTAGAATAGCAACGATTGGGGGGTGATTCAGTTCAAATGGGAGGCTCTAAAAGAACAAGGGGAAGGCCCAAAAGGACATGAATGGAAGTAGTGATAAGAGAAATGGTAACTAATGGTCTAACCGAAGGTATGGCCCTTGAAAAAGTGGAATGGCATAACACGATTTGTGCAGCCGACCCCAATAGATGGGATAAGGCTCAGATGATGATGATGATGATGAATTGTTAATTGACGGTAATGGTGGTTTGAGAATTTGGTGATTAGTGGCTTGGATAGGTACAATTGGTGGTGGTTTTAGTTAGGAGGTTGGGTGGTGAATTAGGTGGTCAAAAAATATCCTCATGTGAGTCGAACAAAGCCAAATCAGATAGCATGGGGACACATGTAAATATAGTTTTTAATAAGGAAAAGTCCAAAGTATGATTATATATATTGCAAGAAAGCACTAAAGGAAGGGCACATACACCACATCAAAGAGCATTTAGCTCAAAAATCTGGCAACATAAGCAAATGTCCTAAAATGTGTGCCCGTTTCATCTACAAAATGCAAAAGGGCATTGAGAATCATGGAAATGAAGCAAAGACGGCAATTGATTGCCAATGGATTAGAGATCCATACCTGCCCCAATGATGACATTTGATTTGGACGAAGCATAGAATCCCACGTCGACACCCAATGTGGACCTACCTAGGAGGAGAATGGAAAAAGAACCTACTCCAAGTGTTACTAGTAGGCCTAGGAAGCATAGTGGCGTGGGGAGATTATTTCCTACCCAAGACACTAGTAGGTGCCCAGCTAACAATAAAAAGTGTGTTGTTTTAACAAAGCAGTAAAAAGAGTACACATGTTTTTTTTGCCCAAAGGATATATGATGCTGTGATGCATTTTAATGCATTCAACTCCTATCTCCAACCTATTGGCCTAGGATACAAAGGCCCTAGTTTCCATGAAGCTAAAAGTTGGCTGCCAAAGAATAACGTAGAAGAGGTCCAGGCTCTGTAAATACATACAACGAGATCTAGGCCAGTCATGACTGATGGGAGGATTGATGGTTGAGGTCAAAAACTGATCAACTTTCATATTGGCACAAGAGTGCCATTCTAAAAGTCAATTGATGCCTCAAATATTGTTTCATTCATAGTTGTTGGAAACGCCTGCAATTCCGAATCATTTTAGGGATCAGAGTCTCGGAATAGCGACTAGCTAGAAGATTATTGTTTTCCGAATTGGCGTACAAACATTGGGAATTGTGGGAAACGAGATTACTACTTTATAGAAAACAAGATTCGACCTAAACGAAATCGAGATCCCTACATATATGTAATACAGATTCCAACCTCATTGGAATCGAGTTTCCGACCTAATCGAAATCGACCCGTATGGAATTGAGATTCATTCATATATGAAATCGAGATTCCAACATCTTTGGAATCAAGTTTCTGACGTTGAGATCCATATCAATTTGAAATCGGGTTTCGATCCACCTGGCAATCGAGATTTTGTAACTCTATGGGGTCGACTTTCAACCCCCTTAGAATCAAGATTTCTATATCAATGACATATCGTGTCTTAACAACATAGAATCTCATCAAGCAATCGAGATCAGAGGTCTGTAAGACTTGAAGAAGGGCTCCTTAGATTTGAAGTCATTGTATCGCCTATTGAGCCTCAAAAACAGTCTGAGAAGTAAGGTCAATTAATAGACCCTCGTAGTCCCCTTAGGGAAATATCTACAAAAGATACAAATATCATCTCATGTATTTTTAAAATGTGATTTTGATTTGACTATAGTTCAAAATGGGATCTTGTTTGTGCTATGGTGTTGCATATGTTGCAGTATGCGCCTTTGATACTGGGGCAAAGATATGGAGTATTCAATTTTTCAACGTTCCAAGGCCCAAGTGCTCTTAATTTTAATGCTCCAACGCCCAAGTTATATTTGCCATTGTTGCCCATAAAAGAAGTTATACTTGCCTTTATTACTTGCAAAAGACACTTGTTAAAAACTTTAAACATTCGCAACCAATACTTCCACACTGAGTTCATCAGATTATTATGAGAGGCACATATGAACTATGGGAGACAATTGTTTCTAGAATGGTTTCCAAATAACTAAAACCAAAATCCATAAACATTTGAACCAATCCCCTAGAACATTAGTATCGGATTTTGGGGTATTACTTCCAAAAAAAATCAGATTGAGATTCCATGAGGGTAAAAGCAAGATTCAATGTTTGAATAATTTATGGTTTCTACATCTAAGAACTGTGGTACTTAATGTTCAAGAATCTTGATTCAAAAATAATCGAATCAAGTATCATTATTCAACAAATTTAGAATCAAGATTCAACAACTAAGGAATTGAGAATTAATAAATATTAGAAACAAGATTCCATAATGTTGGGATTGAGATTCCTAAAATAAAGAAATGAGATTCCTGACTTCACATAAACAAATTATGTGAAGATTCCTTGTAGGAATAGCACAATCAGGTCATAGAATTGGGATTGAGAATAGGAATTGTGACCTTGGGTGAGAGATTTCATTAACTATGATTTCATTTATTTAAAGACGTTGATCATGTGGGGTTGCACAATATGGTCTAGTTTATAACAGATAAGGCAGCCAACTACTCCTTTTGTGGCAGTTGTCTCAAGATCACTATTTAATGCAATGAGTTTTCCTTTTTATTTTGCTATTTTTAGAAACAAAAATTTAGGTTCAAAGTTATTTTTGTCTTTTATGGTTGTAGAGATTTCAAGGGTAAAATTGGAAATTTTATTTTATTTTAATATAGGAAGATAGATATTGGTGGTTACAAGAGAGATATGGGTGAGTTAAAAGGAATCTTCTATAATTATGAGATTTAGTTGATGTAGAGAGATTTTTAAGGGGGCTCGCAATGCATTGAGAAAGAGAGAGATTTACATGAGATTAAAGAGAGAAAAACATGAAGATAGAGAGATTGAGAAAAAATGAGGGGAGGTGAGGTTTTCTTGGTTTTTCTTTCATCTTATTTTTTTGTTAATTATTTTGGTTTGTATTTAAAAGGAAGAAGTCCCCTTTTTGAAGAACTCGGTTATTTTGAGAAAAAATAAATTGTTTTAATCTTGTAAAGAGATATTCGGGGTGGACTCCCTTGCAGACCTTGAGAGAAAGTATATTCTCTTATCTATTTATTTTTATTTTAATTTTATTTATTTCTTCCCTCCATCCTTCCCTATATCAATTGGTATCATAGCTTTGAGATCAGAGCCTTGGAAACCATAACACATGATGCTTTAACAAATATCTACAGATCCAGTTATGGAGTATATAAATCAAATATTTGAGCAATTGCATCAAAAATTTAAGAGAATCACATACGAACTGATGTGCCTACAAATAATAGATTGCAACAGGAGAAGGAAGAACATGAAGAGGTAAATCTCAATGCAAAAGATGCAAACAGTTATGAAGAAGATAAGCTAGTTGCGATATGTGAAACAACACCCTTTGAGATAGAAGAAGAATCGAGATCAAGTTGGGTATTTCAGATGTCCATTACAAGCTAGATATGAGTGTTTGATCAATTTTGTCTTTTATGGTTGTAGAGATTTCAAGGGTAGAAATAGAAAGTTTATTTTAATTTAAGATAGGAAGATAGACATTGGAGGTTACAAGAGAAGTATGGAGGAGTTAAAAGGAGTCTTCTATATTTATGGGATTTAGTTGACGTACAGAGATTTTTAAAAGGGCTCACATTGGATTGAGAAAGAGTGAGAAAGAGATACTTACATGAGGTTAAACAGAGAGAACATGGGCAACAAAGAGAGGGTAAAAAAGTGGGGAGATGAGGTTTTTGATGGTTTTTTTTATCTTGTTTTTAATTAATTCTTTCAGTTTGTCTTCAAAGGGAAGAGGTCTGTTTTAGAAGAACTTGGTTACTTTGAGAAGAAATAAATTGTTTTGATCTTAAGAGATTTTTGGGGTAGACTCCCTTGTAGACTCTGAGAGATGGTATATTCTCTCATCTATTTATTTTTATTTTTAATTTATTTATTTCTTCCCTCCATACTTCGCTGCATCACTATTCAATATATTTTAGATTTTTGTATGCTGCCCATTGCAAAGATCTAATGCTTGAGGACATTGGGAAGATGGAGGATGTCGTATAAGTTTTATATAGGGTTAAAACAATTATAAAATTCATCTGGAACGATTCATTTGTCTTCAATTTAGCAAGAAAGCACACAGAATAGATCTAGTGGGCCCGCAGTTGCAAGGTTCGCAGCTGATTTCCACACATTGAAAAGCCCATTGCAGAAAAAAGATGGCCTGATAGATTATGTACAAGCAAGATACAATAGGAGTACAGGCAAGATACAATAGTAGTACAGCCATGGTGAAGTTGATCTTGATTAGCCCATTTTGGACCACAGTTGCCAATGTGATTAGAGTCACTAAGTGGTCGGTGAAGTCTTGAGGTTGGCATACAGTGATGCTGGGCCTGCCATGAGGCAATGAATAGGGCTACAGAGGTCAATGCTGCAACGTTTTTCAGTATAAGAAGTCCGAGTACAAGAAATCTTGAGAGAATATTAACAGGAGATGGCAATTGCATTACCCTACACATGCAGTTGCTTACTAGTTTAACTCAAAACGTTTCTACAAATCCACATTTTGCAATCAAGAGATTTTAAAAGGCTTGCATCCTGATCTACATATGCAAGTGAGAATTGGCAAGGATGAACTTGTAAGAGGAGGCTAGGGAAATTTTGGGTGAAAGATGGCATTAAAGACTTGTAAGGATATCCTCCTAGGTAATTCAATTTATCAGTTCAAATTTCCATTGCTCATTTGTCTAATTTACAGATTAATTTTATATTATCTACATTTTAAGAGTTAAACCCATATTACAATCTCTCATATTATTTTCCCTATTATTTAATTGCAGTAGAATGGCAGGACAAATTTGATAGCGATGCTCCTAACCTTAACATTTTGATATTCATATTATCAGCCGAACTTGCAGCGCAAGTAGTTGTAAGAGGAATTGGAGCATTTTTCAAAAGTGCTGACATTATATCATGTATAGGAGTATTTACATGTTCTCACAAGCAGTGACGAAAGGCATCCACAAGCCGAGGACTCTACAAAGCAAAAAATGATCACCAAAAAAATGATTGCCCAAATAAGAGATCAAAAAAAGATTGAAAGAAGAAAACGAGAGTCGCAAGGTCTACCCACAAGATTGGAACTCAAAAATCTCAAAGGATTCTGAGAGGGTATGAGCATCATTTGGAGCATTTGGAGCGTGCACCTCATGAATTAGTCTCAGGGGGAGGATATGGGAACCAGTAGTGACTGGGCTGTCGAGGGAATCGATGGAGGGGATGGACTCTGAACTCCTCCAGATTGATGGCACTAGATCGCTTGGGACAGCACATGAAAAGATAATGGCAATGCAGGAAGACTAAGGCACGAGAGCTTCTCGAAATGACACAATGTCTTCAACTATTAAAGCATGCATCCTATGAAGTGACTAATGGGCAGCCCTTTGATAGAAACTGGCAAATTGCAGTGATAGCTAATTCCATTACCACTAATTCTTAATGGAAACATGGCGTGGATGATATCTTAGGTTGGTCCTAGATTATATGGCGCTTGTTGGTGCATACATGTCCCTGATTCCTACCTCTGCAAGGGACGTGTCATTTGCAGACCACCATAGTCCATCCATCATTAGCGTTAGGACCCTCAAGGGAATGGAGGATTAAACTGCAGTCTGGAAAAGTACGTAGTGTTCAACCATGGTCCGCAGTAGAAGTAGGTGGCTTGTGGAGATCTACAAGGGGCCGTGGGAGACTTACAGGTGCTAGTCACACCTGTGGACGCATGCCAATAAGCTTGATTTTTAGCAGGTTTTGAAAAGGTGACCCCCTGGCCCCAAAAAGCATGAGCGTGGCATTTGATGTTCTAAGAGTGTCAGCCAAGTTTAGTCCCAATCCGATCAAGATAAAGCAGATCATGACAAAAATTACATCTCGCAGTGTCGCTCTCCAACATGCTAAAAAGTACCTCATAACTAGAGCTATATTGCCAAGGTCTCACATGAGTACTAGACCATAGCCATTGGATTCAGAAGGCCCAAAACCCCCCAAATATCAATTTTCAGCTCATTTGTACGCTTCTGAACCATTTTAGGCTCAACTTACCCAAAGCGGGTAGGTTCTACACTATCTCCATGCAGCCTCAATGAACTGTTTTTTGAAGACGGAAATACTTTGGGAAGCCATAACTTCTCCATCTTGATGCCAATCAAGCCCAAATTTCAGTATGTGATGCATCTTATCAAGAAACACGTTTTGATATTTAGCATGGTCCGAGACAATGCCCGGAACGAAAGAATCTTGGAGAGAAGTTGGGAAAAAAATGCATAAAATGCCGAATTTTTAAGAGAAACATATATTCACTCCCATGGCCTTTTCTCAAAGCCCCGACATCATTGCGACTTCGACTCAGAGAGCTTCAATTTGAGGTAAATTTTGTTCAAGATTGAAGGGGGAAGACACCTTATTTTGGCTCAAAACAAGGCACGATTTTCTGGCAAAATACGAAAATGGATCAATCGGCACTCAAATCAAGGGGTTTTGTTGCAAAACAATCACAACAACCTCCCCTTTGATTTGTGATAAAGAAAATGACCAAAAACATGGAGAAACAAGCAAGATAGAAGAAACAAAATTTCAAGAATATGGGTTTAGCCGGATTTTGAGATCAACCTCAAAAGTTCGATTCAAGCTTAATAAATGGATATCAAATCAATCGTCTCAAGACGACCATCATTTTTATGGTGTTGGATTGTAGGAAATGCCCCTGAAAAGAGCCCCAAGGCATGGCTATGGCAAGAGGCCCCTTTTGGAGGGATGGTTTTGTCATTTTCAAGATTTGACCAAGGGCAAAATGGTCATTTTGCATAAAAACGGGATTGATTATTTTATTTATTTTAATGTCCTTTTTTAGCATTTTGTTGTATTTTGGTAATCCACCCTTGTTTTGTGGAGACCTTATATAAGTTGTTTATACTCATTGTAACCTAAGTTGGAAAGTTGATAAAAAAATCATAAGCTTTGCTCCTTCGAGCTTAAGCTTTTCCTACTTTCTTACTTCAAAAGAGAGGAAAGCGAATATTTTTACATTGAGAGGAATACCCTTGGACTCCCAAACTTCCATACCCGAGGCTTCCAAACCTCCTACTCCCTACTCCCATACTCCAAACCCCCTACACTACACCTTATCCTACACCCTAAACCACCCATCCTAATCCCCTCAATCCTAATCTACTCAACCCTACACCACACCATACCCTACTCCCTACACCATACCCTACTCCCTACACCATACCATACCCAATTCCCTACACCACACCATATCCTACTCTCTACATCACACCATATCCTACACCTTAGCCTACCCACACTTAACCCATTACCCATACTCCATAACTCACCTAGGTTCACCCAAATCCAACCTTGCACCCTAGCCCCCTACCCAAAGACCCAAATCCTTCTAAAGGGCACTCAAGAGACCTCGGGAGCACACCTAGCCGACAAGTTTGAGCCCTCACCTCATCCACCTAGGTACCAGGTCCATCTCTCTCCTCTCTCCTCTCTCCTCTCTCCTCTCTCCTCTCTCCTCTTTCCTCTTCTTTCTTCTTTTGGTCTCTTTTTCTTCTTTCTTATTTCTTCTTTCTTCTCTCTCTCTTTTTCTTCTTCCTTCTTTCTTCTTTCTCTCTCCTTTTCTTCTTCTTTTTCTTTCTTCTTCTTCTTCTCTCTTTCTCTTTTTCTCTTTCTCTTCCTCTCTCTTTCCCTAATTCTCTCTTTCTCTTCCCCTCACTTGGGAGGCGACCAAGCTGCCCCCCATTTCTCTTTTTCCCTTCTCTCTCTCACCCTCATTTGGGAGGCAGCTAAGCCACCCCCATTTCATGCTCTCACTCTCTCTCCTCCCCCACTTGGGAGGTGGCTAGGCCGCCCCATCTCTCTTTCTCTCTCTCCCCCCTCTCTCTTTCCCCTCATCTCTCAAAGGGAACGGCTGGGCTGTCCCCCTTTCTCACCTCTCTTTCTCTTCTCTCTCTCTCCCCCTCTCTCTCTCTCTTTCTCCTCATTTCTCACAGGGGACGGCTGGGCTGTCCCCCTTTCTCCCCTCTCTCTCTCTCTTCTATTTCTCTCTCCTTACCTTTCAAAGGGGACGACTGGGCCGCCCCTTTCTTCCCTCTCTTTTCGTTTCTCTCGTCTCTCTTCCTTCCCCTCCTCCTCTTTCCTTTCTTCCCTCTCTATTCTCTCCTCTCTCTTCTCCCCTCTCTTCCCACTTTATTCTCTCTTTCTCTCCCTTCCCTTCTCTCTTCTTCTCTTCTCTCTTCTCTCTCTTTCTATCCCTTTCTTCTCTTCTTCTCACCTTTCCCCTCTTTTTACCTCTATCCCCCTCTACCCCCCTTTCTTTCTCTTCACTCTACCATTTACTTCTCTCTTGCCTCGTACCTCTCTCTCCAACCACTCCCTAGGAGGCTCTTCAAAAGCACATCTCTACAAGCTTGTCTCGCGGACACCGCTTTCTTGAACCCTCTGTAGTGTTGAAGCCATTTCAGGCTAGGACCTTTCTAGTAGACTTTGGCGAAGCCACCTATGGGAGGCCAACCTGAGAGGACGCTTGATTGGTAGTTGGTTCCCCCTTTGCTCTTCTTTCTTCTTTCTTGTCTTGCTTCCCCCTCTTCCTTTATATCTCCTTCCTTGCTCTTCTTCATCTATTAGGAGGCTCTTCAGAAAGCGGATCTCTACGAGTTTGGCTCATGGGCAACACTACCTTGAACCCTCTGGGGTACGTAGGCTTTGTGCCTAGGTACCTTCTCTCTTGCCACCTGGGAAAACCCCCTGGGTGAGGTAACGCCGAAAGGTTGCCCAATTCTCGGGAGGTTACCCCTTTCTTCTTCCCCCTTCTCTATTTTTTCATCTGACGCCCTCCTTAGCCCAAAACCCTAACTGTCCTCTTTGAACCCCTTTTAAGCCTTCCCCTGTTTCTCACCTATAACCTCAGCCATCCCAAGACGATCCAAGAGCAATCCGACTCCAGATCTCAAAAAAATGCAAAAGCACATTTCTACAAGCTTGTCTCGCGAACACCGCTTTCTCGAACCCTCTGTAGTGTTGAAGCCATTTCAGGCTAGGACCTTTCTAGTAGACTTTGGCGAAGCCACCTATGGGAGGCCAACCTGAGAGGACGCTTGATTGGTAGTTGGTTCCCCCTTTGCTCTTCTTTCTTCTTTCTTGTCTTGCTTCCCCCTCTTCCTTTATATCTCCTTCCTTGCTCTTCTTCATCTATTAGGAGGCTCTTCAGAAAGCGGATCTCTACGAGTTTGGCTCATGGGCAACACTACCTTGAACCCTCTGGGGTACGTAGGCTTTGTGCCCAGGTACCTTCTCTCTTGCCACCTGGGAAAACCCCCTGGGTGAGGTAACGCCGAAAGGTTGCCCAATTCTCGGGAGGTTACCCCTTTCTTCTTCCCCCTTCTCTATTTTTTCATCTGACGCCCTCCTTAGCCCAAAACCCTAACTGTCCTCTTTGAACCCCTCTTAAGCCTTCCCCTGTTTCTCACCTATAACCTCAGCCATCTCAGGACGATCCAAGAGCAATCCGACTCCAGATCTCAAAAAAATGCAAAACATACGAGCGTAACAGTGAACCAAAAAGGGAGTAATTTCCAAACCGTGCCGAGAAGGCCGGGGGCTTTCGCGTAATTGATTTAAGAGGGCCCACAAGGGCACAGACACGTCCGCACATGGGCGCACGCCGTGCACACACATGCATGCGCGATGCCCCGTGGTTTTCGGAGAGGGTGATCCCGGGCCGGGTCCTAGACCGCGACGAGATCGATGCCTAACCAAAGATGTGTCCTATCTTGAGAAAAACTTGATAAGGTGGAGTTTTGGCGAGTAAGAGTGGACCAAGATAGTAGTAAAACTTAAGTTCTTGAAAGGATTTGCATTTGAAGTAGAGAAAACCTAAACAGAAATCTCCAAGGGCATTGTATCTAGTGAAGTGACAGGTATGCACATGGATGCCTTGTACATGAATCCATATTCTTCTATGTTGGAGAGCTAATATTCAAGACTCAAGGGTTGAAGGTGAAGCTTGCCTCTCCAGAAGAACAAATTTTTACTGGTCGATGCTATGTCTCTAGTTTTCCTTAAAAGGGAACCGAAGCCAATATCCTCCTCAGTACAAAAGGAGATGTTGCAAATTCCAAGCGGCAGCAAACCATTTTTTTATATTTCTTGAGTCATGCCTAGGTGGGTCGAAGGTTGCAATTAGAGAGTTGTTTAGAGAAGTTAATCTCTCTTGAAGGAAATTACCCTCGATCTCATATCTAGGCTTGGATCTTTCAACAAGGTTAGAGGTTGACCTTGGGTGGTGCTAGGTTTAAGGATGGGCTATTTTGTACAGGTTTCTGGCTACGGTTGGTTTAGCCAAAATTTTGAGGGGTAATGAGATGCTTATAGTTATTGTGTTGTTTGGGGGGATTGGGTAAAGAGTGGAAGTTATAGTGTTGGTAGAGCATTGAACAAAGTTGAGGGAACATGCAAAGGTAATATAGGGGTGGATTAAGTTATTAGGTAATGTAATGAGCTTGGCATGCCTGAGATTTGGAATATCATTTTTTTGTTTTGGATTTCCTTTCAGAGGTTTGGGGGCTTAACTTATTTTCTTCTTCTTCTTTTTTTTGGGTTTTTTGGTTTTGGGGGGGTTGGGTTTTTGGAGTAGAGTGCGGACAACTAGTGGAGAGCTGAGTGCGTTCCAGGTGACAATAGGTCTACATCAGAGGTCAACATTGAGCCCATACCTCTTTGTCTTAGTTATGGACGACTTAACTAGGCACCTACAAGATGAGGTACCGTAGTGTCTGCTGTTTGCGGACGAACTAGTTTTGATCAATGAGACCCGAAATGGTGTCAAACACAAAGTTAGAGCTTTGAAGGGATGCTCTAAAATCTAAAAAATTTAAAATTAGTCGGACTAAGACAAAGTATATGGAATGAAAATTTAGTAATAATAGGAGCAGAGACAAGTAGTCAAGATTGACGGTCAAGAAATACCAAAAAGACTGCGCTTTCGATATCTTGGGTTGATACTCCAAGAAACTGGAGAGATTGAGGAAGATGTCGCACATATAATTAGTGTGGGGTGGGCGAAGTAAGGATGTGGTACCGGAGTTTTATGCAATCACCGCATACCAATGAAGCTAAAGGGCAAGTTTCACAGTTGTGAAACGAATTTTGCTTTATGGGGCAGAATGTTGAGCGGTCAAGAAGCAACATACCCATAGGACGAGTGTAGTTGAGATAAGGATGTTACGATGGATGAGTGGCAAGACAAAAATGGATAGAATTTGAAATGAATACATTCGAAAAATATTTAGGTGTGGCACCAATAGGCGATAAGATGAGAGAGTAGACTTAGGTAGGCTAGCGATGTGAAGCGCAGACCCAAAACGGTAGCTGCTAGGAGGTGCAAGTTGGTTCAAGTGGAAGGCTCAAAAAGGCAAGGGATAGGCCCAAAAGGATATGGTTGAAAGTAGTGAGAAAAGATATGGGGACTTATGGCCCCACTGCAGAGGGAAGAGGTTTGAGCAAGGTAATAAGGAGACGAGGAGGATAGAATAGAAGGCAATGAGGAGGTTTGAAAGACAATAAGTAGATAAGGAGTGATAGAAGAAAAATTATTCTTATTTTTTATTTTTATTCAATTTCAAAAGATGTATGTTATAGTTCAATTTTAAGGTTTATTTTAGGGTTTTAAGTTTTTTAGGGAGGTTTTTATAATTTTTTTGTTTATTTCATCGGTAGTATTCACAAGTACTATTCACGGGTACTGTTCACAAGGGTAAAATTGTCATTACAAAACTTAAGTTTAAGTTAGGATATATAGGTCATTTTAATCATTGTATGGACATGTAATGTTATTGAACATTGAATTCTAATATATAAGAGGTGTGGGGCCCTGAGTGGGGAATTCCACATAGATTTTTAAAAATTGAAAAAGAGAAAAGCTTAGGCTTTTGGAACCCTAACTTGGAGTATGGAGAAGAAACCATAGGCTTCTTCGACTTGTGCTTGTGTTTGGCTTATTTCTTGTTGATTTTACTGTTTCCCTCAATTTTCCATGCATCACCTTTTCTACCATAACCGTGGACTTGGAAGTTTTAAAAGAGAAGAAAATTTGCACCCAAAAGAAATCGTGATTATGAATACATACCACACTAACACACTATGGAAGGAATACCCATCCCAAAGGAATGTGGCTGAATGTGATTTAGGATTCCTACCTGAACTAGAGGTGTCAACAAGTCAAGGCAAGATTGGGTAGGTTCATGCATGGCTGGTACAGGTGGAGGACCAGCTTCAGCATGACTTGCGGTTGAACAGCCTAGCTTAAGCATGGCTTGATTAAGGGAATCTAAGCTTGAGCATGGCTTAATTAAGGGAATCTAAGCTTGAGCCTGACTTTGCTTAACTTTCTCCACACACAAGCCTGTAAACAAGCAAAGTCAAGCTACAATAAGCCCGTGACACAAGGCAATTTTTAATGCAATAATACAATAACTTAAGCTCTAATTAATTAATAAATTAAATAAACTCAATCATACCCTCGATGAGGCCATAAGTCCCCCATATTTTTTCTCACTACTTCCAACCATGTCCTTTTGGGCCTACCCCTTTCCCTTTTTGATCTTGGTTTATCCATTGAACAAGTTAGTAGGCCCGGCTTGAGAGACTTGTCGAACCAAAAAGTGTTGCTTAAGCTTGGCCTCGATTTGAGTGACTAGTCGAACCAAAAAGTGTTGCTCAAGCTTGGCTCATTGCAAGCCGAGTTGAGCGAGAGCGCTGGCTTCATTTTTTGACACCCCTAATCAGTAGAATGCCTATGGATGTCCTCCAAAACTTAGGCAATATGAGAAACTCAACTTTGATGCTAGCTTAACTAGGAAGATAATCTAGGCCCAATACGTTGTGGTTCCGAGACTTGACCCAAGAAGAAGGCAAAATTCTGAAATGCTATGGCAGCTCGGGGGACAATAGGATAAAGCATCAAAGCCAAGCCTCTAAAATAAGTGTTTTGAATTTATGCAGGTTATCCATTCAGCTAGTAGATATTGAATGTAAATCTATCAACAGGATGGAGGCTAAGGAACAAGATCACTTATTCATGGAAGCAAATGTCAAGATTCAAGATTATTTATGATGCATTGACGTACCCAACATAATCATTTGCAAGGGAGGCAAATGTGATGATGAACCATAGGAGTTAGCCAAGAGGATTGAGTTTTTGGATTCCCTAACATCATGTCACTGCATAAATTTCTATTGATAAGATTATAGTTGTTAAAAAGAAAATGACATATAAACTCAGAGAATAAAAAAAGATGAAAAACACCCACCAATTTTATATCTATTTAAGCAAAACTTACAAACCGTTAACAAGATATTGCATAACAAAAGAAGGTAATCGTTATTTCAAAGTATCTAGGGAATATGTGTACAACTGCAAAAACAACGCAATTAAGGATACAATATATAGCCCTCCATATGTCAAGGAGACCCAACAGAGTCGAAGATGCCATAGATATCAATGCAAAGTAAGAAACCTACCAGGATTATTCATGATATTGGGAACCACAGAACAAATTAAGGCTAAACAACTAAATTGTTTACCAACAAGAATATTAAATGAAAGTACCACAGGAAGTCTTAAACAGGTGATCCTTTTTTACTTCTACGCTCAAACATAAGTCATTAACAGTAATGTGAACGTGTAGCACAAGGTCAAAAGAATGCCCCAGAGGGCATGTATTGAATTAAAGGGGTAACCTGAGCTTGGAAGACTTCAAAATCCTTTAATTTAATAAGAACAGGAAAAAATGTAATAGCCTAGGCCCATAAAAAACAAAGACAAGCGCGAACAACTTGAAGGCTCAGTCAAAAAGTCAAGCGTGATTGGCTTCATTTGATAATCAACCAAAATTTGAAATAATATCAAGATAGTAGAATTTAAGGGACTCCTCTAGAATTAGGATAAACACATGTGCTAGAGAAAGGGTTGCAATGAGGGAGTCACTTAAGATTAAGATAATGCATAATAGTATAAATAGGATCCCAAAGCGTATATGGGAGGTACTTAAATATTATAGAATGCTAAGAGGTGGTAAACAAAAAAAGTCTCGGAATTATCTGGCAGGACAAAGTCAAACAACAATAAGGTCAAAAAAAGAACTCAAAATTTTACAATTCAATATTTTATGCAATATCAACTTTTCACGAGTAGATTTTGAAATTTAACTTGCTATTATTGCATATATACGCAACTTGGAATCTTTCATGCCAATAGACTTAACAAAACGCAAAGCACCATTAGGATGTAATCAGTTTGTTCATATGCTACACCCTTAAATTTTATTTATTGATCTATATTACGAACTCATTGATCCTTTTTTCTCCTCCCCTTTCGTCCTTCTTACAAATTAAAACTTAATATAATCATAATAAGCAATCTCAATTAGCTGTATCAAACTAAGTAATCTAAAATAGTGGCATCTTATTAAGTAATCTCAAATAATTGTATCATATAAAGTAATCTCCGGCACCCCTCAATAATTTTATTATGTTTCGAATCTTTCTTAAAATTTACCAATAACACTCCAAGAATTACAAATGAATATGTAAATGCATCACACCTCTGCTCAGCTACATTTATAAAAATATTTATTTTAGCTCTTTCCTGACAACACGATGAGCGGAATGAGCCATACAAATGACCCATACATTCATGGAAAACGAGAATAGAGTCATCATCATCATCATCATAATCATCAGAGCATGTTCTCAACTATTTGGGGTTGGTTAAATAGAGAACAGAGTAAAAATGAAAAATGAAAAACTGACTTGCTTCATTATATTTCATATTGTTCTTAATTTTCATCTATTTTGGATTTGTGTAGTGCAAGGAGTATAGGAATGCATAAATGACATGCAAGTCAATAAAGTTAAATACAGGAAAGTAAAACTAAAAACTAAAATTCCTAAAGCTAATATAAGTTTTAGCACATGCAAATCTTACAAATTCTCAACCATCGAGCTGCCCAGCTTTTTGTTGGGTCCATGCAAGAAATAATCCTGTTAAAAGAAAACAACAGGTGAATTCCTCAACAGTTCCAATATATTGCCTCATTCCTGCACAATTTTTCTCTGCATATCGCAGAGAGAGAGAGAGAGAGAGAGAGAGCATGTGTGTAAATATGTTATGACATGTTTGCAGGAAACTACGATATCAGAGACACTCCCACTCATCATTGCATTATAACAGATCCACAATAATATTTGCTTAATCCAAAATCACAACATGAAAATCAAATGAGAAATATACAGATGTTAAGAGCTCTTAATATCAAATAGTTAACTCTAATACATACGAAGCTGCAGCGTGGGGAATCATCAGCACCTCTGACATCAAAGAGCAACTCAAATGCATTAAAGCGCGCCCTTGCAAGAAGAGGATATCCTTAGTCTGACTGAAGGGATCTCACTAAAAAAGCCCACTGATTTATGCATTCTGATTTATGCATTTAGGCATGCAAGCATTTAGCCAACGATACCCAGTTATCTAAACTTCTGCAATTTCCCATGTCATACAAAACAGACACACTTGTCATGTTTGTCCAATTTATGGAATTACATGTCTAGTAAGAAAGTAGTGCCTGCAGATCCAAAAAATAAAAATTACCAGTCATGCCCTGACACACATGTGCCATGTCTTCACTCTGTATGTTGGATCGTGAGTCGACACATGTGTGTAGTGCGTTGGGTGCCTGATTTTCTTAATGTATGCAACATGTGTGGCATTGTTATATAGATTTTCCCCCCCTCCAATGAAATTAGACGTAGCATTAAATGCCAAGCCCTTTTCAAGGGTACTAATATCCACTTTAAGATTCATTTATATACTACTATTCCTCTATTGCCTCTACTGAAACCACCAAATGTCACAAAAAATTTCACCCTCTACAAGCAAACCTCGTTCTTGAAAACAAACTAAATGATTAATACTTTTGAGTATGGTTGTTGGAAATGTATTGATGCATTCCTTCAGAGACATTTGTTACTGTCAGACAGCCACAAAGATTCAATCTGGAAATAATGAGTTAAAGACCTCGAAGTCCAAAATACCTTGCAATATTTTACTGCATCTTTCCAGTGCTCCTTTTCGGATGATTTTTTCTTCAACAGTATTAATTGCTTCATATGCTCGGTTGTTCTTTTTTCTGACTTGTTCTTTTACAGTATTACTTTCTACTTTTGTTCATTTCAAATGATGTCATGGGAAAAAAAATGTGAGCTAAGCAATATCACCATGTATACCAAGCAATATCACCATGTATACCAATTATTAAACGCCATATATTTTTTCAGGAAGATTTGCTAACACAAAACAGATTAAGGATTCAGCTAGCAAACTCCAAAATTTAGGAATCACAAATACAACTACATATCAATTTAAAACTGAATAAATCACAACTTACCCATTAAAATTGGGAGTAGTGCAATCTACAACTCGTTCATGATCCTTATCCATGTTAAAGAAAGTGCAATTCTCACAACCCATTTCTCTAAACTGTATATGAAACATGGAAGCATGATTAAAAAAAGAATTCCTTAAGAAGCAAAAAAGGAATTGAACCAACACATTCATAGGATTACCCCACCACATGCATAAACAAATAGCAATCACAAAATAACATAAACTCAAAAGCCAACAACCCCAATATATATAATAGCAAAGAAAATCAAAGATATTTCAAACATAACATCAGCTAGATCCTGAAGAAAATAATTAAGAGAATTTCATTATAAATGAGAATTTCACCACCTATTCCCAATAGAAGGGACAATATTAAAAACAAATTTATTTTTTTTGCTCCGAAAAAAATAAAAAATAAAAAGAATGAAAAGCAAATAAAGAATATGCGGCAAAGGGGAAGAAAAACCAAATTGCATGTGATGTTTATTGCATGTGCCAAAGAAGGGGAAAATAAGAAGAAAATAACTAGAAATATAACCGGACGCATGTGACAAAGAAGGAGGAAATGAGAAGAAAATAACTAGAAATATAACCTGATCATATGTTTTCACAAGTCTGCATCGAAGACAGGCCCTCAGTTCATGCCCAAAACCAGTTGGAACCTGGGCTGCATTGGCCATCGTATATTCGCTCACAAACTCCTGTCCATTCAGTGAATGAAGGTCTTAAAACCAAACAAGAAAATGAAACCCTAGATTTCTCCATGAATAGAATCATAAGTATTAAAACGGGTTTTAGGACTTGCTATTAATTTATCATATAAGAGAGAGGAAGCAAAGGATGTTTATCGATCGATTGCAGAGCTTCAATCCCTTGAATGAATGATGATAGTTTTAAGGGAATGAGACAGGATAGAACACATGACGGAGACGATAGGAAGGCTTGTAAATACCTGCAGCTAAAATGGAAAAGGCGAAAGCGGGAAATGGCAGAGCGGGAGAAAACAAAAACCTCCCGCGAGTTACAGCATTTGAGAGAGAGAGGGGGATCGAAAGTAACGCGAGCTTTGCCGATGAGTGAGAGGGGTCGAAAGTAACGCAAGCTTTTGCCGATTGGTTTATTAGGTTTGTATAAGGCAGTCGACAATGGCGTCCCGCTAAAAATTTAAAAGGGAAAATTATAGGGGTGTGGTTTCCTGCAACCTTAAAGAATTCACGCACCTCAAATTTTATCTTTAACATATAATTTGTGGGGAAAATTTTTTGGGATTATCTCAAATCTATTTTCATATTTAATTCAAAAATTTTAAATTTTAAAAATAATTAAAATCAAATAAATCTATAAATATATGAAAATCTTAAAAATAGACTGTCTCGATAATATGTTGAAAGATGCATTATTTATGGGACTCAAAATCCGTTTTTTTATACATCCATACATGTAAATGTTGAGATGATTAATTACATAGTTTTTCAACATTACAACAACCTTTTCAAATAGAGTTTTGTGGTGCATATGTAATTCTACATTTTAAGGTTGAAACTTTATATAAACTATTTTCAAATTATAGGTATCTTTCTAAAATCAACTTTTTAGATATCTTGTCCTCATTGCTTTTTTATCACACCATAAACCTCAACAATATTTTTTTTTGTATTTATTTTACAATAAAAAAATCAATAAAATTTAAACAAAGCTGTAATTTTCTCAATCTTCCCCAATGCCACTTACATTTGGACAAGCTTTTTATGTTTCCCCTAAGCTTTAAAACTTATGTACTTCCCTTTATCCAACTGTCCATTTTGAATAAAGGGTTAAGATTACCCCAATCACAATGTTACTTTTTTACACTATTTTATTTTTAATTTTTTTTTATAAACTACTTTGACACCAAATTTTGGACGTCCAAGCTTCCATTAAACTCCCACTAGCTAAAAATATAAAAAATATATTTTCAATAAAATAAAATGATCAAAATACTTTCGAAAGATTCTAAAGGTATTGTGGTCATTATATTTTATCTGGGTGCATCCCAATAAAAAAAAAGTGACACGTACTATATTTTATATTCATAAAATTTATATAAAAAAAAAAAAGATTTTGTAACGTCTGATCTAAGATAAAAAACAAGTGACTCTCTTTATCAAAATTAAACAGCTATATGATAAAGGAAGCATAAGTCTTCTATGCTGCAGAAAAAATATAAAAACGCAAACCTTTTCCCTTACATTTTATTCTCACTTTCTCTCTCTACGGGTTCTCTCTACCGACCTCTCTCTTTCTCTCTACTCATCTTCTCTCTCATATTTTCTCTCTACCCACCCTCTCTCTTTTTCTCTCTATCCGCTCTCTCTCTCTCCACACGCCGTCTCTCTCTACTCGCTCTCTCTCTCTCTTGGTTCCCTAAAAATTGCTACATCCGTGACCCCCAATTCATCATAATGGAGAAGCTCCAATCCCTTTTGCTTTGCTTCTCGTTTTTGTCTCTGTCTCTAGCTTCCAACCCAACTGATAATTTCCTAATCAATTGTAGTTCAACCGCAAACACCACTGTGGGAATGGGAGTATTCGTTCATGATCAATACTTCTCACTCAATCTCGGCAAACTCAACCAAGCTTTTACAGCTCTGTTAGAGTCTATAATCGACCCATCTTTTACACCTTCAAGATAAGCGGTCATGGTCTTCATATGCTTTGCGTCTATCTTTTTCCGTTCAGAGATCGAAACTATAATCTCGGATAGTCTGTTTTCTCTATTTCAGACTCTTGGGTTTGAGATCCTCCAGGATTTCAGACACCCCTCAAATTCAACAGTTGTGTTCAAGGAGTATATAATCCGTGTGAAGTCAGATGCTTTGGTCCTCATATCCCAACGTTTGCAATTTTTTTAGATTTTGGAGAGGTGGAGAGAGAAAGCGAGAGAGAGAGGGTGAGGGTGAGTAGAGAGAGGAAGAGGGTAGGAAGAGAGAGGTAAATAGCGAATTTGAGAGAGGGCGAGTAGAGAGACAGTGAGGGATTAAAGTGGTTTTTTGAGTAAGGGGGAGAAGGCCCTATCCGATTTTTCATTAATAAAAAAAAAAAAGGGATAACATGTTATTATACAACCTTATATTAGGAAGATGCCTCAAATTATGTAATAAAATAATAGAGTGAGTCAAGCTGATTAGTACGTCAAATAGTGACTCTTGTATAAATCGATCTTCTTTTAGCTAGAGATCAGCTACCATATTCATCTTACAAAAAAACTTAGAGCAATTCACGTAGTAACCTTACACGACAATTGTCAACTATCTTAATTTGATTTTTAATGGCATCTGGCACGATATTGATTTTTAATGGGAGCTACTAGTAGAGATGAATCACTCACTATATGCACCGTGAAGCAATCATCTTGAATACCTAAAAAGAATGCCTTATTCGAATTTTGTAAAATTATTGGACCCGAAACCAAAATATTTAACAAAGGTCCCCACAAGTCCACCATTGTATTTCTTATGACCGTACCACCACCTACCAAACCAGGGTTGCGCAAGCCCAAGCCAACCAGGGTTGTGCAAACCCAAGTGTCACTGGAATTTTACAAAATTATTGGATGCAAAACCAAAGTGTTTAGCAAACACCGCCACAAATCCACCATTGCAGTTTCTTATGACCCTACCACCACCTACCAAACCAGGGTTGTGCGAGGCCAAGTGTCACGTGACCTGAAAAGGGCATTGGGGAAGGGTGAGGAAAAGGGAAATTTTATCTAAATTTATTGACTTTTTTTATTAGGGTAAATACAAAGAAAATTAGTGTTCAGGTTTAGGGTGTGATAGAAGAAGTATTGGGGTAAGATGTCTAGAAAGTTGATTTTAGAGAGATATCTATAATTTTTCCCAATTTTAAAAGGAAAATAATTTCATAGGGCTGTAGCTTATCAAAGTAAGTAAAGCCTCACCTCAAAACTAAGTACAATTCAAGCATTGAAAAACCTTCACATCGATCATCACGACTTGAACATTATGATTGTGAAAAAAAATTAGGATTTCAAGCTCTAAATATAGTGTATATTGTAACAAATTA
The DNA here is from genome assembly GCF_054954075.1 of Amborella trichopoda. Taxonomy (NCBI): domain Eukaryota; kingdom Viridiplantae; phylum Streptophyta; class Magnoliopsida; order Amborellales; family Amborellaceae; genus Amborella; species Amborella trichopoda. The sequence continues at coordinate 51,107,554 of NC_142337.1, forward strand.
TCTAGATAGTCCATTTCAACCTAAAAATAAAGTATTCACATATCCGCAAGATTTGTACAATTTTTTTTAGTTTCAAAATTTACCATTGGTGTTGGAAATTAATTTTGTAGCCATCATGGAGATTTTATTTGCCAAAGGTGCTTTCCAAATGAGGATTTGATATAAGGCTTTATTTTATTTTCATAAAGCCTAACCCCTATACAAACCTCATCTATTTTAAAAATTTGCTTAGTGATATAACCACTATTTGCAAAACGGGTCGGGTCAATCTAGGCCCGGCCAATTTCTCGAAAGCAGCCACTTGATGCAGCCATTTTTTGCCAGTTAGGGTGGTCAACCAGTTTAATTATTTTGGCCATAAATACTTTTTTCTATATTTTTCCTTCCTTTTTAGATCATATCTAAAATGTCCCTAGGCACAAATTGCTTTTTCAAAATTTATTTTTTTAATATCGTTTGGATGCATTTTATTTGAGAAAAAAAAAATTGTATAAGGTTGCAACCTTAAAATGTAGAATTAAAGATGCACCTCAAAAATCCAGCATAAAAGGTTGTTTGGATGTTGGAAAACCCTCTAATTGATCATCTCGATGTCGAGATGTATAAAACTAAAAAGAAAAAATATTTATAGTCCATGAAACATTGTATCTTGCAACACATTATCTGGACCGTCCATTTTCAAGATTTTCATGTGTTTATAGATCTACTTGATTTAAACTATTTTTATAGTTTAAAATTATGTTATTAAAGATGATAATAGATTCTCAAGCCATCCTAAAAAAAATTTATATCAAAATTACTCCAAATGTAGCTTTTATTTTCTTTTTTCTTTTTTTAAAGATAAAATTTAGAGGTGTGCTTTAATTGGATTATTTGCAATATTATGCAAACCACACTTTTTATTTAATTACACTTTAATATATTGTTCGTATTTTTTAGTAGTTTTTTAGATTTTTTAATATATTGTGATGTAGCTTTGTTTGAAATGATATTATGAGTTTAAAACTGATTTTTAACTCTAGCTGTAAAATTTAAAATTTATAAAATAGTCCAAGATCAAGTATATCTATAAAGGATTAGATACAATGAGATCATCTACATTTGGTATAAGGAGGCTACAATTAGTTATGACCATCCGATATGAAATCTAATAGTTTGGGTGTATCACAAAATTTAAAAAAATTATTTTAAGAACTTGGCCAATGGAATAAAGCAGCCACTCAATTTCACATCCAATGGTTAATATTAATTGTGACTACATTGTACCTAAGGTAGGTAGTCTCATTGTATACTTTCCCTATCTATGAATACTTGAAAATCTTGAAATAGAATGTTCTAATAGTTTATTATAAGATGCATTTTTTAATACTCGAAGTGTGATGATCAATTTCAGGGTTCTCTGAATTCAGAACACTCTATTCTAGAGAACTTTTTAGTTATAGGGAAAATTATAGATACCTCTCTAAATTCAATTCCTACCTCTCAAAACTTTTTGTTTCCCACCCAAAACCACAATACTAATTTTTTTTACATTTACCCCCTCCCCTCCAAATCAAAAAGTAAATGAGTTTAGGATAATATTACTCTTACTTTCTCTATTCTCCTCTAGTTGGAGTCGTGTGACTCTCTCTCTACTGTCACACACTCTCTCTCCCTCAAAGTAAAACCCATTATATCTCTCCCTCATTCTCTCTCTCTCTGTCTCTAGCAATGAGGTCCGGCACAAAGGGTGCCTGACCGACTTTTTTTTGCGGTCCGGCACCTAGTGTGTCGGACCGTATTGAGTTACAGTAATGTGGCTTGTAATGTAGTGTGCCGGACCGGATAGATTTGAATTAAGTGTCAGACGACAAAAAAAATAGTTTTTTGGAGGGAGAGAGAAAGAAATAGATGATATGGATTTTTAGAGAGAGAAAGAGATGATATGGGTTTTTACTTTGGGAGAGTGTGTTGGTAGAGGCAGTGTGGGTAGAGAGAGAGTCATGTGACATACAAAGGGAAGAAGAGAAAAAGTATGAGAATTTATGTCTTAAATTATTGACTTTTTTATTTAGAAGTAAATATTAAAAAAATAGTATTGGAGTTTAAGGGGGGATACAAAAAAATTTCGGAATAAGATATGTAGAAAGTTGAATTTAGAGGGTATTTATAATTTTCCCTTAATTATACATCACTAGTATAAAGATATAACCCTGTATAAACTTGTTAATGGTATTGCGATGCTCTGCAGGCCTACATACTTTATAATAAAGACCCTCTCTATGAGTACAAGTATCATATATGGGGTTTCAAATTTGGATGATATTTCTTACTTGGTAACCACCACAGAAAGAAAATATTTTTTTGTGTGTTGCTTATGTTTTACTTGGTAAAGGTACACTACATGTCTGCAAAATTATTATTATTATTATTATTTTATTTTTAATTTTTTTTATTTTTTGTTTTGAGGGGTGACGGGTTAACCTAGTCTCCTAACCCAATGGATATGAGTCAAAATTAACAACTAGAAAACCATAAAAATCAAACAACTTGAGCCCTAAAACAACCTATGAGTTTGAAACTACAACAATTTCACAGGATTTTAGCATGCAGAACTCATGGAATTCAATCAAGAACTAGTTTTTTTTTCTATCAAACCAATGAGAGAGTCTTACAATTTGAAGATCAATAACTTTTTTGCATAAATTTGAACTTTATAATAATAATTATTCATGGGAGATAGAGAGGATTTTATATAAACTATGATTGTTAATGAAAATTATTGATTTTGTGCTCCAATAATTTGATCTAGCATGGAATCAAGGTCATGGAGTATATGGGAACTTGTAACAAAACAAGCATTAATGGATCCCCCTCTCAAGATTTTGGGCACCATATCTCATGCAGTGGAAGCTACCATAAAACTCATGTTGTGGTACTCCAAAGAAGCACCACCCCCAGTTTCTAATGACGGGTAGTAGAGTTAAATATTGTCTTTATCAGTGTATGATTATTCGGGCGAGCCAACTCGGACTTACCCAGGTAACTCAAACCCAGCACCCTAGTGAGCTCGAGTATCTCTGAGTTGGGTGTTTTAACTCAAGATTTAAAAAAATAAAATAAAAAAATTATAAGTAAAAAATATTAAAAATAAGTATAAAAACAAAAATAAGAAATTTATTTGTACCATTTTTTTATATTTTATATCATTTTTTCAAAGATTGGAAAGTGTTTTGGCCATGAATACTTATTTTTATATTTTCCCTTTTTTGGGTTACTTGTAAAATACTCTGTTACAAATTGATTTTTTTCAAAACCCCATTTTTCATTGCATTTTTAGCCTCATCGAGATGTGTTAATTTACTTTAAACATATTTTTCTTATTTTTTAAAATTTATTGATTTGTTAGGATCCAATCCCGAGTCGAGACGAGTTACTCGGCTCGGCCCTGGGCCAACTCGCATCCCCGAGTTGTACTTTTATACACTGGTCCTAATTATCAACAACTACACTTGCAACGAGTATCGTGTATTTGTCCTTTTCAAGAACTCTCGTTTACGCCTGAGGTGCTTCGTCTCGAGTTAGGGCACATTTTATGACCCGAAATTTCAGATTTAGAAGGTGGCAGTTCCACTTGTTTGTAGCATAGTTTTCCTCATCTTCGTGATTTTGAAAAGATACAAGAGAATGAAAAGCATGTTTGGAAAATAAAAACCCCTCCGGCAAGAGACTCCTCTGGAACTTCTAAGCAGATTTCATCTGCTGAAGCAAGCCTAAACTGGCAAGCTGAGAATGCTAAGTTTCAAAATTTGGCATTACTACGACTAAAAACTACCCAAAACTCTATGAAAGCTCAGTTGGAAACCACCCAGAACGCCTTTACGTCTCAAACCCAAGGGTTGAGACGCATAATTATGGAATTGAAAGAAAAAATCCAGCTGTTACATGAAGAACTTCTGCAAATCTTGTATTGTGTAATTATCAGAAGTACCATAAGTCACATAATAATCCCACTTCCCTGAACTTTCTCCTAAGAGATCAACTGTAGGATCGCCATCCTTATATCTCTGATGCAATCGTTGTGAAGAAGATTTTTTCTTTGATGATCTCTTTTTTTTATCTCCATTTCATCATCAGTTTGAAGACACGAATCACAGTTGCAGCAGTCAAACCAGTTATGGCCATCTATGGTCTTCTGTTCACTTTTGAAGTGCTGCTAGACAGAACAAAACTTGGAGTTTGTTTTTCCAAACCTCTACCCAAGTTCGTTTTGTATTTTTTAAAGTTTGCCACTCCCCCTTTTTTTGCTTCAACCCGTGTTTAAAAAAACTGATGGGTGATTTGAATTGGTAAGATTGGAGGAATTGGTGGATCGGATTGGAAAGATCGGTAGAATCAATAATTTTTGTCTCAAAAATTTTAAAAGAATAATTCAAGAAAAAATTGTTCATCTTTCTTCATCTTTTTTCCGCTGGACTCGGTGAAGAATCGATCGGACTTGGTGAAGAATCGTTAAACTCGGTGATTCTACAAAAATATTGGCAAGTCTACTATTTTGAATCGATCAAATCTCAACTTTTTATTGAATCCAAGTCGGTCATGGCGATTCTCGATTTAGATCGGGTCACCGACTTTGAAATCATTAGCTTCAACATGTCCGTTTTTACCCTGTAATTCCTTTGTTAATTTCTCTGTCACTATAAACATATCCTCCCTCTCTCTCTCATATTGCCCATTTTTTCTCTCTTTTTACTGCTTCCCCCAACCGCATCTCCCTCCGTGTCATGCGTTCTTTCCACAAAAGTCGGTTTAATAAAAGGCAAATTCAACCTTTTTCTTTTTCTTCTTGTTTATGCTTTTCTGCCTTCATCTATTGTCTAGTTGGCCTTCTTTCCTTTTTGCTCTATTTCTCGGAATTTCTATTTATACAAATATGTAGTTTATATATTACAACTTTAAACAATCAAAGTAAGGTGCCCTATCAAATTTTATTATAAGATATAATTTTAGTGTTGAAAATTCTTAGAATGACTTGAGAATCCATTTTATCTCTAATTATAAAATTTTGGACCTCAAAAATGATTCAAATCAAATATATCTACAAACATATGAAAATCTTGAAAATGGACGGTCCAAATAATGTATTGCACGATGCACTATTTTTGGGACTCAAAATCTGATATATATATATATATATATATATATATATATATAGGAAAAGGCTGGGGTTAGCCCACTAGCTCATATGAACATATGAGCCCAACTGCCCAGATTGAATCTGGGCCGATCTGACGATCACGAATGTCCGATAGTGTTTGAGTTTTATTTTTTTTCTACAAATCCAAATCACTTGAAATTTTAGGTGTGTGTTCATAAAAAATAGGTGAATATTCCAAAAATATCAAAAAAATATGTACATGAAATAAATTGATCAAAATACCCTCGAAAAGTTTCAGGGGGTATTTTGGTCATTTTATTTTTCACAAATACTTTTTTATATTTTTACTGAGTGAGCCTTGATGAGAACAACATACACCTAAACTTTCAAGTGATTTGGATTTGTAGAAAATAAAATAAAATTTAAGCATTACCGGACATCTATGATCGTCAAATCGGCCTAGATTCAATCTGGGCCATTGGGCTCATATGTTCATATGAGCTAGTGAGCTAACCCCAGCTTTTCGAAGGTATTTTCCCCCGAAACTTTTTGGGGGTATTTTGGTCAATTTATTTCATATAAAATAATTGTTTTAATATTTTTCAAGTTATTTAGATTTGTAGAAAAAAAAATTAAAACTCAAATACTACCGGATATCCGTGATCATTAGATCGACTCAAATTCAATCTGAGCCGTTGGACTTATATATTCATATGAGCTAGTGAGCTAACCCCAGCCTTTTCATATATATATATATATATATATATATATATATATATATATATATATGGATCGAAATGATCAATTAGAGGGTTTTTAAACTTCAAAACCACCCTTTATGATAGATTTCGTTGATGCATCTTAATTTCCATATTCTCACTATTGAACACTGTTTTCCTGTAGTGAATTTTTCCTTTCTTCTTGTTTGGTATTCTAATAAAGAGTTCTTATGTTCAACCATGAGTCTTTGTTTATGCAATGATTCTCTCTCTCTCTCTCTGAGGATCCACTTTATGCATGTAGACATGTCGAATGCAAAGCCATGTGGGATCATGATTGCAAAAGGAAGGTCAAAAGGTCTCTCACATGCCCCAAAAGCTTATTAGGATGATACAGTCCAAAAATATCGTACATGCCATAAAAACTCACCTAACTGAATAATAGTTTCAAACCTTTGCCATTTTGCAGATGATGTCTTCAATGTTTTTTGACTTGCTAAAGCAAATCGCATAAATGATGCTATTATGTTAAAAATCCAGATACCCTCCCAATCACACATTTTCTAAGTAAAGCTCTTTCACCCTCTTAACCTTTGGATATCAGCTTTTTCCTTGATGTAGGGAAGTATAAAAATAAAACGAAGAAATCAGAAAAATAAAAGATAAAAACAAACAATAAGATAATATTCTCTCTTTCTCAAGGTCAGCACATGTGTCCACCCCTTAAAAAGATCTCTTAACAATATCCAAAATAAATTTATCTCTTCTATTCTTCTATATGTTCCAGTAGGTTCGTATTTATAAAAGAAAACAACCCTAAACATAACTTGCTATCCAGTAATCCCCATACTATATTAAATCCTAACCTTCAATCTTTTAAAGAAATGAACTTCCAACTATATCCATCTATTCTTTACTACAGAAAAAACCTAATATTTATCTCGTAAAAAAAGTAAAATGACCAAAAAACCACCCTCAATTGCATCATTTTTATCACCTAACCTTGAGCTTGTTGTGCACATCTTCTAAAAGCTACTTGAATAGTTGGTGATGGTGTCCCACCATTTCATTGGGTACTTTGTCTTCTTTAATGAACCAATTAATCTAACAAACTAATCTATAGTAAATCTTAAACCTTCATCTTTTAAAAAAATAAGTTTCCAACCATACACCTTTATTTTCTACAACAGGAAGACACAAATACCATAAAAGAAAACTAAAGGCCCAAACAATCCCAAAACCCAACTTTTCTCTCCTAAAAAAAATAAGAGCCTAATTGCATCATATATGAAATTGCTATTATGACAAGTGATTAGGGTAGGTCCTAGACTACGGTTTTGTAGTTAGTAGCATAATAAGTCAATATGTAATCTTTAACCCGAATGGCTGGAGGCTCTTTTGACCAGATTTGGGATTCCCTCACCTCTTAGCAATGTTCAGAAAATAGACTCGGCCAAGGTACTCGTGCCTTGGTCAAGCTGAGTTACTTGGGAGAGTCCGAGTAACCCTCCCGAGTAGAGTTCGAGTTCCCCAAAAAAAAAAAATCAACTCACAAATTAATGTATATATTAATATATCCTTCGCATTTGTAATGCTGTGTTAAATGGCATGCTGGTCAGATTCACCCCTTTTAGGTGGGTATATATGTGATACGTCTTGGGTTCAACTCTCTTAGATTAATTTTGGACTGAAACTGGGTCCATTCAAACAACCAACCAAATCCAATTGTTTGATTTAGAAAAACTCCATACCATTCACATAAGCTATCTCAAAATGCCCAAAAATGAATTGTCTTGGCCAAACTGGGACAATTCAGATACGAAATACATATATATATGCACATAAACACAATTATGTTATTCCAAGATGATGTTTTGAATTGGACTAGCATTGATATCACCTCAGCAAAACTATATCGAGTTACGAACAGCCTAAATGTAAGGCCACAAAAGAAACTAACAATAGATATGATCATATGACAAAAGGGGTGAAGGGAGAATGCATATGGACGCAAAGTTCAGGGAACCAAATGCTTAATTGGTGTTTGACATCTACTTTGTACTAGTCTGATCGCAGCAGAATTGAGTTGATGAGTTGATGAGTTAATGATCATGTCTAGGTAGATGATTAACAAGAACATGCTTCCATTTTCCATCCAACTGTTTCCAAAACAATTTGGCTGTAATTTTATGGTTATTCATTTATTGTATAAATCCAATGGAAACGTATTGTCAAGCATGTGCAAACAGTTAAGGTTCACATACCATGTCCTTGCGTATCTGGATATTCTACAGGAAATCATGCAACATATTTAAGTATGCAGGGAAGTGTAAAACTGTTTTTATTCTATGGCAATTAGAGATAAATTCATAGAAACATTTGAACACAATAACCCATATGAGTGATATTGCAATAGAAGCACATTGTGCTCATACTAAATAACAATTAGATCATCAAACCATACCCTATGAATTTGCAGAAGCATCTTTGATATGAGTCTTAATAATTCTTCAGTTCTCTCCAGTTGGCCTTCTGTTACTCTCTCCAAAAAATGTTGAGAGTGATAGGAAAGCATCTATCTCTTCATAACAGCATGTTGACCCATCTGTTTTGTGTGTCATCTAGCTGAAAAATTAATCACAAAGAAATGGAGCAACTCAAATGAAAAGTTTCAACAAATCCATCATATTGTTTGGTACTTGAAAAGTATCACATATGAAGTATTCTGAGAAAGTGGAACTAATTAATCGGTAAAATTTATGTTGTTATACTCTCAGGATTTGTCAAAATTTAGAACTCCAATGGCTTAAGGTTCAAACATAGTTTAGAGTTTAGACCGAACTGCCAATTCGCAGGATAGACACATCCAAAAATCATTCTTGTTGAATAGAGGAGGAAAATTTAGACCAATTGTAACTCAAATACAAATAAACATTGATGCTATTGAGTAAAATGCTGAAATTTAACAAAAATACAAAAGCTGACAAATGGATGAAATATTCACATTTCCTCCCTAAAATTCAATCTTGATCCAGAGTAGAGAGACAAATAAAACTGACAATGGGTGCCATACCCTTCAACACTATCTGAAGATTTACTCAAAAGACAGCTGCCTCATGATTGTATCTATATATCTCGACCATAGGTTGGCATATCTTCTCAAGACATGCATAAAAATCACTAAAAGCTCAATGAAATATGCATTAAGATGAAGATTCAAGCAAATCCCTTGCACATGATATACGGTATACATGATGGGACCTCCAATTTAAATTTGTGCACCACTGTGTACTTAATGTCTTCTTGATCCCCTTGTTCTATTTTAAGAAATAAACTAAAATAAAAATGATAAATAGTATTCTACTATCATTCTATATGCACTAAGTGATGGCATATATTTGTCTCATACAAGGTAGGAGCTACATTGTACGTATGCATTTCTGTCTTTGTCAAAGTATTCTTGTTCCTGTAAGTATATATAGTCATGGCAGTAAATTTGAAAAATATATAGTCATAATGGTATTAAGTCATATCCATATCATGCAATTGTCTGCAAGGGTTCTTGTTGCCCTTTTAGAATTCAATGAAAACATTCTCCACAGGTTTTCCTCCATTAAAGATGGATGTTTTATGGGATATCAAGTATGTCATGCATGGTTTCTTCCAAATTTCAGGTTTTCTCTTTTGGGCAAGTATAGCATACTCCTGCAAGAGCACCCTGTAACACTTACTTTCATGGGCAAAGGAGTTACATAGGAGGATTTGTTCCCTTTGAAATTTGGGATCCAGTTTAAAATCATTAGATGAGTATTTTCATTAAAATAGAAAAAAGGGAGTATGTCTTTTTTCAATCTCTGGACACTTTTTTAATTCACATATACGGTGCCTTTTTTTTGTATTTTTTTGAGGTACCAAGTTGAGGAGGTTACATCCCCAAACGATTGCGTCCTTAAACAGGAATTAACCCAAGGGAATGAATGGATGATGTGCTCCTGCTCAAGCATATAATCTTTCTTGGCTTCTCTACTTGTATTTGTTGCATATATTATTATGTCACCAATTGCATATATTATTATGTCACCAATTCCTAGACACGTCGAGGATAATTTTTTTGCAACTCTCATCTCCCTGCAAGATATTCCTGTTATTTAGGAACTTTAAACCGAAAATTTGAAACATTAGGTTTTAAAGTTCAACTTGAGAGAAACACTGAGAAGGAGACCACATAATGTGACAGGCACCTAATTGACCAATAATAACCACATATCGGTATTCTATCTGATATTTGCATGGAGGCACACATAATGTGACAGGCACCTAATTGACTAATAATAACCACATATTGGTATTCTATCTGATATTTGCATGGAGGCATCACCAATTAACATCACGTAAGGTGTCCGTATAAAATCTTGAAAAATTTTCCGTATTCATCTAGCAAAATACCGTATTATTTAATTCCTCTGTTTGATTGTGTAGCTAATCTGAACCACTTGAAAACTAATATCAGACCATATCATTTTGATAAAATGTAATTGGGATTCTACGACAATTCTTTCTCGTCATCAATATTAATAAAACAAACTCAAAGGATAATTGCTATTACCCAGTTTGTAAGAAAAAATAGCAATATATGACCTATTCTTGAAAAATGAAGTACCAAGAAAAGAGAACATCCAAAGCTTAACATTTCCTTAATAGTGAGCCAAATTAAAAATGTCAAACAATTGCATAACAAAAAAATAGAACATTTAGAATATGGATTGGATACAAATTTGTGATCCTAGGTGCAGTGCCGCTCTTTATTCTTCCAATAAGCATATCAGCAGGAGTGTTTCTACATGTAAAAGAAGTTCAAACCAATCATTGCTGCCTTGGATATTGAAAGCACAGCTTGGTCTGAGATATTACAGAAGGATGGACACACAAATGGACACAACATTGCACATTGGACTCCCCGGAAAAATTTGCTTATATTACAGACAGTAGCAATGAAAAATGAGATGCAGCACAGAGGGACAAAAGAAAGAACCCGTGTGGGGGTGTCTCCATCAAGATCAAATTCCCAACCAAATGACCATATTGGACCGCAGCAAGATGGGTCCTGAAGAAAATACAACTTATATCATGAAAAACAAATAACTTGAGCTCATCTTCCTCAAGGATGGACCAATTCTGACCATGGACTGAGTTGCTTTTTGAGAAAATAAAACTAAATCATAAAATTTCAACACTCTTGCCTCATCTCCCTCTAGGATTCACCAACTGTGAGAACACTGCACTTGTGGTGGCATCCTCTGGTTCATCATCAGCACCAGAATGAATGATGCTCATACTATTATCAATCGGTTGGAGCTGCCCCAATTGAATATCAGCAATATGATTTGTGCTATTATCCTCTGGATCAGCAACCTCAGAAGTCTCCTGAAGCTGAAGTGCATACTCCAAATTCCACAATACATCACCCATGGTGGGCCTATCAACACCATACTCAGCCAAGCATTTCTCAGCTGTCTCCCCGAACTTCTTAAGAGACCCTGGGTTGATTTTGCCAGCCAAAAATGGGTCCATAATATGGTCCAACATGCCCTTCCTCTGCCAACCCATCGCCCACTCTGCTATATTCACCTGCTCCCTTGGTAGACCAGGGTTCAAAGCAGGTCTGCTGCACAAAACCTCCATTAAGACAACCCCAAATGAGTACACATCAGATTTCTCAGTTAATTGCTGCCTTCTGAAGTACTCAGGATCAAGGTACCCAAAGCTCCCTTTAACTGCAGTGCTAACATGGGTTTGGTCCAATGCTGGTCCTGTTTTTGAGAGCCCAAAGTCAGCAACTTTGGCCACTAAATTCTCATCCAATAAGATGTTGGTGGTCTTCACATCTCTATGAATTATGCTTTGGGCTGCTCCAGTGTGGAGATAATGGAGGCCCCTTGCAGCCCCAATACAAATCTCAAGCCTCTGTTTCCATGAGAGGGGGAGAAGGTCGGTTCCATATAGATGGCTTCTCAATGGCCCATTAGCCATGTACTCATAAACCAAGATCATCTCAGACCTCTCATCACAGTAGCCAATGAGAGAGACAAGGTGACGATGCCGGAGCTTGGAAAGCATTTGAATCTCGGTCTGGAACTCCGCCATTCCTTGTTCTGACCTTGGGTTCCCTCTCTTAACTGCAACTTTCAAGCCATCTTCTAAGGTTCCTTTATAGACTTTTCCAAAACCTCCAACACCCAAAAGCAAAGACTCGTCGAACTTGTTAGTAGCATCCATTATCTCAGAGAAAGTGAATGAACGACCAAGACTCGATACCCCAGATGAGATGAAGCTTGCAGTCCCACTCTTTTGAGAGGTGGTGGAGACCTTGCTCATAGTTTGAGAGTTACCATATAGAGGCAAGGCAAGCCATGGATGAGACTTTGGTCTTGGCTTAGAGGACCTTGGAGCCACAAAGCAACAGTAACAGAAAGCGAGTAGGGCCAAGGCAACTGTTACACCTATAGCAGAACCAACTAGAATTCCCACCTTACTATTTTTCTTTTTTGCAATAGAAGGAAGAATCCCATCAACAGAGAACTTACCATCCAAGCTTTTAGCTTCATTGCTCATCTTCATGATCTCCAAACCATTTAGAATTGCATCAGAGGGGTTTGATTTATCCTGGCCAACACTAACATACAGGAAACTCGAATTTGTAGAAGAATTGGAAATAAAATCCTTGAAATAAGGAACATTCAAACTCCCAGTCTTCTCAGATATATCAAAGCTAGGCATGGCAAGAACCGAATTCACGTACACATTGAAGATGAGCTCATTCATCGCTTTGCTTACTATATCACAGAAGTGGAGACGAACAAAATACATGAATTCGGGATCAACAGTGAAAACCCAAGTGATATTGAAGATGTCATTTACCACATTTGCGTCCCCCATCCTCTCAGCAGTAGCATAAACCCAATTAGGGGCAGTTTCAGGGGTTACTCCAGTTTGATATTTGATTATTGAAGGATTAACAGAGTAATTTTGAGCAGAGTTTTTGACATGAAGGTAACTCCGATCATTCTCCCATCTTCTCCCCAATGTATCATTTCCTGGAATTATTATAGGCCCACCCATATTCAGTCTAAACACTGTTTCAAGAGCCAACCCAGAGAGGCCATTGAAAGAAGTGAAGGGGTTTAAAGCCAAAGCCTGATCAGGAATCAATTCATCAGGTACTGAAACAACCTCAATCCCATTAACAAATGAGACCGAATTGTTTGAGGGGGCAAAGTGGAGATAAAGAGTATCAGAGGTTACATTGATCAGATACTCTTTGAAGAGGTAATTAGTGGTCTGGTTTTTGAAGGTGAAGTTGCTCAAGAGAACGAATTCATCGGTGATTACTGTGAAGGTAGCAGATTTTAGGTTGTAGGAGGGGTGAGAAAGAGGACAGAGGTAAAGGCGAACAAAATGCCTACCTTTTTGGTTGATGTCAAACTTATAGGTGCTGGATTCAGTGAAAACCCTAGCCGACTGATAAATTGGGGAAGGAGCAGTAGAGCTAGAATTTACAGTGATGCCCTTATTTAATTGAAGAAGAGAAGATGGGGATGAATCAGGAACAAAGACCTGACCTTGTGAAGATACATTCTGAGAAGACCCACACGCTAAAAGGTAATTATCAATGGGAAAAAATGTGCCAGTTGACTTGGAAACCATTAAAACACAAAGAACAAGAAGAATACGAGCCATAGAAGACAAATCAAAGGACCCCAACTTCATTTCCATCGATCTCAATCCAGTTTAAAAGCCACTATAATCAAAATGGGATCAATATAGCTTTTCTGCAGTTACAAAAAATAGGAACTTTCAATGCAATCCAAGCATTTCAGCTCAAAATCGAAATGATAGGATGCTTTGAGAGTTCAGAAAGATCTCAAAACCTAATAAAAAAGAAAGCTTGTAGGTTTGTTTTCTGTCACAACCTCTCCAGACGCTATCTTCACAACCACATGAAGAAAGAGAAACAATGACACATTCTTCCCCCTCCAGGTTTCAGCAAGAAAAAGGATCACCTCAGAGATAAAGACGAGAGAAAGTAACAGATCTTAAGAGCAAATGAGGTCGATGAAAGAAGAGAGACAGAGAATGCATGACCAAGAAAGGTAGGAACTTGGGTTTCTCTCTGTAAGAAGAAAAGAAGCAAACATGTTGTCTCTCTCTAACCTCAGAAGAAAAAGCAGGGAACTTGGGTCTCCCCTCTCCTTCTAGAAATGCTTACCTTGTGAGAGATAAGTGATGGGCACGTTCTTGGGTTATGCGAAGTAGAGAGACAAGAAGCCAATCCATCCACAAATAGAAGAAATGGCGATGGCGAGGGAGAAAGAGATAATGGGTGATGTAACCTTGTTCTACTTCTTTTAACAGCTACTTCCAGCCTGTGGCTTAGCCTGTCATTTACAGGTGAGAGAGGACCCACATGGGTTTTCTTTCTCTTCCTTGCAAATGGGCTGAAGTTTCTCTCTCTTCTTCCTATTTCTCTCACTAAGCCATGGCCATTTGCTGTTATTTGGGTACCTCCAAATTTTTATTCCATTTTCTCTCTCTACTCTTTGGGGTAGGTACTTTTTCGGTTTCTCTACTCTGCTGCACGTTTCTCCCAACTGCTGGAATTTAAATTAGAGGAAACTGCCATTGATGCACTGTAAACCAGCTCTGCTATTTTATATCAAGCTTTGCGTGTTCCTTCTTTGAAGAGGAGCTTAAAAAAAGAGAAAAATGGAGAAAAATTAACGAGAAAAGGAGTGGGAAAAGAAGCTGGTATGTCTGGTCCGGTATATTCAATTAAAAATCGGAAAATTCAATTTATTACCTCAACTATTCATACAATATCATTAGTACCCCTACTCTCTATGCCTAAGATACGAAAAATGCTGCAGGGACTTTCATGGAATTGTAAGTTTTTTGTAAGGTTATAATAAACCGAAAAGACCAACAAAAGGAGATCAGTAAATGCGTGACAGTGGTCCAATGGCCAATCTGGAGCGCGACTTCGGGAGGAGCCGCGACAATGCGCGGCCTTTTCAATTGACGGCGTTAGGATTGACGGACTACTTTCCCGTCACTTCCGTTACGAACGGAACGGAGATTGGCTGTTTCGGTTAATCGAGTAAACGTTACGGGGGAGGTTGGAGAGTGATGGGGAGTTGAAAAGAGTGTTATTGATGGAATTGTTGTCGTAGTTAATGTTTACATTACACGTGAAGATTATGACACGTGTCAAAATCCGGTTACGTGTCATGTTTCTGTTAATTTTTAACGTTGATTGCTTGTTGAGATTGCTTTAATATAGGAGAAAGAGTTGTTACCGCTGGTGTATTAATTATCTCTGGGCTTGTAACGTGCTAGTAGAACAGAGGGTCTGGTTGGCCTTGTTGTGGCCCAACCCAAGTTATTATGGAAAAAATAAAAACGGGTTTTTTTTTTTTTCTAATAAATAAGAAAAAAGCTCAAGTGATCCCTATAAAATAGGGTTAAAAAAGACATAATACATATTTTTTTTAGGGTAACCCCTTTCGAGGTTATGGAAAGAGATCCCAGATGGAGATGAGTCTCCAAAAGATAAAGATAGCCTCCAATAGAGAGGAGGTATTCTCATGTGATTTTGGGTGCGTTAAGTTTTCACTTTTAGATAGAGAAAGTTTTTTGGTTGCTCTCGAAATGTTATTTATGATAGCGGTTAATGTGGTGGGAAAGAAGATATTGATCGACGGTGTTACGCGATCGGGATAGCGAGTTTAGAAGGAAAGATTGGTTAGAGATTTCTACCGATGTTTAGAGAGATATATCTCTCGTAACAAAAACTGTAATCTTCATTGTGATAGTGGATTTTGATTTGTTGAGGCCATGGATGTAGCCCCACGAGGTGACCCACATAAATCGTGTGTTGTGATGGTGTGTATTTTTTATGTTTTCTTTGGTTCTCGTACTTGATTTATAGTTGTGTTCATTTACTTCACATTTAGCCATTCATATACAAGATTTTGGTTGGGATCCCGATATTTAAGATTCCCAATTCCACAATTTACGGGTTCTCGAGAACCCTAAATACATTTTGTGGCTTAAGTCTTAGTTTTTCAAAGTCCCTAATTGTTAATGAGATATGTTAATACTGTGTTAATTTGAAAATTTTTCTTTCTTGCTTTGGGAACATTTGGATATAAGTGATTATGATAGTGGTGATCATCAGTTTTAATTTTTTTCTTACATTGAGCATATTTAATGACACATTTTAGATATGTAATGGTTAAAAAGTGAATGGTCGGTCTGACTATCGACTAGTGCTTTGGTTGGTACGAGCTAAATTAAAAATTAGATTTATTATAAATCGGTCAAAATCAATGTTTAATTAATTTTGGCTGATCTAACCAATTTATTTTGATCGATTAGACAAACTAAACAAATGGTCTAAGAAGGGTGAGGACCTTAAAATTTTCCTTAACCTGTCCCAAACCCAGGTAAAAGAGGTGCGTTGTATTAGGTAGGCAACCAATATAAAAACTCTGCTAATACTTACTATGAATTTGAGACAGACTAAACAAAATTGGATAAGATTTTTTATAATGTAATTTATATTTTTATACTATCAATTATATTTTTTTCTAGGTATTTAAAATTCGATTCAATTGGATTAACCAGTAGTTGAACCGATTTTAATTGAACTAGACCTATAATTAGTGGCAATTGATCTGTCCGAATAACATTGCTAACACCAAAGTTTGCATTAACTTGTGTGTATAAAGGAAAACATTTATACAAAATATTAACCTTATACTATTGAAGTAAGAAGCACCTCAAAAATCCATTAGAAAAATGTTGTTCCAATGCTAAAAAAACCTTAAATTGATTATCTCAATCTAAAGATATATATCGATATGAAAAAAAAATGATTTCAAGTTATAAAAAAGTGTATCTTGTAATGTATTATCTCCACTATCCATTTTCAAAAAAAAAAAATTGTTGGTAAATCCATTAAATTTTCATTGTTTTTTTTAACTTAAAATTTCTTAATAAGAGGTGACAAACTAAAAATATAATTTGAGAATGTATACTAAGAGAATTTTTGGCACAAGAAGGTGACAATGTATGAGGGCTTGATGCTCGCCCCTATGTTTTAAGCCTATTTTTATGTGTGGGTTGCCACCATATGATATAGTTCCGTACTCCATATTTGTTAGACTGGAGTTGGGATCAATGACTTAGAAGTACCCCGAAATATGTGTGGATGTGTGTGTGCAAAGAGAGTAATACCTCTCCTATCGCCGACTTCTCTCTATCTAACTCGAGTCTACTTCTCTTTCCCCAAATGCTTACCTCTTTTGCTGAAAAATTAAATTTCAAACTCTAATCGATGAGTTACATAATGATTTGTTAAAACATGTGGCTTTCAACTTTTTCAGGTAAACAAACAAAAGAAACTGCAGTTTCCAGCCTTTTGGGTTTCTAAGAAATTAAAATTGCTAGTACCAAATAATCTAAACAAGTTCTACATTCCATCCATTGCTTCAAGTTGCTGGCATTTATTAGGACTCCAAAGGGACATTTGGCAACCAAAAAGTTAGTTGCTAGACTTTGAATTTTTTGTAAAACTGCAGCAATTACAATGAAACTATCAAAAATATTTTCAATATTGAAACCGCATTTCTCAACACTATTTGAAAGGGGGCTCTAATTTGATTGTTTAGAGCCTAAGCTCTATACAAACCACAATAAAAAACTATACAAACCGCACCCTTTATAAAAACCATCCAAAGTGGCACACATAACATCCAAATTTCATCTTGATTAGATCTAAGGAAAAAGTATCTGACGTTTTGTCATATTTTAAAAATGACAAAACTGTTCACAAAACGAGATATCCGCATTTCCCATTTTGTGATCGATTTATTTACTCTTCCATGGTGTGGTAAAGTCACATTTCTCAAATGTGGATTTCCTTATTTTTATTTTTATTTATAAAGTTTAAAGCTTCAAAAATAGTATATAGATCGAGAGATCTATGAAAATCTTAAAAATTGACAGTCCAAAAATGTGTTACAAACTACACTATTTTCAAAACTTGAAATTCATTTTTTTTCTCATATCCATGCATCTTGAAGTCGAGATGATCAATTTGAAGATATTTGGGCATCAAAACAACCTCTTCTAATGAAATTTTTGAGGTAGGCACTAACTTGATTGTTTAGAGCCTCGGCTCTATATAAACTTTTTATTTATAAAGTTTAAAGCTTCAAAAATAGTATATAGATCGAGAGATCTATGAAAATCTTGAAAATTGACAGTCCAAAATGTGTTACAAACTACACTATTTTCAAAACTTGAAATTCATTTTTTTTCTCATATCCATGCATCTTAAAGTCGAGATGATCAATTTGAAGATATATGGGCATCAAAACAACCTCTTCTAATGAAATTTTTGAGGTAGGCACTAACTTGATTGTTTAGAGCCTCGGCTCTATATAAACTTTGCCCTTTTATAGAAATTATAGAAAGTAGTTTATGAAAAGTAAATGGCCAAACCCGCTCTCAAAGTTGTACATGCAAATTAATTATTTTATATTTTATAAAATATTTTTTAATAAATATTATATGTGTGAGTTATTGAGATATGTAGATGCCCAAAATTGCAACTCATCTAATATTGTTTATGCTCAAATTTGCGTCGATCTTTGAATGAGATAAATTCAAATCTATTGTAGAATGAGTTAAAGAGTGTGATCACTCAAATTATAGGTTTAGAGGCATTGTGGATCTTTACAAATCTTACTCTCCCATAAACCTATTGGCAGCTCTAGCTCCATAACTTGTTTATAAAGCTTATAAAACTTATAATTCCTAATTAATTTTAAAAAAAATAAAGAAATAACCGGAAAAATAAAACAGAAAAATAAAATAAATAA
Organism: Amborella trichopoda; assembly: GCF_054954075.1. NCBI lineage: Eukaryota > Viridiplantae > Streptophyta > Magnoliopsida > Amborellales > Amborellaceae > Amborella > Amborella trichopoda. The sequence continues at coordinate 51,126,354 of NC_142337.1, forward strand.
AAAGAGAAAAAGATCACATACCTAGAAAACCCATAGGGGCCCGTATCAAGACCGTGGGTTCATTTTGACCTTTGGATGCCTTCTCTTGCTTTCTTGAAGCACAACTCTAATATTTTGGATATGAGAGAACTTGTTCCTAGAATTTGATCTTGATTTTGGAGAGATTTTGAGAGGATTGGGGTTTATGGTCTCTAGCCTAAAGTTTTCTAAAGATTTTTTCTAATTTTTTAGAGGTTTTTCCTAATTTTCAAGGGGTTTTAGGATTTTTCATATCTTCCTCGATATTTTTGATGAATTTCCATTTTTTCTGAGTTTTTCTAAGATTTTCCTAATTTTTCTATGATTTTTCTAATTCTCTAGGGTATTTTCCTAATCATCTATAATTTTTTGAAAGTTTTCTAATTATCTGGGAATTCTCCTAATGATTTTTAGGGATTTATTTAGTATTTTTGAATGATTTTTCTCGAAAATTTGAGGGTGTATTTATAGGTTTAGACTATGGTTAGGGTTGCAATTAATTCTTATAATCTTCTAGTCCTATTTTGATTAAGAATAGGCCAATTTTTAAAATTTTCAAGAGTATTTTGGACCAAAAACCAACCTAAAAACCTATTTTAAAAATGATTAGGACTCCCGGGCCCATCGGACTGCGCGATGCACAACTTGTCGTGCAACACAAGCCCGCGACATACTGCATCATGTATAGGGGTATTTTGATAATTGTGTTGCTTTGAACTTCTTAAGCTTCTAACTTTTGATCCACAGGTCTAATTTGAGTGATTCTTGAACGGTTGGAAAGCTCTCGGGATCTACTATGACTTATGATAGATTTTGGAATAATTAAATTGGGTTTAAGTTAACTATGACTCACTATTTGGTCTTTTGGACTCAAAATCAGGGTTTTTAGGAATTCCTTTAGCTACAATTTCAAAAGGAGAAGGGGGAAGGGCTTGTCTATAAATATATATGTAAAAAAATTAAAATTGAAATACTCGTAAATGTTCGAGGTCGTCCGATCAAGATCCGATTCTTGAGAACCACAACACTTTAGGTGTACTATAATGTAGAGTATCGGGGTGTTTAAGTCATTTTAGTTTTAAATTAATTTATCTTTTTGGGAAGTGCGATAGGGGAGAAGCATAAATGCCCACAATTTTAGATCAATCCGACATATAAAAAATACAATAAAATTGAAATACTCAGGCGTCCTCTCAACCTTCCATGAAGGTATTTCTATCATTATACTTTTTCTAAATAATTTTTTTCTACATTTTTTATATGTGCTTTAGGGTGAGAAGTGTAGAAGTTCAAAACTTTAACTCAATATAGCGTATCAAAAAACAAAACAAAATTCAAATACTTATACATGTTCTCACCCCATCCAAAATATTTTTTATTTTTTATGATTTAGATTGTCCATTTTGCTGGACTTACAATGGATGAGCTATCATTTCAAAATCTCATTCATTCAACAAACATTAGCATCTCATTAATGAAAACTTTAATAAATAATTAACATTCGCCAATTTTAGTTATCCTAATTTATAATATTTGAGCTTAGACCAAACATAATTTTCTAAAATCACTATGATTTTAGACAGGTTAACCAAACACAATATTTTATTACCAGATACTCAATTTTCAGCCCTAAAATTTCCAAATTGAGAGACTCTTACTTGGGAGAGACTCTTACCTGGGAAAAAGAAGACAATATGATTTACTTAGTGTACACAATATTCATACATTAAGGAAATTTAATTAATTAATATTGTTATTATTAAAACAAAAAAAAAAAAGAATGACTTTTCGTGATTTCACGTGGAACGCAACTTCAAATTTGGGTAGATTTTGGCACGGCTCTAAATTTCGGCCAATTTCGAATCCACGTCTTAAAAACTGTGGCAAACTTGCATAACGGCGTCTAACGGCCCAGAGAAACTGTTTCGTACGTTTTATGACGTTGCCAGAGAAACTGTTTCGTCCGTTTTATGACGTTGACGAACGGCCGATGTCCGGCAGCTGGGCATGGTTTAACGTTGCTTTCTAGTTTCCAATTCCTCTGAGCTCTAAACAGAAACGGAAAATGTTTCCTTGTGATCCCAACAGCATACAAGTTAGAGAAACGTTTATATAAGGTTGCAACTTCAAAATGTAGAATTAAAGGTGCACCTAAAAATTCGATCATAAAAGATTATTTGGATGTTGAAAAACCCTATAATTGATCATCTTGACATCGAGATGTATGAATAAAAAAAAAAAATGATTTTGAGTCTAAGAAATATTTATCTTACAACATATTCTCTGGACCGTACATTTTTCAAGATTTTCATGTGTTTATAGATCTATTTGATTTGAACTATTTTTAGAGTTAAAATTTTATAATAAGAGATGAAAATAAATTCTCAAACTATCCCAATAAATTTTTATATCAAAATTACATTTATGATAAAATTTAGAGGTGCACCTTAATTGGATTGTTTAAGGTTGCAACCTTATGCAAACTACACCCTATGAGTTATATGTGATCCCACTTCTTAGCCGTTCGATCTTCAATCGAATAGCTACGATTATTCATACCACGGCGTCATGCCAAATATTTTCTTCGTTTTTTTTTTCTACAAAATATTTTTTAATGAAATTTTGGGCATCCCTTCATAAAATCAAGGTGAACTTGGGAAAAAAATTTATTTAAAAAAAAAAAACCAAAATGTCCTTGTAATTTTCAAGGGTATTATAGTAATCTTTAATCACCAGAAATATTTTATTATTATTTTTTATCATGTGCATCCATGTCAAATCTATGCATGCCTCAAGTTTTGCAATAAAATTATTTGTAAAAAAAAAAAAATAGTTGTCTAATCGACATCAAATATCCGACAACTGAGACCAGGGGTCACACACACACATATAGGTGGAATCACATAGAAAGATGTGACCCCACTCACATATATAATATATGTGACCCTTGGTCTTAGCCGTTAGATATGAGTAGAGGGCCAAGATAGCTTGAGTCACAATCTTACAAGCTAGCTCCAAACCGTCAGATCTTGATCAGACGACTCATAGGTTTTTGTTTTTTCTTTTTATTCTACAAATAATTTTGAAATACAATTTACGACTTGTATAGATCTGATGGGGGGTGGCCGTGATAAATATAATAAAAACATACTTTGTGGTGATAAAAATTAACATAATACCTCTGAAAACTATAGGGGCATTTTGGTCATTTTATTTTACAATAAAATATTTATTTTTTATTTTTTGCAGGTTCGCCGTAATGTTTTGATGAGGCGCCCAAAATTTCATCCATAAATATTTTGTAAACAAAATGAAAAATAAAACAATGTTTGGCGTGACATTGTGGTATGAACAATCGTAGCTGTTCGAATCAGATCGAACAGCTATAAGTGGGGTCCCATATAACTTAGGGTGCGGTTTGTATAGAGCCAGGTTCTAAACAATCAAATTAGAGCCTACTTTCAAATAGTATCAAGAAATGTAGTTTCAATACTGAAGATCATTGTGATAGCCTTAAAATATATTTTCATCTTTATTTATAAAGTTTAAAGCTTTAAAAATAGTGTAAAAATCTTGAAAATTGACGATCCAAAATGTGTTACAAAATACATTACTTCCAAAACTTGAAATCCATTTTTTCTCATGTCCATGCATCTTGATGTCGAGATGATCAATTGGATGATATCTGGGCATCAAAACAACATTTTATAGTGAAATTTTTGAGGTAGGCTCTAATTTGATGGTTTAAAGCTTCGGCTCTATATAAACTTTTCCCTATAACTTATATGTTGTTGGGGTCATGCAATCAACCATTGAAAAAAAAAAGAAAAAAAGAAAAAGTTAACGAAAAAAGAAAGGAATATAGTTTGATAGACGAAAACCCTCTCAAAATATGTAAATCCTCACCTCACTGCTCATTGAAAATTGCAAGTCAAGAAAACATTTACATTGATCATCTTGACTTGAGTATTATGGTTGTCAAAAAAAAAAAAAAGATTTCAAGCTCTAAAAACAGTGTATATTTTTAAAAAATTATCTAAACCGTCTATTTTACTTTAAAAATAAGTGTTTACAAATCCGCAATATCTGTACCATTTTTTGAGTTTCAAATATTATTGTTGGTGTTGCAAATTGATTTTAGAGACATCATAGATATTTTCATCACCAAACTTACTTTGTAGACGAGGATTTGAGGTGAGGTTTTATTTTGTTTTCATGAAGCCTAGGCTTTGTAGAAACCTCATTAAAATATAAATATAAAAGAAAAAATATTTAGGCTACCTGCCCACACGACTAGAGTGTAGGGTGCTACCACCACGACTAGAGTATAGGGTGCTACCACCACGACTTTTGTCCTTTTCCCAATAAAACGATAAGTCAATAGAGATTTGGCCCCCTGATAAAAATGGAGTCTGAAATTTAATCCTAGTGCTCGCAATACTACCGCTTATGCTAGTATAAAACATTAATTAGATACCTAAGAATTTAAAATAATAAATATACGATATGGCGGTATATGGATCACCAGGTAGAAACAAGATTTGAAAAGCAGTTACATAGGAAAGTAAATAAAAATAAATTAAAAGTTAAAGGTCTCCTTTGTACTAAGATGAGATGGGTGGATCACTAAAAACTTGGGTGCCCCGTCTACGTTTTAACGTAGGAGAATGATTTCATGCAAAGGTTGTGTAGTAGTATACTGCAACCATACATCAAGAAAATCATGTTTTTGGTATTTATATGACTTTAAATTTTGCATACACATTCTCTTTATCCTCATAATCAATCCCACAAAAAACAAATTCAATTTGCTCTATAAATATGGTCAAAATTAATACCCTCCAATAATGAATCTCAACCATCCATTGGATGAATTTCAATATCTAGGCCTTAACAAATTCAAAATCACTTCTTTTTCTTTTAGCATTGTTAATCTAATGATGATAACGCTACATAAAATTTTTGGGAATAAAAAAAAATCTTTATGAGGCCTATATCTAACCTTTTCACTAAAATGAATTGCTTATATTAATTGGGCTAGAAAAACTCTTTCTAAGGTGTTTTTTTTATAATTTTATTTTTTGTGATTGTTCTCTAGAATGAAAAGAGTGTACATTTAAAAATTAGTGTCAAACAAATGTATTTAATATGATTTTTTAATATAATTGTGTTATATTACTATACAATTATTGTATGAAATCACAATTGTATTTAATATGGTTTTTGAAGATGGTTACAATATTACTATACAATTGTTGCATGAAATCATTTTTTTTAAAATATGAGATTGTATACAATGAGACCATATAACTTTGATATAAAGTGCTCACAATTCCTTACAAGTATTTAATGTAAAATTTGATAGCTTAGATGAATCACAAAGTTTGAGAATATTTCTTTTAAAGTTTGAACTTCATGAATGGAATAATTACATATACCCGATTGCACATCCGATAGTCCCATGGGACCACCATGTATAAAAAACAGGTCTCGTTTTTATACTTTCCATTTACGTATACGTATCTGAAATTTGTTCATGCCAGCTGTTAAGAGGAAGAAGGTCAAAGGGCAGGTCGTGGCTTCAATTTGCCACCGCTCATCGCGCCGTAAAAATAAGCGGACGGCGCGGCGAGATTTCTCCATTCTAACATCATTTTTGACATGTAAATTTCTTCTAATTAATTATGAAATAATGAAGTCATTGTTTAATTAAGTAATCATTTTTACTGAAATTACAGGGATAAGTTTGGGTTAGGAGAAATGCACCGATTGACGAGGCGCATTTTCAAGTGCCACGTGTCATTGTAACGTGGCTGATGTCAGATGTTTGTTCACTTGCTATGCCACGTCATCAAGAAACAAGTGCCCGTGGGTGACGCAACCAGAATCAGCGACTGCGTCGATTACGACACTTAAGCGAGACGGATATTCCACGTCGGCGACTTTACACCGATCAGCGTTTATCCTACATGCACAACTATACATTCGGGCTGGACCGCATTTCTACAAATGTGGTCTAGAAAGTGTAGAGCATCTACCGCATTTCTACAAATGTGGTCTAGATAGTGTAGAGCTTCTATCTTAAAAGCCCGAACTTTGAAAGTAGAATTGACGAGTCTCATGTCCTAACTCCATTCCTACCAAAGAGCAGGGGCTCAAATCCGCTCGGACTTTATCACGGTTTATCCCACTGATTTACTTAAAAAAAAAAAAAAATTGTTCCATCTAAATATAATGGTCCAAATGTTTTTTTACTAGAATTGTTATTCCGAGTTATTATTATTATTATTATTATTATTTCATGTTCATGATCTCCATGTTAGAGATTACATGTCTTTAAAAATTAAATCCTAAAATCCATCTCAAAAATAGATTTACTAAGAGCCTCGCATTTCTATACATGTGGGCTTGGCCGCATAGAAACCGGGTCTGGACTTTTATTATCATAGTAATGTGAGTTTTTGTTAGAACAATTGTTTTATGCGGGCAGGATCGCATTTGTACAGTATAGAGATATAAAGCATCGATCTTAAAGATGGATGCATTTATAAAGCATCGATCTAACAACAATTGTAATTAACAGTTCAAATGTTTTCTTAATATAATTGTTATCTATACTTTTTAAAATTTATTTATTTTTTTATATTCGTGACCTCCATGTTAGAGACTATATATTCTCTAAAAATTATTTTCAAATTATATTTCAAAAATATATTTATTGCCAAGCTTACATTTCTATATATGGCTGCATCCTTTTTTTATAAGAAATTGGATACAAAGATAATATTTATCTTTGGAGAAAGTTTATATAGAGCCAAGGCTATAAACAATCAAATTAGAGCCTACCTCAAAAAAGTTACTAGAAGAAGTTGTTTCAATACTCAAATATTTTCAAATTGATTATCACAACATCAAGATGCATGGATATCATAAAAAAATGAATTTCAAGTTTTGGAAATCGTGCATCTTGTAACGCATTTTTGGACCGTCAATTTCAAGACTTTAAAGTTTTCGTAGATATGCTCGATCTATACTATCTTTGAAGCTTTAAGTTTTATAATTAAAGATGACACTAAATTTTAAGGTTATGACAAAGATTTCTAGTATTGAAACAATATTTCTCAATACTATTTGAAGGTAGGCTCTAATTGGATGGTTTTGAGCCTTGGCTCTATGCAAACAACACTTTTTGTCTATTGGACATGGAGGGTACAATCATTTTTGTCACTTAAATTTTAAATTGGGTGGTTGTAAGAGTGATATTGAATAGAAAAAGTTCAGAAAAAAATTATTGGACTTCGTGACTCACTCCAAACCATCAAATTTGATATCTAATGAGTGAGAATGATTGTGATATTTTTTTTTAATTATTTGAATAAAAAAGTATATATAAAATAATTATTCATTCTTCTTCAAGAAATTATCGCTAATATACCTTTATTTTAGCAAAATCGGAAAAAAAAATCCTAACTTTTCAAAATCTTGCCTACACCATTTCTCACAAATTTCGTTTTGTTTTTTGCACCAAAATGACCTTGACGGTAGTCTTTTTACCGTAATACATTTTAAGCTTTACGGTAATTAAAACACCGTAAACAATTCAAAAAATATTACGGTAGTTTAAATACGGTAATAATTTGAATTATTATTATGGTAATTTAATCACTGTAATGTGTGGGGAAGCCTTTACAATATTCTTATTGTCGTAATATTTTTCCGGTCAGTTCTAAATCCCTATTGGTTGAAAAGCTTCAAACCGAAACTAATATTAGGGCTACCCTCTCCTCCCTTCACGGTAGTCTTATTCGGAGCTGTATTTTCAAAAAAATCTATGTTCCCATGGGAGCACGATGTGGATCTACTCCCTCGCTCAAAAACACCTATTTAAGAATGTTTTTATTCTAAAATTTTGAGAATCATATAAAAATTACTAAATTATCTTTGAAAGAATTGAATTGTGAATTTTGTGACACTTAAATCTAGCTCTTTGAAAATTGGATAGTTTCTATTCAATATTGAAGTGTTAGGTTTTTCTAATATACAGAAAAATTTACTTGAAAAATTTTTTTATCTGAAATTATTCTATAAGTAGTAGAGAGTATATCCTAAAAATTTAAGATTTGAAAAATACAGCTTGCAGGATTTTTGTCAATGGAGTAAATAGATAATAGACTCCCGAGATAGTAGAAATTTTTTTGTATTATTTTAATGAGGCGTGGGCAATATTACGGTACGTAAGACTACTTTAAGGTATTACGGTATTTTAATTACTATAAGACTCCTTCAATTTATTATGGTATTAAAATTACCATAATGTTATTATGGTAATTAAATTACCGTAATACTACTTTAAGGTAATACATTATTTTAATTGCGGTAATACTCTTTCAACTTATTACAGTATTTTAATTACCATAATGCTCCTTCAATTTATTATGGTATTTAAATTACCATAATGTTCTTTACGGTAAAAAGACTACCGTGAAGGTTATTTTGGTCTAAAAAATTTGAAAAATTGTGAGAAAGAGTATAGGTGAGGTTTTAAAAAATTGGGTTTTTTTTTTTTTTCTTCTGATTATAGTAAAATATAGGTATATTAACGATATTTCCCCTACTTCTAACCATTACGTACATATAAAAAATATATAAAATTATTATTCATTAGTAAAATTAACCAAAATGCCCCTATAAGATTCAAGCATACTTTGATGATTTTATTTCTTTCAAACTGTATTTTTTTATATTGGAAGTTTGCATACGTCACATTTGAGCTTAACTTGATGTATGATAAATATAATTAAAACAAGACCCAAGTATACGGTATGAAATATAACTGTTTATTTTCAGATAGGCGAGCTTTGTACATGTTGGCGCGTTAAACAATCAAAATAAGACGTGAAGTGTCTGGAAATTCCTATGTTGGTTAACAAATCTATTGTCATATTTAATTATAAAATTTAAAGCTTAAAAAACAGTATGGATAAAAGTAGATTTACGAACAATTAAATTTTTTAGAAATAGACGTTCTAGATAATACATTACAAAATGCATTATTTCTTAGATTTGAAACCTTTTTTTTAAAAAAAATCCCACACATCTCGAGGTCGAAAAGATTAATTGGAGGCTTTTCAGCATCAAAACAATATTTTCTAATGAGTTTTTGATGTACATGTTATTTCTATAGTACAAGTTGACACCTTATATAAATTTTTCCCTTTTAAATTCTGAAAAACAAAATGATATTTTTCTTTGTAAATTTTCTCAAATTAAATTAGTCTATTACTTATTATGGAATAAATTTTAGTTAGGATGGGTAAGTCTTATTTGAAACTACACATAATAGAATCATAATTTCTATTGTATAACACCAATAAAATATAAAACATTGATATCCATACTCTAGCTTGAACTTATATATAAATCATTAATTTTATAGGAATTGCCCCAGTTCAATATTTCAGTGCTATTTCTAGATAAGTGGAATGTTTCTTTTCAAATTAGTGTTATTTTCAAATGACATATATTATTGTCAGTAAAGTATTTTATCATGATAATAATTAGAAGCATTATATGGCAATAAGTTGATTTTACTTGTAAAGTAATCATTAGATTAAAAATTCTTGTGATACAATAAATAAAATAAATATATCGGAATAATCGTCACTAAGCCGTAATCTTTTGTGCAAGAATATCTTGTCTCCATCATCTTTATGCAGAAATAATGGTGGAGTTGATCTGATACTGGGCATTTGGCGTAGTTATTTATGGGTCATTTGGATAGTAGGGTGTTCAAAACCATGTTTTGTATACCCAGGGTGTCTTGCGTAAAAACATGTTTGGCAACTTGTTTTTGATAGATAATCATGTTTTTTGTAACCAAGAAAGAAGGCCAACACATGGGTTCAAATGTAGATAACCTATTCTCGATTGAAAAAATTGTATGTACTCAATAACCGCGGCCCAATCACATTAAAAACAAGCCATCCCAAATCACCTAAGACAAATCACCTTCCGTGACCCTGACGTAAGGCAGAGTACACCCAGTAAAAACGAACGGAAGTAGAAGGCTAGGCAAGGTGTTCCTAGGAAGGAAATAAGTGAAGGTTTCATCACCGCACAAGGGCCAAATTCAAATATGACGAGCTTCACATGATCGTTAACAAAGGTGACACCTCTGCTATATTCAAAGTTGACTCTGATTGGCCAGGATAGGCAGTTTAACCGCTTGATATCGAGATGAGGAAAAGTAATCATTACAAGCTTGTACATTAGCAAAACTTTGAACCATGCCGAGTTTTGATTGGCCAAATGAGTAGTTTAACTGACCGACATTGGAATGAGGAGACAAAACGAAGGAGATACCTTCACCGACGCAGATTCAAGCAATGTCTATCTCTGATTGGCCAAGGTGAGCGGTCTAACCGCCTGACATTGAAATGAACGAAAAGCAATCATTACTCGCCAGAAGGATGATGAGGATGGAAACCTTGTTAAATGCATATTGTACGAAACAGCCTTGCTAAATGCATATTGTAGTAAACAACCATCATTCGTAAGACATCAGAATACAGGGTTGACAACCTAATGATTATCCATCATTAACCCTAAACGATGTTGTCATCTCCGTTTACCAAAATCAATGAATTTTGATTGGATGGGGCCACCGCCCAAAAGTAAGTTCCAAGAAGGCTAGAAGACGTCATAATGACTCCGAGGAAATGAAACCTTGGCTATGCATTCTGAAAACCAAATTTCAAGGCCAAATAGCTAGATCGAAGCACCAATATCAGTCACATTGCATGAATGGTGTGGCGCCGGCCAAGAATTGAAAAAAGGACATGTGTGATCTAGTCGGATTATATAATAATTTTTTTTTCTTTTTCGATTCTTTTATTTTCTTCATAGTCTAGATCACTCACACGAAGTCCTTTTACAATATAACAATTTCAAAAATATAGTAGGATCTCAAGAACTTGAAGCCATTCAAAACAACACTTTTCATTAAAAAAGAAAAGGACACAACCTATGCTTGGAAATAATATATAAAATAAATAAATATGAAAGAAACAAAGAGGGTGCCGAAGATTACCTCAATCGGGCTTCTTATATCCCCACATTAAGTCACCACCTTCCGATAGCATGGGATCTAATGGTGGTCAACCTTTAATCACAACCGGGAAAACAAGTTTGGACAAGCCATACCAATGGAACATGAACCCTTGGATCATAAAAAATCAAACCCTAAGTGAATCCCTTTAACAACGTAATTTGAGAGATATGCTTTTCTTTTCTACCATAACCCTATAGTCTAAGACTTCAAAGAGAGATGAGAGATCATGAGAGATACCATGAGAGAGATGACAATTTTCAATAGCCTAAACCCCTTTGGTTCTTTCACAATATATGAGAGAAAGAGATCTCAAAGATGAGAGAGGAGATCTCAAAGATGAGAGAGTGAGACGTGCCCCCTTTGGTAGGTTAAGAGAGAGAGATAAAAAGATAAGGGGTAGGGATTTTGGATAGAGACAATATCTTTTTATAAGCTTGAAGCAAGATTATGGTTTCTTAAGGTTTTCTTTGTCTTGCCCCTCATATGAAATTGAATATGCACCATTGATCTTGGGTGACTTGTGGAGTGAGAGATATGAGCCGTACACTCTATAAATGAGTCATCAACAACAAATGGAAGATACTAGAACCATTATCCCCCACTTTCTAAACTAATTTTCCATCAATTAATTCAAATAAAAAATTAGTATATGATAATATTATTATTTATTATTTTATGCTCAAGCCTTCTACCACATACTAAAAGTATGATTCAAAATCTCTACAAGGCTCAAGCTTACCAAATACAGCTTTCTTATCCCACAAGACAAGAGCTTATGCACTTTAAAAATGACAAGGTACCTAGGTAGGGCGTGCCACCCTTTGTGTCACATAATGGGCCCTACCTAATTTACTATGGTGGGCCCGAAAGTCTTAATGGGTCTCCCATGCAATTATAATATTTTATATTTTAGAAAATCATAAAATCATATAAAATTAATATATCTATTTTTATAAATCCAAATTTGATAAATAAAATATCCAGAGATATAGAAAAATTTCAAATAACAATTCTAAACATCATGTATTATTAAAATAAATAAAATTAAATATTTTGATGGGAAATGATCCATATGGTCTAGGAATCAATCAACGCACAAGAGTACTCCACTTTCAACTGTAGACTATGATCCACACTAGCTTTCTCAAACTGACTTAGCAGTTCCCATGACCCCACAGTCCACTGTAGGGACTCATGATTGGACCGTCAAAATCAATCAATTGGTGAGGGGACATAATCTCAGTTTGTGGATTTCAGGTTCTTCCCTAGAGACAAACTATGATCTGCTAGACCATGATGCAACCATGACTCTATAGTGTATAAGGGTAATTTCTCACACATATACACGTTTCACCCTCAATGGTGGACTACTATCTCAATATGGGTATCTATGTATATACCGTGTGATGATACAACGATGAGGTTTCAATCTTGTCTCAATAGACTATTCATCACAAACAACGGTCACACAATCCCTCGGCTCTCATCCAGGTATACTCTGACCTCATCAATGACTAACCCACTAAACCCTCATTGGTTTTATTTCTACGCCCAGGTAACTTGGGTTTTCCAACTCGTTTGGCCTAGCATGTTAAACCAAGTCCGAGTATCGGCAAATTACATTTGCTTAGTATGGTCCACAAGAGAACCACACTCATTGAATTTATGTTTCACTATATACAATGCTCATACATGCCCTCATAAGGCCTTTAAAGGCCACATAAACGCAACAAGAATCTCACGGGCTGTAACATCATTGACATGATGTGACCTGTAATCATTGCAAAATTAGCGCAACTGACACTTTCTTTAAAGTAGATGTCAACCACGATGGCCAATGGATGGTCCAGATTAAATCTCAAAACTTTGACGGTGATCAGACATGACACCTGACTATAAATAGGCCCCCAAACCTCATTTGAAGGGGCCCCGCTCAAAATAATTATTGAAACTCTGTTGTTTTGAATCAGCCTATGCTCTGTCTACCCACGAACTTGAATCATATATAATAAGAGATATAGGCCTCATTTAACGTTATCATATCCCTTTCCCAGAACCCGAGGCAACTACATTCACCTCCAATCAATGAATCTCTAATAGTTCAAGAAACTCATACTCAGTTCGCGACTTTACTTCCACTCGCTCCTGTGGTTTTTGAATTATTAGTGATTTTGTCTTGCTTGGACAACTCATTTCTTTGGCACAAATTCTTGTCGTTTTCTTTTGGGCTCGCTAGTTTTGATAAGCAAATGGAATAACGATTACGTTTCGAAGCTCAAATAGGGGAGTAAGAGAGAGGTCAAGTTAACCATGGACCTGTGACACACAGAGGCCAGAGAGGACGAAAGAGAAGCTTTATGGCAGGCTTTCAAAGGCAAGGCGCAAGGCAACGAACTGTCAAATTATGAAATCATTGAAAGAAGAGAATGAATCAAAATATAGCTACTACACCGAAAGTCGGTACAAATAACCAACCAGACTGACCTAGTGGATAAAATCATGAAAACGAAACAAAAACAACAATTGGAGTGGAGAATGTGCTTGCATTATAGGGCCGCAATTGAACAAATCAAGCAAGTTCGAATTAACCCAACATGAAACCTATTTGTCCGAAAGCACCATGGAGAGCAACAAAAGTCCACATACCACTTAATTGACACCAACGAGTAAAATCTCCTTGTGCTTCAAGACGACACAGTAGCATACTCAGATTGGTCCTGAATCGGCACATCTATGGGTGCCGGGCCTAAGGCCCCAGCCTCAAGTTCTTTGTTCATTCGTTTCATTTATGCCTCTTCCTCTATTTCCAAAATGATATCTTTAAAGAAAAATCTCTCTCATTTTTACTTAAAATTCTAAAGTTTATTGGGTTGAGTTCCAAGTTTGGCAAATCAAAGAGCCAGCTTTGCCGGCGTTCTGAGTGAGGGAGGATCTCATGGCCTTACTCCCACCTCGAAGGTAATTCGATGAAACTCATTCTTCTACCATTTTTTTTGAAAAGTTTAGGGCCGAAAAACATGCGGAAACACTATTTCGTTGAAATTTTCAAGTACAAACATCACGAAATCATGAAAAAAAACAGGTTATCCAAAAGATGACTTTGTGCTCATCTTTGTGTAAGCATGAAAGAGAGAATACAATATAATACAATGAAAATTTGTTTTATGCGGGTTGGACCGCATTTCTACAATATGCGGTCTAGAGGTATAAAGCATACATTTTAAAGATGGATGTAAATAGGTGGTCCATCTAAAACAAGCATAACTAACGGTCCAAATGTTTTTTAATATAATTACTATTTTTAGCTTTAATTTTTTTTTTTTTCCCCATAACCAAGATCTCCATGTTAAATATTATATATTCTCTACATATTAGGATCAAATTATATTTAAAACATATATTTATTGCCAAGTCCACATTTCTACATTATGCGGTCTGGCCGCATAGAAACCGTGTCCTAATACAATTGATGATAATACTATTTTCACACACGGGAACTGCTTACTTTATGAAATACAATTAGTTTTGTCAAAACGTCCCCACAAATTAGAGAGAGAAACTACCTCAATTTTTAAGTTCTAGAGAGATAAAGTATCTTAAAATTTTAGAAAGAGAAACAACATAGAATTTTACAGAGAGAAACTTATGAAAAATTTTAGAGAAAAATTAACTCTAATTTTTTAGAGAGAGAAACTATATCAAATTTCAAGTTTTTGAAAGATAAAGTATATTAAAATTTTAGAGAGATAAAATATATAAAATTTTAGAGAGAGAAATTATCTGAATTTTTTAGAGAGAGAAACTATATCACATTTTAGAGAGAAACTTTCCAAAAAGTTTTAGAGAGGGAAACTATATCAATATTTTAGAGAGAGAAACTATCTCAAATTTCAAGTTTTAGAGAGAAAACGTATCTTGAAATTTTAGAGAGAGAAACTATATCAAATTTTAGAAAGAGAAATTACCTAAAAAAATTTAGAGAGAAATTATCTCAATAAAAATAGAGAGATAGTCTATCTCAAATTTTAAGTTTTAGAGAGAGAAAGTATCTTAAAATTTTAGAGAAAGAAATTATATCAAATTTTAGAAAGATAAATTACCTAACAATTTTTAGAGAGAGAAACCTTCTTAATAATTCTAGAGAGAGAAACTATATCAAGGTTTAGAGAGATAAACCTTCTTAATAATTCTATAGAGAGAAACTATATCTAGGTTTAGAGAGAGAAACTACCTGAATTTTTTAGAGAGAGAAACTATATCAAATTTAGATAGATAAAATGCTTGAAATTTTTTAGAGAGAGACTATCTCAATTTTCAAGTTTTAGAGAGAAGGTATAGTAAAATTTTAGAGAGTGAGACTATATCAAATTTTAAAGAGAATAAACACCTAAATTTTTTAAAGAGGGAATATTTCTTAAAATTTTTAGAGAGAGGAACTATCTCAAAATTTCTTGTTTTATAGAGAGAAAGTATCTTAAATTGTAGAGAAAGAAACTAAATCAAATTTTAGAAAGAAATAGGGACTATCTAAAAAACTTTAGAGAAAATATCTCAAAAATTTTAGAGAGAGAAGCTTTTTCAAATTTTGAGTTTTAGACTGAGAAAGTATCTTAAAATTTTAGAGAGAGAAAATACCTGAATTTTTGAAGAGAAAAATTATCTAAAATTTTTTTAGAGAGAGAAATTATCTCAAATTTTATGCTTTAGAGATATAGAGTATCTTGAAATTTTAAAGTGAGAAACTACCTTTTTTTTTTTAGAAATAAACTATTTTAAATTTTATAGAAAGAGAAACTATATCAAATTTTTAGTTTTAGAGAGAGAAACTATATGAAAATTTAGAGGGAGAAACAACTTGAAACTTTTTAAAGAGAGAAACTATTTCAAATTTCAAGTTTTAGAGAGAAAAAAAATCTTTCAATTTAAGAGAGTGAAACTATATCAAATTTTAGATACAGAAAGTATCTCAAATTTTTTAAAGAAACAATATCAAAATTTAAGATTTAGAGAGGGAAAGTATCTTAAAACTTTCGTGAGAGAAACTTTATCAAATTTTAGAGAGAGAAATTACTTGAAAATTTTTTGAGATAGAAACTATCTCAAAATTTTTGGAGAGATAATATTTAAAATTTCAAATTTTTAGAAAGAGAAATTGTCTCAAAATTTACTGATAGAGAAATTAGATCAAAATTTATTTTTTTTAGGGGAGAAGCTATCTCAAAAGTTCAAGTTTGATGTGTTCTTTCTCTGTGTGCAATAGCACACCAAGTTATACAAAAAATGATCCTTACATGGGTTTACATAACCCGGGTACAATTCAAAAGAAGTCATGTTTTGAGTAACTAGGTTCTAATATAACCAAGGTTTGACATAGTAAGATTTTGATTCAAAACATGGGTTTGTTAACCCATGGAGCTGAGCGAGCATTTATCATTTAAGAGTTGTCAATGATTTTCTTATTGGGAAAAGTATACATAAGGTTGCAACCTTATACTATACAAGTAAGATGCACCTAAAATATCCTATAGAAAAGAGTGTTTCGAAGTTGGAAAGCCTTCTAATTGATTATCCGAACCTCAGGATATATGAATCTAAAGAAGAAAAAAAAATTTAAGTCCTAAAAATAGTGTATATGGTAACCAATTAACTAGACCATCTATTTTTTAAATTTTTTAAGTATCTATAGATCTACTTGATCTCTACTATATTTAGAATTTTAAATTTCAAATCACTACCATAATCTAGTAGGTAAAGTTATTGGTAAGATTGGATCGTGGTAAGTTTATAGGCCGGTTACAATTATTAAAATCTATTCTTTCCTCATCGGCTATCTTCTAGATTATGTCTTTTATTTTACTCAAACGTACTTATAATATGGTGGAGAGGCTTCAACGTAATTTTTTATGGGTAGTTACGGCTAAAAAGAATGGAATTCATTTGGTTAAGTGGAAACATGTATGTCTTACTCTCGAGGAAGGGGTCATGGGCTTCGTGGTATCTCATAGTTTAATATTGCAAGTATGATGAAGCTAGTATGGAGAGTTCTGGCAAACCCCTCCTCTTTAATCATACGGTTTTTTAAACACAGGTGCTTCAGAGACTCATTTGATTGGGGGGTCAAAAAGAAAATATGATATCATGAATGGAAAGGTATTCAATGAGGACTTATTCTCTTTTATATAATATGACACACATAAGAGCTTTAAATGGGCTTTAACGATGTTTAAATGACATCTGAGCGAGATTGGGGTTATCCCAATTGAGTCATTAGGCTACAGCAACATATGATTATCTTATCTACGGTATACTGTTAGGTGGATTATTGGGAATAACAAGAATTTTGGGTGGATCCGTAGTTTCAGAGAAGTCTATTTGAGAGTCTTATGGTGACCAAGTCCATGAAGATCTTGGAGTTTTTGCTAACTAAGATAATTGATTATTTGCAAGATTTTCTTAAGTCATGGAGGCTTCCTTCTCCTAATTCTGGTTCTCTAACTAGAATTTGGTAAGGAGGCAGAAGCATTCACAATTCTTGTGCAACGACAATGAGATTTTCTAGTGTGGATCCATTCTTTTAATGGATTATTCTCTATTAAAGAGGCATGGAATTTTATTCGACATAGGGGTTCCATTCAGCCAATCTTAAAGGATTTGTAGTCCTCGAAATGTCATCCGAGGGCCAAATGGTTCACTTGGATGGCTATTCATCATCGACTTCCTACATTTTTTCTTCTTCAGCAAAGAGGGATCTCAATGGATTCCGTGTGGCCCTTTTGTTGTTCTCATGATGATAGTATCGGCCACCTTTTTTTTCATTGTTTTTTTTTCTCTCATAGCCTTTGGAGATCGGTTGCCCGGATATGCAGCAAAAGACTGATTCTAGATTTATCCATAGCAACCATACTTAGGAACTAGATTGCCTTTATATTCAAATCAGAAGGTCTATTGAATGTTTGACTGTGCCACACTTTGGAGTTTATGAGAGGAACGAAACCATTAAGCTTTTCAGAGAAAGATATCCAAATGAGAACACCTACTCAAGAGAATCACCTCTCATGTCAAACAGATGGCGGATGCTAAAGTCTGAACTTTTCATTTGTTAGAGAGAGCAATCGTAGATAACTCTCAGATTACATGGCATCAGCAGAAAGTCACACCTTGTTCCTGTTGTATTGGTCTTTTCCTTGTCCAAATCACTTTAAGTTAAATGTTGATGGAGCATCATTCCAGAATCCTTAGCTTGAGGGTGTGGAGGCGTTATTAGAAGTGATGATGACTCATTTATTGCTGCATTTGCCAATCTCTTTAGAATAACATCAAATAATTTTGTAGAGTTTCGTACCTTGCAAGTAGGGGTGGACCTGACCATCTAGCTTAATTGATTTTTTTGATAGATTGAGAGTGATTCATCATTGTTAGTTAATATCATCGATGATCGTCACAAAGCTCTATGGGCACTCAATATTATCGTTGTTAATTACCGATACAAGCTTTCTGACCGTGTTTGGTCCTTACTCCACATTTATCATGAGGCCAATATGGTGGTCGATACACTCACTAAGAAAGCTATAACTTTCTTAGATGCTACTATTTCACGATCTAGGCTGCCAAATTTTATCTCGTGTTACTTTATGATGTCGTACAAATGCCTTACTCTAGGGTTGTAACTTTATGAGCTGTATTTCTTTTTATTATTAATGAAAAATTGGGAAGGGGGCTTCTCCCCCACCGACTTACCCAAAAAACAAGAAAGGAGTTCAAAAAATAATATTTATAAATTTTGAAAAAAGAAAATTCCAAATTTAGATCATTGTCATGGTTGAGATTATCGAACTTTAAAATTTTGGATCGAAAATACATCTTTGAGATATATTTCGGAGGGAGACTGTACAAGAATAGGTGAGTCGGTCGACTCTTTAAATACATTTCCTTATTTATTTAGATCATGCTTTTGCCTTAATTGTACATTACATGGATATGTATTTATTCCTATAATATTTGATGTCAAAGTTGTAGTTATTTGACAAAATATTTAATTGCGAAGACAGATTACTAAATTTTCTTTCCAAGACCATATTTATTAGAAAATGTTTTAGGGAAAATTACGTTCGCTCCATTATATATTTTTTGGGCAAGTAATAGGGAAGAAGGCTAATTTTCATTAATAGTAAAAAAAAAAATACAACTCATAAAGTTTTTTATCGTTATTACGTGATGGTCCAAAAATATGTGATATTTATGTGGAGGTCTTTGTGCCCTTGATTTTTTTTTTTTTCTTCAAGTTTGCTTCTAGTCCGATGTTAAACTCTCAAAAAATGAGGTTTAAATGCGATCTGTTGTTAGAAACAGTGGAATGGGGGTTAATTTGTCTAATTTTTTTCAAAGGGACCCATTCTTTCGAGTATTAACAACCTATTTTGGGGCCTTTACGATACAACAGTTTAACAAACCGATACAGACATAAATTTTTCATATTTTTAATATTAAAACAATTCAGCAATTAATATTCCATAACATGTGCATAGCACGTGCATATTATTATTACTTAATTAAGAGAGATGATGTTCTTAATCCAGCTGAGGGAGTCCATGAAACCCTTCACGGACTAGAGCGCTAGAGTTCATTCCCATTTGACAGTTGATCTTTAAGGGGCCGTTTGGATACCTGAAAATATATTGTATGTGAAATATATTATTGGCGTAATACATTACTGTATAATGCATTACCTGCAAATGGATTGTCACTGCTTGAGTAGTATTTAGATGCAATCTAGGAAATACATTGTTACTGCTTGGCTATGTCCAGAACAAATATGGGAAATGCATTACCAACATTTTTTTTTTCTTTTTGGCTTTATACCCAAAACATGGTTGAGCGTACAATCCCTATTAGTATGTAGCTTAAACTTTATAATTGCTTCAGGCATAAGAAATAACCACACCTTTTGTGTGTATTTACGTATGGACTTGGAATCACATTTCAAGATGTTAACGCTTTGGAATAACATACTTTTATTATGATAAGCCATCACGTTTTTTATGTTTTCTTTTCTTGTGCGAAAACCTTTCTATCATCTTTCTCTAGAAAACTTCCATGGGAAAATTCAAAAGAACAAAAAAAAAGTTTGAAGAAATTTGGCTAACCTAGACGGCTTTATGACTAAATGAGATGTATTGAAGGAGGAATTATGTTGGGGCATTAAAGGAGATTGAAGACGTAAATTAATTTTTTAAAAAAATTCAAACACACTGATTTGACTATTCTAAGTGAGTAAATTCAAGTATTTCGAATTTATCAACAAACAATAGCAGTAAAAAAAAAGAAAAATCCAAAAAAATAAATAGACTGATCTTAGCACAGAACCCAAATCGGTTTATTTTTTGGAACAATAGCGTTGCATAATCCAAAAAATAAATCTTTGGATTTCTGGAAATAAACAATAGCTATAATTGTGTTGCAGAATAAATAAATAATAGCTACAATTGTGGTGGCAGAAGATGGGGCTGGGGCTGCTAGGTTTTTAGCTGCTAGTTGAATAACATACTTTTATTATGATAAGCCATTACATTTTTTATGTTTTCTTTTCTTGTGCGAAAGCCTTTCTATCATCTCTCTCTAGAAAACTTCCATGGGCAAATTCAAACGAAAAAAAAAAAAGTTTGGAAAAATTTGGCTGACCTAGAAGGCTTTATGACTAAATGAGATGTATTGACGGAGGAATTATGTTGGGGCATTGAAGGAGATTGAAGACGTAAATTAATTTTTTTAAAAAATTCAAACACACTGATTTGACTATTCTAAGTGAGTAAATTCAAGTATTTCGAATTTATCAACAAACAATAGCAGTAAAAAAAAAGAAAAATCCAAAAAAATAAATAGACTGATCTCAGCACATAACCCAAATCGGTTTATTTTTTGGAACATTAGCGTTGCATAATCCAAAACATAAATCTTTGGATTTCTGGAAATAAACAATAGCTATAATTGTGTTGCAGAATAAATAAACAATAGCTACAATTGTGGTGGCAGAAGATGGGGCTGGGGCTGCTAGTTGAAAAAGATGGTGATGCTATGTGATTTTTTGGGTTTTGTAGTGGTAGAAGATGGGGCTGGGGCCGTTGGGTTTTAGCTGATAGTTGAAGAAGATGGTGATGTTATGTGATTTTTTGGGTTTTAGCTGCGAGTTGCAGAAGATGGGGCTGGGGTGGTCGGGTTTTAGCTACTAGTTGAAGGAGATGGAAGAAGATGGTGATGTTATGCGATTTTTTGGGTTTTAGCTGCGAGTTGCAGAAAATGGGGCTGGGGAGCTGAATAAGATGGTGATGCTGTGTGATTTTGCTGTGTGATTTTTGAGGTAGAGCTATTGGTTGCAGAAGATACGGCGACCGTATTTTAGATTTTTGAGGTAAGGGAGCTATTGGTTACAAAAGATAGGGCTGTTGAAGAATTTTTGTAATTGTGGTTTAGGGGGTGAACGTTTTTTTTCTTGTGGTTTATTAGGAGGTGAATCACGATTTTAGCTGTTAGTTGAAGAAGATGGGCTGGTGTGTGATTTTTTCTGGTGCGAGTTGAAGAAGATGGAGCTGGTATGTGATTTTTGAGGTAAGGGAGGACCTATTGGTTGCAGAAGGGCTACTGATTTTTAACTGCTTTTTAGCTCGTACTTGAATTAATTTTTTTTTTTTTGGTTTATTAAGAGGTGAACCACACGATATTTGGGTAGCTAAAATAGAAAAACACCTTAAAGATTTACCTGATTACCATCAAGGACCTAACAGATTTTTCACCTTTCAATGTACCTAATAGATTTCCTAATTTTTGGAGAAATCTAGGTTAGTCTTTTTCCAATTCGTAAACCCGGCAAAAAAAACAAACGAAAAAAATTAAAGAAAAAACAAAAAATAGAGTGGGCCTCATAGGGTCGGCATTGGCCCTAGCCCAGCCCTTGGCCACAATTTTTGGCACATTCCCTACTTTTTAGTGGCTGGGCCAACCGGTCCGGACCTGGCTTGGCTGTCCAAGCCATTCCAAATATAACGTGCGGTCGTTACATTTTCTAGGCTCTGTGATAATTAGCTTAGGCTTAATTGGTTAGCACTTGATGATTTGCATCGCTGTCTTGGGCTTAATTCTTGTGAAGGGTAGGGGTTCAATTCCTAAGGAGGGTAGGGGGCCAACCGGTCTGGGCTGGCTTGGCTGCCCAAGCCATTCCAAATATAACATGCGGTTGTTGCATTTTCTAGGCATTGTGATAATTAGCTTGGGCTTAATTGGTCAGCGCTTGATGATTTGGATCGCTGTCTTGGGCTCAATTCCTGTGAAGGGTAGGGGTTCAATTCTTGAGGAGGGTAGGGGCCTCCCCTCCCCCACCCAATGGAAGCCTCAAAAAAAAAAAAAATTTTTTTTTTGGAAAATTATCGCTAGTATACCTTAATTTTAAGAAAATCGCAAAAAAACCTCAACTTCCCAAAACATCGCCCACACTTTTTTTTTTTTCTTCTAATTTTTGAGATTTTTTAGACGAAAATATCATTTACAGTAGTCTTTCTATCGTAATACATTTTGAATATATTACGGTAAAAAGACTATCGTAATAGTGTAACTTTACGGCATTCTTAGTACCGTAATGCTCTGAAAAGCTTCAAATGGAAGCTAATATCAAGGCTACCCCTCTCTTCCCGTACTATGCGAAAGTACGATAATTAATGGTTGGAAATTGAGTACTTTGGATTCGGTTTATGGTCTCGGAGTGATTGAGGTAACAAT
The DNA here is from genome assembly GCF_054954075.1 of Amborella trichopoda. Taxonomy (NCBI): domain Eukaryota; kingdom Viridiplantae; phylum Streptophyta; class Magnoliopsida; order Amborellales; family Amborellaceae; genus Amborella; species Amborella trichopoda. The sequence goes on from NC_142337.1 coordinate 51,149,248, forward strand.
GGCGTTGGTTTTGCTGTAATTCAGTTGCTTTTCTGATTTTTAGGTTTTTAAAAGATGTATGCAGTCGGGCGGTTGGAAGTTATACTTCAAGTGGAGTTGACATAGTCGCAGTCCCTTTCCATCTATTTGACGGTGTTGTAGATGTCATCGTTGTTGAAAACAAGATGGGAGTTTCAAGACCTCACCTTGGTATATGAAGTTTGGGAAGTTTCAAGGAAGTTGTTGAAAACAAGATGGGAGTTTCAAGACCTCATTTTGTTATGTGAAGTTTGGCGAGTTTCAAGGAGAGTGAAGGAGTGGAACTGTTCTACCGAGAAGAAGATTTTAACCACTAATGACGGATTCAAAAAAAGCGTTCTATATTCCGGTAGTTGCTTATCAATCTAAATTTATTGAAAACTTTGAAATGAATGATGGAACTACATATCTTTCTAACCACGAAGAAATTCTTGGGCTCTTGGTGTTGGAGAGTTGCGATTCATTGGAAATTGAGAAACCTTTCAGACAAAAGCAATCGAGCTTTAAGAAGATTCAGAAAGAGGGGTCTCTGATCACGAAGTGGTTTCTCAATCAAAAGTAATCGAGAGTTGTGAATTAAGGGGTGCATTCTCTCATATTTCTACTCATTAAGAACTTTCGGAGTTGTTGGTTTTGAAGGGTTATGGTAATTTAATTACCGTAATACATAATTAAAGTATTACTGTATTAAAAATGGCTTCTCAATCAAAAGTAATCAAGCGTTGTGAATTAAGGGGTGCAGACTCTCATATTTCTACTCAAAGAACTTTCGGAGTTGTTGGTTTTGGAGAGTTACAGTAATTTAATTACTGTAATACATAATTAAAGTATTACGGTGTTAAAAATACCGTAAATAATATATTTATGATTTACGATAATTAAAGTACCGTAATGTTTTTTATGGTATTTAAATTATGGTAATGTTTATTATGGTACTTCGAGTACTATAATGTATCTTCATATTATTACGGTAGTCTGAATGTATTGCGATAAAAAGAGTACCATGAAAGGTATTTTCATCAAAAAAATCTCAAAATTTGAGAAGAAGGGTGTGGATTATGTATTGAGAAGTTGCGAGTCTTTTACAATTTTTTTAAAATTAATGTATATTAGCGATAAATTTTTTTTTTTTCTCCTTTCTTTTTTCTTTTTTTCTTTCATTTTCATTTTCTTTTTTCATTTTCATTTTCTTTATCTTTTTCCTTTTTTTTTTTCTTTTTTTTAAAAAATAAAAAAATAAAAGGAGAAGAAAAAAGAAGAAGCGGACGAATCATTAGCATTTTTTAAATTAGACAAACTTTTCTTAGGAGGAAATAAAATAAACACGTGGGTTGGCTCGTTGGTTGCATAACAGTGATCTCCCACTCTCCGAGTGCAACGTTTGAGCGTCCAAGAAATCCTCAAAAGTTTCGTTATTATTATATTATTTTAAGTTTCGATTCACGGCATTTCTAATCGCTAGATTATCTACTTCTATGTGATTTAGTGCTTTAAATGTTAGCCACTTTTTTTTGGAAGTTATTTTGATAAAAGAATGGCATGGTATCCATCAACGAGCTCGTCTACTGGGGTATAGGATTTAAATCCAAAGAAATCGAGGTATCATTTGAGCTTGTTTTATCTTATATTGCGTTTAGGAGTTTATTCTTGCTTTCGATAAATTACTGTGATGGAATATTTTTTTTTGTTTTTGTTTTTGTAAATAGAGATATTGTGCATTAATTTGCCTTGAAAATTAATGAAAAACCACGGTTTAGATTTTTTTTTTCTTTCTTTTCTTTGTGAATTAGGGCATCAGAGTCGTCAAAACACACGCACACACACTGCACTGATTAGGGAAAATGAATGATCTGCTGTGTGTATGCTTTTGTAAGGTTTTCAGAAATCTTGTATAGTGGAAAGTATAAAAGTCAAATGCTTTTTCTTCTTCTTTTATTTATTTAATTTTTTTTTTTTGTGTCATGAGAAAGTAGAGTAAGATGGGTCCTTTACCAGTAAGTATTTGTGCAAAGCCCGTGATGGATATAGATGAAAAAACCTGCATCTTGTTGATAATTTTTTTGGCAGAACTTGGTTTTGAAATTTTGTATCCATGTCAAATTTGGAAGAATTTCATCCAAATTTCATATCTCAGTTAGTTTTTATCATCATTGGAGACAGAAAATATATAGAATCATTGGAGAACAGAAAATATATAGAATCAACAATCATTGGAGAACAGAAAATATATAGAATCGACTTAGGGGCAGAGTGGTAAATTTAATGAATTTCTTTTTGATTGGAGGTTGGTAAATGGATCAAATTCATTGTATTTTAGAAATAAAATTGTCGTGGGCAATATAATTTGTAAATGGCTCACACCCAATTATTATTTTTATTGGTAACTGTGGTCCATACCCATTTGTCAGCCATTTTAATGTGTTTTTCTGTGCACCTCAACCATTCTAATGTGTTAGATGGATGGAATTGAGTGAAACTTGTGAAGAAGAATTGAACTGAAAATTCGCAAAATTTTGAACATATTTTGATAGTTTCCAAGAATGACTGATGTTTGGCTTTTTTCCTCTATTTTCGGACTTATCAGTCCCTTGGTCTCTGGCATGAAAGAATTCAGCCCTGCCAAAAAGGCCAACTTATAAGAAAGTGTACCATCACCCCCATGATCATGGGAACTCTATGGTCATGAGGATCATCACAGCTAATCAATGGGTTGGATGGTTATGGAGGGAGAGTGGGGCACACAATTGAGTGATATGTTTGGTTGGACCTGCTCTCTCTCTGTCAACGTCCAACCCTTTGATGGGAGGGTGATGACTCTTATGACTTATCATTGCCATGAGCATATGAATCAAAATCAATGCTTTCTCTACTTTGTAATGTACTTGATATGTATATATTATTATAATATTTTTGATAAGTATATATAATCACATAAATGCATATGTGTTGGTATTAGACTTCTAAATAAATTTTCTTTATCAATTGTAATGTGATATCACTTGGTACAATTTTTTCCGTTTTTGATGGTTATATGACCTGCACATATTTTATATGAGTTTGATTCAAGGTTTGAGTTTTGTTTCCTTGCTTTTGGCAAAATGAAAAGAAAAAGAATCTTCGTTCTAGATAACTCAATGTTCCATTTTTTATCCTTATTCGTTATTGCAGGGGACTCATTAGTGGTAGCCTGTATGGAATATCCTAGACAGGTTTTGCATTGTTGGTTGTTAGGCCTCCTTGCATCTTTCCCCAGAGTTCTGGCTTGGGGAAAGGATGGGCATTATGCTACTTGTAAAATAGCAGAGGTATGCTCATTGATGTGAAATCATACTTTATTATTGTTATTGATTGCATGAGTATGGTGTTCTTGCATTATGAGTATCTGTTTGTTTTTCTTTCCAAATGTTAAAAATTGCTGCAAGCTCAATTTTCCATTTCTTTATTGGTGTGGACTTATGTAATTTAGTAAGTTTGATATTCTAAGAGAAAAAAAATCTGATTGAAATTCTTCTCTATCAAAATGTTGATGACCTGCATGCAGCAATGCAAGCACTTGTGCTTAGATAACATTGCATTGAGAAAGTTCACAATTGTGAACTTTAAAAATTTCTGTAAAGGAAGGAGGAGTATTGGTTGCGTGCCCATTATAAGGAGTGTTTTTTTCCTTAGAATAAATATGTCTTGCTTGTTTCTAATTCCAAGTTGCATATGGCTTGTTTGAATCAAAATATCATCACAGATCATGCCAAATGTAGACTCTCTTACCTACTAATCTTGGGATGTGTAATACACCTTCTAAGGTGCTCAGACATCTGCAAAGATTGCATAATTGATTCTATGAAAAATAATGGAAGGATTATCCTATCACGCTAGGTTTTCCTTGTGGCCAATTTTGTTTCGTTTTGGAAGATAGTGATCCCTAAAAGGAAAATGAGTTTCTATTAGTGTTTTGGAGAGAAACTTGCTCATAATTGATAGGTGTGGTATTTAATAATGCTCTGACATCTGCATGCTTATGTGCACATTAGGAATTTGATTTAGTAAAAACCAATGAACTTAATACTGCTGCTTGCTGGGGAATTTCAGGGGCTTCTGGCTGAAGATGCTGCCTTAGCTGTGAAGAAACTCCTTCCTGAATATGCAAATGGTGATCTTGCTTCTCTATGTTCATGGCCTGACGAAATTCGACACTTCCATCAGTGGCGTTGGAGCAGTCCTTTGCACTACATCGATACACCTGATTTTAAGTGCAACTATGAATATTCCAGTGCGTTTTCCTTGATAATCTGATAATCTCATTTCCATCCTGTGATTGAGTCTTCATATTTCCAATCAAAAGTTGGAACACACAAAAAAAATAAAGAAAGAAATTATGATATTTGCCCTTCTGTATGCTTATCTCTAGATGAATGATTATACCATTTTAATTTTTATAGGAGATTGCCATGATTTTACTGGAAATGAAGGCAGGTGTGTTGCTGGTGCAATATACAACTATACAGCACAACTTACTACTTTTGCCGACCCTGCTTCTGAAGGAAAATGTAGAGGCTATTACCTACTGCTATTCTGATTCTTAACCTCATTGCCATAGTTTGTATGATCCAGTGAATTTTTCTTGTTATGAATAAATAAAGACATAACTGCTTTGTTTAAAACAGACAATTTGACGGAGGCTCTCTTGTTTTTATCACACTTCATGGGAGACATTCACCAGGTGCGGATGTCTTCATTTACTTCATCATTGTGGTTTATCTTGATTCTTCTCCAAAATTCTTTTGCCTTACTAAATTTTTGTTGTGGCTCACAAACCATTTTAATGGCATTAAACTGAAGATGATAGCAGAGATAATCACTCTCTGTATAACGTTAATTTAGAAGATTCGGTTCTCTTCTGATACTCTTTTAAATCTAATAGCCTCTGCATGTTGGTTTCACTGGAGATGAAGGTGGGAACACAATAATTGTGCGATGGTTCAAGAGAAAGTCTAATTTGCACCATGTAAGTACTGAAATTTTCCTTTTTTCAGCTCAATACCAAGGTTGTAGAGAAGTACAAGATGCATGAAGTTTTTCCATTTGTTCTCGTTTCTCATGTACAGATGGCATATTTCCTCTGGGCTGGACTTCTTATTTGTACATGAATTCCAGGCGCATTAACATTAATGTGCAATGCTGTATAATATAATGAATGGTGCGCAGAACCATAAGATGCAGTTCTTCTGACCTTTCCACAACCCTTGTCGTCCTTCTTTTTTCCCTGGGGCGAGGGGGAGGGTTGCGGGGAAATTATCATATTGAATGCCCCAAAACTTAGATATTTCAAAGAAAACCTTTTAATTCTTCATTTCAGGCGGCACTGTTTTTTTTCTTAAAATTTTGTGGACCCCCTTCCCACAACCATATGCTTGTAGTCAGTTTCTTTTCCTGAAATTAGCCCCTGTGAATATGCTAACTCCATGTGCGTCCTAAGCCCTAATCTGAAACTTAATTTCTCTCTCTCTCTCTCTCTCTCTCTCTCTCTCACTCAAATTTTAACGAAAAACAACTTTCCTAAAATTTTAAGTGAGTTCTAGAAAGAAAACATGAAAACAAGGGGAGCTCTTGAGAGGGGAAGGGAAGAAATTGTTACAAAATTTAGGTGGAAAAATCCTTTGAGATTTCATTGCCATTGTTATGTGATAGGTTGTTGCAGAAACAATGCAATGGCTGTTTTTGGGCTCTGGTATTCAGAGAGATCTAGTAGGGTGGTTTTCTTGGAGATGATGTTTGATGGGTTTTACTGGTTTTGGCTTGAATGAAAAATCTCTTGAATTTTGTTCAAAGGAAGTGAGCTTTGGTGAAGCTTCATTAAGTTTAGTTGCAGAGGATGCCATGTCTTATTCTGTTATTCTTTATATGATTTGCTAGAACACGCACTAATGGTTTTTGATGGATTATATTAACTGAATTGGGTGGAAATTCTGCATAATAGTTTGGAGATGAGAGGAGAGAGATGCGATGATTTGGTTGGTCTTCACAGAACTGCATTCCTCTGTTTAGGTATCAAGAAAACCACTTTTTCCTTTGAGTATCACGAAACTTCTTTCTCTTGTTGGATCTCCATAAAACTGCTTTCCTCCATTTGGGTATCTTCAAAACCTTTTCTGTTGGATCCTCAGAAAACCATTTTCCTCCATTTGGGCATCAGCAATGCAATTCATCTCTTTTTGGGTCTCCATGAAACTCGTTTTTTTGGAATGGATTTCTGCAAAATCACCACCATAAGCTAGAGGGAATGGATCTTTGGAATGGGTCTCCCTCTCCAGGGTGGGTGGAAACGAAAGGACTTTCTCTTGTAACCGTTTATTTTCTTTGTTTTGATGAGTTTGAAGCTCTGATGCTTGGGCGATTTGTAGGGAGAGGGTGAGAGAATGAGAGGGAGAAAGATGGAAAGGGAGGGTTCTAAAGAGAGTGCACCTGCGAGAGAATCCGAGGTTCACGAGTTAGGACATGGATGGGATTAGCATATTTACATTGACAAATTTTGGTAGAGAAAAATAAGTAAAGGCATATGCTTGTATTGAAAGGGGTCCATGAAATTTTAAGAGAAAATACAATGCCACCTGAAAAGAAAAAAAATTGGGAGGGTTTATCTGAAATATGGAATTTTGGGGAGGGTACACTATGATAATTTCCCTTACTTACTTCCCTCCCTCCCTCTCTCTCTCTCTCTCTCTCTCTCTCTCTCTCTCTTTCTCTCTCTTTCTCTCTTTTGAGAAACACATTTTTTTATTTTACTTACTTCCCTCTACCTCTCTCTCTCTTTCTCTCTCTCTCTCTCTCTCTCTCTCTCTCTCTAGCGTCCACCATTCAGTCATTCACGAAGTAGGAGCTCTTCAATCATTCAGGGGGAGCCTTTGCCAACGGTTCGATCATTAGAACTACATGAAAAACTTACTGTCATTGTCATTAGACTTGTCAGTATCATTTATACTTGGCGCAGACATAGCAGCTTGGAGCTAGGGTTTAGCAAAGAAGAAGATAGAGAAGATCCAAAATTAGAGAAAGATTAAAAACTAGAGAGAAAAAAAGGATCACTTATTGTTCTAGGGTTTTTAATAGAGTCCATAACAAGATGCTTCATTATGCTTTAGTACATCTCTTATATAAGAAGGGTGAATAAAATCCATAACAAGATGCTTCAAAGTTTTATGTAGAATAAAGTCCATAACAAGCTGCTTCATTATGGTTTATTATGCCTTAGTACATCTCTCGGCTAAGAAGAGTGAGGACCTTAAACTTTTCCTTAGCCCGTCTAAAGCCTGGGTAAAGGAGGTGGGTTGTGTTACGTAGGCAACCATTGTAAAATTTTGCCAAAATTTTCCATGAATCAGGAATCTATGTTACATTAGGGATCAACGTTGAGCCCATAAGTCTTTATCTTAATTATAGATGACGTAACTAGGCACTTACAAGATGAGGTATTGTGGTGTATGTTATTCCCGGACGACATAGTTTTGATCGATGAGTCCTGAGTATCAACACATAGTTTGAACTTTGGAGGGATGCTCTAGAATCTAAAGGTTCTAAAATTAGTCGGACTAAGATATAGTATATGGAATGCAAATTTAGTAATAATAGGAATAGAGACGAGTAAGTAGTTAAGATTGACGGTCAAGAAATACCAAAAGAGCGCACTTTTGATATTGATAATCAAGAAAAATGGAGAGAGTGAGAAAGATGTCGCATGTACATTTAGAGCTGAGTGGACGAAGTGGAGATGTGCAATTGGAGTTTTATGTGATCCCTTATCAATAGTGCTTAAGGGGAAGTTCTTTGTCTTATGGGGTGGAATATTAGGTGGTCAAGAAACAACATAATCATAGGATGAGTGTAGTTGAGATGAGGATGTTGAGATAAATGAGTAGCAAGACAAGAAGGAATAGAATTAGAAATGAATACATTCGAGAGAACTTAGGTGTATTTTTAATAGGCGATAGCATGTGAGAAAATTGACTTATAGGAGGGTTGGCCATATGCAGTGTAGATCCAGTATAGCAGCTGTTAGGAGATGTGAGTTAGTTAAAGTGGAAGGCTAAAAAAGGGCAAGGGCTAGGACCAAAAGGACATGGTTGAAAATAATGAGAAAAGATATGGGACTTATGGCTTCACTGAATGTATTAATAGAGCAAAATAACGTACTGGGATTCGTGTAGTGGACCTCAAATAGTTGGAAAAAGGCTCTGATGATGATGACATCTCTTGTATAAGAAAACCCTAAATATGACTTCATCCTGGCATCCAATTAATTTGATCATGGCCATTTATTATAAAAGAATTCAAATGAATAAAAAGACCTAAAAGACTCTAGCAATTGCTACTTATGCCCTTGAGTGAATAAAATGACTCAAGAAATAAATAAAAGACATAAAAGGATAGATTCAATGACTAGTTTTCCATTATGCGGTTCCTCTTGTAAACTTTAAGCTCATCTCTCTTATCTATATACTCGAGAGCAGTCAGTCCCCCCTTCCTCAATAGAATAGGCCCTCGGATTCGTCGGCTAGTTGTCAAGGTATCACCATGTTATGGAATGAGATGCTTGACATTAAAAACATAAAAAATGCGAATATAGCTGGAAAGGTTCAGTTTGTAGGCATTTTCATTTTTCTGCTGCACTAATTCACACGATCCAACCTTGCGTTGGCTCAACTTATGATATTCAGAACAATGGTTTAGAACTATGAATAAGCATCGGAAAGAAGAGTCTTGAATCACTTCTAAGGTCTTTGGAGATATCCATTCAAAATAACTTTCGAGGAAATCTCACCTCTATGACTTGTAAGATTGAGCATTGAATCCGCCAAAAGGAGATTGCCAATCTTGCAATGAATTGATGAGAGTGCCATGTCAGTGCAAAGATTACAGCCAAAACCACGTTTCACAGCTTTAGCATAAGCATTCTTAAATGCTTCCATACTCTCTAATCGTCCACTACACCATTTTGGTGTAACAGTACCAGCAAGGGTATTTTGAGATGATGAAAACCCATAAATTTTCATCTCATGGAACATTGTAAATCAACCTTAACATTATACAATTCAAAATAACTACAGATCAATGTTTCCCAGGTTATGGTGCCTCTCATATACATCTTATTGATCATGTATTGTGCAATTGGAAACTAACACTGCCGCAAAGCATGTATGCAACACTATTGACCATAAACATACCTGAGGAAAACTCTGCTCTTGGAATGCAAGAAAACATTTGAACTCTGAGGTTGCTCTTGCTGAATTTTGTAAGGTCAAGATGCAAATATTAGGATCCTTGGGTTTAGGTTTTGGGGGAAGATGATAAGGAATAGATTTGGTTCTTCCATCAAAGCAGAGCAACAGCTCAGCCTGAGTTCTCTCATAGAGAATCACTTTAGCAACCTTTTGGAGAGAATCTTCGATATTAAACTCACCAGTTGAAAGCTCAGGAGAAAATACCTTGAACTCTTTGGTGTGAATCTTACTTGATACCCTAAATTCAGGTAAGACTTGAAGAAACACATCATCATCATTACCTCTGTCAACACCATTCTCCACGCTACTTTTTTTGGGGATTAATAAACCAGTTACCTCCCATATTTTGGGAATAACTCTTTGATATCCGCCCTGTTCTTCATTAAAAATAGTAGCATCCACAAAATCCTCGGGATCTTCTTCTTGATCCTCTTATGGATTGGATCACCATTAAAGCTATGATCACTCACTTCTTTTGCAGCACCCAAATCTTCATCCCAGTACTTGTCAAAGACTGGTGGTGAGTCCCAGTCCACGACATGCTGGTCTTAAGAACTATTTGATGAGAATAAAGTTTCTTCATGCTTGTCATGAGATGGACTTCCATAACACCCTGGGATGTCAACCTTGAGACCGGTTTCCCACCTCCTACTATCCTTATCCATATGATAAACTACGTCTCTCCTTGGAGCTTGATCATGGAAGGGATTTATGGATTCCTCATCTACCTCGATCTCATCCTCTTGAGAAAGGGCTTCCATCTGCACCAAACGCAGAGCTTCGACCAATCTCCTCAGATTTGCAATATCTTATTGTGAACTAGCATCAAAGGCTTCTACTGTTGTTGGTTTTCATCATCTTCCTCTTCGCAGAGGCATGGTTGTTGATCTAGGGAACACAAATCAATGCTAAAGTATTGTTCGTACAGTGTTACAATACTGTTGGTGTAGTGCTACAATATTATCCGTACTGTGCTACTATATCATGCATACTACAGTACCGTACAAATCATCGGGATCTGATACCAACCTGACGTAGACCTAGTAGCTTAGATCTAGGGTTTAGCAAAGAAGAAGATAGGGAAGATCCAAAATCAGAGAAAGATTAAAAAACTGGAGATAAAAGAAGGAGTATTTGTTGTTTAAAGGTTTTGAATAAAGTCTATAACAAGATGCTTCATTATACTTGAGCTCTTATAAAAGAAACCCTAAACAAGACTTCATCGTGGTCACCCTACTACTCTAATCATGGCCATTTATTATAAAAGACTTTAAGTGAATAAAAAGACATAAAAGACTATAGAAATCACTACTTATGCCCTAAAGTGAATAGAACGGCTCAAGAAATAAATAAATGGCATAAAAAGGCAGATTCAAGAACTAGTTTGCCCTTTTGTGGTTGCTCTTGTAAACTTTACACTCGTCTCTCTTATCTAGATACTTGAGAGCATTATTCTGAGCTGCATCAGTTCATTTTAATTTGCCTCAAATTCGTGATGGATTAGTGAACTTTAGCATATATAAATTCGTCAGCAAATTGTAGATAATCAGATTGGGAGGGAAAGACTGATGCCCAGACATAACATAACATTATTTAATTATGGAAAAAAGTGATAACTAGAGTCTATATTTTGATGTTTGAGACAATCTAAGATATGGTATCCTAACCTTTTAAGTTTGTTAATCCGTCATTAAAAAAAAAAAGAAAAGAAGTAAAACTGGCAATCTTATATAAAAATTTAGTAATAGAAAAACCCATAAATATGTTAAAATTATTGAAAATTATTGACTCTAACAATGGCCATCTTAATGCATGGGCCAGATTTTGTCTGTTTAAAGCTGAACTACGAATACATGAATAATCTGCTCGCAAAAAGACTTAATTATTGCACACTGTTCAATTCATTTTGTATGTGCTGTGACTTCGCAGTTAGAGACTCTTTTAGTGGCTGGATCTTTTGCTTTTGCAATTCCCATTTAATCTTATGCAAGCGAGATATGTTTTAATTCTTCCCCCCCCCCTATGTTCAGATATGGGATAACATGATCATTGAAACTGCTATCAAGGACTATTATGATTCAGACCTTTTACTTATGATTCAAAGCATGGAAAGGAATATTACAGTATGTCTTCTATCCTTTTACTTGTCGGATTTAAAACTGTGGAAAATCAGAAATACGCAGTTAGCACATTCATTTAGTTTGACATTGTCTTCAGTCTTTTGCTTTTTGCTGTTCTCTTTTTGTTTTAGTAGGTAGTGTAGATTGAGATTGTTAATTTGAAACTGTTCACCTTACATGGAAATATACTTTTTAATCACTGAGAGAACTTCAATCTAGTTGATTTGAGCATGTTCATGGGATGTATGGAATTTATGAAACATGCTTCATATTATAGCATATTTTGCTTGAACTTGTGATGCAGCTCTGCACTGGTTAAATAAGAAATAAGATATCGAAGCTCAACTTCGTCCTGAATTCTCTACACAGACCCCTAGTTATAATAGAAGATGTTACTTAGAGCCCAAGAAATCCTAATTTTAATTGAAATAGAAGCCCTAGTTAAACTGAAATTCGTAATGGCATTTTTATTCCATGATAAAACAAAACATTTCTTAAGCATTCTAACTACTTAAACAACTTCCTAATTTCTACAAATATAAAGAGAATCTACAAATATAAAGAGAACCTTAGAATCCCTAAAAAACTTAAAACCCCCAAAAATCCTAAGATTAAAATAAAAATATACATCATTTGAAATTAACGAAAAATTAAAATAATAATAACTTTGTCGTGCATCAGACTCCCTTGGTTGGAGAAAACTCGTCCTTGAGTTTTGAAGTTGGCTAAGATGAGTTCAGCATCAAAATCTTCAACCTTCTTCTTTTTTGTTGGCTCAAATGTTATTTGTGGTGGTAAGAAATCCTCAAGAAATGGATTCTAATATGTATATTAAGGTGACACAAATTTATCAAATTTGACTATCCTTGACCTCGCATTAAAAATTGTGTCGAAACTTCAAACTGAGTTTTCCATCCTTTAGACTCTTTCTCAACATCTATTTCATTACTCTCTGAACCTAGGGCTATAATTTGTGGTTTTTGAGTTGACCATACTTTCGTTGTGATAGTTTGATTCCAATGCTATAAATCTCTTGATTGCTCCACCTCTTCGGTATCCTTGAGATAGTCAATGGCCTTGATTTTGATCAGTCCCCCTCTGCAATTCTCTTCATATTCTTCACGAGCAAGATGCCTTATGAAATATCTTTAGCTTCATTTGGAACCTTTTCATAGACCAGATCTCCTAAGAGATCTTGTTGTTGTGGATACCCTCAATCTACAACCTGCTGATTTTGGAAACAACTTGATGAAAATAAAGATTTTCCATGATATGCCTCCTCAATATCACAAACCAAATTGTACTTATAAGCAGCAGAATTACCGTTTCCATGGTTATGAGTCAAAATATGCTCGTCAAAATCATGAATGTTCGCTTCAAATCGAAAACCCTATAGTAATGTTCCCCAAGCCTGGCTCTTCTATCGCTCTCCTCTTCACTCAGCTCCTCACGTCGAGCATGGCGGTAAATATGATTGTATTGACATCTTCTTGGATGGAAAGATCACCATCTTGCTTGCATGTTGTTGTGTAAGCTACTAGACTTTCCTCATGAAATCTTCAAGCTCTTGATATCTGACATCACTGGGTAGGTCTACAAGAGCTCCCCTTCCATGATCCTTCTTGTTGCTATAAATTCACCGAAATCACAAACCCTAGGCAGAAAATCAGCAAATTCTTGCTGAAATTAGCAAGTTCTAGGCTGAAATTAGTAAACTCTGGGCTGAAATCACCATATTATTGTTTGGAGTCAGCAAACCCTTGCCTAAATTCAGCAAATCCTAGGCTTAATCAAAGATTCCCGCCCTTGCTAACCATGAGTCCTTGGCATTAGATAATTAAAAAAGGAAAATTGTTTCATGCGGGCTGGACCGCATGATTACATATGCGGTCCAAAAAGTGTAAGTAGGTATTCCATCTAAAACTAATGGAAACTAACGGTCCAAATGTTTTCTTACTAGAATTATTATTTCTAGTTTTTAAAATTTATTTATTTATCCATATTCATGATCTCCATGTTAGAGATTACATGTCCTTAAAAATTAAGTCCAAAAATCCATCTAAAAAATATATTTATTAAGAGGCCCACATTTCTACATATGCGGGCTTGACCGCATAGAAACCAAGTCCATTAAAAAATCTATTGATTGGAGAATCAAAGATGAAACTTACAAGCTAGGCTTCAATGGCTCTGCACTTTATTAAACCAAAATAAGATATCCAAACTCAACTCTTTATCTCAAATTCTCTACGTAGACCCTTATTTATAATAAAAGACCTTACTAGAGCCCAATAAATCCTAATTATAATTGAAATAGAGATCCTAATTCAAACAAAATTCATAATGATATTTTTACTCTTTAAAACAAAATATTCTATAAGCACTCTAACTACTTTTCTAAGCTGCTCCTAAATTCCTAACAATATATTAAAAAAATTCTAGAATCCCTAAAACAACTTAAACCCTAAAATTAAATCTTAGAACTAAAATTAAAATATAAATCGTTTGATGTTATATAAAAATTAAAATAAGAATAGTTTCGTCATGCATCAACTTGCTGTTGAATAGAATATATGGTTCCATTCACAGTTACTGGAATCTCTCACCCACTGTCACGATTCTGATTTGGAATTCTTGATTATGCGATTTTGGCAAGGAATCTTCACGGAATCCATTTTCGTGAAGTCAGGAATCTCGATTCCTTACTTTAATAATCTTGATTCCAACATTATTATATTGTTTTTAATATTTATTGATTCTCGATTCCGCAATTGTTGAACTAGACTCCATATATAATGACAATCCTCAGTCAAACTAGAAACACAAACATAGGGCCATGAACTACAAAATAAATAATTCAGAACCTATAAGAACCATCAAATTAGAAACTCGATTCCAAAGATATAGAAATCTCGATTCCATATATATGAAAGAATCTTGATTCCATACGGTATGGTTCCAAATAGGTTAGAAACTCGATTCCAAAGAGGAAAAAATTAAAGGAATGACTGTAGAATTCCAGACTATAAATTAAAGAAGTTTCTTTCTTTTATTTTATTAATTGATGGAAATTTTACTTACAGATGCCACATTCCAAAAATAGAGCTACTACAATCTAGGATCTTTAAACCTTACTGCCAAAATAAATTTTATTGAAACTGAATACAAACTAACAACCTTAGGAATAAAATAATATAAAAACGACATAAAATAAAATTAAATAACTCAGGGAAGACTTACTGAGTTTTTGCATAGGGTTACTCCCTTAAGGCTTAGCACAACCACATTCAATCACTTGACTAATGCCGCACTTAATTATGGAGACTCCTGAAACCACCAATCTAAAATTGGGAAGCTCCTCTAAACCACCATTGTCTAAAGTTTATTGTGTAGAGAGCAAAGGGGTCACAATTAGGGTTTCACAAAAGCCCTTTTTCAACCTCGAGGAATATCAAAATATGGCACCTCCTGAAGCCTTATCCTAGGGCTGGGTGTGCCCCTTTCTTCTATCTCTTCTTGGTAGATGCATGCCACCCCAACACTTGGGGTTGGTGTGCCACCTTAGAAGGAGAGGAAGATAAAAAGAAGCTTAGAGAGAGAGAGAGAGGTGAGGCATGGAGGAGAGAGAGGGATCTCAGATGTGGAGAAGGTGCTCGGGGGGTGAGGGGTTTTTCTTTTATATGCCTCTAGTGCCCTAGAGTGATGTCATCAGATATGGATTGAATAGGTAATCTGTGGAGCGAGAAAGATAATTAATCACATGCATTCATCTCTAAGATCAGCTATCATGATCTAGAGTGAATATTTAGGAACCTTATCCCCTGAGATTTGACACATTATCCACTTCTATCTTTATCTAGGCATATGACCAATTAAAACATATCTTCTAGAACTATCTAGAATAATTTGGGATCTATAATTCCTTTTCTCTCACAAAGAGATAATTAGGAATTCGCGTAATTTAAACTTGGTCATAAGCTTGATCAAATAATAATAATATCCAATAAAAAATTTCACTATGAAAATATTTTAGGATAACTCAAAATATAATTTATTTTAAATAAAACACAATTTAAAAAAAAAGCCCCAAATAATGAGGGTTGGGGCCTATGGGGTGTGTGGCCCACGTGGGCTCCAAATGTGTGGGGGCTGGGTCCTTAGCCCCCCCATGTGTGTCCCACCTACTTAACACAATATTTCTAAAATGTCCTTTGATTTGGAAAATTTCAGAAATACCCTTTAAGGGTTTTTTATGCATTTGAAAACAGTTTTAAAAATTATGAAAAATTCCCAAAAATTATAGAAACATAATAATTGAAATCAATATTTTTGAGGTCCTTAAAAAAAAATTAAAACATCCAGAAATACTTAATAGAAGTAGATTGATACCTAAGGAGTAAAAAAAATAGTGAATGTCAAGGCACTCCACTCGTGCTAGGATCCATGATCTTCTACTGTCTTTTCAAACCAACAGAACAAGGCTCATGACCCACAGTCAAGTGGTTAAGTGCAGGGGCTCATAATTAGCCCATCAAAGCTGCCCAATAAACAATGGAACCATAGTCCTCGTAGGTTCCTCCTTTAAGAGCAAGTCCAAATGCACATATCACTATAGTGCAAGGGGGCTCTCTATGCACCTGTACATGTGTCCCTCTATACAAGTTTGCTTCTCAAGATGCGGCCATCCTATGGACATGCCATGCTGAAGTTTTGTAGAGGATTTGGCACTCCCACTCACAGGCCTATTTTTACACATAGGATACCACACAGCTCTCCTGGCCTACAAACAACGTCTTTAGGTATATCTTAGACTTCGACAAGAGATTACCCTCTATAAACCCTCAACGTTAGGGCCTATGCCCAAGAGGAAAGGGTTTTGGACATGACTTGGGCAATAAACGGCCCGGCCCTATGTTAGTTCAAACACATACACTTCGACAAGAATCTTGATTTCATGTTATATGTAGGGATTTCGAATCTATTTGGGTCAAATATGAATTCTTATAAAGTAGGAATCTCATTTTCCACAATTCCCTTTCTACGCAAGTCGATTCCTAAAACATGAATGTTCTAGACAATCGCAATTCTATGATTCTGTTTCTTAAAATGATTCAGAATCTTAGGCGTTTGCAACAACTATGGTTCTATTATTATTTTGCAGTGGCTAAATTAAGCATACACTCCATGAGTTTGAAGAGGAGGTCAAAGTCTCTGTCATCTATATTCTTATTGGTACAATTTCTGAACTAGTTACCACATGGGCATGCATGTTCACGGATCCCTGAATTCCATGGGCTATTTTATGAGTATGTGTGCGCTTTTGTGTGTATGTGTGTGTGTGTGTGTGTGTGTGTGTGTGTGAGAGAGAGAGAGAGAGAGAGAGAGAGAGAGAGAGAGAGAGAGAGAGAGAATAAGATTTAGTGTTAGGGTGATGTTGGTTTACTAGAAATATTTCATGGTTTGGCTTCTCACATTTCTTCTGACTAGGAGGACTGGTCTGCTGATATTGCTTCATGGAGAAACTGCAATTTTAATCAAATGGTTTGCCCAAATCCGTAAGTTCTAGAGTTTTATACTATCAATGAGTTGATCTTGCTTTCTTAAGGTACTGTTAATGCCACCATGCATGTGTCACATTGCAAATGAATGCATCCAGACCCACGTACACATAAACGTAACATCTGCATGCATGTGAACTCCATTGTATAAACGCAATTATGTGCATTAGTGTACTCCCATTTGATCTCATACCAATGAAAGCATATATTTAGATACATACTTGTGTAGAATATGCATATGTATTAAAAACTAAAATGCATGCTGAAATCCAGATATATGGATGTAGATGAATGCACATTTTGTCAAATTTCATACCATTATATGCATGCATATGTGCTTGCGTCCATGCAAACACAGAAAAATTGTATCCTGTTATTTCATGTGCAAATTTTGTTTAACTGCATCTACATTTATATTATTCAGAGTAGAAAAAAGTATCAAATTGCTTTCTGGAAGTAATTCTCTTCTGGTTTTAGTGGTAAGAGATGATTGGATGTTATTATCACATAACTTTTCAATGATGGAATTTGATGGGAGGAAATCTGAAATTTTTGTAAACTCATTTATTGTTCAAATATCCCTCATTCACTTCTGTCTTGTTATTAACTGGAATTTGTTGTGTTTTTTGAGACTGAATTTTTATTGAGATTCTTGGATGACCTTAACTTCATTATAAAAAAAAGTGTACAACTTGTTTCTGTTACACTGCTTAATGCATTATCCATTCCTTTATGGTAGGGTACTTTGTAGTATGTCATGACACATTTTTTTTTAAGGAGAAGCAACTTAAAGCTCTGGAGTGGAGAAAAACACCACGGTGCCTTTTATTTTTCTGTGTAGTTTTCTTAAATTTTATTTTATGTATTTCTTTTGTAATTTTTTCCATCTTCAGTTTGTCTAATACTGTGATTGTGTCCCAGACACTAGGTTAATAGGTGGGGATTCACTGCACAAATAACTAGCCATAACTGAAAACGATAGTTTCGGCCTGTTTTCTCAGGTATGCATCTGAAAGCATAAAGTTGGCATGCAAGTTCGCTTATAGGAATGCCACTCCTGGGACTACACTTAGAGGTACATACTCATTTGCTCTTACACTGACTGATAGCCTATATACAATCTAGTAGTCTTATATGACAGTTATATGAAGGAGGCAAGTGGTTTGAAGTTTGCATTAGCATGTTAGCCCATACGAGATATGCTTATATACCAAAAGAAATAAAATAACCATGTGGAACGAAGTATGAGGCCTGATCCTACATGAAACGTGTAGGGCACTACTCTCCAGTCCATGGCCTTCTTAGGTGGTGGAGATGAACTGTAACTCATTGTGTTGGACAATTGCAGAACTTTTGTGGAGTCACGCATCATCTCCATCATCCTTAGTAGGCAGCTGATAGTGGAGATTGGGGTCCGACACGTTTTATGTAGGACTGGCCCCATATGAGATTTTTTAAGAAAAATGGAAAATCTTTCTCCTTAGTCTTTGGTTTCTAACCTTCTCCAAGAACTTTGTCTTCCATCTTCCATTCTTTAAACGATCAATTAGAACAGAAGATCAGGCTAAAATATTCAATTTAACTGCCAATAGGGCTGGCAATGGTCCCGGTGGCCCAGCTCGGTCGGCCTGGACCTAAAAAGGTAGGGCCTGGGCCACAGTTTGCCAGTGCCAGTCTGGTTTGGGCCCTCTTTTTTTCTCAGTTTTTCTTTTATTTTTCCTTTATTTGTTAGTGGCCCTGCCCGGCTCGCCCTAACAGGGCCAGGACTGGCCCTATGGCGACAAGGGCTGGGCCAGGGCCAGGGCCAGGGCCAGGGCCAGGGCCAAGGCCTGCCCTACCGAGGCCCGGCCCATGGCCATCCTTAACTGCCAACTTATACTCACCCCTAAGATTAGTTTAGAATGCTTTGTTTTTCCAGCAAGTTTTAGTTCTTTTTCCATCAATTAAAGGATATAAATTGGAAATCAAGTTGTTTCTTGTTTCCTATTTCTTGTTGGGATTGTAATTGTGGGGCTTGAGATGTAGCGCTCCATGCTAGTATTTGCTGGAGCATAATCTAGGATGTGATGTTCATTTGATAAGAATTAGTTTGTTATTTTGTACAAACTATTCAAATGAAGGCACTTTAGTTAATGGAAGGGTTATAAAAAGGATTTCTTGGGTTGAGAATTTTGCAAATAGTTTATGGGCTGTACTGGTTTTTTGGTGTGTGAAAGTAAATAATCTGTACACCTTAAATATAACAGATTTTTCCATTTTTCAATCTCAAGAAATTACAAAAGGATATTTGACTTGACCTATTATTAGTATTATTTTTTAAACAAAGTCTGATTAAATGTATGCAAAAATTTCAATCTCAAGAAATTAGAAAAGGATATTTAGCTTATATTGCATGGTTGTCTCCCTTATTATTTCCCCTAACTTATTTTCATCTTTTATTTTTAAATAAGGTCTGATTAAATATATGCAAAAGTATGTCATGATGCATGTACCATACTGTTCAGTTTGATACATGTAACATCAGCTGTCCTTTGTCATCATTGATGGACAAGAATCATTAACATCAGCCATTGAGTGTCGACAATGAAGGCTGATAGTTAATATTTGAGGCTGTTACATGCAACATGATACAATTTGCCCAAATGTGATCTTTTTAGAATGTTGAAGTATACGTCTACAACGAAAATGTATTTCATAAGCTAATAAAACTGAAGTTCTAAAATGTGCAAGGAGTTTATAGAATCTAAGTGTATCTTTTAATTTTGAATTAGTATATTCCTTATTACAGGTTATTTTTGTAATTTCTTCTAGTTTTAATGTGGATGATTTCCCTATAATTGTTTGAAGGAAACAAAAACTGTAAAAAGCCTACACCTCAGCTGGAAGCCACTTAACCAGTTGACCTACCCAAGATCCAATGAACATCGATTGGTGCAAAGAGAGTTTGTGTGTGTATGTGTGAACTTCACAATTTGAAAGGTGCAAAGGGTGTTTATACTGTGCTTGTGTGGTGTGCACGCATGCGATGCGATGCTTTTCTGCCTCCCCCCGCCCTCTTCTCTCTCTGTTAACCTAACTATGGTGCTTCATGTCCTTGTTAAGGCCTTGACCGGTCACAACACTCATTACACCTGGTTTAGATGAGCGAGGCAAAGACCCTTTTGGGCGATGAAATTTTAGGGATTCATGAAATTTTAAGGACGCTGCTGTTTCTTTCATCTATCCATTTAAGTGGGCCAAAACGTCCCAGCTCGATGAATAGCAGCAGTAAGGGTGACGTTTGTGTAAGGCATCAACCTTAGACAATCAAAGTAAGATCACCTCACAACTATACATAACAACTTTGGTGCCGAAAGCTTTGTGATAGCAACGAAAATGTATTTCAATCCCTAATTATGAAATTTAAAGCTCTAAAAATGATGCAGATTGAGCAGATTTATAATAACTACAATGTTTAAAAATAAATTGTCTAGATATTGTGATACAAGATGTATATTTTTTATTATTTAAAACCTTTTTTGCCACATCCATACGTGTCTAGGTCAAGTGGTCAATATGAGAGTTTATAGCATCAAAATTAACTTTTTTTTGATGGATTTTTGATGTGTGCCTCACTTCGATTCCTTATATAATTTTATTTTATTTAAATTCTACATATAAACAAATGGTTGCAAGAATGCCTTCAATACCAGAAAGATCTTTTTTTTTTCAGCTACTCAAAAAAAAGAAAAAAAAAGAAGGTGCAGCATCTTAGGATGGGTAATCAAGATAGGCATTGGCTATTTCTTCGATAAAACAATTATAAGTCGATCTCCCCTTTTCCTGATTATTGTTATTCTATTGTACCATACATGGGACTTTTGTTGCTACACCTCTCAATAGGAAAAAGAGAGATGGAAATGTGGTTGTAAATTGTCGATTTGGGTTTCGTATGGTAAATTTATGCGTCATATTATTGTCGGTATCGTTATCCGTTCACGAATCTGAAACATGCTTTATCCTATTTCATTTCTTAAGTTGCACCTCTCTCTCTCTCTAACTATCTTTAAGGTTTCAGTTCTTAGGGCACAAATCTTTTCTTTAGCTCACCCAAATGAACATCAGTCTGTGTCATTTGGGCCCCCTAAACCCTGTAGATAAATGAAATCAGCCCCAATCCTATAATCGTTGAATTACCATAAGATTGCTAAGCATCTTAAAATCTCAGGCGATTTCTCCGTAAAGAGCAATGTGGGACCCATCCTATGCTTAAATACTTAGGAAAGCTACTTAACCCCCGGCTTAGTTGACTAACCTGGCATTTGTAGCCTGTGAATGTAATTAAGACCGGGGTTTGTAATTATACGCTTATACCCAAATATTTCTGACTTCCACATTCGTAAAACGAAGGGACAATCTCGATTGAAATTTTTGGTAATCTAGCACAAAAGTGCCTTTTATTTACAAACATGGTGAAAACAAAAATATTCCTTTTTTTTTACCCATGGTTGGCACAATGCTGTAGTGCTGAATTGATTAGTTCTTTTCTTAAGTTGGCTTGGTATTTCAAGTGCTAAACCGTCTTTCGTTCATTTTCCAAATTTATTTTACTCATTACTTATTGAACCCTCCAAATGCTAAACCAACATTGGTTCATTTTTAAATTTTTCTTGCTCTAGATGCAAAGAAAAAGAGTGCCAAGGGATTTGGTGTGAAAGAAGTAAATGTTTCTATACGTCCCCTATTGCATAGAAGATGTATGCTTTCTCTATCTAGTTGTTCAATTTACCCTCAAAGTATTTTTTTTTAATTTTTTCTATGAATCACTAAAAAAGTTGACTCGGTGGAACTCACTTAGCTGACTCGAGATGCTGTGAGCTGGCTCATTCCGGTCCATGTTAGAAGCATTTGGCTGAGTCTTTAGAGCACGATAAGGAACTATACTAAACCTGTAATATATAGTCCTTGATTTATGGGAAACAACATGCACATCATTACTTTTTCTAATCTTTTTCTTATTCTGTGTGACTCTGTAGACGAGTACTTTGTCTCTCGCCTACCGATTGTGGAGAAGAGACTGGCCCAAGGTGGGGTCCGCTTGGCTGCAACCCTCAATCGGATCTTCACTGTCCAATCCATCAAACTACCAATCTCGTAAAACCCTTAATTTCCCTATAAACGTAGTTCAGGTGATCAGGACTTTCAATGGGTTTGCCCACACGCTACAACTATGCACACCTAACAGTCGACCTTGCTATTTACACAAGTCTTCTAAGACAAGAAACACTAGGGAATAAGAAATATATTCCTAGTTTTATGTCCTTTTATTACTATATGTATATATATTACTAGCCTTGAACGTTTGAAACTCTTCAGTTGTAACAGACTTGATGACTTGCACTCAATGAAGAACTGAGCTTTCAATGGAGAGTTATCTTGTAAATGAAATAATTGACACAATGGAACCTTGGAAACTGTTTCTTCGCTTCTTGTATATAAATGATGCTATGGAGGTGCTTTTCGCGTTTTATTGTTGGTGGTGCAATAATGGGTGGGATTAGAGTTTTCTCGCAGGAATTCTTGTTATTGATGACGCTTCTCGTTTATGTGGCGCCTGGGGCTCACTCCTGGAGCAAAGAAGGTCATGTTATGACTTGCCGGATCGCGCAGGTTCTCTCTCTCTCTCTCACAGACACAACCCTACTAATGCTACTTTATGTTAGCAGCATTTAGTGTCACATCATGATAGGCAGCATCTCTTTCTCTTTGTTGCATTGTATGCAGCTCTTTGTCCTAACTCGTTTTGCAGTTTCAAAACTAACAATTGTGATTAAGGATTCATTTAAGCTTATGAGAGTACCAACGCATAGATTTTAATTAACTTGGCTTGTGTTTCATAATCTTAATTAAGGGACAAGAATACTGTTATATTTTATTAGTGGCATTCATTCGAAATATATTTTCTTTACTTAAAATGTATCGTTTTGTTAATTATTAATTCTTCTCAATACTCAATTTGCTTTAGAGACTTTATTTTGTGGCTTGTCTTTTGGCTCACTGATATGGCATGCAAAGTCTCGTGGATACGATGCTATGTCCGAATCTGGACCGAGTGGTGTTGATTTCTTGCTCGTGTGCCCGTCATTTTCCAGGCTCTTTTGGACCCTAAAGCAGCTGATGCAGTTCAGAATTTGCTGCCAGATTATGTCAATGGAGACCTCTCAGCTCTCTGCACATGGCCAGATCAGATTAGGCACTGGTATAAGTACAGATGGACCAGCTCCCTGCACTTCATTGACACCCCAGATGAGTCTTGTAGCTTTGAATATTCAAGTAATTTCTTTTCTAACTTCTGCATTTATTTGTTCTTTCCTTTTTAAACCATTAGTCACTTCATTCGTTCATTTCTCTTGGGGTAAATCTCAGTTTTTACCCCTTGATTTTATCTTCTCATCGTAGCATAGCATGCTTTTTTTCTTTTTTTTTTTCTTAATCATCTTCATTCAACCATAAAATATGCAGATTCTCTCTCTCTCTCTCTCTCTCGATATATATATATATATATTTTTCTTCTTCTTTTGGCACAGGAAATTTGCAGCATCTCAAATTTTAGTATGTTTATTATTACTAGTGCCATCATCGTCATCATCACTGTTATCGTAACTAGCTCCGTTATAGGTCAGAGTCTCATAATCTTACTCAAGCCAAACATTGCTGAGCCCGTGGAATTCTCTGTTGGTTTTGTAGGGGATTGCCATGACCAGCATGGAAAGAAGAACATGTGCGTGGCCGGTGCCATCCAGAACTTTACGTCTCAGCTAGCTCACTACAAAGAGGGATCCTCTGATCGCCGACGTATGAATTTTGCTTCAGTCTTCAAGATCTGATTTCTTTCTTTTGTCTATATGGAAAATATCTAATTTCAGTGTTCCATTTACCAAGCACTTCATTTCTTCCCTTTTTCTTTTCGTTATAATTTTTACAGGTGACTAAATCTTCTATTTTCCTGTTTTACAGATAATATGACGGAAGCCCTTTTGTTTTTATCCCATTTCATGGGAGATGTCCATCAGGTCTTCTTCAAGCCACAGCTGCATAAGTTGTTTTCTTGCTTCTGATTATAGGGTTAGTTGTTTTCTTTTTTGTAATTTGCTTTAATTGTTGCCAATTTATTCATTCTTGCAGCCTTTACATGTTGGGTTTACAAGCGATGAAGGTGGAAACACTATCGAATTGCGTTGGTTCAAACACAAATCTAATCTGCATCATGTATGTAATCTATCCGATCCATCTGATTTAAACTATATAACATTCCTGGTTTTAGCTTCGATGTCAACCTACACTGAAATGGAGCTGAAGTTTCGCAAAACTTTTGTTCCTGAGACCCCTGGTGCTATCCTTTTCTTCTACAGGTATGGGACAGGGAGATAATACTCACTGCAATTAAGGAGCTTTATGACAAAGACATGGAACTCTTCCAAGAAAGCATTCAGAAAAATATCACTGATGTGTGTAGTACATTTCTTAACAATGTTTTCAATTTATTTCTAAACGAAAAATAGACTCTAATAATATGGGATACCATAGTTGAATGGGGATATCGCTGTTCAATGGAATTACAGAGAGAGAGAGGATTCCGATGACGGATCCAACTCTCTCGGAACCACCACATCATTACATTGGACAGAGATGACCCAAATGCACAACAGTTTTCCATTGTCCTTGCATGGAGTATACCGTTTTTTCCTTTTTTTTGGGCAAATAGCGTCATACTTTTTGTTGATGTAAGGAATTACATGAGCTTACAAGAAGGAAATTACATCACTAGACACCAATCACGGTAACGACGCACCACCTCGTGCAAGAGCATCAACTGCCTCATTGGATTCTCTATAAAAATGATGAAATGAAAAACTTAAAGATCTCACCAAATCTAGAACTTGAATCCAAAGAGATTTCAGTTGTCTAAGGGTTTTTTTCTTTCTTATTACACCACCTTATTACATTCAAGGAATTACCTTGGACAACACAAAAGACCCCCAATATTTTTTTCTACAAAGAGCCTAAGCCCCTGAAGAAGGGCTGCATATTCTGCAAAGTTGGCAGAGACAATACCAATGTGATCAGCATAGGAAAATGACATTGCCATTCTAGTCTCTCATAATGCCCCCAATACCCACTTGACTAGGGTTACCAAGTGAGTTTCCATCAAAATTCAGCTTAAAACAACCCTGAATAGGAGGAACCCAACGACCCTTAGGTCGACATCTAACAATGACATTTGTTTCTGAAACACCCAAAACTAGTACCAAAGTGTGTGACTAACATGAGCCACAACTCTGTCAAAGGGTAAAGCAATCCCTTCAAAGGTTATTCGATTTTGCTCTTACCACATCTCCCACATGATCGCACCTCTTAAGACTTTCCAAATCACTTTTCCGCCCTTAAGAAGGCATGGGAAAGCAAGTTCAGACACAATACCAAAAAACAGATCGAGGTAAAGCCAAAATCACCCTAATAAGCCCCAAATAGTTTTGCCATGAACAATGCACAAATAAGTGTGCTATTCATTCTTCATCACTTTTGCACATCAAGTAAATATTTGGTAGAAATTTTTCTCTCTTAATCAAATTATCAATAGTTAGGATCTTATGTTGAACTGCCAACCAAATAAAGACCTGTACCTTGTGGGGAATGGGCCACTTGCAAATATTTGCAATTTGAGGTAAAGACCAACACCATCGATCAATAAAAAGAAGTCTATAAATTGACTTCACACAAATACTGCCCTGATACCACCCCCCACCCTAACTCATCTTCCGTAATACAAGAGAGGTACACCTGCTCAAGCTCTGCCATCAAGCCGCTATATCTCAAATACATGTCCTCATCTATTGTATGGAAAATTGAAAATTTACTGACCAGACCACACTATTTCTTTTAACTTCAAAAAGATAAGCCGCCTTTGCATTAGAAGCAAAACCTAATTAAAGATTTCAGGATAGGTGATTTTTAAAAGCCTCTCTCTCTCTTAGCCATTTGTGATGCCAAAAGGATACCTGACTACCCATTCCAACACACCAGAGAAGATTCCTTACAAACGGCGGCTTGCATAAAAAAATCAAATTCCAATCCACGGACCATATATATCTAAACCATACTTTGCAGATACAGATGGTCTTTAAGCTGCAAACTACTCTACCACCATTTACATAATGCAACCTTATTAACCAGCCTTATTTTCTTAATTCCCAAACTACTTTTACCTTTCGTAGTACACACCTTATCTCACCGGATAAGATGGTATTTTAGATCCTCTCCATATGATCCCCATAAGAGGTTCCTCATCATAGTTTCGATTTTTATTGCAACTACAGTAGACATCTGTAAGAGAGATTTGATAAACTGAGAGATTTGCCAAACTTCAACTCAAAAGAGTAACTCTTCCTCTTAAAGAGAAATATTTGGATTTCCAAATATCTAATTTAAACTGAATCCTCTTAATCACCTTATCCCAAACCGAAATAGATAGCATAGAATAAAAAACCGACAACCCCATATAGGTAATTGGGAAAACATCTACCTTACAACCCAACAAACTCCTTCACCAAAGACACTCCACATCCCACACCAATTAAGGACGTCTTCCAAAATTTACCTTTATGCCCAATGCAACTTCACAACATCTAAAAAATCTTACCAACTTGTGCTGTGCCAGCCTCACAAAAATGAGTGTTTCATGAATATATTGCAGAAGCGACACAAATGGACCCTCATTAGCTACTTTGAAACCCACGAAATTTCCTCCTTTCAACATTTTGAAGCATGAGACTAAAACATTCCGTATAAATAGTAAACAAAAAATGTGATAATCATCTAGAAGCTCTAAAAAATCCATTTGTGCTACCATAAAAAATATTTGAGAAATTAGCTAAAGATTGGAGTATACTTTTCTGTAACCAATTTAAAATACTCACATTTTGAATGCATAGAAATTCTTACATTTTGTAATTAAACAGGGGGCATGGTTGGATGAACTATCGTTCTGGGAGGAGTGCCATGATCATTTCTCCTGCCCGAAAAAGTAAGTGCACCCCAAATGTCAACCCTTGAAAGCGAATTGAGTCGCTTAAAATCGAAACCACGCATTTTATCACACTTCACAAATCGTATAAAAATTCCAATAGAATCCGAGGGTTAGCAAGAAATTGATTGTAGTTTTATGTCTGATGCTAATCATGGTTATCCCCTCCTCTCTCTCTCTCTCCCCTAAAGATACGCTACAGAGAGTATAAGCATCGCCTGCAAATGGGGTTATAAAGATGTCACGCCTGGTGCAGTTCTTGCAGGTAAATCATCCAACACATCCAAATTCCGTATTCAGAGTGGTGATTAAACCAGTACGACTCGCATCGATCATCACCTTTTTGTTTCGTTTCTTTCGTACTGATTGTTTTTTTGATTTGTTTTGTAATTACACAGATGATTACTTTAGTTCGAGGCTGCCCATCATTGAGAAACGAATTGCTCAGGGCGGGGTCAGGTTGGCCATGACTCTGAACCGATTATTTGGTGAACACAACACCGGAAATATGGCAGCAACCTGAATTCCACCATGGAGAATGCTAATTCATGTCATTTTTTTCTGTATGATGGCACATAACTAATTGTTATTGCTGACAATCATCATTGTCCTTTTCCTGTTGACAATACAGTCAACAAATTATGGGATTGACAATCCTGTTCTAGTAAATGGTATGCAATGATCGTCACGAAAGCCGATTGGTGAACAAAAACTTACTTAATTCTACTAGTGAGCCTGCAGGAAATAGCTCAACAAGCTGAGAGATGAACTCTTACCAGAACATAATATACATTCATTCCCTTGGATGAAATCCTAGCTAGGATTGTTTTAAGGATCCCAATTTTTTGGGTGGAAGGGGGGGGGGGTAGGGGGGGAGGTTTATAACCTCAACCTACTAACAAACCTTAAAAAAGAAAATGATATGCATGCTGTATATGCCTGAAAAGATAATAACATCCTAAGATTGAACAATACCATCAAAATTATATCCAAGTACTTAGGTGCTTGAAATCTGACTTTTCCCCCCTAAAATTGATTATCTCATGATTCTAAAGTGGATCCAAGAACTTCATGTCAAAATCCTTTTAAGGTCTTAACCCCAAGGGGACACAAGCTCTTAAATGTAATCCTGTGCCCGAGAATCAACTGGAGCTTGAGATTGGATTGCTTCATGCAGCAATAAAACATGAAAGGTGGTTGTGATGTAGGGCTGCAATGCAGCGTCCAAGGTACTTCATCTGAGAAATCAAATGGTAAACCAGCATAGAAGTAATATCATGTATAA
Source organism: Amborella trichopoda (assembly GCF_054954075.1). Taxonomy (NCBI): domain Eukaryota; kingdom Viridiplantae; phylum Streptophyta; class Magnoliopsida; order Amborellales; family Amborellaceae; genus Amborella; species Amborella trichopoda. The sequence goes on from NC_142337.1 coordinate 51,177,564, forward strand.
TTGGTAGGATCTTCTCACAAACTAATAATTAATGTCACAGGAATCACCTTGGCCAAGGCACTCCTTTGGTGGAGGCGAGTTACTCTGGTGAGTTCAAGTGACTTGCCCGAGTACTTAATAGAGCAAAAAAGCCCAAGAAAATTTTAAAAAATAATAAAATACGAAAAATAAAATAAATGTAGTAAGCATAAAATAAAACCAAAATTACATTGGAAAGTCCAAATGAACTTAAAAAAGTATAGAAAAAATAGTTTAAAAAAATGATTTATGGTTGAGGAAATTTTAAAAAAGTCCAAACAAAGAAATTATAAAAATAGAGATTATGGCAAAACCAATATTCATCAAAAACATCCCACTTATATATAAAAAAAATTACATAATTTGCACCCATTTTTACTATTTTTAGGATTTTTTTTTAAATTTCTTGTATGTACCTCAACTTGTACAAATAATTTGAGGCTACTCGGCAACAAGTCCTGTATTTCTGCTTAATAATGGTTGAAAATTAGATAGAAAAGATCAAGGACCCCCAACATGTTTGTTGCCATGTCAAGAGATACATTATCGCTATTAAAGAAAAGTGACATAAAATAAATGTAGGGAAAAATCAATTAAAAGGCTAAATTATTTTTAACAAATTATTAAAAATGCCTAATTATTTTATTTAACATTAAGAGAGAACTTTTTAAGTTTCATTTCACTAAAGTACTTCTTGAAATATAATAATAAGCCTGCCCCAATTCAATCTTAGAGCCTTGGACCAGTAAAGCATTAGGTAATTTAGTCGCAGTTATTGGCAACTACAAAAATACACGGAAAGAGGTATCATGCATAATTGATAGGATCTTCTCACAAACTGATATTTTGATTCAAAATGAGGGAGAAAAGATTGTTACACTGATATTGGTTGGTTGAGGGCCGGTTTCTACTGACGCCAAACATGATTTCTACACAATTTTAACTAGCTACGACCTCTTCCCCACATGTTCGTTCACATGTTAAAGAGACAAATTGGTGCAATACAATAACGACAAATTTTTTTTTTAAGGGAAAATATTAACTAAAGGGTCAAATTACTTTAAAACATCATGGGAAATTTATGAAATGGTGTAGTTTGTATAAGGTGTCAACATTGCACAATCAAAGTAAGATGATGCCCATCCAAATTTGGTAGGAAGATGAATTTTGGTGCCGAAAATTTTAGGATACCTTGGAAATCTATTTTCACATTTACTTGTGAAATTTCAAACTCTAAAAATGGTGCAAATCGAACAAATCTAAAAACACCTGAAAATCTTAAAAATGGATGCCGGAAATTTTAGCAGATGCACTATTTTTACGATTTGAAATACTTTTATTTTTCCAATGTCGATACATCTCGAAGTCGAGATCATCAATTGGAATGCTCTCCAATAACCAGAACAACATTTTCAAAAGGACTCTTAAGGTGCTTTTACTTCTACAACACAAAATTGACACCTTATGTAAAAATTTCCTTTATCAAATTACCCATAAAAGAAACAATTGAACACTTTGCCCATATCTTTTAATTTCTTTTCAAAATACCCATAGAAAAACACATGGTCTTGTGTTTGAAAAGTTGCAACCAGTGTAGGAAAAATCAAACCGAAACGGTTAACTTGACATGGAGCCAGAAGTGGTTCAACCAGCCAAACTGGTAAACCGGCTGGTCCAATTAGACTAACCGGGCAAGTCCGGGGTGGTCAAAAAAGTGTTAAAAAATAAAAATACAAAATACAAAAAAATATAATAAAATATAAAAAATATATTTAAAGCATGATTAAACAAAACATATCCAAATGAAGTTGAAAATTAATGGAAAAAATGAATTTTTAAGAATCGGTTTGGGGCGAGAGGTATTTTTGAAATTTTCCAAAAAAGATTGAAAAATGTAAAAATAAGTATTAATAGCCTAAACAATTCCAATCTTTGCCAAAATGATCAAAACATTAAAAAAATATGCATTACAAACAAAATCCCTTATTTTTTTAGGATTTTATATAAATTTTTTTACATTTTGTTTAAAAATACCCGGTCGGTTCACCAAAACGGGCAGAAATCGAAACTGACCAATGGCCGGTTTCGATCTAACCGGGCAGCTAGAATTTGAACTGCCCGATTTTTCCTAAACTGGTTGCAAGTGAGCAAAATGTTAAATGCTCAAATTTCTAATAGGTATAGGATAAATTGCCTAAAAATCATTAAAGGCGTCGAATCATTCTTTCTAGCATTAGGATGCAGCTTTTTAAGTTTGAATTAGCTCAGTTAGCCCTTAAAAAGTATAATAAAAAATGACCAAATGGCCTTGCTAAAGATTGTTATCCTGAACAAGCAAAAAGCATTTTTGTAGTTTAATCCCACTTCATTGACAAGAAAAAAATATAAAAAACCCTTAGCTATTTAGAGGTTTATAACCGAAAAAGTGAACTTTGCGTCGGTGACCTTGAACAACCCATTGTTCAAGGTTCCTAATCTCGAAGAAGAGCAAGTGGCCATTTTAAATATAATATTTTTTTAGGAAGTACACGAGTGAAAAAACCTCCAATGATATTGAGGTAATTTGCCCCTTTCATTAACATTTTCCTTGCAAATTTATTTTGCTCAAATTCTAGGTTTAAATCTATTTTAATACCCCTAAAGAGTCCATCTAAACAGATCCCAAATTAACAAGGAACAAAATGGTAGGAAAGATTTGATTTTCTATGATTATTCCACAAGAGAAACAGAATTTAGTAAATAATAAATTTTTTCTTCCAAAACTGCTCTACAATCTAAAGCATTCAACTTGCATTTCAAATAAATGCTCACCAGAAATTCAAATTGTATTTTAAATAAATGCTCACCAGAATGTGCGTATTTTCGAATTTCACTGAGAGTTATGCTGTCGCGAGCTGCCTCTCCCCTGAAAATGACCACCAGCCCTCCCTTGAAAACGTCCACCACCTCGCCTGAATGGTGGCCTCCTCCCCCCATCAGGCCTGGGAGGACTAAAATTAGTATTGCCACCTGCCAAAGGCTGCTGACCAAAAACAAACTGCTGCTGCTCATTATTATTCATAGACATCTGTTGTTGGTTTTGTTGTTGTAATAAGCCCATATTCTGGTGAACTCCACCACCCATCATCCCTGCCTGTAAAAAGTGCGCTTGATTGAACCCCATCTGACCATGCGTGTTTAATGAGCCGAGACCTGGAATTGGGGACCCTGACAGTAGCTGCATCCCCACCATCCAATTCCCATTCAGCAGTTGAGGCTGCTGCTGACCAGGTATGCCACCTGTCCAAACCCCATTGCCCGATGGTCCACATGATCCAGACCCTTGATGATAGTTATGAGGAGGATGATGATCAGGCTGCACACCTGTCATGACCATATTGGCCAGTGGCAGTGGCCCACCTGCCATGCTTGGACCCAACATATATGGGGGCCCCACTGTCACTTGTTGAAAGGGAGTTCCACCCATGCCAGTGATGCAGCCCAATGGGGGAGTGACAAATGGCGCTTGCATAGGGACTGCCACATGAGGAGGTGGGACTGCAGACCCTCGCTCAATCGCTGGTAGTCCTGCCTTTGCAAACCGCTCCTTTATATTGTCTTGGCACTTCTTCTGACCCCTCATTTCCTTGTTTTTGTTCTTCTTTCTATTACTATCGTTGTGGCAGTTGTGGTTGCTTTTGATCGTTTCACCTCTTCTCTTCATGTTTTGGTGGGATCTCTTATATTGCGCCTCCTTTTCATCATCGGAGAATTCCATCTCTTCTGAGTGCTCTTCATCATTCTCACCAGAGGCATCATAACCCTTCTTGTAAAGGTTTTGATCATTCAAGACATGGCCGGCGAATTCCACAACAAAGGAGACAGGGGTGCCTTGGCAGACATTGGAGGGGACTTCGTTGGGGGAGTTGTATCTGACTACATAGTAGGGGTTTTTAACAGGTCCAAAGATTTCGTCAATGAAACCAAGTGGGGAACGGGTGTCAGTTATCCAGAGTATGGAGCCCTCAGTAAGAGGGCTATGCTTTTCCAGGCCCTCCACTATAACTTTGGCATCTAGTATCTGCATGCACACACATATATGGATATGGTTAAATTTGGAAGATGGGTAGAGGCAACTCCACTACCGCACTTTGAATACACTGATACATGCAACTTTTCACACAAAGGTTTTTCTTTTTCTTTGTCCTTTTTTGTTTTGACATGTTAACAGTATAAGAATTCTAATTGTGGCTTAGCCACCCTGATCACCCTGGGCAAGAGCCCCTTCTTCACATAAAGACAACTCTAGAGATAAATATAAGACAGACAAATGCGCAGAGGTTTTCAGCGTAAGTGACATCTTATTTCATGAAAGTATTTCCTGATGCTGCTTTATAGGAAGACAAATGGCAAGTTCCATAATTTTTAAAAGTTGGCTGTCGTTGTGTTCCCTGATAGCCAACCAAAAAATAGTTGGGATAAGGTTCGGATGATGATGAAGAAAGTGATGGCTGTCATTGCATTCAATATGGTAAATGGAAATTTGGTTTTCTATGTTTATCCTTCAAATTGGTAACATCATCATTCATGTCAATAATAATTGATTTCATGAGAGGTAGCTCCATCCCATGTAACAAAAATCCAGTCAGGACAATCAGAAAACTTACTAAAGGAGATGTTGGAAGGGATCCCAGGTGGGCTACAGCCAAGAATCATTGATCAGAAGCCTAGATGTAATGAGCAACATATCTGGATTCAACGAAAACTTGATTGCCTTTATATTGAAAAGCCAAAAATAACAAAAGCAGAGAAACTCTAAAAAACTTCACCACATAGAGGTGCTCTTACAAACCATATTAGAAACGGAGGTGAATTCACTTGTGAGAGCCTGTGTCATGGAATAAGAACCCCTAATGCATAAAGGACTGCATTGCCCTGACAAGAGGATTCATGAGAACTATCCTGACCCAAATTTGTCGCATCATTTCCATGGAAAGAATGATCTCAATCACACACTTAAGGAGCATGGCAATTGATCCTCACCGTATGGTCTTTCTCTAACAATATTTCATCCTACAAAATATTAGTCCTATAAAAAACTAGGAATGATACAAAATATGGTCACGACTCGAAGAGCAATGTGCCTATTAGGGTAGCTTGTGTAGAGAGACACATACTTCTCGTCTCCCTATTGCTATTTGCACTAATTTTTTTCATGAAAAAGTTTACAGGGCAGCATAAAAACCCCTCCATAAAGGACACTGCCATAACTGCACAATATTCTTTTCTCTGTTTAATCAACATTAGTTTCATCACAAGGAAAAAAACCCCATTGATTTGATATCTTTTGTATGTTACATTTGCTTGCCCTTGGTGCAACTTGATGCAGTGTTACAGCAACATAAAATGGACCAGAGACTCGATTACTAGCATCGAAGTGAAAATTTTTACGCACTCAACTGTTAATCAGAAACTCTATTAGCTTCCAAACAACTTGACAAAACCTGAAACAGCTTGTAAAAAAGACATAAAAGAGAAGGAAAGGAGAACCAGGCAATATTGTATCTTTTTCATATAGATCAAATCTTAGAAGAAGAAAACATGATGTTTGTCAATGGTCTTGTATAGAACCTTGAACAAGAGAAATATTTTGCAGCCACAAACTGAAATGCTGAAAACTAAGGCAGATTAGTTCCAAGCTAAAAACCATCGCTAGTAGCAGACATTTTCCTGAAAGCCCTGTCATTCAATCACAGATGATTAGCTATGCAAAACTACAATTGCTACCCTAATACAGCAGATTTAGAGTTTCACAGTCATCTGCAACCAAATACTTCAAACAGAGGCTTGGGAAATAACATTAAGAACCACTCGTGTTCTTTTTTCGAATATGTAGAACCAAACATGTTTAAGTAAGGAAAACAATCGAACAAAACGCTTCCAAATCTAACAACAGGCATTCCACATCAAAGAAAAAACCCTTTCTGAAAAGCAGTCAACGATAAGTAATTGGGAACTAAAATGCATAAATGCGATTAAAAAACAGCACGTGTACAGACTATATTCTCTCAGTCATCAAAAACCAAATACTTCAATCAGAGGCTGAAGAAATAAGGTAAATAAAAGCTCATGTTTAATTAAAGAAAAGATGCACAAACTACTACTCTCTCTAAACAGAAGCATTCAACTGCAAGCCAAAAGTCCTCAAAACTAGCCACATATTCATTGCAAGGGACCATTTTAAAATATGGTATTAAGCAATTTTGAGATTTGCAATTCAACTTACAGATAAAACGATCCCCACAGGCAATGGGCGATGATGTGGTTCCAAGGCGACATCCACTGGAGGAACATGAGGGAGAATCTGAAGGAAAAAATTATTATGGGGTCAACTTAATGTGTAAAAAAAAAAACAAAAAAAACAAGCATCAAATAACCGAAACCCCAAAACAATGCTACCACCTCCAAGAAAAAACAAAAAGAAAACAATAAAATTGAGAAGCCAACTTAGCAAGAAAACAAGAAAGCAAAATACAAGATCATTGCACTATGCATGAGATGGAAGAATGACTATGGAGGAACCACAATGAGTCTTCCACCAGCTAGAACCTACACTTAGACCTAGATACAATTTTGTACCACATAAAGAGAAAAGGAAGATTCTCACATACCACATGACTTCCATGGCCGATCTTTGCGGAAAAATGAATCCATTATTCTTTTGATTGTTTAAAAATGAACCAATCAAAGATGGTACCGGACCAAAAAGGAAATATCTTGAGTTTCAATGAACAGACCATCAACTGGTAGTGCAAATACCACCCTTTTTTTTGCCATTCCAATGCATTTCCAAAACAGACTCGGCCGAGACTCGTTGAGACCCAGCAGACTAAACCTACCTGTCTTGAGCCAGGAGCCTTAACGAATCCTAACCCAAGTCCCAGGTTTCAAACACCGATATATAAGCATTGCCATTGAACACCTAGAGCTACAATGATCTACAACATTAAATATATACTCCCATCTAACCCCTACTGCTGTTCTATGTAATTCGTGAAATCAACTCTCAAAGGCTTGACAAAATTAAGGCTCATAATAAGTTAGAAGCAATACATATAGAAACCTGAGCAACCTATAATGCTTAAAGCTTCCACATAGGAGAAAAAAAAAAATATAAGTGGCCATTAGAATAGGAAATCCCTTACGAAGGTGGAAGGGCACATTCAATGTTTTGTGGCCGCAGTCCCCCTCTAGGCCACTCCAAATAAGAAACACGAAAAACGCTTTAGGATGTAAGGGAAACAAAACTATGAATACCTAAACACTAGAGCAAGTTGACAATGTTGCCCAAGGTCTCCATCCCCAGATCTTACTTTTATAGGCCGAGTAAGAGTTTTAAATTCTCACAGAAGCAGGGAGATAAAGAAAAAAACAAAATTGCTACAGGTCATATCCCTATCAATCAGAACGATAATACTCTCCAGACAAAATTAGCCAAATCTAAATTGCTAGTCCAACACTATGAATTCTCCTTCAATTTTTTATAGCTTTTCCAATTTGGTGTCTAAGCTTTACTAATTGAGTTAATGCATACATCATGATAAAAATCAAATTAAGGCATATATCATGAACAACCAGTAAATTTTAACAAAGATTGTCCTCCTCTAATAGTGAGAAATCAAGAGGCACACCTTGCAAGGCAGCGTTGATAACTTATAATGATCACATATTTGCTTATAGACCACAAATGTAATTCATATATGCGCATTAGATAAGTTGTGCTCCATTGAGCAGGCCCGAAAACTAGATTTGGCCATCAAACCAGAGTTGCAGTTCCAAAGGAGGAGGATGCAATTGCAAGTAAAAAGAGGCAAAGTGTAATATATGAGCGAGGGAGACAACAATTATGATATCATGGCATAACTCTGTGGATAGTGGGGGGGGGGGAAGAAACTACAAGAACAGAATGGACATTTGCTAAGGATATTTCATAATTAATTCTATCAAGGGTATCCTTCAAGGAAAAGTACACAATGAAACCATTTATCTTTGGTACCAGGTGGTCGCAATTAATCTTGACCATTGGATGTGAAATTAGATGGCTGCATTTATTCCATTGACCAAGCTCAAACTTCAAAAGAAATTTGTCCAACTTTGTGACACACCCAAGCTTATCAGACTTAACATCGGATGGTTATAAGTAATTGTGACCAAAGGTAAATGGTCTCATTGTATACAATCCCGTCATTCTAAAATACTTTTAAGTCACTTACTGTTTTTATCGGGTCCTCATTTTCATTCCTTAATTGACATAGACATTGGAAACATAAAGTTTTTCATTTAGAATGTTTGAGATCTTCATAATTTCTAAATTTTACTTTACTGGTTTTTCATACATATCAGATGAGTGAATTCAGTGCAAGCACAATGTGAAATTTTGTATAAGAGGACCAGTCACCCACTAAACCTATTACCAAAAAATTAAAAAATGCAATATAATGCTTATTAAAATGGAATAAACAAGAGCTTCCAAAATCAACAGAAAGAACACAACAAAACCAAAAAACAAAATAGCGTACATAGACTACAATGACAACTAGATCATCAATTTATTTTCCATAAAAAGGATGGCAAGAAAGTGGATATATGAAATTATCTGTTGAATAAATAAAAAACGTAGGCGTGAAATTACCGAGAGCTCGTTCTTGGACCTAATTGGCCCATTCACCTCTTCATCGCCGCTGCAAATATCATTTATTTCACCTTCTTCCATTTCTTCATTTCTTTTTCTCTTGCTATTATCATCTTCGTCATCATCATCAGTACTAGAAGAGGAAGGAGACGAGACATCATCAGTGCTAGAAGATGAAGAAGACGAGGAAGAAGAAGTATCTGAAGAATCATCCCTGCTCGATTCCTCAGACTCGCTATCTGCGCATTTATCATCTATATGCTCTGGTTTTAGGGAGACCGAATCCTTATTAATCAATACACCAGCATTTTCCAGTCCATTTTCAGGAAACCCATCTGTCTCTTCTTTTCTCGAAACAGTACAGGAATCATTAGCTTCAATTCCTGGAACCCCAGAATCGTTGGACCCTATTTCTCTATTGCAACACAAACTAACCTTCTCCATATCCTTCTCCAAATCGCCAAAAATGGGTTCGACTAAATTTAGCTGCTCTGCATCAGTTACCACTTCCTTAGACCCCCCAACTTCAAACTTAGCCAAACCAGGCTCCTTCAAATTCGATTCTTCCCCATTTCTAGTCGGGGTTTCTTCAGTGGACATGTCTGAGATATCTGGTTCGAGAATCCACTCTTTTATGACGTCGAAATCCGCGAAAGGCTCTGTAAAAGTGGGAGAAGAAGGGTTTAAGCATGTGGGTTCTGGTAAACAGAGCTTGGCTTGGTCTTTCCTAAGGTCTCTAATGGCGGAGTCGAGGCCCACCATTGTCAGAGAGGTGAGCGGAACAGTTCATGGTAGGCATTCTAGAGCGAGAAAACAAGTGATTATATTCGGAAAGTTGCGCTGAAATTAAGGAGGGAGACGCTTAAACCCTAAAAAGTTTCCAGGGTTCGAGTTAGGGTTTATACCCCATATCCGATGAAGGAGCCACGATACAATTTTGAACTGTAAGAAAACTAGCGACGGACACGTGTTCGGCACGTACGAGAGTGCAGTCATAGGAACAATTTCTATTTATTTTTTATTTTTTAACTAGTAACTTGTGCATTAGAGGCAGGGTATTATTATTTTTTTAAAAAAAAGTTTGAGTTTTGATTGTGTACTTTTAACTAAGGGAATAAACACTTAATTCATCTAGTGTTTGAAAGTTTGATGATCGGAATTAGCATTATTTTTAATTTCTAAGGAACCATTCGATTACGTCCCAACTGGCCTAGATTTTATTTGTGATTTTTATAAAAAAAGAAAAAAGAAAAAAAAGATCAATGGGAGGCCTACTGATCCATGTCGGTCCCCTATATTGGCAGTTCACCTGGCTATTCCGGGTTTCAATTGCTTTGCCCTGGTATCCTTTAAGAAATAAGAATAAAATTTTGTTAAAGAAAATTAAAAAAATAACGTCATAAAGTTATAATTAATAACAGAAAAAATATCTCAGTACATCCTAATTTGGTGTATCATTATCCAATAGACCTATAAGTTTGAAAACTATTAGATTGAATTAGCTTTTCAAAAAATCTATCTTTTAACCCCCAAACCCCCTCTCTATCATGGTTCCATCGTTTTTGTGGATTCTGTCTCATGTATGAAGCTAATATAATTCTTAAAAATATTAATATGAAAAATTACAATCTTGGAATATGAGTATTTGCAAATTCAGAAGGGCAATTTGCGTACGGATGCATCCGTAGGTGTAGAGATAAGGTGCACCTTCAAATTTTATCATGGTATATAATTTTGATGTAAAATGCTTTTAGGATTATCTCAAAATCTATTTTTATATCTAATTATAAAGTTTTAAATTTAAAAAAAAGTTAAAATCAAGTAGATCCATAAACATATGAAAATCTTGAAAATGGATGGTGTAGATAACATGTTGTAAAAGGCACTATTTCTGAGATTTGAAATCTTTTTATTTTTCATAGTCATACATCTCCATGTCGAGATGATCAATCAAAGGGTTTTTCAACATTAAAACTACCTTTTCCGTTGGATTTTTTAGGGGCATCCGTAGTTCTACATTATAGGGTAGCACCATTATATAAACTTTTTGAATCTCATAAATGTGTGTTTATGGCTCCTTCATTAGAGGGGCTTATTCTTGCTGGTATGATCCTTGGGCCATGGAATTCTTTAACACCATGAGGAAAAAGGGGCGGGTCTCAAATGTGGAGATCACCTTTCGTATTATTAGATCTCTTGGTAAGATAGCTAGAACAAATGAGGTTCTCTGGCTCTTTGATGAACTTTGGAGAGGTGGTTTTCTTCCAATAACTAGTGTGATCAATGATATGCTCACTTGTTACCGGAGAAGGGAGACTGAATGATGCAATGCAATTGTTTGAGAGAATTACTGGATGGAACTTGTGGAAAACCTTACGTCTCAGATTATGGCATAAAATTACAGGGCTTTGTGGAAATGGGGACTTGTCAAAAGCTTTCTGATTTTTTCGAGAAATGCTTAATAACAAAGTGCCTCTGAGTGGCCCATTATATGGAATCATCATCAGGGGGCTCTTTACAACAAAGCCAATGATATAACAACACCATGTTGGATATAGTGATATCTAAAATCAACCACATAAGAAAATGTCATATAGACCCGGTTTTTATGTGGGCAAGTCCCCGCATATGTAGAAATGCAGGCCTCTTAATAAATCTTTGTTTGAGATGGATTTTAAGACTTAATTTTTAAAGACATGTAATCTCTAACATGGAGATCATGAATATAAATAAATAAATAAATAAATAAATAAATTTTAAAAACTAAAAATAATAATCTAGTAAGAAAACATCTGGACCGTTAGTTTCCATTATTTTTAGATGGAACACCTACTTGCATCCACCTTTAAGATCGATGCTTTACACTTTCTGGAACACATATGGTCTAGCCTGCATGAAACAATTTTTCATCTCATATGATGTGGGATTAGGATTGATAAGTTTCCTAAAGAAAATGGAAACCTAAAAAGATTAGGATTCTTGCGTATATCTCTTGGTTCTTGATATATATGTATTATCTATGGGAAGTTTCCTATTTATTGTGAATTCCTAATTTTATATATACGGAATGAAAGATGAAAGAATATGTGTGCCCTATTTGTGTCACCACATGAGAAATGTCTCTTCCTCTAGGGAGAATGGTAGGGGCCTCTTGTACATGAGAAACAAGGCCTCACCCTTAGGCAGAAATGAGCTTCCTAAGGAGAGAAACACCACGATGTGCCTCCTGTGGATTGAGAGGTTGGTTTATTGTAGAGAAGTAATTTCCATAGATATTATGGGTGGTTTTCTCTTTTAGTGAAAAATCTCAAGGCTTTATTCTTGAATAGTGGTTTAGTTGTGGAATAGAGATGAGATATTAGTGGGTGGTACTGGTCTGGAGAATAGAGTTGAAAGGGTTTGTTTGACCCAATTTTGTCGAGTCTTAAAGACGTAACTCTATGTCCCAAAATATATGATGCAACTTTCATTAGTATAATAAATTTCAGATTGTCGTGTCCGTAGATGTAGCCCTTTTGGGGTAAACCATGTAAATCTTTGTGATTTGTGGTGTTTGTTTTATGTTTTATTTTCCATATTATGGCTCGTACTCTCACCTATTTTGTTTTTAATTGGATAAGTACACGATCTTGATGGAATCCAACTTTTGCGATTCCTATTTCTGCATCTAAGACGACTATTAAATCCTAAAACACCAAACTCTCATTTCATCCAACTCCCATATTGATGAAAAAAAGTTGGGTGATCATAAATTCCATTACAAGTATCCCATATACATAAAAACACCATGAAAAAAATACCACAGAAGAGAGGATAACAGAGATAAGGGAAAAGAAGAGAGAAATTTTAGGGATGGATTCAGGAGTACATCAACAAGGTAAATCAAACCAGTTAAGGTGAGCTTTTGCTGCTTATATGTTTGTTTAGGCATCTCTCCAAAAGCCAACTCTATTCTAATAAGAAAAGAAGCATACTTCTCCACCATGACAAAAGAGGAAGGAGCTCATTCCCCTCCTCTAGACTGTACATTATTGCCACCAAGCGCTCTAGTAGAGGTGGTTAAGGACCTTTTCATGTATATTTATAGCTTGAAATCATATTAAATAATCTAGTTCATAGAATGGAGAAAGAAGTTTGAATGAGAGCATTAAAGCTAAGGTGGTAAAAACCCAAAAGTTTTGGCTGAAAGAGAGAAGATTGAGGGAGACCATTAGGGCTAGCATGAGAAATGATCCTAGAAATTTAAAGAGAGAAGGTTGAGAAAGGGTATAGAGAGAAGATTGAGGAAGAGAGAGAGAGAGAGAGAGAGAGAGAGAGAGAATTGCAATAAATTTTATTTTATTTTTCTTTTTTTCAAAAAGTGATGGGCAATCGAGAGACTTAGCTTTTATTTTTGGCCCCTTCAAAATTACCACTATCTGGATGAACACAGTGAAAGTGGCTGCAGCCCAATTTGAACAATTAGGGCTACAACCCTATGGAAACCGGGGTAGAGCCATCGGATTAAAAAGACTGCAAGGTAATATGCGATGGATAGTTAGAGATGGTCATTTGGTTGACTTTTGGGTTGACCCATGACTATCAAAGAGTTCTTTATAGGAGAAATACTGTGGAGGTTCACAAGACACTTGACAACCTGGCTAAGCCTAAGGCCTTAGATTATATACAAGGCACACTCCAAAGGTGGCCCCTTCCTACACCTACCTCATTCCCTCTCATTTGTGCATGGGAGGAAGTTTATTCTCATGTACTACCGCTCCATCCCTCTCAAGTTCAGTTGGTATGGATACACTTAGTTAATGGCAAGTTCTCAGTTGTCGGTGCTTGGGATCACATCAGGCAAAGTGCCCTGATTTAGCCAGCCTTTAAGGTCATTTGGAAAACCCCATCCCATCCTAGAGGGAAGTGGTTGTCCTCGCTTGCCTAGCACTTTTGACTCCCTACCATGACCCTCCTCCAATCTAGGGGCCTTCATTTGGTTACCATATGCCCCTCTTACCTTCAAGAGGAGGAATCCACTAACCATATTATCATGCAGTATGTGTTTTTATAGGTGTTATGGCAGTCCATTCTCTAGATGTTTGGCAAAAGTATATCACTCAAGCAAACCCCGACCATCATGATGACAAAAAAGCTCAAATTTCGTTTCAAATCCAAGGAGATGAAGAATATATGGCTCTCCATCTTCTCCACTATTGTTTGGTTCATATGGGCAGAGCACAATGCACGTATCTACGACGATCGAAGGTCTTCGAGGGAGCAAGTACTGGGGTGCATCACCCACTTCATCAACAAGCTTGCGGAGGGGAAGGGATGGTCCTTTCACCCATCAGAAGTCCACATCTCCACGAACCTCAGGCTTAGTTGGCATGTTGAACCCCCATCCACCTTGATCCAGATTGCATGGTCCTTCCCTCCCACGGAGCACTTGAAGCTTAACACTGATGGCTCTTTCCTTGGTAATCCAGGCGTTGGGGGTTGTGGGGGGATCATCAGAAATGGCACGGGAGGTTTTGTAACAGCATTTTCCACCCCTCTCGGTCCCACGTCTAACAATGCAGCAGAATTTCATGCTTTGGATTGGGGCATCTTTTTGGCACAGGAGTTGGACTGCCGCCCACTCATCATTGGGAATGACTCTAAATTGTTAGTGGAATCGCTCGCCCACCATATCTCAGCCCCTTGGAGGCTGTGCACCCTGTTGCCCAATTGCAAGACAAAGCTCTTTTCCTTCATTGATCACCATTGGAATATATCACATGCCTTCCGGGAGGTGAATATGGTCGTTGATTGCCTGACAAAGAGTGGAGCATCTATGGCTCAAGCCATGGTATGGCAGGCCTATCCCCCAGATTTTGTAATTCCTTTCATTTTGCCGGACCTTGCCAACATCCCCCTAGAAAGGGCTGTGTAGTGCATGTATTTGTAACCATGCACATGTAATCTTTATTTTAATAGTATTAATAAACACTAAAAAACGGGTAGGGGCTTGTCATCCCCACTGATTTGCCCAACACAAAAAAAAAAAACTTATTGAAACTAGACCCTTATAATGTGTAACATATAATATAATATATATTTATATTGCATATTACTATATTATATTATATTATATATTATTAATGTACAATTTTATAATATATAATAAAGCATATATTAATAAAATAAATTAAAAATACATTAAATTATATATTATATTATTGTGTATTTATATATATTATTAATATCTTTATTATATTATATATTTATATATAATATAATAAATATAATAATAATATATAATATATTGTATTATACAATATATTTTGTTTATGTAATAGATATTTACAATACAATATATATTACATAATTTTTTATATCTAATATAAAAATACTATTTAAAATAAATATAACTATATATTATTAGTTATAATATTTAAGTATTTATAAAATATATTTAAATACCAGCAAGTTATCAAACATATACAATTCATTGCACATTGCCTTTTAAACATGTTAACAAACATGGTAAAAAGAAAGTTTGCAAAAGTTTTTCCGGCAAAGTATTGTCATATGTAAATATATTTTATGGGGAATATATACGCCCCAACAAACGTGCCCTTAAAGATCATTCTGTATAATTTTAAAGTAATTGTCATTACTCTTTTTGCTTTTTTTTGACAATGTAATTGTTATTATTTCTAGTGCGTATTAGATGAGGAACAAGGAATGACGGGATAATTTTTACATGATCCCTCATCCTTTTACAATTGTTTTGCTTTACCTTTGAGTTTTTTCTTTTGTCTGCTTAGATTTTAAAGCTATTCGTTTGGCTTACTGAAAGCTATGCACGGTAAGGTTTAGTTGAATATAAAGAAGTTAAGGTGGTTTCCATGTTAAAATGTACATGTGACATAAGGTGCGTCTATGTGGTTCGGTATATGTAACCATTTTATACTTGTTATCGGTTATATAGACAGTAATTTGCATCAATATACGTAGCATTATACAGACTTCTTATTTGTTTTGTATGAATTAATATACACTGATATATGCAAATTCCATATGCATTGATACGTATAACGATATTTACACTTGTTATTAGAGTATATACACAATGATATATCCAATTATCACTGATATATGGACTGATTGTACAATTAATTGAGCTTCTTACTCAGATGACTTCAACCAAAGCATATTACACATTTCACTTGTCTATTACGATCTTCATGTATGTAACACATTTCTTTTGTATGCTCCTTTCCAAATGGTAGATTTCTTTATCACTTTGGCATTTGTAAATGTGATTCTTGGGGAGGACATGATTTCCTCTACATGATTTACACTTCAATAAATTACTTATCCTAATATATGTGCATTCTTTAAATTTAAAAACATTTGTGTTCATCAGCATTTGGTTTATTGAGTTTGGTTAGGATGCCACAAACAGAGTAGTTTGGAGCAGTCTTTCTCCCAATATCCCATAATAATACTTTGGCAAAAGTTTATATAAGGATGCAACCTTATAATGTAGAACTACGGATGCACCTCAAAAAGCCATCGGAAAAAGTAGTTTTAATGTTGAAAAACCCTTTGATTGATCATCTCGACATCAAGATGTATGACCATGAAAAATAAAAAGATTTTAAGTCTCTGATATAGTGCATTTTACAACATATTATCTACACCGTCCATTTTCAAGATATTCATATGTTTATAGATCTACTTGATTTTAACCATTTTTTAAATTTAAAATTTTATAATTAGATATAAAAATAGATTTTGAGATAATCCTAAGAACATTTTACATCAAAATTATATACCATGATAAAGTTGAAGATGCACCTTACCTGTGCAGCTATGGATGCATCCGTATGCCAACTGCACCCTAATACTTTTTCTAGATAGAAAACATGGTGATGAGAGATTGAGATGCATCTAACCTTGTTATGGCACATGAGAATCCATATATGCATACTTGTTCTTTCTTTCTTAGTTGTAATCTAAGTTAATTCTTGCAAGAATAGTATGGATATCTTATAGGAAAATTGTTTCACGAGTCGGGGGATGCATTTCTACATTTCGTCCCCTGAGGTATAAAACATCTATTTTAAAGGTCGATGCAAATGGGCAGTCCATCTAAAAATAGTTGCGTCCCGTGAGCTATACAGCATCTATTTTAAAGATCGATGTAAATGGGTGGTCCATCTAAAAACAATTGAAAATAACGGTTCAAATGTTTTCTTCATAAAATTATTATTTTTTTAAAATTTATTTATTTTTTCATATTCATGATCGCCATGTTAGAGATTATATATTATTAAAAATTAGGTCCAAAAATCCATTTCAAAAATTGATTTTTAAGAGGGCACTCATGCGTCCTATCTTATAAATGCTTATTGTAGGTGTAGTTTCTCTTTGATGTCACCATATTAGTTTCAAGAATTGTATCCTCTTAAGATTGTTTTACCTTTGGTACCAAAAAACGGTCACAATTACCTCCAGCTATCTTTTCACTTTATGTGTCATGTGGGTTGGTGCTCATCATTCTTTAAATTATTTGTATTCATCAGCATTTAGTTTATTGAGTTTTTGGTAGGAAGCAGGATTTTAGAAACCCAATTGTAGACCTTTCCTACCCTTGGAGATTAAATGGTTCACCTAAAATTGTTTTTTTGGAAGGCATTTTCATATGAAATTTTTTTACATCAATTAGTTATCAATTAGTATAGAAAGACGCATTAAGACCAATTCGTATTAGTATGAAAAGATGCACTAAGACCAATTCGTATGAAAATACTCACACACTTAATCACTTGAGAGAATTTTTTCATGTGAAAATGTTTTCTAACAAACAATTTCACGCGGACCAATTTTCCATGTGTTCTACACATAGACGTTTCCCACCCAGTTGTTTCGAGAGGAAGCCATCAGTAATATTTGCGATCCTTTTGCTGCAAATATCTCTATGAAAATTTAAATTATGTTATCTAATTATGTTGTCACCTAAAACATAGTATAGAATTTTTTTTGGCATAAAGTTGCAATGTTGTCCTCCTTTGGTTCAGCTTGTTCCACTTTTATGACTCTCTTTGTTGTAGTTGGTTATTTAGGGATTAGATAGCAGGTCAAACCAATGTTTAAAAATTTGATGATCCGATCTGAAATTGGACGATTCGAATTAAGTATAGTTCAGCCCGTCCCAAATCTAATGAAAAACAAGGCTAAAATTGCAATGTTGACATATTCCTCTGTCGTTCAGCTTGTTGCACTTTTATGCCTCACTGTGTTCTTTGTTCTCTCTTTGTTTCTTTGTTGTAGTTGGTTATTTAGAGATTAGATAGGTTTATGTCTCCCTTTGTTGCTTGTTGCACTTTTATGTCTCTCTTTGTTCTTTGTTGTAGTTGGTTTAGCTTGTAGCACTTTTATGTCTAGTTGGTTATTTAGGGATTAGATAGCTTTACGTCTATTTTTGTTGTAGTTGGTAAGTTTTCTACATTCTCCCTACAGCATAGAAGTTCTATCCTCTCTCGACCATCCAGCCGTTCAATTTTGATCAAGAGAGTCACTCATCGTTTAATCTTAAATCCAACGTCTCAAAGTATTTTATTTTTAATTTTTTTATACAAATTGTATGAATTTGAAATTTGGTACGTGCCATCTTCTCATTGGGACGCACCTATAAAAAATATTAAAAAATAATTTTTTGATAAAATATAATGATCCAAATACCCCTTGAAGCTTTTAAGGATATTTTGATTATTTTATTTTATTGAAAATATTTTTTTATAATTTTCGCTAGTGCCAGTTTAATAGAAGAAAGGACATCCAAATTTTGGTATCAAAACAGTTTAAAGAAAAAAATTAAAAACAAAATAGTGTAGACCATTCATAATGGACGGTTGGATAAAAAGGATAATAGAACTTCTATGCTATAAGGGAGCAAATAAACCTTTTCCTTTAGGGATTATTAGCAAAGAAACCTTTCGTTTTAGGGATTAGATAGTAATGTTTAAAAAATCAGTGATCCAATCCGATATTGGGTGATTCGAATTGGTATCCTTCAATCCGTCTCGGATCTAATGAAAAAATAGGCGATTTTTTTGTTTTTTTTTTAAAATATGGAATCGTTGTGCTCGCGTCACCAACGTGTCGAACAGATCCTTTCAACCGTTTCTCAAGAAATTTTATTTATTTTAAATATCCGTGGCCCCCGTGCATTGGGCTCAACGTTATAGGACGGCGATGCTTTTTCATTTCGAAAACAGTAATTTTTGGGGCCCACACGATGAAGCCACCTGTCAACCACCTAATTTATAAGCTTTTTGAGAGTTTACGTTCCCTCGATTTTATTGAAATGCGGATATCTTCACTATTTTTATTTACCTACGATATGGGATTAATCCTCTTTTGATATTTTATTGAAGCGCAAACATGCATGTGATAGTTATATAAAGTAGCCCCTATAATTTCTCTTAATCATATCACGTCCTCTGTGTATCTTCGGGTCAATTCACGCCCAATAATCATTATTCTATGTTCAAAGCTCATTAAATGTAGGGGTGGACATGGGTTGGGTTGGCGTCTCGGTCGACTTGGACCTTCACACGACCCAGACCTAACTTGGGTCTGGATCTAAAGCCGAACAAATTTTTTTTAAAAAAAGATATTGTAAAAGATATTTTAAAAGATATTTTTCAAATATATAGTTGGCTTGGTTGTGGTGGTTTTGGATGAGTAAAGCGAATCAATAAATATGTGATATTTTGATGTGATAGTAATTCTATTTTATACGAGAAATTATTTTTTAATTTTATAATATAGAAGTATTATCTAATAGTTGTAAATTATTTTGATGTAATATTGTAATACAATATTATAATTAATAATTATACATACATCCATACATGGAAACAACGTTTCAATATTAATCTATTTTTACAAAGTAACGAAAGTATATAATGCACCACTGCTAATTTTTTTTAGAAACCAAAAAAACATTGGTTTTAGAGATTTATAGTGATTTTTTGAAAAACTTTTGGGATAAAATTTATCGATTTGGTCGATTATCCGATCTGATCAACCGATTCTTCGATCCGACACGGGTATGGGTCGGACTGATTCGATTCAGCGATCCATGTTTTTTAAACCTTGGGTCAAGCTCATCGATTGGCCTCTCATTTTGATATATCACCTGAATCTGAAAAAAGCAAGACCAATACCAATTTTCTCATATTTTTTTGGTCTCTCACAGTCACAGATTCACAAAAGTTGTGCCAAATTTTGGTTTCTTCTTTTTATACATTACATGTTTGAATTCTTTTATTGGACATTTTCATATTTCAGATTTTGGTTGCACTTGCAAATGCTGTCCAATGCATAAGTAGTGGTGTTCCTGTCATAAACAAGAAATGATATTTTAAAAGGGAAAAATTTCTATGGTTCCCTACAGCCTAGAAGTTCTATCCTCTCCCTACCATCCAGCCGTTCAATTTTGATCAAGAGAGTCACTCGTCGTTTGATCTTAGATCCGACATCTCAAAGCATTTTACTTTTAGTTTTTTTTATACAAATTGTATGAATATGGAATTTGGTATGTGCTATCTTCTCATTGGGGCGCACCTATAAAAAATATTAAAAATAATTTTTCGATAAAATATAGTGACCACCCCTTGAAGCTTTTAGGGGTATTGTGGTCATTTTATTTTATTGAAAATATTTTTCTTTTTATATTTTTCGCTTGTGCCAGTTTAATAGAGGAATAGACGTTCAAAATTTGGTGTCAAAATAGTTTATAAAAAAAATTAAAAATAAAATAGTATAGAGACGTGACATTGTGATTAGGACAATCTTAGCCCTCCATTCAGAATGAACGGTTGGATAAGGGAGAGGATATAACTTCTATGCTGTAGGAAAAGCATAGAAAGCTTACCCATTTTAAAAAGTTTTATAATGTGGGATTTGAACTCCAACAACATTAAAATTTATTCTTTAGTACTAATTGGGAAGCCATTCGGGCATAACTTAAATTTGAGGTATTGTACAACCTACTTATACAAAACTCGCATCGCCCATAGGATGAGGCTGAGTTACCCAGTCGAGTTTGAGTGGCCTTTGTCAAGTCTCATAACAATACCGTTTACATCCTGATATTATATTTAGGAGATGGAAGATCATGACTTCTTGGGAGAGGCACTCTTTTTATTTTTTTTTGACATTTTATTTATTTTTATTTGCACAGAGGGAATAAAGTAACCTTTTTCTTTTTTCTTTTTCTCCTTATTTTTTCTTTTTTTCTTTTTTCTTTTTCTCCTTATTTGGATGAAGAAACATGGAACAATTGACAAATAGTGGATAAGCAATTTTTTTGGCCTTTTTTTTGTGGAATTTCTTGCATCTGGTTTTTTCTTAAATTTCTATCATTTTCTCTCATAGTTTCTCACAAAATCGGTCCGTAGGAATTGGAGGGGCCAGTCCTGTTGCTCCAAACCAGTGTTTAAGAAAATACCGAGTCGAATCGGACTCGCCCAGTTCGACTCGGGAATCGCCATGGACGGATCGAATCGACGAAAAAAACGGGAATCGTCCGGTTCTAGAGAGAACCGGACGATTCTGCACAGTGACTCGCCGATTTACTGTATGAAATCGGCGAGTCCCGTACAGTGAATCGACGAGTCCCGTACGGAATTTTTTTTTTTCTTTTGTAATCCATGATAGATTTTTTTGTAATACTTGATTGATTTTTTTGTAATCCATGATCGAATTGTATTTTTTTTTTTTTGTAATCCATGATCGAATTTTTTTTTTTTTTTTGTAACCCATGATAGAATTTTTTGTAATCCATGATCGATTTTTTTTTATTTTTTTGTAACCCATGATAGAATTTTTTGTAATCCATGATCGAATTTTTTGTAATCCATGATCGAAATGTTTGTTTTTTTTCATGTAATCCATGATCGAATTTTTTGTTTTTTTTTTTGTAACCCATGATAGAATTTTTTGTAATCCATGATCGAATGTTTTGTAATCCATGATCGAAATGTTTGTTTTTTTTTTGTAATCCATGATCGAAATGTTTGTTTTTTGTTTTTGTAATCCATGATCGAATTTTTTGTTTTTTTGTTTTTTTTGTAACCCATGATAGAGTTTTTTGTAATCCATGATTGAATTTTTTGTAATCTATGATCGAATTGTTTTTTTCTTTTTTTGTAATCCACGATCGAATTTTTTGTTTTTTTTTGTTTGTTTTTTTTTGTAATCCATGATCGAATTTTATGTAATCCATGATCGAATTTTTTGTAATCCATGATTGAATTTTTTGAAAATTTGTGATTTTTTTTTTTTAATCCATGATCGAATTTTTTTTTTGTAATCCATGATAGAATTTTTTTAAAATTTGTGATTTTTTTTTTTATAATCCATGATCGATTTTTTTTTGTAATCCATGATAGAATTTTTTGAAAATTTGTGATTTTTTTTTTTTAATCCATGATCAATTTTTTTGAAAATTTGTTAATTTTTTTTTTTAATCCATATTATTCAAAGAGAAAATGAGAGAGATGATGATTCTGAGGCCACCCTATCCCAGCCATATTATTCACATATCGAGTCCCAACAGCAACAACAGTGTAGGGATGAGCACGACCGTCCAGGTGAGCATGAAGGATGGACAAGCTTCGGGGATTTTAGATTGGGAACACAACAAAACACTAATACTCAAGGATTTGGGAATAGTCAGACGCCTGCTAATATCGATGATTCGTTTTTAGATCGAATCAATGAATTGTTAAACGAATTCAATCAATGGCACCAGCGTGACCAAGAAGAACAATAACGTCGTCTATCATTTTATTTTTAGATCGTATGTTACTAATTTTATGCTTTATTGTAGTCCATGTATGTTGATATACTTATTCCATGATAATTCTATGTTTATCCTTTTGTGTGATGTAAATTAAATGCTGAATGGCGGTTCATGCAGGGATAGAACATATCAATATTCACATATTCATTCAAAAACATGAAAATTCTTAATAGAGTACCCTCATTTCTTATTGAATTCCTAAAAAATAATATTTATAATGAATTTTAATAATTTTTTCGGATTTTTTTTAAGCTTTATTCTGACCGATTCACCCGATTCCCGATCTGGATCGCCGATTCGCCGATCCAGATCGATTTTTTGGGTGCCCGATCCGGGTCGCCGATCATTTTTTTAAACGATTGCTCCAAACTATAGGGAGTTGGGCCGGTTCCCTCTATGAACCGGCCATAATCGACCCCACCTTATATTTTTATATAGTTTTTGCTCTCTAATTTTTTAAATTTTTTTATTGACTGGTTTACTTGGCGGGATCATCGATTCATCAAATCACCCATCATTGGAGGTTTGAATATCCAATAAATCACCCAAAATAAAATTGAAAGAAGTGAAATTTTTTCCAAACTAAGATATTAATTAAGGAAAATTGCTTAAAACCCTAAAGTACAGGCTTTCCACGTACTTTACCCATAGCCTAACTTTTTCTAACTTTTTTTTTCCCAAAACTAACTTTTTTTTAAGCTAATACCCCCAATACAAAACGTTCATTTTTTATTGTATGAAAATACTCTTTTTACATATAAAAAATCATATTCAGGTCCCAATAAAAGGAAACGCCGGACCGCACTTATACAACGTTGGACTGCTCACTACAAAATGCCGGACTACTCCTTCAAAATTTTGTACCGCACTTTACAACGACAGACTACCCCTTCAAAATGTCGTACCGCTATTTCAAAACGCCCGACTGCCCATTTCTCCAATCCCTGGACTGTCACAATGAAATGCCGGGCCACCCATCCCAGCAAAATAATCACCGGACCGCCTCTTCTAAATCCCGGACTGCCTCTTCTAAACGCCGGACCACCTCTTTTAAATGCCGAACCCCCCTCTCCAGCGAAAATAATTTGTTTGGTAAAGAAAGGGTATTTAAAAAAAAAAAAAAAACAAAAAAAAATGAACTTTTTGTATTGAAGGTATTAGCTAAAAAAGTTGGTTTTGGAGAAAAATATATTAAAAAAAGTTAGGTGGGATAAAATGCCTAGAATATCCATATTTGAAAATTTTAAGCAATTTTCCCTATTAATTATACAACGAGGGAGTTTTCACCAAAATAAAAAAAAAAAAAAATTCACAAACTCAAATTTCCGGGCGGCAATCAGATCTCTCTACCCCACAAAGCAACGTTGAGAACTTCCTTAACATTTAGGTGAGTAATTAATATATTCTTCCCAATCGAGTTATTTCAGACCAAGCAATTGCGTAAGATAAAGTCCTTGGATTGCGTACCCTGTAGTTTTCGAGAAAATGCCTAAGTTTAATGCTAAATAGAGACCTAGGCCTACATTGTTGACCACATTATTTTTGGATAGTAATGGATAGATTGTCGAAAGATGCATTAAGATGCACTAGATCGAATAGATAATGCATTGTTAAAAAGTGTGTTGCAAGTCTAACTCTAGTGTCAATTAAAGTGGTTAGAATAGGGCAAGCTTTTTCTCCTACTGCATAAGAGTTATATACTTCCCCTATCAGACCATCCATTTTTAATAGATGGTTGAGATGGCCAATCACAATGTCAGGTCTCTACATTATTGTATTTTTAGTTTTAGTTGTACAATATTTTTATTTCTTTTAAATGTGCACATGTAAAAAATATAAAAATAAATATTATCAAAAAAATAAAATGACCAAAATATCTCTGAAAGATTCAAGGGATATTTTGGTTATTATATTTTATCAAACAGTTCTTTTTTATATATTTTTAGGTGCGCTTTATTGAGATGATAACACAACAAATTTCATATTCATACAATTTGTAGAAAACCAAAAATAAAATACTCGGAGGCGTCGGATCTAGATCAAAAGGTCAATAGCTCACTAAAACGGCTGGATGGGGGGAAATATATCTTCTATACAATAAAAGAAGTATAGAAACCTTTCCTGTTATAATAAAACTTAATGATAAGTATGGTCGGGTTATAACGTTTATAAGAAATATTTTCTTTTTGAAAAGTCTCACCCATTTCCTTTCACAAGGTTAGTCTTCCTATTCCATAAATCATCAGTCCAAGTTCTGAGCATATATATCAGGAACATCTGAATCAAGGAATCTCTCTCTCTCTCTCTCTCTCTCTCTCTCTCTCTCTCTCTCTCTCTCTCTCTCTCTCTCTCTCTTTATATATATATATATATATATATATACTACAAAACGTCTATAGGCGAAAATGAATAATGATTTTACCTACCCTTATCACTGTCCAAAGTTCATCGTATGGTTACGATTGTCCAGTAGTGCTTCATTTTTTTATTTTTTTCTACAAGTTGGAAGGAACTGAAATTTGAAGAGTGATGAGGGTAAATGAAATGACTGTTTATTTTCGCCTCTAGGTCTAGATCTAAGCTTCTCACTAAAATGAACGACCTATGTTAATTGGGCTAAAAAAATACTTTCCAAGTTGTGTTTTCAAGTTTATCTTTTTTTGTGATTGTTCATTAGAATGAAAAGAGTGTATATTTCAAAATTTAGATCAAACAAATAGCCATAAGATGGTTTTTTGAAGTTATTGAATCTATTACTATACAACGGTTGTATGAAATCATTGCCATATATATATATATATATATATATATATATATATATATATATATATATATATATATAAAGCTTTTTATATTCTCCCTACAACATAGAAGTTCTGTCCTCCCCCTACCATCCAGCCGTCCATTTTTTATCAAGAGAGTCACTCACTGTTTGATCTTAGATCCGACATCTCAAAGTATTTTTATTTTTAGTTTTTTTAATACAAATTTTATGAATATGAATTTGGTATGTGCCATATTCTCATTGGGGCGCACCTATAAAAAATATTAACAATAATTTTTCTAAAAAATAGTGACCAAAATATCCCTTGAATCTTTCAGGGGTATTTTGGTCATTTTATTTTAATGAAAAAAAAAATATATTTTTATATTTTTTATTAGTGTGGTTTTTTTAGAGGAATGGATATCCAAAATTTGGTGTCAAAAAAGTTTATAGAAAAAAAATTAAAAATAAGACAGTGTAGAGACGTGACAATGTGATTGGGGCAATCTTAGCCCTCCATTGAAGCTTGACCGATCTAACGGTCACAACCTCATTTCGTGTTTAAAATTTCATTTTTTTTTATGCAAACCAAATCATTTAAAATTTTAGACGTGTGTTCTTCTCATCAAGGTGCACCTAATAAAAATATAAAAACAATAATTCGTGAAAAAACAATTGACCAAAATACCCCTAAAGTCTTTCCGGGTATTTTGGTCAATTTATTTTATATAATTTTTTTTAAATTTTTTTTCGTAGATTTTCCTATTTTTGAAGAACGCACACTTAAAAGTTCAAGTGATTTCGATTTGTAAAAAACACTTAAGATTCAAACACTACCGGACATCCGTCATCATCAAATCGACCACAAAACGGCCCAGATTGAATCTGGGCAATTCGTATTTACTGTTGTAGTTGTACGCTCATGGGCGTATAAGATATTTTAGTAAAAATTTCAACTTTACGCTTTATGGAGATGATAAAAATACCCATTGTCTTGTAGTAATATTTATAAAATTGTCCTTACTTAATGTGAAGATATCACAAAAAGTAACTTTTTTTAAAAAATAAACAACAAAATTAGTAAATCCACCATTCACAACTCTCTTTTATTTTTAACCTTTGTAATTTGAAGAGTTGTGAAGTTTAGATTATACACACACATATATATATATATATATATATATATATATATATATATAGACACACACACAACATGAACCATGTCCTCACAAGAGACAAGACAAAAAACCGTGGTGAAAAATGTTTAGAAAGGCCAACCACATGAGTTACATGCCTACACATCCCAACATCATGTGTTGGGATGTGATGCAAATATCACATCCTATGGTATTCTTACTATGGTGATGGGTACTTTCGTCACTAAAAAAGGCCTTTTTAGTGGAGGCTCGTAAAAGGGTTTTTTGAGAGAGAAAAATGTAGATGGAAGAGGGGCGAACTCTTTTATAAAGAAAAAGGAGCTTGTAGACAAGATTGGGGTTGAAAATTGGGGGTTTTGTAACAAAACCTTGGCACCACCATTTGGGCTCACCTTGGTCCATTTTTTGTCACCATTTCTTCGAGGCATCGGTGAACCACATAAATGTGTGTGTCCCTCTCTACTTTCATTTGTATTGTGCTTTGATAATTCTCATATTGATTGTTTTATCGTTTCTATATTTTTCTCAATTATATTGCACTGTTATTGTATCTTGGGCATGAAATCATTTGCGGTGGAGTGCTCACCATCTAGTAGGGATTTGAAATATCCTAATTTGCTCAAAAGGGATAATTGGGTTATCTTGATTTTACAACAAATGGTATCTGAGCTCAAGGAATTTGTGTAGTATTTTTGAAAAAATGGCATCTTACAAGTTTGAGGTGGAGAAGTTTAATGGGAAAGTTAATTTTGAAATTTAAAAACTAATAAAAAATGTAAGATTTGTTTGTACATCAAAGGCAACACAAGGCATTACTTGGAAAAGATAAAAAATCGATCAATATGACCGATGATGATTGGGATGAACTCAATATGAAAGAACGGGCTACCATTCATTTGTGTTTGGTGAATGAAGTGTTGTTTAACATTGTTGGGGAAAAGTCGGCAAAAGATTTGTAGGAAAAATTTTAACTTTGTATCAAACAAAATCTCTCACCAAACCGAATTTTCTTAAAAAGGAAATTATATTCATTGAGAGTGAAAGAGGATGCAAATGTGTTGGAACACTTGAATAAGTTTAATAACATCATTTGTAAACTTTTGAGTATTAGTGCAAGAATTGATGATGAAAATAAAGCGATCACTTTGTTTTGTTCAGTGCCAGAATCTTATGATAACCTTGTTAGTTCATTGAGTTGTAATAATGAAGATTCTCTCGATTTGGGCTCAGTGTGTAGTGCCCTACTTACCGATGAACTTCAAAGGAAGGCATCTTTGGGAAGTTTGGTGGAATCTAAAACGGAAGCTCTTGTGACAAGAGGTCGATCAAATGAACAGAGTGATTAATTGAGAAGTCATTCAAGAAATAATTCAAAATTTCGATAAAAATCTAGAGGGCCCAATAACAAGAATGTTGTTGGCATTGTGGGAAGCCCGGTCATATAAAGAATAATTGTTTTAAAAGAAATGAGGTGAATTCTTCCAAAACTCCTAATGTGGAAGGTGTGAGGTCAAGTGAAACTAAGAATGAAGCAAATCAAGTTGAAGTGTTTACATCTGGGTTCATTGAAGATGAAATATTGATGGTGGCATATAATTCAATATTCTATCAAAATTGGATACTTGATAATGGAGCCACTCATCACATGTAACCATATAGATCATGGTTTTGACTCATATGAGTCATGTGAAGGAGGATCGATATTTATATATAATAATTCCACTAGCAAGGTGGTTGGAATGAGTTCGGTTCATCTAAGAATATTTGATGGGACTATTAAAACAATTAACAATGTTAAGCATGTGCTGAAACTAAAAAAAGGGCTTGATTTCTCTATCTTCTCTAAATTCAGAAGGTTACAAGTTCACTGGGTAAGGTAGAGTAATCAAAGTATCCAAAAGGCGTCTAATTGCGATGAAATGAGTCATAGTTGGGAACTTGTACAAGTTATTGGGAAACACAATAATAAATGATGAAGTGAATTCGCTGGTAGAAGGTGAGGAAGTTCTATTTCACCTATGATATAGAAGATTAAGGCATTTGAGTGATAAGGTATGGAGGTCTTGATGAAGGATAATTTTATTCCTATACTTAAAATTGATGGATTCGAATTTTGTGAACTTTATGTTTATGAGAAACAACATAGACAACCTTTCAAAACCAAGAAGCACACAAGAAAGTGTAAACTTGATTACATTCACTCGGATGTATGTGGCTCTTCACCAACTACATCTTATGGAGGTGCATTATATTTTGTTTCATTTGTTGATGACTTCTCAAGAAAATTATGGATCAAAACTCTCAAATCCAAAAGTAATTTGTTTTGTGCATTCAAGAATTTTAAAACCAAAGTTGAAAAATCCATGGGGCATCACATCAAACTTCTTCAAACCGATAATAATAGAGAGTTTGTATCAAAGGAGTTCAAAAGTTTTTGCAAGGCCAAGGGAATTATTAGGCATTACACAAATGCCTACAATCCTCAACAAAGTGGTGCGGCCAAGAGGATGAGTCACATTTTGATGGAGCGTGCGAGGTGCATATTAAGCCATGCAGGTCTAGAACAAGAATTATGAGCAAAAGCTGTATCAATGGCTTGTTATCTTATCAACTAGTCACATTCGGTTGCATTGGGAATCAAAACTTCTAATAAGATATGGTATGGAATTCCTAGTGACTACGCTGATTTCAATTTTTGTTGTTGTAATGTCTATGCACTTATTCAAAGTTGCCAAAGGAACAAGTTGGATCCAAGGTCAAAGAAGCAAATCTTTGTGGGTTATAGCAAGGGTGTGAAGGGATATCGGTTATGAGATCCGAATACCCGAAAAATAATCACTAGTCGAGATGTGTATTTTGAAGAATCCAATGTATTGACAAAGGAGATGATAATGAAGGACAATAGTCAAGAAGTGCAACCAAAGAGCCAAGAATTTGAATGCAACCCCAAAATACTTCCACCAAGTGCAATTATGCCTTATGGTGAAGAACATGAAGAACTAGGAAGTCAAGATGAAGAACCACATGGCTATCATGATGAAGTTGTACCTTTGCACATCGACGCTCTATTAGAGAAACTCGTGCACCCAAGTGGCACAAAGATTATGTGGATCTAAATACTTTACATGCTTTGATAGTTGAAAATGAAGGGCCAACATCATTTAGTGAAGCCCTTAATAGTAATGGTACCAAACATTGAAAAATATCTATGGACAAAGAGATATTGGCCTGTCATAGAAACATGAATTCGGATTTGGTAGAGCTACGAAAAAGTAGAAAAGCCATTGGTTGTAAATGGTGTTCAAGATAAAAAAGGGGTCCGATGACAAGCTTGAAAAATATAGGGTTTGGTGGCAAAAGGTTTTTCGCAAAAACAAGGCATTAATTTTGATGAAATTTTTGTACCCATAGTCAAGTTGGTCTCAATTCGCTTGGTGCTTGGGTTAATTGCTATGCATGATTTAGAGCTTGAGCAAATAGATGTGAAGACAATTTTTTTTCATGAAAACTTGAAGAGAAAGTGTACCGCAACAAATGGAAGGCTTCATAGAGAAAGACAAATAAGGACTTGTGTGCAAATTGAAGAAGTCATCGTATAGACTTAAGCAAACATCAATACAATGGCATTAAACATTTGATATGTTTGTGATGAGCATTAGGTATATAAGAATTAAGTACGACCATTGCATCGATTTAAAGTTCTTTGATGATGATACATACTTGATTTTAGTTTTATATGTGGATGACATACTTTTAGTGTGTAAAGAGAAGGCTAAAATTGATGAGCTCGAGCCTTCTTTGAAAAAAAAAATTTGAAATGAAAGATCTCAGACTGACAAGGAAAATCCTTGGGATTCAAATTGAAAGGGATAAACAAAACAGAATTTTGTCACTATCTCAAAAGGGTTACATAGAAAGAGTGCTTGAAAAATTTGGCATGAAACATGCAAAGCAAGTGAAGACACCCCTAGTGCCTCACTTCAAATTATCTTCAATGCAAAGTGCGAAGACGGAAGAAAACAGAAGAAACATGGTTAAGGTACCCTATGCAAATGCGATTGGAAGCTTAATATTTGCCATGGTATGTACAAGACCGGATATCGCACATGTTGTTGGTGTTCTAAGTCAGTTTATGACAAATTCTAGAAAGGTTCATTGGGAAGCAACAAAACGGGTGCTTCGAAACTTAAGAGGTACAACTAGTTATGCAATTACATTTGGCAAGGACTCAAGTAAAATGCAAGGTTTTGTAGATGCAAATTTTGCTAGTGATATTGATAGAGGTAGGTTGACTACTGCATTTGTTTTTCAGTTTGCAAATGGATCGGTAAGTTTGATGTCAAGGCTCCAAGACATAGTAGCATTGTCAACTATCGAAGCTGAGTACAGGGCGACAACAAAGGTATCAAAAGAAATCGTGTGGCTTCAAGAGTTGATAGGTGAGATGGACATTATGTGTAAGCCCATGCAACTATTTTGTAACAATATGAGTACTATCCATTTGGCTAAGAAACGGGTTCAGCACAAGAGGTCAAGACACATATTGGTTCAGCATCACTATATCTGACATGTTGTTGAAGATGGAAGAGTTCGATTGGTTAAGATCAAGACCGAATACAACCTTACAGATATGCTTACAAAGCCCATCCAAGTAGAGAAGTTAGAATTGAGTTTAACTTCTCTAGGTTTCAAGAAAAGAAAGAAGTGAGGGTAGGCAATGCAATGATGTGATTTTGTATCAAGGTGGAGATTGTTGGGATGTGATGTAAAGATCACACCTTATGGTATTCTCACTAAGGAGGGGGTATTTTCATCACTAAAAAGGGGCTTTTTAGTGGAAGCTCATAAAAGGGTTATTTGAGAAAAACATGGATGGAAGAGGCGTTAACTCTTTTGTAGAGAAAAAGGGAGTTTGCAGACAAGATTAGCGGTCAGAAATTGGGGGTTTTGCAACAACTAACACTACCATTTGGGCTCATCTTGGGCCGTTTTTTGTTGGTATTTCTTTGTGGCATTGGTGAATCGTAGAAATGAGTTGATTGTAAGTAGTTTTGTGGTAGAAAGTTCTTTTGTCTAAGCTTTTATTGAAATTGTACGAGGTAACTCTACATAACCCCAATCTTATAGTTTTTCATCTTGAAAGTGAATACAACTTTGCCATCTTGCCTGTAGATATAGCCCATCTTGGGTGAACCATGTAAATGTGTGTGTCCCTCTCTACTTTTATTTGTGTTGTGCTTTGATAAGGTTATACAGAAATGGAACTTGAGACTTTGGGCTATAAAAACCTAACTTCTACCGTCTTAACCCAAGCTCGTTTCTTGATTAAATAGTGGATATAGAACATCAATCTTACCTTCAAATAATGAAGAAACTCATTTTGACATTAAAATTTATGGTGTCCCTTACGTGTGGAGAACTTATATCTCCTCTTGTTTACATTAGCTGCAGTTGGTTGATGTTCCTTGTGTTTGTCCATCTGGTTGGTTTGCAGCGTTTGCTACAATTACATGAACATTGGAAGCCACCAAGAGCATACATATATGACATCTCTATCATTGTTTAGTTCTACTAAATAATCCTTTTCTTATAGTAAATTTATCCATATGTATCTTTAATTGTTCCAATGAATTACTTCCACTATATAATATAATTTTTACATTCCCATCTTTGTAGTAAATTTGTCCACCATAATGACATATCTGCCTAACTCCACCAATGTCCATTGCAAAGGCCTTGTAGACCTGATGTGAGGTATCCCCATTTAAAGACACCCAAATGCCAATATCAGAGTGCATTTACAATTATTACACAAAAGTAAACAGTATCCATTTCATAAAAACAGGAATCAAATCAAATAAACATTTACATGACATGAAATGGAGTTCTAGGATCTCATCAAATCAAATAACATGTATTTGGACAACCGAACTCGAGTAAAGCAATGGAGTCCTAGATCTGATAGAGATTGGGGTAAGGGGTAAACATAGGTCACAACCCTACATTCTAGAAAAAAATAAATTAAAATAAAACTGATCCTAAGAACATTGGGCAGTGGGGTCAATTCATGGGAGATGGATCTGCACGTAATATTTACCAAAATTTGGACCTTGTTGTATTGTCCTATCTTTATTCATGTACGAATGTAACTTTTCCAAAAAAAGAATTACCTGGTGGGAAAGCGTTGGTAGTTCTTGTACCAATTATCCACAGTACATGCGCATTAACTGACGGTGGAGATGAGCAATTGCTCTGGTTTTGGGACTCAAAATCTTTTTCTTTTCATTTTCATACATCTCGAGATGTTCAATTAAAAGATTTTTCAACGTAGAACAACATGCATTTATGAGGTGCATCTTTGATTCTGCATTTTAAAGTTGTAACCTTATATGAACATTTTCCTATAAAATAAAACCAATATAACATAACCCGCCCTTTGATGGTTCCATTACAGGCTTATGAAACCCAGACATGAAATTTGTGATGGGTAATGTCGCCACTGTCAATATGTCACCTTCATGGCCAGTCTGCTCATTCATGAACTGCCTCCCACTTTCTCTCTCTTCCTAAGCTTCTCTCTCTTTCTCTCTTTCATTCAATAGCCTCCACATGTGTCTCTCTCTGAATGTCTATGCCAGCATTCACTCCAAAGCCAGGTCCTAACTACCTCAGCCTTTACTTCTCTCCTCCATTTTGCAAACTGTCAAAAGCATATTTACCCCAACATCACATGATATTTCTTCATATACAGAGAGAGACAGGCTCTCAAATCTGTGTCAAAATTAAAGAGCTCTCAGAATTGTGTTTCTCCTGTTAATTAATGTCGACATCAAAATGGAAAATGGAAAAATGGAAAATGGAAACCCCTTCCTCAATGGGAAACTTAGTGTTTAAGTCATGGTTTCTTCGTCATATCCATATGGCCATTGATGTCATTCAAACTTTGAGAAAAGGTCTGTTATGATGGCGATGCATTATTACAGATATTAACACGGCAGGGTCCTCGAATTTGCTTTTCCAATATTTCTAGGAAATATTCAGAGTGGAAATGCAAATTTAAACAATTGCTTTGGCAACTCTACAACAAAGTTATTGCACCAGTTATTCGAAAGTAACCAGTAAAAATTAAAATGGGTTGGACCAATGCCCTACACCGTTTTTTAACAAAAGGAAAATTGTTTCGTACGGAACTTGACCGCATTTCTACAATTTGTGGTGCAGAGGTATGAAGTATGGGATTGTGTACGATGAGATCTTTTATTTTTGACATAAAGAGGTCACACTTAGTTACAACCATATAATGTGATATCTGGATATCTGATAGCTTTGGTGTGTCGCTAAGTTTGAGAAAGTTTCTTTTGAAGTTTGAGCTTAGTCAATAGAATAAATGCATCCATCTAATTTCACATCCAATGGTCAAAATTAATTGTGAATATCTTGTATCAAAGATAAATTGTCTGATAGTATACTTCCATTAAGTATCCATCTTAAAGATGGATGCAAATAAGTGGTCCATCTAAAAATAAATGTAACTAAGGGTCCAAATGTTTTTCCAATATAATTATTATTTTTAGTTTTCAAATTTTTTTTTTCATATTCATGATCTCCACACTAAAAATTATATATTCTCTAAAAATCAAGATTAAATTATATTTAAAAAATATATTTATTACCAAGCCCGCATTTCTACAATATGCGGGCTGGCCGCATAGAAATGTTATCCTTAACAAAAAGTCAAAAAAGAGTCCCTCTTAAATAGGCCGATTTTCCGTTCCAGCAAGAATAAGCGCGAGTATCATTTGTGATTGATAAGCAATTCTCGATCCGAAACAATGATTTCTAAGTGACTCTACTCTTATCAAAGAAACTCATAGGGTCTTTAAATATCTTTGTTTGTCAAGGAAACTCATGGGATCATGGCAACAAGGATAGTAAAATACCTTTGGATATATTTATTAAAACACTCGTTACTTTTTTATTAAAGAATTATTTAAATAGGTAATTTTACTATTAAACATGATCAAATTTAAAATTTTCACAAAAGCACAATGGTATTTTGGAAGTTAGTGTTCTGAAACTTTATTTGTAGAGTGCACTTGTCCTTTAGTTAAAATTTCAACTTTACCCCTTTTGGAGATGACAAAAGTTGAAGTAATATTTAGAAGTTTGCCCCATAAAAGTATTTTTTTTGATAAAATAGACTACAAAATTAATAAATCCACCCTTCACAACTTTCTCTATCTTGAACATTTGCAATTTGAAGGGTTGTGAAGTTTAGATTATCGTTATATATATATATATGAGCTCAATG
This sequence comes from Amborella trichopoda, assembly GCF_054954075.1. Classification (NCBI taxonomy): domain Eukaryota; kingdom Viridiplantae; phylum Streptophyta; class Magnoliopsida; order Amborellales; family Amborellaceae; genus Amborella; species Amborella trichopoda. Next base: position 51,212,331 of record NC_142337.1, read on the forward strand.
TTCCAGATTGAATTTGGATCGATTTGACGATCATAGATGTCTGGTAGTGTTTGAATTTTATTTTATTTTCTACAAATCTAAATCACTTGAAATTTTAGGCTTGTGCTTATAAAAAATAGGCGAATCTTTGAAAACTATCAAAAAAATATTTTACATAAAATTAATTGACCAAAATACCCCCAAAAACTTTCAGCGGTATTTTGGTGTTTTTTTGCAAATAATTGTTTTTATATTTTTATTAGGTGCGCCTTGATGAGAATAACACACACCGAAAATTTCAAGTGATTTGGATTTGTAGAAAAATAAAATAAAATTTAAGTACTACCGAAAATCCGTGATCGTCAGATTGTCCCATATTCAATCTGGGCCGTTGGGCTCATATGTTCATATGAGCTAGTGGGCTAATCCTAGTATTTTTTTTTTGTTTTCTCTCTCTATATATATATATATATATATTTTCCTATTTTATAAAATGATGGTATTGTGTCCACAATTTCGGAACGCTTAAAAGGTGCACGAGCACTTTTCAATGGTTCAAATTGAATCAGCCTCATCCACGTGTCAAGAATGAATTTTATTTTTATTTTAAATTTAAAAATGATATATATGAAATTTGGATTTTAGTTTTTATTTTTATCATTAGAATTGAATACTAATAATAATAAAATATTTTTAAAAATATTAATCAAAATAAATTTAGGGGCATTTTCTTTTTTTATTTAAATTATTTTTAATTACTTTTATTTAATTAAAATGAACCTACAGCCCAAAATTCATAGAAATGTCTTATTTAAATAAAAATAAAATACTGAAATTAATTTGAATATGGCCTTGCAAAACTCTGATTTGGCCGGCTCCCTGCTGGTCATATGCTGGACTGAAGCTCGATTAAAAGAGGAGAGTTGTGTTAAGTAGGCAACCAACATAAAACTTTTTCACAACTTTCGATGAATCTCAAGATACGGCATTATGAAATCTCAGCCACACGACGAGACAATTTTTCCTCGGCTAAAGTTAAGAATTGCGTTTTTCACCCTTGAGAAATTAATATAGCTTCCAACCTATTCAAATTCATGATGTGCTCCTAAAGGCATCTTCAAACTAAAACATTGAGGGAGCTTCTAGGCAAAACCCAAATGTTGTCTGTTGTGGTGGTGGGATTAGGAATGTAGGTGGATACATTGCGGCATATGCAATTCCTTTGGGAAACAATTCAAATAACACTGCACTCTGGATAAGGGGATTAATTAGGGTAGGGAGTTGTACCTTTGGTTCTAAACTATTGATTGATTTGATGACACTGTAGGGCACCATGGAGACTGCATACTCACATCTTTTGCAAATCATCAATAGCAGATCCTACATATCTACAAAGAAGATAATATGGTTCCGATTCCTTGGCCAAACAAGCAGGGTCTTGGAGTAGAGTGGGGATAAATCTAAAATATCTTAATAGGATATTTTTCCTTTACAAAGATTGGATATAAATATAAAAGGAAATTGTTTCTATACTTCTCCTACAACATAGAAGATCTATGCTTCCTCTACCATCCAACCGTCCAATTTTGATCAAAAGAGCCACTCACCATCTCAAAATATTTTATTTTTAGTTTTTTTTTATATAAACTTTATGAATATGAAATTTGGTGTGTGCCATCTTCTCATTGGGGCGCATTTATAAAAAAATATTAAAAATAAATTTTCAATAAAATATAATGAGCAAAATACCCTTTGAAACTTTCAGAAGTATTTTGGTTATTATATTTTATTAGAAATATATTTTTATATTTTTAGCTGATGCGAGTTTAATAGAGGATTGGACGTACAAAATTTGGTATCAAAATAGTTTATAGGAAAAAATGAAAAATAAAATAGTATAGAGACATGACATTGTGATTGAGACAATCTTAACCCTCCATTTAGAATGAATGGAAGGCTGGATAATGGGAAGCATATAAGTTTTATGCTGAATAAGAAGCATAGAAAGCTTGCCAATATAAAAAAAATGCAGTTTCTAGAGGGCCTAAGCTTTGGAAAACAAAGTAAAGCATCACCTCGAATCCTCATTTGAAAAGCACTTTTGGCATTAGAAATCTCCATGACGACTCTACAACAAATTTTCAATACCGACTAAAAAGTTTGAAACTAAAAAGATTAGTGTAGATCTTCTGGATACATAAAAACTCATTTTTAGGGCAAAATGTAAAGTCTAGATAATATGTTATGATATATGCTATTTTTAAGGCTTAAAACCTTAATTTTGTTTCACAATTATAATGGTCAAGGCCGAGATTATTGATGTGAAGATTTTTTGATACCAAAATTGTAATTTTTAGTGAGTTTTGAGGTAAAGCTTTTCTCGTTTAGATAGTACTACAACGTTATCAAAATATATTCCATCTAAAATATCTTGCCTTTGTCTAGCCAGAAGAGAAAAAGTTTATTTATTAAACTACTTGAAACGGCTAGTCTCAGGAAAATGGCACATTATTTACAAAAAAAAAGAAAGAAGGAAGAAGTGGCTTTCAAATTTCACTTTGTTTTTTATGATTATTGGGGCGATTACATCTCCATTCCTAAATGGCAACGAAAAGGGGGTGAGCAGGAAAAGGACACAATTTCATAATGGAAAACTTCTTCGTCCGTACCATTAAAAAACGGGCTTATCACGCAGAGGTACATATTTTTACGCAATTTTATGAGGAGGGTCAATCAGTACGTTTTTTCATCAATTTTACCCAGTCCGATACTGGATTATTTTTTATTTAATTTTTTTTGTTATTTTTCTTAAAAAAGTTTGGACCATCCTATTGCTCAAGGGTCATTTGGGGTTGATTCGATGTTTCAAACATTGAATTGATGTAAAATACTCTGATACCTTTTTTGAATCCATTCGATGTTCAAACAGGAATAGAGAACATCATACTGTAATATGAACTAAGTTCTTTTTAAGACTTAAAGGTTGCCTGACTTGCAAAACTTCGTACCCCGTTTTAAAGGACATATAGTGGTCGTTTTGAGGACATTGGGCCACATTAAACCTAATATTTTTAGGCTTAAAGGTGGTTTGATACTCGAAACATCAGAGCACCCAATTTTAAACAATCCGACCGACCTCAAGATAGCGTCCCCCTTCCCTGTCTTATTCGATAGTCCTACATTTTAAACAAATAAAGAATAAAATAAAAAAATTGGTTTGAACTCATGGCAAAATTTTTAAAAGTGATTATATACAAAGATACCATTTATCTTTGTTATAAAGAGGTCATAATTATTAATACTCATCAGTCAAATTGGATAGTTTAGGATATCACGAATTTCGAAAAACTTTTTTTTTTTTTTGAAACGTGAATCTTTTCAATGACATCTTCATAACCACCTATTTTGAAATTTAAGGACAAAAGTGATTGCGATTTTGTTGTATAAGAGATAAATTGTCTCTTTATATAATTTTTATTAAAAAAAAGTAAAACTGATACATAAAAAAAATATATATATATAGAGAAAAAAATCAAAGCAAAATATGGGAAAAGAGTACATCTGGGGAACGTAATTTTTACTCGACGTCGTATAGCATAGCCGCCTCAGTTTATGGAGGTTTCCCGTATGTAAAAAACTTTGCTGATAGGATAAGTGAAAGTGAAATATGGGAAAACAAATAATGGAAGCGAGATATGGGAAAATGTGCCTCCGCGTAATACGTTGTGGACGTGATTTTTCCTAGTAAAATCGACGTCGCCTATCTTATCCCCCACAGTTTTTTTCTGTACCGTGTGTGGGATGCCGAAAGGGACAAACTCGGCTGGTACTGGCACATCTTAGCCATCACTCTCTCCCACATCTTAGTAAAAAATAAAATTTTTAAACTGTTTAAAAAAAATTTTAAAAATATATATATAAATTACGTGTATATATGTTATTGTTTTCGTTATTACCAAAATACTAAATAGTTTTATGTTATTATTGGAATGTCCGTTTCTTCATTTTTTAATAAAATTTTAAAAACAAAATATTTTTATTTTTTTTCGATTTTTTAACCATCGAAATGACTGAATTTTCAATCGATCAAAATATGAAAATAAGCTGTTTAAAATAAAAGAGTAGTTATTACCTTCCCTACTTAATTACCAAAAAAAACAAATTGACACAAAAGTAAAAAAAAAACCTGGAAGTTCCCCCTCTCTAACACCACTCAACATCTTTTTTAGCCGCCAACTCACGTTTCGTTCTCCTCTCACCTAGAAAGCGTCACTAATGAACCTTCTCAAACCGCACGATAGTACGTTTGACGAAAAATTACGCATGGCCGCAACTAATTAAAAAATATATAAAGGTTCCATTTTGTTTTGTTTGAACGTTCGTAAGGTTCCATTTTTTTCTTAATATTATGTGCAACATCGGCCTCCTCTGCATTTTCTTGTATTTCTCAGTTTTGTCTCTCGTCTTATGTTGATCGGACCGGTTTTAATTTATTTATTTATTATTATTTTTTTTTCACTTGTCTTAATCGGACCGGTTTCAAACTTTTTTTATTTTTTTGTCAAACTTAAACATGTGACCTAAGATTTAGGTCACTTTTGAAGCACGCCTCGGATAGCTCTCTATGTGGTAACATTAATCCGGGAGGCAAACTGGGAAAAGACAATGCGAAAGGAACCGATCTTGCACATAATATTCAGGAAAATGTAAAACTTTCCTTATTTTCTCATTAGTTTTTTTTCCCTACATAAATTTTCCTAGTTTTTATCATCTTCAACATCGTTTTACAAAATAAAATACGCACAACAATGCGACTATGTAAGGTCCCAATCATCACTCACCATTAGATCGAAATGAGTGGTTGAGGGTACTTATTCTTTGAAACTCTTCAAATATTATGAAATTCTTTTAATCTATTGGATTCTACATCCAGTAATTAAAAATAATTAGTTAAAAATAAGACTTATTTACATACGGACTTAAAATAAGTTAGAAAAATATGAGTTGTTCGTTTTATATCAGAAAATTACAATCAAAGTCAGTCAACGTGACTTTTTTTATTGTTTTTTTTTACAAATTTACCCTCAGTCTGAAGATTATGCTATTTTTGGACCCCTTTTTTTTTTTAAAAAAAAAAAAAAAACTTAAAGTTACGATCGGAAGATGGCATTAGTTTTTTTTTTTTTTCAAAACTTAAATTGCAGTCTAAGGATAAAATTCTCGAACCGATCCTTTTTTTCTTCAAAACTTAAGTTGCAGTCTGAAGATGAGGTTCTCGAACTGCTTTTATTAAAAAAAAAAAAAAACTCAAGTTATCATCGAACCACTTTTTTTTTCAAAATTTAAGTTTTTGTCAAAGAATTTTAACCTCGGACTGCAACTTAAGTTTTGAAAAAACAAAAAAAAAAAACGGCCAAGAGGTAATTTAAAAAAAATAAAAAAATCTTAAAGGTAATATTCCATTTAAAGAGAGCGTACCATATCTTCTCTACTACGTAATTATATTTTCTCTACTACGTAATTAATAATAATATGTTGTAACTTCCTCAAAACCAAAAAGGAATGGTCTGGTAATATTCAATCCCGGTCTTTAAACTGGAAAATCTCTCTAACTTCGTGGCCACTACTTAACAAGAATAAAATATTTTACAGTCCCTCTCTCTTAGTAAAAGCGCCTGAGAAAATCAACAGAACGCCGAGGAATCTCTTAACTCTGAATTCTCAATTAAACAGAATCCAAAATTTAATACAGACACGGAGAAACGACTTCATCTGAAAAAACGGAGAAATCCTCGTCACAGTTTCTGAATCCTGTAACTGATATCATCACCTCAAACATCAAACTTCAGACATTAAATTAAATCAGAAACTACTGTATTCCTACTTAGCAAAGGATTCATCATTCACCTAATCAGCTTTCAAGCTCTTAACCTAATCCGTAATATAACATCACAATCAAATCACCTATCGTCACAGTAAAACAACGAAAAATCAACACAAAAACAAGGAATGCAATAAAAATCCATGGATTATGTAATTCTCATCAACAAATATATGCCGGATTCTCTAGAATAGCTTCAATATTTCTGATAGTCGATATCCTATCAAAGTTACAAGGAGAGAACCTAAATTTCATCACCATCCTATGTCACAGAGAGTAATGACCAAAACAAAAGGGTCACATATACTATTCCATTTTCTAAATCAGAAGCATGAAGAATCCGATATCATCTAAGTTAGCTGGCTCATCTGTAAGACTTGAGCATTGCTCCACAAAATGTACAGATTATAGCCTTCCATTTTCTCCGATAGAAGGGCACAGAGCAAAACCTAGTGTCTGTTCTCATATCGGCGACGCTTGCTCCTCCTCTGCATCGTGAACAACTTCCAGCCGCTGGTTTACTTCTCCTCACCATCTTCTTCTGGTCCACTAAAAAACAGAAGAAAACCATCCTCTTCACCCAGAAGAACAGAGTTATTAAAGGATAAATATGCAGAGCACTTTCTTCAGCTTTCCGGCAACGTTTTTATTTTCCAGGGACTTTTGCGCTGATTTCCCGGCGACCTTTAGGCTCAATGCTTGATTCTCCGGCGATGTTTTCGGCAGTTGAGAGAGGACTTTTCCTAACTTGTTTTAAAGAAAGGCGCGTTTTGGGTTGCGGATTTATAGGCGTGCTGGTGATAAAGGTCGAGCAAGTTTTGGAGATCGAACGATACGTGAATGATAAGGGAGGACACGTGGCAGAAAAGTAAGTGAAAAGTAGCTTGATGAGTAATCACGTTCTTCATGCCACAAACCTGTCCGCTGGTCACAGTAGACTGTATTATCGTGGGTTCTGTAAACTTTAAACAGTTGGCGCGCAGCGGAGGAGCGTTAACCGTAAACTTTGTGCGGCGAAATTTCGGTTCTGATTTTATCAATACGAATTTCGGCTGAAATCGTGAATAGTCCACCTTAGATCAGTGGTAAAAGAACGAATCCTCATGACAAGTCGGTCATGGACCCATGCGATTAGTCAGATCGATTCGACTAAATCGGCGGATTAGTGTGGAGTTTTTCTTTAAAAATGAAAAAAAAACTCCCAAAAAAATTGTAAAATAATATTTTAAATTTATATGTATTATTATTTTTTTGAGTATTAATACTATGAGACCCTCCCACATCACGTGAGTAAAACCTCAAAGGTTCACCATTAAATTGATACACAGATCTCTAGAAAAGTTATGACATGGGTAAATGATTTTACTGATAACTTTTTTAGAGATTTGTATCAAAATTTAATGGTGATCTTTTGAAGGCCGACTCACATGGGTGTGGGATGGTCTCATAGTATCATTACTCTATTTTTTTATATTGTCACATAAAATAACCAAAAATAATAATATTATAGATATAAAATTGGGTTTTGACGAAAGCTTTTACGCATATGAAGCAATATTTTTTCAGTGACCTAATCATTTAATAAGATTACATATTATACAGTAGTAAAAAATATTGGTAAAAAATAATAAGATCAACGATAGGGTTCAGGATTCTTGAGTTTCACCATAAGGATTAATAGCAAAAATCATCGTAAAGCACGATGGACTTTGTAAGGCAGCAACAACAACACCTCCTTGCCAAATAAGAATGCTACCTTTTATGTTTTGTTCCTCATTGTTACTGTCAACGTCCCCAACAACATTGCGTCTCTATCCAGGGGTGTAGCTGCTATGCCTTGCTCTCTCGACTTCTTTTCAAACTAACCTAAGTCTCTCTTCTTCTACAATGGAGGTCCAAGTATCTTGCGGCCCATGCCAACCATCTCACATTTCCCCAATTTTGAAAAGAGGGAAGTGTTTTTCGTTAAAAAAAAAGAAAAAAAAACTAATGTTAAAAAAATGGATCAGTGGCTTGTATCACTCGTGCAGAAAAATCGACCGAATCGGTCAGATCTGACCTTAAAAAAGTTTCAAAATAATTCTAAAATTTATTTGAAGTCTAGTTTTTAAGTTTAAAGAAAAAAAGAAAGAAGCATTGTGTTGTAGTTTTTTATTATTTTATAAAAAACATAAATATTGTGAATCAGTGAGAGAGAGATTTTTCATTTGAGAGAGCCTTTAACTTAGGAGGGCATGAAATATTTGGATAGTTAAAAACAACCAACAAACGAACGAAGAGTTGGAATCGTAGGTCCCACATAATACACAAAAAGAGGAAATTGTGAAGAAAATTAGTAGTTGCAAATGCAATTTGACCACGACAACACCTCTCATAGAAATATAATTTATGTGACATATATCGCGATACATGTGCAGAACAACAAACACGTGGAAGTGTTTGCAAAAAAAATGAAAGGGGGCATTGAGAAAGAAAGGTTTGATGAGCACCAAAAATTCGATCTCGATCCCATATATAAAAAATAAAAGAAAAATTAAGATATAAGATGCACACTCAAAATAGGGGTGGCAATGGGTCAGGTGTGGGTCGGGCCCGACTGGACCTGGACTTGGACCTGAATATTATTTGGGTCCAAAATTTGGATCCGCACCCGGAACCGTTGGCTCTCGGGTCTACCCGTCGGGTCTTGGGTTTGATCGGATCCATTACCACCCGATGGCTATGAGCTTTTTTTTTTTTTTCACCTTTTTTTTTACCATCATATACCATATGACTATGAGCTTCTTTTTTTGCCAATAATACTATAAATAGTGCCAATATTGTGAGAATATGAACATCTAGTGTGCGCCTCAAGGCACATGATTGCCTTCATATACAATATGACTACAGGTACTGGTCGGGGTCCGATGATCGAGACCCAAATAGTAATCGGGTCCAAAATTTAGACCCCACACCCGGACCTGAGGTCGGGTATATCTGTCGGGTCCCGGGTCTAGTCGGGTCCATTGCCACTCCTAACTCAAAATATGAGCAAATTTATGAAATAAAAAATACTTTTTAGTTCCTAAAAAACAATGGACATATTATAAAGATTTTCTATAATTAAATACCAATTAGAAAGTAAACTTTCAGCATCTAATTTACACAATAAGCACACATTAGGCAACACCTTACCTCTCTTGATAAGGTTGTCAACAGTGAGAATCTTATTTTGCACTGCCAGCAGAAGGAAATCTTGTATCTTTAGAGGTAAAGGCCATTTCCAGATTGGGGCAATCTGAGGCATCGACCACCGCCAGTCATGGAACAATAGGTTATACATGGACTTAACTGAGAACTGTCCATTGGGCTGGAACTCCCAAATGACCGCGTCAGAGGCATTACGTGGAACATAGACCTCATGGAGAAAGGACATAAGCCCAATGGGGTCCTAAAAAACAACATATGGAATCCTACTATAGGGAAGAGAGATGTCCCAAATTACCTCGCAGCCTCTGCGGACACATTCCTCCACAACAGTTGCATTGGGGTTAACCATACATCGAAAAACAGTGGAAAAGAGAAGTTTCAATGGCACATCTCCAACCCACTTGTGGTGCCATAACGAGATGCAACACCCATCACCCAAACACCACCGGATATCCCTATGGATCAACGCCCTACACGAGTGAATGTGCTTCCAGAGAGAAGACATCACCTGTGTACCATTCCTACCTCCTACCCACATCTGAAATCGATCAACCCCATATTTAGCAGCAACAACTTTATACCACAACTGATATTTAAAGATCAAGCTTCTCCACCACCACTTAGACATAAGGGTTTGGTTGACCAAAGTAACACGCCTTAAGCCTAGTCCACCTTCCATCCTAGGGGTATACACCCTCCCCAGCGCAAGAGGTGAAACTTTTTGGAGTTGTCGAAAGAGCCCCACAAGAAATTCCTCATCAAAGTTTCAATCTTCTTGGCCACCCTATAAGGAATCTGTAGTAAGGATATTTGATAGATCGGTAAATTGGAGAGGCAAGCTTTAATCAAGGTAATCCTACCTCCAAAAAAGAAGTATTTGTACTTCCATAAATCAAGTTTAACTTGGATTTGTTCAATTACTTTATCCCATACAGCCATAGGTAACCTCCCATCTGAAATAGGCAGCCCCAAGTACAAGATAGGGAAGCTCTCTACTTTGCACCCCACGGCAGTTGCTATTGGGGCCAATCAGGAATCAACACAGTTAATACCAACTTCGGCCGACTTTGTGAAATTGACCTTAAGGCCTAAGGCCATTCCACAAATGTTAAAAAAGGCAGCAATCTTAGCCTCAAAAAAGATTAAGGTGTCGTCAACATACTGAAGGTGCAACACACACGGGCCATCATTGGGTAGCTGAAAGCCCCGAAAGTGTCCCTTAGCCCCCACATTGGAAAAAAACTACTAAAGCACTTAGCATAAATGGTGAACAAAAAGGGGGATAGGGGATCACCTTGGCAGAGCCCCCTAGTAGCACGGACGAAACCAAAAGGAGAACCCTTAAAAAGAGCAGAGAAATGAGAAGACGACAAACACTCAAAAATCCAGCTCTTTCATTTCTCACCAAAGTTCATGTTTTTCATGACTTCTAGCAAAACACTCAATTCTACTCTGTCATAGGCTTTCTCCAAATCTAACTTAATGATCACTCCATATTCACGACTCAAAATCCTCGAGTGAATGCACTCTTGCGCAACAAGAACATTATCCGTGATAAGCATATTCTTAATGAAAGCAGACAAAGAACCAGAGATAATACGAGGTAAGACAACTTTAAGTCTCTCAGCAAGTACTTTAGCAATGATTTTATAGAGACTTAAGAGTAAACTAATAGGCCTAATGTTCCCAAGGGAGGCAATGATAGAGTTCTTAGGAATAAGTGCTATAAAAGAAGAGTTAACCCCATGAAAGATCTCACCAGTCCTCAAAAAACCACGTACCATCCCTAACACTTCGGTACATACCAAGTTCCAAAATATATAGAAGAAGAAAAAGGGGAAGCCGTCAGGGCCAAGGGCCTTATCCCCAGGCAAAGCGAAGACCGCTTTTTTCACTTTTGTCATAGACACATCTACCTCGAGGAGATCTCGCATGTCAACACATTTAAAGCCCACTCGAGTCAAAATAGGAGTGGTCCCTAACTCCAAGGTAAAGGCCCTTCTAAAATGGTCAGCAACCGCAAAAGCCATTCAAGCGTCTCGAAAACCCCTTTGCCATTGTAAAACCCTACATTGCCCAAATATCAAACCCCTCTTTCTCTCTCCCCTCTTTTAATACCCCACCCCCTCTACAAAACTTCTCTCTCTATTTCCTCTTAAAATTAACACAAATCCTTCTCCCTAAAAGTAGGAAATGATGTTGCCACGAGCTATAAAAATGACCAAGTATTTGCGTTAGGAAAGGGTGCGGAACCTGGTCCCATCAGGGGTTTGCGTCAGCAAGCACCATAAAAGGATATCCAATCCAAGCGGGTAGGCAAATGCTCCTCTTGGATGTACAATCTAAAGCTGTTGGATGTGCACCATCCACAGAAAGCCGTGGTGCAGTAATAAAAAATTAGAAAAATATCTCCATACACTCTCATTTTAAATTTCATTTTTTAATAGACCTTGGGTTTGAAAACATGGTGTAGAGATCTCACATAATATATATTCTAACCCCTGACCAACTTTACCCTTTTTTTACCGTACCTTTATGTCCCAAGCAAAAGTATTATTTTCTAAAGCTCCCACTCTCTCTATCTCTCTTCTAGTTTATTTCATTTTTTTTAGTTGTTTTGCAAAGATTTCTTCTGTAGATATTAGGCCATATGGTCAGTGTATCAACTCGACTCATATGGTCAGAACAGATGACCATATTGCGTTTGTTAAGAAATAAAACCTCAAATATGCGTGTACAAAAAAAACTTCTCTATAAAATCTGACATATTAAAAAAACAAATAAAAAATATCTTTGAATTTCATGCAACCGAGTGGTTTAGAATTTAGAACCATTTGGTTCCCTAACAAAGAACCGGTCTCTTGGCAAACGCCTGGTTGTTGATATTTCAAGAGAATTGAGATTTTCCCCATGAACGGTCCCAATGATACTTAGGTCAAATTAGTCGGTTTCGACTTGACTCGGTGATTTTTAAACTTTGAAAGTAATTTGGGCGGCATGTTTCAAAATTTGGTCCAGATCAGTGAACTAGCTATATTGGCTTAATCTAGCCTTAAGGAAATTCAAAATGCATTAAACATTGTTATAAATATAATTTTGGAGTTTCAAAAAAAAAAGAAAGAAAAGAGGAGGATAGTGCATTTTGGACTTTCAATATTTTACAAAAATACGTGAATTTTGAGACGTTCATTGTCTAAGTGCCTATTAATATTAATTTAGATAATAATTTTTATACTAATTTTGATATAAGACTTTAAAAAAATCTCTTATACTATTTTTGTATTTTTAGTGAAGAAACAAGAGGGAACTTATTTTTGTAATTTTTTTCTACTAATTTTATGATACAAATTGTGATTTCTTATATAATTTTTATTTTTCCATTTTTTACACTAACTTTTTTATACTAATTGTGGTTTTTATAAAGGGTACGGCTTCGATAAGGTTTCAACCTGAAACAATCTAATTAAGGCACACATTCAAATTTTATTATAACATATAATTTTGATGTAAAAAATTCTTAGGATTATCTAAAAATCTATATTTATATCTAATTATAAAATTTTAAACTCCAAAAATGGTTAAAATCAAGTAAATCTATAAACATAAGAAAATCTTTAAAATGGATCGTCTAGATAATGTGTTGTAAGATACACTATTTTTATGACTCAAAATCCTTTTTTATATATATTCATACATCTCGATGTCGAGATGATCAATTAAGGGGTCTTTCAACATTGAAACAATTTTTTCCGATGAATTTTTGAGGTGCATATGTAATCAACCTTATATAAACTTTTCCCTATCATATATGCCCCTCTCTCTCTCTCTCTCTCTCTCTATATATATATATATATATATATATATATATATATATATAAATAAAAGAAAACTCTTTCCAACGCCTATAGGCGAAAATGAACAGTGATTTCGCTTATCCTCATCACCATCCAAACTTCATCGCACCGTCACAGTTCTCTGGTAGTATTTCATTTTTCATATTTTTTTTTAAAAAAATCCAAATTACTTGATATTTGGAGTGTGTGTACATCTTAGTGAGGCGCACCTAATAAACATTTGAAAAAAACAATTCGTAAAATTGAATAAAATAACCCCAAAACTTTATGGGGGTATTTTGATCAATTTATATTTTGTGAATTATTTTGTTCATATTTTTATTAGCTGTACCTCACTAAGATGTATACACGCTTCAAATTTCAAATCATCGATTAGTAAAAAAAATAAAAATTGAAACACAACCGGACAACTGTGACTGTGTGAAGAAGTTTGGATGGTGATGAAGGTAGGCGAAATCATTGTTCATTTTTACCTACAGGCGTTTTGTGGCATCTTCCATAAATATATGTGTGTATGTATATTTTTTGCAAAATATTTGTTTAAGAGATTATAAAATAGTATACTTTATAATCTCTTAAACAAACATTTTACAAAAAATACAAAGTGTTTGTTCAAAGGGACCTTCAAGGATGCTACCTTCAATAGCGACTAAAAACCTTGCTTTTAAAACGGATTGTCTATAAAGATACCATTTATCTTTTGTACATTGTGGTCACAATCATTCTTGTCCCTTAATTTTCAAAATGCGTGCTTGTAAGTTTGTCATTGAATATACACAAAGTTTAAAAAAAAAAAAATCTTGAACTATATGACCCACCCCAAACCACCCATTTTGAAATTTAAGAGACAAGAATGATTATGACATCCATGTATAAAAAATAAAGGGTGTGGTTTGTACAGAGCTGGGGCTCTAAATAATCAAGGTAAAACGCACCTTCAAATTGTGTGGAGAAATGTGGTTTCAATATTGAAAATATTTATGAGTCATAAAATATATTTTTCTCTTTAATTATAAAATTTAAAGCTCAAAAAATAGAGTAGATCAAGCAGATCTATAAAACCTTGAAACTCTTGAAAATTGACGGTCCAAAAATGTGTTACAATATGCACTATTTTCAAAACTTGAAATCTATTTTTTTCTTCATGTCCATGCATATTGATGTCGAGATAATCAATTTGAGGATTTTAGGCATCAAAACAACATTTTCTAGTAAAAGTTTTGAGGTGGGCTTTAATTTGATTGTTTAGAGCCTCAGCTCTATATAAAATTTTTCCAAAAATAAATGGTCTCTTTGTAAATAATCTATTTTAAAAAAGTTCATTAAATTATTTTCCTCCAATTTTCCTAAAATCTTGCTCATTGATTTCTACTCTATAAAAATTCATTAATGAAGTTTTTAAGAAATATCATATTTAACTCTGAATAATTATATGCTAGAGAGAATAAATAGGAAGAGTTATCAAAAAATAAAAAAATACATATATGAAGAAATTGGAGACTCCATTATAGTCTATCAAGTTAAAATTGAATTCCTAGCAAAGTTAGAACTCTCTTCAAAACAAGCTTTAGTCCTCACGTGGGGCACTTCAAGAGTTATGTAGGAGTTCACGTGCGTAAATCACTCTAAAGTGGAATCTTCTCAAGGGCCCACAAGTTGTGGGGTGGGCCGGAGAGGGATGGGCCACCCCGCTTCCAATTAAAAATATATTTAGATTTGAAAAATAAAAAATAAAAGTATAGGTGACAAGAGGGGTTATTTGGTTGACTCACCTGTCTCGGCCGGATTTTATTAGAGAATATAGGCTGGTTTTTTTTTTGGAATTGTCTAGACATAAATAGGGAATTGGGATTGCACCATTGCGAACTGATCTAGATCAATGATTTAGGGATCAACATTTTTTTCAAAGAAAGTATAAAATGAAATTATTTACTTTTGGTACAAGGTGGTCACATTAATCTTGACCATTGTATGTGAAATTCGGTAGCTACAATAATTCTATTGACCAAGCTCAAATTTCAAAAGGAAATTTTTCGAACTTTGTAACACATTCAAACTATCAAATTTCATACCGTATGGTTGCAAGTAATTGTGACCAACTTGTATTAAAGGTAAATGGTCCCATTGTATACAATCCTTTTTTTTAAACACTAGTTTAAGACAATATTTGGCGATTGCGTAAATGGTGCTCCAAAGAGGCATTCTAGACTCGGCGAGTTTTCCGTCAAGTGTCAATTGTTTACTATTAAAGTAAGGCACATTTCTAAACTATGCCTCGAGATGCGTTTTTGGGCCAAAAAGCTTTGCGATGGCATACAAATCTGTTTTACTCCTAATTATGAGATGTAACGCTCCAAAAATAGTGTAGCATTTAAAATTTCCAAATAATCCATTACTGAATGTACTATTTATCTGACTTGAGGCCTTTATTTTTTTCATATCCATAGGTCCTAAGGTTGAGATGATCAATTTGAGGGTTCTCTGTCATCGAAATGACTTTTTTGGTCAGTTTTTGAGATGCATACTGGCGCATAAGGACGTGGTTAGCAGTAGTCTGAAAAGATATGGGGATTTATGACCTTACTGAGGATGACCTTTAATAGAGCAGCATCGCGAATCAAGATTCATGTAGCCGACCCCCAATTAATTGAGAAGGCTAAAATGATTATGATGATTTGCAGCTATTGTATAGATATATTAAAGCCATTAAACAATAATTTTATAGCCTAGTAGTGTCATTAAAGTAATACTTGACAATTTTTTGTTAGAACTTTTAATAAATCCAGCAATAATGCTTACTCTATTGTCATAGCACAAAACATATTGTTGATTTATTGGAAATCATAAAATTAAAAGTAAACACAAAGACCTAAATATGAAAAATAGTGGTCCACCCAAAATGCTATATTGTATATAGCAATGAAATAAAAATAAAAAATAAAAAATAAAATTAATCAAACTTCTTTATGCCTAAAAAAAAGCAAAAATGCTTAAGCAAAATCGAATCTTGCATTGAATTCCTAGCTACCTAAAACTTTAGTATCATTGAATCTCTCTCTTGTTCTTTATAAGGACGCTATGAGTCTAAAGAGAAAAAAAAGTGATTTTTCATTGAGTTATTCCCCTTCTAATTCTACCTACGATTTTGAGATATACAATTGTTTTGATTTTCATTTTTTAGAAGAAAAATATTGCTTTTTAATTTTTTCTTATGCTTTTTTTACAGGAACTAATTAATTTTTTCATACGCTTTTTTTAAAGGAAATTTTTGATAGAATTTTTTGTTAAATCCAAATTCTTAATTTACTCCTCTATTAATGTACTTATCTTTAAACCAAAATTCAATAATATTAAGTTAATGAAGAAGTAAAGTTAAAAGGATGAAGCCTTCTTGAAGATTTTCTTTTGAAAAAAGATAAAATGCGGATTTATATCGGTTCTATTAAAAAAAACGATTGTTTGAAGATCTTTTGAAAAACTCAGAGTTTTTAATAAATTTCAAAAAATCAAAAAATTTTAGACAAAAAAGCGTATTAATTTCAAAAAATCCAAAAATTTTAGAAAAAAAAGCGTGTAGCAAACTGAGAGACTTGCTAACTATGATTCTTTCTTCCGCTTTCTACTTCACGAATAATATGAATATTATGGGTTACACATATTTGCAATGTATAGGAAAGAGAAAGATAGAATGAAGCATAGGAAAGAGAAGGTAGAGAGTGAAGAGATAGATGAAGATTGACTATTTTCTCACAGTCCCATCCGTCTATCCCCTGCAAAGTTGAGTTTCCTTTTCCTTTCAAGCTGTTAAAAGAAAGCGAGAGAGCGTAAAAAAAAGGAGAGAGAAACAATGAGAAAGAGTCCATTCTCACCTAAGGCCTTCAATTTAGAAAACAGGTAGGGGCTCGTCATCTCTATTGAATTATCTAAAAAAAAAAAAATTGATGTTTGAAATGACAAAATCTTTGGGTGTGTTTAACATAATGAGCAATGGTTTCATGCAACCGTTGTATAGTAATATGATGCAATAACCTTAAAAAACTTTCTTATAGCCATTTGTTTGATCCAAATTTTCGAATATGCACTCTTTTCATTCTAATAAACAATCACAAAAAAGGAAAAATTGAAAACACAATTTAGAAAGTATTTTTTTAGCCCAATTAACCTAGATTGTTCATTTTGGTGAGATGCTTAGATCTAGGCTTTAGAAAGATTTTTTCATTTTCAATTTTTTTGGATGTCTTTATTATCATTAGATGAACAATGTTAAAAATAAATAAATGATTTTGAGTTTATAAAGGCTAAGATTTTGAAATTCACAAATTGAATGGTCTAGATTCATTTTTGGAGATGACTCATTTTGATCATATCTAGGGTTCAAATTGAACCTTTTTTTGGGAGGGGATTGATTATTGAGATGAAGAGAGTGTATGTGCAAATTTGAGATCATACAAATACCACAAACATGATTTTTTAGAAATATCGTTGCATTATACTATAATACAACTGTTGCATTGAATCATTGCTCTAACATAATATCTACTCTTTACGTTAAAAAGTAAAGCCGTTAATTCAAAATCAATGTACGGATTTGGAGAAGGTATTAAGCCCTTGGCCGAGACGTGTTACATGGGTGTGTCTGAGTCGAGTTTAAAGGACAAAACCAAAGACCATAAAAATATTATGTGTTATGCAATCTCCCCATTTCGTACATCAAGCACAACATGCATATTGGTTAGATAGGTGGCTCTTGGTATGCCTCTTCACGGTTGGTATCCAGTTTGAAATGTTTTCTTAACTCTTAAAAAAGAAAACAAATAAAAGCTAAATTTCCTGGGTTTAAAATATTGAGGACATTGTTTGTTCTTCATTTTCTTTTTCTCCCTTATTTTTATCTCACTCGTCATGAGTCCCGCACTTTTCAAACTCTACCAGGAAACATAGTTTTGAAGTTGGAGACCCTCGTGATAGCCTTAAAATCTATTTCACTTGTTTAATGACATAAGCTTCTAAAATAGTGTTGATTAAATGGAGTTTTTAATATCATTAATTTTATAGCTCGTAAGCTTTTTAATTTTGTAAACCCATAATTATTGAGGTAGATAAAATTTGAGAGTTTCCTGGTACCAAAACGTTGGGTTTGGTGATAGCCAAATCACCATACCCATATTCTTTTTTACATATTAAGGGTTCTATGAGAAAAGGAACTTTATTGAGAAGCAAGAAAGTAATATCCATAAAGGGAAAAGTTTATATAAGGTTGCAACCTTAAAATGTAGAATCACAGATGCACCTCAAAAATCTATCGAAAATATTGCTTTAATGTTGCAAAAACACTCTAATTGATCATCTCGACAACGAGATGTATGAAATTGAAAAAAAAAAAGTTTTTGAGTCCCGGAAATAGTGCACCTTGCAACACATTATCTAGACCGTCCATTTTCAAGATTTTCATATATTTATAAATCTACTTAAGTTTAACTATTTTTGGAATTTAAAATTTTCTAATTAGGTATGAAAGTAGATTTTAAGATAATACTAAGAATTTTTTAAAACAAAATTACATGTTATAATAAAATTTTAAGGCGCGCCTTAATTGGATTGTTTAAGGTTGTAACCTTATATAAACCACACCCATTTATATAAGAGAGTCTTGCAACATATAATTTGAGGGTCACCCCCTTTGGGGTTATGGGAAGGGCCTTTGGGGGTTATGGGAAGAGATCTCTATGATGAAGATAGTTCTCCAAGAGAGAGAGAGACATAGCCTCAAAGAGAGAGAGTATTTTCATGGGAATTTGGGTTGGTTAAATTTCTACTTCTAGGGAGAGAAAGTCTCTCAATTGCTCTCAATGAGTTCTTTCCGATAACGGTATAACAGTGGGAAAGATGTGATCGACAATGTTACACAGTTGGGAGAGCGTATTAAGAGAAGATCGGTGATGATTTTTTACGGATGTTTAGAGAGAAGTATTTTTTCTTATAACCCAAAATTGTAATCTTTATTGTGATAGGGGATTTATACTTGTCGAGGCTAGCCCTATGGGGCGAACCATATAAATCGTATGTTGTCGTGGTTTTGCTCTGTTTTTTTTTTTCTTACAGTTGATTTATAGTTGTATTCATTTACTTCGTATTTAGCCAATCATGTACACGATCTTGGGTGGGATCCCGGTATTTGAAATTCTCAATTCCTCAAATGAGGAGTTCTTGAAAACCTTACACAAAATTTGCACTTTCTAACAGGTTTAAAAGTGTGATTGTATTGTTTGTGGTAAACCTAGGCCTTATATAAACTTCTTCA
Organism: Amborella trichopoda; assembly: GCF_054954075.1. Classification (NCBI taxonomy): domain Eukaryota; kingdom Viridiplantae; phylum Streptophyta; class Magnoliopsida; order Amborellales; family Amborellaceae; genus Amborella; species Amborella trichopoda. Next base: position 51,231,535 of record NC_142337.1, read on the forward strand.
TTTTGAAAACACTACATAAAAAAAATTGCATATGTTTATAACTATAATTATAAAGGGTGCGGTTTGTATAGAGCCTACCTTTAAATAGTGTCGAATAATGTGGTTTCAATACTAGAAATATTTGTGATAGCCTTAAAATATATTTTTATCTTTAGTTATAGAGTTTAAAGCTTCAAAAATAATATTGATCAACAAATCTATAAAAACTTGAAAATTTTAAACTATTGTTGGTCCAGACCCATTTTACATGTTCATAATGAAGACTGCAATAAGGAACTTGTCCTTTACGTTTTTTAGCAATGACTATATTTCTATCCAATTTGCTAAGGGAAGGGATTGGCCCATTCTTTGGAGTTCTACGTAAACAGCGTGACAAAAGAAAAAGTAAGGAGAAAAAATAGGAACCTGCATTTTCTCTTTCCAGTTTCCACAGGGTACTACTATATATGAAGCGAGAGGAGGTTCCCTTTATTATTTTGACAGTTGTCTTTTGTATTGCCTATTTTGCCTATATAATTCTCAATTTAGTTTATGATTATTTTTTATTATTAATTTCTTGAATATTAGTCATACTGAGAAATTCCCAACAATTTACTTCATTGATAAATTAGGGTTATTGGAGCAACAAAGGAAGAAGCAAAAACTATGACATATAAACAATCTCTCTCTAGAAGTTCTTTCTTTATGTTAAGATAGAACCATATTGGAAAGCTTCAAATCTTTTCATTGAGATATAGTGATGGTTTAAATACAAATGGTAAGAATATGGGTGAACAAGCAATCTCTTTATTGTAGGGATTTTTCTAACAATATAGATATGTGTGATTATCGACGTGTTTTACAATAGATATATACAGTTAGGAGGTTGAGTCTTTATCGGCCATATCGCTGATGTGGTAGGATATATCGTAATAGTCTTCATGGGTCATATCTTCATCGGCTGATTTGGTAGGAATTATCCTCATGATTTACAGTAGATATACATAGTTAGGAGGTTGAGTTTTCATCGTCCACATCTTCATTAGCTGATGTGGTAGGATATATCGTAATAGTCTTCATCGGCTGAACACCCTACTGAACTACACTAAAACCCAACATGATTCCCTCTGTTCATGCCCCTTCAATGCCTCTAAAAGGCTCATGCCAATTGCCTTTTATGATGCCTACAAAAAAAATCCAACAATGAAAAAAACTACTTTGATGGTAAATTCAAAATTCAAAATTTAAGCCTCTCTCTCGGTATCACTATTTGGCGTCTTTCTCATCCGAATGTAATCTTACCCCTGGGCATCTATCTTTCTAAAGATCTCACTTTTTGTTATCATTCATATTGCGCTCTGTTCAAAAATTTTGTGGGTATTTGTTGTTATCTTCATGTTGCTTAATATTGATGGTAAGCTGAAGTTTGGATCCAATTTTTTATGGGAAAAATAATGTATCATACAATTGTTTTTGCTTACAATGCGTATCAAGCATTTCGATGTAAACAATTACAGCTTCATTTCCTTGCACGTAGTGCACTGTCATTGTTCACGTGAAATACAGTGTGAAATATAATGTGACAGACCATAAATTTTAAAATTATTTATTTTAATAAATTATTGGAAAAGTAAATTCTATTTAAAATTGTAATTTCTATGTATTTTGAATTATTATTTTTGTTCTATTATTATCTCACGTAAATTTATGTTGAATTATTTATTTAAAATTTAAAATACAAATATATCCTCTTTTTTGTACTGTAGATTTAATCCTTCGCTTTTTATTATTTATTGAAAGGGAAAAAAAGTTTATATAAAGGCTCGAAAATTAGAGCCTACCTCAAAATTTCACTAGATGAGGTTATTTTGATACTCAAATATTTTCAAATTGATCATCTCGACATCAAGATGCATGGACATAAAATAGATTTCAAGTTTTAGAAATAGTGTATTTTGTATCGCTTTTTGGACTGTCCATTTTCAAGTTTTCATAGATCTGTCGATCAACACTATTTTTGCAGCTTTAAAATTTTATAAATTAAATTTAAAATATATTTTAAGGCTATCACAAAGATTTTCAAAATTAAAACCACATTTCTTGATACTATTTGAAGGTAGGCTCTAATTTGATTGTTTAGAGCATAGTTATTGGGAGCAGGAGCAGCTCCGGTTTCGGGACCAAGAGCATCGGATCGATGACTACTCGAAGCTCCAGAGCTTGGGGAGCGAGTTCCGGTGAAGGTAGAAGTTACGGATTGAGATGTCGTTTGAACAGGGAGCGAGATCACGTTTGAATAGGGAGCAAGATCCCATTTGAATAGGGAGCGAAATCCCGATACATTGGGATCAAGATCCCTATATATTGGGATCGAGATCCTGATACATTGGGATTGAGATCCCTATTTAACGGGAACGCGTTCCATGTATTTACGGAAGCAGATCCTGTTTAATTAGGGAGCGAGATCTTGTTTGATTAGGGAATGAGATCTTGATACATTAGGATCGAGATTCCTATTTGACAGGAACACGTTTCATGTAATATGGGATAGCGCTCTCATGTCTATTAGGATCGCGTTCCCATCGACAACAAGGACGATATCCCATTTAATGTTGTGTCTCGCCCCCTTCTAAACAATACTACGATCCTATTTGGCTAGGATCGAGCTTCATTCATTGTAGGATCGTGTTCCGTACAATGGTGGTCTACGCCCCCATCACAGAACTCCATTTGTATGAAGAACTCAATTCTATTACACATGGATTCGTGCACCAACTAAGCACGATTGCCCGTTCCCATACAAATACGATCTCAATTTGGTTAAATTTAGAAACCATTGTTCTATCTATGAATGACCCATGCGGCTAGATCCATGCACAACCAATCCTAGATGTCCTTGTATTAATTAAATCAAGTATGAAATAAAGTCTTCTAATGCTATGAGCGATTAATGTTAGTATTGTTCAAATTCACATACATGATACGAAAATGAGCTTTACGTTGGCATTTGTACATGGAAATATATTGTCTAGGAATTGGGTACTATTTGGATGCAACCTAAGCATATATGGTTCATGCTAGGCTTAAATTCGGGAAATGCATCACCGTTATTTTTTGGTAGAAATAACTATATGAAAATTTTACTAAAAATATTAAGTTTTATATTTAAATGTTATTTTTATTTAAGAAGTTTCTTTTAGAAAGTTATAAAATGGTCAAATAAATTTATTCAAAATTTCAAAAAAAATATTGCAATAGAAATAAAGGTAATTATATATATATATATATATATATATATATATATATATATATATATATATATATATATATATATATATATATATATATATATATATATATAAATCCAAATTTGGGAATTCATTTAAGACTTATATAGTATTTTATGAAATAAAAAATATAGAAAAATGTTTATACAAGGTTGCAACCATAAAATGTAGAACTAAGGCTGCACCCCAAAAATCCATCGGAAAAGATTGTTTTAATGTTGAAAAAGTCTCTAATTGATCATCTCGACATCAAGATGTATGAGTGTAAGAAAAAAATAAAAACAAATTGAGAGCCAGAAATTGTGTATCTTGCAACATATTATCTACACCGTCCATTTTAAGAATTTTCATATGTTTATAGATCTACATGATTTTAACCATTCTGGGAGTTTAAAAGTATTTAATTAGATATGGAAATAGATTTTTAGATAATCCTAATAATCTTTAACACCAAAATTACATGACATGTTAAAATTTGGTAGTGCATCTTAATTGGATTGTGGATCATGGGCACGAGCACACTCGACAACTCAACGTGCAATCTATTTTTCATTACTAGTAGTATGATAAGGTAAACCCTGATGGATCGTTGGGCGCGGGCACACTCGACAACTCAATGTGCAATCTATTTTCCGATAACATCGGAATCGCAATCTTAAAATTATGGGAGCGGGGATCTAATTTGTTCATAAACCACATCTACAATGTTATGGAATACGTTTCTGAGTCAATGCAAGCGTGATCCGTGAAGTAGAGGGAGAGAAATCCGTTGTGTATGGGATCGAGATCCATGCTTTAGGGGGAGCGAGATCCGTTGTGGATAGGAGCGAGATCCCTGAAGTAGAGGGAGCGAGATCCTTGAAGTAGAGGGTGCGAAATCCCTGAAGCATCTGGAGCGAGCTCCGTTGTGAATAGGATCGAGAATCCTAAACATTGGAGCAAGATCCCAAAAAGATGGGAACTTCCGAGCGAGGTCCCAGCTCTGGAATGCCGGAGCGAGATTCCGGAGTAGGGGTGCCACCCTAGGGTGGCACTCCCGGTAATTATGGTTTAGAGCCTAGGCTATGTACAAACCGCACCCTTATTGAAATAAGCTAAAAGACAGGCTTAGTGTTTCACTATTAAATTTCTTTTCATATTGTTTTCTCAACTGTTTGAATTTTATTTTAATTTATTTATCTTTTTAAAAATTATAAAATAAATAAATAAAATAATAGAAAGCTAGCTTTATTTATTTATTTAATTTTTGAATATTTATATTTTTAACTGTAAAATTTTATGCTTTAAAAATTAGTTGGATATTTTTTATTTTTGCAGCCTCAAAATGGGGCCCATTTTTGGATGACCACCTTTCAATAAATAAAAATAAAAAAATAAAAAATAAAAATAAAAGGAGGTATGGGTGATATCCCACAATTTATGGGAGACTCCCTCCGACACCCAAAATATTCGAGGGTCAAAGGCACCCTTAGAGTTTTATTGGAAGAAGTGAATACATGCCATGCTATCTCAAAAGCATTTAATTTTTTGGCAAATTGTTTCATACATCAGGGTCCGTCCCCCTACGCATGTGGAGAAATGGTGGCCTCACCTAAAATCAAAATGAACAGTGTTAATAAAACATAAAAAAAATTATATTTATTTTAAAATTTTCCTTTTTTTGTATTCATAATCACTTATGTTGAGATTCTCAATTAATACATTTTTAAATCCAATATTTATTTCCAGAATGGATTTTGGAGAGAAAAACCTGTCCTAATTTTCTTCCCAGAAAGTAATGTAATCCGCACTCCCCACATCTCCCTTTTTATTTAAAGTTAATTGTTGATTGAGATGATCTCTATTCCATCTTTAGATTTTAAGTTATTTGATGTCCTCTCACTTGTTTAAAAAAGTCAAAGGCAACTACCCCATTGAAAAGCATCAGGTTCCTCTATAAAAATGCACCTCATTTCTTCAATACGTTTGAGGCGTGTACCTGTAAATGCATTGGCCAGGACTTGTTCATGTTCGATGAACATTTTTAGGAAAGGCTTCAGTACTTGTTCAATGAAGATTTCAAGGAAGGCTCCAACTTACACAAAATACATTGACTTTTGTACCCAAACTGGTTATCTCCATGCGGATGCCCATGCCTACCACATGCGATTATGGATTGGACACATATGAGAGAGAGAGAGAGAGAGAGAGAGCTGTAAATGCAGTTTCGAGTTGTAAATGGAGATTCGATCATAAATACAACTCAGTCAACGGGACGGAGAGAGAGTTGTAAATGCAAATGCAACCAATATTAGAACTAGGTCAACTCACGCAATGTAAAACTTTGTAGCAATGAGAGAGAGACAGAGACTGAACACAGTCTTGGCAACAGAACACTGGAGGGACCTCTTTGGTGTGGTCCATTGCTGCATTAAACCTTTTGGAAATACTAAATGGTTTGCTTTGAATTTTTTTTTGTTTTGGGCCAATATAATTACTTTTATTCAATTACGAAAAAAGAAATTACATCATCAGAAACTAAAAGAGCAGAAATAGAAATTTTTCCTTTAGCAATAAAGTCGGCTACATCATTAGCCTCTTTATAAACATGAGTGAAGGACACCATTTTATTAGCAGCCAAATCCATTACCTCCAACTAAAAGGTCGAAGTTCCCAAAGGACTTTCTGTTCTCTTTTACACCATCTAATAACGTTTAAGGAATCACCTTCTATCGTGCAACATTTTCCCATATGCTTTCTAATGAAAGTCTTCAAACCACACAACAAAGTACTTAGTTATGCAAAGTTAGCTGTAGCAAAACCAATTTTACCCAACACTCTTCTTTTGTAGAGAAGTTAAATACGTAACAGGGAGATAGATGTGGACATATGGGACTTATTTCGATTCACCTAAAGAGAAAGAAATTTTATTAGGTGGACAGATAGAATAATTGTTTTCAGGATAAAAAAGTGCTCCTCTTTTTCCTTTCTTTTTTCTTTTTCTTTTTCTTTTTCTTTTTTTTTTTTCTTTTTTTTAATGTTAATGACTATTTTCATTGAGTTTATTAAAGGATATGTTAGAGATTCGAATGCCCAAAACTCCAATTTAACCGATATCCAAATATCACACGCTCAATATCGAATATGTAAAATCGACAATCCAATAATAAATTCAATGATCGTGTGCAATAATTTAAAAAAATGAATTAGAGATGGAAAATATAGTCATGAGATGAAATTAGAAAGCCAAACTACAACACAGATTTAATGTGGTTCACCCCGTACAACTACGTCCACGAGCAAGCTGGCAAGTATTTCACTATCAAGAGAGAAATTTACAAGACGACACAATGTTACCTCAAATGAGAAAATTGGTGAAAAACGTCACCAAGAATACCTTCTTGTGATCACGCAAAAGACATGATTTACCCCGCTTCATTTCGGATGATCCAAAAACATGAGCAATACAAGCTCAGACAATTTATTCCAAAAATAGGACAATAAATCTTTCTTCACCTCGTTCACTTTCTCAACATAACCCAAATAAGCCCTAGCCCCTTTCTAGAGAAAGAGAAGAAATCTAAACAAGAAAGAAAAATAGTGTGTTTCCCATATTTCCCTTTTCTAGCTTTTATAAAAAGTTATATTATTTAGTGACAAAAAAGCCCCCAAACAAATGGGTAAAATACAAAATCTACCTAGGTGCTTTTTTATCACTATTTAATAATCTCCACCTTGATAGCAAATCACCTACTTGCCTTCTCGGTAATTCCTTTTTTACTTCTTCATGATGCCTAGAAAAGTTAGGTTCCATTCCAACTTCTCTTCGGGAACCATCTTCATGAGCATATCCGCTACATTTTCCTTGATTCCAACTTTCACCAATCGAACCAAACCATCTTCCACAACTTGTCGAACATAATGGTATCAGACTACTATATTATTCGTCCTCTTGTGATAAATGGGATTGTTAGCCAAATTAATGACACTCATATTATCACAAATTATTTCTATGGGCTTAGAATTAATACATAATTCTCCCATAAGGCCTTGAAGCCAATCGCTTCTTTGTTTGCTTCGGTTGCCGCCATGAATTCCACCTCGGTAGTAGACAATGCAACCATTGATTGAAGCTTAAACATCCAACTTACCGGTCTATTTCCAAACATGACAGTATAGCCTATAGTTGACACATGCATAGTTTGCATCATTATAGCCTTGAATGTGCCCCGAGCCTTTGCTAAATATCATGACATAATCACTTGTGCCTCTTAAATAATGAAGCACCCATTTTGCACCTTCCTAATGAGTTTTTCCGAGATTTACTATAAAATGACTTAAGACACCAATTGAATATGCTATGTCCTGTCTAGTACACACTATGACAAACATTAGGCTTCCCACAACACTTGCATACGTCACCTTAGCAATATTCTCTTTTTCATTCAAGGTCTTTGGACTTTGCTTAGCAGATAACTTGAAATGAGGAGCTAATGGAGTCTCTACCGGCTTTGCCTTGCTCATACGAAACTTATGAGGCAATCGGATATCGAGATTCCGAGATACGACCATTCAAGAGAAGGGAGGTCCTTTTTTGAAAAATTGCAACACGTGCTTTCTGAAAGCTCACTTTTCTCTTCGATTTCTCTTGATTCGTATATACCAAAACGTGCGCATTGACGCGATGAACAATACTCTGAAATGTGGGCTTGATCGGGCTTAAAACGAAGAAGTTATGACCTTTATAAGGCAAAATTTCACTTTGTTTTGGTATGTTAGACTCATAATGGTCCATAAGCGTCCAAATAATCTAGAAATTGGTATTCGAGTGTTTCTGGACCTTCTGGATCCAATGCAAATAGTCTAACACTCATATGAGACATTGGCAATATGTTTATAATTATGAGGTTCTTTTAAGCATGATAGAGACTGGTGATGCGAAATGTAAATTTCATCCTAATCTACTCTATCTTGATCGAATTAGGATGAAACTTGGCAGACACTCTTAAAACAATAAATTCCACCTTTTCATGCTTTCTGAGGTGGATCTGATACCTTTTCAAATTCACTCAAAATCTAGCTTATGCGATCATCGCTCCTGTAGTCCGCAAGTATTTTTGGTTCCCACGGGACTAGGTTGCGAATAGCTCTTTCTTTATTCGTATCGGGAATACAAGTATGTCGAAAAATACCCTAGAACAGTTTTAGTTCAAGTTTATTTCTTTTAAGATTAGGGTCTTACATATGTTAGATATTCCGACGCTTTGGGAAAATTTAGTGAAGGTTTTTTCATTGAACCATAATTCATGTAGGGTTTTTTTAATTTTCTTATATGGAATTCTAGTTATCATTACCATAGTTAGCAAGTTGTCGATTTAATCACGACTTTTCAAAGAATCAAGGATTTTTTGAAAAACGATTTAATCTGCAACTTTTTCAATAGATCGGTAAAAATACACGATTTTTTCATGAAGAAGTTTAAAACGCAACTTTTTCAAAATTTGAAAAAATCATTTCAAAAAAGCGTTTCTATTAATATACTGATTTTTTTTTTTGGAAACTTCAATTTTTTTTCCTGTTTTATGAAATTTTTATTTCTATTCTCTCAAAACTTTCTCTAGTTCTCTGCTATGGATATGGTGTGTATTTTCTCTGGTGGTTATGGGTAGACGATTGTTAGCAAGTATGGGGTAGACTATTTCTTTCTAGAAAGATGAAAATTGAATTCACCCACCAAACACTTATCTCGACGAATAGAATAGATAACTATCTTATGATTTAGAGATATATCACATTGAATATTTGAAATTTATATTTTTAGGGAGGTCATTTTTATACTGAGTGATATATATATTTAAAGTTTTAAAATTTATAATATTTTAAACATATCCGATTTTTTGACTCCGAGATTTTGAGCCTAGTCCGATATATTCGTGATCTCTTTACATGAAGTAATTTTGCCTATCCATATTTTTTACCTGATTTTTTTCATCCGACTTTTTAAAATTAAAACAAGCTAACTATGATCATTACACAAGCTCAAAGTAAGGCTTCGTCACATAAATTTAACATCAAACCTAAATTTATTAACATGGAATTAACTATTTCTACTAATGTTCTTTTTTTTTTGCCAAAAACTCTTTGTTGAGGGATAAGGAGCAGTGACTTGGTGTATAATTCTATTATTTTTACAAAATTTTATGAACTCATTAGATAAGTACTCTCCATCCTCATTACTTCTAAAAATTTATATTTTTTATTAAGTTGATTCTCAACTTTCGGCTTGAAAATCATAAAGTTTCATTTTTATGTCTTAATAAATACATATATGTATAACGCGAAAAATCATTTATGAAAGCAATGAAGTATCTTTCGCCTCCTCTTGTTAGTACATTATTCAAATCACCTATACCGCTATGTAGAACCCCTAATTATTCAGTATTCCTTTCCTCGAAGAGAAATGCTCCCTGGTTATTTTGGGTTGTACATATGAGTCATACTCTTCATGGATACATCACTACTACAGAGATAAGGCCTAACTTAACTATGAATTTTATTGCAGCAAAATTCAAACGTGCCAATCTAGCATGCCATAAATTCACAATTTAAGTGGAACTATTCTTTGTTTCATTTATCAAATCCAAATTGAACATTCTATCCCAACAATATCCCTCCCATAAAGATATCATTTTTTGTCAAAATTATCTTGCCAGATCCATTAACCATTTGAATCTCCTTTTATTCAACAAATAATCTGACACCAAGTTTATTATCATATCTAGTACATAAAGCATATTTTTCAAAGTCAGTAATTATTTCGAATTGAACTACAATTCAATTTTCCCTTTACCAAGTATTTTGGCAATTGCCTAACTCCCCAATTGTTAATTTGGGAATATCGTGTATCTTTCATTATCCTAATAGGGTGATATACACATGAATACAATATCATAATCCCTTGACATTTGGGGATTGTACATCAAGTATTACCATATATGGTTCATGTATATCTTTACAACAAGGAAACTTTACCAGATATGATTTATACATATCTTTACAATGAGGAAACTTCTAAAATGACAATCATGAGCTGGAAAACCAGCTAACACTCCCCCTCAAGTTAGAGTGTGAATGTCAAAAATACCCAACTTGCCAATAAGAGAGAGAAATTGTGCTTTGCTCAAAGCTTTGGTAAAAATGTTAGCGACTTGATAGTTGGTTAGAACATGTGATGTTCGTAGAATGTCGGATTGGATTTCGTCTCTGATGAATTGACAATCTATTTCAATGTGTTTTGTATCGTCATAGAACACTGGGTTCGCGTCAATGTAAGGGCTGCTTGTTTGTCACAAAACAAGATGGCTGGTTTTGAATGATAGACACCTCACGAAGGAGAAAACAGAGCCATGTAATTTCACAACTTGTAGATGCCATGGTACGATATTTTACCTCAAAAAAAGAGCGAGGGACCATGTATTGTTTTTTCATCTTCCAGTATAATAGAGATTTTCCTAACATGACAAAATAGCCAGTGGTGGATCGACATGTATCAGGACAGCTTGCCTAGTTAGAGTCATAGAAAACTCGTAGTTGAAAGGCACTGTCAGAAGGCATGAGTAAACCTTGACCTGGAGAGAGCTTCAGATATCGAACTATGCGTAGGGCTGTTGCAAGATGAAGTTTGTGAGGTTGGCTCATATACTGATTAAGGATGTGGATAGAATAAACAATATCAGGCCTGGTGATGGTCAAGTATATGAGTCGACCAATAAGTCTTCAATACATAGTAGGATCAGAGAGAAGGTCGTCAGTAGTACCATTGAGTTTGTGGTATTGTTCCATGGGTAGATAGATAGTAGTACCATTGAGTTTGTGGTATTGTTCCATGGGTAGATAGATAGGACGTGCCCCAAGAAGCTCGAATTCCTCAATAATTTCTTAGGTGTATTTGTGTTCGGTAATGTAGATGGCAGCAATGTTGTAGCCAATGACAATGATGTCATGTTAATTTGGGAAAATCGTGTATCTTTTATTATTCCAAGAGGGTAATATATACATAAATACAATATCATAATCCCTTGATATTTGGCGATTGTACAACAAGTATTACCAGATATAGTTCATTTATATCTTTGCAACAAGAAACCTTCACCGGATATGATTTATACATATCTTTACAATGAGAAAACTTAAAAAAAAAACAATATGAGCTGCAAAACTAACTGACACCAATTGCATTAAATTCCCTTCTCCCACCGGTTCACATATGTTAAAGAGATTCTGATTGTTAGCAATATAGATGGTACCTCCAATGCCTAGCAACCAACCTTCCTCTTTATGGATCGTATTAATGTTAATGACCATTGCCACTAGATTGTGTTTGGTGACCATGTTGACTTGGCTTTGAGGCTTTTGAGGCCTTTTTAGTATCAGCATTTTTCTGAATAATGATGGGTTTTCCCACAGATAAAGCATACCCCCCTTTTTCTTGTTAGATTTTTTATTCCTAGGATTGTTTTTTTTATTCTATGAAGAAAATGGTCTTTTATTATTTTGACTAATGTCCTTAGACTCATGTTCCACAAGGTTAGCCTTAAAATTGTATTCCAGTGCTTTCTCCTTCTTTTATCGAGTCTTATTCTATTCCTCTATGCAAAGAGATCGTTGAAGTGGTACTAAGTCAACATTAACCCTATTGTGCCTCATCTTCTTTCCATGAGGGGGCCATTTATATATAATAGTTCCCACTTGAAAAGCTTCATCTAACTCAATTATATTTAATTTGAGTTTGCTTACAAGAAGTTGTAACTCATATACTTGGTCGACTATCAGCTTGTTATTAATGAACGTAAACTCCAAATAATCAGACATAAGAAATCATTGTTTACCCGATTCCTCCTCTAAATTTTTGGATTCCAATTAATGCCAAAGTTTGCTTACAACTGCCATGTAAGCGGTACGTATCGTAAGTTGGACCAGTAAGTGCATTGAGAATATAACTTTTGCAGATATAATCTATTTGGATAGTTAGTTTGGGTCCTCCTCTTCAGTCGAATCAAAGTGGTCGATTTTTACAAAATCTTGGTTCATAACTTTTTTTCAAACTCGCACTTGCTTCCATTGTTTCAACCAAAATACAGTCTTAAATTCTTGAAAATTGGGATGGGTGAAACAGGGGCAGTAGAGTGTGATTATGAGTTGGTAAAGAGATTTTAAATGGGAAGTATAAATTTTTTTTATAAATTTGTAGAGTGGCTCTTCACATGATAGTAATCAAGTGTAAAGTGCGCCCTTACGCCCTTTTACATGTGCCCTAGTCCGAGGGTGTGCATCACAAACTTCACATGCACCCTACAAGCACCTGGTCTCTCCTTTATTCCATGAACAAGAGGCATGAGAGTGTTTTTATATAAATGCAACTCTTTCTTTACACTATCTTTTAATGCAAGGCTAAAACCTACCGTTTTCTCTCTCTCATTATTAAGAACTCCGGAAAATCCCATTTGATGCTATATTATTTTAAAATATAACATAGTATATTTCAGACACAAAAATACTAATATATCAATCACACTGTTCCCACAGGGCAGTTTAGCTAGATCTTTCAAATGTGTTTTTGCTTCCTTTTTGTTTTCACTTTTCACCCCGCCAACCTACCATATTTCTAACATGAACATTAATTTTAGCTAAATATCGTGTACTAGCTGAAACTTTATTTGGGTTTGTTTTTTATCACTTGGGATTTAAATTGAATTGAAGCAGAGTTGACTAAGGTCAATGCGTGGCTCCATGGCTCTATGTAGTGAGACCGAGCGCTTGCTTCATCATTTTCAAATATGGAAAAGTATGCCGTCCACATCACCCTTTCAATAGAGTAAGATTTCACAAGGCCATATCCAACAGCCAAGTATTAGTATCATGTTTTATTTTTTATTTAAATAAGAGATCCATCTCAATTTTTTTGGTGGATTGAGTTATAGCCATAAGATATAAAGTTTCATATCTTGTGGATTATAAGGTATGGAGTTTTCTATATTGAGTTTCATATTTTGTGGGATTACAGTTGTAATGAGATTTGTTTTCCAAAATACAAGAATTGTAACTCTATAAATCACTGATATACCAGAATAATCCCTATGAATGAAATATTGATCTACTCTTCATAGACATAAGCACCATGGCCAAACCATATATACATCATGCTAATATGTTCATCTTTCTCTATTCTCTATATATTTCTTTTATTGCAATTTTAATATAGTATCAAAGCAGAAGTCTTGAAACCTGTGTACAAAACCCTATAGTTGATCAACGTCACATTTGTCAGCCATGAGCGTGGCCTTGGAGTTTTTTCTTTTTCACCCAACAATGAGCGTGACTTGAAGTTTTTTTAGATGGTTTATTCTCCATCTCTCTGTATCTTTTGTCTTTTTCAGCCATGAGCGTGGCCTTGGAGTTTTTTCTTTTTCACCCAACAATGAGCGTGACTTGGAGTTTTTTTAGATGGTTTTTTCTCTATCTCTCTATATCTTTTGTCTCTTTGGGTGCGATCTCTCTATGGCGTTTTTTTATCATTTGTCTTTCCTCTATCTTTGGTTATTCCATGTGATTGTTGTCTGTGGAAGATTCTCAGTGTCAGCTCCGTCTCTACCCCATGGTCGTCATTGGGCACCGGTAGTGGCCACCCCACTTCTAACTTGATGTTTGTTAACATAATTATTCAAAATATGAATTGTAATGTTACTTTTTTCAGAACTTTGTGACTTTTTAGAATCAGGCCATGGGGAGGAAGACTGTCTCACAAGCTATATTTATTTAATCATGAGAATAAATTTTGGTTATCAGTCAAGATAATTTCGATATTAATAAATTGTGGCATTAGAGATTTTAGCGCCCTTCAGATAAAAATTTTGAAAATTTTAATGCCCTTTTTATATTTAAATTCTCATTCTTGTGAAGTTTGTAAATTCTCAAAACAGACATGACTTCCTTTCAGTCTTCTATCCATGTTTCAAAATAACTCTTTATTTGATACATTCTGATATGTGGGGACCAGCTCCAATGGATTCTTATTATGACTTTAAATATTTTGTTATTTTTATTGACGATTGGTTTTATGCTACTTGCATGTATTTATTGAAATAAAAAACAAAAGTTTTTCCTATATTCAAAGAATTTTTCAAACTGATTTCCACTCAATATAATGGCCAGATTAGAATTCTGCAAATTGATAATGGCATAGAGTGCGTGAACAAAGTTTTTTCTAAGCATTTGTATAATCTTGGTTACACCAAACATCATGTGTTCGAACACCTCAGTAAAACAGAGTTGCTGAAAGAAAAAATTGACACTTTTTGGAAGCTACAAGGTCTTTGATGTTTCAGAAGCATATTCTAAAAATATTGATCTGAAGCTATTTTAACTATTGCTATCTAATTAACAGACTTTTGAGTAAAATTCTTAAGGATAAACCTCCCCTTAAAGTTTTGAAAAATAGAAAAATTGATTTGTCATATTTGCATGTATTTGGATGCATGTCCTATGTTTATGTGTTAGGGCACAACAAGGATAAACTTGATAAACATTCCAATAAATGTATCTTTTATGGATACTCCTCTACTAAAAAATGATACAAATGTTATGATCCAACAACTAGAAAAATGTATATTTTTAAATATTTCAATTTGTTGAAATAGAATCTTATTTTTATGTCACATTGGAGAGTGGTTTAAAAAATAAGATTAAGTGGGAGATTACAATATGTCGTTTTCTCTTGCTTAATGATAGTACCAGTGATGTGTCCAACACACAGAGAGCAAGTCATGATGTTCAAGCTGAAGCTAAAGATACCTCTAAAAATCACCAAACTAGTTGAGGAGAAGAAGACTCCACCATTGCCCTACTTGATTCTCCCTTGTCAGGTCTTCTCGTATCTCTCAACTTTCCTCTAGACTTCAAGATTTTTATACTTACCATGCAGTTTCTTATCCTGATTAAAATCATATTTCCCAAGAAAATGTTTCTCTTGCTTATTTTTCTTTTTTTACTTCTATTTTTAATAATTATGAGCCAACCAATTTTTAAATTGCTATTTCTTGACCTATTTGGAGAAAGGTCAAGAAAGATGAACTACAGGCACTTGACAAGAACCATACTTAGGAAACTGTCAAGTTACCTAAAAGGAAGAAAGTAGTTAAATATAAATTGGTTTTTAAAATGAAATATAATAGTGATATATCTCTAGAGAGGCATAAGGCTAGGTTGGTGGCCAAATGATTAACCCAAACTTATAGAGTCAACTACAATAAACTTTTTCATCAGTTGCAAGATGATTATTGTTCGTATTCTTTTGTCTATCGCTGTTAATTGTGGGTTGTCTCTGCATCTGATAGGTGCTAAAAATGTCTTCTTATATGGTGATATTGAAGATGAAGTCTATATGAGTCTTCATCTAGGTCCTTCTAACGAAAAGGAGAAAGGTCCTATATGTAAATTAAAGAAGGTCTTGTATGAACTTAAACAATCACTTCGTGTATAGTATGTCAAACTCAGCTCAACTTTGATAAGTGTCAGGTTTCCTAAAAGTTCAACTAGTTATTCGCTGTTAAAAAAAAGGGAACCTTTAGGTACAATAGTTGTACTCATTTATGTTGACTACATTACCATTATAAGCAACGATAAAGAAAGAATCATGAAGCTTAAAAATTATCTTCATAAGAAATTTGACATCAATAACCTTGATCAACTAAAGTATTTTCTTGACATTGAAGTAGCACATTATAGAAAGAGACTCTCCATTTCTCAAATGAAGTATGTCTTAGACCTGTTGAAAGAACTAAAAGTCAAACCTGTTGACATCCCTATTGATATTAATTGTGAGCTTAATTCAACAAATAAAAAATTCCTTGAAGATGTGACCCGTTTTCAGAGACGTATGGGCATATTGATTTATTTGACTTTGACACGATCAGATATAACGCATGCGGTTAGCCTTGTGAGCCAATTTATGCATGCTCCTAGATCATGTCATGTGGAGACTATCAATAGGAGTTTTAGATATCTTTAGTTGTTTCCAAACATAGGTATTTGGATGAAACATAATGGTTACATTAATATCACTGGTTATCCTGATGCTGATTAAGCTGGTAGTCCAATTGATAAGAGATCCATTACTGGTTATTGTACATTGGTTGGAAGAAACTTAGTTATTTGAAAAAGAAAAAACTAAAATACAGTTGCTCGATCTAGTGTAGGAGCCAAATATAGAGCTATGGTTTCAACTACAAGTGAATTGATATGGTTGAAATCACTACTTCGAGATATGGGCTCCCAACTGTCAATCCAATCGAGATGTTCTATGACAATCAAGCAGGTGTGCATATATCCTCAAATCCAGTTTTTCATGAAATAACGAATCATATAGAAGTTGATTGTCAATTCGTGAAAGAATATGTACAGCAAAAAATTATTGGTACTCCTTATGTTTGCAGTGAAGACCAACTTGTAGACATATTTACCAAAACTATTCCAAAGACAAAGTTCCATCAGATATTGTCTAAGTTGGCTCCGTAGATATATACGCACCAACTTGAGAGGGAGTGTTGACGGTTATAAAAGCAAGCTATAAAGTTTTCTATTTTGTGGATTACAAGCTATTGAGATTTCTATATTGAGTTTTTAATTTTGTAGGATTACAGTTGTAATAAGATTTGTTTCCTAAAGGACAAGAATTGTAACTCTATATATCTCTGGTAAACCAAAATAATCCCTATGAATGAAATATTGGTTTACCCTTAATAGACGTTGGCACCATTGTTGAACCACGTATATGTCGTATTGATCTATTTATCTTTCTCACTTCTCTATTTCTTTTATTGCAATTTCAACATAGTTAAAGTGTATATTTACAAATATAACTAAATATAAATAATTAAAAATTATTTTAAACAAAAAATAACTAACATACCCTTAAATTTTATTTTGATCAATATTTTTATTAAAAGTATATTTTATTATTTTTATTCAATTCCACTTATAAAAATGAAGCTAAAAAACCAAATTTCATAATAATTTTATTTTTAAAAAGATATAAAATTCAATTTTGATCCACGATGAGAGGGGTTAAGACTAAACCATTAAAGTTGCTTGTGCACCGACCTAGGATCACTAGAAATGTTATTCTGTAGTCTAATAGACGAAGGAGACTTATTCCATAGCTATAAATATAAGGAAAAAGTTTACATAAGGTTACAACCTTATATGTAGAACTTCGGATGCACATCAAAAATCCATCGGAAAAGGTAGTTTTAATGTTGAAAAACCCTTTGATCGATCATCTTGACATCGAGATGTATGACCATGAAAAATAAAAAGATTTTAAGTCTCATAAATAGTGCATTTTATAACGTATTATCTACACTGTCTATTAATAAGACTTTCATATGTTTATAGATGTACTTGATTTTAACCATTTTTTAAATTTAAAATTCTATAATTAGATATAAAAATAGATTTTGAAATATCCTAGGAACATTTTACATCAAAATTATATACCGTTATAAAATTTGAAGGTGCACCTTACCTCTACAGCAACGGATGCATCTGTATGCCAACTGTACCCTAAATATAAAGATTTTGAATGTAAACGAAAAAAAGTGTCGCTTGAGGATCCTTGAAACTCTTCAATCCCGACATAAATAAATAAATATTTTTAAATAATTTTCAAAAGATAATTTGTGTCTCTTTATTGTGACTGAGAATTTGCCTTCTTTACCATTGGAGTTTTTATATTTTCTTCATGGTACACTTTTGATGCACATAAAACCCACCTAGTTTTTTCTCTCCACTGTATATTTCACATGACCGAATGTTTTTGGATTTTTCTTATATTTACGATAGATTCCCCAATTTTTGGCCAAATTGTGACCCATGGAAACCCTACCTTTTTTTCTCTTTCTAATATGTTTCCTTTTGCAAGCTACTTATTCAATGTTATAATGTAATTACAGCTTTTTTTTGTGCCCCCTCTTTTTTATTTTTATTTCTCTCTCTCTCTCTTGGGCACATATTATATTAAACTGTAAGTCTTACTCCATTAATTTTGATCTTAAAAACCGTGTTGGAAATTGTGATTCACTACTTCTAAGCTCAAATGTCGTGACCATCAATATTGAAAAATAAAAGCCTAGTTCTCTCTTTTTTATTAAAGAATATTTTGCTTGTATTTCTTTTTGTATTAGTTTTAATTAATTATCGAGCTTCTATATATATCATTGTAATAATGCTATGACTGATCAAATTACAAATTCTACCAAACCACTTAAGAATTACTAAATGATTATTCTTAAAAAAAAAAATTTGAAATTTGAGTTTTCTAATATTTGGATCTCACCTTCTAAATATTAGATTGTTTTTATTCAACCTTATGACGATATTTTTTCAAGTTCTTAGAGGGTGCAACTAGGATTTTTTTTGTTATTTGATGTCGATATATGTGTTAAAGAGGCTATATCCCCAAAAATTGGTTCCTAAAACTAGTCTTAAATGGTGTTTTACCTGAGGCAGTAAATAGACAGTATATACTCCTGAGCGAGTAGATATCATTTGGCATAAGGGGAGATGGAAAAATATACAATGAGACCATTTATCTTTGGTACATGGTGGTCATAATTAATTTTGATCATTGGATGTGAAATTAGATGGTTGTATTTATTCTATTAACCAAGCTCAAACTTAAAAAAAATAAAAATCAAACTTTGTGACATACCCAAGCTATCAAATTTCACATCCGATGGTTGTAAGCAGTGTTTCAAAAAATGCTAGGTGGGTCCTAGGGGGCCTGGGGGGTCCAGGCCATCCCGTGCCTAAGCGGGCATTAAGGCAGGCGCCCAGAACCTGGATGGCCCAGTTGAATCCAAAAAGGATTCTAGAGTTATATATTATATAAATTATAAGAATATTGTATTTAGGGCACATTAGAATTCAAAGTATACTACATATTAGCACACACTCCATAAGCATAACCATAAGTCAGTCCATAATCCATATCCAATTAAAACTCAAATTTATCATTCATAGTTCAATCAAAGTTTTCAACCTTCACCATTCATCATCAGAAAAATAAGGGTCAACCGCATTGGCATCATATTCATCGAAGTCATCACCCCCCTTGACATATTGGTCGTACTCATTTGTCTCTTTTGAATCTACCTCTTTCTTCTTCCTCCACTCTTATTCTCTCTGCAGAAGATCTAGTGGCCCTAAGAGAGTCAGCTGATGTCCCGGAAGCATTCATGACCATGTCTCATGTCAATTCTTCATGCCCCGTGAGCTCATCATCGTCAACTAACTACTTCATAGCATTGCCTATATTTTTTGATCTGATGGGGTATCTCTTATCTCTCTTAGTAAACATGTCCTTCAAGAATTGATTATACTTGACACAGACTAGGTCATTGAGCCTCTTTGATTCAAACATGTTCTTTCTCTTTGTATGGTTATAAAAAAAATCAAATGAAACTAATTAAAATCTATAGTTTATGTATTATTATTATTAATACAATTATACAAATTACCCTTACAGGTTTACCACTTCAAAAGTACTCCAATTGCGCTCACAACTGGATGAGGAAGTGGTTAGATTTAAGATTCGAATGACTAACTTTTGTAAATTTGGAAAATTACATCCATATTGGCTCCACCAATTGGCTACAAAGATATAGAATAAAATCATAAATAAATAATCGCATTATAAAAATGAAAGTTGATTACTTGAACTTGATGAACTTAATAATATTCAATTTTAGTCCTTTGCCTCATCGCCATTGGACTCCCAAAAGACTTTAATGAGCATTTGTAATTTATCAGCTCATTAGTACATATAATATCCTGGATATCAGGATCAGGGACTAGCGCACACACTTATTAAATCCAATTATAATTGTGTCATTTGTGTGTATATTCTTATCAATATAAAAAAAGTTGGGTTCAAATAATAACTAGCTACATGTAATGGTCGATGTAACTGTCTATCCCACTTCTCATCAATAGTCTCACAAATAGGCTTGTAGCAGTTCTCATTATCATCAAAATTTTGGGCTATCTCTCTTTTGTATTTCTCCATAACCTTATATATATAGCCCATAGAAGGCTTGTCACTATCAACCATGCAAATGACTTTGACATGAGGAAAAAATACCTTAAGGGCGCCTTTCACCCTTCATAAAAAAGCTTTAAAAAGGATAATGTCTATCACCTTCTTCCCAACCTGATCCTTGAACCACTGGCATGCTCTTTAATCATCCGAGATAAACATATGCCTCAACTGCACTCTATTCGAATGTAAGCTATCTAGACATAAGTATCAGGATGTAAATCTGACCCCAGGCCTCATAAACTCTTTCTTCTTTATAAATCTACGCATCATGCTGAGGGTGAGATGGTGGCCATAAATGAAATTTGTAACTGACTTTGCCTTCTTCACTGCACCTGATATCTTGATTAAACTGCCGAGAGCTTCAAGTATGAAATCTATCCAATATGCTGCACATGGTGTCCAAAAGATTATAGAACAAGCTATGCGCAACAAATTAGCCACAGCTCCCCAACCTCATTGATTCCCTTCTCTAAAACTTGGAATATGTACTGGGCATCATGGATATGATCAGAGGCATCAATAGATCTCAAAAAAACAGTCCCTAAAGGATAGTTCACAAGCAAATTCATCTGACTTCTTCACTTCCTATCACTCCAAGCATCAATCATAATAGAAACCCCATACAAAACCATGCATCCTTCTTAACTTCTTTAGCTTCCTTTGTGACACTCACTGCCTTTTTCAAAAGGGGCTCTGAAAGCTCATATGGGGCGGGGGTTTCATCCCAGGCCCAAATTGGTCAATTGCCTCTACTGCGGCATAAAAGCTACTTAAGCTAGTGGCATTAAAAGGAATGCGTGCCTCCTAAAACCATGTAGTAGGATAGTAAACAATTTTATCTCTCTCTTCCTTTTTCATCCTATTTTCAATGGTGTTTTGCTTCTTTGTTTTCTCTTCTACAACCTTAGGATCAAGCTGAGGTAAAAAACTATCCATAAAGCCTCTAACATGAGCTTTCTTACTCCTAGAACCAGAACTAGAAGCAATTACAACTCCCTTTCCATTTCCCCTAATAATAGATTGTTCTACTTCTACATCTTGATATCCCTCCCCAATCTCATCCTCATCACTATCATCATCATAACCCCTTATCTAATCTCTAATATGGAGGCAAATTTCTCATCTCTTTCCATTTTTACCATATTAAAAAATTTGGTTATTTCCTCTTTAATAGCATCAGGAGTCTTTTTACATGGGGCAAAATCCCCCCTGATACCAGCAAGATGTTTCTTGAACCGGTTTATGTCCCATTTTATATCATTCTCATAAAAATTGTATCTTTGTAGCCATATTTCCAACTGGGTTCACTACTCCTATTAGATCCCGAAGAAGACATCTCAAAATAATGTAATTTATACAAGCAATAAAAAAAAAATCACTTACTTTGAGTTTGATTGCTCCATCTCCAAACTTCCACCTCAAAGATGCTTCTAAGGACTCAAAATCTTCTAAAAAACCCCCTAATAAATTTATAAAATATCAAAAAATAAATCTAATATTAATGGGGAATGGTTCGATCAATTTATCATAACTTTGAGAAACCCTTCGATCCTAAAGAAATCACCAAAAAACTAATGTTTTTTGAGCTTTTTCTCTAAAATAGACTCTAATAAGTTTTAGGTTTCAAATGAACCTAAAACCCTCATTTTTGGCTCTTTAGTATAAAAACATAGACAAAAAATGCCCCACCAAATCAATTTCCACCTCTGGGCGAGGTGGGTCTGGGAGCTGGGCAGCCACCGAGGCGGTTTCCTGGGCGCCTAGGCGAGCGCTCAGGGACCACCGTTTTTTTTTGCATGCCTAGGCATGGGCGATGCACCGAGGCCCCGGATCCGCCTCGACGACCGCCGAGGTGCTGGGCAGTCCACTTTTTGGAACACTAGTTGTAAGTAAATGTGAACTCTTTGTGTTAAAAGTAAAAGCGACGGTTTGTATAGAGCCAAGGCTCTAAACAGTCAAATTCAAGCCCACCTTCAAATAGTGTCAAGAAATGTGGTTTCAATATTGGAAATATTTGTAATAGCTTTAAAATATATTTTTATCTTTAATCATAAAATTAAAGTTTCAAAAATAGTGTAGATCAAGCAGATCAATGAAAAATTGAAAAGTTTGAAAATTGACGGTCCAAAAATACATTACAAGATGCACTATTTCCAAAACTTGAAATCTATTTTTTTTCTCATATCTATGCATCTTGATGATCAATTTGAGGGTATTTAGGCATCAAAACAACCTAGTAAAATTTTTTTAAGTAGGCTCTAATTTGATTGTTTAGAGCCTAGGCTTATACAAACTTTTTTTCAAAAGTAAATACAACGATACAATCCTCACCAAACAAACCAAAAAAATTGAATCAGCTACTGTTCTAAGGTTGAGACTGGCAACTCTTCATTTCCATCCTCACCTTCATCCCAATGTTATATTAGACGAGATTAATTTTTTTTGAAAGAGATTAATTTTCTCTGTAACCAAATAACATTAAGTCCTTTCATTGTAAATGAGATCACTCTTCCATCGCCATTACACCACCTCAATCAACACCAGCGACCCGAATTCTTTAGTTCTCGAAATCATCGACCTCTGCAAATCAGGCTTTCTTTCTCAATCTCTGAAGCTTCTGCGCTCGTTAAACCCTCTTAAAATTGCCAAGAAACCCATAATCTACGCCTCTCTTTTACAAGCATGCGCAAAAAACCTCTCTCTACGACAAGGAAATGCACTCCATTCTCACATTATCAAACTGGGTATCGACTCCGATCGCTACATATCAAATAGTCTCTTAGCATTGCACTTCAAGTGCTCTGAAATATCTGAAACGAGACGGGTTTTCGACTTTCTCGCTTTAAAAGATGTGGTCACTTGGACCTCGATGATTTCGAGCTATGTTCGAGCTAACGAACCCAAAAGAGCTTTTGAATTGTACTCTGAAATGGAAGAACAAGGTGTCGAGCCCAACGAGTACACGCTGTCTTCTTTGATCAAGGCCTGTGGAGAGATGGGTAATCTAGAGCGAGGTAAACTCTTTCATGAGATGGTTAGCGAGAAAGGTTTTGAGTCTAATTGTGTTATCACTAGTGCTCTTATCGATATGTATGGTAAATGCAGCAGCTTCGAAGAGGCTCGCAAAGTGTTTGATGAAAGGGAGCAAAGAGATACAATTTGCTGGACCTCTCTCATGGCTTCATACACTCAAAACAATCAATTCAAAGAAGCACTAGAGCTCTTTATGCTAATGCAAAGGAGTCCAAATGTTAAACCAGATGGGTTTACTTTTGGCACTGCAATTGCAGCTTGCGGTAATCTAGGATTGATCAAGCAAGGCAAGCAAATTCACAGTAAGTTCATTATAATAGGATATGAAATGAATGTTGTGATTCTTAGCAGTATTATTGATATGTATGGTAAATGTGGTTTCATGGATTTCGCGCACAAAGTATTTGATGACATGAATTTTAGAAACTCAGTCACTTGGTGTGCTTTGCTCAATGGGTACTGCCAAAATGGTTACGGAGAAGAGGCTCTAGCTCTCTTTCGGAGGATGCAAAATGAAGGAATGGGTGGTGATAGTTATGGACTTGGTACAGTACTTAGAGCCTGTTCAAGCCTATCGGCTTTGAGGCAAGGCAAAGAGGTCCACGCTCGATTCCTAAGAATTGAAGGGTGTGATAATGTAGTTGTAGAGTCAGCTCTAATCGATATGTATTCAGAATGTGGGTGCATTCGAGAAGCGAAATTAATATTCGATGAAACTAAACATAAGAATATTGTAGTATGGAATGCAATGATATGTGGGTTCGCTCAGAATGGTAAGGGAAAAGAGGCTTTGGGTTTGTTTGATGAGATGATAAATTCTGGAATTTCCCCTGATTATGTCACCTTTATCGGGGCTCTATTTGGTTGTGGCCACTCAGGCTTGCTTGAGGGTGGTCGGCACCTCTTTCACTCTATGACAGAGAAACATGGAATCGATCATGGGTTAGAGCATTGTGCTTGCATGGTCGACCTCTTAGGCAGGGCTGGTCTCTTAGAAGAAGCTGAGGATCTGATAGAGAGATCAAATTTTAAGGATGATGCTTCTCTTTGGGCAGTTTTGCTAGGTGCTTGTACCTCATATTCGAACTTAAGAATATCAGAGCGAGTAGCAAAGAGAATGATAGAATTGGATCCGAAATACCATTTGACGTATGTTCTTTTGTCAAATGTGTATGCGGCTTTTGGGAGGTGGGGTGAGGTTTCAGTTGTGAGGAATTGGATGAAAGAGAGAGGGATCAAGAAGATGCCAGGGAGAAGTTGGATTGAAGTTAAGAACAAAGTGCATTCTTTCCTTGCTTATGATGATTCCCATCCTCTAAAAGATACGATTTACACAGAGATAAGGAGATTGGATGTAGAGATGAGAGAGGTGGGATATGTGCCAAACATGACCCATGTGATCCATAGTGAAGAATGGTGTTGGAAGAAAGGATAGCACTTTCTCGATCTAATAATCATTCATTGCTTTATTTGACTTCCAGTTGGAATATGAATACCAACTTACTAACTAATTCTTGATGATTTACAAATTAGAGAGCAAATTGTTGCCGGAGGATCATAAAGCATTAGGCACATAGCAAGTGCCTGAATAAGGGGAGAGAGAGAGAGAGAGAAGAGGGAGGTGTATGTGGGGGGGTTGAGGGGGCATGGAGAGGGAGGGAGGGAAAGGAGGGAAGAAGGGGAGGAAGGGAGGGAAAGAGAGCAATTTACACTAAGATAATGGGATTCAATGTGGATTCAATGTGGAGATGAGAGACGTGGTATAGGTGCCCAGCATCAATCATGTACTTCAGGGCAAGGAGTAGCACTGGAAGAAAGAATATTACTGCCACTGTTGTAAGCTGGCCGTGCTTAATTTGATATCTGAGTGTTAAGAGTAATTCATGTTATGAATGCAAGAATATTACTGCCACTTTTATAAGCTGGCCTTGCCTAATTTGATATCTGAGTGTTGAGAGTAATTCATGTTATGAATGCTGTGCTATTCTATTCTTGATCATTCACAATTCATAAAAGCTGTCATTAAGCATGTCAACTTGCCTGAAGACTGATGCAGGGAGCACAGGAAAGAGACTCGGCCAAGTTGAAGGTTCTTATACCATATGAGCTTTGTTAAAGATGCTAGTGGCAAAACTAAGGACGAGCTTAGATTGATCGCATGTCTGTTATAATTATAAGAATCTATTACAAAACAATCAATTATTTGAGTGCAATTCTGCAGAAAGATGACGGTTATGAGTTCACAAAAATGTATTGGTTCTTTTGAGATTTCTAAAGACGTTTTCAGAACATTTTGCATGATAGGAATGAGATGGAATTTTTAAGCAGGCTCAGACTTTTGGTTTGTCTGGTATTTCCTTTAGTGTTGTGGAGTGACTTGGTCAATTTGTATGCATGCCTGAATGGATATTTTAGTTGCGATTTATTGCTTTAGTTAAATTTTGGTAGGTAAAATATCAGATAGTTGTAGTGAATGCATAAGAAGTGTTGAAAATTTAGATGATTAAAAGTGGTAAGTGCTGCAAGGGAATCCAAGCTCATTCTATCTAGTGAAATCATATGGATGTTGCTGGTTCTTTGTAGGGTTCAAGCAGTTTCTGGATTGCTTTGATGAAAATATGAACCTGACAATTGAGCAGCGAAGGAACAGAGCTCCAACAATTGCCAATTTTGCATTTTATGCAACAAGGATGAGGAAACCAATGACCAGTTTCTACCCTGCACATTCTCGAGGCTACTCTGGTCTTCGCTTCTTTCAAAATTTGAAATGCTGCGGGTTTGGCAAGGCATGTTATTGTCCGAGCTGATGTCATGCTACAGAAAGGGGCTAATTCTGGTGCTGTGGTGACTGTAGCATAGTGGGACAAATGCAATATTGTGTAGCATGAGGAATGGTGCCATGAGCATGAGCAATACTCATAAATCAAGTAGATAACAGCCACCACAGCATGCTAGGTGATGCTTAACTTTAATTCTGGCTCTCAAGTTAATCCCTTGCCTGTGGGGATTGGGGGTGCATTCTTAGAAATGAGGATGGGCAAGTCCTTATGACTTTCTCAGTTGTGTGTACCACCAATTTAAGTTGAATTCATGCATGACGTCAAATATGTTTAGCCACAGTTACATAAAAATGGAAGGCAACTCGACTAATGTAATAAGCTGCTCTTCAGGCTCGGAGCATCGACTCTCACTGCTTGATGAAGTGGAAAATGGCATTTGGTAAAAGGAGGTCATTTTTAACAGGAATCAATAAGTTACAGGTCATTGAAGCTTGGGGTTCGGAGGTACACGTTAATTGTATCTGTTATGAGTATATGGTGTTATTGTGCAATTTGTACATCGTCTTGTTGTACATCTTGTTTGGAAGCATTAATGAAATTTTGAGCTAACATAAAAGAGCCTTCTGAATGAAAAAGACATTTCTTGGAAGGATCTGGCGGGGTGCGGTTTGTATAGAGCCGAGGCTATAAACAATCAAATTAGAGCCCATCTTCAAATAATGTCAAGAAATATGGTTTCAATATTTAAAATCTTTGACTCGCTTTACAATATATTTTCATCTTTAATTATAAAATTTAAAGTTTCAAAAATAGAGTAGATCGAGCAAATCTATGAAAACTTGAATAACTTATGAAAACTTTAATAACTTAAAAACTAACGGTCCAAAAATGCATTACCAGATGCACTATTTCCAAAACATGAAATTCATTTTTTTTTCTCATGGGATATTTGGGAATCAAAACAACCTCTTCTAGTGAAATTTTTGAAGTAGGCTCTAATTTGATTTTTTAGATCCTTGGCTCTATGTAAATTTTTCCCCTCTGTAAATAGCCTGACCAGAAGGACATGTAAATACATATTTGAACACATACTCTATACAGGGAAAGCTTTCTATGTTCCCCCTGCAACATAGAAGTTCTATCTTCCGGCTACCATCCAGCCGTCCATTTTTTATCAAGAGAGCCACTCACCATTTGATCTTAGATCCGACGTCTTAAAGTATTTTATTTTTAGTTTTTTTAATAAAAAATTTTTGAATATGAAATTTGGTATGTGCTATCTTCTCATTGGGGTGCACCTATAAAAAATATTAACAATAATTTTTCGATAAAACATAATGACTAAAATACCCCTTGAAATTTTCAAGGGGTATTTTGGTTATTTTATTTTATTGAAAATATTTTTTTTATATTTTTCGTTAGTGCGAGTTTAATAGAGGAATGGATGTCCAAAATTTGGTGTCAAAAGAGTTTATAGAAAAAAAACTTAAAAATAAAACAGAGTAGAAACGTGATATTGCGATTGGGGCAATCGTAGCCCTCCATTAAAATATGGACGGTTGGATAAGGGGGAGGATAGAACTTCTATGTTGTAAGGGGAACATAGAAAGCTTTCCCCTCTATATATTCCCAAAAGTCTTTTAAAGAGTCTATTTTATTTTAGAATTTGCTCGTATTCATTCACTTATTTTCTACATTGTCTTGGTTATTATGTTTTTAATTGTTTGAGGAAAGAAATTCTCTAAAAGGTTAAGATGGTCACCACCAAAATTTGGAAGTTTGAAGATTAATTTTGATGGTTCTTCCCTTGGAAACCTGGTAGACTATGGAGACCACATCGGTAATATTGTTTTATGTTATGTTGGACCGTGTGGTGTGGCTACTGCAAATCATGCAGAGTTAGCGGCGCTTTTACAAGGTATCCTGGTTTGGAAAGAGAAGGGGTTGGGAAATGCAGCGATTTTGGAAGGAGATTATTTGAATATCGTAAATTGGTGCACTTGCGCCTCTAAACCCCTAGCGTCTAAGATAAATGTGGCTGCAAGTGATGAACGTTGTTTCCTCGTTGGTTGTTTCTTTCTAACATATTTTCAAGGAGGCTAATGAGGTTGTTATTGATATGGCTAAGAAAGGAGGAAGTCTTGATCTTGTTGTTATTTCCGATGTTTTAATTTGAGCAATAAATTTCTCTCTTTTTTATATCATTAAAAGCTAAGTACTCTTGTCAAAAAAAAAAATCTCTAAAAGGAGAAAGCATATTTTCTGAAAAGAGGGATTGCTTCAACCAGTAGTATTTAAGCTTTTTATTAATATTCTATTTTTATTTTTTATTATTGGACATTTGAGTCAAGTTTTTAAGCATTCTGGCTATGCTTTAATTGTATAACTAGTATTTTATTGGGCCTGTTGCATCATGTAGGCGGTAGAGCCGGTTACAAATCCATAGGGGACAAAAATTACCTTTAAAAGGGCAAATTTTGTGCCTGAAGTCCAATTAAACACTAAGATTACTATGTTATTTTTTATACTTAATGTTTTTGTAAATTATTATTGTTGGTTGATTTCGTATTTTTCAAAGTACCAGTTGTATTCAACAATTTAAAGCTAATAGTTCATCAAACTGTTTATGTTAAGATCTCAAAAACTGTTATATGTATTATCAATTACTTATACCACCATTGTTGATGAGTCCAGTGGAGAAGAGGTGAATAATAATGAGAAAGTAAAGTGGGAACACGACGATTTACATGTGCTGAGGAATTATTCTCCATACTTTCGGTGACCGGTTGTATGATATGTTATCCCTCAAGCCTACCTATGGAACTCACTTGGAAGAAAAATTTGCAACTTAGGATAACAAAGAAACTTCTTATTCATTATTTTATGGGATTGTATACTATGAAATTTATTATTATTGATACGAGGTAACAATCACTCCTAGCCTTTAGCTGTTTCAAGACTTTTTCGTATTTTATTGTTTCAAGACTATTGATGACTAACAGCATGAGCTACTTGTCTTTGGAACTAAAATGTGGCAAGCAACACTTCTTTTGATTAAATGCAATACAATTGTGGTAAACATCACTTCCCTAAAAACCGAAAGGAAGTGGGCTCCTAAAATATATGCAAAGAAAGGGGTCGAGAAAACAAAAAACTAAGGAAGAAAAGGAGAGAGCAGCGAAAAAGAAAGAAAAAGGAACAAACTAGGCAAAATGCAGGAAAAAAAACTAGAGAAGAAAAATGAGAGAAAGTAGAATGAAAAAAGAAATGTAGAGCACCAAAACAGCACAAATCAAGGAGCAAGCACAAATAAGCACAGGATAGAGAACAAGGTCGTCAAAGGGAAGAAGGAAGAAAAAAATATGAAGACACCAAAAAACAAAAGAGAAATGGAAAGGAAAAGAATAAGAGAGACCAGAAAGCAAAAAAGAATTAGAGAGCATAGAAGAATAGAGAGAAAGAGAGACACAAATTCACGAAAAAAGTGTAGCCTATGAAGGAAAAACGTCAGATCTGATGATGGAAGCTCAGATCTTATCCCATAAAAAGAGGACCAAGAAAAAGGATGTCGGGAGGCAAGGAAGTTACTGGAAAAAAGATGAGAGAAAGACAATATTGGTCGCCGGAGGTTGTTGCTAGTCGTTGGAGGTTACTGCTAGTAACCGAAAGGTTGTTATAGGTCGCAAGAGGTTGATGCAGGGCCGCCAGAAGGTTGATGCAGGAAGAGAAAGAAGGACACGTGTGATCTAGGCAACGTATATAGTGAATTTTTTCTTTCTTTTTTAAATTCTTTTCTTTTCTTCACCGTCTAGATCACTCACAAGAAGTCCTGTTGCAATATAAAAACTTTAAATAAAATAAAATAAAAAAATATAATAGGATCTCAAGAACTTGAAGCCATTCAAAACCACACTTCTTATTAACAAAGTAAAGACACGACCAATGTTCGGGAATAAAAAATATAATAAATAATTATGGCAGAAACAAAAAAGGGTGTCAGAGATTACCTCAACCGGGATTCTTGCACCCTATACCACTGAGTCACTACCTTCTAATGGCACAGGATTTAATGGTCAACGTTCAATCTCAACCGAGAGAGCAAGTTTGGATAGTGAAACATGAACCCCTTTATCACAAATCTCAAACCCTTATGTGAATCCCCTTAGCAACCTAGTTTGAGAGAAATGCTTATCTTTTCTACCACAACCCTATAATCTAAAACCCTAAAAGAGATATGAGATATCATGAGAAAATATGAGAGATATCATGAGAGAGTAAAGAAAACCACCATGAGATGAAAGATCAAAGATGAGAGAGTTGGGCGTGTCTCTTGAGCGAGAGAGAAAAACTTTCTGAAGAGAGAGAGAGAGAGAGAGAGAGAGAGAGATTTTCCTTAGAGTGGGGCATGCCCCCTTTAAATGGTTGAGAGACAGAGGAAAGTTGTGGCAAGAGATAAGGTGTAGAGATTTGGGTAGAGATCAATCTATTTTTATAGTGCTTGAATAGGATTAGATTTCTTAGAGTTTTTTTTGGCTTACCACTCACATGAGATTGAATATGAATCATCGACCTTGGGTGACTTGTGGGATGAGAGATCTGAACTCTCCATTCTATAGATAGGTCATCAACATTTTATGGAATATGCTAGACCATTATCCCCTACTTCGTAAACCATTTTTCTATCGATTAATTTAAATAAAAAATTAACATATCATAATATTATCTTTTTTTACATTTATCCATAAGCCTTCTCACACATTCCAAAATATTAATCAAATATTCCTCAAGGCTTCAAACTTTCCAAAGTAACACAAATCATTCTTTCAAGCTTCAAAGCTTGAACACCAAATAAAAAAGATGACATAGGTGGGGCGTGCCACCCATGGTGGCACATAATGAGCCCCACCCAACATGCAATAGTGGGCCCAAAAGACTTCTCGGGGCTCCCATATATGTTAAGTTATTTTTATAATTTTAGAAATACACAAAATCATTATTTGAATATTTAAATTATTATAAAATCAATATATCTATTTTATAAATCCAAATTTGATAAATAAAATATTCAGAGATTTAAAAATTTTCAAATAACAATTCTAAAATAAAATAGAATTAAAATAAAAAAATTAAAATATTGATGGAAAAATGATTCGTATGGTCTAGGAAAATATCCACTGGGGGCACTCCATGTCCAACCGCGAACTACGAACCACACATGCTTTAGCGTTGCCCATGACCCACAGTCTATGCATGGGATCATTAGTGGGTCATCAAAGTCTAGCCAATGGGCAAGGGGTCGTAATCCCAGTATATGGATTTCAAGTATGCGCCTGGAGACGAAACACAAAGGTCATCATAACCTTGATACAACCATGGCTCGATGATGCACATGGGTATCTCTCGTACATGCACATGCTTCACTCTAAAAGGTGGTATGCTTTCTCGAAAACGGCTATCGACGTACATTTCGTGTGATGGAACAATTGATGAGGTTTTGACCCTGTCGCTCAAGGCCTTCATCACACAGAAAGGTCACACAGTCCCTCGGCTCACTCATCTAGGCATACTTCAACTGAATAACTCATATAACCCTCATCGGTACAATTCTCAGAGTTGAGACAACATGAGTTTTCCTCAACCAGACCGACCTAGCATGTCAAGCATGGTCAAGTATTAGTAGACATTATTTGTTTAGTATGATCTACAAGAAACCACACTCCTATTAAGTTTACGTTCCACTATACATTTTCATTTTACAAGCACTCATAAAGTCTTTAATGACCACTCTCACCAAACAGAAAGCCTGAAGTCTCTCTCTTTTCAAATGATGGTTGAAGCCACAGACTAGAGCAGCAGCTTGAAGGCAGTTGCTGGGGGCGTTGGGTACTAGCAGTGGTTGGACGGTGGCTAGCGATGAGGGCTTGCAAGCGGTAGTTGGACGGTGACGGGCGTTGAGGGCTTGCAGGCGGAAATGGCCTTAAAACCCTAGCTCTTTCCAAGCTCTCTATGTGTTCTACATTGTCGCCCTAATCATTTGAATGCATCTACCTTTTTTTCTCTATGCTCTCATTATTTTCCCTCTCTTGTAATATTGTCTCTTCTAATTTTATTTATTACTTACATGTTATTGTAATTGGGGTTTTTTTTCCATGTTCTTGCACTCTATATTCAATTAATTCGTCCCCATGATTACCATACCCTGAAATTTGATCTCAATTTTCTTTTATTTTATTTACAACTTCTTTAATTATTCATAAATTTTTGTGCATCAAAAGCTTACTAATGACTACATTTCAAAGCTTTTAGTTAAGAATTTTTAAATTCACTAAAAGATTGCATGGATTTTTACGAAAAAAAGAATTTTTAAAGAATTTTTAACTTTTATATGTTACGAGGTTGGTTTTCTTTTCAAGAGCTGTAAATTTTGTTTATGATTGAATTTTAGAATTCAAGAGCTTAAATAAATATTTACAAAATTCATGCCCTTAAAAATTGTCTATGACTAAAATTTTAGAATTTTTTAACCATTTTAAAATATTTATATAAATTACAAAGACAAAACCAAGTTTTAAAATTTTCATACTTATTTAGTAACAAAATATGCTTCAAAGTTTTTAATGGCTTGTTCTTCATTTTTATTTTTTACGAACAAAAGTTTCTTTTAAAGAATTTTGGAGAGGTTTCGCTTTTTATTTCCCAATGTGTCTATACTTTGGAATTATTTTTAAAACTTTTAAGAAATTACATATTTTTAATGATAAAATTTATAATTTTAAATTATATTTTCACTTCGTAAGTAGATGATCAATAGTAATACTTCATAACCTTACTGACATTTCCTATTAATTGATCAAATTGAAATGACCATTGTGCTTATTTATATGTTTTGTTATTTTTTAATATGTTTATATCTGGAGAATTTTTTGATTTTTCGTTTGAAGGTTTGCTTCTTTTAAATAAATTTGGAGAGATTTGGCTTAGTGTTTCCGAATGTCTATTAAACTTCTTATTTGTAAATTCCTGAACCTAGGAATTATTTTAAAAAAATTTAAGAAGTTTCATATTTTTAATTAAAAAATTTAAATAATTTTAAATTAGATTTGAAATTTATAAGTATATGTTCCGTACTAATACTTCGTGACCTTAGTAAATTTTCCTATTAGTTAATCAAATTGAAGTGATTGCGTCCATTTATATGTATTTTTTATGGGTGCGGTTTGTATAGAGCCGAGGCTCTAAATAATCAAATTAGAACCCACCTTCAAATAGCGTCAAGAAATATGGTTTCAAAATTGGAAATCTTGGACTAGCCTTAAAATATATTTCATCTTTAATTATAAAATTTAAAGCTTTAAAAGTAGTGTAAATCAAGCAGATCTATGAAAACTTGAATATGGTCAGAAAATGCATTGTTTGATGCACTATTTCCAAAATTTGAAATACATTTTTTCTCAAGTTCATGCATCTTGATGTCGAGATGATCAATATGAGGATATTTGGACATCAAAACAAATTCTTCTAGTGAAATTTTTGAGATAGGCTTTAATTTGATTGTTTAGAGCCTAGGCTCTATATAAACTTTTTCCTTTTTTTATCTTTGGTATGTAGAGAATTTTATAATTTTTTATTTGATGGTACATACATTTAACCATGCGCGTGCTTTTTCTTAGTTTATATGTATATATTTATTTAAAAAAAAGTTTAACGCACCTCAAAAATCCATGGGAAAAAGATAGTTTTAATGTTGAATAACCCTTTGATTGATCATCTGGACATCAAGATGCATGACCATGAAAATTAAAAAGATTTTAAGTCTCAAAAATAGTATATTTTACAACATATTATCTACATCGTCCATTTTCAAGATTTTCATATGTTTATATATCCATTTGATTTTAACCATTTTTTAAATTTAAAATTTTATAAGTAGACATAAAAATAGATTTTGAGATAATCCTAAAAACATTTCACATCAAAATCATATACCATGATAAAATTTTAAGGCGCATCTTATCTTTACGGCTACGGATGCTTCCAAATGCCAACTGCACCCATTTATTTATGATCAGGTAGGTAAATGAAAGGTACATGAAATAAAATACTATGATGGTTGCGACATAGACGTGTACAGGCAACCATCTTTGTCAATGAGAAACATTTCTAAAGGAAAATATTAATAAAAGCAAACTGAAACTATCCCGCTACATGCGACTGCTTCCTTGTTGGCAAAATAAGAAAGCAACCTGAAAGTGATTATGTGCTTTCGGGGAAGACTTCGAATTATATTTTTAATTTAATATAAATAAATTAAATATTTATATATAAAATATATATAAATAATAAAAAAATTAAAAAAAATACTTTTATATAGGTAATTTTCTGCTGGCCCAAGTATATCTAAATCTGACCGAAGTAGCCTGAAGAGGTCTGAACCTAATCGAAATGGCAACACCAAGCTTTGCAAATCGTGAATTTGACAACACTGTATAAAAGTGTATATCATGTATGCCGATGATACTTCACTAAAGGCATGTTATGTTAGACTCAATAAAAAAAATCAACAAATAAATAAATACAATCGATAAACAATTTACTCGGATCTATTATTAAATCACATAAAAGAATTAAGGTTCTATACCAAAACCTATAGACCAAGCCATCCGGTGATAGGCTACCTTGAAAGTCATCTCTAGTGAATCACATTCAACTTAGATGTCTTATTTTCATCCTTCTCTCTCTTATCTTTACTTGACGGATTAACATATTTTTTATAGAGAACCATTTAGTTTGTAACTCTCGTATTCATGGTCTATAGGAGTTGAGATCCAAGTATAACTCCTGCCTTAATTCCCTTAAGTACAGTTAATTACGATTAACATGTTGCCACCAAACTGTTAATCCTATGTAATGAGCTAAATCTATCATTAGTGCACCAATGACTCAGATAGTAAAATGTCATCCAAGCATTCCTACAATTTGATAAAAAGATATTTAGAAATTAAATAATATTGTACAATTATATTATAGAAAAACAATTCTTACAAAGAATCCAAACATATCATTGGGTTTTTCCTTTAGTGATACTGGGTTTTCCCTCCAATGCAACATCCTATAAAAGCTTTAAAATGGATCCTAATATATGGCATTACCTCATGTCAACCACATGAGATTTCACATATACCATATAATAGAGCTTTTATACCATTATTGAAAAATAAATTCTCAAGAGAAAAGAGGCTGAAAGACCATATTTCCAACATATTCTATATGACAAAAAAATATAGTATAACTCGGATTTCACTCTCCAAACTTTTGGGCATGTGTGCATCGCTTCATATTTTATAGGAAATCTTTTAGCTTATTTTATATTATATAAATTGTGCAACACATGGCTCCAAAGTCCATACCAAACGTGAAAAAGATGTCCTTAATATTTTTGCTTGGAAAATGCTGAGATTAGCCCACTAGTTCATATGAACATATGAGTGTATATGAGCTTAATGGCTCAAATTGAATCTAGGCCAATTTGACGGTCACGACCTCATTTCGTATTTGAATTTTAATGTTTTGTTTACAGATTTAAATTACTTGAAATTTTAGGTGTACGTTCTTCAAAATTTTGATAATCTAATAAAAATATCAAAAAAATAATTTATAAGAAATAAATTGATCAAAATACCCCTGAAAGTTTTGGGGTATTTTGATTAATTTATTTATTATAAATTATTTTTTAAATATTTTTATTTGGTGCGCATTGATGAGAAAAATGAATGCCTAAAATTTCAAGTTATTTTGATTTGTATAAAAAAAATAAAATCTAAAAAACAAAATGAAATCGTGACTGTCAAATTGGCTCATATTCAATATTGGGCTCATATGTTCATCTGAGTTAGTGGCCGCATTTTCCTTTTTGCTTTACGCTTTGAGTTTTTCAATTAGCTGCACATAAGCCACGGTAAAATGACTTTACACAAAATTCAAAATAAAATAACTTTTACAAATAATGAAAGCCTCTTATATGTACAAACTTTGAGAAGTATTAACGTTATTTCAAAAAGAAAAAAAAATTGGTATATGCTTAAACAATCAAACTAATGCGCACCTCAATATTCACTAGGAGTTGTTTTTTATGCCGAAAAGTCGAAAAACCTCAAGTTGATCATCTCAACTTTAAGATATAGGTTAAAAAAAAAAAGCACAATAGACTTCAAGTCTTAGAAATAGTGCATTTTACAATGTATTATTTAGATCGTTGATTTTCAACTGTTTGTAGATCTCCTTGATTTACACTATTTTGAAGCTTTTAATTTTATAATTAAAAATAAAAATAGCTTTTAGATCATCATAAATATTGTTGGTACTAAAAAGACATCTTTCAATATTATTTAAAGGTGTGTCTTACTTTAATTGTTTAGAACATCAGCCTTATACAAACCCACCCTTCCATAACAAGTCTAATTTTTTAGGAAATTAGGCCCAAGGCTGCTCAATTCAATTTGACTTCGAGATTTGGGGTCCACACGATGGATCCCTTCCACTTGGAATACTGAGCCAGCGAAACTGTCATTTTCTCTCTCATTTTTGTCTCACTCTCTCTCCCCTATTTTCTCCTCTCATTTTGGGCTTTCCCCTTAGGGGAAAAGTTTTTATAGACCCGAGGCTCTAAATAATCAAATTAGAGCTTACTTCAAAATTTTCTTTTGCAAATAAGTCAAATTGATCATCTTGACTTCAAGATATATGGGTATGAGAAAAAAATGGATTCCAAGTTTTGAAGATAGTGTATTTTATAATGTATTTTTGGACCGTCAATTTTCAAGTTTTCATACCTCTCGATCGATAATATTTTTTAAGCTTTAAACTTTATAAATAAAAGTAAAAATGTATTTTAAGGCTATCAAAAAGATTTCAGTATTAAAACCACATTATTCAATACTATTTGAAAGTAGGTTTTAATTTGATTGTTTAGAGCCTAGACTCTATACAAACTGCACCCCTCTCTTTATTAGTTATTTAATGATTTAATATTAGTCAACATCGGAGATTCTCCTGCGTCCGGGAATATGCCGTAGAAAAGGAAGATTCCGTCAAAGAGAAATGAATGTAAATGGTCACAGAGAAACTACACCGCATAAAAAAAACTCTTTTCAAGTCCACAACCCAACCATCAGATGTTACATTTAACGGTCAAAAAATAGTTGCGACCATCTTGTAATGAATGTAAATGGTCTGAAAATAATACTTTTTCTGGTTTATATGAGAGACAGGTTCCGTATAATAAGACCCACTGACTGATTATCACCGTCCTATGATGGGATCAATGGTTTTAGAGTGACCATATAGATCATGTATTATTTTCCGATGCAAAAAAGAGATACCATAAGGTACATGCATAGCTTACCTGCATCTCTTCTATTCATTCCTATGCGCCACGATTATGAACTATGAACAGAAAGGAATAATATGATTTCGGAATACCATCACAAACTACTGAAACTATTGACGGTGATGGAGAGAATAGAATGACGACCCTATTGGGAAAAGTTTATATAGAGCTGAGGTCAATCAAATTGGAGCCTATTTCAAAAATTTCATTAGAAAAAGTTGTTTTGATGCTCAAATATCTTTAAATTAATCATCTCGAAGCATGGACATAAGAAAAAAACATATTTCAAGTTTTGAAAATAGTGTATTTTGTAATGCATTTTTTTATTATTAATTTTCAAGATTTTTAAATTTCTATATATAAGCTTTAAATTTTATAATTAGATATAAAAATATATTTAAAAGCTATCACAAAGATTTCCAGTATTGAAACCATATTTTTCAACACTATTTAAAGGTATGCTTTATTTTGATTGTTTTGAGCCTCGGCTCAATACAAACGGCACCCTTTTGTTTTCGGTGCCTAATAAATAGAAGTGACTAATCTATGGCCGCAACCTTACTCCTAGAAGTAAAAGCACATTGATCCATACTATCTATTTTAGTTGAACAATTCTAAGATATTATCACAAAGAGTCACATCTTTCAAATAACGTTAAATTTACACCGTCCAAATAAAATACGCCGCATAAAATTGATGGCATAAATTACATAATAGCGTATTACATCTGATCTACCTATTTTAGGATCCGTGAGGCGAAATCCTATTGCGGAAAAAAAAGCATTGGAGGGGTAAAACAGTCATTTTCTCAAAAAGGATAAGATGGGCATTACTAGTGACATTAAGGGTACTTCAGTCCATTTCCCCTTGAAAAAGTCCTTTTCGCTCTCTGTCTACTCCGCCGCCTCGATACCAGAATCCTTAAAGATGGCGATTCTTCCATGAAAAGATCCTTACAAATGTCCTATATATATGTATTATTTAATATAAATATATTTTTAATTGAAAGAATACGTTCTTTACTTTAATTAATACAAGTGCAATATTTTAGTGGAAAGGTTCTCATAAGTCTCATGAATTTTTTTAAAATAAGTTTTTAATATAATATTTTTTAAAATACTTGGTTTGTTTTTTCTGGAGTTCTCCGAGTCGTCGTCTTCTACCTCTCCAGATCTCATGGAAATTAAAAAGTTTACTTAAAAATGGTTTAATAATAAATCCAGCTTGCCTTTAAATGCGATTGAAAATAAAGAAATTGTTCGTAAATTCGTGTTCCCGAAGGCACAGTAATCACCGTAAAAATTGGACGGTTCTTTTAGGGATTTAATGAGGCTTTCAAGTCCTTGACGGCGTAGAAAAAGTTGCAGAAAGAGTTGTGGAAACCTCGTTTCTCCTTCTTTTGATGGAATAACAACTCGGTCCTTTTGAAGTAAGTCGAATCAATTCTGGTTAATCAACATTTTTAATCTTGAGTCTGATTTATGGAGTTTTTCTTATTTTAATTCGCGAAAAATAAATGAATCCTATCTCTTTTTTAAAAAAATCAATTTTTAAGTTTTTTATTTTTTTGTTGGATTGTTATATCTATGGGATTGTATTCTATGAGGCCATTTCTATTTGTTACAAAGAGGTCAAAATAATTTCGAATGTTAAATAAAATGGCTTGAAGTATATGATAACGTTCGAGAAATTTTTTTTAAAATTTTTGTTACCACCCAATTCAAAATCCAAGGGGCAAAGTTCGAAAAATTTCTTTGGTTTGGGACATAATATATAATATTCTTTCATTAGTACGTTAGGCGTAGGCTGTCTCCAATATTTCTAGGCTTGAAATTTTCTAATAATCTGCTGATGTATCGCTATTGCATTTTTGGCTTCTAAATTTGAAATCAGACCACAATGGAATCCGGCATCTTCTTCCTGATGCTAATTTACTATAAAAACAGTTTTAACTTTTATTGGAAACAACTATCTTGCCTTTACTCTGGCTTAATTACTTTTGGGGTTTCCTATTTTCGTACATATTTGTTCTTCTCTTTTCTTTGTTTTTTTTTGTTCTTTCTTTTTCTTTTCTTTTTTTAAATTTTTTTTTTTTTTTTTAGATTTTACGATCGTAATTGTCCTACCGATGCTTAGTAGTTTGTCCAAAGAACGGGCCTCACCGCCTAGGTTTTTTTGGGTGCCAAAATCGTACTCTTGTCAGAGCAACTTGCAACACTTGCACCCTTTTGTTGAGGGGGATTACTTTAATATTTGCTTTTACTTTATCATTTTTTTTTTTTTTTTGACAAATATCATAAATTTTTTTTATTTAAAGGAATTACATGTAGATTATATCATTGTCAATAACCATGAAAGAGGGTAAAGAACCCCCAATTTTGGCAAACGATACAGCCTCCACATTTGGTTTTTTATAAACATGTTGAAATGAAATCCTCAAATTCTCATAAAGAGACATAATTTTGTAACCAAAAGCTTCTAAGTTTTGGTCGAAGAATTTTAGAGAGAGGAATTTTTTGAGAAAATAATTATACCCTACAATAATCTTATGGTTGTTCGTTCATTATATATATAATAATAATACAATGGTATATTATACACATTCCAATCTTGTCATATGCAATATATAATTTTTTATCTTATCATATGCAATATACATTTTCCTAACTTATTACTTTCCTATCGTTCTTGTCTTGTTACTTTCTCATCTTGTTACAATTTCTAAATTTTGTTTCTATTACTTGTTATACCATTTAATTACATTAAAGAATCTCTTTCCACTATACAGTTTACCCCCAAATTTCTCTATTTAAAAGGACGCAACCTACGAAGTAGTGTAACAATTTTAGCATGATTGACGATAG
This sequence comes from Amborella trichopoda, assembly GCF_054954075.1. Lineage (NCBI taxonomy): Eukaryota > Viridiplantae > Streptophyta > Magnoliopsida > Amborellales > Amborellaceae > Amborella > Amborella trichopoda. The sequence continues at coordinate 51,271,998 of NC_142337.1, forward strand.
CCAAGCAAAAATAGGACCAACAAAGCAAAAATAGAAGTCCCGTACCAATCTTTAACAACCCTTCTTATGCTTGCTTGACAACTGCCATATTGAGGACATCTCGAAACACTTCTTGCCCTGCAAGCAACGACATCCAACCAAAATAGTTTTGATAGATTAACCATGACATCAACTTCTGAAATCCCCTACTTTCCTTCATAAGCCAACCAGCACCAAACTGTTGAGCTTTTATATTGTTTTAAACTCTCTCATTTTTTTATTTTTTCAATGAATGTTCTTCTATTCTTTCCTTCCACACCTCCTAGAAAATGGTCCATTCAACAATTTTCCAAATCAGACTCCCCACTTTTGGTAGAGCTGAGAAAGCAAGTTGAGTAATAACACCTAAAACCAATTGAGACATGGTAGTGCTCATCCCCAAATGTACCACAAACCAACACCAAATCCTTGCTGCAAAAAGACAGTGCACAAAACGGTAATCTTCATACTCACCATCGGACCTGTACATCAAGCAAATATTGGGCAAAATTTTCACCTCTTGACAAATTGGATGTATATTAATTGTTTTTTATTTGGAATGAGAAAGCGAGAGAGAGAGAGAGAGAGATATTGGGGGGCCCTTGTTGGAAAGCTTGCAAGGAGCTATATGGGGTCGAACCTGCTTTAGAGGGGGAAAACTTAAAAGATTGCTTCTATACCCCACAGTAAAGTTTTCTAAGTTTGATTATTATTCAAAGCTCAAATTAATCAAAAAAGGATTTGTATATTATGGGAGAATGATATCATCTCACTGTGTCATTATGATATAATGAAACCATACTTGTAGAAAATAATGCTTTTGACATTTGTATGACCTCAAAACATACACAAACTTTCTCTTCATCCCAACAATTAATCTCCAAATATATAAAATTCAATTTGCACCCTAGATATGGTCAAAATGACTACCCTCAAAATGAACCGGCTATGTTAATTGGGCTAAAAAAAACTTTTTAGGTTGTGTTTTTAAATTTTAATTTTTGTGATTGTTCATTGAAACGAAAATATCGTATAATTAAATTTTTTTGGTCAAACAAGTGGCCATAACATAGTTTTTTAAGATCGTTTTATTATATTACTAGACAGCCATTGCATGAAATCACTACTCGTATACTATGAGATAAATTTTGTTAAATGAAATCACAATTACTCATAGTCATTAGATGTTAAATTAGACAACTTTGTGTATCAAAAAGTTTGAAGAACTTTTTTTGAACTTTGAATTTAATCAATGGCATTCTTACAACTATTTGATTTGAAATCTGACGGACAAGAATGATTGCCATCGTTGTTTTCTTTGTGTACTTTTTTAAAAAAAATTCTATAATTGTTTTAAATATTGTTGAAGACAAACACGTGCATATAATACACAAGCGTACTAAGTACGTCTTCCAGCTCCCCTGTCCATGTAGGTAAGTGAAGATGAGCATTGGTTTGGTCCGAGTCCCATCCATTTTCTATTTATATGAATTGAAATTTACAGTGGATGCCCTGTGTGTTGTTACATACTACTTTTCATAATTTTTAGTGAAATATTTTAAAAAATAAATTGGTGGTTTTACATACAGGTCATCGAAATGTTGTTAAAAATTTTAGTTAAAAATTTTAAAAAATAAATTGGTGGATGCCCCCGTGTGTTGTTTACATACAGGTTATCGAAATGCGAATAAAAACTAAAAATAAGAATGAAATCGCCTGTAAATATATTTTAAGTTTCTTAATGTTTTGGTATTATAATAGCCAAAAGATGAACATAAATATAAGGGTGCGGTTTCTATAAGGTTGTAATCTTAAACAATCCAATTAAGGCGCACTTCTAAATTTTATCATAACATATAATTTTGGTGCAAAAAATTCTTAAGATTATCTAAAAATATATTTTCATGTCTAATTATAAAATTTTAAACTCAAAAAATAGTTAAAATCATGTAGATCTATAAACATGTAAAAATGTTGAACATGGACGGTCTAGATAATGTGTTGCAAGATGCACTATTTTTAAGACTCAAAATCTTTTTTTTTATACATTCATACATCTCGATGTCGAGATGATCAATTAGAGGGTCTTTCAATATTAAAACAACATTTTTCGATGGATTTTTTTAGTGCATCTATAATTCTACATTTTAAAGTTGTAACTTTAAATAAATTATTCCCTAAATATAATACAAAACACGCTAATTTTTTCTTTGGGAAAAAAAAACATAAACCAATAACCTGGGAGAAGTATATTACTGGGTCTGGATTCGGCGGTCCAAATTTTCCAAACCGTTCTTACCATTCCAAAATAGTTATATATATGTCGTTTTAGTTTTTAACTTTGGCTAATGGTGTTTTGCGTTTAGTAGGCGTCATATGTTGAGACCATGGTCTTGCGAAATTAGCATGTGGGCAACCGCTTTTGTCAAGGAAAATAGGATAATGATCTTATGGGATCCGGCATTCATGTAGAATTTTAAAGGATTGTCGTTAAATTTTACAAATATATTTAAAAAAATTATAATATAATTATAAAATTTAATAATTTTAAAAACATATTTAATGGTAATCCCATCTAGATTTCGAAGGGTCTCATGGAACCATTACTTATGAAAATAACATAAACATTTCAACGGAAAACAATTATCAAAGTAACTTAAATAATACCGCCGTACGCGACTGCAAAAAAGCAAAATTAAAATAATAATTTGGCGATCACACTTCACATGGCCTCGTTCCACGTGCCAAGAATATCCAGTATGCCCGGACCTCGCTCTCAGTACTTTCGGGCACGTGTTAATTGCTCCATATATATTATATACTCCATATATATTATTGTATATAATATATATGGTACAAGGCTTATAACAAACCCAATGTCCATGACATTTTCGCTTTGTCCAATCATATCCTTCTCTTTTACTTCGTGTAAAAACTTTCGCTGGACGCTTTGATTTTTTTTATGTACAAGGCATCCTAAAATGGCTACACCCAAAATTCAAAAAAAATTAAGAAAATAAGCGAAAACCTCCCAAATTGAGACAAGTCTCTCAGCCTCACGTGGGGGAAATCTTAACGTTATTCGAAAAAAATGTCTGTTTTTCAGGAAATTCACTCCAAGCCTGCTCGATTTGACTCCGAGATTTGGGGTACGCATGGTGGATCCCATAAACCATGAATCCGAAACGGAACCGGTCCCTATCAAAATCTAACCAGAACGGTAAATTGGACATGGGTTCATAAACAAATCAATTTGTACATATGGGTATTTTTAAATTTTTTTGAAAAAAATAAAAAAAATATAAAAGTGAGTATCAGTAGCCAAAACAAATTTTAATCTTTACCCTAATGTAAAAAATAATAAAAAATACATTACAAATCAAATTCTTTATTTTTAAAGATTTAAATATATATATATTTTTAAATATTGATTGTTCACCAAAACCACCTAAACCGAAACCAGCTAGTTGCCAATTCCAATTTAACAAGATGGTTTGCGGTTAGATCGCCTAGTTTTTTCAATAGTGGTTCCTACAATAACGAACCGGAATCGCATAATCCATGTTTTATATGAAACCAAAACAGATCAATCGATACCCAATCGAGATAATCCGATTCCAAATCGAGTCAACTAAAGCGAGCTTTCCTATTCCATTTTCCCTTCTCATTTCGGTCTCTCCGTCATTAGTTAATAAATAGTTGTCAAACATTGGGAGATTCTACCGAGTTCCGGGAATATGCTGTGGAAAAGGGCCATTACGTCAAAAAGAACATAAAGCCCCAATCTATATAGCTCAGGGTTTAAGACTAATCTGACGTTTATTTTATTACGACAAAAAGCTCCAATGGATGTAGCTCAGAGCCCCAATTTTTATGTAACGAAAATGAAAAAGCATACGTCACCAACCGATCGCATATTTGCAAGTCTGGGCAATTTGGTTCTTCAATGACGGCTAGAGCATATTCGGATCAACTACAAGTAGACCGTTCATTCGCATCGCCCCCTTCCGCCGGCATTACTCCCTCTTTTTCATGTAAATTACTTCCTCCAGCTTGTCGCAAATGAAATATATTGGTATAGTGTTACAAAAATTATCGATCCGAATTAAAATCGTTAAATAGAAATCTGAGATTGGTGGGTAGGCAATTTGGTTCATTAAAATTCTTGGAGTCACTCAATTCCCACGCATTTTCATTTATATTACTGTTATTTAAATTTCTTTCTATCCGATCTCCTCGAGTCAGACGATTCAATCAAGCAAGGAAGCGATTCGGGTTCCCGATTTTGTGTTTCTAAACACTACTACTGTGCCATGCAATGCACAATCATGCATGTTGTATGTTTGTCGATGCTCATTATGGATGGAAAATATAATAAGCTCCTTCAATGCCTTATAATCCATGAGCACAAAATCAGCCCATCTTGGCAGCCCACATAAAATAATATATATGGATTTCACTCTATATATGATATACTAGTGCACAACATCATCCAAGTTTTCGATCCCACTGTTAAACTACTATCACAATCACTTTTAGCCGTTAAACATAGAATTAGATGATTAAAACTCATAACAAGGATTCATAAAATGACCCATAAAAGGATCCGGTTTTTATGCGGCCAAGCCTGTATATATAGAAATGCGGGCCTATTAATAAATCTATTTTTGAGATAGCTTCTTAGACTGAATTTTTAAAGACATGTAATATTTAATATGGAGATCATGAATATAAAAAAATAAATAAATTTTAAAAAACTAAAAATAATAATTCTAGCAAAAAAACATTTGATCTGTTAGTTTCCATTGTTTTTAAATAAAACATCTACTTGTATTCATCTTTAAGATGAATGCTTTACACTGAATGCTTTACACTTTTTGGACCGCACATACAGTCCCACATGAAACAAATTTCCTTCAAAAAAATTTATTCTTGACTTTGTCTAGGAGGGAAAATCTTACTATTTGAAGGAAAGCACAAGACGGTTATTTTTCCCATAAAGGATAACATGGGCGTTTCTACAAAACGTTAAGGGTACTTTAGTCCATCTCCCATTGAAAAAAGTCTCCTTTGAGTCAGTCTTCTCCACCGCCTCAACACTAGAATCCTTAAAGATGGGGATTTTTCCATGAAAGGGGCCACTCCCAGTGCTATTTTTCTATTTTACACATTTTTTAATTGAAAAAATGTGTTCTTTACTTTAACCCATGTATAATATGATATTTTAATAGAAAAGTTCCTGCAAGTCTCACGATTTTTTTTTTTAAAAAATTAAGTTTAATATAACCTTCTCAAAATATTTCATTTGTTTCTTCGTGGGTTCTCCGAGCCGTGTTCAGCAAGGCAGGTTAGTGAAGTTCATTTGGGGATTTAAGGAGGTTTTGAAGGCCTAGAAAGAGTTGCAGAAAGAGTTGAGGAGACCTCGTCTTGTTTCTTTGTAGAATAACAACCCGGTCCTTTTGAGGTAAGTCGAATTAATTCCGGTTAATCAACATTTTAATCTCAAAAGTTATTTTCTTTTGTTCGTGGGTTGTTTTTTCTACATATGCGTTTTAGCAGGAGAATTAATGCCATATTGGCTACAAACTTTAACCTAAATTTATTTGAATCTTCACCTAAATCTTCTGTATTTTTAAAAATACATTATTTTTAAAGAGATGCTCGTATTTTTTTTCCATTTTGAAATTTTTTTACTCGTTCTCCTCCTTCTAGTTTCAAGAAAAGATAAGTTGTAAATCCTTTGGTTTTGGGCATTTGGCAAAAGCCGAATTAAGTTTCAAAACAAAGTTGATTTAGTGAGAGACTAAGTATATGTTTTCTTCATTGAATGATAGAGATACAGTCCTATGTAAAATATAAATTTGTGATATCTACTCGAGCGCCATCAGTAACTTATTAATTTTTGTCATTTTTCGGTGAGATTGCTTTTCTCATAAATTTAATAGTTTCTCTCTCTCTCTCTCTCCCCATGGTATTGTCTTTGGTTGTGAAGGAGCATCAAGTTGGAAGTAGCGGGCATCTTCCATTTTTGGGTTTAAAATTAAAATTAGATCACAATGGAATCCACTCAATCCAGCATCTTCTTCCTGATACCAATTTACCCCAAAATAAAATAAAATAAAATAAAAAACAGCCTTTAATTTTTATTGGAAACATCGAACATGCCTTTACTCCTGGTTAGTTTCTAACAGCGTATTAGAGGTTACTTTTGGGTTTCCTATTTTCCTTTAACACATTTTGATATTTGTTTGTTGGCCGTTTTACGACCCTAATTGTTCTCCGGATGCTTACTTTTTTTTGACTACCTCACCGCCTAACCTTTTTTAGGTGCCAAAATTGTGTTCTTGCCGGACCAAATTGCACACTTGCACTCTTGTGTTGAGGGGGGATTGCTTTAGTATCGAAGGGAAAGTATATAATGAGGTCATTTACCTTTGGTGCTAGGTGGTGGGTGCTAATCTTGACTATTGGATAAAAATTGGGTGGCTTTATTTATTTCATTGACCTGCAAAGTTCAATTTTTTTTTTTTCAAACTTTTTGATACGAAAACTATCAGATTTCACATTGGATGGTTGTCGGTAGTTGTGACCTTTCAGTATCAAAAGTAAATGGTCTTATTGTATACAAACCTAGTATTTAAAGTCCGGTAATTTCCATAGAATCGGAGCTCTAAAAAACATTGTTCAAAAAATAGAGGAAAAAGTTTATATAGGGACTCAAATTAGAGTCTATCCAAAAAATTTCATTAGAGGTTGTTTTGATGCTCAATTGTCTTCAAATTGATCATCTCAATATCAAGATTCAAGTACATGAGAAATAAATAGATTTCAAATATTAAAAATAGTGTATCTTGTAACACATATTTGGACTTCCAAATTTTAAGATTTTCAAGCTTTTACATCTGTTCAATCTACCCTGATTGTTGAAGCTTTAAATTTTACAATTAAAGATAAAAAATATATTTTAGGGCTGACACAAAGATTTCCCATAATCAAACCACATTTCTCGACACTAGTTGAAGGTGCACTTTACTCCGATTGAAGGTGCACTTTACTTCGATTGTTTAGAGCCACGGCTTTGTATAAACCGCACCCAAAAGTAAATGCAGTGCGATATTAAGCATGATTTTTTCCGGTGACTTCTATAAGAGAGTTACAGATTCATACCTGCCTGTCACGCATTTTACACCTGGAAACTTTACACCATACAACGCCACCCCACGTTTTCTCCATTGGAAAACTCTCTCTCCACTTTCCACATAATCTGGAATGGCCCTGCTCGATCTGACTTTCTCTCTCTAACAACTTAGTATACGCATGCCCCACTTTCGATGTCTCTCTCTCTCTAACTTCCTTGTATTGTTATTGATTCAATTTAGTCGTCTTCTGCAATTTAGCAATCTATATAGGTGAGGAGCTTGCAGGTCTATTTTTCTTGTGATTATTTTGAAATTTCCTGAGATCAATGGGCATGCATTAACTTCTTCCTTCTCCTCTCATGTAGGATCCAGAAGCTTATTGATTGAAGTTCTATACTGCAAGTCCGCAACTTTGAAGTCTATACTTCGAAGATCAAAAGTAAGCTGCCATTTTCGTTTTAATTCTTTTCAAATCTCTTCTAAAAACTTGCATTTCTCATTCTCTCTCTCTCTCTCTCTCTCTCTCTGTCTCTCTCTCTCTCTCTCTGGATCTCGAAGTTCTGGTAGTCTTACAATGTTGAAATCTCATTTTATGCAGGTTGTCTGAAAGGCGCAAAAAACTCAATAGGATTTTTGGTTTGAGACCCATCATTGCTTTCATGGCAAGGCTTCTGAAAACCGGCTTGCGCCAATCTCTAGATACCTATTCTGGATTAGGCAGAGTAATTGGGAATTCTATACAGCAAAGTGGTACATGTTGTACTGGTTCATCTTTTAGTGACCGCTATTTATCTTCATTGGTGCATTCTAGAGAGAGAAAGAATCCGAATACTCAGCTATGGAGACCGAATTTAAATGGTTTTCTAGCCGGAGATCAGATAAACTTGGGGAGAAGGGAAATAAGTACTACTATCCATTTCCAGTCTTCTTCAGCGGAGAGGGTAGTGGAATATCACGGTGAAGAGGATGAGAGAGACACAGGGGTGGAAAAGAAGAAACTTCCTGGATTGGATCCCACAAAGCCTGGTGAGAAGCCTAGGATTGTGGTTTTAGGAACTGGATGGGCAGGTTGTCGATTTCTTAAAGGAGTCGATACGAAGATTTATGATGTAGTCTGTATCTCTCCTCGAAATCACATGGTTTTTACTCCTCTTCTTGCTTCCACTTGTGTTGGAACTTTGGAATTCAGATCGGTTGCTGAGCCTGTTAATCGAATACAATCTGCCTTGTCAAAATCTCCAAACTCTTACTTTTATTTGGCCAGGTGCACTGGTTTAGACACAGACAAGCATGAGGTGAGACTCTGTCTCTGTGTGTGTGTGTGGTATTTTCTGTAAACTCTTTCTCTGGTATCCATTTTTATAGAATGTATTTTCGCTTATTTCTGCTTCTTTGATTTGGGAAGTTGGTTTCTTTTATCAATGTCATCTCCTTTCATTATTATTATCCAAGCCTTATCCCAATTATTTCGGGTCACCTACACGAATTTTCTTCTGACATTCATGTCATGTCCTTTGATAGACCTAAATCACTTGCAATTGAACTGAGCTTTGTAATTGGGCTTTATTTGTAAGGTTTTTTAGTTTTTTTTGAGATATGTATATAGTTTAGCAGTGTCCATTAACTGACTTTCTAACCATCTGAAATGTTGGGTTTGGTGATAGCTAAATCACCATACCTATATTTTTTTAAAAAATTAGGGGATTATGGGAAATAGAAAATTGTCTTTCTTGGGAAGAAAGAAAATGATATCTTTATAAGAGAGGGAAGGAGGACATAATACCCATCCTTTGAGGGTATGGGAATTGATCTCCAATATTGATATGGGCCTCCAAGAGAGAGAGATATGGCCTCTGAGAGGGGGGCAATATTCCCATGAGTTTTGGGTTGATTAACTTTCACTTCTAGAGAGAGAAAATCTCTATATTGCTCTTGACGTTATCTTTCTAGTAGCGGTATTGTTGGGGGAAAGTGGATGTTGATCGATGGTATTGCTCGGTTGGGAGGTTTAGAAGGAAAGATCAATGATGATCTTTTACCGATGTTTAGAAATAGGTATTATCTCTTGTAACCCAAAACTGTAATCTTCATTGTGATAGTGGATTTCTAGTTGCCGAGGCCGTGGATGTAGCTTTACAGGGTAAACCACGTAAATCGTGTGTTGTTGTGGTGTGTTTTTTATGTTTGCTTTATTTCTCGCACTTGATTTATTGTGGTATTCATGTACTTTGTATTTAGTCAATCATGTACGCGATCTTGAGTGGGATCCCGTGTTTGAGATTCCCGGTTCCGCAAGCTTAGGGGTTCACGAGAACCCTACATGAAAAACATGGTTTACCTTAAGCGTGGTCTATAAAGTTATGGCACATTCCTGAATAATTGAAGCTCTTAATTTACTGATTAATGGAGTTGTTTTTCTATGCTGCATAAACCAAATATATCTCTAATAAATTTCCTCTCTATGTCAGGTTCACTGTGAGACTGTCTGCGATAATGGATTGCCGAATAACGCATATCGCTTCAGAGTTGCGTATGATAAACTTGTTATTGGAGCTGGGGCTGAGCCACTAACTTTCAACGTCAATGGAGTGTACGAGCATGCATTCTTTCTTCGTGAAGTGCATCATGCTCAAGAAATTCGAAAAAGGCTTCTCCTGAATTTGATGCTCTCTGAAAATCCTGGTTAGTGATTACTCTACTTTCATTGATGATATTTCTTTTCCCTTTGTTTATCCTCCATGAGATTTCCCAAGTATAGATTTTGGATTTCAATGCTACTGCATCATTTCTTTTTGGAAAATATCACACTTATGAGGAATTGAAAGTTTTTGAATGTATAACTCTATTAAACATTTATGATCCATGTAGTAAGGATTTGGTATTCGAGATATAACACCAGGTTGTGCCATATGCTTGGTTAAGTTCCAACTTCCACCTATAATTTTGCAAATAGCAGTCTTGAAAGAGCAAGTTCTCTGGGTTTTGCAGGCATAAGGAATATTTATTGACCCAGTGAAATTTGGGTATTTTTGTGTGATGCGACCATGTTTATACGTCTACACGGAGTTCATTTCCCTGTATTGAGATACTGAAATAAGCAATCTCGACTAGTACCATGAAACTGCAAAGATGATTATGAATCCACTGATAGAAATGAGACTAAGATGGAACATCCTGATGTGTCTGTTTTAGTTCCATATCCAAAGGATGTACAAGAAAAACGCAGAGCACTGTTACCAGTCACCGTACCATGTGATTCCGGTGATTCAAAATGACTAAAATTAATTGAGAGATGAGTCTGACTGTGGAAATGTGGTTTTAAAGGTACCGTTTCTTCAGGGTCTTTAATGCAGCAGCATACAATTTTAGACATTTAACATGCAGCTTTAAGGTACAAATGTTCTCAGTTGGTGGCTTGAGCTATGCATTCCCAAAGATGGCTATGGAAACTCTCTATGTTCAGTTTGAATAGAAACAATCATGCCTGTAATTATCCTGAATTAGAATGGTTGGTTGATCCCAAATATGGGTATGGCAACTTATCTCTTTGCTTATATATAGTATAATTGTTATAACTTTTCCCTCTGTTCTAATGATATTATTGTTGTCCTCGATATTCTGGCTTGTTGAAGTGATACTCCCATCGCTATATTTATAATTCTTTTCTGGGGTAAAACACTAAAAAGTAGAAATAAAAATTGTTGTTAGTAGTAAGGTAGTAACATTGGACAACAGTGTTTCTGCCCTTACATACCAATTCTTGCACCAAAATGGCAACTGATCAATCGCTATTTTCATTTGCATTTTGATATCATGTCTATGCATTGGAATGTTCATTGTGAAATTAAAAGTGGAAGGAATACCATCTGAATTTTTAGGTGTCCCAAGAATACAAATGAGGAACTAAACTGAAAATTGCATAAGTGGTGTTTGTAGGGTTCATAAAAGTATCATACATCGAGAATTAATCTCAAACTTAGTCTGCCATTTCTTGTTTGCCATGTTTTCGAACCTAAAGAACTCAAAGCTGACATGGGGAGGTTGAAAATCTCAGTCTTGCATCTTTGGTATGTCAGATAATCTGCATGTTCCTAGTGGGCTTACCGAAAGAGTATCAACATATTTAAATTGGAATAGAATATTATTAAGAGTTACATGAATATGACTGTATAATTGTGCATATATGCACATTCACATTTTGGGTGCATGATTTCCTCATTGGCTTAACTGCTGAGACACATCTCTTTCTATCTCTTTCTATTATCACATCTCTTTCTATTAGCAGAGCTTACCCATTCATATCATAGTAGAAAACGTGTGCACATACTTCCATTAAGGAATGAGCTTCAGCTGGAAGTGATATATCAGAAAAACTCTCTTTAAGTAGTTCGCATTTAGAATTAGAGAGGGGAATATTTTTGAGCCATTGATTTTCAACATCAGGTCTCGGTTATGGAATGCCAACATGAACAAAAGTCAGCTAATTAATCAAACAAAGGGTGGGTTCATTGTAGCATTTCATGATATATTTATGAATTTATTCTTCTTAATGATCATTAAAATGTGAAAGGCAGCAGAAGTAGTTGATTAAATTCCTGATTTTCCCATTTGTCGTGATTCTTCCATTTACATGATTCTTGCAGTGTCATTGTATACTATGCATATGATATCACTGAAGTTACATAAATGGCATTTAAATTCATTGTGATTCATGAAATGTATATGGAAGTCGATGTCCCTGTATCCCTTACATAGGATATCATTGGAATCAAGAGAAAGTGGCATACATTTCATTATGAGTTGAATTCTTTTAGTTTTGAATGTTTGTTTGAGTAATTTATGAACAATTTGGTTGGCCTTTACATATAGGGTGTGATATAGGGTGTGGTTTGTATAGAGCCTAGGCTCTAAACAATCAAATTAGAGCCTACCTTCAAATCGTGCCGAGAATGTGGTTTCAATGTTGGAAATTCTTTTGATAGCCTTAAAATATATTTTCATCTTTATTTATAAAGTTTAAAGCTTCAAAAATAGTGTAGATTGAGAGATCTATAAAAACTTGAAAATTGATGGTCCAAAAATACGTTACAAAATACACTATTTTCAAAACTTGAAATCTATTTTTTTCTCATGTTCATATATCTTTGTCGAGATGATCAATTTGAGGATATTTGGGCATCAAAACAACATCTTCTAGTGAAATTTTTGAGGTAGGCTCGAATTTGATTGTTTAGAGCCTCGGCTCTATATGAACTTTTCCCTTACATATATGAATAAGCACATTGGACATGTGTGAAAATTGTCTTTAGGAGTCCAATGTGATGATTCAAGTAGAGTTTTAATGAAATTACTCGAAAACCTCTGGAAATAAGTTCATCACTATGGTCGATTCTAGATCATATAAATGTACAAATATCAAACACCAAGAAAATATGCCCTGTTAATGATGTTACTTTTGATGCAATGGCAGGAGTATCAGAAGATGAAAAGAAACGCCTTTTACACTGTGTTGTGGTTGGAGGAGGCCCAACTGGTGTGGAGTTCAGTGGTGAATTGAGTGATTTCATAATGAGAGATGTAAAGGACAGGTTTTCTCATGTAAAAGACTACATCCATGTGACATTGATTGAGGTGAGTTCTCAAACAAATGTTCATCACTGCAATTTACTTACTTTATATGGTACTCTTATCCCAGAAGCAAGGTCCATCTACACTGATGGTGGTTGAAGATTGCTTCAAATGGAGAGCCTGTAGGGACAATGTTGAGTGCATTATCCTCGTACCATTTATCTGTGGAAGCACATGGTAGATGTGGCTTGGAATACCATATGGCATGGTTCGTTGGGTTGTTAATACTATCCACGAGTGAATTATGAACTAATGGATTCTCTTAAATGAACAGGCAAATGAAATTTTGTCATCATTTGATGTTGGACTTAGGCAATATGCAATCAGGCACCTGACTAAGGTATGACAATGGGATGATAACTCGGTATGATTAGTTCCTGCTGCATTATTTCATTTAGAAGAAAGGGAAATAAATTACAAATAGGAGAACCAAAGAACAATGATGTCATTGGAAGCAAGCATTAGAAAAGGAAATTCCCAGGGAGGAAAAGGTGTATTAAGACATTTTTCTTCATTGATAAAACATGGCCATAAGGAGATGTGAACCTGAAAAGAAAAAAAAACCAAGTATGAACTATTCGAATTTAGGATGGAACACCTTATTTTCTTAGCAGAAGACGTCTCATATGGAATTATTCACATCTATTATCATTGAAATAAAGATCGTATTTAGTTGTATGCATTTGGGTGTTGTAGGGGACCCTGTGTTTGATGAATACTGACAAATTTTGAACTTGTATCAGTCTGGTGTTCATCTTCTACGTGGCATTGTAAAAGATGTGCAGCCAAAGAAAATAATTCTTAACGATGGGACCGAAGTTCCCTATGGCCTTCTTGTCTGGTCGACAGGCGTTGGGCCTTCGTCATTCATAAAATCGCTTGATCTTCCAAAGGCCCCTGGTGGAAGGTAACTTCACATAAATTTCGTATGTGTTTTTATCATCTTTTTTGAAGTTAGTTTCACATAAAAGTACCATCATTCTAATTTCATTTCTAAAACGTGTATTTGCTTCAATTTAGAATTGGCGTGGACGAGTGGTTGCGAGTTCCTTCTGTCGACGATGTATATGCACTTGGTGACTGTGCTGGATTTCTAGAACATACTGGAAAACAAACACTTCCAGCTCTAGCTCAGGTTGAGACAGAGACTTAATATGGATGTTTGCACTTTCCTTTTTTGATTCGAATCGCCCATTAAAATTTTGTTGTGGTACTTTGCCCTTAATGCTGATTGAAGCTATCGAACCCAATTTACTGTTTTTTCTTGAGTTGTATGGAATTTGATTAGAGATGGATTTCTTTTGCTTTAAAATTTGTGGCGTTTATAGGTGGCTGAGAGGGAAGGGAAATATCTAGCTGCACTGTTAAATAATATTGGAAAACAAAATGGTGGCAAGGCTTTCTGCGCAAGGAAAGTGTCTATGGGTGACCCTTTTGTTTACAAGCACTTGGGAAGCATGGCTTCAGTTGGCCGCTATAAAGCTTTGGTCGATCTTCGCCAATCTAAGGTATGACTTTTCTTTTTTGCTGGTTTAAAATGAAGGGTCGGGCTAGGGCCAGGCCTGGCTTGGCTCGGCCGACTTCTTCTTCTTTTTTCATGTTGTTTTATTTGTTTACGGCCTAGTCTTGGGCCAGGGATAGGGGCTTGGGCCGGCCCTATGGGGGGCAGGGACAGGGCTCTAGCCCGGCCATTGCCACCCTGCCAGTGAATCATCTAGTTGCTCATTATGTTTACCAAATCTAATGTCTTATACGAGAATGGCCTGATCCCTTGGTGGTAGAGCTCGATGGTGAGATCTCTTACTCATTTCTCACCAAAAGGTAGGGTTTCAAATCATTTAAGTTACCACTTTTTTCAAGAATGGGGTTGGGGTTGGGGTTGGGGTTGGGGTTGGGTTTGGTGGCGTGGTTGGTAGCACTTGTACCCCAGTTAAGGTCTAGGCTCCCATTTAACTTTTTTTTTTTTTTTAGAATAGGGTTGGGGTCGTGGTGGACCACCACTTGTGTCTAGCAAAGATCTAGGCTTCCATGACACATTAAAAAAGCACTAACGATTTCAAAAAGCACCACTAACGGACACATCATTCATACTGAATTATCAAAAAAAAAATAAAAAAAAATCTAATATCTATTTTTAATTATTCAGGATGCAAAGGGCCTTTCACTGGCCGGTTTTGTGAGTTGGCTAATATGGCGCTCTGCCTATTTGACACGTGTTGTTAGTTGGAGGAACCGATTCTACGTTGCAGTGAATTGGGCCACGACGTTAGTATTTGGTCGTGACAGCTCTCGTCTCTGAATGACAAGTTGTGCCATGGTGGCATTTGCAGCTGACATGTGACATAGAAATATCATAATTTTACGTCTCCTTGCATTGTATTGAGATGAAATAAAGATTTCATAGAGGCAGTGCATTACGCACAAGCTTCATCAATTTTGACTCCATTCAATTCAAATTGGTGCGGGCCAAGACAGAAGTTGGGATAGTTTTTTTTTATGCAGAAGTGTTATTTAAAAAAAAAGGTTGGTTATTTATTAGTTGGACGGGAAAGACAGTATTGTTGAAAATAGATATTTTGCCCCTTGTTTATTTGTAATTTTAATGTGGTTTTCCTCGTAGAAAAAATTGGTAGCAAAAGTCTATTGTGCGTCCGCATGAACCTGTTCTAGTTTCTTTGTCTTTTAGATTTGAAATGTCTGTACTTTGAATCCATCAGAAATGGGTAATCCGTCCATGCCTGGCCCAATTTCAAAGATTGGTGGGGTGGATTGTCCGATTCCGTTCTAGATTGGTTGGTTTGATAGGATCGACTATCCAACAAAACAAACATGGTGAGGTTTCTATAAGGTCTAGGATTTATGAAAACAAAATAAAGTTTCACCGCAAATTCTTATTCAAAAAGTAGTTTAAAATCAATTTCCAACCCCGTTAATATAATTTATGACTTGAAAAAATGATACAGGTTTAGCGGATTTTTTAACTTTTATTTTTAAGGTAAAATGGACGGTGTTTAATAATTTATTATAATATGTATTATTTTTAGATTTGAAACCTTAATTTTTTTTATAATCATAATTTTCAAGTTGAGATGATCGATGTAAAGGTTTTTCAATATTGGATTTACAATTTTTGATGAGTTATGAGGTGGTGATTTATTTATTTTGATAAGGCTGCAACCTTATTGAAACATTTTTCAAATAAAAATGATCCATAAATGGGATTGTATACAGTGATGTCATAATTAGTTACAACCATCTGATGTGAAATTTGATAGCTTGGGTGTCTCACAAAGTTTGAAAAAATTTCTCTTAAAGTTTGAATTTGGTCAAAAGAATAAAAGCATCCATCTAATTTGACATCGGGCAAGGTCAATTGTGACTACTTTGTATCAAAGATAAATGACTTCATTGTATATCTTTCTTTTATATACATACACGAATATACTATGCATGAGAGGGTTGTATTAGAGTGTTCATGCTATGGAGTAATTTATCATTGTATTAAACAAATTTTGAACATTTTTATATCATTGTTTTGTATATGAAGTATTTTTTTAATAGGGGTATTTTTGGTCATTAGGAGATGTATGATGTCATCCACATGGAGCGTGACATCACTCACATGGAGCACATCATCAAAAATATATTTACTAAAGACAAACTCCATGTACAAAACAATGATATATAAATGTCCAAATTTGTTGAGTACAATGTTAAAAATTACTCTATACTATAAGCATCCTATCATAACCTTATATAAAATTACAAACTATTACAAAGACTTCTAAATACTATATGTATAAATTTACTAGAACATTTGGATCTACAATATTTTAATCAATATACTATTAATTATATATTAAAAAATAAATATTATAAAATAAATATAAAGAACATATATATTTTTATATGGGATTGTATACTGCGATATCATTTATCTTTGTTACAAAGAGGTCACAATTACTTCTAGCCATTGGAAGTCAAATTGGATAGTTTGGGATGTCATAAAGTTTATTAAATATTTTTTGAATTTTGAGCATAGTCACTAATACTCTTACAACTACACCATTTAAAATCTAATGGATAAAAGTAATTGCGACCTGTTTGTACTAAAAGTGAATGATCTCTTTATATATTTTTTCTTTTTTATATCTAGATTTGTACTCAACCTGACTTAGTCAGGTCTAGGTCCCATTCATCTAGGTCCCAAACCAAGGGAAAGATCCAAGTCGGCTTTGAGTCTAACTTGGAACCAGTCGGGATGAGTCAGTTGAGGTCGAACCAACCCCACTCCACCCGTTTACAACCCTAGAATCCATTCACAATTTCAAAAATAGTGTAGACCTAGAACCATAGTTTTCAAACTCGGGCAAGTTGACTTGGCCTTGCCCTACTGCTGAGCCCGAGGAGCCCCGGGTCCATGGTACAATACATTTCTATGCAATTAGTGAATGAGAATTATTGAAATAATGGAAGACGCGGCTCAAAAAATATAAAAACCGCCCGAGTATGCAGATTTGGTGGATAAAACTCGGTTTTCAAAATATGAAAACTTTTGTGAATTGAAAATCCGAAATTCGGGAGTGGTTTAGATGGATTTTTGGAACCTTTTCGTGTTTGTAACAACAATATTATCTTTATGATAAGATTTGGGTTCATCAAAACCCAAATAGAACAACAATTTATTACAAAATTATAGGGTTTTAAGGGTTCTTTGTGCATCATAACAAAATCTGCCAATCTTTTTCGCTCCGTCTTATTTATCTACTAAATTGAATGATTATGGGTTCTTTTTGAATCTATTGAAGTTATCTACAAAAGCCCTATGTTGATTTTCGTATTTATCGTGTTTAATCATTGTAAATTTTCAGTTTTAGGGTTCTATGCGTGATTTTTTTTTGGCCAAACCTCACAGTTCTTGTTGATTTCTACACCAAATAGGATGATATTTGGCTTGTTTTGAAGCTTTTGAAATCAGCTTCTAGAGCCCTATACAAATAAGTGGTTTTCTTTCACCATTATCGACTGATTTCATGCAGCAAAGAGATAATATTGATAGGATGTGAAAAAATCGCCAACTCTATTATTTCTCTAATTACTCCATAAATTTTTTTATTTATCATTTTTAATTTATTTTGAAGCTTTTGAAATCAGCTTCTAGAGCCCTATACAAATAAGTGGTTTTCTTTCACCATTATCGACTGATTTCGTGCATCAAAGAGATAATATCGAGAGTCTGTGAAAAAATCGCCAACTCTAGTATTTCTCTCTAATTACTCCATAAATTTTTTTATTTATCATTTTTAATTTATTTTGAAGCTTTTGAAATCATTTGCAAAAGCCCTATAGAGATCCGTGGTTTTTTTGCTCCAATATTCACTAATATCGTGCATCATAGATCTAATATCGATGAACAATAAAAAATTACAAATATCTAATATTTTTCTCTAATTTATCAACAATAATGTTCTGATTATTATTATTTTGTTAAATATTGAAATAACTTGAAAACCCCTATATTGCTTTATGCTTTTTTGCTCCAATATCGTTTGATTTATGGCATCATAGTGGTAATAGCGATGAACTATACATGTTCCACGAAATCTACTGTTTCTCCCTAATTACTCAACAATTTTGTATGATTGTTTATTTATTTCGAATCTATTGATATCACCTTAAAAAACCCTATATAGATTCGTCTTTTTTTCTGTTCTAATATCAATTGATTTTTGTACACCAAAGAGGTAATACAAATGAACTATAAAAAAAATTGAAAAATCTATTATTTCTTTCTAATTTCTCAGCAATAATTTTTTGATTGTTATTTTTTTTTTTTAATCGTGTTTTTTGTTTTTAAAAGATAATGAAACAAACTTGTAATCTCCTATACTGGTATGTGTTGTTTTGCTCCAATATCTATTATGGATATAATACAAACCGA
Organism: Amborella trichopoda; assembly: GCF_054954075.1. NCBI lineage: Eukaryota > Viridiplantae > Streptophyta > Magnoliopsida > Amborellales > Amborellaceae > Amborella > Amborella trichopoda. The sequence continues at coordinate 51,290,724 of NC_142337.1, forward strand.
AATGTCTAATTCTAAGTAACATAGACCTTGTTCTAGAAGCAATTACAATGTATATATTACAATATATATTCTTCTTCAGCGTTTACATTAATAGGTTTAAAAGATGACGATTGAGGATCAATTTTGGCAATATGGAGATAAGCTCGATGGTAAGAAAAAGGGGTGGGTCCGGTGTAATTTATGTGTAAAGGAGATGACAAGTGGCATTAATCGCCTGAAACATCAGCTTGCAGGATTCAAGATAATGTAAAGTCATGTGGCATGGTGCATGTGGTTGTTAAAAAAGATGTTCAAAAGGCAATAGAGATTGCCAAAGGGAAGAAGGTACAAAGAGAGATGATCATTGAGGATGTAGGGAGGGTATATTTTCAACTCACTCACCCATGATGAGGAAGAATTTGAGGCTCAGATGGAGCAAGCAAAACATGCTAGTCTAGCAGAGTATTACGATTGGCAAATGCAAATCGATGCGATGTTTGCTAGATAGGGAGGAGCGTCTAATTCTCATGCTCCAAAGCCTATAGTATCTCCTGAGCCTCTAGTGATGAGACTGTCTTTCTCGTCCCGACCTACTACCACTAGTTGGCCATCAACTACCTACCGATCCCATCTCATTCTTGACCTTCGATCCTATGTCGACTCCAACTCCCAACCCTTGCCCCGACCTGAGCCCTCTAGATTTGACACCCATGTACCCCAATACCATTAAACGAAACTTATTATCTCATGAGGAGAAAGCCGAAACTATGAGAAAGGCAATTGCTAGATTTTTTTATCATATTGCCACCCTATTTATAGTAGCAAAGTCCCCATATTTTTGACCTATGGTGCATGATATAGCTGATGCCGGGGTAGGAGCCAAACCCCTTACTATTGCAGAGCTTATCTGGAAGCTTTTTGATGATGAGGTTACTTTAATACAATCACACATCAAAGAATTGAAAAGGGCATGGGATAATACTGGGGTCACATTTATGTCTGATGGTTGGAAAGATGGGCGAAGAAGGCTTATAGTGAATTTTTTGACCTATTGCCCCAACGGTATTTTTTTCAGTCTAATATAGATCTTTCACATAAGAGAAGGACATGCATATTATTATTCATGGAGCTCGATAAAGTTGTCGAAGATATTGTGGAAGACAAAGTGGCACAGTTAGTCATTGATAATCATAAAAGTTATATCAAGGCAAAGAAATCTTGATAAGAAAGAGACTGCATTTAGTTTGGACCCCTTACACTACACATTCTATAGATATGATACTAGAGTACATTAGTCATATAAAGGAAATGAGCAATTATATTAAGAAGTCACAAAGGATAACTATATATATATATATATATATATATATATATATATATATATAACCACTCATGTATTCTTGCATTAATGAAAACACATTACAATGGAGATCTTGTCAGACCTGCCATCATAAAGTTTGCCACATTGTACTTAATGAGAATACATTGTTTTTTTTAGACATATTGTTTCTTAAGAAAAAAAAGATTTGTCTTTTTGGTTCTTAAGAAAAAAAATGTATTTTTTTTTGGAAATCTTATTTCTTAACCAAACTCCCTCAATCCTTTTTTGTTGCTTCAAGATCGATTCTATCCTTAAGTATGACATGACAAACCTTGTAATGACAGGTTTGACAAGATCTCCATTGCAATATGTTTTCATTACTGTAAAAATATAGGAGTAGTTATATATTTATAGATTGATTTCTTTTATTTTTGGTTTGTTAATAAACTCAAATTTTACTTTTATTCCTTCAATTGTTGATTCTAATCCAGTATGGTCTATAACAAAAGGGTATAACATACTGATAAAAGGAGTGCCTAGAATTACTGCTTGATTAAGTCCTTTTACCATAATATATGGCAATTCTAGACAAATACCATTATTGCATATGGCTGCATCTGATAGTTTATAGTTTATTTTTAGTTTGCTTCCATCAGCTGTATTTAGAATTTGAGTAGTTTTATCAAAATATTTTGTAGGGACGAGTCCCTCGTTTATACAGTTCAAATCGGCACCTGAATCTATCAAGGCCATGGATTGAAAATGGTATTCATTCTGAACTATGATTTTTAGTAAGGTATACCATTTTTGATTTAATATTTTATTGATTAAATTTAACTGAGGTTCTATTTTATTGTCTGATGATTCTGATTTATCTAATATTCTATTATTGGTTATTAGTTCATTAAATTCTATTTCTTCATCTTCGAAAGGATTATCAGTTAACTCATTTGTTAATTCTAATAACTTAATTCTGTTTTGCAAATTATTAAGTTCAAATTTTTCTTCATTAACGTCGTGTGTTAATTAAGCAATAGTAGGTTCTTTATGAATGGTATTCTTCTGACTAATTCTTTTAAGAATTTCAAAGAAGCTATATTCTTCTGGTGGTTTAATTAATGGAGTTGGTTTATTCCTAGCTTTGGCTATTTGAATATATTGACTGATTATTGTTCTATTATCTTCAGTATTTGGATTTTTGTCTATAATTTCTAAAATTAAATTATCTTCTTTTGTAAAGGTATGACATGCACATCTATTGTCGTTGTCAGATAAGGAAGATGTCTCATTTAATAAGTCTTCATCTTTTATTATTCCTATATCTGATCCTTCTTCAGAACTTTCAGAAGAGGAAGATGAGGTTGTACTTATATCATTATCATATAGCTGAATAATTTTATATAATTGATTTATTATATTTTCGTCTAATATTAATGATTCTATCTTTTTCTTGATATTACAATTATTTTTATAGTGTCCTAATTTTCCACATTTATAACATCGAGGTATTTTCCTTTCAGGCCTTTTCCACATTTATAACATGGAGGTATTTTCCTTTTAGGCCTTTTATTTTTAGAACTTCCTTTAGAAGTTTGTTCATATTTATTTTTCTTATAACCTTTTTTAAAGGATTTTTGTCTCTTTTCTGTCTTTATTCTCTTATGGGGTTTATGTTGAGACAAATTTAAACTATATCCGAATTGTTCGCAAAAATCACCTAGTTCTTTTTGACCAGTCATCTTTTGTTTATCAAGTTGTTTTTTGAGTTTTAGATCAGTACAAAGAGCTAGCCCTTCGGCACATATTTCTGCTGATAATTCGCCTAGAGTATAGAGTTGATAGGGTATGATCCCCCCATTTTTGGTCTTAAGTCGATTGCGAACTTTTTCAGCAAAAAGATAAGGAAGACCAGAAATAAATTTTTCTTTCTAGTGATCGGAACTACTATCTTCACGAATAAGAAGACGAGAAAAGAAAACATCTTTATACTATTTATAGTGAGAAAGGGTTGGACATTTAAGATTAGAAAGGAGGTCTTCAGATCGTGCTTCTAGTAAGGCAGTGCTTCCTACAAAGTGAAGGGTTATTGTGTATATGAGGGTATTGACAGCGTCGCTTTCTGCTTGAACGATTTCTTGATTTAATTCATTTTTAATATATGATTGTTTAGTGGCTGCTAATATTTGCTGTTTTGAGATATCATTGAGATGGAAATCCCACCATCCTCTGAGCCAACCAGTGAAACCACAGATAATAGCTTTCGCTACATCTTGATCATGGGCTCCAGAGACCTTGCACGCAGTAGCATCCATGGTCATGTGTTTCATTGTATCAAGAATCTGAAGTTCGGCCATTCCTTCTATATTTCAATTAACAATAGTTCATCCTGAATAGGATATAGTATGGGATATAAGGTCTTCTTCAAATTGTATATCAACTGGAGTAGGTATATGATGGTACATTCTAGTTTGAAATACAGGTCTCCATTTTTTACCATAATATATTATGTTGATATTATTTTCTTGAGTAAAAGCATCTTTGATATTAGTAATAGTATTCTGAATTTTCGGTATTTCCTGTAGCATCATAGCTGCTGGTTCTGTTATCTTTATTATTGACTCTTGAATTTTAGCTTTACCCTTTTCTTGGATATCTAGATTCGCTAATTTGGTTATTAATTGTTGCATTAATTCAGAAGAATGTTCTTCTTTCATTTGAAATCTTTCTTTATTAATTAGACGAGGAAGTTTAAATAATATTACCTTTTTCTTTTCTTCAACTTTTTCTTGTGGTTGTCTGATAATGTTTTCTATTCTGGTGGTCTGTTTTCCTATAGTTTGTAACTATAAATTTGTATAATTATTTTGTTCTAATATATGAGGTAATAGTTCTATTTTATGATAGTGTTCTCCGGGAAGTGTTTTATAAGGAGTAGCTATAGTTTCTAATTCCTCTTTTTTATCTTTTCCTATAATTTTTATACTTTCTTCAGGAGGACGGATACTTCGAATTTGTTTTTGTTGATCGGTAGTATATGTTTGATATTGATTTTCAAGAGTATGGAGTTTATGGAATTCAGGGATTTTTACTCCTTTTAAAAGTAATGTAGTTTTGAGCCATTCAAAAAATCTTAAGTTTATTTTTTCCTTTTTCAAAAATTTATTATATCTTTTATGAGTCATTTGTATTAATTCTTTTGAAAAGGTAGTTAGGTACCAATTTCTAAACTCTTTATTGTTTTCGCTTAAATAATCATTTTTTAGTCTTTATTTATTTTCTTTTCCTTTTGTAATATTAATAATTGAAAATCCTGATCTGGAATATCAGCGTTCATTGGTCGATATATAGGTTTATGTATATTATATTGAGTTCTAACTAATCCTTGTATTTAAGGCTCTAAAGATGATGCAGTTTCTGGTCTGGATATACTTGACACAGATCTTCTAGATGATAAGAAATTTGATGAATTCTTTGATATGGGAAGATAATTATCATCTTTTATTTTTAAGGAAGGAGTTCTTGTATTAAATAGTATTTCTACTTCTCCATCTATATTTTCAATTATTTGATTCGGAATCTTATTCTGAGGAGTTTTAATTGTTTGATTTAACATCTGATTTTTCCATTCATGTGGAAGTTGTATTTGTGACCATTGTATTGTTTTAGGGATAATAATATTTGATCTTTCAGTATTTGTTTGAAAGAAAGTAGTTTATCCTTTTCTATCTATTTGTATAACATTAGGACATAAAGTGGTCATTATTTTATAATATTCGATAGATGATAGCTATATTTTGAGATCCTTGTAGCATATCAAGTCCTTGTGTTTTAATATTTAAAGTTAGTACTTTAAGTAAATTCGGATCATTTAATGATATAGCATAATTAGGAAAGCAATTAAAATAAATTGGTCCATTACATAAACTGGATTCAATTATTCCTAATAGTGAGTCTGAGAAATTATTATGTCTTTCATCTCTTAAGCATAATAGAATGAAGTATTTAATCCTAGTCTAATTAAAAGCTTCACAGCTACTTGAATTAAGCCTATATGAAGATATTGATATTCTTTATTTTTATGAGATTGTATAATTTTATTCGTTAATAACTGAAGATTTTCTTGTTCATTTTGAATGGGTAGACTCTGCTCTACTGTTTTAATAGCGTATCCAATTTTGAGATTAAAATTTCCCCTTTTATAAACGTCTGTTACTGGGACTTTTGATATGATCCAGTTTTGAGTATGTTGTTCAACATTTTCAATAACCACTTCTTCTTTGTTTTTTACCCTTAGAGTATTTTTAGAAGATGATAGTGTTTTATTAGATAACGTTTTAATAAAATTTTCCATTTATAGGTACAGATAATGACTCTGGTCAACCTCTTACGTCTTGAACGATCTGAACGACTCTTCCTGGCCTTGATGGTCTTTAACGACTGGGTGACAATGAGTCTTAACACTCGGACTATCTTATAAATGACTAATTTTATTATAATCTTATCTTATAAAAACTATTATCAGCTAAAAAAAAGTCTAACAGTAAAACTTTTTAAGCGTTTCTAATGGCTTTGATACCAATTAGCTCCAAGATCTAAAACTCGTCTGAAATTCTTAAATTCTAATTTATCTTAATGTCATAGAGAACATGGTGCTATAGTCTAATAATGATCTAAAAAGCGCAGTGTAATACAAAAAGATGAATAGAATAATAATGAATGAAACAACCGATATATCTAATAATATCCAAGTAGTATAATTATTATTTAATACCTTAACCCTGACTATTATTTTAAACTGCATGATATGAACAATCTTTATTGATACAGATTCAAATAAAGTACAGAGACAAACAGATACAAATTACAAACAGTATACAAACGATGTACAACTTACAAGTTACAAAGGCAGAAACTTGAAAAGTGTTGCCATTCGTCCGGACAGAACGATGGTAACTTATGTATATTATAGTCACACATTCCAAAGTGAAAATAAAGATTAGTGGAAAGATCTTACTTGGGAAAAGCTTGCCTGGCAAATTTGCAGATATCGGGTAGATAGGGTAAAAGCGCTGAAGCTTGAGAGAGAGAGAGAGAGAGAGAGCAGGTAGAGCTTTTCAGAACAGATAGGGAGTAGGTGAAAATCCCCGATGCCTCGACTGAATGAGAAGAGAGGGGTTTTATAGGTAAGAGTGAACAAGCAAAGGTGTCGCGCTGGCATTGTCATGATTAGACACAAAGAGAGGAGAAGGCATAAAAGGAATCTTATCGGCTGGCAGTGGTAAGCTGGCAAGGTGAGCTGGCGAGGTAAATGAATCTTTAAAGTCAGATGTGACTTAAAGATAAAGGGTGAGAGAGACATGACACGACTAAAAGAAAAACAAAAGTAACTTTTGTACATGACATGACTAAAAGAAAAGCAAAAAGAACTTTTGTCGGCCATATTGTACGGAGAGCATCTTGCTTTAGTGACTTTTGTCGCTTCTGTCGTACGGCAGATGCCATCTGTCGTCCTCTTTATTTATTTTTGTCTTTTTGTAGAGTTTTCTGGATAGCGGTACAGGTGGCTTCTTCTGGATGGATATACAGCTGTCAGATGCTGTACATGTTGCTAGGCTGAGCCGAGCTATTCGGGTCTTTGGCTGAATTCTTCATCAGGCTCAGATGGAGAAGAGGTAGCTTCGGAAGTTTCTTTCTGTATGATCTTTAACAGTTGATTTTCCAGTTCATCTTTGGTTGCTCTAGGGTTTTGTCTTCGCATTTGTCTTATATATTCGACGAAAGTATTTGGGTCAAATTTAAGAGTATTCTAACAATCATGAGTAGTAGGAGGTATTCATTTGGGTTTTATCATATTTGGATCCATGCTAAAAACATCCCACCATCGAATCGATATTTTCTTTCCCAAACGGGGTATATATTCAAAATTATTATGAGTATTCTCATTTATCCCATATTCCCACTTTACTATCCAGGGTATCTGGTATATAGCCATAAAATAAAGATGATAGTCAATATCATCATCAACTCCATTGTATTCAGCAAATGCTATTTGAGCACTTTTAAATGGATCTGGCAATATCTGAGTTCATGATCCCCAGATTATAAACTAGTAATAGAACCAACTAGGGAATCTCTCAAAAACAGGCATTTTTATCTGAACAAACCATGTATGAGAATTATTTAGGTTTTGATATGCAAACAATTTATGCCATGCATCTATATATTCAGTATATCGATATGATTTATATTGAAATTCAAGGGCTTGAAGTTTCCGGCCCTGAGATGGGTTGCATCCCCAATCATCATATGATAATAATTTTTTTATCTGTATTTTCGAATATCCAATTATTTTGGTATTGGGATTGAAGAAATGAACTATTGAAATAAATCCTGTTTCTAAAAGGACAGCTTCGTACCATTCTCTGGTCTTGTTGCCGTTTGAAGAATTGAGGGGGTTTTGTAAATATAGAGGGGCTAATTTATTTGGGTCTATATGTATATGATTGTCATCAATGGTAACATCTATCAAGAAAGCAGTTTTTTCATACACTGATTTATTTGGGCTACATGATTTATTGGGACTAGATTCAGGAGTGAAAACTGGAGTGCATTTTGGTTGAGATGAATATTTTGGGTAATTGATTGATCTTGTTGGAGATAAAGGCGGATAGGTATTTAGAGGAGAGTCAGATATAGTTGGGACAATCTCCATAGGCAATTTTCCTTTATTGCTATTATTGATATTCATGTTAAATATTTGTATTGTGTAAGTATCCGGTTCTGGTTCAAGAGGCGGTAGCTCCCTTCCCCCTGCAAAAATTCACATGTGAGAAAATCAGGAAGAGAACTAGAAGAACCATGTAGATGTTCAATTGTAAAATCGAAAGAAGATAAAATTGCTTGCCAACGGGCAAAAATCTGTTTAGAGACAAGCTTTTGAACATCTTTTTGCAGAATATCACGCTGAGATTTACAATCAGTTCGAACTGATTGTAAATCCACACGTGATACCAATTAGCTCCAAGATCTAAAATCGTCTAACATTCTTAAATTCTAATTTATCTTAATATCATAGAGAACATGGTGCTATAGTCTAATAATGATCTAAGAAGAGAAGTGTAATATAAAATGATGAATAGAATAATAATGAATGAAATAACAGAGATATCTAATAATATCCAAGTGGTATAATTATTATTTAATACTTTAACGCTAACTATTATTTTAAACTGCATAATATAAACAATCTTTATTGATACAGATTTAAGTATAGAGACAAAGTGCAGAGACAAACAGATACAAACTGAATACACACGGTGTACAACTTACAAGTTACAAAGGCAGAAACTTGAAAAGTGTTGCCATTCGTCCGGACAGAACCATGGTAACTTAGTATATTACAGTCACACATTTCAAAGCGAAAATAAAGAGTAATGGAAAGATCTTACTTGAAGAAAAGCTTGCCTGGCAAATTTGCAAAGATAGGGTAGATAGGGTAAAGGTGCTGAAACTTTTCAGAATAGAGAGAGAAACAGTAGGCAGAGCTTTGCAGAGCGGAGAGAGAGAGAGGTGAAATTCTCGATGTCTCAAATGAAGGAGAAGAGAGGTATTTATAGGCAAGTGTGAGCGAGCAAGCGAAGGAGTCGAGCTGTAAAGTGGAGAGGAGACATCTTAAAGCAAAAAGAATCTTATCGGTGGCAGTGGTGAGCTGACATCGCACTCGTACAGGTAAGCTGGCAAGGAGGATAACACAGAAAGGAAATGGTGAGCTGGCATTGCACTCACAGAGGTAAGCTGGTAAGGTGGATAAGACAGAAGGGAATATTTAAAGTCAGATGTGACTTAAAGATAAAGGGTGAAAAAGACATGACACGACTTGACATGACTAAAAGAAAAAGTAAAAGTAACTTTTGTACATGACATGACTTAAAGAAAAAGCAAAAAATATCTTCTATCGGCCATATAGTACGGAAGGCATCTTTTGTCGTACGGCGGATGCCATCTAGAGACTTCTTTTTGTCTTTTTTTTGTAGATTCTCCTAGATAGTTGTACATGTGGCTTCTTATTCACAGTGACAAGACATCTGGAGGATGTGACAAGCTATACAGGTTGCTGGGCTGAGCCGGGCTATTCGGGTCTTTGGCTAAAGTCATCATCGGGCTCGGATACAGGAGTGGAGGCTTCAGAAGTTTCTTCTTATATGATTTTTAAGAGCTGATTTTCCAATTCATCTTTCGTAGCTCTGAGGTTTTGTCTTCTCATTTGTCTTATATATTCGGCAAAAGTATTTGGGTCAAATTCTTTGGGAGTATTGTGGTAATCATGAGTAGTAGGAGGTATCCGTTTGGGTTTTATAGTATTTGGGTCCATGCTAAAAACATCCCACCTTCGAATCGATATTCTCTTTCCCAATCGGGGTATATATTCAAAATTATTATGAGTATTTTCATTTATTCCATATTCCCACTTTACTATCCAAGGTATTTGATATATAGCCATAAAATAAAGATGATAATCAATATCATCATTAGCTCCATTATATTCAGCAAATGCTGTTTGAGCCCTTTTGAATGAGTCAGGCAGTATCTGAGTTCTTGATCCCCAGATTAGAAACCAGTAACGAAACCAACTGGAAAATCTTTTAAAAATAGGCATTTTAATCTGGACAAACCATGTATGAGAATTATTTAGGTTTTGATATGCAAACACTTTATTGCATCTATATATTCAGTATATCGATAGGATTTATACTGAAATTCTGGGGCTTGAAGTTTCCTGCCCTGGGAAGGGCTACATCCCCAATCATCATAAGATAATAATTTTCATATCTGTATTGTCGAGTATTCAATTATTTTTATATTGGGATTGAAGAAATGAACTATTGATATAGATCCCGTATCTAAAAGAACAACCTCGTATCATTCTCTAGTCTTGTTTCCATTTGAAGGGTTGAGGTGGTTTTGTAAATATAGAGGGGCTAACTTATTTGGGTCAATATGTAGATGTTTTTCATCAATAGTAACATCTATCAAGAAAATAGTTTCTTCATATACGGATTTATTTGGGTTATTGGATTTAGTGGGGTTAGAGGCTGGAGTGAAGTCTGGAGTGGATTTCTGCTGAGATGAATATTTTGGGTAATTGATTGATCTGGCTGGAGATAAAGGCAGATAAGAGTTTAGGGGAGAGTCGGATATAGTCGGGACAATCTCCATAGGCAACTTTCCTTTATTACTATTATTGATATTCATATTAAATAATTGTATTGCGTAAGTATCCGGTTCTGGTTCAAGAGGTAGTAGATCCCTTCCCCCCCTGCAAAAATTCACGTGTGAGAAAAGCAGGAAGAGAATTGGAAGAACCATGTAGATGTTCAATTGTAAAATCGAAAGAAGATAAGATGGCTTGCCATCGGGCAAAAATTTGTTTATAAACAAGATTGTGAGCATCTTTTTACAAAATATCACGAGCGGATTTACAATCAGTTCGAATAAGAAATGAAGTATTAAGAATGTCACTCTGAAATTTATTTACACAATGGACAATAGCTAAATTTTTTTTTTAATTGCTGAATAGTTCTGTTGGGTTGAATTCCATGCCTTAGAAGCATATCGTACTAATTGTTCTTTAGTGTCTACTTTTTGTGTAAGGATTCCTCCTAAACGAAGTTCGAAGGCATCACATTTCTTTTCATTTGCTTTTAAGAATTCGAATAGCATTAGTATGCTGATCCGTCCACTTAGAAGGATTCTTTTTTAATCGATCATATAAAGGTTTGGCAATAATAGCAAAATCTTTAATGAAATCTGAAATATAATTTAAGTATCATAGGAATCGTTGTAATTCTACTTTATTTAGGATAATATCAGAAAAATTAGTAGAGAATTCAATAGCTCTATTGATGAGAATGATTGTACCTTGGAAGCTATTATGACCTAAAAATCTAATTTTAGTTTGACAGATATTCATTTTCTTTGCAGAAACTACAAGGCTTGCATTTTTCACAGTATTGAGAAATATATTTAGATGTTTAAAGTGTTGATGAATATCAGTTGAAAAAATAAGAATATCATCGATGTAAACTATCATAGAAGTCATATAAGGGTTAAAACATCATTCATAATTTTCTGAAACTCAGATGGTGCATTTTTTAGGCCGAATGGCATGACATTCCATTCATACTGGCCAAATGGAACATTAAACGCTGTTTTATAACGATCTCATTTATTTGTATTTGCCAGTATCCTGATTTAAGGTCAAATTTTGAAAAAATACAGGCATTTACAAGTCTGTCTAATAAATATTTTTTTATTAGGAATTGGATATCTGATCCATTTTAAAACTTTATTTAGTGGTTTATAATTAATAACTAATATTGGAACTCCTCGTTTCTTTTCAGCATTATTTTCTACATAGAAAGTGGTACAACTCCATGGAGATGAGCTTGGCCTTATTAATCCTTTTTCTAAGAGAGAAGTTATTTCTTTATGACATATTTCTACCATTTTGGAATTCATTTGAATTGGACGAGCTTTTTTTGGTATTTTATTTTCAAAAAATTCTTTTTCATATGGAAGAGATATTATATGTTTTTGTCTATTCCAGAAAGCATTAGGTAAATCACTACATATTTCTTTTTCAAATTGTTGTCTTAGGTTTTCAATTTTTAGTTTTATTTCAGGAAGTTATAGCTGTTCTTCAACTGCGTTATATTTTATTTCAGTTTTGAGCTGATATAAAAATTTCCCTTTATTTTGTATAGTTTGTTTTATATTATTTATTTCTTTTATTTTTGGTTTATCAATAAATTTGAATTTTACTTTTATTCCTTCAATCATTGATTCTATTCCAGTATGGTCTATAACAATAGGGTATAACATACTGATAAAAGGAATACCTAGAATAATAGCTTGGTTGAGTCCTTTTACCATGATAAATGATAATTCTAGACAAATACCATTATTGCATATGGCTGCATTTGATAGTTTATAGTTTATTTTTAGTTTGCTTCCATCGGTTGTATTTAGAATTTGAGTAGGTTTATCTAAATATTTTGTAGGGACGAGTCCTTCATTTATACAATTCAAATCGGCACCTGAATCTATCAAGGCCATGGATTGAAAATGGTATTCATTGTGGACTATGATTTTTTTTAAGGTATACCATTTTTGATTTAATATTTATTGATTAAATTTAACTGAGGTTCTTGTTTATTGTCTGATGATTCTAGTTTATCTAATATACTATTATTAGTGATTAGTTCATCAAATTCTATTTCTTCTTCATCTTCAGATGGATTATCGGTTAATTCATTAGTTAATTCTAATAGTTTAACTCAATTTTTTAATTTATTAAGTTCAGATTTCACTTCATTAATTTCGTGTTTTAATTCAGCAATAGTAGGTTCTTTATGGCCGCTATCTTTTTGACCAATTCATTTAAGTATTTCAGAAAAGCTATATTCTTCCGGTGGTTTTATTAAGGGAGTTGGTTTATTTCTAGCTTTTGCTATTTGAATATATTGGCTGATTATTGTTATTTTATCTTCAGTATTAGGTATTTTTTCTATAATTTCTAGAATTAATTTGTCTTCTTTAGTAAGAATATGACAGGCACATTTGTCGTTTTCTGAAGATGTCCCATTTAATAAATCTTCATCTTTTATTATTCCTATATCTGATTTTTCATCAAAACTTTCTGAATATGAGGAAGAAGTAGTACTAATATCATTATCATATAGTTGAATAATTTCATATAACTGATTTCTTATATTTTCATCTAATATTAATGATTCTATCTTTTTCTTGACATTACAATTATTTTTATAGTGTCCTAATTTTCCACATTTATAGCATCTAGGTATTTTTCTTTTATGCTTTTTATGTTTAGAACTTTCTTTAGGATATTGTTCGTATTTTTTGCATTTATTTTTCTTATATCCTTTTTTATATGATTTTATTTTCTTATATCCTTGTTTATATGATTTTTGTCTCTTTTCTGGTTTAATTCTTTTATGGGGTTTATTTTGGGAAAGATTTAGACTATATCCGAATTGTTCGCAAAAGTCACCAAGTTCTTTGTGACCAGTCATCTTTACTTTATCAAGTTGTTTTTTGAGTTTTAGATCAGTACAAAGAGCTAGCCCTTCGACACATATTTCGGCTGATAATTCTCTTAGAGTATAAAGTTGATATGGTATGAGCCCCCCATTTTTGGTTTTAAGTCGATTGCGGACTTTTTCAGCAAAGAGATAGGGAAGACCAGAGATAAATTTTTCTTTCTAATGATCGGCACTACTATCTTCACGGATATAGTCGGGACAATCTCCATAGGCAACTTTCCTTTATTACTATTATTGATATTCATATTAAATAATTGATATTCATATATATATATATATATATATATATATATATATATATATATAGTTATTCTTTTGATTCTTAATGCAATTGCTCTCCTCTTTTATATCGCTAAATGTACTCTAGTAACAGATATATAGAATGCGCAGCCCAAGGGGTCCAAATACGGCCTTTGTTTCATCAAGAGTTTCTTTGCATTAATATAACTTCTATGATTATCAGTTACTAACTGCACCACATTATCTTTTCAATATCTTCGACAACTTTATCGAGCTCCTTGAATAATAATCTCTGTCATTCCCTTCTATAAAAGATCTATACGAAAGTGGAAAAAATTACACACCTCTCGTCTGAAAAGTGATTCTACCCCTCTCTCACTCTCTCTCAGCTGTATGAAATATTGACTTTATCCTTGCTATGTAGTCTAAAGCACTTTTGCATCTTGTTCCGGTGAAGTAAATCCGCCTCTTAAAGGACTCTGCCCTCTCGTCTGAAAAGCTCTGTGGCTCCAGCCTCTCTTTCCCAAAAGGAATTCCGCCCCCACACCCCCTCCCCCTCCTTTCTCTCTGTTTGGGGTTTTCTCTACCAGTGACCCATGATTCAAACTCCAATTACAGGCCTAAGTGAAATGGTTAGGGGTCTAGCTCTTAATTCAACGAAATTGGTGAAACTTATCCTTGGGTTCATCTCTAATCTCACTAAACCAAATAATCAAATATGATGGAATCAAATTCAGCTGAAAAATAACAAAGGATATGGCCAAGGAAGCGGAACATATTTTACAACCCTAACAAACAAAAAGATGGTATCAAGAAACGAGGAAACAATATGTGGAAAGTCATCAAATGCTTCCATTTCCTTTGGGATTATGTACAAAAATGGGCAACAAAATTACAGCCACTTGACTTTTCTCCCCCTCTCTCTCCATAATACTGAGATCGCTACCAGAAAGGGCGGAAAAGAGTGCCAGTGGGTAAAGTAGGCAATGTTTAATCCTTGAGCTACAAAATATCATCAACAAATTCCTAAAATGTCAGCAATCTTGTGATGTAAAAGAGCTTCCGTTATGATTAACAAAGAAAGAGGCCAAATAGTTTGCAAAACCCACGACGATCGCCGCTTTCACTTGACCTCTCTTCGGAATTGGCCGGTTCCTGTGACTTCCCATCATCCTTCTTCTATCTTCCATCACTTCCTTTCTTTCTGTCTCTGTGCGATTTCTGTGTCATTTGAAGGCTAAGATGTGCACTTTTAAATATATATATGGTGAGAGGAGTGGGGCTTGAAAGAAATGCCGTTTGTTATTGCATATATATCACGTGTTAATATGTTCCAAGTGAAGTTTTGTGATAGCAATTATCAGTGGTCGTTCATTAAGTTTTAGTGGAGCATTCGTGGATTCCTCATTATCTTTTTGTATTGGCCTTTCAAATCTTTATTGGGCTCCCCTCACTCAGCTTAATTTTTACTACTCTCTCTCTCTCTCTATATGGGATTGAGCTTAAAGAGTGCTCAAATGTGTAAGCATTTGGCTAGGGGTTATTTTTTTCTTTCTTCACCTCCACTCCAACCGGATTAATTGAGCGCTCTGTTTTTTCACAAGCTCATATCAACGGCCACGAGCTCACAGAGCTGGCAATGGGCTGAGCAGCCTGGTGCGGCCCAATCAGCCCTAGCCCTCCAATAAGTAGGGCCTAGGCCACAAATTGTGGTTCAAGGGCTGGGTTAGGACCAGTGTCGGCCCATTCCTCTCTTTTTCTTATTTTTCATTTTGTTATTTCTTCATTTGTTTTTTGGCTCAGCTCTAACATGACTAGGGTCGGGCTTGAGCCTGAGCCAATCTTATGCAGACAACAGTCGAGCTAGGGTCAGGGCTGGCACAGGCCATCCCGAGTCCACCCAAGGCCCGGCTTGTTGCCACCCTTACGAGCAAATATCTTCACTTGTTTCACTTTTCTTTGATGTGCCTTTTAGGACACGTTTCGTTTGTGTGAAATAGTTTTCTTGTAGGAAATTTATTTCTTAGGAAATAGATTTTTTAGATTTGGATTTTACATGTTTTTGCTCTCATGTTTGGTAATACTATTTATATTTCCTATGAAATTGTTTTTTGGGTTTGGTAGATTATTTGGGAATCTAACATCTTGGAATCTGGAATGTAAGCTATTTTCTCTCTCTAGAAATCCAATCTCTCTTTCTCTCTCTAAAAATCCAATCCCTCTCTAAAACCTATCTTATCTCTCTAAAAGCCCAATCTCTCTTTCTCTATCTAAAACCTATTCTCTCTCTCTCAAGAAACCCAATCTTTTTGCACATTCTAAAAATCCATTATCTCTCTTTCTAAAAACCTATTCTCTCTCTCTTGAAGCCCAATCTCTCTTTCTCTTTCTAAAAACCTATTCTCTCTTTCTCTCTCTACAAACCCGATCTCTCTCTAGAAATCCAATCTCTCTATAAAAACTCATTATCTCTCTAAAAATACAATCTATATTTCTCTCTCTAAAATTCTATTCTCTCTTTCCCTCTGTTAAAACTCATTCTCTCTCTAAAAACTGATTCTCTCTAGAAACCCAATCTCTCTTTCTCTTTCTAAAAACTCATTCTCTCTTTCTCTCTCTAAAAACCCATTTCTCTTTCTCTATCTAGAAACCTATTTTCTCTCTAGAAAACCAATCTCTCTCAATAAAACCCAATATCTATCTAGAAACTCAATCTCTCTTTCTCTATCTAAAAACCCATTCTCTCTCTAAATCCATTCTCTCTTTTTCTCTCTAAAACCCATTATCTCTTTCTAAAAACCCAATATCTCTTTTTCTTTCTCTTTCTGAACACCCATTCTCACTTTCTCTCTCTAGAAAACCAATATCTGTCTCTTTCTAAAAACCCATTATCTCTTTTTCTCTAAAAAAAACCAATTTGTCTTTCTCTCTCTAAAAAGTAGTATATTTCTTTAGAAACCCATTCTCTCTCTCTAAAAACCCATCCTCTCGTTTTAGAAATTCAATATCTCTTTTTCTCTCTAAAATCCCATCATCTCTCTAGAAACAATATCTTTTTCTCTATCTTAAATCCCATTATCTCTTTCTCTCTCGAAAAAATCATTCTCTATTTAAAAATCCAATTTTCTCTCTAAAAATCATTCATCTCTAGAAACACAATCTCTATTTCTCTCTCTAATAATCCATTATCTCTCTAAAAACCAATCTATCTCTAAAAACCCATTCTCTCTAGAAACTCAATCTCTCTAAAACCGATACTCACTCTAAAAACCCAATCTATCTTTCTCTCTCTAAAAACCCATTCTCTCTTTAATAACCGATTGTCTCTTTCTCTATCTAAAACCCTCTATCTAGAAACCCAATCTCTCTTTCTCTCTCTAGAAATCCATGCTTTCGTTCTCTCTCAAGAAATCAATCTCTTTCTCTCTAAAGCCCAATCTCTTTTTCTCTCTCTAAAAACCCAATCTCTCTTCTCTCTCTAAAATTTCATTATCTCTCTCTAGAAACCAACATCTCTTTCTCTCACTAAAATCCCAATCTCTTTCTCTCTCTAAAAACCCAATATCTCATTCTCTCGAGAAACCCAATATTTGTTTTAAGTTTTCTAAAAAATATTTTTGGCTTACTACAAACAATAATAGATTGAAGAGTGAAATAAAAAAATAAAATAAAAGGGGGGGGACTTCTTAATGGGCCAGGCCCAATATTTTATTTTGGGTTGGGTTGGGTTAGGCCAGGCTTTGATAATGCATATTCGGGGGCGGGGTGGGATTTTTGGTACACTTTTCGGGCCGGGCCTTATCGGGGCAGGCCAAAGTATTTTCGGGCTTTGCCGAGCCTCGGGCCAGCCTTGCCCCCATGGCAGCCTTACTTGCACCCTTGCCATCGATTATTTTGAAAGAAATTGAAATCATACCTACATAGGTATGATTCAAATTTCTTAGATTTTGGACACTTTTTATAGAAATTAATTTCATAGGTAAAAGGTTTCTTACTCTTGTGACGGATCAAATGTGATAAATTAGTTATTTTCTAAGAAAATAATTTCTAAGAAATCATTTTCATACGAACGGAACATACCCTTATTGACTACTTTTTCCATGAAAGAAAACCAATGAACGTGTATGTCTTCAGATATTTCACTGATGACCTAGATCTTGATCTAGATGCACTGATTGCTTGCATCTTCCATTATTGCCGTTTATAATGCTTATCTTTTAAAATGGTTCAGCTAACAACCTCCCCAGTGCAAAATCAGCATTATATCGACGGTCTCCAATTTTGTAATTGATAGTATTTTTTTATATGTAAAAGTATATAATGAGATCATTTATCTTTGGTACAAGATGGTCACTATTAATCTTGACCATTGGATATAAAATTGGATAATTACATTTATTTCATTGACTAAGCTCGAACTTTAAAATATTGTAGAATCGAGATAACCCAATCACCCCTTTGAGCAAATCGGGATATCTCAAATCCATACTAGATGTGGTGAGCAGTCCACATTAATGATTTCAACACTTCAATAGCTTGCCCAAAATGCAATTACATGTGCAACACAATTGGGAAAAATAAATAAACAAGAAAGCAAACAATATAGGAAATCATCAAAGAACAACACAAATGAAAGTAGAGAGGGACACACACATTTACATAGTTCATCCAAGATGGCCTACGTTCACGGGCAAGACGGCAAATATGTATTCACTCTGAAGAAGAAAATTTACAAGATGGGGAATATGTAGAGTTATGTTAGACAATATCAAGGAAAACTCAAACAAAAGAACTTCTTACCACAACCACCTACAATCGACTTCTTTCTTGGATTCACCGATACTGTAAAAAAATGCCGATAAAATGATCTAATATGATCCAAATGATGGTGCTAGGGTTTTGTTGCAAAACCCCCAATGTCCAACCCTCAATCTTCTTTACAAGCTCTATTTTCTCTACAAAAGAATTCACCCCTATTCAATACATGTTTCCCTCTCAATTTTTGTTTTTTGAGCTTCCATTAAAAAGCCACTTTTTAATTATGAAAGTACCCCTCACCTTAGTGAGAATACCATAGGGTGTGATTTTTTGCATCACATCCTAACAATCTCCGTCTTAATACAAAATCACATCTTTGCCTTTCTAACCCTCACATTTTTTCTTTCTTGAAACCTATAGAAGTTAGAAGCGCTTCATAAGCATATTTGCAAGGTTATCTTCCAATTGAACTCTTTCATCTTCAACAACTTATCGAATATAGTGATATTGAACCAATATGTGTATTGACCTCTTGTGGTGAACCGAGTTCTTGGCCAGATAGATAACACCCATATTGTTACAAAATAGTTCCATGAGCTTGCACACAATGCCTAGCTCATTCATCAATCCTTGAAGCGACTAGACTTTTTTTAATGCCTCTGTTGCCGCCATATACTCGGCTTTGGTAGTTGACCATGCTATCGTGTCTTGGAGCCTTGACATCTAACTTACATGTCCATTTGCAAATTGAAAAACAAATGCGGTAGTCTACCTACCTCATCGGCAAAATCTGCATCTACAAAACCATGTAATGGAGTTGACCCATTGCCAAATGTGATGCATAACTAGTTGTGTCTCTCAAGTACAAAGCATCTATTTTGTTGCTTCCCAATAAATCTTTCCAGGGTTTGCCATAAACCAACTTAGAATACCACCTGTATACGCGATATCCGGTCTTGTACATATTATGACAAATATTAAACTTCCAATCACATTTACATAGGGCACCTTAGCCATGTTTCTTCGGACTTTGCCTTGAAGACAATTTGAAGTGAAGCGCTAGGGGTGTCTTCACCAACTTTACAACTTTCATGCCAAAATTTTCAAGCATCCTTTCTATGTAACCCTTTTGGGATAGTGAATAAATTTCATTTCGTCTATCCCTTTCAATTTTAATACTAAGGATTTGCATTGCCGGCCTGAGATCCTTCATCTCAAATCTTTAGCTTAAAGAAGTCTTGAACTCATCAATTTTAGCCTTATCTTTGCATACCAAAAGCATGCCATCAACATATAAAACTAAAATCAAGTATGTACCATCATCAAAGAACTTTAAATACTTACTTCTTGTATACCTAAGGCTCATCATGAACATATCAAATGTTTTATACCATTGTCTTGATGCTTGCTTGAGCCCATACAAGAACTTCTTCAATTTGCACACAAGTCCTTCTTTACCCTTTTCTACGAAGCTTTTTGGTTGTTGCATGTACACTTCCTCTTCAAGTTCTTCATG
This sequence comes from Amborella trichopoda, assembly GCF_054954075.1. NCBI lineage: Eukaryota > Viridiplantae > Streptophyta > Magnoliopsida > Amborellales > Amborellaceae > Amborella > Amborella trichopoda. The sequence continues at coordinate 51,310,660 of NC_142337.1, forward strand.
CAAAAATGACGTCTTCACATCCATTTGCTCAAGCTTTAAATAATGCATTGCAATTAAATCGAGCATCAAGCGAATTGAGACCAACTTGACTACCGGTGCAAAAATTTCATCAAAATCAATGCATTGCTTTTGTGAAAAACCTTTTGCCACCAATCCTGCCCTATATCTTTCAAGCTTGTCATCGGACCCCTTATTTATCTTGAACACCCATTTACAACCAGCAGCCTTTCTATCTTTTGGTACGTTCACCAAATCCTAAGTCTTTTTTCTTTGAAGGGTCAATATCCCTTCTTATATAGCTTTTTTCCAATGCTCGGTACCATTACCATCAATGACTTCAAATAATGATGTTATTTCTTCATTTTCGGCTATCAAAGTACGCAAAGTATTTGGATCCACATAATCTTTGTGCCACTCGGGTGCAAGAGTTTCTCTAGTAGAACGCCTATTTGCCAAAGGCACAACTTCATCATGATGGCCATATGGTTCTTCATCTTGATTTCTTAGTTCTTCCTGCTCTTCACCATGATTAATAAGTATATTCTCATAAGGCATAGTTGCACTTGATGGAAGTATTTAAGGGTTGCTTTCAAATTTTTAGCTCTTTTGTTGCACTTTTTGACCATTGTTCTTCATCATCATCCATTTTGCCAATACCTTGAATTCATCAAAATGCACATCCTGATAAATGAAGATTTTTCGGGTACTTGGATCCCATAATTGATATCCCTTCACACCCTTTCTATAACCCACAAAGATGCACTTCTTTGACCTTAGATCCATTTTTTTTTTTTTGGCAACTTGGAATAAGTACATATGCATCACAACAAATTTTTTTTAAATCGGAGTTGTCACTAAGAGTTCCATATCATACCTCATTAGGAATTTTACTTCACAATGCTACCGTAAGTGACCGGTCAATATGATAACAAGCCATTGATATGGCTTCCGCCCATAATTCTTATTCTAGACCGACTTTGCTTAACATACTCATCGCAAGCTCTATCAACGTGCGATTCATTATCTCGGCCACACCATTTTGTTGAGGATTATAGGCATATGTGTAATGCCTAGTAATTCATTCGGTCTTGCAAAAACTTTTAACTCATTTGATACAAACTCTCTACCATTATCGGTCCGAAGAACTTTAATGTGATGCCCCATAGATTTTTCAACTTCGATTTTAAAATTCTTGAATGCACATAACACATTACTTTTGGACTTGAGAGTTTTGATTCATACTTTTCTTGAGAAGTTATCAACAAATGAAACAAAATATAATACACCTTCATAAGATGTAGTCAGTGAAAGGCCCCATACATCTAAGTGAATATAATCAAGTTTGCGCTTGCTTGTATATTTTCCGGCCTTGAAAGGTTGTTTATGTTGCTTTCCATAGACATAATGGTCACAAAATTCGGATCCATAAATTTTAAGTGTAGGAATAAGACTCATCTTCATCAATGCCTCCTTACCCTTATGACTCATATGCCTCAATTTTCTATGCCATAGGTGAAATGGAACTTCCTCACCGTCTACCACCAAATATACTTGATCATTTATCGTTGTCCTTCCTAATAACTTATACAAGTTCCCAACTAAGATTCCTTTTTTCACAATTAAAGCGCCTCTTGATACTTTGAATTTTCTACTTTGACTGGTGAACTTATAACCTCCCGAGTCTAGAGAAGGGAGGGAAGTCAAACTCTTTTCTAGTTCTAGCACATGCTTAACATCCTTAATTGCCCTAATTTTCTCATTAAACATTATTAGGCGAACCGAACTTATTTAAACCACCTTGTTAGTTGAGTTATTACCCATGGATACCGATCCTCCTTCATATGACTCATATGAGTCAAACTATGATCTATGTGGGCACATGTGGTGGGCAACTCTACTCTCAAATATCTAATTTTGATATAATATAGAGTTATAAGCCACTATCAATACTTTACTCTTTTATGAATTTGGATGTAGACTCTTCAACTTGATTTACTTCATTCTTAGATTCAATTTATCTTTCAGCTCCCGAATTAGGAGATTGGAAGAATTTACCCCATTTATTTTAAAACAATTATTCCTTATATGACCAGGCTTCCGACAATGCCAACACACATTATTGTTATTGGGCTCTCTAGATTTTGATCGAAATCTTGAATTACTTTTTGAACGATTCCTCGATGAATTACCCCGTTCATTCGATCGACCTCTTGGCATAAGTGCTTCCGTCTTTGATTCCACCGAACTTCCCAAAGATTTCTTCTTTCAAAGTTCATCGGCAAGTAAGGCTTTACACACTGAGCCCAAATCAAGAGAATCTTTTTCACTACAACTCAATGTAGTAACAATGTTATCATAAGATTCATGCAATGAACACAGTAATGTGGCTGCCTTATCATCTTTCATTCTCGTACCAATACTTTTAAGTTGACAAATGATATTATTGAAGTCATTCAACTGTTGTGATACAATTGCGCCCTCTTTCAATATCAAGGAATGCAATTTTCTTTTTAAGAAAATTCTGTTTGTAAGACATTTTATTTGATACAAACTTTCCAATTCTTCCCACAAATCTTTTGCCGACTTTTTCCCAACGATGTCAAACAATACTTCATTCACCAACCACAAGAGGACAGTGGCTCGTGCCTTCATATCAAGTTCATCCCAATCATCATCGGTCATATTGATCGGTTTTTTATCTTTTCCAAGTAATGCCTTGTGTTGCCTTTGATGTACCAATAAATCTTGCATTTGAAATTTCCAAATTTCAAAATTATCTTTCCCATTAAATTTTTCCACCTCAAACTTGTGAGATGTTATTTTTCTAAAAATACTACAGTAATTCCTTAAGCTCTCATACCACTTAATGTAGAATCAAGATAACCCAATTATCCCTTTGAGCAAATCAGGATATCTCAAATCCCTACTAGATGTGGTGAGCACTCCACATCAATGATTTCAACACTTCAATTAACATGCCCAAGATGTATTACAAATTCATTGTAATTGAAAAAAATAAATAAACAATGAAGCAAATAATATGAGAAAGCATCAAAGAATAACACAAATAAAAGTAGAGAGGAACACGCATTTATGTGGTTCACCCTAAGATGGGCTACATCCACAGGCAAGACGGCAAAGATGTATTCACTATAAAGAGAAAAATTTATAAGCTTTGGGATATGTAGAGTTACCTCATACAATTTCAAAGAAAGCTCAAATAAAAGAACTTCCTACTACAAAACCAACTACAATCGATTCCTTTATTCGATTCACCGATGCCGTGAAAAAATGCCGACAAAATGGCTCAACACGAGCCCAAATGATTGTGCTAGGGTTTTGTTGGAAAACCCTCGGTTTCTACCCCCAATCTTCTATACAAGCTCCATTTTCTCTACAAAAGAGTTCAGCCCTCTTCAATACACGTTTCTCTCTCTCTCTCTCTCTCAAAAAACCTGTTTTTTAAGCCTTCACAAAAAAACCCCTTTTTAATGATGAAAATGCCCATCACTCAGTGAGAATGCATAGGGTGTAATCTTTGCATCACATCCCAACACGAAAGAACTTTTTTTGAACTTTGTGATACATCCAAGCTATCAAATTTCACATCGGATGGTTGTAGCTAATTGTGACCTCCTTATATCAAAAGTAAATGGTCTTATTGTATTCAATCTTTTTTTTTATTGTAGCCGTCCATTTGATCATTGAAGGATTTGCTAGTCGGTATTTTGGAGGTTGCATTTTGTTGACCACCCCTGGACCTCAACCTAAGAGTCAAAATAAAATAAACCATTCAATGACTACTTGTTGTAAGGACATTTATACCATACTCCCTAGAAAGCATAATTTACATTTACTCCCTCGGTTGGAAGACCTACTTGGGTCTTGGAAGGAATTTTTCAAACCACCAAAGAATTACTAGATGATTATTCTCACAATAATAAAATTTAAAATTTGATTTTTTTAATTTCTTACCCTCTGAAAGTTGAATGGTCTCTATTCAATCTTGATACATTTTTTTTTTTGAGGAAATTCTTCGTATTGAGGTTAATCTATGAGTTGAAAAGATCCCCACAATTTGAGGTCCTGAAATTAAACGCAAGGAGGGTTTTACCCGAGGGAATAAATGGGCGGTACACTCGCGAGGGAGTATAATATCTGTTAGATTTTTGTAATTCCATAAAATGAGGGTGTCATGCCACAGGAGTACTCTTGGCTCACAAGGACTAGGAGGTGAATGTTGGTTGAGCTAGTGAGTCGAATTATTGACGAATGACAAATGTGAAACGAAGAACAAATGTATGGTCCTAAGTAGCAAAGGTGAGTATTTAACGAGACTGACTTGGATGAAATATGCTGTCTTGGGTGATGTAAAAGGGAGAGTGTGTGTGTGACTAATAGGCATATATAACTCGTAAAATATAAGATGACAAAATAAATGGATTTAATGTTAATTTTTCACACTTACCCACAGACAAAGAATATTATTTTTATATTTATAGGAAAAAGTTTATATAAGGATGCTACCTTATAATGTAGAACTACGGATGCCCCTCAAAAATCCATCGGAAAAGGTAGTTTTAATGTTGAAAAACCCTGATTGATCATCTAGACATTGAGATGTATGACTTTGAAAAATAAAAAGATTTTAAGTCCCAGAAATAGTACATTTTACAACATATTATCTACACTGTCCATTTTCAAGATTTTCATATGTTTATAGATCTACTTGATTTTAACCATTTTGAAATTTAAAATTTTATAATTAGATATAAAAATAGATTTTGAGATAATCCTAAGAATATTTTTACATCAAAATTATATACCATGATAAAATTTGAAGGTACACCTTACCTCTATACCTACGGATGCATCCACTTGCAAACTGCACCCATATTTATATTATGAGGAATGATCATGTGCATTTAAAATACATAATAACACGGTGTATTGTAATACTTTTACTCATTCTTTTCAAAAAGGGAAAGGTTTTTATGCTTCCTCTACACCATAGAAGTTCTATCTTTCCCCTACCATCCAGCCATCCAATTTTGATCAAGAGAGCCACTCACCGTTTGATCTTAGATCCAACTTCTCAAAGTATTTTATTTTTAGTTTTTTTTATACAAATTGTATGAATATGAAATTTGGTACATGCCATCGTCTCATTGGGGCACACCTATAAAAAATATTAAAAATATTTTTTTGATAAAATATAATGATCAAAATACCTTTTGAAACTTTCAGGAGTATTTTGATCATTCTATTTTATTGGAAATATTTTTTTTATATTTTTTGCTAGTGTGAGCTTAATAGAGGAATGGACGTCCAAAATTTGGTATCAAAATAGTTTATAAAAATAAAAATAAAAGATAAAATAGCGTAAAAACGTTACATTGTGATTGAGGCAATCTTAGCTCTCTATTCAGAATGGATGGTTGGATAAGGGGAAGGATAGAACTTTTTGCGGCCTTGCAGAACAAACACCCAAAACTTTGGGTTTCGCTCATCCCTCTCTCCTACACCCCTATACATCCAATACCCAAAGTCACTCTCCCTCTCTCTCTCGATGCTCTTCTTATCATCAAAGTCACCCTCTCCCTCTCTCTCATGCAATGTCGCGTTCAAACTCCGGTCATCAAACCCTCATTTCTTCTCATCTTTCTCACTTCTATGCCCGGATTGAATACCCCACCCCACCCCACCCCACCCCACCCCACCCCAAAATCTCCTTCAAGTCCCCCATTCGAACCCCCGATCTCTCCTTATGCTTTCCCATATATACAAGTACCTATTTTTGTGGTTTCCTTGACATGCCATGAGGGAAGATCAAGTAGAATTTCTTAGGTGGAGATCTCACGTCAATCGAAGACGGTGATAGGAAACCTAAGCCAGTGAAGGAAAAGGAATGAGAGGGCTATCAGTAACGCTCTCTTGAGTTCTTTATAATAGAGCATCTTTGTAGAGAGAAAATTTATGAAAAATAAGATGTTCAAAATAAAGAAAAAAGTTAGTTTTTTAGTCGTTCAGTGGGTGTTCTACAAAGAAAGACTGTGTTTTAAGACTTGAGAGAAAAAGCTTATAATCTCTTGTATTCTTCATGTTTGCATGGTGTTTATTTGATTAGTAGAAGAGAACTTTACTGCCCTATAGACGTACGCAACTTGACGAACCACATAAATCTTTGTCACTGTTTTTTTATTTGTCTACACTATTTTTCTTTCCATTATTTTTGTGAAACCTTAGTTTTTATCCTCCTATAATAAAAGGAAAATTCCCAAAAAGTATAAACATGTTAATGGAAATAGGCTTCATGCACTACATTCTCCCACTTGAAGACATGTTTCCATTCTCACTAGTCTGCTCCAAGAAATTACTGCCCACCAGTTACTAGTCATCAAGTAACATCAAGCCCCAAAGACGTCCTTCACAAAGTGAACTTCCCTCTCCCAAAGGGCTTAATCAACATATTTGCTAGATTCTCATCAGTATGAATTTTCTGTAATAAAATTTTATGTCTTCTACCACATCATAAATAAAGTGAAATTGAACATTAATATGTTTAGTCTTGTCATGGAAGGCTGGATTCCTTGCTAGAAATAAGACACTCTGGTTATCACGATGACGCAATATATCTTCTTGCACAATTTAGAATTCACTAAGTAATCTGTTTAGCCAAATTGCTTCTTTAGATGAGCAAGTAAGTGATATATACTTAGCCTCTGTCGAAGACAATGCCACTACAGATTGTAACCTTGATAACCAACTAATTGCACGACCTCCCAAAGAAAAAACATGTCTGATAGTAGACCTTTTTTTATCCAAGTCACTTGCAAAATTTGCATCAACATAACTTGTGAGTTTCAAATCTATTCTACTGTAACAAATACCAGCATTGCAAGTTCTCTTCAAATACTGAAGGATCCACTTCACAGCAATTCAGTGATCATGACATATATCTACTCACAACTCCCTTTGCTTGTGTTATGTCAGGTTTGGTGCTGACCATAACAGACATGAGGTTCCCTACTGCGGATGAATATGGTACTCGAGACATCTGTGTTTTCTCTGCTTTGGTGCTAGGATATTATTTTGAAGACAACTTCATATGCATAGGAAAATGGGATACTAACTGTTACATGTTTGAAAACAAATCATGCATGTGAGACTTTTATTTGACTTTTCTCTCTTTTATTTTGGGCCATTGCATTTCATCTAATCTAATGGTTATGGTGTTGTAGGAACTTTACTCTTTTAAAGGGATTAAAACAGTTTTGTTTAGAGAGAGAAATAGCGAGAAAAAGATAGAAAGATTGGATTGCAATTGTCTTTTCTCTTGAGGGCTTAGTATGCTCTGTTTTAGATAGAGAAATTGAGCAAAATGCTTGAACTCCATTGTGGGTTTGCTGTGTGCCATGTTTTAGTAAGAGAAAGTGTTAAAGAGAACCTATTTTTGGGTGTTCTTAGTGCCTTGTTTTTGGGGCTTTGTTTCTGTTTCGAGTGAGAAAGGGCTCTTAGAAATTGATATTTTGAGCTTGATTTCACTTTGTAATATTATCAAATCAGTAAGTAAAGTCTCGCCCCATTCTCCCATGGATGTAGGTCACTATTTATGACCGAACCACGTTAAATCTTTGTACCCTGTAGATTGAATGTTGTTGGATTTTTCATTTCATGTTCTTGCTTTGATATTATGTAGTTTCCATTGCTTGTTTATATTGATATGAATGCACAATAGTTGTGAATGTCATAAACCCTTGCTGATTTTTCACCGATCTATCCCAACACTAACCGATTTAACATTATACATATTGAAGCGTTGTAGAACCCTTTCCACATAACTCTTCTGAGTTAACCTATTTTTCATATTTTTCCTGTCTCTATGTACACTCATCTCAATAATTCGATTAACGACTCCCAAATCTTTCATCTCAAATTCCCTAGCCAATTGAGCTTTAAATGTTGAAATATACTCTTTGTTTGGTTCTACAAGAATCACGTCATCGATATATAATAACATGATAATAAATATTCCAATACCACATGTACGAAAATAGGCACAATGGTCAGCTTCACATCTATAAAAATTTAAGTTATGAAAGAGTCAAATTGTTTGTACCAATACTTTGGCGCATCTTTCAACCCATACAACGATTTATTGAGCTTACAAGCCAAATTCTCTTTATCTTCCTCAACAAAACCCTCAGATTAGGTCATATAAATTTCTTCTACTAAATCACCATACAAAAATGCAGTTTTCACATCTAATTATTCCAACTCTAAATAAAAAACAACAGTTATAGCCACAACAACTCTAATAGTGGATATACGCACAATAGGAGAAAAAATCACATCAAAATCAATGCTTGATATTTTAGCATAGCCATTCACAATCAATCGAGCTTTGTATCTTTCAATAGTATCACCATGACCTTTCTTCTTTTAGAAGACCCATCTACAACCAATTGCCTTTCAGTTTTCTGATAATTTGAAGAGGCTTGATTTTTTATGTTTTTTACAGGGCATCCATCTTTCCTTCCATGGATGCTCTCCATTGACCGACTTCATTGACCTCAAATGCCTTACGAAAAGAAATTGGCTCATCCTCCTTTATTAAGCATGCATTGGACAAGATATAGCCGTCAAGCCTCACATGAGCCTTTTTAGGCCTATCAGATCTTCTTAGTTTAAGGCCACCTAAATATTCTGCAAGCTCTTGGACAATTTCAAGTTCTTGGTCTTGACCAATATCTTACTGGTTCTTATCGGTGCATTTCACTTTAATAGTTTGCATTTAACTCATCTTTATTTTTCTGTATGGAATTTTCATTGAAAATAACATCTCGGCTAACTATAACCTTGTGGTTAATAGGATCCTACAATCAGTAGCCCTTTGTACCACTAGCATAGCCATGAAAATCTCACTTGGATTTTTCATCCTAATTGGTTCTTTTCTCCTTTGGAATCAAATAATATGCATCACAACAAAAAACATGAAGGAAAGAATAATAAATTGGTTTGCCTATCCAACCTCTTATTGTATCTTGTAGTCAATAGCAGAATTGGGAGACCTATTGATTAGGAAACAAGCTGTATGAACTACTTCTACCTAGAAACACTGCTCTAACGCAATAACACTCAACATACACATGGCACGCTTTATAATGGTATGATTCATCCTTTCAAATAATACCATTTTGCTGAGGTGTTTCAGGAACTGTCAACTGCCTAGCACTACCATGCTCACTACAAAAGGCATTTAATTCACCAAAACAAAATTCTCCCCCATTATTAGTACTTAAACATTTGGTATTCTTACATTCTGATTTTCTATCAAGGCCTTAAATTTTTTGAAACAACTGAAGGCATTTGATTTCTTTTTCAGCATATAAACCCTCACTTTAATTAAAAAATTATCAATAAAAATGGCAAAATATGCAACACCCCCCCCATAGAAACAACATGTAATTCCGGTGTCCGAATGAATTAATTCTAAAAAATTCTTACTTTTAGCTGTGGATAAAAAAAATCACAATTTGTTCTGCTTTCCAAACAAGCATGACTCACAAAAATTTTATTAAAAGATTTTAAACCGGGGATAAGATTGTTATCGACAAGTACCTTGAGTCCACGCTCGCTCATGTGACCCAAACGTGCATGCCACGTCATGACGAAGTCCACTTTTGCAATAATGGCATTTCTCAAAATTGCTCCTCCAACAAGTCTGTATAAATTGCATGCTAACTCTTATTTTGTAATCACTAGTGCTCCTTTTGAAATTTTCAGACATCATTTTTCACCTGTAAATTTGAAGCCTTGCCTATCAACTTTTGCTAAGGACAATAGACTCCTTCTGAGATCTGAAACATGTCTAAAACCTGAGATGGTACATATGTCTCCTTTGCACATCTTGATTCTCACGTCTCTAATTCCCACTATTTTACATGACATTATTTTCTATGTAAACTATACCTCCATCACATAGTTGGTACTTATAGAGCCAATCCCTATGTAGAGTCATGTAAATGGATGCACCTGAATCAAGTAACCGATACTACAAAATTTCCTCTCTATCCACAAACAAAACTTCCATATATGTAGGAAACTCAATTTCTTCTATTAGATATCCTTGAGATCCATTGGAATTAGACTTCTCATTAGAACCAAATTTAGGGGCTTCCGGGTTCCCTTTTTGTGCCTTACATAGCTCCAACACTTCACTTTTATGCCTTCTTGTTTTGGATTGTAACTGACATCTATCATTAGTTCTCTCCATTGATCTTTCTCATGAAACCAAAATATTCCTAGAGGAATCTTTATCAGACTTTCGCCTAGACTCCTCTGTCATTAGTGCTGAAACAACATAATCAAATTCAAGAGATTTCGTACTACTGAGATTCATGATTAATCCAACCCATGATTCCGGCATAGAATAAAGTAAAATAGCCGTTTTGTCTTCTTTATTAATTTTTACATCCAATGACATCAACTTACTAATTAAGGCAATAAATTCATTTAAGTGACAAATAAAAGAAGAGATTTACAAAGTTCGACAAGTTGCCTACGTCCACGGGGAACAAAATTCGCTTCCACTAATAAGAAAAAGGGAAAATATCATTGTACATCCTATTTTGGTGTATCCTTTCTTTGTAGACCCTCATGTTTGAAGTATATCGGGCGGCATTAACTTTTCTAAAAACCTATCTTCTAACCCCCTAATCCTTATTAACCCAAATATTTTTCTTTTTGTTAACCTTTTTGTCATAAATAAATATATAAAAGACATCCACACCCAACATCTCTCTCTGGCTTCATTTCACTGGTTTTCACTCGTTTTCTCACCATTTCTCTCTCACTACTCTCTCTCATTCCCTCTTTCTCTCTCACTGGTTTTCACTCATTTTCGAACTCCATCTCTCTCTCACATCACCGTCTCTCTCTCTCATATCACCGTCTCTCTCTCATATCACCGTCTCTCTCTCTCAAGATTCCATCTCTCTCTCTAAATCCCAAACTCTATCTCTCTCTCTATCCATCTCTCTCTCTCTCTCTCAAAATCCCATCTCTCTCTCGCATCATCATCTCTCTCTCTCTCTCTCAAAATTCCATCTCTCTCTCTAAATCCCAAACTCCATCTCTCTCAGAAACTCCATCTCTCTCTCTCTCTCTCTCTCTCTCCCTAAAACGTTCCCTTGTTGATCTTCCAGCTCTTATGAAACCGCCAAAAATTGTGAAAAAAATGCCAAAACCTTGCAAAAAACCCTCCATTTTTACGTATCAAAGCTCACAAAAACCACGAATAATGATCCACCTTCGCCTCAAAATCACCGAATTTCACACCAAAACCACCAATTCTCATCCCATATCCACCAAATTTTGATTGAAAAAAATGCTAAAAAACCTGCAGAAAACCCTATATTTTTACATATCAAAGCTCACGAAAACCATGAATAATGATCCACGCCTCAAAATCTCCGAATTTCACACCAAAACCACAAATTCTCATCCCAAATCCACCAATTTTTTACTAAAACCCCAATTTTCACCTCAAAACCACCACTCTTGGTCTCAAAACCACTCAAAAACCTCATGGTTTTTCTCATGGTGCAAATGCCCAAGAACCCCATCTTTTGCTCATGGTCGGAAATCTGACCCACAAAATGGGGCCTTCTCTAATTTCAATACTCTCTTTGAAGATTCCGGTGAAATTTCAGGTGCAAAATCTGACCCACAAAACATTCAAAGATTATTCGAAGATTCCGGTATAAAATCAGAGTCCGGTGAAGTTTCCCTTCAAAACATTGAACAAATAAACCAAGATTTCACCCATTTCAACAACACGCCATTTGAAGAATGTGACCAAATCTCAGGAAAAACATCAAATTCCAGCAAAATATCTAACCCACAAAGAGAAAGCCGTTGTAAGTTCAACACCCCGTTTGAAGATTTCGGACAAAAATCAAATTCTGGGAAACAAACGGACCAACAAAGAAACATCCTCTGCAACTTCAAGACCAACTTTGAAGGTTCTAGCAAGTTTTCCGGCCGAAAATTTGACTCACAAGACACAACCATATGTAATTTGAGCTTCCCCTTTGAAGATAGAGAGGGACGGTGATGTGAGAGAGAGATGGAGTTTTAGAGCGAGAGAGATATGAAGTTTGGGTTTTAGAAAGAGATGGACTTTTGAGAAATAGAGACGGTGATGTGTGAGAGAGAGATGGAGCTTTAGAGAGAGACAAAGTTTTAAAACGAGTGAAAACCAGTGAGAGAGAAAGAGGGCATGAGAGAGAGTAGTGAGAGAGAAATGATGAGGAAATGAGTGAAAACCAGTGAAATGAAAAGAGAGAGAGATGTTGGGCGTGGATGTCCTTCATATATTTATTTAGGACGAAAAAAGTTAATAAAAAGCAAAATGTTTGGGTAAATAGGGATCAAGGGGTTAGAAGACAGGTTTTTGAAAAAGTTAATGCCGCCATATAGACTTCAAACGTGAGGGTCTACAAAGAAAAGATATACCAAATTACGGTGTACAATAATATTTTCCCTAAGAAAAAACCATGCAAGAATGGAGAATTCAAGAGATTACAAGCTCTCTCTTTCAAGCCCTAAAACAAGTTTTTTTCTCTCTATAACACCCACCCAAGGGTTAAAAAACTAAACCTTCTCTCTATTTTGCGTATCTTATTTTTCGCTTTTCTCTCTATAAAGATGCTCTTTCATAAAGAACCCAACAGACCATCACCTGATAGTCCTCTCATCCCTTTTCCTCCTATCACCCTCTTAAATTGATGAGAGATCTCCTGCACGCAAGAAATTCTACTTGATCTTCCCTCATTGCATATCAAGGAAACCAAAAAAAATAGGAACTCTCATTTATGGGAAAGCTTAATCACGTACATCCCATATCTGTACGAGTTATCCTCCCATAATAAAAAGAACATTCCCAAAAAAGCAGAACATTTTTCTCCCAATGATAGTGCTCTCCAGCACAACAGAACAATGATGATGAGAAGAGGAATGCATATTACAATGCCTATGAATCAGTCAAATTGGATTTCGTCTTATGAATTAGAGGAAAATATCCATATTTTCAAGCTCAATTATACTCATGAAGGTCTATGGTTAGAGGGCAAATACGAATGAGGAAAGGGTGGTTGCATCCTTCATGCATTGCGATGATATGAATCCCTTTTATCGCCCAACCTATACCCACGACCTCATAAGGGGATTTTGTATCAATTACCCATTTATCTATTTTGAAAGAAATGATGAGTTTAGGGTTCTTTTTGGGCTCGGTTTGTCATTGACGAGTTCCCCAGTGTTGCTCCTTTGAAAACTTTTAACCTAATCTCATATGTGAAGTGAAAGAGACTGGTACACTGATTCCTTTTGTTAGTCATGTTCCCTTGCTTTTCATGCACTGTTCTTTTACACTATGGTTGGTTACATCTCTTCTCTCCTCTACTCTTTGCTACCATGAGTTGGCATGGAACGGGGAGAATTTCAATGAGGGGAGAGAGAAAGCAAAATAGTAAAAGTTACATCACTTAAAATCCATTGACTGACTTCCCAATTTGACTGGGTCTGGGATTTCTTTGCTTATCATGATGGACAGTCCAAGTGTCCAATACATCCTATAACAGTGTATTTAGTCCAAGAGTCCAATACATCCTATAACAGTGTATTTAAAAATAACATGATCATTCCCCTTATATTACAATGTTTATAACTTTTATATGTTGTATGGTAAAACTTTTGGATAAGATACGAGGCAACAATCACATTTTGAGATGTAGTTTCTCTCATGTTCGACCAAGATGCATTTGAAGGGAAATGTTAATATTTGATCTAAAGACAAATAATACTTTTGTTGTGCGTGGAAGCTCAAAACATGACGGGTTGATTTTTGGAAAATATAGCACGAAAAAAATAAAACATGCAACAAACAAGAAAAAGTGATACGTGATAGCTTCCTACAATTTTTTTTTTTTTAATCTTTATGGAATATTGATTTTATCCTAATCTTTTTAATTTATCTAAAGCACTTTTGTTATCTCGTTCCTGCAAAGTAAATCCCCCTCCTAGAGCACTCTACCCTCTCGTCTGAAAAGTGATTCTCTCTCTGTGTGGCTCCAGCCTCTCTTCCCCAAAAGTAATTCCGCTCCCACTCCCTCTCTTTTCTCTCTGTTTGGGCTTATCTCTAACAGTGGCCCATGATTCGAAATGTCTGATTACAGCCTAAATGAAATGGAATTTATTTGGGTCTAGCTCTCAATTCAACGAATTTGGTGAAACTTATACTTAAATTGATCTCTAATTTCACTACACCAAATATGATGGAATCAAAATCAGCTGAAAAATTTGAAGGATACGAAAAATGGCCAAGGAAGCGGAACTTATCTTACAACCCCAACAAACAAAAAGATGGTATAAAGAAACAAGGAAACAATCTGTGGAGAGTCATCAAATGCTTCCACTACCTTTGGGATTATGTACAAAAATGGGCAACAAAATTGCAGCCACATGACTTCTTTCCCCCTCTCTCTCCATAATACTGAGTTCCCTACAAGAAAGGGCCCAACAGAGTAGCCAGTGAATAAACATCTTAAGCGTAGGCAGTGTTTAATTCTTGAGCTCAAAAATCTCATAAAGGAATTCCTGAAATGTCAGTAATCTTGTGATGTAAAAGAGCGTCCTTTCTGATTAGCAAAGAAAGAGGCCAAATACTTTGCAAACCCCACCACGATCGCCACTTTCACTTGACCTCTCTTCGGAATTGGCCGGCTCCTGTGACTTCCCATCATCCTTCTTCGACCTTCCATGACTTCTTCTTCCACTTGCTCTTCTCTCTCTCTTTTCCCTGTGCAGTTTATCTGTCCTCGGAAAGAAGGCCAAGATCTGCACTTTTATATATATATATATATATATATATATATATATAAATAAATAAATAAAAGGCTTCAAAGAAATGCGGTTTGGTATTGCATATGTATCACATGTTTTAATATGTTGATGCGATGGTCGTTCTTTAAGTTTTAGTGGTGCATTTGTAGATTCATCTTTATCCTCTTTTATATTGGCCTATCAAAGCTCTATTGGGCCACCATTACTTAGACCTTCAGTGTTTTTTGTTTTTTTTGTTTTGGCGAGTAAGTGAGGAGAGGGCCCCTACCTCTGGTGGAAATTAAGATTATAACGTAGTGTTGTAACCATCAAACGCTAACCAATTAAGTCGGCTCTTGAAGTGTTTTTTTTTAAGGTTAAAGACATCTTTTAAAAAGTTGAATGTTTTGTTTTGAAAGGTTTAAATAATTTTTTGGATATTGTGTTTGATAATATGTTGGAATGTCAAGAAAATTCTGAGTACTGTGTTTAATAATATATATATATATAGGGAAAAGTTTATATAGAGCCTAGGCTCTAAACAATCAAATTAGAGCCTACCTCAAAACTTTTACTAGAAGACATTGTTTTGATGCTCAAATATCATCAAATTGATCATCTCGACCTCAAGATGCATGGACATGAGAAATAAATGGATTTCAAATTTTGGAAATAGTGCATCTTCTAATGTTTTTTGGACCGTCAATTTTTAAGATTTTTAAGTTTTCATAGATCTGCTCGATCTACACTATTTTTTAATATTTAAATTTTATAACTAAAAATTAAAATATAATTTAAAGATATCACAAAACATTACAGTATTGAAACCATATTTCTCGATACTATTTGAGGGTGGGCTCTAATTTGATTGTTTAGCAATCTATGCATCTTGATGTCGAGATGTCATTATAGTGTTTGCTTACAAGTAAGATTTTCAATCATTGGGTCTCATGAGATATAGAAGTAAAATATAGGGTATAAAGAGATATCTTCCCTATATTATATGTAAGGAAAAAGTTTATATAGAGCCTAGGCACGAAACAATCAAATTAGAGCCCACCTCAAAAATTTCACTAGAAGAGGTTGTTTTGATGCCCAAATATCCTCAAATTGATCATCTCGACATCAAGATGCATAGACTTGAGAAAAAAATGGATTTCAAGTTTTGGAAATAATGCATCTTGTAACACATTTTTTTACTGTCAATTTTTAAGTTATTCAAGTTTTCATAGATTTGCTCAATCACTATTTTTTAAACTTTAAATTTTATCATTAAATATAAAAATATATTTTAAGGCTCGTCAAAGATTGTTAGTATTGAAACTACATTTCACGACACTATTTGAAGGTGGCTCTAATTTGATTGTTTAGAGCATCGGCTCTATACAAACCGCACCCCTATATATAATTGAATAAATATATATTATATATAATATATAGTATAATGCAAGATATTTATATATTATATAATATAATAATATAAATATGATATAATGTATATTTAATATAATAAATATATATTATATAATATTTTTAGATATTACATATAATATCGTAAATATATATTATATATAATATAATATAAATATATATTAATATAATCAATATATACTATATAATATAAATTATATTAATAAATAAATATAAAAATATTATATTATACAATATTTTATTATAGTAATATTATGTTACATTATATCATATTCATAATACTAATATTGTGTATTTATATTAAGCATAATTGTGTAGTGAAGAGTGATCAACAAAAATATTATAAAAGATTAAGTTCTCACCTCCTCCCCTCTAGAAACTTAATTTTTAATGTTTTAACAAAAGAATGAGAACTTTTGTTGAAAGATTACTTTATGAACTTCTAAATGAAATCGTGTATCAAACGTGAAACTTTTAAAAAAATCAAAAAGCCCCAAGGGATTGAGCTTAAGGAGTGCATAATTTTGAAGTATATGGCTAGGGTAATTTTTCTCTTTCTTCAACTCCACCCAACCAGATTACTTGAGCGCACTGTTTTTTCACAAGCTCTTATCGACGGCAGTGAGTTCATTGGGCTGGAAATGGGCCGAGCGGCCTAGCTCTAAAAATGTAGCGCTTAGGCCACAAACTGTGGACTGAGAGCCGAGCTAGGGCAGTGCCATGCTGGCAGCCTGGCCCTCTCTTTTTTTTGTTTTTTCTTTTGTTATTTCTTCATATGTTTTTGGCTCGTCCCTAACAGGAGGATGGCAGGGCCGGGCCTAAGCCAACTTTATGGGAACAAGGAGCTAGGGCTAGGGTTGGCACAGCCCAGCCCAAGCTACCCTAGGCCGGCTCGTTGCCACCCTTACGAATCAAATATCTTCACTGGTTTCACTTTTCTTTGATGGGACTTTTATTGACTACCTTTTCCATGAAAAGAAACCAATGAATGTGTATATTTTCTGATTTTCCACTGACGACCTAGATCTTGATGTAGATGCACTGAATGCTTGCAACTGAACCATTGCACTTTGTTTGTAGTGGCATGTATAATGTACTCGCTCCGGAGCACAATTTATATTTACTCCCTCGATTAGAATACCCACTTTAGAGGATTTTTTCAATTTAAAATTATGGGAACCACCTAAAAATCACCAGATGGATTATTCTCAAAAGAAAAAAAATTAAAAATTCAGTTCACTAAAATCTCACCCTCTAAAAATTAAAAGATCTCTATTCAATCTTGATACATTATTTTTTTCAGGTGCGTAGAGGGCTATGAGTTGAAGAGGTCCCCACAAGTTGAGGTCCTAAAATTAAACATAGACAGGGTTTTACCTGAGGTAGAAAATGGGAAGTACACTCCCGAGGGAGCATAATATCTTTTGGATTTATGTAATTCCATAAAACGAGGGTGTCATGCCATAAGAATATTCTTGGCTCACAAGAGCTTGGATATGAATGTTGGTTGAGGTAGTGAGACGAATTATTGATGAATGACAAATGTGAAACGATGAATAAATTTATGGTCCTAAGTAGCAAAGTTGAGTATTTAATGAAACTGACTTGGATCCATATTATGGAAATTTGCTGTCTTGGGTGATTTAAAACGGGGAGTGAGTGTGTATGCGATAAATAGGCATATATAACTAATAAAATATAAGATGACAAAATAAATGGATTTAATGTTTATTTTTGAGACTGACCTACCCGCATAACAAAGAATATTATCTTTATATTTGTATGGAAAAAGTTTATATAGAGCCGAGGCTCTAAACAATCAAATTAGAGCAAACCTAAAAAATTTCACTAGAAAATGTTGGTTTGATGCCCAAATATCTTCAAATTGATCATCTCAACATCAAGATGCATGGATATGAGAAAAAAATGGATTTCAAGTTTCGGAAATAGTACATCTTGTAATGCATTTTTGGACCGTCAATTTTCAAGATTTTCAAAATTTCATAGATCTGCTCGATCTACACTATTTTTTAAGCTTTAAATTGTATAATTAAAGATAATAATAAATTTTAAAGCTATCACGAAGATTTCCAGTATTGAAACCACATTTCTCGATACTATTTGAAGGTGCGTTTTACTTTGATTGTTTAGAGCCTTGTCTCCATACAAACCACACCCTATTGGTATTACACTCTATTGTCACACTTTTTGCATAGGGTACGAGGCAACAAGCTCATTTAGAGCTGTAAACTTTTCTCAAATTTAACTGTCGACATACACCATGCTTAGACTATAAGTAGATCAAATTAAGTCGAGGGTTCGGCCCCCAAGAAGCCTCATTTCTTAGAACCGATAAGGCATCTTTTTTTTGTTTCTTTTTTTTTTTTTTCTTTTTTGAGTTAAGAAACAGGATTTCCCAAAAAAGCAATCACAAGGATTGAACCCAAGAACTCTCTAAAGAGGCTTCCAATATGGGGCTACCTAACCAGTTGCATTAGACATTTGATCCCACAAAAGAGAAAGCCATCTTATGTATCACATTCCTTTGTCTTTATTTTTGTTTTCTTAACTCAGGCTGGATTTTCATGAGTTTCGGACTGGTCTAAGCAACTTGTTTCGGCCAAGGCCCGAGCACTTTTACTTTATGAATTTTTTGTATACCGGCACCAACATAAAGTTGGTATTTATGTGATGGCCAAATCCCTCCTTCGATCAAGAAAACGGTTGAGAAAAATCTAAAATCTCTCATTATCTATTATATTATGCATCTAGCCTCTCTCTCCACAGAAATCGACGGCTCTCTCTAAAGAACTTCTGCACATGTTGTTCCAGTAATGTAAATCCCACTCTTCGAGGACTCTTCTCAACTCAACGAAATTGGTGAAACTTATCCTTAAATTTATCTCTAATTTTACTAAATCAAATATTCTGGAATAAAATTTCACAAACCTAACAAACAAAAAGATGGAATCAAGAAACAAGAAAACTTATTTCAGGAAAGTCATAAAATGCTTCCATTTCCTTTGGCTACAAAAATGGGCAGCAAAATTACAGCCCCAAGACTTCTCTCTCTTAATACTGAGATCCCTAAAAGAAATGGCCCAAAAGAGTGGCCAGTGAATAAACATCTTGAGCCTAGGAAATTGAGCTAAAAAATTCCTGAAATGTCACAAATCTTGTGATGTAAAAGGGCTTCCGTTCTGATTAGCAAAGAAAGAGGCCAAATAGTTTGCAAAACCCATGACGATCGCCGCTTTCACTTGACCTCTCTTCGGAATAGGCCGGTACCTGTGACTTCTCATCATCCGTCTTCTGTCTTCCATGACTTCCTCTTTCACTTGCTTTCTTTTCTTTCTCTCTCTTCTGTCTCTTCCCTGTGCGGTTTCTCTGTCCTTGGAAGGCCAAGATGTGCATTTGTATATATGTGTAGTAAAGGGAGCGGGCTTCAAAGAAATGCGGTTTCGTATTTGCATATGTATCATGTGTGTCATTAAGTTAAAGTGAAGTGATGGTAATTATTGGTGGTCGTTCATTAAGTTTTAGTGGAGCATTTGTAGATTCCTCTTTATCCTTTTTTTGTATTGGCCGATCAAACTTTTATTGGGCCCTACCTCACTATGGATTGAGTTTTTTTTTTTGTTTCGATAAATGTGCCGGTGGCTAATTCATTAAGATAATGAAAGGATTACAAAATCACAAAATTTAAAAAAAAAAGAAAAAAAAAAGGGAAAAAAAATAAAATAAAGGAAAGCAACATCTGGCTTAAACTAAGCAGTAGCCACTTTGGCAAGGCAATCAGCAACAATGTCGAATCCCCTATTGACATGTACAAATGCGCACTCAGGCAGCGATAGAGCTAGGATAATAGCATCCATAACTCTTGTAAGATTCTATAGCATAAGGTCCGACTGATTACACCATTTGATGACATTCGTTGAATCACCTTTAATAATTATTTTGGTATGTTTTTGGGCCAGGCATGCCACTCCCATTTTCAGAACCCAGAGCTCTGCCTCATTTATTTCACAAGAATTTAGTCCCGCCTGATATGACTGGATAGTTTCCCCGAACTATCACGCAGGAGTTCGCTATACCCATTGATATTACCACGGACACTACCATCGAAGTTTAGCTTTACTCAACCCACCGGAGGCTTGAGCCGGGAGTAGTTTAGATCCCTCCGAGGCTTCTTTGGGAAAATAATATCTTTGAAATTAGAGAAGAGAAGGTCCTTGGGGAAGGAGAGCACCGCAAAAGCCTACGAGATAGACGATCGAGTTTAATGGAAACGCGAAGTATCCAAAGATTTTGATCGTCCCTTGAAAGTACGCATGTTTCGTTCTTTCTAAAGATTTCAAAGTGCAGCAGCAACCACCAAATGCCATAATGCAATGCCTAGGGCAAAAAATGGAGGAGTCCAAATCTGTTGCATTAGTTCAGAAATGTTGTCTGGTCTAGGGGTGTGCCAACTCGAGATGTTGCTCTGCCAATCCCAAAGGCTCTTTGCATAAGGACACTGCAAAAACAAATTATCGATGGACTCTTTCGGCATTTTTGCAAAATAAGCAGACACTCAGCTGGCATAAACCCAATCTCTTTAGTCAAGTCTCCAGTAAGTAATCACTTGTAACCAATCAGCCACAATAAATATTTAACCCTACTGGGAGTTTTACATTTCCAGAACTTGGCTAAATAGCTAAAGCTTTGAATGTATCAATCTCTGAAAAGCACATCGTACAAAGAATAAACAGAAAAGAAACCTGAGGAGTCCAGGGACCAAATAATTATGTCAGGCTTTCTAGGCAAAAGACATAAGTTATAAAGGGATGCCAATGGAGAAACAAAGCTCTCCACCACGCTTTGGTTAACTATTCACATATTCAGTATCACATTCCATATTGGCTTATCTCTGTCCAGAAAAACCATATTGGCCACGACATCCTGTTTGTAGATAGATCTTTAGTACAAATCAGATCTTTAGTATAAATCTGGATAAAGCAGTTTAACGGGGTTTAACAATTACTCCTACCTTTAATTTCTCTTGAAGTGTTTTGCTCAAGGCTCATACCCTCTCTCGCTCCAAGGGATCGAGCTTAAAGTGTGCTTAAATGTGTTAAGTATTTGGTCAAGAATAACTTTTTTCTTTCTTCATTTCTACCCCAATCGGTCTAGCCCTAAAAAAGTTCGGCCTGGGCCACAAAGGGCCGGGCTAGGGCCAGTGCCAGCTCGATCATCTCTTTTTCTAAATTTTTTCTTTTGTTATTTTTTTATTTATTTTTTGCTTGGTCATAACAGGACCCGGGCTTGGCCAGAGCCAACCTTATGGGGACAAGGGCCGAGCTAGGGCCCGGGCTGCGAATAGCTCAGCTTGGGCCCACCCAAGACTGGGCCACCCTTACGAGCAATTATCTTGACAGGTTTCTATTTTCTTTGATGTCTTTTATTGACTACCTTTCCCATGAAAGGCAACCAACGAATGTGACGCGCTTTACTTCGTTTTCGCAGTATTCTACTGAAGACCTATATCAAGATGCACTGAATGCATGCATCTTCCATTATTGGAATTTACCATATGAAAAAAGTTTATATAAGGATGCAACTTTATAATGTAGAATTACGGATGCACCGCAAAAGTCCATCAAAAAAGATAGTTTTAATGTTGAAAAACCCTTTGATTGATCATCTCGACATCAAGATGTATGAACATGAAAAATAAAATGATATTTAAGTATCAGAAATAGCGCATTTTACAACATATTATCTATACCGTCCATTTTTAAGATTTTTATATATTTATAGATCTACTTGATGTTAACTATTTTTTAAATTTTAAATTTTATAATTAGATATAAAAATAGATTTTTGAAATAATCGTAAGAGCAATTTACATTAAAATTATATACCAAGATACAATTTTGACGGTGCACCTTACCTCTACAGCTACGGATGCATCCGTATGCCAACGGCAGGCACCCTTACAATATGTATCTTTTAAAATGCTTTATCTAACAAGTAACAACCTCCCCGAAGCAATGAAGGCTTTGGTGGACGGTATTTTGGAGGTTGCATTATGTTGACCACTCATGGACCTCAACCTAAGAGTCAAAATAAAAATGAACCATTCAATGACTATTTTTTTAAGGGCATGTATATTATACCCCTTCGGGAGCATGGTTTACATTCAGTCCCTCGGTTGGAAGACGTACTTGGGTCTTGAGAGGATTTTTTCAATTTGAAATTGTGTGAACCACCTAAGAATCACTAGATTAACCTAAAAGGAAAAGAAACTTAAAATTTGAGTTTTTTAAGATGTTACCCACTGAAAATTGAATGATCTCTATTCAATCTTGATACATTATTTTTTTAGTGTATAGAGGGTACAATTAGGAAATTCTTCTTATTGATGTTAATCTATGAGTTGAAGAGAGCCCCACAATTTGAGGTCCTAAAATTAAATGCAAGCAGGGTTTTAGCCGAGGGAGTAAATGGCTAGTATAGTCCTGTGAGAGTGTAATATCCTTTAATTTTTGTAATTCTATAAACTGAGGGTATCATGCCACTGGATTCATATTATGAAAATACGCTGCCTTGGGTCATACAAAACGGGGAGTGAGGGTGTATGTGACTAATAAGATGACAAAATACATGGATTTAATGTTTATTTTTCAGATTGACCTACCCATATTATCTTTATATTTATATTACAATGTTTATAAATTTTTTATATGGAAAAACTTTATATAAGGTTGCAACCTTAAAATGTAGAATTACATATGCACATCAAAAATCCAATGGAAAAGGTTGTTTTAATGTTGAAAAACCCTTTAATTGATCATCTCAACATGGAGATGTATGAATATGAAAAAAAAAAAAAAAAAATTTTAAGTCCCAGAAATAATGCATCTTGCCACACATTATCTTAGGCTGTCCATTTTCAAGATTTTCATATATTTATAGATCATATATGGATCTATAACAACCACAATCAAAGATCAAAATAGAAATGATCAGGATCTCAAAGGGCAATAAAACAAATTTCCTATCTATACATATCAATATCGTCCTAATGATAAAAGTTATTATGATAAAAGATCATAAACTTATTTGGCAAGTATCCAAAAGAAGTACTGCATTAAGACCTACACTCATAGTTATCTTATTTTAATCGAATGGTTTGGAGTAAATTGATAACAGTTTCACATACTAGTGCCAGCTGATTTTGTTAGGCCACAATTAATACGTGATAAGTAGTTAACTCACCCCAATCATCTAATCAAACACATATCTCATAGTGTTTGGAGACCTGGTTTCCCTTGGATAATGTTACACGTTCAATTTCAATTATTATATGTGTGTGCATATATAGAATCGACTTGTATTTTAAGGGAAAAATCTATTATGATATATGCATCACCAATATGTATTATATCAACATGTAACTTACGTCATCTCCACCGTCCATACTCTGCAACAGCTGGTGCCACTCAAGTCCTCCATTGTCATCTCAAGAGGAATAATTGGAAATATCGAGTGACACCGTGAAGAATATGGATGATGCAACTTAATGTATCATGTAGTTGTTATGATAGATGTAAATCTTAGTATGCATTCCCTCTTACTGAAAGTTGGACAAGGTGATCTAACACGGTATATATAGTTTCATCTTTTTTTTCTTTTCATCGACTAGAATAGTTACTATGGTCCATATACAATTAAATCAACTCAAGTAAGTTAAATAAAGAACCAAAAAGAATTCTCACTTGTTGCCACTAATTGCTACTTCTTTTATTCAATAAACAAATATAACATAATGCTCACAAGAAAATATAAGACTGTAAATCACAAAGCAAGATGTCGAAAGATTACTTCAACCAGACTTAATACTCTCCACTCCTGATCTATCCTCCATTAACCCACGGGATCAATCGTCTTTCGCAGATCACAAAGTATGAAAAAGCCAAGGCTACAACCTTTAAGATTTTGAGAGTAATGGAACAACTAGGCCTCAATGCCTTTGGGGGATGGGGTGTGCCTCTCACTTAGGTCTAGGTGGGGCATGCCCCCTTTCTTTCTAATATTTTATAGGAGAAAGGCGATAAGGAGAGATCATAGAGAGATTAGAAAGAGGGGTGAGAGGGTGGCATGCCACCCTTAGGGGGGAGAGAGAGGTGTATTGAAATGAGATGAGAGGACCGCTATTTATACAATTTTTCAAGGATTAGGGTTTTCTACGGTGGGGTTTTGCTATCTTTATGGAAATTAAATCCATACCATTGATCATATGAGATCTGTGGGGTGAGAAATTTGAATCATTCAATCATTAGATTATCTATCATTTTTTAAATGAATGTGCTAGATAGTTATCTTTCAGCTTCCTAAACTTAATCCCATCAAATAACAAAACATGAAAAAATAATAGCATACTTACTCTTATTTTCCAATCTTCTTACACATAATATTGAAATCAAACGTCCTTAATTTCAAACTTTCCCATTTCTTAAACTTTTGATTGAGTACCTTAGATGGCATTTCCAAAATATGGAAAAACCGCTCCCAAAGTGGGGCGTTCAACCTATGAGCCTATTAATCATGGCCATGGTGGCTCCCCCATAAATATTTAGGATTTATAAAATAATAAAAATAATTTTTAGAAAATGGGGAATAAAAATTCTCTCAAAATATTTAAATATTTAAAAAATCATTATCTGTCTATTTAATCAATATCTCTATATTTATAAATTCATTGTGTGAAAATAAAATATCCAAAAATTTCGAAAAATTCAAATAACAAATATAAAAATCATTTAACCTCAAATTAATTAATTTCAAATAGTTTTAATGGGAATATGATTCAACTAGGTTAAGGAATTATAAAATTATTGAAGCACTCCATCTTATATTGTGAACTTTAATCCATACCCACTTTCTCAAAATGACCCAGCAGTTTCCATAACCTAGAGACCATCACCGGTGTTTATGATTGGGCTACTAAAGCCAGTCAATATGTGTAGGGATATAAATTCCAGTGCATGGATTACATGTTTTTCCCTAGAGACAAGTCCAAGATGACACAGACCTGATACCGCTAAAGCCAGCCAATATGTGAGGGGACATAAATACCAGTTTATGAATTACAGATTTCTTCAAGTTCAAGATCACACAAACCTGATATAGCCATAACTCTATGTTTTATAGGGTTAAATTTTCACACATATACATGCATCACCTCAATGATGATTCGCTTTCTCAATAGGACTATCATATGTACATGCCGTGTGATGGTTCAATGATGAGGTTTTGGCGGAAATAAACGGCCCACTCGAAAGCATTTCTGCCCATCTTACTCCTATAAATTAATCCCCTTTTTAGAGGACTCCACCCTCTCTTCTGAGAAGTAAACCTGCCTCTCTCCCTTTCTCCCCGGCCCAAAAGCAATTCCGCCCCCAATCCCCCTCCCCCTCCCATGATTCAAAATGTCTAATTACAGCCCAAGTGAAATGGAATTTATTTGGGGTCTAGCTCTCAATTCAACGAAATTGGTGAAACTCATTCGTAAATTGATCTCTAATTTTCACTAAATCAAATAGGATGGAATCAATTTCAGCTGAAACATAGCACGGACACAAACGAGCAGACCATATTTCACAACCCTAACAAACAAAAAGATGGAATCAAGAACTAAGAAAAAAATGTGGAAAGTCATCAAATGCTTCCATTGGCTTTGGGGTTATGTAAAAAAACGGGCAACAAAATTACAGCCAACTTCTTTCCCTCTATCTTTCCAAAATACTGAGATATCTAAAGGCCCGTTTGGCTCATTGGATTCAGATTTTCAGGAGTCACTTTTCTTGAAAAAGCTGGTCTTTTGTGTTTGGTTCTCTTAGAATTGACACTTCCGTTAGAATTGATATTTCCGTGGGCTTGAATGCTTATTTTAAGCATAATTTTTGAAATCTCAATTCCACCAAAATAGGTGGAATTGACATTTCATGGAAATGTTCAATTTTGGTGTTGAAGAATAAAAAAATTATTAAAATTTTAGAGAGAGAATCGGCGAGTCCGTACAGTGAATCGGCGAGTCCCGTACGGAATTTTTTTTTTTTTTTTTGGTAATCCATGATAGATTTTTTTGTAATACTTGATCGAATTTTTTTGTAATCCATGATCGAATTGTTTTTTTTTTTTTTGTAATCCATGATCGAATTTTTTGTTTTTTTTTTTTGTTTTGTAACCCATGATAGAATTTTTTGTAATCCATGATCGAATGTTTTGTAATACATGATCGAAATGTTTGTTTTTTTTTTGTAATCCATGATCGAAATGTTTGTTTTTTTTTTTGTAATCCATGATCGAATTTTTTGCTTTTTGCTTTTTTTGTAACCCATGATAGAGTTTTTTGTAATCCATGATTGAATTTTTTGTAATCCATGATCGAATTGCTTTTTTCTTTTTTTGTAATCCACGATTGAATTTTTTGTTTTTTTTTTTGGTTTTTTTTACTAATCCATGATCGAATTTTATGTAATCCATGATCGAATTTTTTGTAATCCATGATTGAATTTTTTGAAAATTTGTGATTTTTTTTTTTTAATCCATGATCGAATTTTTTTTTGTAATCCATGATAGAATTTTTTGAAAATTTGTGATTTTTTTTTTTAATCCATGATCGAATTTTTTTTTGTAATCCATGATAGAATTTTTTGAAAATTTGTGATTTTTTTTTTTTAATCCATGATCGATTTTTTTGAAAATTTGTTTTTCTTTTTTTTTAATCCATATTATTCAAAGAGAAAATGAGAGAGATGATGATTCTGAGGCCACCCTATCCCAGCCATATTATTCACATATCGAGTCCCAACAGCAACAGTGTAGGGAAGAGCACGACAGTGCAGGTGAGCATGAGGGATGGACAATCTTCGGGGATTTTAGATTGGGAACACAACAAAACACTAACACTCAAGGATTTGGGAATAGTCAGACGCCTGCTAATATCGATGATTCTTTTTTAGATCGAATCAATGAATTGTTAAACGAATTCAATCAATGGCACCAGCGTGACCAAGAAGAACAATAACGTCGTCTATCATTTTATTTTTAGATCATATGTTACTAATTTTATGCTTTATTTTAGTCCATGTATGTTGATATATTTATTCCATGATAATTATATGTTTATCCTTTTGTGTGATGTAAATTAAATGCTGAATGGCGGTTCATGCAGGGAAAGAACATATCAATATTCGCATATTCATTCAAAAACATGAAAATTCTTAATGGAGTACCCTCATTTCTTATTGAATTCCTAAAAAAAAATATTTATAATGAATTTTAATAATTTTTTCGGATTTTTTTAAGCTTTATTCTTACCGATTCACCCGATTCCCGATCCGGATCGCCGATTCTCCGATCCGGTTCGGTTTTTTGGAAGCCCGATCCGGGTCACCGATCCGTTTTTTAAACCATTGCCCCCAACTCAAAAAGTTATATCTTTTTTGACAAAAATACCCTCCCTTTACATGACAAATCATTTTCAGATCCCAATAAAAGGAAACGCCCGATTGCATTTGTACAACGCCGGACTGGTCAGTCTGGCGCACTTCAAACGGCAGTCTCCCCCTACAAAGTTCGGGACTACCATATCAAAACATCAAATTGCCCCTTCAAAATGCCAGACCGCAACTTCAAAATGCCAGGCCATAACTTCAAAATGCCGGATCGCCCATTCCAACAAAACAATAATCGTTGGACCGCCACCATGAAACGCCAAACCGCCCATTCCAACAAAGAAAATCGTTGGACCACTTGTTCAAAATGCCGGACCGCCCTCTCTAACAAAAATAATTTGTTATGTGAGGGAAGGGTATTTTCATCCAAAATAAGTAAACTTTTTGTGCAAGGGGTATTAGCTAGAAAACATCATTTTTTGGGGGGAGTTGCTAGGAAAAGTTGGATGGGGTGTAAAGTGGGTAAAAAGTCCATCTTAGGGGGTGTTAGCAATTTTCCCTAAAATCTTTTAAAGAGAAATATCTAATAACATTTAGAGAGAGAAATTATTTCAAATTTTAAGTTCTTAAAGAGAGCATATTAAAATTTTAGAGATTGGAAACTATATCGAATTTCAGATAGAGAAAATATTTAGAGAGAGAAACTATCTCAAATTTTAAGTTTTAGAGAGAGAGAGAATATCTTAAAATTTTAGAGAAAGAAACTATATCAAGTTTTAGATAGATAAAGTACTTGAAATATTTAGAGGGAGAAACTATTTAAAAAAATTTAGATAGAGAAACTTTCTCATATTTTAAGTTTTAGATAGAGAAAGCATATTAAAATTTTAAAGAAAGAATCTACATTAAAGTTTTATGTTTTAGAGCGAGGAAATATCTTAAAAATTTAGAGAGAACCATATCAAATTGTAGATAGGGAAAGTACCAATTTTTTTTTTTAAAGAGAAACTATTTGAAAAAGTTTAGATGGAGAAACTATCTCGAATTTTAAGTTTTAGAGAGAGAAAGTATTTGACAAATTTAGAGAGACAAACTACTTGAAAAGGTTAAAGAGAAAAACTATTTCAAAATTTAAGTTTTAGAGAGAAAGTATATTAAAATTTTAGAGAGAGTAACTATATCAAATTTTAGAGTGAGAAAGTACTTAAAATTTCTTAGAGAGAAACTATCTTAAAATTTTTAGAAAGAAACTATCTCAAATTTTGAATTTTAGATAACCTTAAAATTTTAGAGAGAGAAACTATATCATATTTTAGAGAGAGAAACTACCTGAACTTGTTTAGAGAGAAAAACTATCGCAAAATTTCTATAAAGAGAAACTATCTCAAATTTTAAGTTTTAGAGAGAGAAAGTATCTCAAAAATTTTTTTTAAAAAAAACTTCATCAAATTTTAGAGAGAGAAAGTATATAAAAATTTTAGAGAGAGAAACTATCTACACATTTTTAGAGAGAGAAACAATTTCTTTTAAGTTTTTGAAAAAGAGTGTATTAAAATTTTAAAAACAATTTTAGAGAGAGAAACTATCTCAAATTTTTTAGAGAGAGAGAGAAAAAGGAATTGCATTTTCAAGAAAAAAATATTTCAAACAATCCAAACAAGGAATTTGCATTTCCTTGATTTCTACCGGATGTGATCCAAACAACATACACCGCATTCCAAGAAACATCAATTCCAATCAATCTCAATTCTAGGATTGACTCTTCCTAGGATTGAAAAATCCAAGGATCCAAACAGGTCCTAAAAGAAATGACCGAAAAGAGTGGCTAGTGAATAAACATCTTAAGCCTAAGTAATTTTTAATTTTTCAGCTAAGAAATTCCTGAAATTTTAGCAATATAATGTGAAAGAGTTTTCATTCTGATTAGCAAAGAAAGAGGCTGATGCAAATCGTATCCCATTATTATTATTATTTATTTATTTATTTATTATTATTATTATTATTATGATTATTATTATTATTGTTATTATTATTATTATCATCATCATCATTATTATTATTATTATTATTATTATTATTATTATTATTATTATTATTATTATCATTATTATCTTTTTATTTTTATGATTGTTGGGTTAAATTTGAGGAATTGGTAGTGTGAGTGGTTAAAACATAATTTTTATTTATTATTATAGGCTGAGTAGTCATTTTACAATATTTCTCTTTCTTCACGATTAAGATAGATCTGATTTGGTTAGTTTCATATTCCTATGAAAAGTTATGTAGAGCCTAATTTCTTGATTTAGTTAGTTTCTTATGCCTATGGGAAAGTCACGCGGAGCTTAATTTAGTAGGAGTAGAGATTTTTCCTAAAAAAGAAGATCTAGGGAAGTTAAAGATTTAAACAAATATTATATGGGATGATGGATTTGATAAGGGTCGATGGGAGAAAAGTAGATAAGTGAGGGAAAAGCGCTCCTATATTTCTGGGATGGAAGTTATTGGGTTTGCATGAACTTGGAGAGAGAGACGTGGGGGAGAGAGAGATACGTGAGGGGGAGACATAAAACTATGTTTGGTTTTTTTTTTTTTGCTTCTTTAGAGTTTTATTTCCTTGTATAGAAAGAAAAGTTTACGTTGAGAGACTAGAATATTTTTGTAGAGAATTTGTTTATGAATGAAGAAAGATAATTTTTTTTTCTCCATGACTTGATTTACAGCCATATTTTCCCCTCCATTATTGCTAAATTTTTGCTTGTTTATGATCGAAAGAAGGGTGGATTTAATTTTCCGGACTCATTTTGCATCATTTGGTATTCGAAAAGGGTTAGCGACTACGATGGAGGATTATGAAGGTCGCAACCTTAGGAATGCCGAGCATGACCAAATACACAAGAAAATCGACAACTTGACGAAGATAGTTGAAAAGTTATTGCAAAAAGAAAGATTGCAATAACGCACATCGACCAAATATGAGATCTATGGTGTTAGATCCATATTGTGCGAATTCTAGTGGAGATCGACGTAGATCAGAGCGCGAGTCTGAGTGGGAATGACCTGATGTTATACTTGATCACATTTATGGGTTCGATGCCCATCGACATCGACAGGAGTATGAATGGATAGAAAAGTTGGGCAACCAACACCCCCAAAGAGAGTAGACCAAAATCAGTGTCGAGACGAATAAAGAAAGAATTTTCCTACATCCAGATCGACCTTTAGAGCTGGATCATCTCAAGCTAGGAGACTGATGCCTCCAACTCAGGAAGTTCTTATCCCTACAACACAACTTGAACATCACATACGTAAACAAGCAAAGGTATTTGATTTCTTGATCAAAGAAATCCCTAAATTTGTCATTAGAGAGTTTGATACATTAGAAGGTACAAAAGGCCCTAAATCTAATGACAAAAGAGTAGATATAATTGTAGATCAATTTGTTGAAAACGAAGAGATAATTAGGGATATGCCTAGTACTTTTATTGATACAAGTATGGAAGATTTTAAATATGATAGTGAAGAAATTAAGCATTGTATTGATCAGAAGGAAATATTGACTTTTAACATTATTTCTGTTCGAGACAATGTTGGATTTTTAAATGATTCCCTCTTAATGAACATGGAAGAGTAACCCCTGACTATAATAAAATGGGATTTGGGATTGGATAAGAAAACAAGGATATCGATTTATGATCAAACCAAAGTTTTGATGGCTAGACATGAATCATCGTTGTTGTCAATGAGTGAGGAGATTCCACCTAAATTACACAAGGGAATTTGCCATTTAATACGCTTTTTGAGGCGATTGATGTGATAGTTGGCCAAACAGGATTTAGCAAAACCATGTCGACTGCCTTGAAAGCTGCATGTCTTGATAGTAATGTTTGCCTCGTGGGAATGGAATACAATGAAATAACGGCATATGTCAGATCTACAATAGAAGTTGCAACCTTCTAAACAAATTGATGACCTAAAACTCAAGACATGGTTATCACAAGAGTTCAAGACAAAGAAGAAGCATAAGAAGAAGACAACCTGTTGGAAGAATGATGTTTCTTTCATAAGGAATCAATTGGCTGATACAATTAGTCGAAGGGTATATTCTGTGCGCCCATATTTTAATGTATTTGGATGTTTGTCTTGGAATTGGCAAGTGGTTGGAGAATATCTTCGTTCTTTAGAGTGTTCAATCTCATGCTTTACAAAAAATATTTGCTTGGAGATGTTGGGCTTCACCATTTACTAAGGGAAGTCGATAATGCCGTGGCAAAAACTCAAGACGAGTTTTTTTCCCGGGGAAAATCGTATCTCATTATTATTAATTTTTAATTATTATCTTTTTATTTTTATGATTGTTGGGTTAAATTGGAGGAATTGGTAGTGTGTGAGAGGTTAAATTATGATTTTTATTTATAATTATGGGCTGGATAGTCATTTTACAATATTTATCTTTCTTTACGATTAAGATAGATCTTCTTGATTTAGTTAGTTTCCTATTCCTATGAGAAAGTCACTTAGAGCTTAATTTAGTGGGAATAAAGATCTTTTCTAGAAAAGAAGATCTAGAGGAGTTAAAGATTTAAATAAATATTTTATGCGTGATGGATATAATAAGGGTCTATGGAAGGAAAGTAGATATTGCGAGGGAAAGGGCCTCCTATATTCATGGGATGAAAGTTATTGAGTTGCATGATCTTGGAGGGGCTCCTATATTCATGGGATGAAAGTTACTAGGTTTGCATGACCTTGGAGAGAGAGACGTGGGGGAGAGAGAGACGTGGGGAGAGAGAGAAAACTATGTTTAGTTTTCTTTTTTCTTTCATTAGGGTTTTATTTTCTTGTATAAAAGGAAATCTTATGTAGAGAGACTGGAATATTTTTTTAGAGAATTTGTTTAGATAGCTTCTTCTCCATTACTTGATTTATACCCATACTTTCCTTCCATTATTGTTAATTTTTTTCTTGTTTAAGATCGAAAGAAGACCGGATTTAATTTTTCGAATTCTTTTTGCATCAGAACCTAAATAGTCAGCAAATCCCACCACGATTGCTGTTTTCACTTGACCTCTTTTTGAAATTGGCCGGTTCCTTGAAATCTAGTGACTTCCCATCATCGTTCTTCTATCTTCCATCACTTCCTTCACTTGCTTTCTTTCTCTCTTCTGTCTCTCTCTTCCCTGTGCAATTTTTTTGTTTTTAGAAGGCCTAGATATGCACTTTTATATATATATATATATATATATATATATATATATATATATATATATATATATATATATATATATATATATATATATATATATATATATATATATATATATATATATATATATATATATATATATATATATATATATATATATATATATATACTCGTCGTAAAGGGAGTCTCTGTCTCCTTAGAAGGCCCATATCTGCACTTACACATGCGTAGTAAAGCGCGTGGGGCTTGAAAGAATTGCGGTTTGGTATTTGCATATGTATCACGTGTTAATATGTTCCAAGTGAAATGATGCGATAGCGATTATAAGTGGCCCTTCTTTAAGGGTTTGTTTTGTTGGGATAAGTGAGTGGGGGGAGTCCCGTGATTCTTTATGGTTTAGTGGAGCATTTGTATATTCCTTTTTATAGATTTGTCGATCCACCCCAATCGGAGTACTTGACCGCACTGTTTTTTCAACGGGCATGAGCTCATTGGGTTGGTAATGGGCTAAGCAGCCTGGCATGACCCAATCCGCTTAGCCCCAAAAACGTTGGCCCAAAGGCTGAGCTATGGCTATTCTTAACCTGAACCTTTTTTTTTTTTATTTTTTTTATTTTATGATTTCTTCATTTGTTTTTGGCTTGGCTCTAACAGGATCGGGGCAGGCCCAAGCTAACCTTATGGAGACAAGGGCCAAGCTAGGGCCAAGGCTTGCACAACCCAGCCCAAACCCACCTGAGGCCCGGCTCGTTGCCACCCTTACGAGCAAATTACTTTCAACCATTTTCTTTTATGCGACTTTTATAGACTACCTTTCCCTTGAAAGGAAACCAATGAATGTGACGCGCTCTAAAATATTCCGCGACCTAGATGTAGATCTAGATGCATTGAATGAATGCATCTTTCACTATTGCCCTTTATAATAATACTCATCGTTTAAAATGCTTCTTCCATTATTGAGGGCTTTAGTGGACGCTATTTTGGAGTTCGCATTAATGTTTACCACTCATGGACCTCAACCCTTAAGAGTCAAAAATAAAATCAACCGTTCAATGGCTATTTTCGTAAGGGCATTTATACTACCATTCCTCGGGAGCATGGTTTACATTTACTCCTTCACTCCCTCATAAGACCTATTTGGGTCTTGGGAGGATGTTTTCAATTTGAAAATGTGGGAACCACCTAAGAATCACTAGATGACTATTCTCTAAAGAAAAACAATTTATTAAGAAATTCATCTTATTGAGGTTAATCTATGAGTCCCACAATTTAAGGTCCTAAAATTAAACCTAAGCAGGGTTTTACTTGAGGGAGTAAATGGGAAGTACAATCCCAGGGGAGCATAATATCATTTGTATTTTGTAATTCTATACAATGAGGTGTCATGCAAGGACTAGGAGGTGAATGTTGGTTGAGCTAGTGTGAAGAATTATTGATGTGAAACAAATAATAAATGTATGATTCTAAGTAGCAAGGGTGAGTATGTAAACAGACTTACTTGGATTCTTACTATGAAAATATAAGATGACAGAATAAATATATTTAATGTTTATTTTTCAAACTGACGTAGCCACAGACAAAGAATATTATATTTATATTTATATTACACTGTTTATGACTTTTCTATGCAAACCGCACCCTTTATATATTGTATTGTAAAACTTTTGGATAGGACACCGAGGCAATGAGCTCATTTTGAGATGTAGAATATCTCAAGTTTGATCCAAGATGCATTACATGGGAAATGCTCATATTTGATCCAAAGACAAATATGCTCTTTAAATATGTGGGCAAATTACTCATGGGACCTTTAGTTATCTCGATATACATACGGGTGCGGTTTCTATAAGGTTGTAACCTTAAACGATCCAATTAAGGCGCACTTCCAAATTTTATCATAACGTGTAATTTTGTTATAAAATGTTTTTAGAATTTTCTTAAAAACTATTTTCATATCTAATTAGAAAATTTTAAACTCCAAAAATGGTTAAAATCAAGTTTTTCTATAAACATATGAAAATCTTGAAAATGGACGGTCTAGATAATGTGTTGCAAAATGCATTATTTTTAGGACTCAAAAACTTTTTTTTTTTTAATATTCATACATCTTGATGTCGAAATGATCAATTAGAGGGTTTTTTAAAATTAAAACATCCTTTCCAATAGATTTTTGAGGTGTATCTGTGATTCTACATTTTAAGGTTTCAACCTTATATAAATTTTTCCTTATACGTAATGGGAAAAATTTATATAAGGTTGCAACCTTAAAATGTAGAATCACAGATGCACCTACAAAATTCATCGAAAATGTTGTTTTAATGTTGAAAAATCCCTCTAATCAATCATCTCAACTTCGTGATCTATGAATATGAAAAAAAAAATTTTTGAATATCAGAAATAGTGCATCTTGCAATACATTATCTAGACCGTCCATTTTTTAAATTATCATATATTCATAGATCTACTTGATTTTAACCATTTTTGGAATTTAAAATTTTCTAATTAGGTATGACAATAGATTTTAAGATAATACTAAGAATTTTTTACAACAAAATTACATGTTATGACAAAATTTTAAAGTGCGCTTTAATTGGACCGCACCCATACATAATTTATATGAATCTATAACAACCACAAATATTAAAACATGAAGGATCAGGATCACAAGAGATAATAAAACAAATTTTCCATCTATAGATATCAATATCTATCCTAATGAGACTAGTTATAGTGATAAAAGATCGGAATCACATAAAACCTATTTGACAAATATCCAAAAGAAGTACTTGATTAAGACCCACACTCATAGTTATTTAATTTTAATCAAATGACTGGGAGTGAATTGATAATACTATCCCATAGTAGTGCCCAATGTGTTTATTAAACCACAATTAATACGTGATGCGTTGTTAGCTCACCCCCCAACCATCTAATCAATAAGCAAATTAGAGCTTTGTAAGTCTCCAAACACATATCTCATACTATTTGGAGACCCATGCAATGGTTTCCCTTAGATAATGTAACATGTTCCACTTAAATTGTTATATGTGTTTGTGCAAATATATAATCGACATCTATCTTAAGAGAAAAGTATATTATGATATATGTATCCCTAATATGTATGATATCAACATATAACCTATGTCATCTCCACCGTCCATACTCTGCAACAGCTGGTGCCATTCAAGTCCACCATTTTCATCTCAACGGGAAGAATTGGAAATATCGAATGACACTGTTGAAGAATATGGATGGTGCAGACTAATGTATCATGTTATGATAGATGTAAATCTTAGTATGCATTCCCTCTTACTGAAAGTTGGACAATGTGATCTGGCACGGTGTATATAGTTTTTATTTATTATTTTTTTCACCGACTAAAATGCTTATAATGATCTAAGTACAATTAAATCAACTCAAGTAAATCAAATTAAGAAGTAAAAGAGGTCTCCACTCGTTGTAACTAATTAAAAATTTTTATTTTTCAATAAACAAGAATAACATAATGCTTATGAGAATAAGAAATTACAAGAGCACATAAGACTGCAAAGCACAAAGCAAGATATCATAAGAATACTTCAATAGGACTTAATACACCCACTCCGAGTTTCATCTTCCAATGGCACATTGGATCAATAGTCTAAATTAGATTTACAAAATATGAGAAAGCCAAGGCTACAACAGTTAACAATAT
Organism: Amborella trichopoda; assembly: GCF_054954075.1. NCBI lineage: Eukaryota > Viridiplantae > Streptophyta > Magnoliopsida > Amborellales > Amborellaceae > Amborella > Amborella trichopoda. Next base: position 51,347,318 of record NC_142337.1, read on the forward strand.
GAGAGTAATGGAACAAACTATGCCTCAACGCTTTTAGGGGATGGGGCGTGCCCCTCACTTAGGTCTTAGTGGGGCTTGCCCCCTTTCTGTCTAACATCTTATGGGAGAGAGATTAGAGGGACATATCTTAGGGAGATGAGAGAGAGAGGTGAAAGGGTGGTGTGCCACCTCTAGGGGGAGAGAGAGGTAAAGAGGGTGAGAGAGTGGTGTGTCACTCCATCTTCTACTGTGGACTATAATCTACACCTAATTTTTTAAACTGACCAAACAGTTTTCATGACCCACACCATTGTAAGTGTCTATAATTGGGCCACTAGAGCCACCCAATATGTGAGGGGACATAAATTTGAATCTATAGATTATAGCTCTATGATGCAAAAGGATAATTTCTCACACATGTATATGTATCACCCTCAATGAGCTTCACTTTTTCAATATAGCTATCATATGTATATGCCGTGTGATGGTTCAATGATAAGACTTTCGGGGAAATATATGGCTCTCTCTAAAATACTTCGGCCCATCTTGTACCTGTAAATTAATCCCCCTCTTGGAGGACTCTACCCTCTCTTCTTAAATGTAATTCTGCCCCTCTCTCTCTCTCTCTCTCCCCCAAAGGTAATTCAGCCCCCACTCCTCCTTTCTCTCAGTTTGGGGTTTCTCTAACAGGGGCCCATGATTCAAAATGTCTAATTGCAGCCCAAGTTGAATGGAATTTATTTGGGGTCTAGCTCTCAATCCAAAGAAATTGGTGAAACTTATCTTTAAATTGATCTCTGATTTCACTAAACCACATGTTCTGGAATCAAATTCAGCTGAAAATTAACAAGGACACAAAAAATGGCCAAGCAAGCCGACCATATTTTACCCTTTCAAACAAAAAGATGAATCAAGAAACAAGAAAAAAATCTATGGAAAGTCATCAAATGCTTCTATTTCCTTTGGGATGATATGTACAAGAACGGGTAACAAAATTACAGCCCCATGACTTTTCTCTCTGTAATACTGAGATTCCCAGTGAATAAACATCTTAAGCCTAGGCAATGTTTAATTCTTGAACTAAAAAATTACTGAAATGTCAGCAATCTTGTGATGTAAAAGAGCTTATGTTCTTATTTGCAAAGAAAGAGGCCAAATAGTTTGCAAACCCAACCACGATCGCAGCTTTCACTTGACCTCTCTTCGGAATTGGCCGGTTCCTGTGACTTCCCCTCACCCTTCTTCTATCTTCCATCACTTCCTTTCTTTCTCTCTCTCTCTCTCTCTCTCTGCGATTTCTGTGTCCTTGGAAGGCTAAGATATGCACTTATATATCTATGTATGTAGTGAAGGGAGTGGGATTTGAGAGAAGTGCGGTTTGCTATTTTGCATATTTATCACATGTGTTATTAAGTTCCAATTGAAGCACAATTATTGGTGGTCGTTCTTTTAAGTTTTAGTGGAGCATTTATAGATTCCTCTTTATCCTTCTTATATTGGCCTATCAAACCTTTATTGGCCCCCCTCCCTCGTGAGGGATTGATCTTAATTATTACTACTACCTTTTATTTCTCTTCGACTGTTTTGCCTATGCTTCATCCCTCTCTCTAAGGGATTGAGCTTAGAAGAGTGCTTAAAATTGGCCTAGCCCTAAAATAGTTGGGCATGGGCCACATATTGTGCCTCAAGGGCTAGGCTAGGTTAGGCCAGCGCCATCTAGATCGTCTCTTTTTTTTATATTTTATCCTTTGCTATTTCTTCATTTGATTTTGGCTCGGCCCCTAACAGGAAAACACCTGCCTAAGCCAACCTTATGGGGACAAGGGCCGAGCTAGGGCTAAGGTAGGCATAGCCAAGCCCGAGCCTACCCATGACCCGACTCATTGCCACCCTTACGAAGAAATTATCTTTACTGGTTTCATTTTTTCTTGATGTGACTTTTATTGACTACCTTTCATGAAAGGAAACCAATGAATATGGCGCTCTTTACGTCTTTTTCAAATTGTGTCATCAGATACTCCACTCACAACCTAGATCTAGATGCATTGAATGAATTAGGGTTGAATGAATTAGGGTTGGGACATAATTATCATGGAGAGCTTGCCCTAATGAATTCGAATAAGACTAATTAATAAATAAAATAAATTACATAAATTTAAAAAATTAATACAAATTAAGAAAAGGAATTTTTATCTAATTTATAATTAATTATGTAATATGTAAAAAAAAAAAAAAATCCTAATATGAAAGATCTAATATTCTGACAAATTAGCTATTTATTTTTATTCCATTATTGCCATTTATAATACCGAACATGATTCATATAACAACCTCCGGAATGCAAAATTAGCATTATATCGACGGTCTCCATATTCCAAATTGATAGTATTTCTTTATTGTAAACCGTCCATCTGATCATTCAAGGCTTTGGTGGACGGTACTTTTGAGGTCGCGTTATGTTGACCACTTGTGGACCTCAACTTAAGAGTCAAAATTAAATGAACTATTCAATGACCATTTTTGTAGGGGTGCGGTTTGTATAGAGTCTAGGCTCTAAACAATCAAATTAGAGCCTATCCTTCAAATAGTGTCACGAAATGCGGGTTCAATACTGAAAACCTTTGTGATAGCCTTAAAATATATTTAAATGTTTATTTATAAAGTTTAAAGCTTTAAAAAATGGTGTAGATCGACAAATCTTTGAAAACTTGAAAATCTTAAAAATTGACGGTCAAAAAATGCATTGCAAAATATACTATTTTCAAAACTTGAAATCCAATTTTTTCTTATATCCATGCATCTTGATGTCGAGATGATAAATTTGAGGATATTTTGCATCAAAACAACATCTTCTAGTGAAATTTTTGTGATAGGCTCTAATTTGATTGTTTAGAGCCTCAGCGCTATATAAACTTTTCCCATTTTTGTAAGGGCATGTATACTATACTCCCTCACGAGCATAGTTTACATTTACAAGAAGACCTACTTGGGAGAATTTTTTCAATTTGAAATTGTGGGAGCTACCTAAGAATCACTAGATGGCTAATCACAAGAAAAAAAAGTTTAAAATTTGAGTTTCCTAAGATCTTACCCTCTAAAAATTGAACGGTCTCTATTCAATCTTGACACCATTTTTTTTTCTCCAAATGTGCAGTAGGTGAAATTAGGAAATTCTTCTTATTGAGGTTAATCTATGAGTTGAAGAGGTCCCCACAATTTGAGGTCCTAAAATTAAACACAAGCAGGGTTTTACCCGAGGGAGTAAATAGATAGTACATTCTTGAGAGAGTATAATATCTTTTGGATTTTTGTAATGGATTTTTGTAATTCCATAAAATGAGGGTGTCATGCCACTGGAATATTCTTGGCTCACAAGGAATAGGAGCTGAATGTTTGTTGAGGTAGTGAGAAGAATTATTGATGGATTACAAATGTGAAACGAAGAATAATTGTATGGTCCTAAGCACCAAAGGTGAGTATTTTAGTAGATCGACTTAGATTCATATTATGGAAATATGCTAAGTCTTGGGTGATTTAAAAAGGGGAGTGAGTGTGTATAATAGGCATATATAACTCGTAAAAAAATAAGATGATAGAATAACTGGATTTAATGTTTACTTTTCAGACTGACCTACCCACAGACAGAGAATATTATGTTTATATTTATATTATACCGTTTATGTTTTGGAAAAAGTTTATATAAGGATGCATCCTTACAATGTAAAACTACGGATGCACCTCAAAAATCCATTGGAAAAGGTAGTTTTAATGTTGAAAAACCTTTTGATTGATCATCTTGACATCGAGATGTATGATCAAGAAAAATAAAAAAACATTTTAAGTCTCAGAAATAATGCATTTTACAACATATTATCTACACTGTCTATTTTCAAGATTTTCATATGTTTATAGATCTACTTGATTTTAACCATTTTTAAATTTAAAATTTTATAATTAGATATAAAAATAAATTTTGAAATAATCCTAAAAACATTTTACATCAAAATTATATACCATAATAAAATTTGAAAGTGCACCTTACCTCTACAGCTACGGATGAATCCGCATACCAACTGCACTCTTATGTTTCATATGTTGTATTGTCCCACTTTTGCACTCTTATGTTTCATATCTTGTATTGTCCCACTTTTGGATAGAGTACGATGCAACGAGCTCATTTTGAGATGTCGACTTTCTCAAGTTTGACCCAAGATGCATTGGAAGGAAAATGCTCATATTTGATCCAAAGACAAATATGCTCCTTAAATATGCGGGCAAATTACTTAGAGGACCTTTACATATTTCTATATACACAATTTATGAGGAAAATTATAGATACCTTCAAAATAAAGTTTGCAGAAACCTTTTACTAATTTTTTTTGTATTTACTCTCCAATCAACAAGTCAAAAAATTTAAGACTAAAATGCTCTTTTTCTCACGTGTTCCTCTCTCCCTCTATGCCCAAACTCTCTCTCTCTCTCTACCGAAATCTTTCTCTCTACTTAAACTTACTTTCTCTCTCTACCGACTCTCTCTTTAAGAACTATCCTCTATCTCTCTAAATCTATTCTCTCTCCTATGGCATAAAAATCCTCATGTCTGGAGGAGCCGTCTTAGTTTTTTCAACCTCCTTCTCCCTCTCCTCCCAAAAAGAAAGACTAATGCGATCTTGTCGGGGAATATATTTTTTTTTTTTCTTTTCACCTATTTTCTTTTCTTTTGGCAAAGATTACTTACAAGTTGTCTTATTACAATAATTCTTGCTTCAAAGAAAATAAAACTAACAAATCCAAGATCTTATAAACCTTGATGTCATTAAATCAATTTTCTTAGATAAAAAAAATATCCACAATTCATATGCTTGAGAATATAAAACCAATATAATTAAGTATAGCAAGAAACAAAGAAAAGAGAGTGCTGGAGATTACCTCAACCGGGCTTATTACACATCACACCTAGTCACCAACATCCGATGGTGTGGGATCAACGGTTTAGCTTCAATCTCGAATCGGGAAAGCAATTTCAGCCAAACTGAGTATTCATCCTTAAATCTCTACAAATTCAAACCTTCAAAATTTTCTTGGCTTACCCCTAATTTCCTAAACCTTAATATTTTTAAAACATGAGAGAGAAAGTGGGAGACCTAGGGTTGAGGCATGCCCCTCTAGAGGCTTAGGAGAAAGAGGGTTAAATAGAGAAAGTTGGAGAGAGAGACCCAGAGGAGAGAGAGTGGGGCATGCCCCTATGGGAGAGAGAGTTGTAGGAGAGAGAAAAGTGTAGAGAATAGGGAGAGGGTGCACCCTTAATTATAGAGAAAACTTAGGTTTAGGGTTTTTCATAGTTTGCCTTTTTTTTTAGATTGAATATGGACTGTTGATCAAAATGACTTGTGGGGTAAGAGATCTGAGCCATCCATTTCATAGATGGGCCATAAACATTATGGAAGGTGCTTGGACCATTACCCCTCATTCTTTAAACCATTTTTCCATCAATATATTTAAATAAATTAAATCTTATTTAAATATTATTTATTTCATAAGATAGCATATTATCTCTCATACTATTCAAAGATATGTCAAGTCAATATATGCTTTCAATATTTAGTATAAGATGTGGTCAATCTTTCCCATATCTAATATTAGATCGCATGCCACAACATACCTTTCCTAAATTTGAATAACTTGACAACAAAGGAAACAACCAAGAGGTAGGGCGTGCCACCCATGTGTGACACATGTGGGCCCCACCCACATGGTACATGGTAGGCCCATGTGCACTAAAGGCCCTTATGATATTTAATAAATTAATTTCTAAAATATTATTTAAATTTTATACTTTTGTAAAATCAATAACTTTATTTTTATAAGTCTAAAAATTATAAATAAAATATCAAAAGACTCATAAAAATTCAAATAATAATTCTAAAATAATTATTATCATAAAATACACATAATTAAATTAATATGATGGGAAATGAATCCATATGATTTAAGAATTGAATTAACAATCATGGGGCACTTCACCTTCAATTGTGGACTACAGACAATACTTGTTTAATCAAACCAACCCAGTATTTTCCATGACCCATAGTCCAAGTAGGGGTTCATTAGCGGGTCACTAAAGTTTAACCGATAAGCTAAGGGGTCACAATCTCAGTCTGTGAATTTCATGTCCTCTCCTAAAGACGAGACAAGGTCACCAAGACTTTATGTGACCACAGCTCTATGATGCAAAAGGATTCTCTCGCACATGCATACGCTTCACCCTAAAAGGTGAATATCTGGCTTTTTCGTACGATTTTATCGATATGCATGCCGTATGTTGGATCATGGATGAGGTTTTGGCCCCCGTCTCTGTGGGCCCACCATCACACACAAGGGTCACACAGTCCCTCGGCTCATTCATCTAGGTATAAACTTCCGACCTTATCAAGGGATAACCCAGAATCCTTCTCAGTTTGTTCTTTATGCCAAGATACCTTGGGTTTTCCAATCGACTGTCCTAGATCGTCAAGCACAATTCGGTATCAGCAAACATTGTTTGCTTAGTAAGATCCACGAGGGACCACACTCCCACTGAGTTCATATTCCATTATATTATTTCATTTTACATACACTCAGAAGGCCTTTAAAGGCCACATAAACCCAACATATCCCACTTGGCATTTGAAGGCCTTACATTCCCTCTTTATCATTTTCTCTCATTCCCATCTCTCTCACACAATTACAATCTCTCTCAAGCATTTTTACTTATTCTTTTAATACATTAATCATGCCTTTCGCCATTAATCTTTTCACAAAAGGATTTATAGAGACAACATATTTTTCTCTTTGCTGCTTGGATCGCATCCCAAAAGTGATCGTAGATCATCTTTTACATCACATCGCGAATCACGAACCTGTTGTTGTGGAAGACCATCACGTACCCTCATCACATGAGGTCGTATATTCATGGGCTCAAAAGAGTTCTTCAAATAAGCTGCTCCCTTTTGTAGCCATACAACCATCACCACACATTGGGTTCAATGAGTGAACAACATTATAGTCTGTTGTTCCATCTGACATGTCAAATAGTAGCAGGTGCTCCTACTAGAATATTTAGTTTATCTTGATCTCAATCTCACCTTATTCCTTAGGTGATAAAAACATGGTTTTATATGCTTTGAGTTTTTATAGAATCGTGGCTCATTTGACATGCATATCGCCACCATGTTGTCGCAGAAAATTCTTACTACCTCACAACAAAAAAGGTAAAAGTCAAGTCGATTAAGAAATTTCTTAATACATATGGTCTCATTGATCACCAAACAGCACGTCACGTACTCTGCCTCCATGGTGGACAATTTCGTCACATTCTGTTTCTTTGATTTCCAAGAAACTGCAACCCCTCTAAGCATGAACACATATTCAGATGTAGACTTCACATCATCTGAATCCGTGAGATAGCTTGCACCTGTATATTTGAATATCCAAGCAGTGAAAAAAAAGTGGGACTGTAGCAGCTCTCACTCAATTATTGCACATACAACACATACATTATCAACATTCTTATGCATATATCATGAGGTAGCTTATCAAGTCTCATGCAATATGTAATTTAATACCCGTTGGTTTCACAATATGCAAAAACCTTCATGAATCACAAAAGTTCAACCACACTAGACATCTTGGTAGTAAATTCGTACAAACTAAGTTATCTAATCAATACAACATGTGTCAAGGAAGTCTAACATGATGACATTCCTACAACATTCTCTATGGTTCAAAGTCTTAGGTAATCAATAATTCTAAATAACTAGAAGCATAGGTCAAGACATGTAGGTATTTGAAAAAAAACAGTGCATGATAGTTTTTCTCCCACTTTTATAAATACCTTTAAGATATAATGTTTTTCTTTTTAATAACAAAAATTGACTTGGTATATATATATATATATATATATATGCATTCACAAGCAATTGTTATATAATAGTATGATAGTTTAAAATGATTTTCATAAAAACTTAATGGACCTTGCAAGACTATGTGGTTTTCTTAAAATCGTATTCATAGACTTAAGCTTTTATCAAATCGTCCAATTTAATTGTAAAATACATGCTTAGCCTTCATAAATCATTTTACCTCATTGACCTTTAATTTCCTACCAAGTCAAGTTCGTGGCCACAAAAACAAATCATTTATACTCTTATAATTTTATCCAAAATAAAGCATGACTAAATAATGTCTATTAAAGCCTTGACAAAATACTTCCTTTTTGACAATTATGGAGAATTTATCTAGAGGACTTTATTGAGAGGATGGTCATTGATACTGATTTCTATCAAAACACTCATTTTGTACTTACATATTTGAATGAGCCACACCCATCTCTCGTGTTTCATCCTTAAGGCTCAAAGCCCTTGATCAAATCATATCTCCATGTGTATCACTACATTAAGTAGTTCATACTCAAGCACAAGAAGGTAAAAAAACACAAGGTATTTAAAACCGGCTTTTTCAAATTTGTTAGCACTTATCACTTAATGTCCATACACTTCATACATATTCATAAAACAATTGGCCAAAATATAACCAAAGTATTTTAAACAAAGTAATTGAATCCTCTTTCTCTATATGATCTTACCATGTAATGTGGGATAGATTTCATACCTCAAAACTATGTAATGTGATATCTGGGCTTTTGATTCATCACTTTTGCTTGTTTGACAAGTTTTTGTGATCTTGGAAGTACACGCAACTGATGGAGAATATATTAGTCAACGGTTTCACATGTCACAAAGTATCCATCTCTTCGACATTTGGATTCTCCTGTCCTACACCTTGAAGAAAATCTCTTTTTCATCTTATTATTTCAAATATCACAATTTCGATTCTCCCACTGATCTTTTTATGCTACTACCAAGTCTCTCTATATATCCATTCATTTCGAAGAAACCAATATGCTTTTATAGGTATTGTGTTTCTTCTTCTTTTTGCTATTCCCAGATCGAGTACTCTTCATATTGAGTGTCACATATTGCCAACTCTATATTACCTATCCATGAAGTTTTATTATAATAAACCATACGCAGAGCACATTATAAAACATTTTTAAATGAGCCCTAAAAAATGTCTCCATAATTAGGAATCTAAAGATGTGCCTTAACTTGCCACATCTTTTTAATTTACTGCATAATAGAAGTTGAGCATCCCATGATAAAAATATGATATCTCTTAACTCATAAAGAGTTAATCTTCGAATCTTTTTGAGTATTTAAATACAATCAAAAAATATAAAATAGTGTTCAGTTCCATCCCTAAATCATACTATTTAGTGAGTATTTATTTTAGTGACATTTATGTGACAATGCAATTTTTTCAATTGAAAATCAAGCTGAGCACCTCTCAATAAAAAATTTGTTTATCTCAATCGTCCAAGAATTTCTTCTTGAAATCTTTTATGTTGAAAACTAGACTTAAAACCAAAGCATAACATTATAGTGTGAATCCCAAATAATATTTTTTTTCAGAGAAATAAATAAGTGACATTTATGTCACAAAATAAATTATACTGCAGAGTTCCAGGATGAACACTATCTTGTAAATTGTCTTTTCTCTCTACCATCATGGAGTTTTCCTTTCAAACCAATTTTATTTGAAAGTAGACACATAATAGTAACACATATATTTCCATAAGCCTTATATCAATCTATTAAATAGGCTTGATAAATATATCTATTCATGTCTTCAATGAAAGACCTACCAAATTACAGAAAATTTAGGGTGACCTCTCTTCAATCCAAAATTTTTATTCCTCTCTTCTTATAAATATTTCTCTCTCAAATAAATTTTATTAGAAACTAGACTCAGAATGGAAGTCTAAAAACTTAGCATGAGCCATAAAACATTATCTTAAAAATAGAAATAAAATATTGACTTCCAAGTCATGAAAATATTTTCATTGTAGAAAACAGCACTTGCGCACCCTTCAATAAATCGAACATATCTTTTAAACCACAAGGAATTTCTTGATGAATTTTTTTTAGTTTAAAAGTAGACTCAATTTTATGAATTATAGTAAAATTTTAGTAAGAAATAAAATCATATCATTGGTGAGAAAAATCATGAAACTCATTAGACAATTCCTAGATTTTGCAGGGTTTGAACTGACACCCTTCATTGATGGGTCCATAACTTTCAATTCCCTTAGGATCTACCACTGAGTTTTTTTAGGTAGATCCTACTCTCAAAGACACAATATTGCTGAGGTATGCAATAATAAAATACGTTATTATCTTATTCATATCAATACTTCAAAATAGCCCAAAATGCCCATTATGTAGAGTGCCTTTTCGGTGTTTAAATATTTCAATATTTCTTAACAGTGGGTGCATTACTTGACCACAAAGGTCATTAGCTTTCATATATCTAATTCTCAAGCTTGATCTAGACTCAGTAAAGAGAAAATGATAACTAATGATATCAAGTATCGGTTGCTCTGATACCAATGAAAGAAAGACTAATGCGATCTTGTTGGGAATTTTTGTTTTTTTTTTTTCCTTCTTTTCACCCCTTTTCATTTCTTTTGGCAAAAATCACTTACAAGTAGTCTTATTACAATAATTCTTGCTTCAAAGAAAATAAAACTAACAAATCCAAGATCTTATAAACCTTGATGCCATTAACTTAATTTTCTTTAAACACAGAAAAATCTACTATTCATATGCTTGGGAATATAAATCCAATATAGTTAAATCTAGTAAAAAACAAAGAAAAGAGAGTTCCAGAAATTACCTTAATCGGGCTTATTACACCCCACACCTAGGCGCCAACATCTAATGGTACGGGTTCAACGGTTTAGCTTCAATCTCGAATCGAAAAAGCAAATTTCTGCCAAACTGAGTATTCATCCTTAAATCTCTACAGACTCTAACCCCCAAAATTTTCTTGGCTTACCCCTAATTTCTCAATCCTTAGTATTTTTAAAGCAAGAAAGAGAAAGTAGGAGACCTAGGGTTAAGGCGTACCCCTCTAGAGGCTTAGGAGAGAGAGGGTTAAAGAGTTAAAGTTGGTGAGAGAAAGACCCAGAGTAAAGAGAGTGGGGTGTGCCCCTATGGGAGAGAGAGGAGAGAGAGTTGTGGGAGAGAAAAAAGTGTAAAGAATAGAGAGAGGGTGCACCCCTATTTATAGAGAAAATTAGGTTTAGGGTTTCTCATAGTTTACCTCTTTCTTGAGATTGAATATGAACCGTTGATCAAGGTGATTTGTGGGGTGAGAGATCTGAGTCATCCATTCCATAAATGGGTCATCAACATTATGGAACGTGCTTTGACCATTATCCTCCTTTCCTTAAACCATTTTCCCATCAATATATTTAAATAAATTGAATCTTATTTAAATATTATTCATTTCATAAAATAACATATTATTTCCTATACTATTCAAAGATATGTCAAGTCAAGATATGCTTTCAATATTTAGGATAAGATGTGGTCAATCTTTCTATATCTAATATTAGATCACATGCCACAACATACCTTTCGTAAATTTGAATAACTTGAAAACAAAGCAAACAACCAAGAGGTGGGGCGTGCCACCCATGTATGGCACATGTAGGCCCCACCCACATGGTACATGGTGGGCCCATGTGCACTATGAACCCCCATGATATTTAACAAATTAATTTCTAAAATATTATTTGAATTTTTTACTTTTGTAAAATCAATAAATTTATTTTTATAAGTCCAAAAATTATAAATAAATATCAAAAGACTCATAAAAATTCAAATAATAATTCTAAAATAATTACTATCATAAAAAAAAAAATTAATTAAATTAATATGATGTGAAATATATCCATATGGTTTAGCAATTGAATTAACAATCATGGGGCACTCCACCTTCAACTGTGGATTACAGACCACACTTGTTTTATCAGACTGAACCAGTGTTTCCCGTGAACCACAGTCTAAGCAGTGGCTCATTAGTAGGTCACCAAAGTCTAGCTAATGAGCCAAGGGGTCTCAATCCCAGTCTGTAGATTTCATGTCCTCTCATAAAGACGAGTCAATGTCACTAAGACCTTATGCGACCACAACTCTATGGCACATAGGGTTTTCTCTCACACATCCATACGCTTCACCCTAAAATGTGAATATCTGGTTTTATCGAACGATCTATCGATATGCATGTCGTGTGATGGATCATAGATGAGATTTTGGCCCCCGTCTCTGTAGGCCCACCATCACACATAAGGGTCACACAGTCCCTCGGCTCATTCATCTAAACATAAGCTTCCGACCTCATTAAGGGATAACCCATAACCCTTCTCAGTTCGTTCTCTATGCCCAGATACTTTGGGTTTTGCAATCGACTGGTCTAGATTATGAAGCACAGTCCGGTATCAGCAAACATTGTTTGCTTAGTATGGCCCATGAGGGACCACACTCCCATTGAGTTCATATTCCACTATATTATTTTGTTTTGCAAGCACTCATAAAGCCGTTAAAAGCTACATAAGCCCATCAGCCCCATGATGATATCTTTTACTCCAAGTCTTTTACTCCATTCTCACCAAAGGGTAGGGGCTCAAATCCCCATTGAATCACCACTTTACTTACCAAAAAGAACCCTTTTTTTGCTTCCTTTTATACCTCTCCCTATCTCGTTGAATACTAGCAAAACTCTCTCCAACAAATTGCTCCTTAGATTCTCTCCCTTTACCTCCCTGCAAATTTCCATCTTTTCCCTCTCTCTCTCTCTCTCAATTCCCATCTTTTTCCCTTCTCTCTTACCAAAATTTTCATCCGTTGCTTTCTCAACACAAAATGCATCTCTCAAATTTTCATATAGAGGGCATCCCACCTCTCATATACCATTTGAACCTTCCATGTGTAACCCATTCAATCACCATTACTGCACTTCCTCCTTCAATGTCTTCTAGGGTTTTGTCCGTGAAGTCCTCTCTCTTAGAACCGGATGTTGGGTCTCTGATAAATTCGGTGGTACTTGAAAATGGGAGGGTTTCTAAGGATAGAGGCTTCAAAACTCCTTCATGTAAAGCTGACCTAGACTGATCTGGAGTGGGTTCATGTGATAAGTGAGGGTTGGGCAAGCCCTTTGAAGGGTTTTATGAGAGAGGATGAGTATTTACCATAGTTAGCAAGTTGTGACTTTCAATAAATCAACTTACCTTAAAATCGAAAAAAATTCATTTTTATTTTAAAAAATCAGATGAAAAAATCAGATAAAAAATACGGATCGACAAAAATACTTCACGTAAAGATATCGCCAATATATCGGACTAGGCTCAAAAAATCAGAGTAAAAAAATCAAATAAATACATATAAAAAAATAGACCATATCAAACCTACTTAAATACATATAAAAAACAATTCACCATATAAAGAGAAGCTAGATCAAGCCGAAATATTACAGCGTGTGATAGCAGTTCCCCCATCTCTCTTTAGAAATTTTCGGATTCACTAATTTTCTGATCAAACCTCTGTGAAAAATCAAACCATTTTTTAGAGAGAAAGAGAGACGATTAACACTACTAAGAAACCTCAACTTTATCTTACTGGGATTGATTATGGGAAAGATACCATAATTCCTTTTCCAAGATGAGAGGCAAAAGCTGACGTATTTTTTAGAGAGAGAGGAACTTCAAGAAGAAACCCAATTCACGTTTATGGAGGGTTTTGACGAAGAAAAACCAATTTCCTTTATTTTTCTTCTTTTGGTTGAGTTAGATTTCTCAAAATCCTCAATTAATCTCTTTACACTAGGGTTTAAATTCACCTATCTTTGGATTAAGCTTTGAATTTGAATTTTGCAAAGAAGGTTCTAAGGTTCCAACTAAGAAAGAGTGAGAAAGATTCAAGTCCATTAGAGCTCGAAATGGTGCTTTTCGGGCTTGATCTAGCTTCTCTGCAATTTCATCACCCACTCCCTTTCTTGGAACCTCAAGATTTGCCATTGATGCAAATTTGAAGCGCTGTAGTTGTAAACCAACGCAAGACTTAGAGCCACCATTAAAGCCACTTCAAAGCTCCATCAAACCAAAATCAAACCATTTTTGCATAAAGATTGATAGAGTTATTTGCAAAGGGGCGGGGGGGGGGGGGGCGGGGGGGGGGAGGGGTGGGGGGAATGCTCAGATTTGAGCATGGCTTCTTCACAGAGGTTTGATAGCAGTTCCCCCTTCTCTCTCTATAAATTTTCACAGACGTTTTTTTGGACCTGTTTTATTCGTTTTTCAAAAAATCGTATTTTTAACTGTATTATGAAAAATACACATTTTTTGGACGAACTTTGTAAAAAAAGGCGTTTAAATGCTTTTAAAAAATGCACCGATTTTTTGAAAAATTTGGCGATTAATTGCTGAATTGCTAACTATGGTATTTACAGAGCCTAGATTTTAATTCTATGAGGAAAAATCTCATCTTGAGAGAAAACCTATTTCTCAAATTCTCATATTTCGGTAGAGAAAGAAAAATTTGGGGCCTGTGGAGAGAAAGCGGGAAGCGACAGAAAGAGAGAGAAAGTGGGTTTAAGTAGAAAGAGAGACTTTGGTAGAGGGAGAGAGGAACATGTGACTACAAAATAAGGGGAAGAGAGAGGAAATGGGCATTTTAATCTTAAATTTTTTGACTTGTTGACCAGAAGATAAATACAATAAAAAATAGTAATGGGGTTTAGGGTGAGATAGTAAAAGTATTGGGAGGTAGGATGTCTTCAAACTTTATTTTGGGGGATATCTATAATTTTATCTAATTTATATGGATCTATAGACTCACACTCATAGTTATATGATTTTAATTGAATGGCTGAAAGTAAATTTATAATAAAGTCATGGAGTAATGCCAATTATTGTTTTTAGACCACAATTAATACGTGATATATCCCCAACCATCTAATAAAAAAGAGAATTGGACATTTGTAGGTCTCATTGTATTTAGAGACCCACACAATAGTTTCCTTTAGATAATATGAGAGGATCAATTTCAAATGTTATATGTGTGTGTGCATATATACAATCGACATGTACTTTAAGAGAAAAGTCTATTATGATACATGTATCTCCAATATGTATCATATCGACATGTAACTCATGTCATCTCCGCTGTCCATACTCTGCAACGGATGGTGCCATTGAAGTCCTCCATTGTCACTATGGATGGTGCAGATTATATGTATCGTGTTGTTGCTATGAGAATCATAGTATGCATTCCCTCTCACTAGGATTGATTTGTTAAAATTTATGTTATTGGTAGCTTGAAAAATTAAATGAAAATCATTACATTTCAGTTGTTCTTAAATGTAGCAGGTCCCAATTCGATCAAAAACTTCTAATCTTCCGTTTAGCCAATTTTTTAAAGTTCGAACACAAACGAGATGAATATGTTTTAGAGAGAATAGTGAAATGCATGTGTTGTTAGAAAGCAGAAATGGAGTATCATAGCATTTTCTCCAATTGCCATTTTGTCTAATAAAAGGGTGTGGTTTGTATAGAGCCTAAGCTCTAAACAATCAACTTAGATACTACCTTCAAATAGTATCGAGAAATGTGGTTTCAATACTGGAAATCTTTGTGATAGCTTTAAAATATAAAGTTTAAAGCTTCAAAAATAGTGTAGATTGACAAATATGTGAGAACTTGAAAATCTTGAAAATTGACGGTCAAAAAATTTATTTTAAAATACACTATTTTCAAAATTTGAAATCCATTTTTTTCTTATGTCCATGCATCTTGATGTCGATATAATCAATTTGAAGATATTTGACATTACAACAATCTCGTCTAGTGAAATTTTTGAAGTACGCTCTAATTTGATTGTTTAAAGCCTAGGCTCTATATGAACTTTTCTCTCGATAGTTCATTGCAGGGGCATAGCTTCTTTTCTCTCCCCTCCATAGCTTCTTTTCTCTCCCCTCCAGGGAGGCTGCTAAGCCCCTCCAATGAGCTTTCGTGTAAGCCAGCCCACCATTGTTAATAAAGCGGTCAATTATTTATTGATTTGTGTCCAGTGTGAATATGAGAAATGTTTCATATACTCAAGCAATTAGAAGCATGATGTATGTAATGTTATGCACTAGACCAGATCTATATTTTGTTGTTTGATTTATTAGTTTTAAAGTAAACCAAGAATGATCCATTTGCAAGCACTAAAAAGCATATTGAGGCATATCCAATGAGCAAAGAAGTGCAAGATGCATTATTAAAGGTTTCTTGGACCACATGGTTATTCTCATGCGTATTGGAGTGACGACTATGACATAGAAAAATCCACTTCGAGATACACTTTCACATTTAGTGGAGGTGCTATATCATAGTACAGTAAAAATAACATTGCGTTACTTCATCCATTATAGAAGCGGAATTGCCTTACAAGAGATTGTGTAGTTGAGGAACTTCCTTGTAAAAGTTGGAATGTGTACTTGATGAACCTATAAATATATTTTGTGATAATCAAGCTACCACTGCTATCATTAAGGTTTCAAAAATAGATTTTAAATCTAAAGGGATATGGAGATATAACTGGTAGATACATACCTTTAAATGAAAGGATTGTAGATCCATTAACTAAGGCTTTGAGCCGAGACATGTTTAGCAACAATGGCACTTAGATAAGTCCAATTGGGGATATAATCAAATAATAATGCATACAACCATATTGGTACGGTATATGAAAATCCCATGTTGATAGCATGTGGCAATACCTTAACATGATCCAAAAGGGCCGTCAGGCCAAGTGGGATATATTGGAAAATGTGGCCTATTAGATCTTTGCTCACATGAATTATTAATAATCTTATAAAAAGCCCTATTGGAGTGTATGTAAAATCTCATGTGG
Source organism: Amborella trichopoda (assembly GCF_054954075.1). Taxonomy (NCBI): domain Eukaryota; kingdom Viridiplantae; phylum Streptophyta; class Magnoliopsida; order Amborellales; family Amborellaceae; genus Amborella; species Amborella trichopoda. Next base: position 51,364,132 of record NC_142337.1, read on the forward strand.
TTAAAATGAGGTAATTCCATACACTTGCATCTAACTTTTTAGCTTTAATATGATGTAGAACAGAGGAAGAACCCAACGGTGTGCTTAGATTATGACATTCTCTGTGAAAATTATTGTTTATTTTAGATTTATACAAGATTGGTTTAATTTCTAAGTATATAAATTTTATTTAATTTCTGATTATGTATTATTCCAATTTTATCTGATGTCTCTAATACCTTTATTGAAACACGAGAATGATTGGATGACACCCAATTACTTAGGTCATTAGTAGATGTAATGGCAAGTTTAGCTGACAACATGAGATCAACAATTCGGTAACAACTTGCTACTTGCTAATTCCAATTAATTGCCTTTAAGATATCTAAAGCAATAGTTACATTTGGGTCTCAACTCTTATTGACGATTAATGTGGACTTACAAACTTATTTATTCTCTATAAAAGGATGTTAACTCTAAGGTGGCTAAGGGCCAGACCTGGACCAGTTCGCCTTTGCTGTGGCCCCCATCCTGAGGAATAAAAAAAAAGGTCCGACCCTCGAGCAACATTTTGTGTTCATGGTGTCAGTTTTTCAAGGTTGGGCTAACCGAGCTAGGCCAGGCCGCCCAACCCACTCTCAGCTCTAGTTACTTAATAATATGGCATAGAGAATAGAAAAAATAAAAAAGAAATAAGTAGGGTGAATGAGATTCACCCGAGAAACTCTCAATTTGCTTGTCACCAAGTGGTTCGGTCTATAGGGTTTAGAATGGAATATCGTCTCTCGTGTGATTTAAGGGAAAATCTGAGTAAGTTTTTCATTGATATCGATTTTTGTTTTATAATATTCTAGTATTATGTGATATATTGGGACCTGCACTAGAAATATTCATAGTAAACGTTTTCTTCGAGGTACGAAATGTACATTTTGCTCTCACCCATGGGAACAATGGAAAATCTTCTCAATTTTACATCCTCTTAGGGTTTTACACTTAGAATAACTGCTAATTACTCCCTCAATTGTTGATTGGGTCAAGATCCTAAAACTATATTAATTTTGGTGATAGTAAAAATCACCACATTGAGTACGTTGATTGAACCGTAATGATCTTTAATGTAAAGGAGGCAATGAAGTCATAATACTCCCTCTTTTGGTCACCCCTTTTGAGATCATAGGAAGGGACCTCCAAGAAGGAGATAGGTCTCTAACAGAGACAGACATAATCTCTTAGAGAGAGGTGGTATTCCGATAGAATTTTAGTTGGTTAAATTTCTACTGATAGAGAGAAAATGTTTATCGGTTGCTCTTGAGGTTCTCTTTTCGTTAGCAGTATAATGGTGGGGAAAATAAATTTGATCGATGTTATGGTTTGGTTGGGTGAGCGGGTTTAGAAAAAAAAATCAGTCATATTTTTGCCGATGTTAGAGGTATAGCTCGTTTGACTCAAAACTGTAATATTTATTCTCATAATGAATTTTTATTTGTAGAGGCTGTGGGTGTAGTTGTTAAGGCTGAACCTCATGAATCTTGTGATATTAGTGACGTGTCTTTTGTGTTTTTTTTATTTCCCATATTTCTTTTTATCATTATACTTACTTATTTTGCATTTAGCCTATTGTGTGCAAGATCTTAAATAGGATCTTGATATTTGAGATTATGAATTCCTCAATTGAGAGGTTCAAAGAACCTGAAAAGTACTGATCCTTAGTTTTGCCAGGAAAAGGAGGATGGATATTAAATTCTCTGGTGGTGGCTCCATCAGTTTGCCATCAACTTTCCACGTAAATCTGAGTTAATTTTACCATTAAAAAAAGTGCTAATTATAGCAGCACATTAAGACGAGATGCAAGTGGCACACCAGCTCTTGCCTTCTTTAGGTTTGGATTGGTTACTTTCAGTGATGGGGAGGGATTAATTCAATATAATAGAGAAATAGAGATAGGGAAATATAATAAAAAAGAGAGAGTTTGAGGTCACCAGGAAGAGAGAGAGAGAGAGAGAATAATTAACCCCAATAGAGATTGGAGAGAGAGACCACCCTCCAACAACCGACCAGCATCTTCTCATTCACAAAACAAATTTAATTACCAACTCTTCTTCCCTTTGAAAAAGCAAAATGTTTCACTGTAATCCACTAACTCTCCTTAGTTCCCCCCTTTACCCACACACACCAAATCTTCCTTTTTCACATTCATCTCAACCTTCATTTAATAATGACAATTCAACATATTTTGGTATCAAGCCTTTGAATACTAAATTTTTTAGATGGGCATATTCGGTCTACATTGTGAATTTTATGAGATTCCCCTGTGCTACTTTCCAGCTAAAAGAAGTTTCTTCTTTCTAAGGGTTATTTTATATTTGTTTTCTTTTCAAATCAAGCACAAATTCGTATTTTCTGTGGAAGGTAAGGTTTTGGCAACCCCCCTCAAGGGAGTCGTTCAGTTGTTTATTATGAAGCAACGATCCATTTGGATGTAGAGATGCCGAGGTTAGGGACAAATTTTCTTTAAATTGTAGGTAATAAATAACAGGGATTGTATATATTGAGACCATTTACCATTGGTACAAAGAAATCACAATTATTTACAACCATCCGATGTGAAAATGAGACCATTTATCATTGGTACGAGAAAGTCATAATTACTTACAACCATCCAATGTGAAATCTGATTGCTTGGGTGTGTCACAAAGTTCGAGAAAATTTATTTGAACTTTGAGTTTGGTCAATGAAATAAATGCAATCACTTAATTTCACATCTAGTGGTCAAAATTAATTGTGACCACCTTCTACCAAAGGTAAATGGTCTTATTGTAGACTTTTATAAATAATATTTGAGCTTAGCATATCACTTTTCAAATGTGTTTTGCCAAACAAAATGCCCCCAATTGTGAGTTTTTGTAAAATTTTATCCGCAAAAGAAAAAAGACTTTTATCACTATTGGCAAAAACAAGAATATTATTTTTAGGGTGAAGTTTATATAAGGTGTCAACCTTATACTATTGAAGTAAGGTGCACCTTAAAACTATTGGATTTGATGATATCCAAAATCACCCACATTAGGAAATCTCATATTATGTGGGACTGAGATTGATATTGATAACTTCCCTAAAGGAAATAGAAATCCAAAAAGATTAAAAGTTTTGGCTATATCTTTTGGTTCTTAATATATATGTAACACATATAGGAAGTTTCCTATTTGGTATGGACTCCTAACCTTATATTTATTGGATGCAAGTGCAGAGAATTTGTGTTCCTTATTTGAGTCACCATATGGGAAATATGACTTCCTCTAGAACGAGAGGCAGGGGCCTCCTATGCGTGAGAGGCAAAGCCTCCCATTCAAAGAGAAAATAGATTCCTATGGAGAGAAATACCCCGATGTGCTTCCTGTAGATTGTGAGGCTAGTTTCTTGTAGAGAAGCGGTTCCCATGAACCTTTTGGGTAGTTCCCCTTTTAGCGGGAGAAAGTCTTTGTTGCTCTCAAGGTTCTCATTTTTTACAGTGGTTTAGCTGTGGAATGGAGATGGTTTCTTCCTGGACAGTGGTTTAGGTATGGACTAGAGATGAGAGCTCGACGATGGTGTCGATAGGGAGACTTGGTCCAAAAGGGTTTACTCGACTAGGTTTTGTTGAGGAGTATAGAAGTAACTTTGTCCCAAAATATGTAATATAACTTTTGTATAGTATATTTCAGTTTGTCGTGCCCGTGGATGTAGCCCTCCTGGGGTGAACCATATAAATCTTTATGTTCTTGTGGCATGTGTGTTTTATGTTTTATTTCTTGTACTATGACTCGTATTCTCTACTATTTTGTTTTTAGCTGGATAACTACACGATTTTGGTGGAATCCAACTCTTAAGAATCTTGTTTCCGCATCTAAGAGGGTTTTTAAATCCTAACAAGTGCTATCAGAGCGCATGGTGCAATACAAGGCTAGTGTTTGTATATTTGGTTGAAAACAAGTACATGACAAAGTATGCGAGCATTTTATTTGAGGTGGAGAAATATGATGACAAGCACTATATTTTTTAAAAAAACAATGAAGGAATTTATTTGGCAAAAGATGAAAAATCCATAAGGCTACCCAATAGATGTTGGCATGTGAGTATGTGATTTTGATATCAAGGTGGAGATTGTTGGATTTGATGATATCTAAATCACCCACGTAAGGAAATCCCTTATTATATGATATTGAGATTTATATTTGTAAGTTTCCTAAAAAAAATAGAAATCCAAAAAGATTAGGATTCTTGAATATATCTCTTGTTTATTAAGATATACGTAACACCTATAGGAAATTTTCTATTTGGTGTAGACTCCTAACCTTATATATATCGGATGAAAGTCTAGAGAATTTGTGTTCCTTATTTAAGTCACCATATAGGAAATGTGATTTCCTCTAGAGAGAGAGAGGCAAGGGGTCTCCCGTGCATGAGAGGCAAGGCCTCCTTTATAGAGAGAAGAGATATTCCTATAGAGAGAAACGTCCCGATGTGCCGCATATAGATTGAGATGTCGGGTTCTTGTAGAGAAGCGGTCTCCATGAAGATTTTGGGTGGTTTCCCCTTTTAGTGAGAGAAAGTCTCTGTTGCTCTCAAGGTTGTCCACTTGGACAGTGGATTAACTGTGTAATGCAGATGATCTTTTCATGGACAGTAGTTTAGGTATGGAATAGAGATGAAAGGTCGCCGATAGTGCCGATAGGGAGACTGGGTCTAAAAGGGTTTACTTGACTGGGTTTTGTTGAGGGTTATAAATATAACTCTATGTCTCAAAATCTGTAATGAAACTTTCATTGGTATAGCGGATTTCAATTTGTCGTGCCCGTTGAGATAGCCCTTTTGAGGTGAACCACGTAAATCTTTGTATTCTTGTAGCATGTGCGTTTTATTCTTTATTTCTTGTATTATAGCTCGTGTTCGCTACTATTTTGTTTCAAGCTGGATAAGTACGCGATCTTTGTGGAATCCAACTCTTAAGAATCCTATTTTCGCATCTAAGAGGGTTCTTAAATCCTAACAAAAACTATGTCGAAAATACAGTTTCGGTATTGTAAAACCTTACGATGATATGAAAATCTATTGTTGCGTCCAATTATGAAATTTAATGTTCGACAAATTTATAAACACTTAAAATTCTTGAAAATGGACAGTCCAGATAATGTGGTAGAGGATTAACCATTTTTATTTTCCAACATGAAACAACTTTCACTAGTGGGGTCTTTTGATGGACCTTACTAGTACAATATAACGTTCACATCTTATACAAACTTTTTTCTTGCTTTTATGACCATCTATGCACAAAATGGCATGTGAAGATAAAGGCTGAAAAGAAAGCCATCAAAACTTGGAAACAGGCCTAAGGAGACTTTGGTAATTTGCCGGTGCTACCAAAAACGACCGGCTCTTCCAATTGTTCAAATTGCCAACCGGTGCCCCTACGGTGAGACTATCAATTCCAGAATATTGAAGGACCGCTCAAAACGGCCCATTGAATGCTAAGAGAGGGCTAGTTGGTTTTGCCGATTTTCATGGCAAGTAATTTCTTTTCCGCAGCAGAGTTTTGGTCAGATCCTCCTATTTTGTACTTTCCTCCTATTTACCTCCTATGCCATATTAAAATATGTCAACTGTAAGTACTAAGAGAAAGATGGTGAACCGTTTAATTTCTCCCTCTATAAGGCTCGAAAGCGGTTTAACCAGCCCAACTGGTCAACCGACCAATTTAACCTCTCTAACTTGACAAGTCCCGAGTGGTTCAAAAAGTGTTAAAAAAATAAAAAAGATACCAAAAATATATATTAAAATATGATAAGCATATAAATAATGATTAAAACAAAACACATTCAAATGAAGTTGAAAATTAATGAAAAAATTAGATTTTAATGAATCAATTTGTACTTAGAGGTATTTTTAAAAAAAAATTGAAAAACATGAAAAAATATAAAAATGAGTATTAATGGCTAAAACGATTTTTAATCTTTATCATAATATAAAAAATATTAAAAAAATATATTAAAAATCAAATTCTATATTTTTGTGAATTTATATACTTTTTTTTTAAAATATATGTTGATCACCAAAACCGCTCAAAATCAGAACCGACTAGTGGCTGATTTCGATCTGACCGAGCGGCTAACGGTTAGATCGCCCGGTTTTGCGATCACTGCCTCACCTGCTATGTTATATAATTGTCAAGCATTTTGACGAACTTCCTGATGTTTGGATATTGCCTTGTTTCTTTTTCTACGATTTATTGCCTTTTGCAACCCAATTTCCCAACGAATTTTGGGCCTATTTTTTTACCGTATTAGGAATTTCAACCTGTGGCATTTGTGTCCAAGTAACACAAGAGCCAAAGTTGCAAAATTGGAACCCTATGTTTGTTACTTGTTTTCTATTTTGGTAAGTATGTTTATATAGTTGTGGTTTCTATAAGATTGCAACCTTAAATGATTCAACTAAGACGTATAAGATTATTTGAAAATCTCTTCTCATATCTAATTATAAAATTTTAAACTTAAAAAATGATTAAAATCAAGTAGATCTATAAAATGTATGAAAATCTTGAAATTGGATGGTCCAAATAATGTATTGCGATATGCACTATTTCTTAGACATAATTTTTTTTTATTTTTCATATTCATACATCTCGATGTCGAGATGATCAATTAGAGGTTTTTAACACTAAAATAACATTTTTCAAAAGATTTTTAAGATGCATCTTAAAATTACAACCTTAAATAAATTTTTTTCCTTTTTATATTGATTATTTGATTTTTCAATACAAACATTAAAAATGGTCTAACCTGTTTGAACCCTTCACTGGTTCCATACCCAATACTATCTTGTTTGACTGGTAAAGCCTACGACTATGCTAGGGACCCTACTAATCATTTGACTAAAGAATATAAGATTGTTGATGACAACTAGAACTCTCTCTCCGGCTTCTGAAATGAAGTTGCACGTGCCATTTTTTAAACAAATGGGCTCTAAAGTGGTTTCTCTATCCTTTCCTCCCCGAAATGCTGTTGCACGTGTTAAGGGTCTTGTGTCAGTTTTTTAAACCAAGGAGTTAAACAGAGAAAGCCAGTAAACATTTATTTTTCACATTATCATTGTGCAATAATAGAATCCACCGTTTCAAAACAGGGTTCGGCCATCCGGATCATCTCTGTAAAAAATCAGTTTGGATCAGTGGTCGAGCTTAGTTTTAACGGGCAAATAAAAAATGGGCAAGTTTTTTTTATGCTTTTCTTATATAATAGAAGTTCTATCCTCTCTTTATTCAGCCGTCCATTTTGAATGGAGGGCTAAGATTGTCTCAATCACAATGTTGTATTTCTACGTTATTTTATTTTTCATTTTTTTCTATAAACTATTTTGACGCCAAATTTTAGATGTCCATTTCTCTATTAAACTCATACTAGTTAAAAATATAAAAAAGATACTTTTAATAAAATAAAATGACCAAAATACTTTTGAAAGTTTCAAGAGGTATTTTGGTCATTGTATTTTATCGAAAAATTATTTTTAATATTTTATATAGGTGTGCCCCAATGAGAAGATGGCACGTACCAAATTTCATATTCACACAATTTGTATTAAAAAAAACTAAAAATAAAATACTTTGAGACGTCGGATCTAAGATCAAACAGTGAGTGGTTCTCTTCATCAAAATTGAACGGCTGGATGGCAGGGGGAGGATAGAACTTCTATGTTGTAAGGGGAGCATTTCAACCTTTCCCATAAAAAATTGGAAAACAAAAAAAATTGAATTTTTTTTTTTAAAAAAAAGTAGGAATTGTTCTCGGATAGAACTCGGTTCTATTTTGTCAAAGAACTGGCCGGTCCCCAATGTTTAGGCAAAATTGGACTGGCCCAAACGATTATTGATCTAAACCTGTTGGTTCCGGTCCCATTTGCCAATTTTTAAAGCCTTCGTAGAATCAATTATAATTCATTAACATGATTAAATTTATTGAAAGAACTCTCATTGAGAAGTGGTAGGTTCAAAGAGGCCTTAAGCGTATATTTCTATCTCATTGACCTGGTTTTTATTAGTGTTAATGCATTTGTAATATCAAAATTTAGAAAGAGTTCTCTTATCTTTGTGGGAAAATATATAAAGAGACCATTTACTTTTTTTTTTTTTTGTACAAAAACGTTACAATGTTCATTGAATTTAAAATTGAGTAGTTACCAATGTGGCATCAACTATATTCCAAGTTCAAAGAAAAAATTGTAGAACTTTGGGACACACAAGCTCTCCAATTTAAAATAGATGGGTAGGGATATTTGTGATAAACGGTGATTCGACCCTAATTCTTGTCCTCTAGAAAGTTCCATGGCTAAATCGGTCTCTCCAACAAAAATAAATAGAATGAAAACCATAAGCGGTTTGCCACCCCAGATTCAGACTATGTGGGACTCTTTCTCCAACTTGCTGGAACTTTGAAACTTTCCCGAAACCCATTCCCCTCTGCCCACTATTTACATTTCACTTATAAAAGAAGTCTTTAGGAGCCCCTACTATTATTATTTTATTTTATTTGAAAATTGCCCCTCCCTTAAATGAACCGTCCTCATTGATCACATAGACCTTGGCCAAGTTAAACCCTCCCTTTCTCACTCATCAAATAAGCCTCTCTCTCTTTCCCCTCCCCTCCCCTCCCCTCCCCTCCTTTATAACTTCCTCCCAAAACCAAGTTCCCATTTTCACTAGCATTGAAGAGAGAGAGAGAGAGAGAGATCATCACCAATTCCAAAGGCCCTATATCTGAAGATTTGGGATATTTGCAGGGAAAAAAAGGAAGAGAGAGATGAACGGAATCCACAAAGTTTCAAGTAGGCCGATTCCGAAGAGGGGCCAAGTTAAAGTGGGCATTGTTTGTGGGTTGGCTCATTCTTTAGCCTCTTTCTTCTCTCACATCCGCCTCACCACTCATCATGGGGCTAAGCCCAATTTCGGGGGTGGTCAGATTGGTGCCAAGAGAGCTCATCCAACGGCTATTTTTTGCTCGGAAAATCGCGCTGCCCACCAGCAAGGTCACCACATTTTATAGCAGGAAAATACAGTCCCCCCCCTCCTATTGCATAAGCTCATCTTTTTTTGTTTCTTAATTTTAATTTTTCGTTAGGAGGAAAGATTTTTGTGTTTGAGAAATTTGTATGCACTTGTCTTGAAAGTCTGAAGATTGCAATAGACGTTGTCCCTGTTATTCATTTATTGTTTTTGTTATTCATCCACTTCGCCTGGCTTATGGCCCTTATAATTCCAATTTCGCGTATAAGACCCCATTTTTTTGCCCCGTTCTCATGGCCTCACGGGTTCTCAATGTTTTTTTATTTTCTTATTATTATTATTATTGTTGTTATTAGTATTATTATTTAATTTATTTATACAAGAGGGTGACATTTGTCGAAGTTTGGCCCTTAGACAATCAAAAGTGTACCTTGAAATAATCCTAAAAGAATGGGGTCCAAGTGTCCGAAATCCCTATTGTAGTCTACAAATCTATTTTCATTTGTAATTATGAAATTTAAAGCTTCGAAAATAGTGTATATTGAACAGATCTATGAATACTTGTAAATTTTAGAAATGAACAGTATAAAAAATATATTACAAGATGCACTATTTCTAAGATTTGAAATTCTTTTTTTTTTTTTTTAGGAATTCATACATCTCACCGTTGAGATGATCAATTTGAGGGTTTTCTAACATCAGAATAACCTTTTCAGTGAGTTTTTGAGGTGTGCCTTGTCTCAATGATATAAGGTGGAAACCTTACATAAATTACTTTCTATACAAAAAAACCTGAAAAACAAGTCAGCCCTTCCTGCGTGGTTATGAGCTAGCTCAAAACTGTTTGATCAGTGTTTAGGTTTTTAAAACATTGATCGTTGGTTTGTGGTCCGGAGTCCAGACTCACCTTAAGATAATGACTCAAGTGGTCTGGAGATTTCTTTTTAAAGAACGGCGTGTATGCCACGTTAGTATTGGGGTTTCATACTATGCTAACAGCTGTTCTTCTCCCCAAAGTCTAAAAGAAGAGATCGACGAGTTGCTAGCATATTTTTTAAAAGTAAAAATACAGATAAAATAAACTAACTCATTTGAGCTGTTATTCCATTTTAATGATGAAAATAGTTTATATAAGGTTATAACTTTAAAATACAGAATTTAGTTTCACCTCAAAAAATTCATCCTAAAAGTTTATTATTGTTCTTGGAAAACCTTCTAATTGATCATCGAGATGTACGAATATGAAAAAAAAAAAAAAAAGGGAAGATTTTGAGTCCTAAAAATAGTGTATCGCAACATCAATTTTCAAGATTTTCGAATATTAATAAATCTAATTGATTTGAACCATTTTTTGAGCTTAAGATTTTATAAGTAGAGATCAAAATAGATTTTCAAGTCATCTTAATTTTTCTTAACACTAAAATTATATTTATAATAAAATTTAGAAATGGGACTTAATTTGATTGTTGAAAATTGCAACCTTATACAAACCGATCTTGATTGGTTTGAAACTTCAAAAACTAACTTAGAACATTCTGCATCTTTTTCAATTGGTTAACATCAGGTCTCACTGAGAATGCCCTCTTAAATATAATATCTACGATTTCACGAGCAATAACGGCAAAAATACCATCTCTGACAAGGAGTTCCATAACACACATCCAGTTGAAAAAGTAATCCACCTTATATAAAAGATGCTCCATCACACACTCCCCATTGAAAAAGTCCTTACATATAGTTTTGCCCAAGGTTTAATAAAACGCATTGTCGACCTGGATCATCCAGGACAAAGACCGTGTCGTTGGAGTGTGGCCACTAAGGCTTTATGACCACCAGAGTGTTCATGGTCCATCTCTTACCTTCTATTTTTAAATACATTTAATTGAATAGAATTATATTTTTTTTGACAAATATTCTTTACTTTATTAAACAAATCTACTCAAAAGAAATTACATCTGAAGAAATAGCTAGAGCGGTCAATGAAGGCCCCCTTTAACAAGAAAGTCAGCCAAAGAATTCGCCTTACGATAAACATGGCAAAACGAAACTGAGAGTGGAGCCACCAGATCCATAACCTGCAGCCAACTCGACCTCAGTTTCCAAGGAGTACGCAGCTCCTTCTTGCACCAACTAATTGCATTTAAAGAGTCCCTTTCAATAATGCAGCTACTCCCAAGGTTTCTAGAGATAAAAATTTTAATTCCTTGGAGCAAAGACAACAACTCTGGTTGGTTAGCCGTGGCTAAACCAATAGGGCCAACATATGAGAAGATGACCTCTCCAAAACAGTCATGCAACACACCCCAAAAACCCACCAAACCTGGGTTAGCCAAAGAGCTCCTGTCAAAATTTAACTTAAAACCCCCACTCTCTGGTGCCACCCAAATACTTATGGGTCTCATCTTTACTCTACCCATCAAAAACATATATGGTAAATTCAACATAACACCGGTTGTGAAATCCCCTACCCTCCTTAGTAACCGAGAACCATGACCAAATAGGCAATTTGACTTTACTGAGCAATCTATCAAAAGCTAGACTATATCCCTCAAAAGTCCTCCTATTCTTTCCTTCTAAATTTCCCATAACGTTGCCCCTCTCACTATTTGCCAAACCAAAATACCCATGGAAGGTAAATGATTTAAGGCTAACTATAGTACTATACCTATCACGGAATGGGGCTGTGAAGCATGAACCCCAAGTAAACCAAATAACCAAAACCAAATTCTAGAGGCAACGTGGCAATGAATGAATAGATGATCTCCAATTTCCTCATCCGCTTTGCACATCAAATAAATATTAAGTAAAACTTTACCCATCTTAATCAAATTATCCACCGTCAAAGTTTTATTTTATATAGCTAACCATAAAAACACTTGCACCTTATGGGGAATAGGTCATTTCCTTGACCATCTCCATCTATCGTGGAAGAAGAGCCTATAACAAGACTTGAACAAGAAGATCCCATCACATTCAACTTCCCAAATCACTTCATCCATAGCCCCTTGGGACATATATACCGAATCGAATCTTTTCTTTGAAGATAAGTATCTTCACTTAGCCTATTATACGGGAAATTAATATTGCAAGTAGCACGGAAACCACTCACTTCAACCATATCAGAAACCTTAGCATTAGGTTGCGAAATTTTAGCAAAAAGTTCCGGATAAGTAAGCTTTAGAGGGGCATCACCTATCCACTTATGGTGCCAAAAAGAAATATTATCACCGCAACCAATATTCCAACGAAAGTAAACTCATAATCATGGGTCTGTACCTATAAATGAGCTTCCACAGAGAAAACATCTCACTAATACTACCCCCTCCTAACCACAATCCGTGCCTATCCCGACCATATTTTGAAGTTAAGACCTGAAACCAAAGCTGATCTGTATACTGAAGATGTCTCCACCTCTATTTACAAAGCAATGCCTCATTCATATATTTTAACTTTCTAATGCCAAGACCACCTTCACACTTAGGGGTGCAAATACGATCCCACGTAAGTAAATGATACTTCCATTCAATTTAATTATATTATATACTTATAAAGGTTTCATTGCATTCAAATCCTTTGACTATCTTTTGTGGTAAATTTCATTTCTTTCTTTATTTTTCTTAATCACCCATCAATGATATTCTAAGGGTCACATTAAACCAAACGTTTTTCTTTGACGTAAGAGAGAGAGAATGATAAAAAAAAAAGAAAAGAAAAGAAAGGCTTAACTATTTATACGGGCAGAGAGAAATCTAGACTGCACAAATGCTTATAAAAGGGGCTCACTCACCCATTACCCAACACGGAGATAAATTTCAAAACCATTGCCCATCTCTCTAGCTTTCCATAAGTTACAACAACATTCTTTTTTCCTATATATTTTTGTCTCTCTATCATTTTGTGCTGAGTTTTTTTTTAATTATTTTTGTCATCGGTATCAGAGCGGATAACAATTCTAACTACAAAAGTAATAAGTTGTCTGATCTATAAGTCTGTCTTTTTTTTTTTTTTGACAATAAAATAAGTCTATATCTTTCTCTACGTCGAATCATTGTTTTAAAAACTGGATTGGGTGGCTAGATCGGCCACTTGCTTAACTGATTCTGACCGCCAATTTGAGTTGGATCGGACCAATTCGCTGGCATGAGAATGGGTCCATAGAAAATTAACTAATAACATTAATTTTAAAAATTTTGAAAATTTAAAAATTAAAAAATAAAATAAAAAGTTGAAATGGGTTGAAGTCGGTCTGGATTTCATGGCTTCCTAACAGACTCGCCTAATTATGTAGTTATTAGGTAGAACCAAATGAGTGTATCAAAATCAGACCAATTCCGGATTTCAACTAAGAACAATGCTGGTCCCTACAAATTTCCAATATGGATTAGTGGTTTTTAAAACACTGATTGACACCCTCTAAATTTGGATGCTCTCTTTTCAATATGAGGATATTATATTTTCCATCCACATATGGAGTGCATATGAACTTTCTTTTCTAGGGTTGGTGGGTCTTAAAATTACTCTTAGATATGGTGCTACCAGACGTTACTCTCTTGATCACAGGGTCATGAATATATGGACTATGAAACATGTCTCATGCGGCTGTGTAGTGATAGCCTTGTGAGAGATTAAAAGATGGAAACTAATGCTATATACTTACATAGCTAGTATCATATTAGTTATATAACCATAGTCAACCATAATTATGTACTTCATTATTCTGCCATGGATTAAAAGATGGAAACTAGTGCTATATACTTGCACCGTATGGTCAAATAACTCATTTTATATCCTCCTCATCACTATCTAGGATGGTCAATAACCTCATCATCATGTGTTTATAAGGTCACAATATTTAATATTGAAGTGAGAGAGAGAGATTGTATATGTATTGCAATTATTAAATTAGTCAACTCCCCAAAAAGAGAAAAAACAACCACATTACCATCGAGAAATCACCTTAAAATCAGGGTTATTCCTTCGAGTGATGAAGTCATACTAGAAAGTTCTCAAAAAGCTTGCCAGTATTGAAGCTTAGATGTAGACAAATTTTCTTAGTTGCATCTTTTCAGTAAATTCAACTATTGTATGCCCTAATTATTCTTCAATCGTTCTTTTTCTTAACTTCATTGAGGTACAAAACTTGGTTATATTTTCAATTAATTTTTTTTATCATTAATTATTTTTACTTTCCATACAACGTACATTATCAAAGTAAATGATCATTTCTTTTTAGCTTTCTTTTTTTTAGTAACTGAATTGCTTGCATTCTACTTGTAGAGAAGAGTATGATATACCTTCAGTAGTTTAAACCTCAATACATAAATAAAATCATTGAAAAAGTATACAAAGGGACCATTTACTTTTGGTATAACAAGATCACAATCACACTTGTCCATCGGATTTTAAATTAGGTAATTGCAAGAGTGTCATTGACTAAACTCAAATTTAAAAAAAAAAATGAACTTCGTGAATACATTTCAGGCCATCCAATTTGACATCTAATGGCTAAGAATAATTGTGACCTTAACAAAAATAAATGATCTCATAGTATACAATCCCAAAGTCATCAATTTAAAATTGTACATATTAATTAATACAATGTCAATTAATATTGTATTTTATCTAGGGAAAATATCTCCATATCTCATATTTTTAGGTTTTATTCTTGATAAACCCAAAGTTTTAAATATATCTTCTAACCTCCTGACCACTTTAAACCTATTTTTTAACTTAAACAAATGTGAGAAAGATATGATCTTTTTAAACTCAATCATTTCTCTCTCTTCACTTATATATCCCGAACTTCTCTCTTTCTCTCTATTCTTGCATCTTTTACTCTCTCTCTCCTCTCGGGTTTTTCCAAACACACATCTCTCTCCTCCCCGTAACCTCTCAACTCCATTAAGCCCTTCACTCTCTCTCTAGAAGTTTGGGATGATGGCTTTTAGAAAAGATATGTCTTTTTAGATTTGTTTGGCCTAAAAAAAACAGATTTAAATTAGCTCAAGGGTTAGAAGCAATACAATCTACAATTTTTATGCCACAATATATCTTTTGAACCTTAGGTCTATTGTGAAATGAACCTTAAAAACAAATAGTACCGCTAGTATTAATTATAAAAAACCAGTACCATTAATATATGAGTAATGATCCTATGAGACCCTCCCACACCCATATATGTAGGACCCCAAGGGACCACCATTAAATTTGACACAGATCTCTAGAAAAATTATCACTTGGATGTGGGACTTGACTTTTCTAGAGATATATACCAAATTTAATGGTGATCCCTTGGAATCCTACACACATGGGTGTGGGAAGGTCTCACAAAGTCATTTCCCTTATCACATTCATTACAAATCCACTATATCCAATCTTTTGCGATTAATATCTGCTAAAAATAAAACATATTTTATTTTCCCATTTTAAACCCTAACATGCTGGCCTCCGCCATATTATAACGGTTAAGACCCCTGCCACTACTAACCTATATGCCGCCACTATAGATATAACAAACACAAGGATGGATAAAAAAAAGAGGAAAACGATCATTTTTTTATTATTATTTTTAATATTTTTATTTTTTGGGTAGATAAATGGGAATACATGTCCCTACCCATTTTTAGAAATAATTAGTGGTTTTGGAATGCGTTAGTGGAAATGAGAACCTAGACCGGTAGCTGAGGCTTAAGTGGTGCTACCACCACAACCTCAACCCCATTCTCAAACTTCTTTTAGAACAAAGAGCTCACAATTACTTTTGTCGGCTAGATTTCAAATCACGTGTTTATAAGAGTGCCACTGACTAGACTCATATTTCAAAAAAGAATTTCTCAAACTTTGTGACACACCCCAAGCCATCTAATTTGGCATCCGATGAATAAGAATAATTGTGACATCTTTGCAACAAAGATAAATGGACTCATTCTTGAATTATACGATCCCTCACATTTTGGACTAGAGCATCTCAATAATGTGGTTGCTTTCCGCCACAGTGGTGTGGAAGCAAAACTTGCCCAATTCTTTCCACCTTTCTCTTTCCCCTTAGCTCGAAATCTTTAGTTCTTGAAAGGGATTAGTGGGTACCGAGCACAAAAGTGAAAGGTTCAAAGTTTAATAAATGAAAGCAATCCCTACTATCTAAATAAGCAAAAGTCTCTTTTAACGGCCTTTAATCTCCACTTGCACTAGTAGCACGTGCGAGCCGCCGCAAATGAACATGATAAGGTTCCCGTTATAACGAATCAATATTATAAGGTTTTAATTGTCACGATCAAGGTTTAAAAAAATGCGGATACAGATTGGAGCCGGTCAATCTGGATCGAAAATCATGGGGCACGAACTAGTTCCAACTAAATATGAGGCGCTGGTTGGTTCCCCCCATGAGATGTCCGTTTTTGGGCCAGTTATTGAATAGAATTGGCCAAATTTGTTAGAGAATCGGTCAAAATTGTTCCCACTTTTTTATTTTGTTTAATTATTTTAATTTTTTAAGAATCAAACCAAAAACTAGATAGACTCACTGATCCATTTTTAAATCCTTGATTACGATAACAAAGAAATAATGTTACGGAGACTTTATAACATGATAAGTGGTGTACCTTTATGGCTTTTTCTCGATCGGGTGTGGATGTGGCATTTTTGGTGTTAGGTCTTTTGGGTTTCAATAACATGGACCCATAATCCGGTTTTCTCAATTTTCAACGTAACGCTTTTCAATTGAGTTAGAGAAATTCTCCTATTTGGAGGTTCATTGTACAAAATGAGAGAGAGAGAGAGAGAGAGAGAGAGAGAGAGAGAGGAGGGTCGACATAGTAGTTATTTTGGATAAAGCTGAAAGGAATAAGCTCTTTTTCACATAAATAATCCCCTGGCTAGTTTGATCCACAAACTAAGAACCCTGTGGGTCGGTTTCTCAAACCCATCGAAATTCTTACCTTCCCGGTTTCAAATACTATTTCAATAGAATGTAAATATGTACATACCCCAAGAAGAAATCCACAACTCTCTCTCTCTCTTCAAGAAAATTAATCTCTCTCCTCTCATTCAACCCCCATCGAGAGAATTATTGAGTTCAATCTCTCTCTTCTCTGAGCCTTTTCGCTCGCCTGTTTTTGTGTGTACTAGGTCCCAAACGACCCACAAGAGCTCTGTATTTCATGTTATTTCGAGAACATAAGGTGAAGAAAGAACAATGGCTGAAATGTACAAAATTTCGGGAAGGCCGATGCCGAAACGGGGCCAAGTGAAAGCCGGCATGGTTGTGGGAGTGGCCCACTTCGTGGCCTCTCTCTTCTCTCACTTGCGCCTCAGTGGTGATCCATCCACTCTCTTGGCATAATTGGGACTAGAATGGGGTTGAAAAATCTTGCTGCACAGTAAGATCGCATGCATACTTGTTTATCCAGGAAAGTGCAGTTCTTTGTAACTAGGAATTCTACGGATCTAAAAGGCCCAGCTTTTTTTTCTTTTTATGTTTTGATGCCATGGTGTCATTTGCTTGTTATTAGAAATCCAGCATGTATATTTTGATGGCGATCCATTGTTAGAGAGAGAGGGAGAGGGTACAAGCTTTTTTATTTAGAAACTTACGTACAAGGGTCAATTTTAAAATAGGAACACCTTTGCTCTAAATTACGGGGCAACACCCTTTATCTGTGGCATTTTTTTTTTTTTTAAAGTTACTCTTTTATCCGGTGATGCGAACACCGGATAGGTGGAAAAAGTAAAACCGTTGTTCGGTGTTTGAGATACCGGATAGCTATCTACTATCCCCAAAATCACCAAGCTCTCTGTCAAATGATCAATTTTTTTAAAAAATAATCTCTCCCATAACCCATCTCTTTTCCCTAACCTTAATAAGCACCTTCAATGGCTTCAATAGCTTGACTGGTTCGCCTGTTCCGCAAAATGGAGGGGTACATAAATTTTTTTTTTTTTTTTTTTTTGGGTGTCATTGGAGAGAGGACCACTAGCCTCGATAGAAATTGAGCCAAGGATGTAGCATTGCAAATCATCCAGCACTAACCAATTAAGCCTGGGATCTTTTCCTAGAGGGGTACAAAGTTGATCAGCAATGTCATGCTTTCAATCTATGTGCCGATGAAGCCCAATGATGATACATATTTCCAACGATGACACATGTTTAAATTGATGTGATTTGTATAAGGTTGAGGCTCTAAGTTTAAAAAAAGTAAGGTGCACCTCTAAATAGTGTCGAAAGATGATTTAAGGAGAAAAATCTTTGTGATGGCTTGAAATTTTATTTTCATCTCTGATTATAAAATTTAAAACTTCAAAATTGATGTAGATCGAGCAGATCAATAAACAATAAAAAATATTGAAAATTGACTTCTCAAATAAGGCATTACAAGATGTATTATTTCCCAAATTTTAAATCTATATTTTTTTTCACGTCTATATATCTTGAAGTCAAGATGATTGATTTGAGGGTTTTTGACATGAAAATGACTCGCCCCAATGAATTTTGTGAGGTGCTCCTCAATTTGATTGTTCGAGGCCTCAACCTTATATAAAATTTTTCCCATTTAAATTGGACATGTCCCTGCGAAATCCAACCATGGAAGATGTTAAGATGGGTGACGTGGTAGAATTGGTCTTGATGTTGAATGGGTAGTTACTGGTTAGGGGATTCTATTAAGGACACGGTTTCTATGTGGTCAGCCTACAATCGTAGAAATGCGAGCTTAGCAATAAATATATTTTTTAAATATAATTTTATCTTAATTTTTAGAGTATACATAATCTTTAACATGGAGATCATGAATATAAAAAATAAAATAAAATAGAAAACTATAAATAATAATTATATTAAAAAAAATTTGGACCGTTAGTTATAATTATTTTTAGATGGGCCACCTATTTGCATCAATTTTTTAAGATGGATGTTTGGTACCTCTAGACCGCATATTGTAGAAATATGATCCAGCCTGCATGAAACAATTTTCCTTCTATTAATTGATAAGGGGCGAGCAAAATATTTTCAGGGAGTCCACATCGCAACCCATCCATTCATCCAACTGTACCAACTATGGCTGGGCACAATTAACCTCAATGCGCTTTATGTTTAAAACGTAAATCTGAAGAGATTTCATATCAAACCTCCCCAAATTTATACTTTAAACTATTAAAATTAAATATCGGTAAAGAATCTTGGGGTCCATAAATTATGATTTAGAGAAATATCCTAATCCCAAGAAATAAGGTCAAATTTGGAGTTAAACCTCGTCCAACAAAAAAAACACCCAAATAAAATTTCATAAATTTAAAAATTTTCTGACATTTTTTGAAACTGACGGAGGAAAACAGCACATATCCCTGGCCCAATGGGCTAGGCGAGGCAAACGGTGTGGTTGGACTAAACTGAAATTTCAGCTAAACAAATTATTTGGGTCATAACTTCAAAATGGTATGTCGGATTTGAGAGATTTTCAAACCGTTGGAAAGATTGTAATCTCCTCTATAATGTAGAATCAAGTTTGACCCAATTTGAGTAAGGTTTTAATGGGTGTATAAGGCAATGATTTTATAATGTTCGTTTTCAAGGTTGTGGTTGTCAGATTGGTGTTCGGGTTAGTTTCCTATATTTATTGGGCTACGAGGTATCCCGAATGAAGAGTTTGAGAAGTGATTAGGGTGCAGGGTCACAAGTTTTAGGGAATTTAAGATTTTAGGAATGGAGCTCATGATCTTATGAACTTTAATGAATACAGATTGAGGGTTCAAAACTACATATTGAAGGAGGGTGTTTAGTCCATTTGCTAGAACTTTGACAATGATTTTTATATACACTAGTGAGTAAGCATACAGTCCTTATATCTTCCAAGGTCTCCAAAAACTCTTTCTTTGGTACCAAAGCAATTAAAATTGAATTTATGGCTTTAATGTTTTTTCCTCGGTGTTAGAATTCTTCAACAAACTGGTAAAATTCTTCAAAGGTTTTATTGATTTCCCTCATTGGTGGAATTCTCAATCTCTAGCTATCTGTTCATCTTTAAAAGTTGATTTATTTTTTGGCAAGCAAGAGACAAAGTTGTATAACTCAATATATTATGGAAGTCAAGTACGTTACTTGTAATGTTGTTACAACTAATAATATTTGGATTAAATGCTTCATAATGGACTTAAGCTAGATATAGCTAATGGACCAGTTCAAAATTTTTGTAATAATCAGGTTGCCATCTCATTGATTGAAATGGAGCATATAGCACCATGGGCAAGCACATTAAAATCAAATATCATTATATTTACAACATTATAAAACATAATGAAGTAATTATAAATTATTTACCAACAGCTAAACGACCCTTTGACAAAGGGATCAAGTATTGAAATATTTTCAAAGCAATTAAACTTTCTGGAACTTAAGAAAGCAAGTCAAAAAAATTAAAAAAATGGGATTTTGACATCTTAATCATGAGGGAGAAACCGCAACGACGTGAAAAAAACCGGGATGTACAACCACACCAAGTGAAAAGTATCATGACAAGGATATGCTTATGAAAGATAAATACAATAAATGATACTGAGTTTATTGCATGTGGGAATGTTCCGGCCTCATGGTCAAATGGGAAATGTTGGTATACACAAAATCATGGCTCATACATGTACCATTTATTATTTTAATTTACCTTAAGTGATATTTTTCCACGAGTATTATATATTTATTATGCATTAAAAAGGCTCAACTAGAGAGAGAATATCTTTCCCAAATAGTTAGTGGATAACTCCCATGCTCCCAAATTTTGAGGGCTAGAGATCCTAGGAAAAAGTCGAACTTGGGAAAGGCTCAACTAGAGAGAGAATATCTTTCCCAAATAGTTAGTGGATAACTCCCATGCTCCCAAATTTTGAGGGCTAGAGATCCTAGGAAAAAGTCGAACTTGGGAATAACTGAACCCCATTAATTGGATAATGTAAGACCATCCCAAAAATACTTGTTTAATAGCTCTCTGCAATACTGGGTCTCTACGATATATATTTAAGTGACATTGCCTATTAAAATCTGGCAATCTTGGGAGTTCACAATTCTTTTATGCAGGCAACATTTTTCTTGCGTGTTTGGCTCATTGGATTCAGATTTCTAGGAGTTACGTTTGTTGGAAAAAGCTGGACAATCGCATTTGATTCGTATAGAATTGACATTTCTATTAGAATTGAGATTTTCATGGGATTCTTGAATACTTTGGAAATCTCAATTCCACCAAAATAGGTGGAATTGAAATTTCATGAAAACCATCCATTTTGTTGTTGAAAAGCGAAAACATAATAAAATTTTAGAGAGAAAAGCTATATCAAATTTTTGGTAGAGAACATATTAAAATTTTAGAGAGGAAACTATATCAAATTATAGAGAGGGAAAGCACTTGAAATTTTTAGAGAGAGAAACTATCTCAAATTTTTAAAAAGAGAAACTACCTCAGAACTTAACTTTTAGAAAGAGAAAGTATCTTAAAACTTTAGAGAGACAAACTGCATTAAACTTTAGAGAGAGGAACTGCTTAAAAAAATTTAGAGAGAAAATTCTTATAACTTTTAGAGAGAGAAACTATCTCAGATTTTAATTTCATAGAGAGAGAGAGTATACTAAAATTTTAAAGATTAAAATTATATCAAATTTTAGATAGAGATACTACCTGAAAATTTTTAGAGAGAGAAACTATCTCAAATTTTAAGTTTTAGAGAGAGAAAATATCTTCAAATTTTAGAGAGAGAAATTATATCAAATTTTCCATAGAGAAAGTACCTGAAACTTTCAGAGAGATAAATGTTTTTTAAAAATTTAGATAGAAAATTATCTCAAATTTTAAGTTTTAAAGACGGAAAGTATAGTAAAATTTTAGAGAACGAAACTACTTGGAAATTTTATTGAGAGAAAATAACTCAAAATTAAATTTTTACAGAGAGAAAGACTCTTAAAATTTTAGAAAGAATAACTATATCAAATTTTAGAGTGAGAAAGTATCTAAAATTTTTTAGACAGAGAAACTATCTCAAAAAATTTAGAGAGAAATTTTCAAATTTTAAGTTTTAGAGAGAGAAAAATACTTTAAATTTTTAGAGAGAGAAACTATATATCATATTTTAACGAGAGAAATTACATGAAATTGTTTAGAGAGAGAAAGTATCTCAAATTTTAAGTTGTAGACAGTGAAAGTATCTCAAAATTTTAGAGAGAAAAACTATATTAAATTTTAAGGAGAGAAAATATCTAAATTTAAAGAGAGAAATTACCTGAAATTATTTAGAGAGAGAAACTATATCAAATTTTAAGTTTTATAGAGAGAAAATATCTTAAAACTTTTGAGAAATAAACTATATCAAATTTTAGACAGCGAAAGTACTTGAAATTTTTTGAGAGAGAAACTACATGAATTTGTTTTGAGAGAAACCATCTGTAAATATTTATAGAGAGAGACTATTTCAAATTTTAAGTTTTAGAGAGAGAATGTATCTCAAAATTTTACAGAGAAAAAATTACAAAAATTTTATAGAGAGAAATTGTCTCAAATTTTCTAGAGAGAAAAACTATTTCAAGTTTTGAGTTTTTGAATGAGTGTGTATTAAAATTTTAGAGAAAAAACCATATCAAATGTTAGAGAGAAGAAATTATCTGAAAAATTTTAGATAGAGAGACAAAGGACATGCATATCTAGGAAAAAGACATTCCAGACAATCCAAATAGGGAATTTGTATTTTTGTTATTTCTACCGGATGTGATCCAAACAGGGAATTGACATTTCCAGAAAGTGTCAATTTAAAAAAATCACAATTCTAAGATTGACTTTTTGAAGGATTAAAATTTTCAGGTATCCAAACATGGCCCTTATAAACCTGAGTTCTCTCTCCATAGTTGGTTTTTTCTTTTTTTCTTTTCTTTTTTGTCATATAATTATCACCGCCTTGCCCAAGTGCCCTATATTGTAAATCATACACATTTGCTAGAGGAATCCATCAACTCCCAAATAAGCTAAAATTTGACCCTTGGAGAGCCGAATAATACTAGGAAGATATCTCCAAATTTGGGGTTTCTCATGAGGACGAGTATTATGACACACCATCTATTTAACAAGTAAGGAGTTGAGTGACATTTCATGGAATTTCTCAATGAAAATTTTTTTTTATGTAAAATTTCAAAGTATGATATTTTATTTCTATGAATATATAGAAAAGTCTCAAAACTAACCATTCACATGAGGAATGTATATGATGAGACCATTTACTTCTGTTTTTTTTTTTTTTTTGTCGTAATTGAGGTAGGTTGGGGAGTTACATTTTAGATGTGAAATCAATGGTTGGTGATATCTCAATACTTGAGCACAAAGTCCAACACCAAAATTTTCGAAAGTTGTAATACATTAGTGAAAAATGAAAAAGAAACCAAAGAAAAATGTAATATCCTTTCTTTCAAGATAATTGTTTTCCGCATACTTATATATATATATATATTTTAATAAATGAAAAAGTTTATATAAAGTTGCAATCTTAAAATGAAGAATTAAATATGCACATCAAAATCCATTATAAAAGGTTGTTTGGATGTTGGAAGACCCTCTAGTTGGTCATCTCGACATTGAATATGAATTTGAAAAGAAAAAAAAATTTTGAATCCCCGAAATAGTGCATCTTACAAAACATTATCTAGACTATCTATTTTCAAGATTTTCGTGTGTTTATAGATCTACCTGTTTTAAACCATTTTTAAAATTTAAATTTTTATAATTAGAGATGAAAATAGATTCTCAAGCCATTCTAAAAAAAATTTATATCAAATATATATTTGTGATAAAATTTAGGGGTGCACCTTAATTGGATTGTTTAAGATTGCAACCTTATACAAACCACACCCTTTAATAAATATATACTCTATGCTCCATACATCAAGGACCCTTATGAAAATTTTATCAATTTAAACTTTATAAACTGCATTAGTTACTAAATTAGCCGTGTTTTCAATCGAATTCCCTGCTAGGTAAAATTTCGGAAGAGTTTTTTGAAGATTTTAGACCATTAAAAACTGCAAATGAATGCATTTTATTATCATACCAAATATCAAATTTACAATTCTTCTAACAGGTCTAGCCCTACTGTAGATTAAGGCCCAAATAATCTAGGGCCTCAAAAATCATGAAAGCATCCGTCCAGGTTGTTGGGTTTATGTGACTTTTAAAGGCTTTATGAGTGCTTGTAAAATGAAATGATACAGCGGAACACGAACTCAGTGGGATGTGTTCCCTCATGGATCATATTAAACAAACGATGGTTTGCTGATATCGATCTGTGCTTAACGATCTAAGCCAGTCGGTTGGGAAAAACTCATGTTACCAAGGCATAAAGAACAAACCGATGAGTGAGCCGAGGGACTGTGTGACCATTGTGTGTGATGATAGCCTACAGAGACATGGGTCAAAACCTCATCCATGTACCATCACACGGCATGCATATCGATAGATCGTTCGAGAAAGCCAGAAATCCACATTTTAGAGTGAAGCGTATGCATGTACGAGAGATACCCCAATGCTCCATAGAGGTGTGGTCACATAAAGTCTTGGTGACCTTGACTTGTCTCTAGGGGAGGACTTGAAATCCACAAACTGGAATTGCGATCTCTTGGCTCATCGGCCGGACTTTAGTGACCTACTAATGAACCTATGCTTGGACTGTGGGTCATAAGAAACACTGAGTTGGTTTGATAAAGCAAGTGTGGTCTGAGGTCCACAGTTGAAGGTGGAGTGCCCCATGATTATTGATTCCAAAACCATATGGATCATTTTCCCATCAAATTAATTTAATTATGTTTGTTTTATGATGAAAATTATTTTAATATTATTATTTAAATTTTTATGAACCCCTGGATATTTTATTTATTATTTTTAGATTTATAAAATTAAATATATTGATTTTACAATTGTTTAAATATTCAAATAATATTCTAAAATCATTTTATTAATTTTAAATATATAAAAATATCATGGGGGTCCATTGTGCACATGGGCCTGTCATATTTTTAGAGGTGGGGCCATGAGTGCCTCCCTTGGGTGGCACGCCCCACCCCTATTCTCTTTCCTATTTTTTTGGTGATATGGTATATGGCCATATGGTTGGAAGATATTAACTAAATATTGACTTGATATATCTTTGAAAGTTTTGTAGAAAGATTGAGTAGACTTGTGTTATTTTATGGTATGCACAATATTTTGATTAGATTTAGTTTATTTAATTTCTATTGATGAGAAAAAGGTTTAGGAAAGGGGGATAATGGTTCATGCACATTCCATAATGTTGATAGCCCATTTATGGAATAGATGACTCAGATCTCTCATCCCACAAGTCACCCTTGATCAACGGTTTATGTTCAATCTCACAATAAGAGGCAAGCGAAAGAAAATCCTAAGAAACCCTAATCTTATTCAAAGCCTATAAAAAGGGATTGTCTCTACCAAAAAATCTCTACATCTTATCTTTCTGTCTCTGTCTTAATAAAGTTTATCTCTGTCATGTTTGATCTATCTCTCCCACATTGTGAAAGAACCTAAAAGTTTAGGTTATGGAGTTCTTCTCTCCTATCTCTCAAATATGAATTTATGGCTAATGGTTTTAGGGTTTAGCATAAAGAGAATCTATCTCTCTCAAACTAAGTTGCTAAGATAATTCATCTAGGGTTTGAGTTTGTGATCAAAGGGGTTCATGTTCTATTAGTGTGACTTGGCCAAAATTTACTTTCCCGTTTCGAGATTGAAGCTAGACCATCGATCCCACGCCATCGGATGTAGTGACTCCGTGTGGAGTATAATAAGCCCAGTTGAGGTAATCTCCAGCACTCTTCATTTTGTTTCTTGCAATCTTATCTTATTCTTAAGCATAGTACATAGTTGTTTCAATGGCATCAAGTTGTTAAGATCTTGGTTTAATTGTTATGTTAATTTTATTTTAAAAATTTTTCTATTATATAATAAAGACCACATGTAAGTGATTTTTTACCAAAAGAAGTAGGTGAAGAAAAAAAAAAAAAAATGTATTCCTCGATAAATGATCACATAAGTTTTTCTTTCACATGCATGACGTTAAGATGAGAATATATGGTAGGCATTAAGAAGTCCTTGAAAGGCAATTGGCATGCATTTTAAACCGCAGGAAACACTGAACTTATTAGATGCTTGAAGTATTTTATTTTTTATTTTTCAAATTATTTGGCCTTGAAACTTCAGGAATTTTCAGTTCTTAAAGGGTTATACCTAATAAAAGATATTTTTGATAAAAATTTAACCAAAATGCTCTTGCACCTTGCAATAGCATTTTGCTTATTTTTTATTTTATCAAAAATATATTTGTTAAGATGCATCCTTGTTAGACGTGTGTACGGCCAAATTTTATGTCAAGATAATTTATATAAAAAATGAATATAGTATGAGTAATGTTACTCATATGGTCCACTTAAATTGGATGGCTTAGAATAGTAATCACAGGTATATTATACGTTGATAGCACCAGGTGTACGTATTGCTCGTTTGCCTTATCTTAAAAATAACGTGCAGTGGCTATGAAAGTCCCACATAAGGTTCAAACTAGTGGCGTATATCCTGTTAAGGGAATGCACCCATATAATGTCTAAAGGGCAAGCTTTCTATGCTTCCCCTATATCATAAAACTTATATATTTCTCCTTATCCAAGTATCCATTTTGAATGGAGAGTTAAGATTGTCTCAATCACAATATTACATCTCTACATTATTTTATTTTTAATTTTTTGTCTATAAATTATTTTGACACCAAATTTTGGACATCTAAACCTCTTTTAACCTCTCACTAGCAAAAAATCTATATAAAAAAAATATTTCTAATAAAATAAAATGATCAAAATACCCCTAAAAGTTTCAAGGGGTATTTTGGTCATTATATTTTATCAAAAAATTATTTTTAATATTTTTTTATAGGTGCGCCCCAAAGAAAAAATTTCATATTTAGACAATCTATATAAAAAAAAAAGTTAAAAATAAAATACTCTAAAACATCGGATCTAAGATCAAATGGTGAGCAGCTCTCTTGATTAAAATTGGACAGCTGGATGGTAGGGGCAGCATAGATAAGGGAAATATAGAAACCTTTCCATGTGTATATGTAGGGAGGCAGGGGACTCGAATGATCATTAAACATTGGGAGCACGGATTCGAATGGGTTATTATCTTCTTTATAGTGTGAGGGTTTAGGAATGCCGGATGAAAAGAGCCCGGGCTTAATTGGTTAGCGGTTGACGATATGCAACGTTACGTCCTAGGCTCAATTCCTATCCAGGGTAGGGGGCCCTCTCCCCATTGAGTTACCCAAAACAAAAATAAAAGTTACGAATGTTTGTAATTCATGCCTCTAGACTCTGGCAAGTAGACCTTATTAGGTAGCCTAAACCTGGGCCAGCCCACTGCTAAGCCTGGCCTGTTTGTGTCAGGGCTCTAGACCCTGGCAAGTAGACCTTATTAGGTAGCCTAAACCTAGGCCGGCCCCGAAGCCTACTGCCAAGCCTGACCTGTTTGCAGCACCATACAAGGCTTTTGTGTGTGATACTTTCCAAACTCTGCTTGTGTAAAAACTTGAAAGAGCAGTGGCGATTTCTTCACTACAGTTGGAGAGAAAACACATATTTGTCCCTTATTCATAATCATAGAAGAGATGAATATCTCTAGAGGCGCACACCCGAACAAGCCCTTGTTGGGTATATGTAGTCATTAAAGGTTTTATGAGTGTTTGACGAGCTAGGTCAGTCGGTTGAGAAAAACTTATGTTACCTAGGCATTGAGAGTAAAACGATAATGGTTATGATAAGTCATCTCTTTGTGTGGCCCTCATGTGTGATGGAGGCTTTCAGAGAATGGGGTAAAGCCTCATCTGCGTACCATCACATAGTACGCACATATGATAGCCGTTTTGGAAAAATGGACCACCTTTCAAGGTGAAGCTTGTGCTTTTGAGAGAGATTACACCTATGTACCATCGAGCTGTGGTCATATCAGGTCTAGGTGATATTGATAAGTCTCTAAGCGAGAATTTGAAATCCATATACTGGGATTACGTTTTCTTACCTATTGGCCGACTTTGATGATCTACTAATGAGCCTCTATGATAAACTCTGGGTCATATGAAACATTGGGTCGGTTTGATAACGTAAGTATGGACCGTAGTCCACAGTAGAACGTGGAGTACCCCAGTGTTTATTTATTTATTCCTAAACCATATAGATCCATTTCCCATCAAAATTATTTAATTATATTTATTTTAATGATATTTGTTTTTAAGAATTATTATATGAATTTTTTTGAATCTCTAGATAGATTAATTTGGATTAATAAAATAGAGATATTGATTTTACATTGATTTAAATATTCAAATAGGATTTTATAAAATTCTAAAAATCATAATTTATTTTTAAAATATTTTAATATTGCACAGGAGACCAAAGAGTACATATGAGCCCACCATGGCAATTTGGTGGGGCCCATTGAAGCCACCATAGGGTGGCATGCCCCACCCCATATACTTTCTATTTTGTTGGCTCAAGCCATAAGGCTGGAGGGAAACGATAATGAGTTTTAAGAAAGTTCTTTATATTAAGGAGATTTAAATTCAACAATGGAACCATATGATTTTGATGTCTAATCTATAGAATAGATGGTTCATATCTCTCAACCCATAAGTTGCCCAAGATCAATAATGCATATTCAAGTTTATTAAAAGAGGAAAACCACAAGAAACCCTAAACCTATTCAAGCACTATATAAAAGGGTGCCCTCTCTCATATCTCCTACACACCTAATCTCTTACCTCTCCCCCAAAAGATAATAAAGGGGCACGCCCCTAGTAGAACTCTCTCTCTCTAGTTTGTGATAAGGGGGGCACGCCCCACCCCCCTCTCTCTCTCTCTCTCTCTTCTTGCAAAAGGGGCATGCCCCACTTAGATGCTATCTCTTTCATCTCCTATTTATCTCATGGCCTAAAGGGTTAAGGGCCATAATAATGAGATGTCATATCTTTCATCTAGGTTATCAAGGGGCAAGACTTAGTTTGAGATCTAAGCCATGATAAGAGTTCTTGTTCTATTATAAGGTTTGGCCTATTTGTTTTCCCATGTTTGATATTGAAAGTTATCCATTGACCCCACGTTATTGGAAGATGGTGACTCGGTGTGGGGTATAATAAACCTGGTTGATGTAATTTTCGACACTCTTGTTTTTTACTATATTTATTTCTTATGTCTTTTGTTATTTCCAAACATATTATTTTGGTTTTTTTTTTATTAAATAGAACAATGATTTTAGTGGCATCAAGTTTTGATCTTAGATTTGTTTTTCTTTATTTCTTTTCAAGACAATTTATTGTAATGGACTACTTTTGAGTGATCAAAGCTTGAAAGGAAAAAAAAAAATGAAGAAAAAAATAAAAAGAATATATACACCAGATAGACGACATAAGTCCAAAAAAGTATGTGGTTAAAAGTATGTACCATCGAGTAAAAAACCATAAAATTCTCTCGATACAAAGATATACACAAAATAATGAAATATATAAATGGATACAATGATCATTTCAATTTGATTAACTAATAGAAAAATTCACTAAGGTTACGAAATGTTAATATCGATCACGTACTTCCGTAATTAAAATATAATTTAAAATCAAAAAATTTTCCATTAAAAATATGAAGTTTCTTTAAAAAAAAATTTAAAACTAATTCCAAAGTATAAGGATTTATAAATATTGGGAAAAAAAATAAGCCAAACCTCTCCAAAAAATTTTAAGTGAGACAAAAGATTTGTTAATTAAAAATGAATAAAAATAAAGAATTAGCCATTCACAAATGTTGAAGCATAATTTTATTACATAAGGATGAAAATTTTAAAAGTTGGTATCTATCTTTGTAATTTTAGAAATATTTTAAACAACATCATTAAAACATTCTAAAATTTTAGTCATAGACGATTTTTAAGGGGCATGAATTTCATAAATAAATGTATTAAAAGCTCTTGAAAAGAAAATCAATATATAAAAGTTACTAAAAAAAGACATCCTATTCTTTCAGTGAAAATTCATGCAATCTTTATTGATGCATGAAAATTCATAAATAATTATGGAAGTTTTAAATAAAATCCAAAAATATTGAGATCAAATTTCAAGGTATAGTAATCACGGGGACCGTATTCATCGAGTATAAAGTGCAACAACATGAAGTAAACCCCCAATTACAATAGCATTAGAATGAAAGTAATAAATAAAATGATAACCTATTATTTTTGTGAATGCTAAAGTTATAATATATTATAAAGAAATCCAAAATATGCATGTCCTTAAGCATATATCCTCAAGTAAAAGTCAATTAAAATGATTTACTGATACGCACCCAACTTCTACCCCAAATTATATGTTTCATTTTCATGGATGTCCAAATTTATGGTTTCCTCGATAAAAAGAGAGATGCACGGGAGAATTTCCTATCTCATTAGGTCTTGCTTTATTGGGAGAAAGTATTATAAGAGATGGAAATAAAAGGAGCATAAAGAAAAAAAAGCATACATGAACTACATTCAAATGATTTGTGATTGCGTAAATCCAAATCTAGTATAGAAGTTGCATTGACACAAAATTAAGAACAATGAAAAACTTGTAAACACAAAAACTAATATACTAACCTAGAAAAACATCAAGAGCATGACCTGTATAGAATAACGTACTGGGGTCAAATCCTATTTAGCTGCAAATAACCTAGATGAATGAAGAGGAAAGAAAGAAGAGAAAAAAATATGTAAATAAAAGAACTTCTAAGAACCATTCCCATGGTTTTAGTCTTTGGTTTAATGTTTATTTTCTATATTTCTAGGGCTGTTAATGGGGCGGGCAGCCCTGGCCTGTAAATTTGGATCCAAGCTCGGCTTAGGCCCAGCCGAAATCCATGTTAAGGAGGCCCGAGCCCGGCCCAGCCTGTTCATTGTTTTATCACGGGATGGTCATCAACAAAAGCTTTTGTTATGTCAGCGATATATGTCTTCGTTGGACACAGTTTCTATGAGTCAAATGAGTCCCCTATTAAAAATCTATTTTTGAGATGGATTTTTTTTACCCAATTTTTAAGGACATATAATCTCTAATAAAGAGATCATGAATATGAAAAATAAATAAAGTTTAAAAATTTGAAATAATAATTTTCTGAAGAAAACATTTGGAGTTTCGACTGTTTTTAGATGGAACACATGTAGAGATAGAGATAGTTTATGATAGTTTTTAATTTTAAGTTATCTTGTATTTGATTGATGTAGATATTTTTCTTGATAAGATTAGATTAGTTCGTGATTATCAATAACTAATTAGTCGTATATGTATATAGGACTTTGTACATTCTTGACAATTAATCAAATATAAAGATTTTTGGGGGGCATTCAGAATTTTAACATGATATAAAGCGGTCCTTTGAGATCTTGTTTGGGCTCTCTGTGATCCGTGCTTGTAGCTGATGCGTGCGGTGGTGCAGCCTCTGCAAACCCTAGCAAAGAAAGTGCTAAGGCCAATGGAAAGAAGGCTGGTCGTTGCCCTATGGTTTATCTCTCTAGATTTCTCTGTATCACATTGTTCCAGATACTAACCCCTTTTCCCTTATCACAAAGTCTCTCTTTCTCTCTCTAGCCCTTTCTCTATCAAACCGCAGGCTCTCTCTCTCCTAGTTGTTCTTTCCCTCTCTCTCTTAGAGGAACATAACCCAATTCGCTAGTTCTCATCCACATCCAGCAACTTTGCACGAATCGCTTTTATAAGAGGTGGTTTTGCATATCCCACAAATACATTGGTCCAAGGTGATGAGTTTGCTGATCACCTGAGATGGTTTTGCATATCCCACAAATACATTGGTCCAAGGTAATGAAATTGCAGATCACCTGAGAGTAGCGAAGGATTGCAATCCAAGCGCCTATAACAAAGGATCCGTGCTACAAACCCCGTTTCCAGAATTACTCGCAGTAACTAGAGAGAGAAAGATAGAGAGAGGGCTTAGGCCAAGAAGCTTCAAATGTGGAAATGTGGAAATATGGAAATATTTGGAAAAAGTTTATCAGCAGTCAAATCTTGCAAGACGCTTTCAAATCGGGTATGATATGTTTTCTTATAGCCAATGAGAGAAAACTATTCGGGAATATTATGCTCATTTGATGAACTTGTGGACTGAATATGAATCCTTCAACTTGAAGGCTCTCACTAGTGCTTGTTGCATTAAGAGCTTAATGGAGATAAATGGTGACAGGAAAGTAATGCAGTTTTTGATGAAGTTGCTCCCAGACTATGAGATTGTTCAAGCCAATATTTTGAATTACAAACTTTAGCAAATATGGATGTTATTCTCGATGAATTACTTTGTGAGGAAACGAGAATCACGACCCAATCCACCATTGAGGGAAAAAAAGATATAGAGTTTATACTTGTAGTTCAATGGGCTAGAGGAACACCATTATAAAAGGATCCATATTTACTGCAATGTTATGAGTGTAAAGGATATGGTCATATAACATCCCAATGTAAGAAGAAAAATTTTTATACTTATTGTAAATGTGCAGGGCATATTATCACAGAATGTCAAAATCCTTCTTGGCGCGGCAACCGGGCATTCGATACATGAAAACCTTTTTATAGGGCATACTAAGCTGATAATGATGCTTCCAAGAGACTAAAGGTAGAGACCCTTTATCCAGCACTATTCATGACGCAAATATGGCAATGTCCCAGACATAAGATGATATTCGACAATTGATACAAAACTCTGTATTTACGGCTATCTCTTCTGTTTTCTTTATTATGGCCTTGTCTGGTATGAACTCTCACATATCCCCTAATATAAATCCCCTTTAGTTTATTAACACGGGTACCTCTAATCATATGACTGGAGTGTACACAAGTCCACCATCTACTAAATTATACCAAGGTAATGATCAGCTTCTCACAGCTAATGGAGAGAAACTGAATATTATTTGGTACTAATAATCTTTCACTTTCTATCTCCGTTGGTACACCTTTTTGCTTTACGTAATGTCCTATTTATTCCTAAATTAACTACTAATCTAATCTCTGCGGGCCAACTAGTTGATGATGGTTACAATGTTCAATTTTCTCATAATGGTTGTTTAATATAGGACCAACGTACTGGAAAAGTGATAGGGAAGGGGCGTAGAATTGGTCGTTTGTTTGCCTTGGAGTTTGAGAAACCAAACCATGATGCTTCTTTCTTTTCTCCATCGAATTTTGATTTTTCTGTTTCCAATAAACAATGACATATGTGGCATCGGAGACTTGGTCATCCGAATGCGAATTAGTTAGATACTTTGTTTCGTTTTGGTTCATTACTCAATAAAGCACTTTATTTGAATTCTATCAATAAATCTTGTATTAGTTGTTCTTTGAATAAAAGCACCAGTTTACCTTTTTTGACTCGAGTAGATAAGACAACTGCACATTTTCATCTCATTCATAGAGATGTGTGGGGTACTGCTCCAACTTTATCCAGAATGTGATATAAGTTCATTGATGAATGTACATGATATACCTAAATCAGAAGTGTTAACCCATTTTAAAACTTTTTTTATCCATGATTGCAACTCAGTTTAATACCAAAGTAAAAATCTTACAGTCACACTCTGGGGGGGAAAATTTATCAAATGATTTTCAAGACTTTTGAAAACACAGGGTTATTCAATCACAGAAAACTTGTCCGTATACTCCACAACAAAATGTCATAGCTGAAAGAAAAAATCGTCATATCTTAGAAGTTGTGATGACCCTTATACATGATTCTCATATTCCTCATAGTTTTTGGGTTGAAGCTGCATCAACAGCTGTTTATCTCATAAATCGCCTCCCATCTTTGGTTTTGCATAAACAATCTCTCTATTATTCATTATTTCATGTTTATCATGATTGTTCTCTCTTGCATTGTTTTAGGTGTGTATGTTTCATTCATCTTCCTCAGCATGAACGAACAAAATTTTCTGTTCAAACAGTCACTTGTGTTTTTGCGGGATATTGTCCCGATGAAAATGAGTTTCTATGTCATGATCCAATAGCTCGTCGTATACATATTTCTCGGATTGTTATCTTTTTTAAAAGAATATTTTATTACTCTTCAATTGTAAAATCATCAAGGTCCTCTGCTCCTTTCTTTCCAGATTTTTCCAGCGCCTCAACAATAAGGCCAACAACACCAATCCACGCACACTTCATCTCACCAACCAGAGCAAGGTCAAACCTCCACTCTACCTGTAAGTGATTATTTTCCTACTCCTATTGATACTTCTACTCAGTTACGATGTTCTTCACGTGTACCTCACTCACATGATCGATATGACTTCTCCCTTGATGATTTTGAATTTTTACTATAGCCTAGAGCTTTGTTTACTTCTCTTAATACATTTGAGGTTCATTCTAAAGACCTAGATATCTGTTTAATCCCTAGATCATTATTTACCCCTTTAGATTCAATGGATGTTCCTTCCTCCTACCAGCAAGCCTTAACAATGCCTTGTTGGAAAGAGGCAATGGATGCAGAAATCAGTGCCTTGTTGGAAAATGATACTTGAAATATTATTTCGTGTCCTCCTCACACATCTATTATTGGCAATAAATAAGCATTTTATGTGAAACTTAAATCTGATGGAAGGATTGAACGATATAAAGCACGATTAGTTGCTCAAGGTTATAAACAAAAGTATGGCATAGACTATGATTAAACGTTTGCTCCTGTTACTAAAATCACTATTGTAAGAACCTCAATTACCCTCTCAGCTATTCGTCAGTGGACTATATCTCAAATGGATGTGAAAAATGCATTTTTCCATGGACATTTGAAAGATACAGTATATATGCGACCTTTTCATGATTATTGTAATGATAAATCTATGGTATGTTATTTGAAAAAAGACTTTATATGGTTTAAAACAAGCTCCAAGAGCTTGGTTTGAACGATTTCAACATGCCGTTCTACATGTTGGGTTGAAACAAAGTACTCATGACTATTCGTTATTTACTTATCATTGTTCTTCAAAAATAATAATTCTTCTCCTATATATTGATAATGTTCTCATCACAAGAGACAACCTTGATAATATCAGACACTTGAAAGAGTTTCTCATTCAAAATGAAAGATTTGGGTTCTTTAACTTATTTTCTTGAGCTGGAGATTCATTATTTCCCTAATAGATATATAGTTAACCAGAAGAAGTATATCAAAGACTTGATCAAACTGGCCAACTTATCTGATGAGAAACAAGTGGATACATCAATGGAAGTGAATCTAAAATATAGAAACGATAATGGAGATAAACTTCCGGATCCTACTCTTTATAGACAACTGGTTGGGAGTGTACTTTATCTCACTATGACTCGTCTAGATATTTCTCATGTAATTCAAGTCGTTAGCCAATTTGTTGTTGATCATCGTCGCATCCGTCTCTCTGTTGCACATCGTATCATTCGTTATCTATGTGGTACATATCATAAAGGTCTATTATTCACTTCTAACTCTTCTCTCCAGCTACGAGCCTATGCTGAAGCGGATTGGGCATGATGCCTCGATATTAGACGCTTAACCATTGGGTGGTGGATTTTTCTTGGAGATTCTCTCATATCATGAAAATGTAAGAAACAACAAACTGTGTTTAAATCTTTGTAGAAGCCGAATACCGAGCAATGTTCTCAGCTTGTAGTAAAATTACTTGGTTGAGAGGCCTTATACAAGACCTTAATATTCTTCATCAAACTCCTATACCATTGTATGCTGATAATATGAACGTTATACATGTTGCGTCAAATCCAGTGTTTCATGATTACACAAAGCATATAGAAGTTGATTGTCATTTCATTCGTAAAAAATTTCTGGTTGGAAAAGTTACACTCCCATATATTATCTCCCAACAACAACTTGCAGATATCTTTACCAAGGCAATGATTCGTGCTCGTCATGACTATCTCGTTAACAAACTGATGATGTTCACCCAACCTCAGTTTGAGGGGGAGTGTAGAAATAGAGATAGTTGAGGAGATAGAGATAGTTGAGGATAATTTTTAATTTTAAGTTGTCTTGTATTTGATGTAGATATCTCTCTTGATAATATTAGATTAGTTTGTCATTATCAATAACTAATTAGCCATATATGTATACGGGACTTTGTCGATTCTTGATAATTAATCAAATACCCGGATTTCTCTGGGGGATTCAGAATTTTAACACCACCCATTTGCATCCATCTTTAAGATGAATGCTTTATACTTCGGGGGATGCAAATATAGAAATGTGTCCCCAGCTCATAGAACAATTTTCCATCAGCCTTATTAGATTAAAAATCATTATGCGATCTTCTAACATGTTTAGGGCCAGTTTGGATGTACCCAAAATTGTAATATTTTTAAATGACAATAAAAAAAGATTGAGATAGTAACTGGGACCCGTTTGGATAACCCCATTAGATTTTATTCCCCAACAAAATAAATTATGACTCTAAGCCAAATTTTCTCAAAAACGTGAGCGAAAAAATTTGAGTTAGGTAAATTTTTTTCGCTCAAATAAGCCAAATTTGCTAAAAAACGTGAGCTCGCTCAAATGTTTTTTGCTTCCTTCTTCGAGCCTTTTCCCCAAACTTTCCCGCTATGATTAGCACTTACAAAAGCCTCTCTCCCACTCTCAAGCAAGTCTCGAAGCTCTTTCCTTTCTCATCTTCAACTATGTAGATCCCTCTCTCATCTTTAACTATGCTGATCCCATCTTTCCTTCTCTGATCTTCAACTATGCAAATCCCTCTCTCATCTTCAACGATGCAGATCCCATCTCCCAATACTAGTACGAATCCTAATTTCACAGAGCTCTCCCTAACAGTTCGACGGGTTGCTAGAGAGCGATTTTACTCCTAGATTCCTTTCTCTTACTCTCTCTATACATTCTTAACCAGTTGTTCTCTTACTCTCTCAATACATTTTCGACCGGTTGTTAGAGAGCGGTTGTACTCTTAAATTCCTTTCTCTTACTCTCTCTAGAAATTCAGAGTTTTGCTCGATATCTCTAGGAATTGGGATTCTTCGGGTCTTGAGAGTGGAGTTTTTCTTTGTAACATAGAGTTTCTCCATCTAAATTTAATGGAAAGGTTTTCTGAGTATGTAAATTTAATTGAGAGGTTTTCTGAGTATGTAGAGGGAGATGTTTTACAACCTCAAAACATTTGCAGATGAAGGTTTGTAAAGGACATCTCAACTCTTTTGCCCATAACTTCTGTCTACTTTTTGGGTTCTTCTCATTCTCTCTATCTCCTACATTTATAGGAATAAACAGCAGATCTAGAGGAATAAACTACATATCTAGAAACAAATGAATCGATAAAATTAAATTTTGAAATTGTGTAAATTGGATTTGGGATTTCTTATCAATTTCTTGCAATGCATCCAAACAAACATGTCATCCAAACAGACATATCTGGCAAATAAAATTTTTTTATTATATTTTAATAGACATCCAAACAGTCTACCAACATAGTAAAATAAAACGATAATGTTTCTCAATTGAGGAGGAAAAAAATTACATTTTTTTCAATGTGAATATTTTTTTCTTTGATATCCAAACTGGGCCTTAGTTTCAAGAATAAAGGCAACAAGAATCACTGGTGACCCTTTTGGGTATCTATCCACTCCACTAAAGAGAAAAGCCATTAAGAAATAACATTCAAAAATAAAATAAAATAAAATAAGCCATTTAGAAACATGTAAAAAGAGTTCCTTTTCTTCTAAATTTTTTTTTTTAAAATGGTTAAGAAAGTTTCATTAATTAGTACGAAACTTACAAGGGGAGGTAGAGAAAGTATTGCAGCAGCAACAATAACAACAACAATAATAATAATAGCAATAATAATATTAATAATAGAGTAATGATCCTATGAGACCCTTTCAGACCCATGTGTGTAGGATCTCAAAAGATTACCATTAAATTTGGTACAAATCTCTAGAAAAGTTATTACATGGCTGTAGGATTTGACTTTTCTAGTGATTTGTGTCAAATTTAATGGTGATCCTTTGGAGTCCTATTCACATGGGGGTGGAATGGTCTCATAGGATCATCATTCTTAATAATAATAAAAGTAATGATCATATAGGACCCTCCCCTACCCATGTATATAAGACCCCAAAGGATCACCATTAAATTTGATATAATTAACTTTGGCCAGCGTTAGCTAAGGAATTCCTTCCTTTATTGACATTCACAAAATAACTTGTCTTCCCTTAAGGTGTCTTAGAATCTCCACCGTCTTGCTAATAATAAGCATGGCACAAAAGGGGGTCACCGGTGAATAGTGGAGCATACCAAGCTACAAAGTTCTTCAGTCATAAATGGGTAGAAGGAAAAACAGCCCAAGTCCTTTTTTAAAATGGTATGTCCAAACGGTCCTTAAATGTTGCAAAATCGGTGGTAAGGAGTGAAATACTACTTGAGCCTTCTTCCGATATTATGATACGAGCGAGCCCACCTTGAGTTTAAAAACATTTAATAAATTTATAAAAACATTCAAAAAATAAAATAATTATTTGTAATATGTTCTTTTATGTTTTTAATCTTTTTGGTAAAGATTGAAAAGTGTTTCGGTTATGAATACCAATTTTGACATTTTTCTTTTTTTTTAGATTATTTCTAAGATAATTCGACTCATAAATTGATTTTTTTAAATTTGTTTTTTCATTACTTTTTTAACCTTGTTTAGATGTGTTTTGTTTAATTGGGGAATGATTTCATATAATGGTTGTAAAGTAGTATAATGTAACCATCTTCAAAAACTATGTTAGAGACATTTGTTTGACCCAAATTTTTAAATGTACACTCTTTTCATTTTGAAGAACAATCACAAAAAAGAATGTTTTGAAAAAATTCTCTAGAAAGTTTTCATTCTAGCCCAATTAATATAAGCTGTCCATTTTATTGAGATGGTTAGATATAGGCCTCCGAAAGATTTTTTTATTCCCAAAATTTTTATCTAGCGTTATCATCATTAGATTAATAATGCTAAAAAATAAAAAAATAATTTTGAATTTGTTAGGCCTAGATCTTGAAATTTACAACTAATTTTAATCATATATATGGTGCAAATTGAAAAAAAAAAATATTAGGATTGATTATGAGGATGAAGAGAATGTGTGTGCAAAATTTGGGGATAAATATAAAAAATATGGTTTTTTAGAGGTGTGGTAGCATTATACTATTACACATCCGTTGCATTAGATCATTTTTCATATATATATATATGATCACTCACAAGTAGCCTTTTTAAAATAAATCAATTTCAAAAGGGAGACACAAAAGTAAATATGGCAAGAAACAAAAAGAAAGTGTCGGAGATTATCTCAACCGGGCTTCTTACACCCCAAGCTGAGCCACCTCTTTCCGATGGCGTGAGATCAAGTTTAGGCTAAACCCTCCAATGGAATAAGAACTATTTTATGAAACTTTTAATCCCAAACTAAACTTAACCCCTTGATAACCTAGATGAGAGAGATAGCATCTCAAAGTACAATCCTAACCCGTGGGCCCCCATTATCAAGATGAGAGAGAGAGAAAGCAATACAATCTAGGTGGGGCATGCCCTTTATTCTACCATATGAGGGAGAGGGCGTGCCCCTTACTAAAAAGAGAGAGAGAGATAGAACTTTCTTAGGAGAGAGAGAGATAGAACTTTCTTATGGAGAGAGAGAGAAAGAGAATTTCTAAGTGGGATGTGCTCCCCTTATAGGCCACTTTTAGAGAGAGCAATATAAGATAGAGAAGAGAGAGATTTTGGTATAGAGAATGCGGGAGAGGACACCTCTATTTAAAGTGTTTCAAGGGTTCAAAGTTTTTTAGAGTTTTCTATGGGTTGTCTCTTTTTGTGAGATTAAATATACACCATTAAGTTTGGGTGACTTGTGAGGTGAGAGATAAGAGCCCTCCATTCTATAGATATGTCATCAAAATCATATGGAATGTGTTAGAACTTTTATCCCTCATTTTCTAAATCATTTTCCATCAATTAATTTAAATAAAAAAATAATGTATGACAATATTATGCTTTTTTATTTTATGCATAAGCCTTCTGACACTATTCAAATTTGTTTCAAAGCTTCCTTGAATCCCAAGCTTTCATGAGAAGTCTTCACCCCCATAAGCATGAGGTCATGAAATTAGAAAGCCTTCAAGGTGGGGCGTGCCACCTTAGGTGGCATTCCACGTGCCCCACCCAATTGTCATGGTGGATCCATTAAGCTAATTGAGCCTCCCATACAATATTAAAATATTAAAATAATATTATGATTTTTAAAAATTCATAAAATCCAATTTGAATAATTAAATCAATGTTAAATCAATATCTCTATTTTTATAAATCCAAATTTGAGATATAAAATACCCAAATATTCAAAAAAATTAAAATAACAGTTCTAAAAAATCATATATCATTAAAACAAATATAATTAATACTTTTGATGCGAAATAGATCCATATGGTCTAGAAAAAAATAAACATTGGCGCACTCCAACTTCTATTGTGGACTACAATCCACACTTGCTTTCTCAAACCGATCTAGTGTTGCCCATAACCCACAGTCTATGCATGGACTCATTAGTAGGTCTCCAAAGTCTAGCCAATGAACAAAGGGTCGTGAGCCCAGTCTATGGATTTCAGGTTCTCCCCTAAACATGTACCACCTAGACCTAATACAACCATAACTCTATAGTGCATAGGGGTAATCTCTAGCACATGCATAAGCTTCATGTTGAAATGTGATTCGCTTTCTCGAAACGGCAATCATATATGCATATCATGTGATGGTACGCGGATGAGGCTTTGGCCCCCATCTCTGAAGGCCACCATCACACACAAGGGCCACACAGTCCATCGGCTCACTCATCTGGGTATACTTCGATCTCATCAAGGCATGACCCATTATAATCTTTATTGGTTTAATTTATATGCCTAGGTAACATCGGTTTTTCCAACCGGCTGGCCTAGTACGTCAAGCTTAGTCCGGTATCAGCAAATATCATTTGTTTAGTATGGTCCACACAGGACCACACTCCTACTAAGTTCAAGTCCTGTTATATCAATTTTTTAATTACAAGCACTCATAAAGCCTTTAATGACCACGTATATCCAAAACTTTTTTTTTTTCTTTTAGGGGTTT
This sequence comes from Amborella trichopoda, assembly GCF_054954075.1. Classification (NCBI taxonomy): domain Eukaryota; kingdom Viridiplantae; phylum Streptophyta; class Magnoliopsida; order Amborellales; family Amborellaceae; genus Amborella; species Amborella trichopoda. The sequence continues at coordinate 51,405,364 of NC_142337.1, forward strand.
TGTTTTTGTATTTTTATTTTTAAACAATATTTGGCTTGCGGCTTGCCTGACCCTAACCGACTCAGGCCAAGTAACTTGGAACTCGGCCCAAGTTACTCAGCTACTCGGGGTCGGCCCATGGCTGAGTTCCATCCCTGAGTTGGGGTTCCTACAAAGCCATCCCTGTGAAATGGCATCCTCACCTAGTACACTGGACATGAAAGCCATCCCTGTGAGATGGCATCCTCACCTGGTTGGTTCAGGTCAAAACATGTCGTGATGAATGGAATTAGAATAGCGATCAATGAGCAAATGAATATGTGGTTAGAGTTAAGATTAACATTTCAATATTCATTGGATCAAAACTCATAATAATCATAGCAATTGATTTAGCTATGTTGATTTGTTAAAGGCCCTTCTAGATGGGATAAGTTGTGACATGATTTAGAACTTGATTGGTTTGCATTCACACTCTTTAACCGTACTTACATTGAAAAACTAAGCTGGAGATGAGGAAATAATAGTAGTTCACTCCATGGTTGGAATTGTCAAGGGGCATAATTTTGAGTTGCATCATAATCAAACATGCTCTTAATTCTTCCCAAATATTATAATTGACTTTCTCTTTTTAAGACTCCCCATTATCATTATTGACTTCTCTTCTTAACTCCCTCCATTATCATTATGGACTTCTCATGCCTACTTTCTAGGTTTGCTATAGGTTCTAGTGTTGTCAAATTCGCTGTACTTTGGCCAAAGAGGTCGAAGCGTTCAGATTTTAGGCATAGGCTGAAGAAAAACGAAGCCTGGCGCTGCCGTTTTGGTCAGATTCGGGCCTCTTCAGTCATATTCGAGTATGCTTCGAGCTGATTCGACTGAAACTTCGGCTTTTTCGGCCTAAGCGAAAAAAATATCTATATAAAAGTTTTTTTAAAAAAAATTTCTTTATTTTTATATATTCTTATATATAAATATCTAATTTATTTGTATTAAATTAAAAACAAAGTCCAAAGTCTTATCTTGGATTGGCGGAATCACCGAATTGCTTTATTTTTCTCATCAAACCGAACAAGACTCTGAAATGTATATGGTTACACAGGTGTTTCTCATGCTCTATAATCAATCTATATAAAGATCCAAGAGATCTACATATGGGTAGGGCCACAAAAAATTTATACTTGCGATACACGCACGTACACACATGCATATTCATAAATGTAAGTATTTTCGTTATGAGATTGTACTCTATGAGACCATTTGTCATTGTTACAAGGAGCCATAATCACTCCTAGCTATTAGATGTCAAATTCGACAGTTTGGAGTGTGTCACAAAGTTTGAGAATTCTTTTTTTAACTTTAAGCCTAATCAATGACATATTTACAACCACTTGATTTAAAATTTCATAGACAAGAATAGTTGTGTTCTCATGTATTAATAGTAAATGGTCTCTTTGTATATTTTTTCTTTCATTATTTTTATGGAAGTTAATGGAATTTTTGTGATCCATGTTAGTATATTAAAAATACTCTCTCAAAAAAAAAAAAAAAGAACAAAAAAGATGAACGATATTGCCAATAAATTTCCTTTGCCTCACAAGTACGCAAGGATTCTAGGGCGTTAGCAAGGTTTAAATATTGGTTAAACCATAATGGAACCGGTGTGGTTCGTTTATGTTTTATGTTAGATAGCAATCATCATATTTTTTACGGGATAAAAGATTGGAGAACAAAGGACAAAGAATGGAACAATCTAAAATAAAAACAAAACAATAGAAAAATGAAAACAGACATAGGAATACTTATTAACAAAAGGAAAAGTTTATATAAGTTCGCAACCTTAAAATGTACATTTCAGATACACCTCAAAAATCCATCATAAAATGTTATTTTGATTTTGCAAAACCCTCAAATTGATCATTGTGACATCAAGATGTATGAATATGAAAAAAAAATGATTCCAAGTTCCAAAAATCGTTCATCTTGCAACACATTATCTAGACCATCCATTTTCAAAATTTTATTGTGTTTATGGATCTACTTGATTTGATCCATTTTTTAAGTTTAAAATTTTATAATTAGAAATGAAAATAGATTCTCAAACCATCCAGAGAATTTTCAACACCAAAATTACATTTACGATAAAATTTGGAGGCAATCCGTACTTTGATTGTTCAAGGTTGCAACCTCATGCAAACCACACCCCTAACAAAAAATAAGGCATTTTTTCAAAAAAAAATTGTAATTTTGAATATATTTTTCCATTTTCTTATCATGTTAGGACCTCGTTATCAGTGAACCTCGTTATCGAAGGCGTTAACTTGTTACATAATAACCGTTTTATAGAATCAGATGGTTGTTATTTACAAGGGTGCGGTTTGTATAGAGCCTAGGCTCTAAACAATCAAATTAGAGCCTACCTTTAAATAGTGTCGAGAAATGTGGTTTCAAAACTGGAAATCTTTTTGATAGCATTAAAAATATTTTCACCTTTATTTATAAAGTTTAAAACTTAAAAAATAGTATAGATCAAGCGATCTATAAAAACTTGAAAATTGATGGTCAAAAAATGGGTTACAAAATACACTACTTTCAAAACTTGAAATCTATTTTTTTCTCATGTCCATGCATCTTGATGTCGAGAAGATCAATTTGAGGATATTTGGGCATCAAAACAACTTCTTTTAGTGAAATTTTTGAGGTAGGCTTGAATTTGATTGTTTAGAGCCTTGGCTCTGTATAAACTTTTCCTTATTTACAATTTGGGGTGCAGTTTGTATAGAGCCTAGGCTCTAAACAATCACATTAAAGCTTACCGTGAAATAGTGTTGAGAAATGTATTTTCAAGAAAATCTTTGCAATAGCTTTAAAATATATTTTCATCTTTATTTATGAAGTTTAAAGCTTAAAAAATAGTGTAAATCAATAGATCTATGAAAATTTGGAAATATTGGAAAGTGACGGGGTCCAAGTATGCATTACAAAATAAATTATTTTCAAAACTTGAAATCTATTTTTTTTCTCATGTCCATGCATCTTGATGTCGAGATGATCAATTTGAAGATATTTGAGCATCAAAACAACCTCTTCTCGTGAAATGTTTTTAGTAGGCTCCAATTTGATTGTTTAGAGCCTCGGCTCTGTATAATCTTTTCCTTTACAATTTACCTACTAACCCTCCTCATCCAGTACTCTTGTAGTTATTATCATTATAACAGCCATTATTTCCATAATGGCAACCACTTTCAAAAGCATTGATTGTGTCGAGTCACTTAGAGGCGCATTTTCATTTTTCTTGTCCTATTCTTTCTTTTATGAGTGTGCTTTCTTTTCATCCCTCTTCTTCAATACACGATCTTGGCGTTGCAATTAATTGTGGGTTTGAATATGATCATCCCTACATTTTATTTAGCAAAAAAAAAAATAGTTTCCCTAGATATATATATATATATATAGTTAGTGAAATTCACGTGTCATCAACTACCTCTCCTGGTTTAATGTCATCCCATTATCATGGGTAGGGGAACCCCACGAATGCTCTTCTTAAATATAATGTAAACATTATGGGAAAATTGCAAAACCTCTAAAATGGACTTTCTAGGCACTTATCCTTCCCAATTTTTCCTAGCAAATACCTCAATACAAAAAGTTATTGTTTTTGGACGAAAATACCCTTTTTTACCTAACAAATTATTTTGAGGGTGGTCGAGCATTTTTAACAAGCTATTCATTGATTGTTTTTGCTAAAATGGCCGGTCTGGCTTTTCATGGTGACGGTCCGGCAATTATGTTTTGCTAGAATGGGCGGTCTGGCGTTTTGAAGTTGCGGTCCGCATTTTGAAGGCCCATTCCAGCGTTTTGATATGGCGTTCCGACATTTTGAAGGGGCATTCCGACGTTTTGTAGTAGCAGTCTGGTGTTTTGAAGTGAGTAATTCAGCTTTGTACACGTGCGGTCCAGTGTTTCTTTTTATTGGGATCTGAAAATGATTTGTTAAATGAGGGAAGGGTATTTTCATAAAAAAAAATTAACTTTTTGTATAGGGAGTATTTGCTAAAAAACATGATTTTCTATTAAAAGTTGCTAGGATAAGTCGGGTGGGTAAAGTGCGAAAAAAGCCAACTTTGGGGGGTTTTTGCAATTTTCCCAAACATTTTTACATCATGGTGAAGAATTTATAAGTGTGTGAATGCATGTCTCTATTCAATAATGCGTGTGGCTTGTATAAGGCCTGAGGTCCTAAATAATCAAAGTAAAGCATAGCTTTAAAATAGTATTGAAAGATGTTGTTTAAGATATCAAAATCTTTATGATGGCCCAAAAATTTATTTTTATCTCTAATTATAAAATTTGTAACTTCAAAAATAGTATAGATCGAACAAATCTACAAACATTTGAAAGGCTTGAAAGTTTACAAGGTGCACTATTTCTAAAGCTTGAAATTCATTTATTTTCATGTTCATATATCTTAAAGTTGAGATTATCGATTTGAAGAATTTTGGACATTGAAACGTCCACTTCTAGTAAATTTATGAGATGTGCTTTAATTTGATTGTTTAGAGCCTCACCTTTTTGTAATTTCTTTCCTTCATGTATTGTCGTTCGATACTTCAAATCCACGGGCTCGATCCAAGGCATGCGTATCCCCGTTTTGAGTCCAATACACAAGGCTGATCCATAGGACGAGCTTGTTCAGGCATAAAAAGTTTCAAACCAGGATAAATTAAAGTGAAACAAAATGAATGGCAATGGTTGCACATTGTATTTTAATTTTAACATTGCAAATTCGATAGAAATGAAATTGAAGGTTTGTACGCTACGATGATAGACATTAAAGAAAATATAAAAATATTTCGAATATATGGACCAAAATATCCACGAATATCTTAGAGGTATTTTGTTTAGGAAAACTTTTTGATAAGGTTGCTCCTCTATCAAAATAGGTGAAAATGAACAGTGATTTTTTCTACCCTCATCACCATCCAAACTTCATCGCACGATCACAGTTGTCCGATAGTGTTTCATTTTTCATTATTATTTTTTTATTAATTGGAATGATATGAAATTTGGAGTGTGTGTACATCTTAGTGAGGTGCACCTAATAAAAATATGAAAAAAATAATTCACAAAATTTAAATCGACTAAAATACCTTTATAAATTTTCATGGGTATTTTGGATAATTTATATTTTATGAATTATTTTTTTCATATTTATATTAGGTGTGTTTCATTAAAATATACACATGCTCCAAATTTCAAGTAATTTGGATTTTTAAAAAATAAAAATAAAAATTAAAATACTCTAGCTCATATGAATATCTGCGTAGCTCATATGTTTATATGAGCTAGGGGGCTAATCTCAACATTTTCCTATATATATATATATATATGGCAATGATTTCATGCAATTGTTGTATAGTAATATAATGCAATAACCTTAAAAAACCATTTTATAGTCATTTGTTTGATTCAAATTTTGAAATATACACTCTTTTCATTCTAATGAATAATCACAAAAAAAGAAAAACTTGAAAACACAACCTAGAAAGTATTTTTTTATCCCAATTAACATAGGCCGTTCATTTTGGTGAGATGCTTAGATCTAGACCTTAGAAGGATTTGTTCATTTCCACTTTTTTTTTAATGGCTTTTTTATTATTATTATTAGATGAACAATGTTAAAAAAGAAAAAAAAATGATTTTAAGTTTATAAAGGCTAAGATCTTGAAATTCACAAAATGAATGGTCTAGATTCGTTTTTGGAAGGGGACTCATTTTAACCATATCTAAGGTTCAAATTGAATTTTTTTTTTTTTGGGATTAATTATTGAGATGAAGAGAGTGTGTATAAAATTTGAAGTCATACAAATATCATGAACATGGTTTTCTAAAAGTGTCATTGCATTATATTAAGATATAACCGTTGCATTGGATCATTGCCCATATATATATATATATATATATATATATATATATATATATATATATATATATATATATATATATATATATATATATATATAGTGAAAACATATAATATAACCTAGTCGCTGTGACTTATTAATATCTAATTTTGACAATCTTTTGATTAATTCATCAACTAGCACTTTGTTGTCTTCTTTTCCTTCATTCCTTGTAGGCTGAACTTTCATGTTTCTATATTTGGTGGAGGTTTGAATAAAACTGTTTCTTTACGATATTTTAGACATACGACCACCCAATGTAAAATTTTGAATAAATCTTATATAAAAGGTAAGAACTTCCACTGTAAAGCCACTGTAATATAAGGCCACCCAAAATTCCTGGCCTTACACAAACTCATTTGGCCACTGCAAACATAATCGAAGGCCACCCAAGCTATTTTTGTAATGTCTTACCTTCCCACAATTATAACAAACAGGTAGTTTCTTTTGCCCTTTGTGTTTGAAGGGGCGATTCATGAAAGGACGATCTTGGATGAGCCTTTTAAAAACTTTTTTTTTCCTTTTCATGGAGGGATTAAATCTAGATTTATGAGAATGTTTAATTTTATCTTTTAAAAAGGGTTTTGAAGGTGGTAAAGTGTTATGACCAAATCGTTCACAAAAATCTCATATGCTTATAAGCGGTGACATACTTAGTCATGTGTTTCATTAGGTCGAGGATTTGGTTTTCAGATATACCGTCTATATTCCAATTAACAATAAATCTTCCTAAGTAGGAGATAGAATTAGAAATAAGGTCTTCTTCTATTTTGAGATTTACAGGAGTGGGTCGAGGATAATACATCATAGTTTGAGAAACTGGTCTAGTTTTTCGTCCATAATCTATCCTATTAACATCTAAGCTTTTTACTTTAAAAGCATTTTCTATTTGAAAAATCTCTTGGTCAGTATAACTTTGATCTTTTTGTAAGACATGTAATTCTCCAACAAGGGAAGGTTTTCCCTTATTAATATCTAATCTCAACAATCTGTTAACTAATTCATTAACTAGCTCTTTGTTGTTTCCATTTTTCTTGAAAATAGAGAACCTGAACAAATTATTGAATATCCGGATGAACAAATTGAATTACAATTTCCATCATCCAGAAGAACTAGATTGAATATGTCCACTTCACCATAGAGCTCCGCCAAGGACTTCAACGTCCTCTGTTCCCCAATCAGATTATGAAAGAGCCCATAATAAAGAATTATTCTAGAATGGCATAGAAGGCTTCTAACCAGGTTCAGCATCCTGTATATAGGGTTGATATTCCTAGTTCTTCCTATACTGAACCTGAAGAACCTACCTCTTCTGACCTTGATTTTGAAATCATCATTATTCAATGTCAAGACAAGTTCTTTCATCTGGGTCACAGCTTCCTTTTAAGATACACAGATGGTAAGATGCACAGCTGGTAAGATGCACAGCTATATGATACACCACAGGAAATACAAGCACACTTTTACACTCAAATCACAAAGCACACTCTAACACTCAAAGCACAAAGCACACTCTAACCGACGATGCCTCTTATGGAAGAGGCTTCCCCTATTTATAGACGGAAGGCCAGATTTCAAAGTAAGATTTTGGAATCCGTTGAACTATTGCACGAGCGCACTGTCACTACAGTAGAAAGGTGAATTATTGTACGGACGCACCGACACTACAGTAGAAAGCTATTTATGCCAGCCGTTAGCTATAAGGAAAAGTGAATAGTAATATTCTTGATGTCAGTCACCCAGATGATTGTCAGTCACTTGCTATATGACTCGTGTCCTTGGTAATTAGGAGTCTCACCGTCCCCTTCAAAAAAGCATTTTTTTTATGTTTCTATTTTTGGAGAAAACGTAATTCCTTCACAGTCGTCTCCATTCAGAGGACTATAATCTTCTTATTCATCTTCAGCTTTGGTTGATGTAGACATTTTTTCATCTTTATCATCTTTTGTCATCTTTATCATCTTCGTTCAGGGCTAGTAACAGCTTTCTTTTAAGCTTTGCTTTAGTTAATCTAGGATTTTGTTGCTGCATAATTGTAATATATTCAGTTATCCCCATTTTAGGATTATCTTGTGGCTGAGAAGTAGGGATTATTTTTATGTAAATATTTTTAGGTTTTCAAGACGCGTTTCTATAATTGTCCCACCATTTTACAGCTATTTGCCTATGAAGTTTTGGGATATAATCTCATCTATCCATGTCATCTTTGGTAATTTTGTATGTCCATTTAAGGATCCAAGGGACTTTGTATAGAGTTATAAATTAAAGATGATTGTTTCTTTTTAAACAACGGTTGTTGTATTCAGAGAATTTTCTCTGGGATATTTTTATTTTTTCAGGAAGGATTTGTTCACATGTTCCCCATAGGATAAACAAGTTTTTAAACCAGTTAGGGAATTCTGTATAGTCAGTTAATTTGAACTGAACAAACTAACTATGCGAGGTTTTCGTGTTTTGATAGGCAAACACTTCATCCCAGTCTCTATAGGAAATGATTTTATGTATCTGAAATTTCGAATATGCTATTTGGTTATCATTGTTTCTATAGTGGTGAATTATTATCACTGAACATGTTTCCATAAGGATAGCTTCATAAAATTCTTGGCACTTTTCTCCTTTATTTGGGTGCATGTGGTTTTTTAGGTATATCGATGTTATTTTAACAAGATCTTTTGTTTTATGATCATCTTCAATCACCATAAGAGGTATAAATGTTGTTTCAATAATGGCGGGCCTATTGGACTTGGGTTATAAGCCCTTAAGGAGTTTGGCTGGTGAGATATATCAATATATTTGCTCTGCTTTTCTATTAAAGCATTGGGTGATTTGGATGTTGTAGTCAGACTCTTATTTGGACTTAGAACTATATCCATTTGCCTTTTTTATTCTAATTCATTGGGCTCTTTTGATCTTGATTCTAACGTCTTCTGTCCTCCCTGCAAAAATTCTCGGGTCAAAAAGTCAGAAAGGAAATTAGAGTCTCCGTTGATATGTTCGATAGTAAATTTGAAAGCTTAAAGGATTCCTTGCTATTGGGCAAAATTTTGTTTTGAAACGATATGTTTTACATCTTTTTTTATAATATTTTTTGCTGTTTTACAATCAGTTCGTATAAGAAATTTTTTATTAAGCAGATCACTTTGGAACTTGTCTACACAATGGACAAAAGCAAGAATTTCTTTTTTACCTGTAAAATAATTTTGTTGTGCTGGGTTCCAAGTTTTGGCAGTAAACCTAACTAATTGTTCTTTCTGATGAATTCTTTGTTTAAGAATACCTCCCAATCCTTATTCTAAAGCATCTGTTTCAATAATTTTAAAGGCTTCGGGATTAAAAAGTGCTAAACAAGGTAATTCTTTAGCTTTGATTTTCATTTTTCGAACGGCTTTGGTATGAACATCCGTTCAATCTTTTTAAGCCGTTGGAACAAAGGTTTTGCATCTAGGGTGAAGTCTTTATAAGAATCAAAAACATAATTTAAACATCCAATGAAATCTTTGGAGCTCTTTCTTATCTTTTATGATATCAGGAGACTTATCTGCAAACTGAATGGCCCTATCAATAGGGACAATTCTTCCCTAGTAGATGTTGTGGCCAAGAAATCTTATTTTGTTTTTAAAAAGGTTAAGCTTTTTTGCTGAGACTACTAAACCAGCATTTTTAATAGCTTTATGGAAAACCTTTAAATGCTTCCAATGTTGTTCAATATACTCGGAGAAGACAAGCACATTATCAATATAGACTATCATAAACTTAGTGAAAGGATTAAATATTTTATTCATAATGTTTTAAAATTCGGATGATGCATTTTTTAAACCAAATGGCATAACATTCCATTCATAGTGCCTAAATGGGACATTAAAAGTTGTTTATATCTATCTTTTTCAGCCAACTGGATTTGCCAATATCCAGATTTTAGATCAAATTTTGAGAAGATACTTGCATTGACAAGCCTATCAATAAGGTCCCATTTGTTTGGGATTGGATATCTTATCCATCTTAATGCTTTATTCAAATGTTTACAATTCATGACTAATTGAGAAGCTCCTCTTTCAATTTCAGAGGCCTTCTCAACATAAAAAGCTGAACAAGTCCATGGTGAGGAGCTTTTTCGAATCAGTTTTTTAACAAGTAAATCTTGAATCTCTTTTTTACAGATTTCTAAAAGCCTACCATTGATTTGAATAAGCCTTGCTTTGGTTGAAATTTTTTGCTCATTAAAATCTGGTTCATAAGGGAGTTCTACAATGTGTTGTTTTCCTTCCCAAAAAGCGTTAGGAATGTCAACACAAATTTCTTTTTCAATGGTTGTTTTAGCACAAGTTTCTTTTTCAAGGGTCGTTTTATACTTACTAATTTCATGCTGGATTTTTTAATATAGTAGTTTTTCTTCAATTGTTTTATATTTGATTTCTTCTTTTAAAGAGAACAGGAATTTTTTTTTAGTGGAGATTTTATTTTTTATATTATTTATCTCATGTATCCTAGGTTTATCAATGAAGTCAAATTTTATTTTTTATATTATTTACCCTATAAAAATTGATGACATAGGGATTTATCTCGTTATTTATAACTTTTGAGAGTGTATCTTCAACTTCAGGTGGTTGGTGATAATCATTTATCAAATTATTAAATTTGATTTCATTGTTTTCATTGTTAAGATATTTTTCTCTATCATGAGTAATAGTGGCTAATTCTAAAATTTGAACCCTAGTTTTTAAGGTTATTAGTTCGTTTCGAACTTCATTAATTTCATGTTTTTACTCAAGAACAGAAGGTAGCCTATCAGCCTGGGTTTTGTTTTAAACTCTTTTAAGAATATCTTGAAAATTATACTCTTTTATTAGAATGAGGGAGGGTTTTGGAGTGGTAGGCCTAGAAGGATTTGTGGTCATGTTGATATATTGCACTAAGGCTTCTTTTTTAGCCTCAGTGTCACTAATTTTTTCAATTTGATCGATAATCAGACTTTCTTCTTTTGTAAGAGTATTTAAGCTTAAACCATTCATATCTATGATGGCTTTGTAAAAGTTACAATGGCATGATTTATCAGTTTCATTATCATCATGTAAATCAGAATCAGAACTTGAAATAATAAATTCTTCATCGTTAATTTCTCCAATTAGTATTTCTTCTGCCGAGTTACTAGAAATATCAGAATTATCTTATCTTATTAGGAGAATATAAAAAATTTGTTTTTTAATATCATCATCTATTTCAAGTGAATTTATCTTTTTTTTAACTCTACATTTATTTTTGTAATGTCATACCTTCCCACAATGATAATAGACAGTTAGTTTCTTTTGCCCTTTGTGTTTGAAGGGGCAATTCATGAAAGGATGATATTGGATGAGCCTTTTAAGAAATTCCTTTTCATAGAGAGATTAACCCTAAATTTATAAGAATGTTTAATTTTATCTTTTACAAAGGGTTTTGAAGGTGGTACAGTGTTATAACCAAATTGTTCACAAAAATCTCATAACTCCTTATTACCAGTCATTTGTTGCTTTTCTAATTGTCTTTTAAGTTTAAAGTCTGTACAAAGGGCTGGACCTTTAGCGCATATTTCAACAGACAATTCTCCTAAGGTATATTGGGAAAATGGAATGAGCCCACTATGCTTATCCTTAAATCTTGTTTTAACCTTTTCAGCAAATAGGTTGGGAAGTCCAGAAATGAATTTTTCTTTCAATGATCAACTTTACTGTCTTCCATTGAAAGTAACCTAGAGAAGAGCAGATCTTAGTATCATTCCTTCGCAGTCGTCTCCATTCAAAGGACTATAATCCTCTTCTTCATCTTCAGCTTTGGTTGATGTCGACATTTTGTCATCTTTATCATCTTATATTCCAGGGCTAGTAACTTCTTTTTAAGCTCTGCTTTAGTTAATCTAAGATTCTGTTGCTGCATAATTGTAACATATTCAGTTATCCCCATTTTAAATTAACTTGTAGATGAGAAGTAGGGATTATTTTCATGTAAATATTCTCAGGTTCTAATGACTTGTTTCTATAATTGTCTCGCCATTTTACGGCTATTTGCCTGTGAAGTTTTGGGATGTAATCCCATTTATCCATGTCATCTTCGGTAATTTTGGATGTCCATTTAAGGATCCAAGGGACTTGGTATAAAGTCATAAAATAAAGATCGTAGTTTCTTTTTAAACAATGTTTGTTGTATTCAGAGAATTTTCTCTAGCATGTTTTATTTTTTCAGGAAGGATTTGTTCACATGATCCCCATAGGAGAAACAAGTTTTTAAACCAGCTAGGGATCAGTTAATTTGAACTGAACATACCAACTATACGAGGTTTTAATGGCCCTTGCTTTAACGGATCGAGACCCCAATCTCTATAGGAAATGATTTTATGTATCTGAAATTTTGAATATGCAATTTGGTTGTCATTGTTTCTATAGTGGTGAACTATTGTCGCTGGTCCTGTTTTCATAAGAATAGATTCATAACAGTCTTGGCACTTTTCTCCTTTATTTGGGTGCATATGGCTTTTCAGATATATCGATGCTATTTTAGCGGGATCTTTTGTTTTATGATCATCTTTGATCACCATAAGAGATAAAAATGATGTTTCAATAAAAGGGGTCCCATTAGGATATAGACTTGGGCTATATGCCCTTAAGGAGTTTGGCTGGTGATATATATCAATATCTTTGCTCTGCTTTTCTATTAACGCATTGGGTGATTTGGATGTTGTAGTCAGACTTTCATTTGGACTTAGAACTATATCCATTTAACTTTTTTTATTCTAGTTCATTGGGCTTTTTTTATCCTGATTTTGGCATCTTCTGTCCTCCCTGCAAACTGGTTTAATAATTTTAAAGGGTGAGGCCTTAACTTCGAGTTTTTCTCCTTTTAACTATAACCTAGTTTCAGGTGGATGGATTGATTCTATTGTTTCTCCTTTAATGGTATGGAAGGTCTGAAAAGATTTCTCAACCATATTTATCTTAAATTTTGGGATTTGAATTCCTTTTATTTTAATAATATATTTAAGCCATTTAAAAAAATTTACATGCTTTTTATGCTTTATTAAGAATTCATTAAATTTTTTATGGAAAGCATTTATTAATTCTTTTTTAAACTCTTGAACAAACCAATCCCTTATTTGATCATTTTTTTCTGACAGAAAATCCTTTTTAATCCGTTCTTTATCTATAAAGAACTTGTCTTGACATTGATTAGTGAGGATTTCAAAATCAAGGTAACAAGGGGTAGGTTCTTCAGGTTCAGTATGGGAAGAACTAGGACTGTTAACCCTATATGCAGGATGCTGGACCTGGTTAGAAGCCTTCTTAAGCCCTTCTAGACTAATTATTTCATTATGGGCTCTTTCATAATCTGATTTCATTATGGGCTCTTTCATAATCTGATTGGGGAACAGAGGACGTTGAAGTCCTAAGTGGAACTCTTTTTAGTGGAGTTGACATATTCAATCTAGTTCTTCTGGACGATGGAAATTGTACTTCAATTTGTCCATCCGAATATTCAATGATTTGTTCAGGTTCTCTATTTTCAGGAATCTTGAGTTGTCCTTCGGACTGAATAGACCAATTCTCAAGTAATTTTACATGTGTCCAAGATATTGCCTTAAGTATAACAAGGTTAGATTTATCCATGTTTGTTTGAAAAAAAATCGTTTGACCTTTTGTATCGATTTGCCTAGCATTCGTGCAAAGAGTGTTCATAACTTTATAACAGATCCTATAGACAAATGCTAGATTTTGTGATCCCGAATGCATATAAAAACCTTGAGTTTTTAGATTTAGAGTTAAAACTTTTAACAAATTAGGATCAGATAAGGCCACATAAAAATTTGGAAAACAATTAAAATAGATAGGGCCATTGTAAAGACTCGACTCAACGATTCCTAATAAAGAATAAGTGAATCTTCTGTGCCTATTATCCCTTAAGCAAACTAAAAAAGAATTATTTAACCATGTTCTGGTTAAGGGTTTAACAGCTATTTGGACAAGGGCAATAAGCAGATAGTTAAAATCTTTCTTTTTATGTTCCTCAATCGTCCTTGAAGATAAAAGTTAGAAACTATCTTGGGTTTTCATCACAGAAATAATTTTTTCTATTGTTTTGATAGAAAAGCTGCTTTTGAATTCAAAAATCCATCTCCTATAAACATATGTTATCGGAACCTTTGGAATATTCTAATTTTGGATTTGTTTTTTCGATATTGTCAATAATAACATCTTCTTTATTGTTTACTCGAAGAGTGTTAGAAGAAGTTGTCATATTAGATAATGTCCTAATAAAATTTGTCATTTTGACTTTATAACTGTTAATCGAGTCAACTGGAAACAGTCCCTACATCTTTCTTGACCTTCTTGGTCGTTAACAGTGATCTTTTGGTCACATCGACTTTGGTTTTAGTTATAATTTCAAACTTGCAAATTTTACAGAACCTGGCTTTGATGCCAAATACAACGGAGCAGGTGGCTAAGAAAATACCATTTTAGGATTTGGTTTTATGCAGCAACAAAATCCTAGATTAACTAAAGCAAAGCTTAAAAGAAAGTTGTTACTAGCCCTAGAAGAAGATGATAAAGTTGACAAAAAGTCTACAACAACCAAAGCAGAAGATGAAGAAGAGGATTATAATCATCTAAATGGAGACGACTGTGAAAGATTTACTTTTTCTCCAAAAATAAAAACATAAAGAAAATGCTTTTTTAAAGGGGATGGTGCGACTCCCAATTACCCAGGACACGAGTCCCATAACAAGTGGCTGACACTCATCTGGGTGGTTGACACTCATCTGGGTGGCTGACATCAAAAATATTACTATTCATCTTTTATTGTAGCTAACAGCCGACATAAATACCTTTCTACTGTAGTATCGGTGCGTCCGTACAATAATTCACTTTTCTACTATAGCATCGGTGCGTCCGTGCAATAATTCAACGGATTCCAAAATCTTACTTTGAAGTTCGGCCTTCCGTCTATAAATAGGAGAAGCCTTTTGTAGAATTACAACCTTGAGGAAAGCTTAGGGTGTATATCTTATGGGCTCAACTAGCTCTTTGTTGTTCTCAAAAAACATCTTACCATCTAAAATGGGCATCAATAATGATCTTTGGGTCACAACGACTTTGGTTTTCGTTATAATTTCAAACTTACAAATTTAACAGAACTTGGCTCGAATACCAAATACAGCGGAACATGATATACACATATACAAAATATAATATAACAAAGTAAAAACATAAGACAAATCTACTTAAACAAACTTACAAAAACATAAGACAAATCTAATTAAGTAAAACAAACTTGCATGGTAAGTGCACATATGGTAAGATGCAGCTATGTGATACACCACCGGATATACAAGCACACTTTAACACTCAAATCACAAGGCACACTCTAACACTCAAAGCACAAAGCACACTCTAACCGATGATGCCTCTTATGGAAGAGGCTTCCCCTATTTATAGACGGAAGGCCGGACTTCAAAGTAAGATTTTGGAATCCGATGAATTATTGCACGGACGCACCAACACTACAGTAGAAAGATGAATTATTGTACGGACGCATCGACACTACAGTAGAAAGGCATTTATGTCGGCCGTTAGCTACAGTGAAAGGTGAATAGTCATATTCTTCATGTCAGCCACCCAGATGAGTGCCGGCCACTTGTTTGGGACTCGTGTCTTGGGTAATTGGGAGTCGCACCGTCCCCTTTAAAAAAGCATTTTCTTTATGTTTCTATATTTGGAGAAAAAACAATTCCTTCACAATCGTCTCCATTCAGACGACTATAATCCTCTTCTTCATCTTTAGCTTTGGTTGATGTAGACGTTTTGTCATCTTTATCATCTTCATCTAGGGCTAGTAACATCTTCTTTTTATGCTATGTTTTAGTTAATCTAGGATTTTGTTGCTGCCGAATTGTAACATATTCAGTTATCCCCATTTTAGGATTATCTTGTGGCTGAGAAGTAGGGATTATTTTCATGTAAATATTCTCAGGTTTTAAGGACTCGTTTTTATAATTGTCCCATCATTTTATAGCTATTTACCTGTGAAGTTTTGGGATATAATCCCATCTATCCATGTTATCTTCGGTAATTTTGTATGTCGACTTGGTATAAAGTGATAAAATATAGATGGTAGTTTCTTTTTAAACAATGTTTGTTGTATTCAGAGAAATTTCTTTAGGATGTTTTATTTTTTTAGGAACGATTTATTCACATGATCCCCATAGGAGAAACAAGTTTTTAAACCAGTTAGGAAATTCTATAAAGTCAGATAATTTGAACTGAACATACCAACTATGCG
Organism: Amborella trichopoda; assembly: GCF_054954075.1. Classification (NCBI taxonomy): domain Eukaryota; kingdom Viridiplantae; phylum Streptophyta; class Magnoliopsida; order Amborellales; family Amborellaceae; genus Amborella; species Amborella trichopoda. Next base: position 51,421,608 of record NC_142337.1, read on the forward strand.
AGGTTTTCGTGTTCAGATAGGCAAACACTTCATCCTATGCTTTAATATTTTCAAAGTAATGGTAGGTTTTAATTTTAAACCCTCTAGTATTTAATGTCCTTTGCTTTACGGATCGAGACCCCAGTCTTTAAAAGAAATGATGTTATACATCTGAAATTTTGAATATGCAATTTGGTTATCATTGTTTCTATAGTGGTGAACTATTGTTCGTTGATCCTGTTTCCATAAGGATAGATTCATAAAATTCTTGGCACGTTTATCGATGTTATTTTAACGGGATCTTTTGTTTTATGATCATCTTCGATCACCATAAGAGATATAAATGATGTTTCAATAAAAAGGGTCCTATTAGGACATAGACTTGGGCTATAAGCCCTTAAGGAGTTTGGCTAGTGATATATATCAATATCTTTGCTCTACTTTTCTATTAAAGCATTGGACAATTTGGATATGTATTTATATATATATATATATATATATATATATATGAAAAAGCTCCTATCAGCCCATGGGCTCATGGAACAGTGTAAGCGCAATAGCCTAGATTGAATCTAGACCGATCTAATGATCACAATTGTATTTTGTATTTTAATTTTAATTTTTTTCTACAAATCTAAATTACTTGAAATTTGGAGCGTCTATTCTTCAAAAATAGTAAAATCTAATAAAAATATCGAAAAAATAATTCGTATAAATTAAATTGATTAAAATACCCCTAAAATGTTATCGGGGTATTTTGGTCAATTTATTTTATGTGAATTATTTTTTAAATATTTTTATTAGGTGCACCTTAATGAAAACAGTTTATGCTCCAAATTTCATGCTATTTAGATTTGTATAAAAAAATATTAAATTATATTATCGATATACTGTCTGACAATCAGATCAGCCCAGATTCAATCTGGGCCATTGGGATTATACTATTCCATGAGTTAGTGGGCTCACCCTAGTATCTTCCTCTATATATATATATATATATATATATATATATATATGAAAAAAAGTTTGGGTGAGCTCACAGGAAAAAATGAGTCCAACGGCCTACATTGAATATGGTCCTATCTGACGATCATGGATGTCTGGTAGTGTTTGAATTTTAATTTTTTTTTTTTTTTACGAATCCAAATCACTTGAAATTTAAGACGTGTGTTCTTATCATCAAGTCGCACTTAATAAAAATATAAAAAAATAATATGAGAAAAGAAATTGACTTTCATAGGTATTTTGGTCAATTTATTTAATGTAAAATATGTTTTTGATATTTTTCGAATATTCACCTATTTTTTATGTACACACGTTCCAAATTTTAAGTAGTTTGGATTTGTTAAAAAAAATTAAAATTCAAACACTACCGAACATCCTTGATCGTCAGATCGGCACAGATTCAATTTGAACCGCTGGGCTCATTTTTTTCTGTGAGCTAATGGGTTCACCCTAGCATCTTCTATATATATATATATATATATAAATATATATAAACCCTCAATTTTTGGTATTAGGAACATCATCCAAACATTTACCCAAATATTTGGGGCTGGCTATATAAACATAGGTTTAGAATTCCTAATAAGATGTGGCAAAGTTTTACACTCGATGCCCAACTAATTCAACTCACCTCTTTTACCTAGGCTTGGTACCAGTTAAGAGAAAGTTTAAGATCTTCACCCTTATTAGACCAGGTGTTAGGAACATCTTTAGGGTAATTTTTCACGCATACATCCTTTATTCTTATGAAAACAAATACCTTAAAAAAATAAAATAAAAAAATAAAACAACAAAACAAAACAAAAAACAAAAAAGGAGAAAGAAGAAAGAAAGATGGGCTCTATTTGCCACATTATCTGCTTTCTATTTTGGTACATGGTAGATTTATGGTTAATTGCTCTCAACATAAATTTTTATTTTTCAATGTGCTTTTAAGACTATTCCCTAGAAATTGCTTAGAAAAAGGGTGAGGTTTGTATAAGGTTGCCTCCATATACTGTAGAAGTAATGCGTACCTCTAAAATTACTTAGAGATATGGTTTCGAGGGTCGAAAACCTTGTAATGGCTTAAAAATCTATTTTCATCTTTAGTTGTAAAATATGAAATTACAAAAACAATACAGATCAAGCAAATAAAAAAAGCACTTAAAAAATCTTGAAAATAGATAGCCCGATAACTTATTACGAGATACACTATTTTTTGGAATTGGAAATCATATTTTTTTGTCATATCTATGTATCTTGAGTTTAAGATAATTAATTGGAGGGTACTCCAATAATAGAACACTCTCTTCTATAGGATTTTTAAGGTGCACCTTATTTCAACAGTATAAAGTTGCGACCTCATATAAATTTCTTTCCCTTAAAAAATGTTCCTTACATAAAAAATAGTGGATAATTGAAGTTGTAAAATGTTAGCCTAAAGGCTAACACAAGCATTTCTCACATGTGTGTGTGAGAGAAAAGATTTAGTGTTATGCATGGCAGCCAAAAGGGAAATGTTTCTATACTTCCCCTGTTATATAAAAGATATATATTTCCCTTCCTCCCCATCCAACGGGTCCAATTTAGATCAAGTGAGCCATTGGCCGTTTGATCTAGATACTTTACCTCAAAGTAATTTATTTTTCTACAAATTATATGAATATGAAATTTGATACATATCATCATCTCAATGAGACACACTTAAAAAAATATTAAAAATAAATTTTCGATAAAATATAATGATAAAAATACTTTTTGAAATTTTCAAAGGTATTTTGGCCATTTTATTTTATTGAGAATATTTATTGTATATTTTTTACAAGTGGAAGTTTAAGAGAGGAGTAGATGCCTAAAATTTGGTGTCAAAATTTTTGTTAAAAAAATTAAAAATAAATTAGTGTAAAGATATGACACTGTGATTGGGGCCATCTCAGTTAGATATGAAGAGATATATAAGTTTTATGCAGTAGGGAGGGCATAAAAAGCTTGTCCCACTCAAAAAATTGTGCCATCAAAAGCATAATTATAGGAATTCTTTTATATAAAACTTGCATTTTTTTTATTTTTTTAACTCATCCCAATGGTCAACCTAAAAATGATTGGAACTAATTTTGGCAGGGAGTTTTTTAATCACCGCCTGAAGCAGAACACTTATTTTGGTAGGGTGTTTCTTCAAGCCGTATGGCCAGCGTGGGTTCAAGCCAGCTCTATCGGGACAAGTGTCGGGCTAGGGGCAAGGCTGGCCCGATTCATGCCCAACCAGTAGTCAATCAGAATGTCAGCAATACAACCACTATAAGCTCCAAATCCAAATATCATATCATTCGAAAGGCTTCCAAAAACGGTGCCCAGTTTATCAAATTCGCTAATTTTTTGGGTGTCAAGAATTTGGCAACAACACAGCACATAAAGCATGTTTATTTATCAAATTTCTTACTATTCCAACAACTCTGTGTGGATACCTTTTTATTTTCGTTCTCATGATTTTGATGTTACTTTTTCTATAAGAATATCATATCTTTTTAGTGGAGAAAAAGTATACAATAAGATCATTTATCTCTAGTATAAGGAGGTGATAATCATGCTTAATGGGTTGTTGAGGCGTGTGCTAACCCACTCAAAAGTTCAAAAACAAATTATTCCAGCATTATAACATATTTGAAATTATTATATTTTATTATAACAAGAGTACTTAATTTTTATTAGAAGAAATAAAAAAGCAATACATCAATTACAATAAAACAGAAGAAATAAGTAGACAATTAACAAACACTCATTTCTTTGCCAAGTCATTTGTAACCTCGTTTGCTTCCCTTAAAACATGTTGGAATGTAACCACCAGATAAGAGAGTTAATCCATTACCTTCAACCATATAGATATTAATCGCTAAGGAGGTTTAGAGAAAACAGAACACCAGTTAATAACATTAAGAGAATCCCTTTCAATAATCAAAGATCCCCCATTCATCTTTCCATCCAAATCATTAACTCTTGTAACAATCTTGCCAATTCAGCATGGTTAACAATTATTTCTTCTGTATTTGAAATTATTATATTTCATTTCTAATAGCTAAAGGTAATCGTGGCCTCCTTCAATCAAAGTTAAATAGCCTTAATAGCATACAACTTCTATAGACTCTAACTTGTAGTCTTTATTTTTACTTTTGGTGAATTTCAACCAGTGTTCGTAAAATCGAACCGGAACGGTTAATTGAATATGGGCTTAGAAGCGATTTACCCGGTCTAACCGATAAACCATCCGATTCAACCGCTCTAACCGGGTAAGTCCCAGGTGGTCAAAAAGTGTTAAAAAAAAAAAAAAAAAATCTATTAAAATATGAAAAACATATAAAGAATGATTGAAACAAAACACATGCAAATGAAGATCAAAATTAATGAAAAAAATGAATTTTAACTTTTCTAAAAGTGATGGGAAAATATAAAAGTGAGTATTAATGACCAAAACAATTTTTAATCTTTACCATAATGTAAATAATAGTTAAAAATGCATTAAAAATCAAATTCCTTATTTTTTAGAATTTATATATATATTTTTTATTTTTTTAAAAAAAATATACCGGTTGATCACCTTAAGGGCTCAAAACCGGTTCCGATCTAACCGGATGGTTAGCTGTTAGATCGGGCAATTCTACTAACAACGATTTCAACGTAAGCAATGGGTGGGTTTACGTCTTCCTCTAGTGGTTAAGATATGGTCTCTCTCCCAATCAATCAATCAATCAATCAAAATTTTGAGATAGGAATTGTTGAAGAAGGTAATGAGTTTAGTTAGGCATATAGTAAGTTGAGTGGGCCACATGATAATAATAGCACCACATACAATAGTGGGATAAACAAGCTTATTTACCTAAATGAACTGACCAGGGTCGCCATAGGCCCCCACACCTCAAAATTACTGAACGATCTCTATCTATCTTTTTCTAAATGTCAAGTATCTCTTTCTTTCTTCTTATGATCGTTAAGGGTCTCTCTCTCAAATAATTTTAGGAAATCTGCACATAAGGGCCTCTCTCTCAAATAATTTTAGGAAATCTGCACCTTTGTCTCTTGCACAAGAAGCGGAAAAGAACATAAATCCTTTTTAGGATAAAGAAAAATAAATCCTTTTTTCTTTATTTTGTTGAGGAATTAGCCTATGAAGGGGGACCAATAACACAAAGATGATCATAAGCTTTGATTTTCATGAAAGATAGGCAAAAAGAATAGAAGAAATCAAAGTTTTCCAAAATCAAGCAAAGCTCCCCCGATTTTGAAGATTCAAAATGCGAGAAATATGATTTTTTTTTTGTCAAATATAATGCTTGAGTTTGATAAATCGAGTGGTTATGTAACTTAATCTTAATTTTTGGGCTCAAGTGAACTCGATTTGGGATTCCAACCGGGAAGATTTCTACAAACTATATATATTCTAAAACACAATGCAGGTACTCTACAGGTTTAGTTTTTTCAGAACTCATCTGGGCTACTATTTGTATAACTCAGCCAAGTTCGAGTGGACTCACCCGAATTTTAAAAAAACATCTAGGAACTCATTTGGGCTACTCTTTGTATAACTCAGCCAAGTTCGAGTGGACTCACCCGAATTTTAAAAAATAATGGTTTCATCTAATAAAAAATAATGGTTTCATCTAGTACCTAATGCAGGGAGATAATAACATCAAAAAAATAAAAATAAAAAGTTGAAAGAATATACCTTATCTCAAGGTCTACAAAAAAATCCACCCCAAAATAATCTAACGAAATTTTATTAATTCATTCACTAATTTACAATGAAGGGAGATATCCCTTTAAATAGACTAAAGCAAAGATAAACAACTCACTTTCCCATTTTATCTCCTTTAACCTATTTTTTTCATTATCTCTATCTTCTTTCTTTAACCATCACGTACCAAAAAAATAAGATTTTTGACATTTTATCCAAATCCTAAAAGCATGCCTATTGTTGAAAAGATAAAACTCCATTTAAATTTCACCTTAAAACTCCCTTTAAATTTCACCTTATCCTATTTAATTTCTAAATTTAACTTTATCCTATTTAATTTTTAAATTTAACCTTATCAGCATCCATTCACGCACAACTTATGCCTACCTAATCCTCAGCTAAAACAATAAACTAAAAAAAAACTAATAATAAAATAATAATAATAATAATAATTTCTCTGCTTTTGAGATAAAAAAAAAAAAATTGAAAGGTGAAAAGCAATGGTAAAGCTGGAAAGAGAGTAGGTGACAAATCGTTCTAATTAATTAGAAAGATGTTTCCTTTGTTGTAAGTTCTCTTTCAAAGAAAATCCTTACCCCACTCTCTCTAACAAAATAAACCACAAAAGGAAGAGCAATTTGGTCCCATTTTCATGAAATGTTTTTCCCTCTTTGGCCTGAGGTTTCAAAGTTTCCGAACACCGGCCAACCCCCAAATTCAAAGACGGGTTTTAGAGGGAGAACATAGTCAAGTCAATCGCCCACTGAATCACTCAAATGGAATGGGTGGGAATAGTAGCTCGCATTTCCTATGCCTTAAAAAATATAGAATGTCTTAAATGATCTTTCTCTCGAAAAACCAAATATAAAAGTTTTTTATTTAAAAATAGGGAAAGAAAACAAAGGCGTCATATTTTTTTCACAGGATGGTATCGCCTAATGTTGTTAGATTCTCTTCGCTTCTGCCGAAGCCTTCGGATTTTAGGCTTAGATCGAAACGAAGCAAATTTGACTCTAAAAGCGAATCTGACAACAATATTATTGCCTTATGCTTTGTTTAACATAAAATCTTATATAAAAGTACTTTTAGGAACTAAAAAAGATGTAACCCAAAAAGGAAAAAATTGCATATGAAATATTTTCTGGTCTTTTTAAACAAAAAAACTCATGCTCAATCTACATCTTCCCTATTTGCTTCTCTTTTGCTTGGGGTTGGCAAACAGGCGGGGCTTGGGCTTGGGTGGTTGAATTTGGCTCTAGCCCAGCCTTGGTGCCCGTAAGGTCGACCTAGGCCTGGCCCTAGCCATATCAGGATCAAGCTTGTCCAGGCTGAGCTAGATAAAAAAATAAATAAATCAAAGAAAAATAAAAAAAAAAGAAGGCCAATTCCGCCCAAACCAAGTTGGGCTTGTCGTGGACCTGGTCCAGCCCGGCCCTCAGGACCCGATGACCTATCCCTAGCTTAGCCCTCAGGCCGGCACGGACCCTAGTTTTTAGGGTCAGGCCTACGGCCTATTGCCACCCCTACTTTTGCTTTTATGTGGCTGTCATTTTCTTTTTAACCTTTTGTTTGTTTTTTACCTATACTATCGCATTTCCTCAACGAAGCTTTAGTTAAAGTTAAAAAATAAATAAATGTGCGTGTCCAAAAGACTCGAAACACTAGTATATTACAGCTGACCTTGAAAATCTAGTACCTCAAGTACCTTTACTTCAATATACCCTAATATTTTATTTTTATTTTTTTTAAAAAAAGAGGTTTTACATGCATAGTTCAATTCACGTGCCCAATATTTATTTCGTAAACTATGCATCTCTCATTGTTTTGTCTTTATAAAAAGGAAAAAGCTTATATAAGGTTGCAACATTATATGTATAACTACGGCTGCAACTCAAAAATCCATGAAAAAAGGTAGTTTTAATGTTGAAAAACCCTTTGACTGACCATCTCGAAATCGAGATGCATGACCATGAAAAATAAATAGATTTTAAGTTTCAGTGCATTTTACAACATATTATCTACACGGTCCATTTTCAAGATTTTCATATGTTTATAGATCTACTTGATTTTAACTATTTTTAAAATTTAAAATTTATAATTATATATAAAAATAAATTTTGAGATAATCTTAAGAACATTTTACATCAAAATTATATACTATGATAAATTTTGAAGGTGCACCTTACCTTTACAGCGACGGACGCATCCGTATGCTAAGTACAGCCTTATAGAAAATACCCCTAGATGAAATGTGACTAGATGTTGACGCAACCAAGTAGTTTATGCTTAATAACAATTAAAGTTGTGATCTATTGAAGTGCATTAGCCAAGCTTATACCCTTCTCTATTTGAGAAAAAACTTGTTTACAAGGGCTGTAAGATTTTTATGTTGTTAGATACACAATTGGCGCATCCGCCAACCATTAGAAAATGGATGGAGGAGATGAACCATGTATGGACATGTCTCCATACAATTTGTCATGTTCATGCAATGGTTGGTCTCCATCATTCTTTTCAAACAAATAGGGGGTGTGCTAATTCAAGATTTATGGAAACTAGTGTGCGAATAACTAGTGGAGAGATAATTGAGTTTTTAGTGACAATCGGTCTATATCAGGCGTTAGTGTTGAACTCATACCTCTTTGTTTTAATTATAGACAACTTACTAAGCACTTACAAGATGAGCTGTCGTGATGTATGTTGTTCGCAGATGACATAGTTTTGATCGATGAGTCCCGAAATAACATCAACATAAAGTTAGAACTTTGGAGGGATGCTCTAGAATCTGAAGGTCTTAAAATTAGTCGGATGAAAACATAGGATATAGAATACAAATTTAATAACAATAGCAGTAAAAATGAGGAAGTAGTTAAGATTGACGGTCAAGAAATATAAAAAAGAAAGTATTTTCAATATTTTGGGTCAATAATTCAGGAAAATAAGATATATTAAAAAATATGTTGTAAATAGAATTAGAGCTGAGTCGGCGAATTGGAGATGTGCACCCGGACTTTTATGTGATGACCACATACCAATGAAGTTGAAGGACAAGTTTTATACGTAAATTGTAAAACCAATTTTGTTTTATGAGATGGAATATTGGACAATCGATAAATAACATACCCATAAGTATATGTGTAACTGAAATGATGACACTAAGATGGATGAGTGACAAGACAAGTTTGAAATGAATACATTCGGGAGAATTTAGGAACAACTCCAATAAGCGATACGATGAGAAAAAATCGACTTAGATGGGCTAGCTATATGCAGACTCAATATAACACATGTCAAGATTTTAAGGGTAGTTCAAGTGAAAGGCTTGGAAAAGATAAGACTAGTGTTTTAAAAAACGCCGAGTCGAACCGGACTCCCCCGGTTCGACTCGAAAATCGCAAAAAGTGGATCGTATCGGTGAAAAAAATGGGAATCGTTCGGTTCTAGAGAGAACCGGACGATTCTGTACAGTGACTCACTGATTCACTGTACGGAATCGGCGAGTCCGTACAGTGAATCTGGCGAGTCCCGTACGGAATTCTTTTGTTTTTTTTTTTTTTTTTTGTAATACTTAATCGATTTTTTTGTAATCCATGATCGAATTGTTTTTGTTTTTTTGTAATCCATGATCGAATTTTTTGTTTTTTTGTAACCCATGATAGAATTTTTTGTAATCCATGATCGAATTTTTTGTAATCCATGATCGAAATGTTTGTTTTTTTTTCTTGCAATCCATGATCGAATTTTTTGTTTTTTTTTTTTTTTTTTGTAACCCATGATAGAATTTTTTGTAATCCATGATCGAATGTTTTGTAATACATGATTGAAATGTTTGTGTTTTTTTTGTAGTCCATGATTGAAATGTTTGTTTTTTTTTTTGTAATCCATGATTGAATTTTTTGTTTTTTGCTTTTTTTGTAACCCATGATAGAGTTTTTTGTCATCCATGATTGAATTTTTTGTAATCCATGATCGAATTGTTTTTTTCTTTTTTTGTAATCCACGATTGAATTTTTTGTTTTTGTTTTGTAATCCATGATCGAATGTTATGTAATCCATGATCGAATTTTATGTAATCCATGATCGAATTTTTTGTAATCCATGATTGAATTTTTTGAAAATTTGTGATTTTTTTTTTTTAATCCATGATCGAATTTTTTTTTGTAATCCATGATAGAATTTTTGGAAAATTTGTGATTTTTTTTTTTTAATCCATGATCAATTTTTTTTTTGTAATCCATGATAGAATTTTTTGAAAATTTGTGATTTTTTTTTTTAATCCATGATCGATTTTTTTGAAAATTTGTTATTTTTTTTTTTAATCCATATTATTCAAAGAGAAAATGAGAGAGATGATGATTCTGAGGCCACCCTATCCCAGCCATATTATTCACATATCGAGTCCCAACAGCAACAGTGTAGGGATGAGCACGACAGTGCAGGTGAGCATGAAGGATGAACAATCTTCGGGGATTTTAGATTGGGAACACAACAAAACACTAACACTCAGGGATTTGAGAATAGTCAAACGCCTGCTAACATCGATGATTCGTTTTAGATCGAATCAATGAATTGTTAAACGAATTCAATCAATGGCACCAGCGTGACCAAGATGAACAATAACGTCATCTATCATTTTATTTTTAGATCATATGTTACGAATTTTATGCTTTATTGTAGTCCATGTATGTTGATATACTTATTCCATGATAATTATATGTTTATCCTTTTGTGTGATGTAAATTAAATGCTGAATGGCGGTTCATGCAGGGAAAGAACATATCAATATTCGCATATTCATTCAAAAACATGAGAATTCTTAATGGAGTACCCTCATTTCTTATTGAATTCCTAAAAAACAATATTTATAATGAATTTCAATATTTTTTTCAGATTTTTTTTAACCTTTATTCTGACCGATTCACCGATTTCAGATCCGGATCGCCGATTCGCCGATCCGGATCGGTTTTTTGGAAGCTCGATCCGGGTCACCGATCCGTTTTTTAACCATTGGATAAGACATATGCCCAAAAGGAAATGGTTGGCAATAGTGATAAAAGACATATGACTTATGGCTTCATTGAAGATATGACCCTTGATAGAACATGATGGTGAATTAAGATTCATATAACCAACCCCATATAATTAGAAAATAGATAAGAAGAAGATGAAAAAGATGATGATGATAGGAGGTGAGCTGATTGTGTAAATGTTCATAGTAAAAAAACCATTCACTCCCTCCCATAGTCTGTTTGGGGGCAAATTCGGTATTTCTAAAACATTGGGAAAATGGTGCATGCTCTATTTTATTTGGTTTTTAATCAATAAGCTTCTTGCAAGTTTTAAAAAAATGGTTCGGTCATCTAGGTCGCCCACAGGAAAACCAGTCAAGACCCGCGGTCTAGATCGATGATCCGGCCTAATGAACTAGTGAATAAAAGATTTAAAAAATAAGAAACGAAAAAATTAAAAATAGTAAAAAATAAAGTAAGATTGTTTTTCTAATAGAACTGCCCGGTTCTCGATATTTAGACAAAACCTAACCAACCTTAACGGTTTTCCATCCGAATTGATCAGTTCCGATCCAGTTTGCCAATTTTTAAGACCTTAGCTTCTTATTTAAATTACTTAGGAAATTCACCTTTGGTGTATGGACAATATAATAGTTTTTCTTTCCTCTACTCTACTTTCTCCTTTTTTTTCTTTTTTTTTTTTCTCAGTCATTTTTTCCCTCTAAAGAAAGGACCCCTCAAGTTGGGATACAATTATTAAACCATAACAATCCATAAAAATAAATAGTATCCGAAATTGAATAATCCAAATAAAACATTTATCCAGTAAAAACATGAGCATAAAAATAGTAATAGGGCAACCTCCAATGCCTATAAATACTCTAATCTTGCACTGCAAATTCAATTATTTTTCTCAATCAAACCAATCTGCTAAAGAAAATCAATTGGGTTCAAAAAAAAATGTAGGCATCTCTTTAATGTAGGCATCTCTCTTTGTTGTTTTCTTTATGGGCTAAGGACGCTTCAAAAGTTTCATTGGATTTGTTCAAAGCTTCAAAAGCCTTTAATGGAGGATAATGGGAACGATGACCCATTGGGTTCCAATATTCCTGTGAAAGTTTGCGGTAAATATGACCATGAGCTTGATGTTGCAGTTAAAGTTGTTCAGCTTGCATGTTCACTTTGCCAGAAAGTGCAAGAAAACCTGGTCCAAAACCAGGACAAAGTCAAGGCTAAAGAGGATAGTTCCCTTGTAACAGTTGCAGGTATGTTAATTACTTTCTTTGATATGTTTTGCTTATTATAAGAAAAATGGAGACAATATTGCCCTACTCTGATTGATAATGGTTTTCCTTTATTATAAGAAAAATGTAGAGAAATTGTCCTTTCTCATTGCTACTTGATTTGGGTATTGTTTTAGTTTGGGATTTGGATTATTTTTAGTCTATGTAAATTGTTTTTTTTCTGTTTTTTTCTTTTCTTTTCCTGGACTTGTGTCACTGATTTTGAATTTCTTCTATATAATTTTAAGGAATTCGTTTTTGTCTCTTTTATTTGCCTTCTTTTGGTGCTAACTGCTAATTTTTAATTTCTGTCACTATCATTATATGGAATATCTCATACTTTTTTTTTTTTAATTCATATGGATTTTACTTTTATTTGTTCTACTTTCTTATCTCTTTTATTTAAGTGGCATCTTGATTTTGGCATTGCGCCTCGTCGAGGAATTGAAGAACTGGGTCTTCTTCCATTCTTCTTTTTGTTGCTTATTGGATAATAATAGTATATGATTCTATTTCCTATTCTTATTTTTATGTGATGATTCTTGATTGCGGAAATAGTATTTTGCTTATTCTTTCTCCTCCCTCTGGTTTCTTTCTGCTGAATTGGATTTTTTTTTTTTTTTAATTTAGTGATGTTTCTTCTTTGCTGCTGTTATTACACACTAATAGTGACGACTGATAAGAGACGGTGTTTGGTATCAAGATTACTTTTGACTACGATTTTGCTCTGTATCATTTTTTTTTTTTTCTTTTCTTTTCTTGGGCCGTGTTTTGTATTGTATTGATTGATCTTTGTTGGTGGTTATTGTAAATTGCTGGGAACTTCATTTCTCTGAAAGCTTTGGGGAGCTTGAGTACCGATAACGATATTTCATTGTTATTGGAGGCCACTATTGACTGGCTTTAAGGAATATCTGATGAACTTCATTCAATGAGCATTCATCTTTTAGAGAAATAAGAAGGAAGAGAAAAAAATGTAAATGAAAGATGGCTTTATCTGAAACTATGATGGCTAACTGCTAGGTTAGAAGTTTGAGCTTCAGGTTGCTCTGAGAGTGTTTCTGATAGCAAGAGAGCAATGCAATGCTCATTTTAGAAGTACTTGTCCTACATAATGCTTTTTTCTTTGCGGCAGTTAAAGATTTTTGTACCCTAGAAAATTGCTCAGGCTGTATGATCTGATTATAACTTTTTATGCAAAAACAAAGTGATGCTTTTCATATCCTCCTTAATTATCTTAACTTCTTCAAGGTGAATAGTTATACTCTAGATCTTAGTGGGTATGACGTTAACGTTGAAAATTATGTTTTCTAAAAATTCCCCAGTCTCACCATTTTAGTTTATCTTTTCTTTTGTATGGCTCTGCCCCAAGCACGCCATGCAACCCTGATGCTTTAGGGTCCATGTTTCCTTTCATCTTACTGCTTATATTATGACATGATTGCTGAATACTGTGAAATTAAAAATTGGGTGCTTCATTCATTCATAGGAAGAAATCTTTTAGTTCTCTTCTATACCAGAATGCAACTTCAAAGCAGTTGTTAGATGTCTACTTTAGTAGTAATTATCAAGAGAGACCATAAAAGCTAATTATTTCCATATAAAGAATTGTTATGCATAAAGCTGTTTGAAAGTAGCGAGATGTTCATCAATTAAAACTGTGAGTGACCGGTGATTGTATGGCCTAAATGCTGCATGTATAGTCTACATAAATGTTATTTGAGTTCTCGCTGAATTTTGCGTTGGGACAAAAGAAGCATTCTCATGTGGACTATACATGTTGTAGTAGTGGTTATAGATAAAGGAATTGTTATGTTCACCTCCAAGGATGAAATCCATGCCATTTCCTCAGTTATATGAACAAGAAAATAATGACTCTATTTTCAACTAATTAAAATGACTGCTTTTTACTCTTCCACTGTATCATAATTCTATGTGACCTACAGTAGACCTTACCTCATTCATGAAGCAAGACTAGTTTGCATTGAACAAGCTGTCTCATGGATTCCATTTATAAATAAACAACAAAATGTTTTGATGCACAGAAACCTGAAGTTAAACTGCTAGTTGAGATTACATATTTCAGGATACCACACGTTTTGATTCTATAGTGTCTTGACAAGGGTAGGGGACTTGAGCAACAGTCCCATAGATAGGGACTCTGTGAGACCACATTGCAATTTTTTTTGTTGATAAGTGCTGTGTTTCTTGAAATAATTTGGATGTATTAGTATAGACTGTCTATATCAATGTTCAAAAAAGCGCAGGCGGGCGCCTAGGTGTTTTGGGGGCTTGGCCCCCTACGCGGCCGGGCGCCCAAGAACAAAGACGGGTAGGGATTATTCACATAAGAATTAAGATAAAATTTATAATATAATTATTATTTTTAAATTTATATTAATAAGATTTGGTTTTGGATATCAAATAGTTACAAGATACCAATTTCATCCAAATTTTATGACTATTCACAAAATATAAGTTCAAAGCGGTAAATGTTCCATCTACAAATGTAAAAAATATAAAAAAAGAACAACGAAACTAATAGGATATTAAAACATCGCACATTGTACAAATAAAAACCAATTATTCATAAAAGAATTCGTTATAGGACCAATTTCATCGTCCAAACAAGTTAATAATCAACTAATCGCAAAAAAAATCAATCTTTCAACTACAAACGTGCAAATATATCATAAAAGGAAAAAAAAGTTAAAAAAAAATTTAAATGATTCCAAACATAATATGTTATAGCAAAAAAAAAATCAAAACTCTTATTCAAATATCATAATGGCATAATGCTTTAAAAATGTTGAAACAAAAATGATGTCGGCCCAAACCTCGTTTATTCGATCTCCAAAAGTCCTAACTATTGACCACTAGAAACTCTGAAAACTACCATGAATCATTTGCCTTTGATTTCGGAAGAAATCAAGAAAATAAAAAATTCATTGATCTTTCGATAAATCACAAAATCGAGGTTTCTGAGGAGTTTTTAGCTCTCTAGATGGCACAGATTTGGTTTTGGTGGTTTAGAATGTCCCCCCAAAACCCTTTACCCTCTTTTTAGAAGGGGGGGGGGGAGAGGGGGTTAAGCGAAGGGAATTTTTCTGCCCTCAGCATCCTGCTCCTGGGCAGCCGCCTTGACTGTAGCGCCTAGGCAGGCGCCTAGACACAAGCCACCTAGTTTCGACCTAGGCGTTTTAGGCAATTGGCCGCTTAGGTGGTTGGGCGGCCGAATTTTCAAACACTGGTCTATACAAAATTGGGCCCTTGACAAATTGGCTCTACCCAATAAAGTTGGATAAGTTGGACATCACATGGTCTAACTTTTTAATATAGTTCCTCCCCAATGAGTCTGCGAGTTGTCTGACCTCTCTCGTAGCGTACTGCAATGGCACTCTAAAGTTAGTAATAATGGCAAAAATTCCATAAAGAATGGAATTTAGGTGCCAAGGGTAATGCTGTTAATTGGAATAAACGGACACTCAGTTTGACTCCTGCAAGATAATTGGAAAAATTCTTAGCAATTCACTCATTTAGAACACTCCCATATACACAAACTCTAGAAAACCTGGCACATGGCATAATGGGAAAAAGAAGGATGACAATTATACAAGTTAGGCCAAATCCTGCATAGGTGTATGAGTAGAGGCGAGAGTAGGAACAGCATTTACCCACTAGGCTCTTCAATGGACAGAATCTCTAAGTACCCCTCTGCAAACTAGGATTTGTCAAGAGACATGAATGAAGCCTGAATCTCATCTTCCAACTAGGTGTAAAAATGGAATAATACTCTCATCCATCGCAAGTTATCTACTAAAAATGTAAGTAAATGCCAATACAAAGTTTTGTGGAAGTCATAGCAGAGTGGTTGGGAGTGTCTTTGTCAAAAGTGAAGGCCAGCTGATTCAGGCATTTGTAAATGGCAGGTTATGGCAAAAAAGAATAATAAGAAACAAAATCAATGGTGGGTTATGGTGTGCCTTAGGCATGATGATTTGTACAACATTGACGGTGACTGTCAAAGTGTATCCCAAGCACTATTGCTGGTATTCTTGTCTTTTACTGGGGGAATTCTTGTCATCTAGATTGTTAGCACTTGAGTTGCATTGAGCTCTTGTCGCATATGGACAAGCTAGTCTTTTATCATCCATGGATTGTGTAAGGGCTCCATATTTCACATAATGCTAATCATATTGATGAGTTTCATATTGATGTTAGGAATCATATAGATTTCTCTTATTACAGAATCCTTATCTAAAGATTTAGGGTTTTCTGGTACTAAAAGACATAGATTACACTGAGTCATTATAGTGATGCATAGGGCCTTTTTGCCAATTGTTGGATGGAGGGGCGGTAAGGGTGGCAACAGGTTGGGTCAGGTCCAGGATTGGCCGGACCTGACTGGAAGTAAAGTTGTCAGACTTGGACCCAACCTAAAAATAAAAACTATATATATTTAAATATTTTTCAAGTGGAAGGCTCAAAAAGGACAATGGGTAAGCTCAAAAGGACATAGTTGGAAGTAGTGAGAAAAGATACGGGGACTTATGGTCTTACTAATGGTATGACCCTTGATAGAGCAAAATGACAGAACATGATTCAGGTAGCCATCCCCAAATAGTTGGGAAAGGCTCTAATGATGATGATGATTATTTTTTTTTTCTTTATTTTTCCTAAATTTTCCCAAATATTTTCGGATATTTTGATCTTCTTTGGGAGACACAGCCAGGACTCAGTGAGTCCTCTTGTGACTCCTCAAGCTGACTTGCTTTGGGCACTTGCTGAGTCCACTAGTGAGCCTTGGTTTGTGACCACTGGCTTTGACCAATTTGTCTTGAGGTACTCACCGAAACCATATCATGCTCATCATCATTGTCATAGCCTTTCCCCAATTAATTGGGATCAGCTACACAAATCATGGTCTGTCATTTTGCTCTATTAAAGGCTATACCTTCAGTGAAGCCATGAGCCCCCATATCTTTTCGGACTACTTCCAACTATGTCCGTTTGAGCCTACCTCTTGCCCTTTTCAGTCTTTCCACTTGAACTAACTCGCACCACCTAACAGGTGTTGTACTTGGTTGGTGCCACACATGGCCAGCCACTTAAGTCTGCTCGTTTTCATCTTATTGTCTATTGGTGCCCCACTTAAATTCTCTTGAATGGATTTATTTCGAATTCTATCCCTTCTTGTCTTGCCACTCATTCATCTCAACATCCTAATCTCCTATACATTCATTATATGGATGTATTGTTTTTTGTCCGCCCAACATTCCACCCCATAGAGCAAAGCTGGTATCACAACTATCTTATTGAACTTGCCCTTCAGCTTCATTGGTATGCGGTGATCACATAAAATTCCAGTTGCACATCTCCACTTCGCCCACCCAGCTCTAATTTGTATGCCACACCTTTCTCAATCTTTCCATTTTTCTGGATTATCGACCCAAGATATTGAACGTGTAGTCATTTTCGTAATTTCGTACTTCCTGGCCGTCAATCTTAACTACGTCCTCATCTCTATTCCTATTATTATTAAACTTGCATTCCATATACTTTATCTTAGTCTGGCTAATTCTATAATGAAATGCCTCAATTACTTTGATACTGCATAATCTAGCTTTTTA
The DNA here is from genome assembly GCF_054954075.1 of Amborella trichopoda. Taxonomy (NCBI): domain Eukaryota; kingdom Viridiplantae; phylum Streptophyta; class Magnoliopsida; order Amborellales; family Amborellaceae; genus Amborella; species Amborella trichopoda. The sequence goes on from NC_142337.1 coordinate 51,439,222, forward strand.
AGTTCAGTCTACACTATAGTTATCAGGAAACTTGTTTTAAATGTAGATTGTTGATGATTCCTGCTTCACATTTTATGGCTCAATATACTATATACGTATTTTCTATTTTGTTGTATTCTTCTTCTTTCTTTCTTTCTTTTTTGGAGAGAGAATGCTGTATTCTATTCACTGAAACTTATCATACCATACTGCATTCATTTCCCTGTCTGTAGTAATGCATATCTGTAATTTATATAGTCTTTAATTTTCTATTTTTATTATAGCCAAAATGTAAGGACCTACAAAGAGCAAAAGTGGAATAGGAACCTCAAAGCCCTATATCTCGCCGATGGAACAATCATGTCTCTCTCCCTCTCTCTCACACACACATAAATATTGATGATACATATGCAGATGCAGGAGGTACAAGCCCTGCTGAGCCTTTTTGCTCGCTGAGGTTTGTGCTCCTTGTCTTTCACACCTTGAAGATATACGTCCCAAGGTCTGAAAGGTTGTGTGCAGTTTTCCTTGGGGGACGATCTTTAAACATTTCAAAATATGCGTTTTATGATGTTCATGATACTTTAGTTTGGAAATTTGACGAAATATTCATCTCGCACCACTTAGTTTGTGATATATGCTACAGGTTTCTAAGGTTCATATTTTAGGTCTCCCCCCCCCGCCTCTCTCTCTCTCTCTCTCATGGAAGTATCACGTATACATATCTAGTTCCCTTTTTTTGATAAGTAACTGCTTGTACATGTCTAATTCATTGGGCTTCTTGTTATGTACACTTCTTGTGTTTCGCAACTCAAAAGCATGCCTAGAAGGCCATATGTTGTCTACATGCTATTTTTGGGGACAGACTTCCAATATTTTGTGATCACCTGTATTAGGAGCACCAAATTGGGATGAGAAGATAACTCCTAGAAGTTCAATAGCTACAATTTTGGATATCGTATACAGTAGAAATCAATCCACTTGTCCGATGAAGTTACGGAGACAGACAGAGCCGAGAAACCCAGCTGTCTTATATCTTGCGGCCTCATTAATAAATTATGGCCTCATTAATAAATTATGACCTTCATGTCACTTAGTTCTGCACCTAAATAGAGACAAACTTGACCGAAAACAGTTAATTTGGACTTCTGATGGAGCCAAAGCTACCATTGAGTTCCTTGGACTCTTTTGACGACTGCGATGTTTTGTTCATGTAATATACCCAAAATCTGAGGTTGAGTTAGCATAATCTTTTGACCATGACCCATACAGGAGTTTTAGATGATGTTTATATTTTCGGAGATTGATCATGGTCTTTCTTTTTGTTTACAATCCTATCTGATTTATGACTGCCTGTTCTATGCTTTTGTATGCACGGGTTTGCACTTTCCCATCTTTTTCTTCTCTGTGATAATTGATTGACAACCATTGTACTTGCCCATGCTTTTATTTTCCCCCTTCTGTTGATAGATGTAAATGCATTGCGGTTAAACCTCTATGGAGTGCACCTTCCACTTCTGACTCTTAACCATTTAAATAGATTGGAGTGTCCAAGCAACTGTTAGCTGGGTTCTCTCAGAGTACTTTGGAAGTGAAAGCATATCAATTGTTGCAGAAGAAGATGTTCAGGCTCTTACAAGAGTGGATTCCACTGCTTTACTGGACACTGTGGTCTCCACAGTAAATGAATGCCTATCAGAGGCAAATGGTTTTGGACTAAAGGGGCCAAAAAAATCCCTTGGATCCTCAGAGGTCCTTGAGGCCATAGGAAGATGTAATTCTAATGGAGGCCCAAAGGGAAGGCATTGGGTGCTTGACCCAGTTGATGGAACCCTAGGATTTGTGAGAGGAGACCAATATGCAGTTGCTCTAGCCATGCTAGAAGAAGGAGAAGTGGTGCTTGGAGTTCTTGGCTGCCCAAATTATCCAATGAAAAAGGAGTGGCTTAATTACCATCATAGTTACTATAGGATAATGTCAAAGTTAAGCTCTCCAACTTTTGAGTCTTGGCATAAAGGGTGTGTCATGTATGCCCAGAGGGGGAGTGAAGCTTGGATGCAGCCTTTGCTTTGTGATAACAAGCAATTTTCGTTTCAGAGCTTGGCAAGGTCGATTAGGGTGTCATCAATTGATGACCCAGCGCTAGCAACATTTTGTGAGCCGGTTGAGAAGGCCAATTCAAGCCATTCCTTCACTGCTGGACTGGCTCACAGTATGGGACTAAGGTTCGTTAACTCATGACCAGCTCTTTATTGGGGTGTGTGTGTGTGTGTCTGTGTGTGTGTGTGTGAGAGAGAGAGAGAGAGAGAGGTTTACAGTGCTTTCTATCTCTTATTTGGAGGCCAGCAATTTTATTTTTTTTGGTCATTTTTGTAGATTTTGCAAGAATCAAATTGTATATCCATCATTTTTCTAAGTCAAAAGGATCTAAGGTTATTGACCTACGAAAAACTTAGATGCAAAGAAACTCAAGTGAATTACCGATAGTTATATTTATGCATGGGTCATTTATAGAAGGAAAAAGTTTATTTAAGTGCAAGGCTCTAAACACTCAAATTAGAGCGCACCTCAAAATTTTCATTAGAAGAGGTTGTTTTGATGCTAAAAATCCTCAAATTGATCATCTCGACTTCAAGATGCTTGTACATGAGAAAAAAATGGATTTCACGTTTTGGAAGTAGTGTATCTTGTAATGCATTTTTGGAACTTCAATTTTCAAGATTTTCAAGTTTTCATAGATTTGCTCGATCTACACTCTTTTTGAAGGTTTAAATTTTATAATTAGAGATGAAAATAAATTTCAAGGCTATCACAAAGATTTCCGGTTTTGAAACCACATTTCTCGACACTATTTGAAGGTGAGCTTTACTTTGATTGTTTAGAGCCTCAGCCTTATACAAACCGCACCCTTTATAGAAATACAAAATATATCTATAAGATGAGTATTGTCTATGGCTTTCTTTCTGTTGTATTTACAGGAATTAATGATTATTATACCCATTGTTTCCTAAACTGATGTTAGTTTTCTATGGCTTCAGCCTCAGCCTTATACAAACCGCACCCTTTATAGAAATACAAAATATATCTATAAGATGAGTATTGTCTATGGCTTTCTTTCTGTTGTATTTACAGGAATTAATGATTATTTTACCCATTGTTTCCTAAACTGATGTTAGTTTTCTATAGTAACTGCTAGACTAGTGGTCCTATTTTCTCAAAACCAACTGCATTTATGATCCTTTCCCAGATCATGAATTAATAACTGCTCCCAATCTAAAAAATGTCCCAACTGTTTCTATTTTATATTTTGGGTGGGAGATTTAATGGGCCTCCATGAATAGGGTCTAATATTTTTAGGGGTCTTTCCATGAGATTCCTCTTCCCTACTGTTGAGCAAGCCCCCAAAGAGGGTTTAGTGTGGTCGAATTAATGTTTCATTTTTTTTGTTTAGATGAACGTATTGATCAGTTTAGGTTCTTTCTTTTTCTTTCTACTCAATGACAATGTGGGTATGCTCTAGTTCTCCATATATGTATACTTTATCCTCAAAATCTAATTTAACTATCATATTATCAATAAGTGAATAAGTTAAAACTGCCATGTCACTGTAATGGCAGGAAACGGCCTTTGCGTGTTTATAGCATGGTCAAATATGCAGCCATAGCTCGAGGTGATGCTGAAATATTCATGAAGTTTGCAAAGGCTGGATACAAAGAGAAGATATGGGACCATGCTGCCGGGGCTCTTATAATTCAAGAGGCTGGTGGTGTGGTAACTGATGCAGGAGGCCGGCCTTTGGATTTTTCCAAAGGTATATATTTAGAAGGCCTTGATCGAGGTATAATTGCATGTTCAGGTGCTGTTCTTCACAAGAAGCTCATCAAGGCTGTCTATGATAGTTGGGACTCCTCTAACTTGTGAACCTTCTCTATTTCATCATTATTGACAATGTTGATCGAGTAGTTTCCAATCTTTTGGTACTGATGGACCTATCTGCCACTCTTAAGGCAAGTCTCTCTCTCTCTTGTATATATATGGGGGATTTACTTTTATACGGGGGATATATTTTTATACACCCAAGGGCTGATGCAATAACATACACCCAATTATGCAGATCGAATATATGCGGATTTGATGATCATGATTGCATTTCATATTTAAATTATAAATTTTTTTATATAAATTCAAATCACTTGAAATTTTGAGCGTCCACTCTTTCTCATTAAAGCACACCTAATTAAAATATTTAAAATAATTTGTATAAATAAATTAACCAAAATACCTCTAGTTTAGTCAATAATTTTTGTGAATTTCTTTTTAAATATTTTACTGGGTGCCTTTTTTTTCAAAAGTAGACGCTCCAAATTTCAAGTGATTTGGATTTGTAAAAAATATAAATAAATAAAGTTCGAGGATGAAACACAATTGTGGCCATCTGATTTGCCCATAGTCCTTCTGGGCTGCTGGGCATGTACTATTGCAGCAGCTCTTGGGTTGATAAATCTCTCTCTCTCTCTCTCTCTCTCTCTCTCTCTCTCTCTCTCTCTATATATATATATATATATATATATATATATATATATATATATATATATATATATATATATATATATATATATATATATGTTCTTGTTTCAACTTTCAAGTATAGTATTGTGACCTATATGAGTGAACCTTCATTCAAAGGCAAAAAAAGGGTAATTGACCTATATGTTTTTGAAAGTTTTTGACTTCTCATATGAGGAGGAATTCATTATCTAAACGTAATCTGGAAAGCATTTGCTTTCAGTCAATATTCTGTGATTATTGTAGATTTGAAAATATTGCTCCTCTTACCATTTGAAAATTGATGATCTAAAGAAAAATGGGGAAGGCACTGGTATTTGGTGTTTCTAAACATAGCATCTCTTTGTTGGTAATGACCAAAATTCCCTTTATTTAAGGAAGTATCCAAGTCTGATATTCTCTTTTTCTCATAAAATGGATTGATGACATTCATGTGTGTTCATGCCCACACATGCACACAACGTCAGAGAGAATGAGAGATTGTGTTTGTGGATTTCAGAAACAGTTTTCACAAATTTGGAAGTGCAGTTAGAGAAGCAAGGCATTTAGTAAAATCTACTCCCTTCTTTACCTTATTCTTTTTCTGTGTCTGTATATTTTGTGGGTAATTGTTTGCGATGCATGTTTTATTGCTTCAGGCAAGGCTCTTTTGTAGCTGAACTGGCTATATCGGGAATGTGCTTTTGCTAAAGAAACCTATATTCTTTCTGTGGTAAGATCATGGTCACTGATAATGTTTTTACGGTTCACAAATGCATCAAGGAGTATGGTGCAAAATATGATATATAAGTAATATCCTTCCATAAAAAATAAAAAAAAAAGCCCAAGCCGCTCAGATGGCTGAATCTGCCTGTAATTAAAACTATATACAGTAAATCACATGAGGATCTTAATTTACGCTATTCTTTTTTTTTCTCATTGGTTGTACTTGGTATGTTTTTATTGTTGCCTTTATTTTTCAATTTCTCTTTTTGTTTGACTTATATGAGACTCTTCTGATTTCCCTGTGGATGCATTATGTATATATGCTCATGATATCTTGTCTATTTTTGAGAAATTTCCTTTTTTGGAAAAATTTTCTGGGTTATCTACCATACCTGTAGTATATAAGCACCACACGAGTAGGCTGCATATAATCTCAACCATCTGTATTCAGTAACAGTCAGTTGAGATGAGCCACTGGCAATGGCCGATTCGAGTAGAGCATGTTTCATATCTATCGTCTCTGACTGAGTAAACGTCTTTTAGTGAGCATGAACAGTACTTCAGATCACACATGCTGTTCTATTTAACTGCTATATGCCGTGAACTATCATTTTCCATTTGTTTATCTTCCAGCAATTGGACAGGCCCTTAATGAATTCAAGGAATAGTTGTACGGGCCGTTAACGTGGAAATAACAGCTGTTATATTGGCAGCGGAGCAACCTATTGCCATGTGGCACTTAAGAAAAAGAAGAAGAAGACAGGCATGTTGCCATATTTAGAGGTACTGAGGAGGATGATAAAAAACAGGACTAAGTAAGAATGGCCATTCTGTTTCTTTCATCTTTTTTCCACAAAATAGCTCTTATAATATGGTATCATGGAGGCAATATCAGGAAAATAGATTCTCAAGCCTTTCGAAGAATTTTTAATATCAAAATTACATATATAATAAAATTTAGAGATGCACCTTAATTGGATTGTCTAAGGTTGCGATAAACCGTAGCCTAGGAACAATGGATTTCAATGGAACATCTCAATTAATTTCTCAAATATGCTCTTGCATATTCAAAATGTACACTTGCTGCCTCGGGCAAAAAAACCCATAGAGGATAATATCGAATTTTAGAATCCACTTTTAGCACCTAAATATATTAAAAATGAGAAAAAAAGAATTTTCAATAACTAAAAATCAAAATCTGACCATCAAAAATTAGAGCGGTCTATGGATAATCTCAGGCGTTCAATTCTTTTATTTTCCTCTTTTTTCTCCTTTTATGTTCCCTTGTAAGTCACTAGGTTGAGTAGCCAATATCCCAAAGATTTGAGGTCTTAAAAATTCTCTTAAGAGCTTTCCCAAGGGAGCAAATGTGAATATTCTCAGCTCAATCAAATCTCTTTTGCTCGGATCACCACAATTCATTTGATTTAACCTTCTGATTTCGTTTTCTTTCATACTTTTTCAAACATCCGGCTTTCATTTTTCACTATGGGGGTGTTTTGCAGCCATAAATTTCTAAAATCTTATAGCAATTCCTGGTTACTCAACTAAAATTGCTACAATAAAAGAAAGTCCACTTCTCTCAATGTAAACAGATGAAAATCTAAAAAATGGACGGTTCAGACAATATGTGGCAAGATGCACTATTTTACGGATTCCAAATCTTTTTTGCTTTTCATATTCATACACCTTGATGTGGAGATGATCAATCAGAGAGTTCTCCAACATCCAAACAAGCTTTTATGATGGACGTTTTTATGTGCACCTTTAATTCTCCATTTTAAGGTTGCAACCTTACATAAACTTTTTCCTTGTTCTGAAGCATTGTGAAGTTTAAGAGAAAAAAAAAAAAAGGCGAGCATAGGCACCAAAATCTCATGTATTATGGAGAATGCAAAGTCATATAAAACATCATGTCAACTTTTTGGAAATGTATTTGCTTTGATATAAAAGGTCACAATCATCGTTGACCACTAGATTTGAAATCAAGAGGTTGAGAATGAATAATTGTTTGGGCAAACTTCAAAATATAATTTTTCAAATGTTGTGACACTTTAATCTATTGAATTGTACATCTAATGGTTAAAAAGATCATGACCTACTTGTACCAAAAACTAATAGTCTCAAAGAATACAATCCCCTACTATTTTATTTTATCGGTGATATCCGAATGGTACTAAAACGTAAAAAGCATCTTAGGTCACCAGGTGTGACAATGGTAAATTAGTCTGCCCTCAAGGGGATGCACGGTATCAAACATCCATCAATAAAATGGAAGTTAAAAAACAAGGTACCCAAACTAAAATCTAAGATAAACAGATGCAAATAAACTAAAAAGAAAAACTTTTGAATTTGAAATTTTCTTTTTCTAATAATCGTGACCACCATTTTATAGGCAGTGGATTTCTAAAATTTTGGATCCATAAATCTATATTTAAGATGAATTTTAGGGGGGATGCACGTGTATAAATGAGTCAGCTGACTCATGGAAATTCGAACGTTTGAAGTGCAGAACCAATTTCTTTTGGGATTATATGTACATTATAGTTTATATAACGTGTTAACGTACGAGTAAAGTGCACCTTAAAACTCACTAGAGCATGTTGTTCTTTGGGAAACCTGAAAGGAGAGGAATAGAAGAACCTTTGAAAGTAACTCCTTACCTTTGGAAAAACTTTTAACCAATATCAAGCACTCAATTTGGTTATGGTTGTCTATGATAAAAGAAGAGTGGGGGATTCTAAAGTTGATGTGATGACAAACTTTAGCCGCCTCTTTCTCCTTGGGTATGCTCGTAGTAGACCACAATATTTTTGGACTGCACTTTCTGCTAGATGTATTAAGCTTAACTTTGATGGGAGTTCTCTGGGAAACTCAAGTATTGCTGGAATTGGTGGTGTAGTGCATGATTCCTTGGGTTCTATAATTCTCTCCTTTGCTGTTCCGATTGGGGTCAAAACAACATATTATACTGAATTAAGTACTCTTTTGTGTGGGGTGAAAATTTTGTTTGAGAAGAAGATGAGAACGAATGTTTGGGTTAAAGGGGATTATTTGAATGTGATTAAGTGGCGCAAAAAAAAACAACGGGTTCCATGGGAGCTTCGTTCTCTTTGGTTGTAAATCGTGGATCTGGTCGAACCATTTTCTTTTTCCTTTTCCCATGTTTACCGAGAAGCATACTCACTAGCTGACTCTTTGGCTAAGGGAAGTGTTTCGTTGCCTTCGCTTTTGATCTCCTTTGATGTAATCTCTTTTAATTAGTCATCAATAAAAGTTTTGAACATTTGTCAAAAATAAAAAAAAGAGGTTGTTCTTATGTTGAAAAACCCTCCAATCAATCATCTCGACTTTGAGTTTCATAGACATGAAATAAAAAGGATTCTAATCCTAAAAGTAGCTCATTTTCTAACACATTATCTAAGCCGTCCATTTTCAAGTGTGTATAGATCTGCTTTTATTGCACCATTTATGGAATTTTAAACTTTATAATTGGGGGCAACAATAGATTATCATATATCACAAGGCTTTGCGGCACCAAACTACATTTTCGGCATAATTTTGAGACGCATGTTACTTCGACAGTATAAGGTTGACACCTTATACAAACCTCACCCTTATATGTAATAAGACTATTTACCATTATTACAAAAAGTCATAATCTCTCTTAGCCATTGGGTGTCAAATTTAATAGTTTGAGGTGTGTCATGAAGTTCAAGAAATTTATTTTTGAAATTTAAGTCTAGTCAATGATGCACTTACAATCAGACAAGACTAAAAGCAAATGTTTCTTTTTGTGTATTGAGAAAGTATATAACGAGACCATTTATCTTTGGTACAAGGTGGTCAATAAATGGTCCAAGGTGGTCACACTTAATCTTGACCAGTAGATGTGAAATTGGGTGGCTGTATTTATTTTATTAACCAAGTTCAAAATTCAAAAGAAACTTTGTAACACATCCAAGCTATCAAATTTCACATATGATAATTATATGTAATTGTGATCTTTTTGTATCAAAAGTAAGTGATCTCATTGTATAAAATCTCTTGTATATTTTACGATTCCTTTTTAGTAAATACATGGTCTTGAATAGCCTTTTTTGCATTGCATAGGTTCGGCATTTAAAGCGCTTGTACATTATGCTCTTGAGATCATTCTACGCACTTGCTCCCTTCGGAAAAGAGCTATTTAGGGAGATTTAGAGATAACAAAGTTCGGGATCCACCAAAGGGTGTGGTTGGTACAAGGCTCTAAACAATCAAAGTGGAGCGCCCCTTCAAATAGTATTGAGAAATGTAGTTTTAATACTAGAAATATTTGTGATAGTCTTAAAATATATTTTCATCGCTAATTAAAAAATTCAAAGCTTTAAAAATAGTGTAGATTGAATAAATCTATAAAAACTTGAAAATATTGAAAATTGATATAAAAAAATGAGTTAAAAGATGCATTATTTTCAAAACTTAGCAATCCATTTTTTTTTGTCATGTCCATGTATCTTCACGTTGATGTGATCACTTTGAGGATAGTTGGGCATCAAAACAACCTCTTCTAGTGAAGTTTTTGAGGTGGGCTTTAATTTGATCGTTTAGAGCTTCGGCTCTATATAAACTTTTTCCAGAAAATTGGAATTTTAGTTGTTAAACAATTAGATCAGATCATTTAAAATTCGGACAGTCTCTTCAATATTAGGGCGTTATTTCTTTAGGCACCCACAGAGTGTTTAATAAGTTTTTTTCTGGAGGTAAAAAAAAAAAAAAGAACTTTATTCTTGAAGGTATTTTTTGACACAGTTATTTAAGATTTCATTGAGAAAATGAAAGGGGGTACGATCAGGCTAAAGACGCCTAAGCAAATAAAAAAAGGAAAAAGAAAAAAAAAAGCTAAAAGAAGAAAATGGTAACAAAATTACAAGAAGTGGTACTCTTAGGTAGCCCATCTGCTAAAGAATTTCTTTCCCTATTAAAAAGAGAAAAGATAATCTGTTCTTCCCTTAGATGGGCCAAAATCTGCATTAAGTCAGTAATCCATCTCCAAGGAAGGGTTTTAAACACCATTTAATCGCATCGGATGAGTCCCATTCAATAATCAAGTTTAGGACATTAAAATCAACTTGTAAGTACACAATGCTTTACGCCCAAAAATTCGGCTTCCATAGCTTGACACACTGGGAGTTGGCCCTGCAGAATCCACATAATCTGACCCTTAATACTACCCTAAAATCTACTCTCCTTGTGCCTGACATGTCATCAAAATTAAGTTTATACCATCCAACTGGAGGGGCTAACCATAAAGCTGATTTAGTCACTCTCCATCTTTTCATCCTCAATAATAGACAAAAATTACTCTGCAAATCTGCAATTTTAGGCATTTCTGAAGGAGTCAGTAGCTTTAGCCCAATCTGAAATTGTTTTGAGAATGATTTTAAGCACTCCACATCCCTCTCGTTTTATTGTCGAATACTCTAGAATTCCTTTCCTTATGCCAAAAACCAGTTGCGACTGTGATCTTCCAAAGCACCATCCCTCTTTTAGTAGAAGGCAAAAATACCATCCAACAAACAAGCTGAGAAATAGAATGCAGCATCATCCGTGTACAATGAATTTTTGATGTGACCTATTCTCCAAATAACAGAAGCATAATTGCAGTGTAAAAACAAATGATCATTTGTCTCTCTATTCTCTTTACACATAATGTAATCATTCACCAAAGTCCTCTTTTGCAACGCTCCACTGATAGGGTTCTATTCCTACACAGAAAAACCTTCACCCTTTGTGGAATCTTAAAGGACCATACTTTAGTAAATTTAGGTGGAATATAAAAATATCTATCTAAACAATCCATATAAAGAGATTTAAGAGAAACGGAACCACCTGGTTCAAGTTCCCAAACCAGTCTGTCAAGAGGGAAGAAATAACAGCATAGCAACATGAGCAATCCATTTAGTAGACTAAAATTTAGTACGACCCCCGTATCCCTTTTGAGACCACATAGGCATGAACATTTGGCTTTGTTAGGAGGCCAGCCAAATCAGCATTCAGTATGAGCTCAAGACACATAAGTGCTCTAACCATGTTTCGACTTGTGATTAATCCATAAATACCCATAGAAAATAAATAACTACTTAAAACAAGTGCATACTCGAACATCATTGACCAACTCCTCATCAATCTCGATTTATTTCAATATGAACAAAAATTCAACCAAATTGATTGGCTATAAATATATATAGATACAAGATGTCGAAAAGTCATATTTATTAAACAAGACACTCTTCCAACGATGTTCAACCCCAGTAGCCAACCTCCACTACCATTTTGCCATTGCCAGGAGGGCCCCATTAAAAAGTTGAAGCCTTCTTATACCAAGGCCCCCCATTTTCTTAAGCAAGCACACTCCCTCACATTTCAGTAGGTGAAACTTCTTATGCTCTATCCCCCCACTCCCGAAAAAATTCCGCGTTCGGGATTGAAAATTAAGATTTTCAGAGCCCTAAAAAGAGAACTAATATACGTGGGATAAGCGTGACTCTTCCTCCAAAGGAGAGGAATCTAGTCTTCGAGTTTAAATAGAAATCTTTCAACCATAGGGTCCCAAATAGCTCTATTAAGCCTTTGATCTAGTTACTAGAGGCATTCCAAGATACAAACAATAGCTCTATTAAGCCTTTGATCTAGTTACTAGAGGCATTCCAAGATACAAACAAGTAGTAAAGCTTCCCACAACCCATCCAAGTAGCCCAGTTCGTAACATCCCCTTCATCACAGTTAATTCCACTAAGCACATTTTTTTCCTTTTTAAATTCTTACTAATTGAAAAATTATTTTTTTAAATAATCATCAATTTATTTTAAGATGGATCGTAAAATTTCATGTCCAAAAAGTTATCCTCAGTAGCTCGACGGAGCAAGTATGTGACATATGCTTCGACAGATCATAGGATTCATGCATTTTATTTAAGAAAATGCGTTCAATCCTTCAAATGTAGATCCATTTCGGATCGCTAGGTTGGTGTTCTCGATTAGGTCTGGACTGGTGATCCAGAAAAATGTTAGAAATAGATAAAATGACATAAAAATTAAAATAATATTTTATAGGGTGGGGACATAGAGGGGGCCCAAAAAATATTAAACAAGCTTAAAAATAATAATAAATATATATATGGGAGGTTTACAAGGGACCGGGCTGGGACCTATGCCTCAATCCCGACCGATTCCTATCTAGATCAGTGGGTCAGAAATTACTGGTTTTTAAAATAATATTCTAAGGCATGGCCATATGTCCCTTAATGATAGCTTAAAATACAATGTGAAGTATGATAGCTTGTATGTATTACAAAGCTCGAGAAAATTTCTTTTGAATTTTGAACTTGGCTAATAGAATTAGCAACCACACAATTTTATATTTAATGGTCAAGATTAATTGTGACTATCTTGTACAAAAGATATATGGTATCATTGTGTACTTTTTCATTAAATTTAAATAAAAAAGTATTGGCCGATTCTTAAATAGTTCGTATTTGAATAAAGGATAGGGTTTATGTAAAGTTGAGGCCTTGAACCATCAAATTAAGACGAACATCTAAATAGTGTCGAAATATATTTTTGGGTAGCAAAAATCCTTAGGATGACTTTAAAATTTATTTTTATCTCTAGTTATGAAATTTAAAGCTTCAAAAATAATATAGATTGAGCGGATCTATAAACATCGAAAAATATTGAAAATTAACAACCCATATATGTTTTTACAAGATACACTATTTTCTGGACTCAGAAATCTGCTTTTACAAGATACACAATTCTCTGGACTCGAAATCCCTATATTTTCACATCTATACGTCTCAAGGTTGAGACGATTGACTTAAGGGTTTCTCGATATCAAAACAACATCTTCTCATGATTTTTTTGAGGTGCGTCTTAATCTGATAATTTAGAGCAAATTTTCGGAAAAGGAAAAGGAGCTTGGATGCGTGCCTTTTGTCTACATCAGCAATAGTGTAGCGGTTTGATCAAACTTCAGATTCATTTAAATTGCATTTACACATTGATTTGTGATGCCGACAAAAACACGCGGGTACGCTTTGACTTTAAAATCCCGGACCACCGACCCCTGAGCCCACCCTGCATTTAACAACCACCCCCCACCCATGACTATCTCTATCCATCCATTCCCATTTACTCTTTTTTTTTTTGTCCCCAAATTTTTGTGAAAATTGGGGCGCATTCCTTAAAATTTTAAGTTGACAAGGCATCCTTGGATTTTTATTTTTTGAGTTTTCTTTTGGATATATTTTTATTTTAGGATGGTATGATGTGAGACTATTTATTTTTGGTACAAGGAGATCATAAATATTTTTAGCCAAAAATTTAAAAAACATATCAGTGGAGTGGATTGTCTACCATCGATGCCCATTCGGATCAGTTGGATCGGCAATTCGGATCGTTCGCAATTCATTCATATTGATGATCACTAAAAAAAATTCAAAAATAAATGAAATAAACTCAAAATTAAAATAGAGTTAGGTGTGGGGATTTAAGGGTGAATCGAGTGCAACAACGAATAAGCTTAAAGTGAAAAGAAAAAGGACTACAAATGGGGAGTTTAGGAGGAAACCGGATCGGGTACCATCTCGAAACCAGTTTGGTACGAATCAATTCTGCATCTAGATCAGCCGATTCGGATCGAAAATCATTGAGTTTTAAAACATTATTTTTAGCCATTGGATGTGAATTCGAATAAATAAAAGTATGTCACAACATTCGAAAAATATTATTTTGGACTTTGTACCTAAACAATGATACATATTATACCACCCCATTTCAATTATATCTGTTACTGATGATCATGACCTCCTTGTATCAAAAATAAATAGTATCATTATATAATTTCCTTTTGTTTTTAATTTTTCTTATATCTAAATGTTATATCGAGGAAGCAAGTTTAAAGATTCATGTTTACGCAAATTTCACTTTTCTCAAAATCTTTTATTGATTATGTTATTTGGTTTGCATAAGGTTGCAACTATAAACAATCAAAGTAAGGCACACTTCCAAATTTTATCATAAGATGCAGTTTTTATTGGATATGGTGATATCTAAAATCAGCCACATAAAAAAATCCCTTATTATATGGGATTGGAATTGATATTTGATAAGTTTCTTAAAGAAAATAGATATCCAAAAAGATTAGGACTCTGGGAAATATCTCTTGGTTTTGAGATATATGTAACATCTATGGAAAATTTCCTATTTGATGTGGACTCCTAACCTTATATATATGGGATGACAGTGCATAGAATTGTGTGTACCCTATTTGGGTCACCATATGGGAAAGGTGACTTCCTTTGGAGAGAGGCAGGGCCTTGTTAGCATCGGCAAGGCCTCCCTTAGAGAGAAGAGAGTTTTCTACGAAGAGAAATGCTACATATTTGTCTCCTGTAAATTGAGAAGTTGGTTTCTTGTAGAGCAGCAGTTCCCATGAAGATTTTGGGTGGTTTCTCTTTTAGAGAGAAAAAGTCTCGGTTGCTCTCAAGGTTCTCCTCCTGGACAGTGGTTTAACTGTGGAATGGAGATGGTCTCTTCATAAACAGTGGTTTAGTTGTGGAATAGAGATGATAGATCCACGATGGTGCAAATGGAGAGACTGGATCTATAGGGTTTACTCGATTGGGTTTTGTCGAAGGTTATAGAGGTAATTTTACGTCCCAAATTCTGTAATGTAACTTTCAATGGTATATTAGATTTCAATTTGTTGTCCCCGTGGATGTAGTCCTCTTGGGGCAAACCATGTAAATCTTTATGCTCTTGTGGTGTATGCATTTCATTTTTTATTTCTCATACTATGGCTCGTGCTCTCTCTTATATAAAACATGCTTTACTCGAATCGGCCATTGCCAGCTCAAGCAGAAGAATGGCTCATCTCAATTGGATGTTACTGAATACAGATGGTTGACAATATATGCAGTCTACTCGTGTCGTGCCACTAGATCACACGTTGTCGGTTGTGGCCCCATTCAATAAAACCGCCACGGACATAGCAAGTTCGTGACGATGGAGAACACTATATATATATATATATATATATATATATATATATATATATATATATATATATATGGAAAAAGCTTAAAAATGCCTATAGGCCAAAATGAACAGTGATTTCGCATACCATCATCACCATCCAAACTTCATCGTACGGTCATAGTTGTACGGTAGTGTTTCATTTTTCATTATTATTTTTTACAAATCCAAATTACTTTAAATTTGGAGCGTGTGTACATCTTAATGAGGCGCACTTAATAAAAATATGAAAAAAATAATGCGTAAAATATAAGGGAAAAGTTTATATAGAGTTGAGGCTCTAAACAATCAAATTTGAGCTTACATCAAAAATTTCACTAAAAGTGGTTGTTTTCATGCCCAAACATCCTCAAATTGATCATCTCGATATCAAGATGCATGGACATGAGAAAAAAATAGATTTCATGTTTTGGAAATTGTGTATTTTATAACGCATTTTTTAACCGTCAATTTTCAAGATTTTCAAGTTTTTATATATCTATCGATCGACACTATTTTTTGAAGCTTTAAACTGTATAAATAAAGATGGAAATATATTTTAAGGCTATCACAAATATTTTTAGTATTAAAACTTTATTTCTTGACACTATTTGAAGGTAAGTTCTAATTTGATTGTTTGGAGCTTAGGTTCTATACAAACCCCACCCAAATATAAATTGACTAAAATACTACCAAAAATTTATGGGGGTATCTTGGTCAATTTATATTTTATGAATTATTTTTTACATATTTTTATTAGGTGTGCCTCACTAAGATGTACACATGCTTCAAATTTCAGATCATTCCGATTAGTAAATAAAAAATAAAAATTCAAAAACTATCGGACAACTGTGACCGCGCACTTAATAAAAATATAAAAAACATAATTCGCAAAATATAAAGGGAAAAGTTTATATAGAGCCGAGGCTCTAAACAATCGAATTTGAGCCTACATCAAAAATTTCACTAAAAGTGGTTATTTTCATGCCCAAACATCCTCAAATTGATAATCTCGACATCAAGATGCATGGACATGCGAAAAAAATAGATTTCATGTTTTGGAAATTGTGTATTTTATGACGCATTTTTTAACCGTCAATTTTCAAGATTTTCAAGTTTTCATAGATCTATCGATCTACACTATTTTTTGAAGCTTCAAACTATATAAATAAAGATGAAAGTATATTTTAAGGCTATCACAAATATTTTCAGTATTAAAACTATATTTCTTGACACTATTTGAAGGTAGGTTCTAATTTGATTGTTTAGAGCCTAGGTTCTATACAAACCCCACCGAAATATAAATTGACCAAAATACTACAGAAAATTTATGGGGGTATTTTGGTTAATTTATATTTTATGAATTATTTTTTACATATTTTTATTAGGTGTGTCTCACTAAGATGTACACACGCTCTAAATTTCAGATCATTCCGATTAGTAAATCAAAAATGAAAATTCGAAAACTATCGGACAACTATGGCAGCGCACTTAATAAAAATATAAAAAAAATAATTCACAAAATATAAAGAGAAAAGTTTACATAGAGCCGAGGCTCTAAACAATCGAATTTGAGCCTACCTCAAAAATTTCACTAAAAGTGGTTGTTTACATGCCCAAACATCTTCAAATTGATCATCTCGACATCAAGATGCATGGACATGAGAAAAAAATAGATTTCATGTTTTGAAATTTGTGTATTTTATGACGCATTTTTAACCATCAATTTTCAAGATTTTCAAGATTTTCAAATTTTCATAGATCTATCGATCTACACTATTTTTTCAAGCTTTAAACTGTATAAATAAAGATGAAAATATATTTTAAGGCTATCACAAATATTTTCAGCATTAAAACTGTATTTGGCGACACTATTTGAAGGTAGGCTCTAATTTGATTGTTTAGAGCCTAAGCTCTATACAAACCTCACCCAAATATAAATTGACCAAAATACCACAAAAAATTTACGAGGTTATTTTGGTCAATTTATATTTTACGAATTATTTTTTACATATTTTTATTAGGTGCGTCTCACTAAGATTTACACACGTTTCAAATTTCAGATTATTCGGATTAGTAAATAAAAAATAGAAATTCAAAAACTACCAGACAACTGTGATCGTGTAATGAAGTTTGGATGGTGATGAGGATAGGCGAAATTACTGTTCATTTTCGTCTATAGGCGTTTTGTAATATCTTCATATATATATATATATATATGAGTAATGATCATATGAGACCCTCCCACACCTATGTGTGTAACCCAAAGAATCACCATTAAATTTGGTACAGATCTCTAGAAAAATTATCACATGGGTGTGGGACTTGACTTTTCTAGAGATATGTGCTAAATTTAATGGTAATCCTTTGGGGTCCTACACACATGGGTGTGGGAGGGTCTCATATGATTATTACTTATATATATATATATATATATATATATATATATATATATATATATATATATATATATATATATATATATATATATATATATATATATATATATATATATATATATATATATATATATATATATATATATATATATATATATATATATATATATATATAATGTGCGCCCAAGTGCGTACTGCTACAGTAAACGCCCATGGCCTAGATTAAATTGGGCCGATCTGATGATCACGGATGTCCGATAGTTTTTAAATTTTTATTTTGTTTTATACAAATCTACATCACTTGAAATTTTAGGCGTATGTTCTTCAAAAATAAGCGAATCTACGAAAAATATTAAAACAAAATTTTATATGAAATAAATTGACTAAAATACCCCCGAAATGTTTCAAAGGTATTTAGGTCAATTTTTTATTTTTATTAAGTGTGTCTTCACCAACATACTTCCGAAATAAATTATTTGGATTTGTAGAAAAAAATTAAAATTCAAACACTATCGGACATCCGTGAGTATCAGATCGGCCATAGAATGACCTAGATTCAACTTGGGTCATTCGCGCATGGGCGTACAACAATGACTCCATATATATATTCATGCATCGCGATATCATGATGATCAATTAGAGGGTTTTCCAACATCAAAATAGCTTTCCCCGATGGTTTTTTTGACGTGCAACTTAATTCTATATTTTAAGGTTGCAACCTTATATAAATTTTTTCCTTTTGGATAACGTGGCCCACAGAAATTTGAGCCCAAGATTAGGTGATGATGGGATTATTGGCTTTTTTTTTTTTTTTTTTTCATGTCAACTGCTAACCTCTTAAACCCAAGCCCAACTTCTATACCGGCTCTTTTTCATTGTATACATTTTTCTCTTTTAAGTACACAATGTTATATTTGCATTGTACAAGAAAATGCCAACCAAAATTAATTTGGATTTCTAGCAAGATATACCCTATTGTAAAGAAATGTGACATTTTGCATCGCCAGTAATAATAATGTTTGAAGTCCATTTCTGATGTTCTAATTTCTACATTGTAATTCTATGATGTTTCAGGACATCCATAGAAGGTTTACACATTGTCAAAAAAAAAAAAAAAAAAAAAGTAATACTAATGTTTCAAAAACCATCGAGCTAGCTAGGAACGAGTGGGATACTAGCCTGTGTCAATAATACCCCATTTTTCTTGGTTCTCACAATTCTTTTTTATTTTTTTATATTTTGATAAAAAGTATACTGCATAATTGGTGAGCGGGCATGGAACCCGTGGAATGCACCTCTCAATTTTCAAAACACTCATTAACACGTAGAGTAGGGAACAATGGATTGGATTATACAAAGAGACCATATTTTTGGTACAAGTTGACACAATTAATCTTGACCACTGGATGCGAAATTGGCAAGGTCAAAGTTAAATGCAATTTTATCGAACCCTGTGACGCACAAGAGCTATCAGATTTCATATGAAATGGCTATAAATAATTGTGTTGTCCTTGTACCAAATGTAAATAGCCTTATTGTATACAATCCAATTTTTATATTCTTTATTTTTTTGACATTTTTTCTTTTGGAAAAAACTAGTTAAGGGTGAAGCTCTAAAATATTAAATTAAGGCGCACCTCAAAAATTCACTAGAAGAAGTTGTTTCGATAGTAAAAAAATCCTTAATTCAATCGTCTAGACCTCATGATGTATGGACATAAGAAAAAATAGATTTCAGGTCTCAAAAATAGTGTATCTTGTAAATATTATCTAGACCGTCAATTTTCTAGAGTTTCAGATATTCATAGATCTGCTCAATCTATAATATTTTTTAATCTTTCAATGTTATAGTTAGTTATGAAAATAAATTTTCAAACTATCATAAAGATTTCTGATATTGAAACAACATATTTCAACACTATTTGAAGGTGCCTTTTACTTTGATTGTTTAAGGCACTGTGATTTCTTTTGCATTTGAGTGCAAAACATGATAAAAATACGAGAAGTTTAACAAAACACCTATAAAGAAGATGCATTGTTTAATATTTTACATATTTTAAATTGTTCCAAATCATGATCATGAGTATTTTGATGGATATTAAATTAAGCGACATTAGTAAAATATTAAATTAATCATCTTGTATTTCGACAAATTGCCTTATAATTTAATGCACTAAAAAGGGGAGTCTTCAAAGCACTAGAGTCGCCTTTAACTTTAGAGAGAATAAGTGACAGGAGAAATTGGAGAAGTAAAAATGCATCCAAACTCATAAAAAACAACCATATTTACAAAGTAAAAAGGAGTGATTCTTTACTGGAGAGTTATGGCAGTTATGCCGTTGCAATTGGTCGTTCGATAGGAATCAAACTTGAGATGTATTGTTAAATGCAGTTACTAACCGCTTAAGTTCAAACCCAATACAGGTTACTAACCACTTAAATTCAAACCCAATACATAAGGTTCGAGAGTGTTACCATGTAAAAAATGTCACTTTCATTTCTCTATTATGTAATGTAGGACTAAAATCCCACACCTCTCTCCCTCTAAATTAAAACCTTAGGAAGCACTATGTTACCAACTATATTATTTTGATCTACGAAATAGTATTTTTCAAAATAGAAATACTACCAGGTTAAATACGATCGCCCATTTTAGAATAAGATTTTCTGCCTACTTTTTGGTCTCGTCTCTTATTTAATGATGTGGGAGTGAAGTAGAGAACACTTTCGTTTGTTTTTTTTTTTCTCTTTTAATGCATGTTTCTCATGTCTTTCTTCACTACAGGTTGGCCTCTAGAGTCCCTCGCGTTGATTGATGGAACATTGTTTGCAAAAGCACTCCGATGGATCCATTTAAATCGGCGATTCTAATCCAAATAGGTTGATTCTGCAGAATCAAAAGAATTACAAATTTTTAAAATGAAAAAAACATTTAAAAAATTAACTTAGGTAGGAATCAATCCTTGGTTTCTAGACAGAGTTTGGCGATTCTCATAAAATCGAACCAAGTCGATCCTTTATGAAACTCAATCGGTATCGAAGATCCCCTGATCTGGCGTTCTCTTAATGCAAGATCGGAATCAGGGAACCAATCTCAAGAGGCATGTAGGTACCTTGAGTTGTTTTAAATTGAACCTAATTGTATGAAATAGTGTTTCAAAACCCAAGATCGGTTGAGTGGATTATTCAACCCTACAGATCTGGATCAGCTAGATCGGTGATCCAAAAATAATTTAAAACTAAAATAATATAAAAAGTTAAAATTAAAGGTTTACCGGGCAAAAATTTAATGAATATAAAAAAATATTAGATAAACTTAAAAAATTAATTTTTTTTATAAAAAGATCGATTTAAGAGGGCATAGGGGCCAAGATCCATACCATTCCATAATCAATTTCATCTCGACCAATTCCCCATCCTGATCACCAAGTTCTATTATCATCATCATCATTATCCAAGCCTTATTCAACTATTTGGGATCAACTGCATTAATCTTGTTTTACTATTCTACTCTAGTCAAACCACACACCACTATATTTCTTATCACTATTTCATATCTTTTTGGGCATTCTTTTTGCCCTTTTAGAACTTCTCACTTAAAATTTGGGATTCATAAAAACATGTGGCAAAGTTTTACACAAGCTATCTTACCTAACACAACCCTCCTCCTTTATCCAAGTTTGGATCACCATGACTAGGTTGGTATCGACTATATAGAAATTCTATATCACCATGTTCCAAAGGTATGGAATTACGGTGAATCCATCTTCACATTCTCTTGTGGAAAAAGTTTATAGAAGGTTATAACCTTACAATAAAGATGTACCTTAAAAATCTATCGGAAAAAGTTATTTTAATATTGAAAAACCTTCTAATTAGTCATCAAGACGTATTAATATGAAAATATAATAATATTTTGAGTTTGCAACCCATTATCTAGACCATCCATTTTCAAGATTTTCATATTTTTATAGACCTACTTGATTTTAACCACATTTAAAATTTAAAATTTTATAATTAGATATGAAAATAGATTTTGAGATAATCTTAGGAATAATTTACACCGAAACTACTTTTGATGATAAATTTTGGCGGTACGCCTTACTTGGATTGTTGAAAGTTGCAACCTCATAGACACCACGCCCTTCTCTTATTAATTTTTTAACAGTCACTTAAACCTTCAGATTAGTTGGTAATCCGTAATCGTATACGGCTAACTCGATAAAGTGCCCGTACCGTATCTCACACGTCACGTATAAGTGACGGTGCTGCCTAGTTTTCCCACTTATAACTTTTAGTAATCCACTTGCAATATCGGAAACTGGAAAGCATGTATTATTTTGTGCTGATCAGTGTTTAAAAAAACGTCGAGGCGAGCAGGACTCACCCGGTTCGACTCGGGAATCGCCATGGACGGATCGAATCGGTGAAAAAATGGGAATCGTCTGGTTCTAGAGAGAACGGGACGATTCTGCACGGTTACTTGCCGATTCACTGTACGGAATCGGCGAGTCCCGTACAGTGAATCGGCGAGTCCCGTACAGTGAATCGGCGAATCCCGTACGATATTTATTTATTTATTTATTTATTTATTATTTATTTTTTTATTATTTTTATTTTTATTTTTTTTAATTTTTTTTTATTTTTAATTTATTTTTTATTTATTTTTTTTTTTTTGTAATCCATGATAGATTTTTTTGTAGTACTTAATCGATTTTTTTGTAATCCAAGATCGAATTGTTTTTTTTTTTTTTGTAATCCATGATCGAATTTTTTGTTTTTTTTGTTTTTTTTTGTAACCCATGATAGAATTTTTTGTAATCCATGATTGAATTTTTTGTAATCCATGTTCGAAATGTTTGTTTTTTTTTTTTGTAATCCATGATCGAAATGTTTGTTTTTTTTTCTTGTAATCCATGATCAATTTTTTTTTTTTTTTTTTTGTAACCCATGATAGAATTTTTTGTAATCCATGATCGAATGTTTTGTAATCCATGATCGAATTTTTTGTAATCCATGATCGAAATGTTTGTTTTTTTTTTTTGTAATCCATGATCGAAATGTTTGTTTTTTTTTCTTGTAATCCATGATCGAAATTTTTGTTTTGTTTTTTTTTTTTTTTGTAACCCATGATAGAATTTTTTGTAATCCATGATTGAATGTTTTGTAATCCATGATCGAAATGTTTGTTTTTTTTTTTGTAATCCATGATCGAATTTTATGTAATCCATGATCGAATTTTTTGTAATCCATGATTGAATTTTTTCAAAATTTGTGATTTTTTTTTTTAATCCATGATCAAATTTTTTTTTGTAATCCATGATAGAATTTTTTGAAAATTTGTGATTTTTTTTTTTTAATCCATGATCGAATTTTTTTTTTGTAATCCATGATAGAATTTTTTGAAAATTTGTGATTTTTTTTTTTAATCCATGATCGATTTTTTTGAAAATTTGTTAAGTTTTTTTTTAATCCATATTATTCAAAGACAAAATGAGAGAGATGATGATTCTGAGGCCACCCTATCCCAGCCATATTATTCACATATCGAGTCCCAACAACAACAGTGTAGGGATGAGCACGACAGTACAGGTGAGCATGAAGGATGGACAAGCTTCGGGGATTTTAAATTAGAAACACAACAAAATATTAACACTCAGGGATTTGGGAATAGTCAGACGCCTGCTAATATCGATGATTCGTTTTTAGATCGAATCAATGAATTGTTAAACGAATTCAATCAATGGCACCAGCGTGACCAAGAAAAACAATAACGTCGTCAATCATTTTATTTTTAGATCATATGTTACTCATTTTATGCTTTATTGTAGTCCATGTATGTTGATATACTTATTCCATGATAATTCTATGTTTATCCTTTTGTGTGATGTAAATGGCGGTTCATGCAGGGAAAGAACATATCAATATTCGCATATTCATTCAAAAACATAAAAATTCTTAATGGAATACCCTCATTTCTTATTGAATTCCTAAAAAACAATATTTATAATGAATTTTAATAATTTTTTCAGTTTTTTTTTAAACTTTATTCTGACCGATTCACTCGATTCCCTATCCAAATCGCCGATTCGCTAATCTTGATCGATTTTTTGGATGCCCGATCCGGGTCAACGATCCGTTTTTTAATCCATTGGTGCTGATTTTGGTTTCGGTTTCTATAACGCCGGGTATTACGAAAGTAGTGGGTGCATTATTAAAAGAGTGAGTGGATAATCTGGTTTATGTCCCTAATAAATATGCACCTGACCTACTGCATTCCCTCAACTGTCTTCGAACACCACACCTCTCTCCTTTAATGCTTTCTCTCTCTCATCTCTATAAAACGTACACGCACTCTATCTTCCACGCCTAAACTAGCCATGAAAACCATCTGCGGTGTCTCCACAGCGGTTTTGCTCGTACTAGCGGTTTTGGCCGCCTCCACCCTCTCCCACGCCTTTGCTGACGTCTTTTCCGACGAGCTCAAGAAGAACCCCGGCCAAAAACGCGCTGGAAATCCAGATCCCGGCGACTTCGGAATACCAGGAATGGGCGGCGGTTTTGGAATACCAGGAATCGGCAGCGGTTGGGGAAATGGCATAATAGGAGGCGGCTATGGTGGTGGTTTTGGCGGACCAAATGGTGGCTACTCGAAAGGTGGTATTTACAGGCCAACGGTTGTTTGCTCAGCTCCAGGACCTTGCTATAAAAAGAAACTGGTTTGCCCTGCAAAATGCTTCAAGTCCTTCTCCAAATCCGGTAAGAACTATGGATCGGGTGGTGGAGGAGGCGGGTGTACCATGGATTGCAAGAAGAAGTGCGTTGCTTACTGTTAAGCGGTTTTGGAAAACCGCTTAGGATTTCCATATGGCGGTTTCTTACTATTTGTAGTAACTGGTTATGGTTTGCAGTGAGGGTTTAGGTTCGGGTTAGTATGGGTACTGATTCCATGTAAACCGAGTTTTTAGGGTTGGTAATATGTTTGTTTTTTATCATAGGTATGTAATTTATGAGATTATAAATAAACACCAGAGTATTAATAAGAAAAAAGAAAAAAAAAAAAAGGCTATGAAATATTTGAGCTTCAGTACAATTCTGATGGTTTTCCTATTCTTCAGCGAAATTTCTGCTAAACCTTCGTTTCTTCGGTGAAATTTCATTAGTTTTCGTTTAGAATTGAGCTGTATTTTGGTTGTTTTGTTCGTAACGCGAGTTCTAGACGGAGCTTCGTTATTTCCTTTATAAGGTGTGTACAGCGGGCGAGGGTGTTTCCGTAATTGGCTTCTCTCTCTAGGACTCCACTTTTGGTTTCTCTCTCTATCAGGGCGGGAGCTGTTTCTGGCTCTTGGATCGAGAATTCGACGGTGATTTGCGTACATGGGGGATTTAAGATATTGACTTTTTCTCTCTCTTATAAACTGAAAATGGGGGGGAAGGTGTAGTAGTGGATAACATGGAAATGGTGGGGCAAAAGCTAGAAAAGTATGAGAATGAGGGAGGCTTTTCACGTTCTCTTTTCCGACATCCTATCCTTTTCCTATCCCACCACCGCCTGCCTTCGACGAGAAAGAAAGCACATAGGACATTTTATACACATTAATGTGTTCCCTGATACTTGGCAGATATATGGTAAAACCATCCTTAAATGCTGGGGTACTATATGCTCTTAAATGCATTTATGGATGGTCAGATTTTAATAAGGTGAACACTTTATAATGTATAAAGGGGGCATCTTTAAATTTTTGATGGGAGACGTAGGTGTGGGCCTTTGAATTTTGGTATGTATGGGAATTTTGCAGTGCCTCTAAAATTCACGCTCGATTCTAATTACGAACTTTAAAATATTGTAAATAATATAGATCAAGTAGATCTATAAATACTTGAAAACTTTGAAATAAATGGTGTCGATCATAGTTAGTAAGTCATGGAATAACAAAAGAAAAATCATATAATGAGACTATTTACCTTTTATACAAGATGGTTAGAATTAAACTTGATTTTGTGAAACTGAGTGGGTGCATTTATTTCATGACTGCTCGAAGTTTAAAAGAATTTTTTCGAATTTTGTGACACATCTAGGCTATCAGGTTTGGTTATTGTTGGGTTTGGTAATAGCCAAATCATTATACCCTCGGTTCCGCAAGCTAAAGGGTTCTCGATATTCTTATAGTTAGTCATAAGTAATTGTGACCTCTTTGTATCAAAAGTAAATGATATCATTGCATGCGTTATCGACAAACCAAAACATCAATAAATCGGTTTTATTTAAAAAAGTCAGAAGAAAAAATCAGGTAAGAAATATGGATTGCCAAAACATAAGGTGAGTTATAGAATCATGAATATTTTAGATTTAGTTAAAAATATGTAGTGAAAAAATCGGATATGCAAGGATGACACAATGTAGGATTATGACTCGCAACTAATTGTATAGATATATTAAAGCTATTAAACAATAATTTTATAGCCTTACTATTGTCATTAGAGCAAGGACACTGGTTTTATGAGTCCATGTAGAAATGAGTCACCTTTTAAAAATGTATTTTTGAGATGGACTTTTGTACTTAATTTTAAATGACATGTAATCTCTAATATGGAGATCACGAATATGAAAAAATAAATAAATTTTGAAAATTAAAAATAATAATATTATTAAAAAAACATTTGGAACGTTGCTTTCAATTGTTTTGATCGACCACCTATTAAAGAAAGAAAAAAATTCATTGGGTTATTCTTCTTCTAATTCTACCTATTATTTTGAGATAACCAATTGTTTTGATTATTCTTTTTTGGGGAACATATTATTGTATTTTTTTATAAGGAAACTCAGTAGTGAAATTTTTGATGGAGTTTTTTTGTTAAATCAAAATTCTTAATTTACTCCCATTGTTAATGTACTTTATCTTTAAACCAGAATTCAATAATATTAAGTTAATGAAGAAATAAAGTTGTAGGGAAGAAGTCTTTTTGAAAATTTTATTTTTGTAAAAGATAAAATACTAATATTGGTTCCATAAAAAAAATACGATTTTTTGAAGATCTTTTGAAAAACTCGGAGTTTTTAATGAACTTTAAAAAATCATATTTTAAACGGAGACTTACTAACCATGATTCAAATAACTTCTAGTTAAAGGATCTATTTATAAAACTTGAAATTCTTTTTTACCTTTATATCCATATTTATTAAGTCCACATGATCTAACATTGGAGCACTTATTTCTATTGGATCCTTGACGTGCACCTTATTTAACCAATCCATGACATGAGTTACTTCTGGTCATGGGCAGATGCAAGTAGCTTTGGAAATCACTAACAACTACGATTTTTTTTTTTGGTAATTGAAGGGAATATGTCAAGTGGGGATTTGGGCTCCTAAAAAGTCAAAGGGCATATATTTTTTAGGGTCAAAAAAAAAAAAGAAAAATAAAAGAAAAATAAAAAAAAAAAAAGAAAAATAAAAAAGAAGAGGAGGAGAAGGAGAGAGAAGGGCTAGCATACCCCCTCTCTCTCTCAAAATTAGAGTGCTTCTGTTCGTTAGGTTAATGGATTGGCCATGTGGGATAACTCCTGCATCCCAAGTTCCAAACCTAGGTCACAACACCAAAAACACTTGCAGCTCTCATTAGAGAGAGAGTTTCTTGACTCTTGCAAATTTCTTATGTAACTTTTATTACTATATTTTCTTATTTATTGAGAATGCTATATAACCAATTAAATATTCTTTAAGAGTTGGTTATTGGGATAAGTTCTATTTGGATTAGGGTGAACTTGAAGGTTCATATTTAAAGAGATAAAATTTAGTTTCCTATAAAAAAAAATGAATAGAAAAGGTCATCACGTGAGCCTTTTTTTTTTTGTGAGTCTCCTTTATTTATATAATGGGCTATTTTTAGATAGAGAAAGTGTGTCCTATTTGGATCACCAAATGGGAATGGTAGTTTCTTTGGGGAGAGAGAGAAGGAGCTAGAGCCTTCTGTGCATAAGATGCAATTTCATGTTAGAGAGAATAAAACTTTTTTTGGACCCAAAGATTGAGAGGGTTGCTTGTTTCTTGTAGAGATGTGGTTCCATAGATATTTTGGGTTGTTCCCCTTTTAGTTAGAGAGAAAGTAAGTTTTTCGTTACTCTTGCGTTTCTATCTGGTGTTGTTGGTAATAGTTGCCAGAAATAAAGAGAAATAAGGATGAGCGGTTTAAAAGGGTGGGCTCGATTGTGTTTTTGTCGAGGTTTGTTCCAAAATCTTTGATGTAACTTTCATTGGTATAGTGGATATATTTTTGCCGTGTTCGTGATGTAGCTCTTTTGGGATGAGCCACATAAATCTTTGTGTTTTTATGGTATGCGTCATGTTTTATTTCTCGTACTTTATTTGTCAAAAATCAACCCATCAGATTTAAAGGTTCCGCATGCACAACAAATGATATAAGAGTACTACAATAGCGTGGTTTGTTTATAAGAATGGGTAACTCTTCACGATCGAAGGGAAATGCTTAAGGATTGGATATTTGACCTCTCCCTCGAGCAAACAAGGTGCCATACTTTTCGATTTGGAGTAAGCCATTAATTTAGGCCTTGGTTTATGGGTTTTCAGTTTGGACACGATTTTTTAATAAAATAAAAAAAATCTATGGCAATAATTTAATATAAATATTTTATGAAAAAATGTATCTAGTACGAGAAAAAACCATGTAATTCACCTCTCCAAATATTATAAATAAAAAAAAAGTTTATATAAAGTTACAACTTCATATTGTAGAAAAAAAGCGCACATAAAAAATCATCAAAAAGGTTGTTTCAATGCTACAAAGCCGTCTGGTAGATCACCTATACCTCAAGATGTAATTTGGACTATCCATTCTCTAGATTTTCATCTGTTTGTTTGATCTGTACCATTTTTTGGTACTTTAAATTTCATAATTAGATATGAATTAGACTTTCAGATCATAATAGAAATTTGCGAAACCAAAATTACATCTTTTAAGGAGTTTTTAGATGTGTACTTTACTTGAATTAGTTTAAGTTGTGGGAATTTTTTATATTCATCCTCAGGTTGCTCAACCCTGTGGCTCAAGAGATTTTTCATCCATTTATATTTGCTGAGAATCCAAGGCATATACTTTAACAATATGATGAATAACGAGTTCCTTACTCTTAAATTGACAATCACTAAAAGTAGTGGAGCTAAGAAAGCAATGGAGCGCGTGAAAGTGCCATTTGTTCCCCACTATGAAAGCAATGCAATGCATGCTATGCTTACCAATCGTTTAAGACCACATAAACTGTTTATCCTCGTCAACCTTCTCATATCTTGGAATTAATCGAGAGAGAGAGAGAGAGAGAGAGAGAGAGAAAACGTCCCACTTTTCCTTGCCCTAAAACGGTGGGGTCGTTAGAGTCGAAGGCAATCTGCAACAAGTTAGAAGGAAGATTCATAGACATGGCAACTTTATATATTATATGATCGGACATTTGTTTGGATATATTTTGATATTTCGATATTGGTTGGTGCCACACGATTCGGCACTCTCCACTTTTTTGACTTGTACAAAAGAGAGCTACAATACATCATCAAAGATCCTATGCGTATTCCCGGAATCCAATGTTTCTCCCTATGAATGAGTGTGATTTATCGATCTCATTATTAATAAAGTTTGAATATTGTCCAAAAAAAATTTATAAGGAAAAAGTTTATATAAAGGTGAGGTTCTAAACAATCAAATTACGGCACACCTCAAAAAGGTTGTTTCGATGCTGTAAAACTCTCAATTTGATCATCTCAACCTTAAGATGTATGGCCATGAGCAAAATGGATTTCAAGTCTTAAAAGCAATACAATTTGTAATGTAATATCCACAACGTCAATTTTAAAGATTTTTTATCGTTCAAATATCTGCTCAATCTAGAATACTTTTGAATATTGAAATTTTATAATAGAGATGAAAATAACTTTTTAGGTCATCATAAAGATTTATGATACTGAAACAACATATTTCTACACTATTTGAATGCGTGCTTTACTTTGATTGTTTAGAGCCTCGACCTTATACAAACTACATTTGATTGTTTAGAGCCTCCACCTTATACAAACTACAGTGTATTTTTGGTTGCAATACTATTTGAAGAAGTAAGGTTACAATGTTCCTATTTTAGTTAGACCGTGTATATTCAACAAGCCTTTTAAATAGTATTAGAAAGTGAAACATCTTTTAAGATAGTGTCGGATCTGGATCATTCAAATTAAATAGATAGTGTAGATTGCGGCAACTTTAGCTCTATAAATAAGGTTGCAAACCGCTAAAACTTTTTTCTATATGTATACATATTGAGGCTACGACAACTATCCGTTGTTGGTGGATGATGCAGTCCCATGTCTTCTTTTGCATTTTCACCGGAAAGAACTTCGGTCAATTTGGAAGAAGATTTCTATTTTTTAATATTTAAATTATAAATATTTAAAAAGTTGAGAACGATAAAATGAAGGAAACTACCTGGAAACACTATTCGTAGCGATTTCTATTTTTTAATATTTAAATTATAAGTATTTAAAAAGTTGAGAACGATAAAATGAAGGAAACAACTGGGAAACACTATTTGTAGCGAAAAAAAAAGCCAAAGAAGACGTGAAGAGGGAGCTTAGGCGTTAATGTTCTTTGCCTCTTTAAAATTTGATTCACAAATTCGAAACTTAAAAGGGCAAAAAAAAAAAGAAGAGGAGCTGAGTTATTGAGGGTGAGGTAGCATACATAAATGAAATGTAAAAGATTTCTTTGGAATATTTACATTTATTTTGGCATTTTGATGCCGTAAAGAAACGCAACTGATATGTGTGTGTAGGTTTTTTCTACTGGTTACAACTTTCAAAATAAGATAGGTTGACATTCGAACCTGTTGGGATATAGATATCTCAGGTTCATATTGATATACATCATTATAGATGTATTGATATATATATCTTGATAAGGTTAGATATTTAGAAGATAGAGACCAAGTTACTTGGTCATCGAGTTATTGTGTGATTGTACTATATATATAGAGGAACATATTACGGTAAACAATCATCCAAAAATAGTGAAGATGTAGCCGGTTAAGGCTTTGGATCTGTGGACGTAAAGCTTCGGCAAAGCCTTGAACCACGTTGTAAACATTGTGTGTATTGTGTTTTCTTTTCTCCTCTCTCCATTCTCCATGTGCATGTATGCTCCCACTATTTCTAACAGAACCACGAACCACCAGAAAATATTAGTTTTACTTAATACCATCGCATAATAGATGTGAAAACTAAAATAAAAGAGTATTTTAATCTTTTGCTACAAAGAGTTAAAAAGGGAATTAATTTTTGGGCAAAAGACCCTTTCTCTCTTTTCATCACCTTTGTCTCTCTCTTCTGCCCCTCTCTTTCTCTCTCAACCACATATCTTTTCATTGTCGAGCCCCACACACCATGTCGGTCGGCAATTATAAAAACGTGATATTGAGTTTCTTATCTTGTATATTATAAGATATTAAAAGATATTAAGTTTTCCATATTGAGTTTCCTATTTTGTGGGATTACCATTGTAGTGAGATTTGTTTTCTAAAAGTCAAGAATTATAACTTTATATATATCTGGTAAGCCAGAGTAAATCTCTATGAATGAAATATTGATTTACTTTTCGTGGATGTAGTCACCATTGCCAAACCACGTATATCCTGTGTTGATCTATTTCTCTATTCTCATCTCTATTTCTCTATTCCCGTCTCTATTTCTCTTATTCCAAACTCAACATGGTATCAGAGCATGTTGATCCATCACTCGCGATTGAAAACCCGTGATCGTGGGATCTAGTTCTCTTTCTTCGTTTCGGGCATCGTTGTGGTGAGTATGGTTGCTTCCTCCATATTGTTGTCTAGTGATTGTGGTTCTTTCTTGAAGATGGATCCAACTAAATCTTGCAACCGTGCCCATGGAAGTGGTGCTCAAGAAGACGGTGAAATCTCAAGCTCTTCGTAGTGGGGCTTCGACTTAGAGATTTACAAAGTGAGAGATTGGTATGGCGTCAAAGATTTGCATACAAGAAGAGATTGGCATCTTTCTTCGAGATTGGTATCGCGTCAAAGATTTGCGCAAATAGAGATTGGCATTTTTTTCATTCTATTCGAATGCTCAAGTCTTATTGCAAGGTTGATTTGCAACCGATATTGCAAATGTTGATTTGCAACTCATTAATGCAAACTGGTTTTGGACCTTGGGGTTCCATTGGGTGCACCCTCATGTTAACCTTACTATTGAGGTGGACTTCTTGTCTCATCCAACAAGTTAGTTACTAACCTGTCCGAGGATCGAGGTGGTGAAAGAGAAAGCAAACTCTCATCGCCATTGTAAGCATTTAATTCACATGCATCCTATATTTTTTAATCACACTTGATAATGATCAAGTCAGTCTTTTGGTTCTCGTTATCTCTTTACAATGACATATTCAAAAAATATTACTAGCATAAAACCTATTATTGTTCTTTTGAATGGACTTAATTATCTTTCATGGTCGAAAGCTATTTCTCATTCTCTTTTTGGAAAAATCTAAAATTGGACATATAACTAGGAAGAAAATCTTGAATCTTGATTTCAAAACAAGTATTGAGAAATCTTCCATAGTTGCTAATAATGAGAATATAAAAAAAATAAATAAATACCTCAAAATAATGGTGGAGATAGAGTCCCTAACAATTATCGTGATGGTGGAAGGGGTCGTAATAATCATCACTACAATTATGATAATTATCAACAACCAAGTAACAACAATGGTTTTTCCTCCACACAAGATCATTCTTTTTCATTCCTGGACACAGATAACCCCTATACTCTCAAGTCTTCCGGTGACATTTTTTCTTGGATAATAGACTTAAGAGCTACAGATCATATGACTGATAATTTGCAGCGTCATCTAACCTAAAAAATAATGAAAATATGAATCATGCGTCTATTGCTAATGGCTCTTTGATTCATGCTCATAGTGTTGGTATGACCAATTTCTTGTCTAAGTCACAAAACTTTAAAGTTCTTTTTGTACCATCATTTATTCCAACTTGATATTTGTTAATAAAATTACTCAGAGCATGAATTGAAATGTTATTTTTTCTCCCAATCCTGTGACTTTTCAAGATCGGGCCATAGGGAAGAAGATTGGTGAAGGAAAACTATCTCCTGGCTTATATTTGTTTAATCAGGAGAATAAGGTTTTAGTTGCCAGTCAAGATAATTCAAATATTGATTTGGATACCCCTCATATAAAGTTTTAAAATTTTTGATGCCCCATCTATCTTTGAACTCTCATTCTTGTGAAATCTATAAATTATCAAAATAAACAAGACTTTATTTTCAGTATTCTATGCATGTTTCAAATGATCATTTTTATTTGATACATTCTGATGTGTGGAGACCAACCCCAGTTGATTCTTATACTGGTTTTAAATATTTTGTTACTTTTATTGATGATTGGTCTCGTACTACTGGGGTATATTTATTAAAATAAAAAACATAAGTTTTCCATATATTCAAAGAATTTTCCAAATTGATTTCCACTCAATACAATGGAAAAATTAGAATTCTACGGACTGATAATGGCACAAAATATATGAACAAATATTTCTTTGAGCATTTATTGAATTTTGGTAATGTATACCAAACATCATGTGTTAGAACACCTCAATAGAATAAAGTTGCTGAAAAGAAAAATATACACCTTTTAGAAGCTACAAGGTCTTTGATATTTCAGATGTATGTTCCAAAAATTTATTAATCTGAAGTTGTTTTAACTGCTTGCTATCTGATTAACAGACTACCAAGTAAAATTCTTAAAGATAAATCTCCCCTTGAAATTTTGAAAAATAGAAAAATTGATTTGTCTCATTTACTAGTATTTGGATGCGTGTCTTATATTTATGTAGCTGAGCACAACCAGAATAAGCTTGATAAATGTTACCGTAAGATGTATTGTTCTTAGATACTCCTCTAATAAAAAAAGATACAAATATTATGATCCCACAACTAGAAAAATACATATTTCTAGAGATATTCAATTTGTTGAAACATAATCATATTTTCGTAGCACATTGGAGAATGATTTGGAAAATAGGACCAGGGGGAGTGTTCAAGATGTCGTTTGCCTTTGCCTAATATTAGCACCAATGATGTGTCCAACACACCACGAACAAGTCATGTTGATAAGCCGAAACTAAATATACCTCTAAAACTCACTAAACTGGTTAAAAGAAGAAGACTCCATCGTGGTCACGGCCCCACCTGATCCTCCCTTGTGTAGGTCTTATCGTATTTCTCAACCTTCTTCAAAACTTTTAGATTTTTATATTTACCATGCAGTTTCTGATCACGTTCAAAATCATATTTCATATAAAATATCTCCCCTAGCGATTTTGAGTAAGTCAGTAGGGGAGAAGGCCCTACCCATTTTTCATTAATAAAAATAAGAAAGAAGTAGTTCATTTTTTCACAATCCTATAATAGGGCAGTTGCGTCAAATTATGAAGTAGAAACAAGGAAATAAAATTTGGCCGTCTAGAGCGCAAAATCGTAGCTCCACAACTGAAAAAATTTCTTACCATGTTGGCCTGGAGAAAAATATGGGAAATTGACCACGTATGAGTGGAAAGTATGCTCATCAAAAGTTGCAATTCAAGCATTAGAAAACCTTTACATCAATCATATGGGCCTGAACATTATAATTGTGAAAAAAAAAATAAGATTTCAAACTCTAAAAAAAAATTATATTGTAACAAAGATCCACAAGATCTGTACTATTTTTTGAGTTTCAAATTTCATTGTCGATGTTGGAAATTGATTTTTGAGCCATCATGAAGATTTCAAGAATACCTAATAAAACTACAATAAGAAAAAAAAAGGGGGATAATAAATGGCAAAATACACAATAATAGTGACTTGGCAATCTCTTTAAAAATCGTTCCTTTTTTTCTCCCCAATTCCTTTGAAAAATAATCCTATCAGTGTCAACGTTATCTAAATTTCAAAAGGGAAGTTTAAAAACTAGTGGTTTCTGATAAGTCTAGCCATCGAGGAACACCACATCATGAAAGAAGAAGAGGAAAGAAGAAAGCGAAAAAAAACAGCTGTAATTTTTCTCTCGTGCAAGGGCAATTGTGCATGTAAACAATGATAAAATCTTACCCCATAAAACCAAGGACAGGGTGTAGTGCCTCGATCCCATTTATTCAAATGTTGTCTCCTTTATATATCAGATATGGATTTTCCACGTCATGAACTCGACCATCAATTATTTTGAATCTGACAAGAAAAAAAAAAAGAAAAAAAAAGGAGAAAGAAAAGGAAGAAGAAAAGAAAGATTGTAAACCTTATGAATTTTCTATTTTAAATGCTGTTTTCGTACCATTTACTGTCTATTTTAAATGCTGTTTTTGTACCATTTACTGGTTATTTAAGGTTTATGGTGCCGACCCTACACTATACAAGTATGGCACACCTCTGAATTTTCCTAGAAGATGCAGTTCCAATGTGGAGATTTTACGGCTGGCTAAAAATTTATGTTCTAACCTAATTGTGAAAATTTGAAATTTTAAATGATGTAAATGGAGTGTATCTATAAACACATCAAAATCTTGAAAATAGACTGTCTAAATAACGGGTTACAATATCAACTATTTTTTAGGACTTGAATTTTTATTTTTATTTTCTTTATACCACCATATTGAGGTCGAGATAATCAATTGAAAGGTTTTTCAACTTCGAAACACTTTTCTAATAGATTTTTAAGGTGCGCCCTACTATAATTTAAGACTACAACCTAATATAAAATTTTTACTTATATTTTAAGGGAAAGTATATGATGAGACAATTTATCTTTGGTACAAGGGGGTCACAATTTGTCTTGACCATTAGATGTGAAATCGAGTGGCTGCATTTATTTTATTGACTAAGCTCAAAATTCAAAAGAAATTTTCTCGAACGTAGTGACATACCCAAGCTATGAGATTTCACATTGGATGGTTGTAAATAATTGTGACCTCTCTATATCAAAGGTAAATGGCTTCATTGTATACAATCCTTTATTTTAATTATCTATCGATCAACAATTTTGCACTACTTTTTTAATTAAAAAATTATGAAGCTGAAAAAATGAACATAGAGTAATTTAGGATGTGCCTAAGATCCCAAATCCACAAAAGTGGCCCAAGGGTTTAGCAAATGGGACAAGTGGCTAGGCCCAGCCCTAAAAAAATTAAGGTCCAGGTCACAAAAAGTGGCCAAAGGGCTGGCCAATGCCATGGCCAAGATAGGGCCAGCTAGGTTTGGCCTTGCCCGCCCCTAAAAAAAAGTAGGGTCTAGGCCACAAAAAGTGGCCGATGTGTGAACAACGAAAGTTGGGCCAAAGCCACGATAGGGCTGGCCAGGTTTGGCTTTGCCCGGCCCTCTTTTTTCTTAGTTTTCTTTTATTTTTTTCATTTATTTTTTGCCCTGACAAGGCTAGAGCCTCTTTAGCTCAATCTAGGCTGGGCCGGACATGGGTTGGCCCTGTGGAGACAAGGGTTGGGCATGCCCAGGCCCGGCCCGTTGCCAAGCCTAAAGGATTTTTAGAAAGGGACCACATTTGACTTGCACTACATAAAAACTTTTCTAGGAAGCATGGTGGATCAATTTTACAACTAGCGGATTTGGGAACCCTTTACATGTGGTGCCACCCACATCTAAAATATATGAACCTATGAACCTTTCAATGTGGATGGACGGTTATATTGCCACCAATAGCACTGTTTTATTTTTAATATTTTTATGTGACATCATCTTCACATAGAATTTAGGTTGTGCCACTCTTTATGGGGTCACCCCTGACAACAACCTTTAGCAATATCGTTTTTAATAAAATAAAATAATTCAAATACTTAGAAAAGTTGCAGGATGTTTTGGTCAATTTTTTATCAAAAACACTTTTTATTATTTTTATTAGATGTTGCCTATTAGAAGTAGGCAAACTTCTCTCTTCGTGTGAAAATGAAATATAAATTAAAAATAAACATTAAAATACTATTAGCCATCTAATCAAGATCACACAGTTAAAGACTACCTTGTAACATTATGACTAAAGTTATCCTAATCGTCGATTTCAATCAACAACCATGAACATCGGTAACCTATGTTTTATAGTGGGGGATGGTGCAAGAAAAAGTTTCATGGTGGATTTGCTAGCTTTCGTATGTAATCCATGATTTCCATACCCCACCATGTTAAATCATGGCTCTCTCACTCCTAATTATTAAGGAAGAAGTTTATGCAAGGTAAGGACGCGGTTTCTATGCAGTCAGCTCGCATATTGTAGAAATATGGGCTTGACAATAAATATAATTTGATCATAATTTTTAGAGAATATATAATATTTAATATGGAGATCATGAATATGAAAAAACAAATAAATTTTAAAAAATAAAAATAATAATTATATTAAGAAAAATTTGCACCATTAGTTACCATTGTTTTTAGATGGACCGCCTATATTTACATCCATCTTTAAGATGGATGCTTTATACCTCTGGACCATATATTGTAGAAATGCAGTCCAGCCCACATGAAACAATTTCCCTAAAAGTAATGCACCTCTAAATAACTACTCAAAAAGGTTGCTCCAACGTTGGAAAACAGTACAATTGATAATACCGACCTCGTATTAAACAGATAAGGATTTCAAGTTCTATAGATAGTGCATCTTGTAACACATCTATACGGTTTATTTTTAAAATTTTGGAGTGTTTAAATCTGCTCGATCTACTCCACTTTTTGGATCTTTAAATTTCATGATTGGATGTGAAAATAAATTAAAGCTTGGAAGTGCCGGTTGATTTAGAATGCACCTTACTCATAGTCGAGATTTGTATTTCAGTGCAAATATCGACCACATCTTTTATTTTGAAAGTTTAGGTGAATTTTAGATTGAAATTTGAGACTCGGAACTTGTGATTAGTGGAATCTCAAAGTTGTAAGGCCACAAATACAGTTCACTAATTGAACAAAAATATGTTTTTCCCACAACCGGATCCTTTTGTATGGATAAATCCCACAACCAGATCCTTGCCGAATGAAAAACTAAAAATCCAATCACAATACACAATCACCATGTTTTGCTGAAAAGGAAAGTTCACCATTACCAATCACCATATACAATCACAATGTTTTGCTGAATCGGTTAGTATGAAAATATTTTCATTCAAAGTATTTTCACATGGAAATACTCCATATGATAGGAGTGAGTTTTTACACAACAATCGGCAACCAATAGGTATGGAAAAATGTGCTTGGACCAATTGGTGTGAAAAAATTCCCCCACCTAATCACACGGGGTAGCTCTTTCATATGAAAATACTTTCACGAAAATATTTCATGCATATGTCAAATATGAATATACTATACTTTCTCCATTAATAATTGTGAAAAAACGACGACAGCTTACATGCTGCAAATACATTAGAAAGATGAGAAAATGAAGCATCTTTGAGTGCTATACATTCAACTTTCTCAATCTTTGGTGACAAGCAATAGCAGCAGCATTACATGCGTGCTACAAATGCAAAAGAAATAGTACAAAAGAGAAATGGAAAAAGGATAGACTATCAAGAATCCTCTTCAAGGAATACAAGCGCCTTTGAGCTTTGATGAACCAACAGCAAATCTTGCTGCAACCAATACATAATGGAAAAAGTTCATATAGAGCTGAGGCTCTAAACAATCAAATTAGAGCCCAACTCAAAATTTTCACTAGAAGAGGATGTTTTGATGCCCAAATATCCTCAAATTGATCATCTCGACATCAAGATGCATGGACATGAGAAAAAAATGGATTTTAAGTTTTAAAAATAGTACATCTTGTAATGCATTTTTGGACCATCCATTTTCAAGATTTTCGCAGATCTACACTATTTTTTAAGCTTTAAATTTTATAATTAAAGATGAAAATATATTTTAAGACTATCACAAAGATTTCCAATATTGAAACATTATTTCTCAACACTATTTGAAGGTGGGCTCTAATTTGATTGTTTAGAGCCTCGGCTCCATACAAACCGCACCCATACATAATTCCATGAACCAACATCGAATCGTGCTGCAAACAATACATAGTTAAAAATCATGGATGAGAGTGAGATGAATGGGGTTCTCAGTCTTTTGAAGATACAGTTCTGTATTTGGCCCTGTCGGATTCGATCATTGATTTGATGTACAGCTCTCCAGCCTTGTAAGAGGACCTCACCATCGGTCCGGATGCCACATAACGAAAACCCTGTCAAAATGGGAAATAATGATTAAAAGTTGTCCTCATTGCCACATTATTTATTTGTTTTGATTTATCTTTGTTCTATTATCCTCTTTTTCCAGAAGCTTTGATTTATCTTTGTTCTATTATCCTCTTTTACGAGAAGCATCATGATGCCAAAATAATGAATGAAAGACATTAATCAATTATACATTGAAACAATTCTACCATTCGTTTTTTTTCTTTTGAAGAGTCATTCAGTCAACCAATTTTTCATAATGAATGATCCTCCAGAGGAACATGGAAAGTTCATAAATAATTGGATACAGAAATAGAGAAACATTGTGATTCGGAAATGTCTTAGTCTCTGCCCAGTTGCAAAGCCGTTGTGCACAAGTAACCATAAAACAAACTTGAGTTGAAACTGTATGGGTGCACACAAAAAGAAAAGGTTATGAAACCAAAAAACCATCTTCACTTCCATAACCGATAAAGTTTGGCTTCAGGAGGAGGGGGGAATGTAGTAATTGATACATGTGAGAATCAGAGTTCAAAGATGTTTTCGAGAATGTCATTTTCAATCATGCCACCAAGAAGAGGCGGAAGACAGATGATGTATCAGATCAGACACTTCTAGAAGAAAGGTAGGCGCAGCTAAACAAGCTTGAGCTGGAGTAAGGGAATCAACATGTTGAATATCAGTCTCCGAATTGGAAGTTTCAGAGGAACTTAATAAAACAAAGGAAAATTGCTACTCTGAAGCTTCATGCCAATTACATAATAAAGGTATAAACTAGGTACTGCGATATCTAATCTGCACAAAGACTATTTGATAAGCTAGCAGCACTTCACATAGCTGTTGGTAGTGGAAGAGGGAGGGAAAGATCGTCACATCCTTGAAGCTCCTTAGGTTGGGACTTGGGAGCGCATTCCATATAATGATTTAATTAATAAAAAATTTAAATATTATTATTTTTAAAATAAATCTAGTAATCCCATAAAATATAGTCAAAAG
This sequence comes from Amborella trichopoda, assembly GCF_054954075.1. Taxonomy (NCBI): domain Eukaryota; kingdom Viridiplantae; phylum Streptophyta; class Magnoliopsida; order Amborellales; family Amborellaceae; genus Amborella; species Amborella trichopoda. The sequence goes on from NC_142337.1 coordinate 51,479,210, forward strand.
GAGGAAAATAGGCAATAAAAATCAATTATCTATTGATTAAATTTTATTCAATTAATGAACAATATTTTATACTCTTTTGAGATGTAGTTTATGTAATAAAAATCTACAAAATAGAAAAAATTTATGTTGAAGAATATTGTATATTATGAGACCATTTATATACAAGGTCACAATCACTTTTTGCAATTGGATGTGAAATCCAAGAGATGAAAGTGTGCCACAATATTTGAGAAATTTTATTTTGGACTTTGTGCCTAAACAATGATACATCTTCAACCACCCGATTTCAAATCTAATGGTGAACGATGATTGTGACATCCTTGTATCAAAAGTAAATGGTCTCATTGTAGACATTTCCAGTTTTTTATTGATAAAATCTGCTTTATTTAAATTTCACACTTGACAACTTCCAAAAGTATATCAAACTGCTTTATTTGCAATTTTACACTTCACAATCTCCAAAGCATTAGAAAGAGAGGGAATATGAAATGAATCATTTTCTTGGCCTCTTGTTGCCCCTTCGAGTGGCTAGGAGTGATCCGATCCCTAAAATAGCGGGGACTGATACAAAAAACGTGATCCCATGAGGTCCCTATTGTAGAGTACCAAAGCAAGATCTTGGAACCAGATCGACACCTAAGTTGTCAGATCTCGAGTAAGTATGGTACTCGTGACTTGACCCAGTCTAATTGGTATCATAGCCAAAGGATAAAATGCAATATAAAGCCCTTGCCAGATGATGCAGAGGGATGTACCCAAAAGTGGCTCTGATTTACAAGATTTTTAAGAGATTTGAAAATAGCATCCATAGACAGGGTTGGTTCAACAATTTAAACTGTATTGACGAGCTGAATATAGGGGTTTTCAGTCGACAAATGCATTTTTCACCCGATACCTAATAATCTAGTCTTCCCTTGAACATTCCCGACTAATCTGTCCAATTGATATTGGGTTTAACCAGTTTTCAGTTTTCTAAAAGCGTGGAAGTAGGAGGCCAAGATTGACCAAGATTGGGAACTGAGCATTTTCCTTGTTCAAGTCCACAATTAACTGAGTTTTCTGCCTTCAGTTACACCATCGATCAAATGATAAGCAAAAAGACTAGATTCAGAAGATTCTGTTTCTGCTACATTAAATTGATTTTGCTCTATGGTACATTTTTCACAAATTTAAGTACTAATGCTTGTGTCCAAGCAAAATATGTGCCCTCAAAGGGTAAGCGCATAGAACACAGGCTGTGTATGCCACACTATGCAGATAGACCATGCTCCATCCACTGTGGATATAAAACTTAAACCATTTGATGGATAATAGCAGTAATTCAATGAAGTTACTGTTTATCTACAAGTCCATTAAGGACAGATGATGAATGTCTGGCCGTGTATGGAGCAGTAGTTAGGACCTGTGTATGTTATACTTTCCAAGTTTCAGTACCTTGATAAACTTTGTCCTGATTGTGGGACAGAAGACCTAGTAAACATCAGTTTAATTCGGCTGCCATGAATACATAATCTAACCTAAGAGAACCCTGCAGTCTCTTATCAAGAGACGGATCCCTACACTCTTTACATTTTTTAGTTTAGCAGAAAACACAATTGCCCGTGATTCAGAATGCAATCCTAAAACTTGATTATGAGTACAAAGCAGAAAACACAATTCCTTGCGATTCAGAACACAGTTTAGAGGCAGAAAAAGTTTTCTTTGTACTTATTAAAAAATAGACTAGTGTCCAAGATTCAATATCTGATCTTTTTGATGACTTATTCTTGGGCCATAAAAAAAAAAGTAATACCATATATGTTTCCTCCATAAATCAGTTGTGCTTTTAACAAACTTCTACTATTTTGTTACATATACCATATTTATTTTATTACATTACTGTATCAAAAATTTTGGATGGCATGTCTGCCACCCTTGATGGTTCCTATTTCAGGGTTCACGTAATGCTGGTATAGGTGGCAGCAGTAGGTTAACTAAAGACCTAAGCATTGTTTGCAATCTGTGAACTAAATGTTGATCCAATAGACTAATGATTAAGGGAGTCAACTTGTGCAGTCGCTCTGCCATGAAGGGCATTACTCAGCAATTTTACGCACGTGCAATATAAAAATGTGGTAAAACCATATACTTGAGTCTAAGGGGAGTCAACTTGCTCAATCATGACGAGCATAACTGAGCAATTTAATGCCATGAAAAATATCATATGAAGTATAAGCTTTCTAAATACATCTAAAGCTGGGTCACAAAGGCAGTGAATCAACCAAATCAAAAGCCAAGCATCATGGGCATGGAAAGCCATAGGCATACAGCAACATGAAAAATATCAGAGTTTTAAGTTAAGAAACGAAGACCTAAAGTCATTCACCAACTCACGCAAAAGACGGAGTCAATAGTGGGTAGAGTTGACAAGGACAGTTTAGGAAAGATTTCTTTCTCCCTCTTTTCATAACAGGTTTTACACATCATATTTTGTTGATGCTTTATATTTTTGAAAGCCTCCTCTGACATGCTTCCATAAGAAAAGAACCTTTATCTTCGAGATAACTTTTTGACAAAGCAAGAAATTCTAGAAGGGGAGTGAAGGAATGCTCAGAGTGAGGTAAAGAGATGGGCATAGGATTTGAGCATAACATGGAACTTAGATACAGGAAGTACATTAATTCATTCAAGAACTTTACTAGGAAACCGAAAGCAAATTGAATCTGGTATTTATTGTTTTCCTGCTTCATGAAGGTTTCTACTTATGATAATGTAAATTAGAAAAACTTGCATAGTGTAATCAATTGAAAATTCAAATATATTTTTGCCCAACAAGATATTGCAGCACATTTGTTATCAAAAAAAAGGGCACATCAGCATTCATCTATAGCTCATGCAAAATAGTTTGAAACCAGAAATACTTGGGCCAAGCATAGCTACACAGAAGATTTCATTTACACTGCTACATCCAATGTTTCAAAACATGGTGAGTCTGAGTCAGACTCACCTGAGTTACTCGAACCCAGCAGGGTGCTGGGTCAAAAAGCCTTGGGAACTGGGTGAGCATCACCGGTTCCTGAGATTATTGCATAAGTTTTTGGCAGACTTGGCCAAGGCTTGTTGAGACTCAACCAATACAGACCACCTGACTCAGACAAGGTCCCTGCTGGGTTCCAGGCCAGAGTCTGAGATTCCAATCACTGGTCTCATCACTAATTCCAGAGTTTGGACATCACTGAATGGCCAACATAGTACCACAGATGCCACAATCTGTTCAAAACTTTCCAGAACAACGCAAGATCATTCGGCCTGCATGCTTAATGAGGTTTTGGTGTTGTGGCTTTTTGAAGTCTGCCAACAACCTGCTTAAGACATTTCCTGGACTTGGAACTATTTCTAACAAACATCACAACAAAGAAAATCAGTGGTCCATTTAGATGTTAACAAAGCTATTCTTAGAACCTGCAGAGCATGTTTAAAAGTTCTATACAAGATGAAAAGGGCTATTGACTTTTGGCACTAATTACTTCGCTCAAGTGAAAACCATATAGCTCTTGTGACGGCGATATATATACCGTTGTAGCTTGTCTTTCAAAATTTGAACCAAAATCAAGTAGCATAGAAGGAAGTGACAATTGTTTTCACCACAAAGGAAGAACTTCTATAGCTAAATTGCATAAAGATAAGAAACAAGATAAAATGGCTCAAAGGTGCTCCCAGATCTGGTTTCAAACCTAGGTAGAAAAACGAAGGGTCAGGGTTTCACAACCAAATATCAATGTGCAGGCTATTAAAACTTGAAGTTAAGCTTAGTGGGGTTTGATAAGCTGGAACCAGGGAAAATCCTCGACTTTCCTGGTGCGGTAGCATGCCTGTTTCGTTGTCGGAAGGGGGAAGGGGGGAAGCCAGGTCTCTATTCTATAAGCAAAAGCCGCAGTCCATGCTTCCCCCAGGCTGCAGATTTCCCCGAAAGTCAGGATGAGCCTCTTGGGGGTATACCCTCCCAACCCTCGCATTTCTATCTCTCTTCCTGTCCAGAGCCTTCACTCCCTCTCCCGCACTCTCTTCCCCTCACTCTCTCCTAGAGTCCCACACATTGTCCAACTCTCTCTCTAAAAAACCTCCACAGCCTCTCAAGTCTCCTTTTCTACTCGTCTTGAGCCTCTTCTCTCGAGCTCAGGCATTTCAATCTCTCTCCTCTACAGAGACCTTATTCTCCTGTCTCCTTCACTGGGAGCTTGTCACCTCCTCTCTCACTAAAACCAATTCTAAATTTTGGGGATTTTAAATGTGCATTTTTTGTGCATTTTGTCACCATTTTCTGCCACTACGAGCCTGTCATCTCAGTCTTCAAGGTCGAGCTCTCCAACCAAAGTTCCCATTGAAGATATGTTTCCACATATCATCGACTGAGGTTTTTTTTTTGTGGGTTTGGGGTTTATGTTTCTTGAAATCAGGGTTTGAATGGAGGACATGAAATATTACTGAAATTGTGGGCTTACAATTTACATTTTAGTTTTGCACATTGATCTCAACAGTAATATTTATAGTAAATCTCTATCTGCTGACAGTTATATTTACGGTAAAATTACAGTGCCATCATTTCCCCTGGTGTCGAGCTTCTTCAAACTCAAAAAACAGGTATTCCTCTTGCTTTGAACCACTACTTGTTTCAGTTTTAATATTCTCATTCTTATTTTGTTTCTTGACATATAGTTGAAACTCTATACAAATTACATATTGTCTGTTGATCTTCATGTTATTGGGAATTCTTGTTTCTTGATGTAGTTGGGAATTCTTGTATCTATTAGTCTAATGAATATTTGTGTTGTATTAGGAAAGAGATATCTTTTGCAATGGTATTAGGAAAGAGCTGTTTCACGATATCGCATTCTTTTTGTGGGCTTGTCAGGGTGTCTGCCTTCCCCAATTAATTCATGTAGCCGACCCCAATTAATTGGGAAAATGCTAAAATAATGATGATGATCAGGGTGTCTGCCAAAATTTGTAATTGTCATTGTATACAGTTGCTTAATTGTTCACTGATTTGACATATATTCATGAGATGTGAGCCTGCAACCTAGGGTTTGAGATACAGATCTCGGCCTTACACTGTTTCTATTTAATAATTTTCATTGATACACTTCTTTAAGAGTTTGGTTTTTTTAATCAATATGATTGACTTAATTATTTTATGCCAGAAATACATATGCACTTCATCTTGACGGATTCTTATGAACAAATTGCTTAGTGTACTCTAAATATGAAATTATAGCCGATTTTCAGTGATACGGAATCTCTGGATATTGCTACAAAATAAAAGCATGATTTAAACCATATTCTTTGAAATTTGGAAGCACTACCTTTGTGCACCCTTGGCATACTCATAAAAGGAAAATATTTTGATTGCCAATTATTGAGTACTTGCAGGACAAAGTAATATCATAGTGATTATGAACCAGTGGCCTACCCCTCAGTATGAGTACCTAATGGAACTCATGGCAGAAAAAGCCGGTAAATGTACAACAGTCAATGCAAGGATCCAACATAATGTTTAGAAAGAGAGAACAACCCAAATGTGTGCCGGTATGGTGCTGGATTTGAAGAGGAAAGGCTCAGAAATACGGTGCAGACTTTGAAAAAACAATTGAAGTGAGGTCAAAATGCTCCTCACCCAGCTTGGCTTCGGATGGAGTGAGAAAGTAGGATAAAGACCACAGAATGGGCAGTTTGGGAGGAGCACATAAAGGTAGGTCAATAATGCCTATATAATTGCAAGTTCAATTGCCTTTATATATACAAGTAGGTTTAGTGATTTCACATAGTTCTGATTACACGAATGGACTACCAGTATAATCAAAATTGTGCCTCCTATCCATAAAATGGCCAGTGTTTTTAGGGATGGCATTGCCGTTTCGCCTTATACTCTCATCTCCCTCAGCTTTAGGTCATTCTTGTCTGTCTTTATTTAGATTTTCAAAACTATTGGACGAGTGACTCCTGGTATCAGGCAATTGATTTGACTTTTATCTTTGCTTCAAGGGTTTGTGGACAGATCCATGTGTCAGGTAATTAAGTTATCTTTCACTTTATGTGGATGAGTCCTTGTATCAAGGAACAAACTTGTATCTTTCTTTCATTATTACATGAATGACTATGTGGATGACTTTATCTCTGTTTCAAGGAACTAGCTTGTATCTTTCTTTAGTTACTATGTAGTTAGTTAGTTACTATGTGGATGAGTGTGCAGATGACTTCATGAGGACAGGATGACTTCATGAGGATGAGATCCTATATCTGGGATGATTTCATGTGATGAGACATTGAGACTATATGTGAAAATGAATAGAAAAATGAATATGTTGGTTTGATTGACTATTGAACATATTTTTTATGAAAAGTGGATCATAACTTATATGGATCTTTTTCCAATAATTTAGAATAATAATTCATGGTCTGAACCAGCTATTTGTATAGTTGGGCTATAACCAAATATCTCATTCAAAGGACAGATGGTTAAAACAGATAGTTTCCAGCTTTTGATGTTATTCAACCAGTAAAACTGTCTGCATCAGGTCATCAAATAGGGGAAACTGTCTGCACCAATTTTTAAGACATTTACCCCACATTCCAGAATTCAAGGGAATAGCAAAGAATCCTGTGGAAACTGCGAGAACGTTATTAAACACCATCTTTTAGTTTTGTCCAATTTCTGGTTGTATGTGACCGAAATTCAGAATAGTATCTTTATTTAAATTTGAAACTTTTGCTACAACTCTTATTCTACATTTGAGACAGGACAGATGTAGCAAAGATCCCTAAGCTTTTGTCACACCAGGGAGTCAACTGAAAAAAATCTTTTCCTGGTAGACTTTTTCTATTGTTTTCTTTCTGGGTAGGTATCAAACACGCAATGTGGTGCTCTGATTTTCTCACATGGGACTCCAATGAATAAATATATAATTGATTGTCCTCTTTTCCCAAAATGGAGGCTCAACAAGTAGTTTGATATGCCAAAATAAGAAGTAGCCTAAGACTCTTTCCATTGTGGCACAGCTATTCTCCATCTACACTATTATCAAATTTGAAATATAAAACCACTAAAGATTGCGAAGGGCAAAAGAGTATAAACACAGATCTCCAACAATGCCTTCTTTAGCTTTCATGGAAGAAACTGAGAAGATAAGTCACAATTTCAAGTGCTTAACCCCTCATATAAGTTATCCGTTGGTTTGACCAAACAAGACAAACAACATGAATGCTTTGACCCCACCAAACAAGCAAGACATACCACCAATATAAGAGATACACTCGTCATATTTGGAAAATTCTAACTAATAAAGAAAAAGAAAAGGAACTATTTAAGCATACCATTTCCATTCCCAGCTCTTGAAATTCCTGAAATGCTTCTGGAGTAATATACTCTGAGACAGGCATATGCCGCTTTGATGGCCGCATATATTGGCCAAATGTCATAACATCAACCCCTGCTGCCTTCACATTCTCCATTGTCTTTATCACCTGACTGGGTGTTTCTCCACAACCCAACATTATCGAAGTCTTCGTAAGAGTTCCAGCAGGAGCATAGTCTTTTGCCATCTTTAGAACTTCAATAGACTGCTTGAAATTAGCACGATGGTCCCGAACCACACTCTGAAGCTCTTCAACTGTTTCTATGTTATGGGCAAAGACATCTAATCCTGATTTTGCTACTTTCTCTACACAGGTAGAGTCACCACGAAAGTCTGGAACTGCATAAACATATCAAATTTTGAACTGAACGAATGATTAATAGCCTCAAAACTGCCCAGCAATTTCCCAATGAACTAGTAAACCATGCTATGATGCCCATAGTATACAAACACATTAATCTATTCTCTTTGATGAAATTGACCTCAGTTAACAATTCAAAATTTGCACCATGCATGTTACAAGAACAAAGAAAAAGCTCATTAGCATAAGGTCACTCAAGTATAACGGTTATTCAAACAATCTACACACACACACACACACACACACATGTTTGCAATTAAACTTGATTATGAGGGAAGATACTTTTCCATTAGGTTCCTCTGATGGAGTAACTTTAATTGTTTAGAGAGATGTGAAGTCCCAAATGGATTAGGGAATCGGAAAGCCCCTACCTACACCTATAAACAGATAAGTCCTGTTCATGGGAAGAGTTGAAAATTTTGGGGTTGGATCTTATTTCCATTTAGTGGAGATTTTTGGATGATTCACTTTACTACAGGAAAGAGAGAGAGAGAGAGAGATATTATGAAAGAAGCCTTGCACAAAGAAAGTACACATTTTAAAACACAAGGGGAGAGAAGACCAAATACTCCATAAAAAAAATCCACACTAAGCTAAAAAATCAGCAATTTTGTTGTGTTCCATTTGAAAGGCTCATGGATCCCTTCCAGAACATACACAGATTCCATGGAAAATGAAAAATCCCTTGAATAGTTAGAGCCTTAGAGGAGTATAAGGAAGAGATATGGATCCATTCAATGTGAAATTAAATAAGAACATATCCTTTAAAATCAAAAGTGTATACATGTAAGATTGGCTTTGCATGAAGTAAGCCCTACCAAGTGCTTCAATAAGTATACTTGGCCTCAAGATTTTCAATTTCTGCACTGTCTCTGCAAAATGGCCACTTCCTTGATCAGACAAATCATCTCTATCCACACTAGTAATCACAACATAATCCAATCCCCATGAAGCAATAGCCTCAGCCACATTAGACGGCTCATTTGGATCAGGTGGAGGTGGCGTTCGTGATGTCTTCACATTACAAAATCTGATACATCAGACTACAAATTTTCAAACTTCGAAAACACATATTGAACATAAGAAATGGGCACATAATTTGTTCAATCAAAACAATACTAGAAGACCGATAATACTGGTACTACAATGGCATCGCTACAAATAATAGAAGGATCTGACAATAGCATAATTTATAGAAGTCCTTATTTGCTTCACATGATTAATCATGACATATTCAAAATCACTTTATAAGGAGAAGTCTTCCACAAACTTTTCTCGGCCATATTTATATCATAGAAATCCCTTTTTTTTTGGGTAAGTATCATAGAAATCCCTTTAGCACATATTAGATGCAAGAGCAGGAGAGAAAAAGCCCTCAAAATAACCGATTAAAGATATACTGCTTTAGTATACTGTATGCCTAACCCAACCACTAACTGCTGTTACAAATTCACTGCCAATCATTATTGGGGATATGAAATAAACCGGTGAAATGCTACTGTACTACAAAATGCTACTGTACTACATATAGTTGTCCTGTAGGGTACGGCAGACACTGAGAATTATGTTATACTTTTGACTTCTTACCTTTGTAAGGATTTTAACTTCATCATATTATTTCTCAGTGGACAAAAGTCGAAGTTTATGAAACATATTCAAAATCACTTTACAAAGAGAAGTCTTCCACAAAACTTTCTAGGCCATATTTATATCATAGAAATCCCCTTAGTACATATTAGATGCAAGAGCAGGAAAGAAAAAGCCCTCACAATAACTGATAAGAGATATACTGCATTAGTATACTGTATGCCTAACCCAACCAGGTACTGCCGTTACGATTCCCTGCCAATCATTATTGGGGATATGAAATAAACCGGTGAAACGCTACTGTATTGCATATAGGGCAGGGTAGTGACTGAGAATTATGTTATACTTTTGACTTCTTACCTTAACAAGGATTTTAACTTTATCATATTATTTTCTCGGTGGACAAGAGTTGAAGTTTATGAATGAATTTGGAAGACAAATCGTGTTCCAACCGTGAAGTCAGCTGCACAACAAAAGGTTTCACGAACTTCGCAATCTAGTCTCAACACTAGACCAACCCAACAAGCAAAAACCTCAACAAAACCATTACAGGACCCTTTCAATGTCAAGGCAGAAAAACAAAAACAGTAATAAGTTAGCACACACGAGCATAACACACTATCTATGGGCTTCAACATCATCATCATCAAAGCCTTTTCCCAACTATTGGGGTCGGCTACACGAATCCTAGTCCGTCATTCTGCTCTATCAAGGGTTATACCCTCAGTGAGGCCATAATTCCCCATATCTTTTTTCACTACTTCTAACTGTGTCCTTTTGAACCTACCCTTGCCTTGTTTTAGCCTTCCACTTGAACTAACCCGCACCTCCTAACAGGTGTTCTACTAGATCTATCCTGCACATGACCAGCCTACCTAATTCTACTTTCTCTCATCTTATCGCCTATTGGAGCCACAACTAAGTTCTTCCGAATATATTCATTTTGAATTCTATCATTTCTTGTCTTGTCACTCATCCATCTCCATATATGTACTAAATCTTCCTCTCCTACCTAAGCACTAAGCACAAAACCATGGGATGCATGGGCTATAAACTTATAAGAGATCTTTACTCATGGAACTTCTACTCTGACCATCTATATTTTATGTTATCCTACTCTAGCTGTTGTTATCAATGCCTTAGGTCCTTGTCATCTAAGACCTGTTGATTGTGTTTCAAGAGTGCACCAATAGTTTTGTCAAAATGAATTCCCCTTATGACTCAAAATTTGTAAAAAGTAGCCCAGTTTTACATGGTCCATCCAGTTCATGAATTTCAAAACACAGTACAGATTTGTGTCAGTTCCAAACATAAGGAAGCTATTCAGGACGAAAATATGATATAACCATTTTGGGTATACAATTACATCGAATCAACAAAGAAGAAGTCCTACTTTCATAACTGTAACTGAGTAGGTTTGTAATTGTTCTATAAAACTAGTTCTATAAAACTACATAAAGTAGCAAATATTAAAATGGGTAAGCTTCTCATCCTTGTGAGCTGCACATATTTGCCAGAGAAGGGTTCAACCTTAAATATATCTTACCATCCCTAGGCCCTATTAAAAATGTCATGCCTGCCTTGCGGTCATTTAGGTTTTCATGTCCTATAGACATAATTGCAATACATTTTTTAGTTTAGTAATTGCTTTGCAATATGGGTGTGGTTTGCATAAGGTTGCACCTCCAAACTTTGTCATAAGATGCAACTTTGGTGTCGAAAATTTTTAGGATGGCATGAGATCTATTTTCATATCTAATTAGAAAATTTTGAACTCCAAAAATGGTTCAAATCTAGAAGATCTATAAACACATGAAAATCTTGAGAATGGACGATCCAGATAATGCATTGCAAGATGTACTATTTTTGGGATCTAGTATTTTTCTTTTTCTTTTTTTCATATTCATATAGCTCGATGTCAAGATGATCACCTAAATGGTTTTCCAATGTCACCTTTTCCAAAGGACTATTGAGGTGCACTTTAATTCTACAATATAAGGTGTCAACCTCATATAAACTTTTTTCCTTGTAATATTGTTAGCAATCTTCAATTTATAATCAGGCATACAATACACCCAAAATAAAAACAAAAAAAGAAGTACTGAAGATCAAGCCAAATGTTCAGGCTGCGTAATCTCAATTAGATATCCAATTTCTCAGCCTGGTTACATACTACGTCCCTGTAGATATCGCCACGACTAATTGTGAACAGAGAGAGATAGAGAATTATGCAAAATCATGATTACATTTGTAACTAAGCATAAAGAGAGCCTTACAATAAAGTTCGATTATAATTGTAATTATGGAAGAGAGAGGGGGCTTTACCTGCAACCCCTGGTGCAAGTATCACCCAAGATCATAATAGTAGCCGTAGCAGTGCCAGTTTCACCACCAGACCAACACTCTGCCAAATTAGGGCACCTCGCCTCCTCACACACAGTGTGAAGCTTCAATTCCCTCAGCTTACCCTTTATCTTCGTATACTTCTCTCCTCCAGGCACCGATTCCTTCATCCACTTAGGCTTGGGTAGTGGCTTCTTCTTAGTTCCCACTTCCACTGAATAAGCTCCACCGCTTCTCTGCATTTCTATGAAATCAGAAAGGGTGGGCAATTCTCTAGAAAGTTTTTCCCTCAGGGCTTCTAGGGCAGGAGAGTTTGCCGAATTTGGCGGGGTTAAAGAGGTTGTGGAGAAGGAACCATGACTGGAAAAGCTTCCACTATTACAAGGGGAATTAGAGTTAGAGTGTTGCAAAGGGGGATTAGAGATGGAATTTTGGACGAAATTGGAGAGAAGTTTGGGGATTTTTGAGCGATTTGCCGGAAAAAATAGGCGGGGATACATTGCATCCGAGGCTTTCTCTCTCCCTCTCTCTGCAACTTTGAGTCAAGCGAGGGGGGCTTGGTTTTCAACTTCTTAAAAGGTTGACACCTTATGAAAACTGCACCCAATTGTTAATACCAGCAGATTGGTGTTAAGAATAGCAAACAATTAGTAAAAGAAAAGATATGTAGATTGCATTAAAATTGCTCTATATTACCCACAATAGCCTTCCATATCTAGATGTAGGAACCACCATATGATGAATTGTTTGAGGATTGTATTTCAGCAATTTTGGGCAAGGCTAGTAGCAGTAGGGAAACACGTATTGCACAGTCGGTACATGATTCCAACAAAACGCACCATGATGATAGATGCTAGGATTTGAAAACTGCAGTTAACTGTGGCCATCTATTGTCTAGAATGGACAAATGGGTACTACAATGATGTGATGTTATCATAGACCATAGGTGGATGGTCCTCTTTCATTTCTTTTTTATTCATCCTATATCCTCATAATATTGATGCAAAGTGCACCTCAAAAATCCACTAGAAGAGAGTGTTCTGATGTTGAAAAATCATTTAATTTGATCATCTCAACTTGAAGATGTACGGATATGAAGAAAAAGGATTTTCAAGTCCTCAAAATGGTACATTTTGCAACAAATTATCTAGACGGCCTCTCCTCATATTTTAAAATGTTTATAGATCTACTCAATCTGTAATATTTCTGGGATTTTAAGGGCTCGTTTGGTTCATGGGTATCAGGTTGCATAGGTTGCATGATGTAAACCAGTTTTAATATGTAAACAATTCCTTGTGCAAGAGTTATCCAATCTTGTTTTTCCTATGTTTGGTTCACATGTCCGGAATTCTTATGTATCGAGTTTCTTATGTTTGGTAAACCTATTGATAAACTATCTCCCAGAATTTGGATTAATACCTTTTTTTAACCTTTCAATTGCAGTATAGTTGATATGATATCGAAGTCCATCCCTTTAAACACATGGCTTATGAACATCTAATAACATAAAAATCAGCATAAAAGTAAACAAATAAGGTAGACCCTCCTTTTCTAGTGCGCTTAGAATTTCTCTGTAATTATCTTACATAGGAAAGACCAGAAAAAGAATAAAAAATGATTGTGAAAAGAATAAAAAGTACACAAACATTTTTACTCTTTTACAATGTTTCAATTTGGTGTAAAAAAAAATTATTTCAAGAATTTAGATAGATTTATAAAAATTAAAAACCATCATTGCATAACTAAGTTTATGCCCTTCAAATAAACATTAACAAATAAAGAAATGAGAACAGGGCAACAATATCCAACAAAGCAACACAACAATGTAACTGTCAAACTGGCATATTATGAGATCATAATCAGAAAGAATATCAGAAGAACAGAAATGGAAAATAATGCATATTCTAATCTTCAAGCATTCAAAACATAGCTTCAAAATTCATGGGAAATTTACTTAGGAAGCATTCAAGTACAATCTTTCCAGTTTTAGGATAAAATTGAAAAAAAAAATCAGCAAACTAATTGTGCAATTTCATGACTATGAACAAGCCCCACTGTAAAAATCACAAAATGGCTTCTATACAACAAAAAAAAACCAGGTAGAAATAAAATAAAAAACAGAAAAAATGCAAAACAAAAAAAAGAAAAAACAAAACATACCCAAATTTTTCTACAAAGAAAATTGTGCTTCTATACTGAATAAAATAATCCAAAAATAAATAAAGCAACAAATTTCCATGGGGAAATCATAAAAAAGAAATGTTTGCATTGGTAATAAAAAAAAATCAGCATCATCTAGAGGGAAAAACCAGGAAAATCACAAGAATAAAAGCCATAACCTTGTTGAAAAAGATGAGATATTTTGTATGGGGGTTCATACGAGGGAAACCGTACCTTGTTTGGTGAAGAATATTTACACTTCGAAGAAAAACTAGCAATAAAAAACACCCGCCAAAAACAAAATAAAAAAAAATAAGAAGAACAATCTTACCTTGTTGAAGAAGATGAAAGCTTGCAAAATATATCCTCGCTTGAAGAAGATGATGATGTATCTTAAATAGATCCTCGCTTGAAGAAGATGATGTATCTTTTATGAGGCTTGCAAATGGATCTTGCTTGTGGGTCTGTGGAGGAGAGAGGACGCAGAGGGTTGAGAGACGGGCGAGAGTTTTGTGAGAGGGGCCCTTCTCATTTGTTTGTTTGTTCTTTCCTTTTCTTTCTTTCGAAAATTGTTTCATGGGCTGGACCGCATTTCCACAATATACGGTCCCAAGGTATAAAACATCCATTTTAGTTGCAATTAGATGGCCCATTTAAAAACAATTGAAATTAACGGTCTAAATATTTTGTTCATAAAATCATTATTTTTGTTTATTAAAGTTTATTTACTTTTTTATATTCATGATCTCCGAGATTATATGTCCTTGAAAATGGGTCAACAAAATCCAACTCGAAAATAGATTTTTAAGACTCGACTCATTTCTACGTGGACTCACAAAAATTGTCCCCCTTGCGGTAAACTCAAATGAAATATTGCTCCTGGTCCGTGTGAGCGATGCATCCCGGAACGTACTTCCTCCTTGTGAGGTGGGGATTTCGATTTGCTCCTTGGGGTGGTAAAAATCTTTTCCTACGGGTCAAGTTTTCATTCACTTTACATACGAATCAAACGTGTATAACTAGCAGTATGTTCCATATAAAAATTGTTTCTTGATACAATTTTTTATACAAACCAATGCATATTTTCGATATCAGAATTGAATCCCCCGACAAAACTTAGAGATTTGTCTTACTTTAAGGACCCTTTGCAATCCTATATTTTTCAATCCCTGGAAAAGTCAATCTTGGAATTGAAATTTACTGGAACTGACATTTCTTAGAATACGGTGTATGCTTTTCGAATCACTTTAAGGGCCGTTTGCATTCCTATATTTTTCAATCCTAGGAAAAATTAATTTTGGAATTGAAATTTATTGGAATTGACATTTCCTAAAATATGGTGAATGCTTTTTGGATCGCAGTAGAAATCGAGAAAATATAAATTCCCTGTTTAGATTGCTTGGAATATATTTTTTTTGAAAATATAAATCTTTTCTCTCTCTCTGAAAATTTTGAAATAGTTTCTCTCTCTAATACTTTAATACAATTTCTTTCAAGAACTTAAAATTTGAAATAGCCTCTCTCTAAAAAAAAATTGAGATAGATTCTCTCTATAAAAATTTTATATACTCCATCACTAAAATTTGATGTAGTTTCTCTCTCTAAAATTTTGAGATACTTCCTCTCTCTAAAATTAAAAATTGGAGATAGTTTTTTTCCATAAAAATTTTGAGATAGTTTCTCTCTCTAAACAATTATAAGTAGTTTCTCTCTCTAAATATGATATAGTTTTTCTCTCTAAAATTTTAAGGTACTTTCTGTATCTAAAACTCAAAACTTGAGATAGTTTCTTTCTAAAAAATTTAAAATAGTTTCTCTCTCTAATAATTTTTAGTTAGTTTCTCACTATAAAATTTGATATAGTTACTCTCTCTAAAATTTAAGACGTTTTCTCTTTCTAAAACTTAATTTTTAAGATAATTTCTCTCTCTAAAATTTTCATGTAGTTACTCCGTCTAAAATTTTAATATACTTTCTCTCTCTAAAACTTAAAATTTGGTATAGTTTCTCTATCTAAATTTTTGTAAATAGTTTTTCTCTTTAAAAATGTTAGGTACTTTCTCTATCTAAAATTTGATATAGTTTCTCTCTCTAAAGTTTTAAGATATTTTCTCTCTAAAACTTAAAATTTGAGATAGTTTCTTTCTCTAAAATTTTCATGTAGTTTCTCTCTCTAGAATTTTAATATACTTTTTCTCTCTTAAACTTAAAATTTAAGGTAGTTTCTCTATCTATTTTTTTTTAAATAGTTTCTATCTCTAAAAATTTCAAGTACTTTCTCCATCTAAAATTTAATATAGTTTCTCTCTCTAAAGTTTTAAGATATTTTATCTCTCTAAAACTTAAGATTTGAGATAGTTTCTCTCTTTAAAAATTTTCAGGTAGTTTTCCTATCTATATAATTTCTAATCTCTAAAACTTTAATATGTCCTTATTAAAACTTAAAATTTGAGATAATTTCTCTCTCTCTATATGTTTTGAGATATTTCTCTCTAAAATGTTTTAAATAGTTCTTCTCTCTAAAATTTCATATAGTTTCTCTCTCTAAAAATTTTGGATACTTTCTCTCTCTAAAACTTAAGATTTGATATAGTTTCTCCATCTAAAATGTTAATATGGTCTCTCTACAACTTTAAATTTGAGATAGTTTCTCACTCTAACAATTTTAGATAATTTCTTTCTTAAAAAAATTCATACATTTTCTCTAATCTAAAAAATTTGTATATTTTTTCTCTCTAAAATTTGATATGGTTTTCCTCTCTAAAATTTTAATATGTTTTCTCTCTCTAAAATTTGATATAATGTTACGTTGATTTTATTTTATTTTTTATCTTCAGCAGCAAATGGGCCATTTTCATGAAATGTCAATTCCAATTAGTTTGGTAAAATTGAGATATTCAAAATTTAAGCTTAAAATAAGCATTCAGGAATCCCATATAAATCTCAATTCCAATGAAAATGTCAATTCTAAACGAACCAAACGTAATTGCCCCAGAAAAATGACTCCTAAAAATCTAAATCCAATGAGCCAAATTAGCCCTTAGAGCAAGGAGGGTACCTTAAACAAACTTCACTTGAAATTAAGCCATGGTCAAACGCATGACACCTAACATTCAATTAGAGTAGGGACTTCTAAGGTACTTACCCCTAAGTCTAATTCAATCGCCATATATTTCTAAAATAAATACATTATAGGAAATCTAATACAAAAAGGAAAGTCCTTCTTTTAATATACACTCTATTTTTATCAAAATTAAAATGTCTTCCATGTAGATTATGTCACATTTTAAAGATTATTAATATTAATTTTATTAGAAACGTAGCCCTTAATCTTTAAGTTATGAAGTTTTATTAAAAAATAGAAATTTTCCTCCTGTAAATTTTAACAACGATAATGGAAAAGATACGTACCTCCTCCTAGTAAAAAGAACCTCATCGTTGCACAACTCACATTTGGCATGTCTGGGGCTGGGCCCGGGAGAGGCCAGCCGTGGCCCTAGTCCCCATAAGGTCGGCCCTCAAAGAGGCCCCGACATTAGCATGGTCCTAGTGCTATCAAGGCCAGGCCGAACGAGGCTGGGCTTGGCCAGGCAGGCAGAACAAGGCCGGATTTGGCCCAGGCCTATGGCACAACTCCTAGTTTTTATTGGCCAGGCCCACTAGGCCGGGTTGCACGGCCCATTGCCACCCCCAAAAACCTATTGTGCCTTACACATCAAAAATCATAATGCATGCCCGAAAGCTCATATTCAGCCATGAGGGCGCACCAAAACCCAGCTAAAGCCCATTTTCCATTGTTGTTTAGGCCTTATCTTTTTCTATTGGATAGAAGCTAGACCTCTCTCTTTTTTATTTTAAGAGTTACTTGTTAACAGCTATACCACCCTTTTGCAAAGACGGCGTCGCATTAATAAAACCGAGTACTTGCATGTAAACTATAAATGGAAACTATCAACCCTTTTGGCAAGAGATGAATGATGATATTTACCAAATTTCCTACATGTTAAAAAGAGTCATCTAAAAGCTACCAAATTGCTAGGGATTTGGTCAAATTAAAATCCATCCGATCATCAATAAAATTGTTGTATTAAATTTAAGGGAAACAAAAAAGAAAATAACAATAGTTTAAAAATATAAAATATGTTAAAAAAAATAAAGTTGGCTAACTTTGTATTGGCTAATCTGACTTGTCAAACTAGTTATAAATTGATTATAACTACTTTTCCTAAACATTGGTTTTTTTTTAAAAGACCCCCCACTTGGGAACTAAGAACCATCCTACCCAAGATATGCAAATAATTAGTTAAATATGAAATAAAGGATTATAATCATAAATCAAGTATGGGAGTAAAAAAAAAACCACAATAACACAAATGTTTATATGGTTCACATCAAGTATACCACGTCCATAGTTTCAACAAGACAAAATTCACTATCACGATGAAGATTACAGTTTTTTTTTACAAGAGATATATACCTCTCTCCAAACATTCGCAAAACTCCTCACTATCTTACCCCAGCTTACCTGGCTGAAACACCACCAATCAACTTCCGTTTTCATGCTACACTATCTTTGGAAAGAGAACCTCTAGAGTGATCAAGAGACTTCCACTTTCTAATTGTTGAAAAACAAAAAAAAAGACTTCCATTTTTCTAAGAAGCCATGTCTCTCTCTTGGGGACCTGTCTCCTTCCTGGAGATCAGATTCTTTCCCATGCCCTCAAAGGGTAACCCAGTGGATGAGTATTATGTCAGCTACCAGGGTTTCTTGCTTGTTCTCCAAAAAGAAACCATTTTCCCTTTTTTTTTCCCAAAAACCATAGTGCCATCCTTTTTTTGAGGAAATATAAGTGTGTTGATCTATCCATCATCAAACCTAACATTTTTTGCTTTAGACCAGACTAACTAAAGCTTCAATCAATAGTCTGATTGATCAAAGAGGCTGGTAGATCGATGAACACTTGAAAATCTTGAAAATTGACTAGATAATGCATTACAAGATGTACTATTTCTAATATTTGAGTCCATTTTTTTAAGTCCATTTTTTTAACCGTCCATGTATCTAACTCTTCAGAGGAACCTGAGACTCTTCACACCAAGAAATTGAACCCCCAAAAGATTCAGACAGGTTGTGACTAATGATCAGAATTACAGGCTTATGTGAAACAAGAAGATCAATTGATGGGTACCTTAACAATCAGAGAAACCATACTATTCACAGCTTGTCTTCGTCTTCCCAACAGTATACGATTGCAGGAAAAGGAAGCTCTTGTTGAGAGCTCCATCACTGAAATGGGTCTTCAAGATTGTGCAGATACTATGGTTGGGAGTTGGTTTTAAAAAGGAATAAGTGGGGGTGAAAAGAGGAGGCTGAGCATAGCTTTGGAAATACTCACGAAGCCCAAACTTCTGTTTCTTGATGAACCCACAAGCAGATTAGACAGGTGGACTTGGTCAGAGCTCCTCTAACTTAAGGACTGAATGATTGTGGCTATAGCTCCATCTGTGGTCATTGGTAGAATACTCTTTGTGGTACCGAGAATTATCTAACTTTTATTGAAGGCTAGAAAGAGCAAGAGGACCAGGATTTTCATGAGAGAAAGAAAGAGAGGGGGTCATGTTTTATTTTATTTTTTATTTATTTATTTTTTAAATAAAAATTTATTTCTTATTTATTTGATTGTCAAAAAAAATGTTTTATTTTGATGCATATTATATGGGATAAAGAGCAGAGTTTCAGTTTGACTGTTTTCCTATTTGAATGTGAAACTTTGATGTGTACTTCTATAACACGAACCAGTTAAAACACTGAGGACCCAATATCCTCGCAGTGGATCCAGTGCATTCTATGTACCAGGGATTTTCAAAAGTGAGGAAACTACCCTCTTTCTCCTAATTGTCTGCTTTCTCCTTTATTCACATCATTTACAGTTTATTTCATTTTTGGTCCTGTCATATCTAGTCATACTCAAGTTTGTCCCTTAACATATAATTCAATGTCCTACTTCTCATTTCATCTCTCCTCTTCATTTTCATGGATTTTTTCAACACAAACAACATAATCCAATCTATGGTGTATTTCAGAAAGCATTCAGTTAGTCTCCCGGTTCCATGGTCAGGATTCTCTAACTTGAGTTTTTAAACCTCAGTTCAACAGCCCTTTTTGTGATGGGGAAGCTCCATAATTTAGCAAGGGAAGGTTGCACCATTGTAGCCTCAGTGCATCAGCCAAGTATTGAAATTTTTTAGCTCTTTGACAGCTTATACTTGCTCTCTGGAGGGAGGACTATTTATTTTTGGCCCGGCTTCGGAGACATGCAAGATTGCAACACATGCAGTAAAAGAAATAACAGGAAAAAAAAGTAAATATTATTATAGACACGGGAAAGAAATAATTGGAAGGCATAATAATTCAATCATATGGTCATATTCTAATTTTGCAATCTTCTTTGAAATGGTCATATGTTAGAGGCCCTTGACATTGAAAAATTAATAGTATCTTATATGATTGGGTATGCTCTGGTCATTTCTAGCAGTGTTAAAGGGTAGCACTTGAAAGTGAGGAAAGGCCTTGGCATGCCGCCCGGGCCAGGGCAGGCCACTTTGGATGCTCCTAGCACCTTGGCCAAGGCACCTGCCTAGGTTGCTTTGTGTGTGTGTATGCAGGTGCCTGCACATGTGCGCTGTACTCGGTGTATGTGTGCATTGTGTATAAGAGAGTATATTTTGTATGCATGCTGAAGTATGAGAGAGAGAGAAAAAGCATTACATGTTTTTATTTTGTTGTGCACTTTTCTCTCTCTCTAAAAATAGGGCGTCATGGTAGAAGCACCCACCGTCCCCCAAACGCCCTTTTCTTGGGCCACGTCAAGAAGTGCCCAAACAGCCAAGACGTCCTGGCCATCTAGGAGCCTCCTTCTTCTGCCTTCTAGAACATTGATTTCTAGACAAGTATGGGAGGCACTTTATATATATATATATATATATATATATATATATATAGAAAAACACTACGCAACACCTATAGATGAAAATGAAAAGTAATTTCACCTACTCTTATTACCGTATAAAGTTCATCGCGCAGTCACGATTGTCCGGTAGAATGATCTGAAATTTGGAGCGTGTATTTATCAAAAATAGGGGAATCTTCGAAAAAATATAAAAATATATTTTACATAGAAAAAATTGACCAAAATACCCCCTAAACTTTTTGGGGATATTTTGGTCAATTTGTTTTTCAAGGATAATTTTTTTTATATTTTTATTAGATGCACCTCAATAAGATGTACATACCCTCCAATTTCAAGTCATTCTGATTTGTAAAAAAAAATGAAAAATGAAACACTACTGTACAATCGTGACTGCACGATGAACTTTGGACGGTGATGGGGTAGGCAAAATCACTATTCATTTTCGCCTAAAGGCGTTGCATAGTGTTTTATATATATATATATATATATATATATGATATTCTAAACTTCACAACTTTTCAAATTACAAATGTTCAAGATAGAGAGAGTTATGAAGGGTGAATTTTTTAATTTTGTTGTCTACTTTTTAAAAAAAGTTACTTTTGTGGGGCAAATTTGTAAATATTATTACAAGACGAAGGGTATTTTTGTCATCTCTATAAGGGGTAAAATTGAAATTTTAACTAAAGGATAATGGCACTCTACAAACAAAGTTCCAAGACACTAACTTTCAAAATACCATTGTAGTTTTGTAAAAATTTCAAAATTGCCTTTACTTAATGGTAAACTAACTTGAACTTTTGTATTTTGAGGGGTTGTTAACTCTAGACAAACCTTATATATATATATATATATATATATATATATATATATATATATATATATATATATATATATATATATATATATATATATATATATATATATATATATGAAAAAAGCTCCCAACAAGCTTGACACCTATAATGAATAGTAATATAGGTGGAATCCTAGCAGTCAGATCTTCATCGGATGGTCCAAAATATATATCACTATCTAAATTGTAATTTTTTTCTGGAAATTGGATAGTGATAAAATTTTGGGCATGTATACTAAAAAAAACGATGCACAGAAAAAAATATAAAAAAAATATTTTCTAAAACATATAATGACCAAAATGTCCTTGAAAATGATGGGGGTGATTTGGCCGTTTTAAATTCTTGAGAGTATTTGTTTTATATTTTTATATAGTGCACGCTGGTGTCAAGTATATATGTCCAAAATTTCATCATGATCCGATTTTTATAAAAAAAAATTAAAATTTCCACCTGATGAAGATCTGACGGCTGGAATTCCATGTATATTACTATTCATTAACTTTGAAACTATTTAGTGAATATTTTTATATAAATCAAATTAAATCTAATGAAGTTCCACTGAAGATTTTATACCAGATTGTTGGTACAAAGATTTATATTTTTGCTTATGAGCACGTAGATAAATGGTTGAATACTTGAATGTGCGACTCAGGTTGGACGGATTCAAAGGGCCCACAGCGGAAACAACTATTGGTGAAGCGATCACCATGCTAATGAACTCTTACAGCAATTCTCAGTATTGTATGGCTGCAAAAGAGATTGTAATCAAGATAAACAAAGAGGTAAAGCAACCTTTTTTATTCCTCTTTTGCCAGGTGAGTATAAGCTCAATGTTTTAATTTGGTTAAACAAAACGTACAAGGAATTCATTGTACTAGTATACACAAACCAAAATTTTAAAAAGAAAAAATAAATAAAATATATGGGAAGTTCTATAGGATGCTATAAGAACAGTCATGCTTTATGGGAAAACATTGGGCTGTTAAAAAACAACATATTCATAGGCTGTGTAGCTGAGATGAGGATGTTGAGATAGATGAGTGGTAAAAAGAAAGGACAGAATTCAGAATGAATAAGTACGAGGAAACTTAGGGGTGAAAAGTAAGCTTAAATGGGCTGATCATGTTAATTGTAGACCTAATACAACACCGGTTAGAAAGGACGATTTGGTTTAAGTAGAAGGCTCTAAAGGGTAAGGGGAAGACCCAAAAGAACATAAAAGGAAGTAGTTAGAAGAGATATGGATGAAAGTAGTGAGAAGCGATATGCTGACTTATGGTCTGACTGAGGGCATTACTCATGGTGGAACGTGATTCTTGTAGTGGCCTCAAATAATTGGGATAAGGCTCAGATGATGATGATGATTGGTATCATTGGAACGTCTAATATAAGAACCACCCCAAATTAGGCTGGCTAAAGTACTACATTAGGTTTTGCTTCAGGGCTTGTAGGCCAAGCCATAAGTGTTGCAATGCAAATTTAAAGTTTAAATCCCATCTTACTTAACAATTGAAAGCAAAAAAAACAACATAAGGCCAGAATACCTACATAAATATTACAGGAGCTATGAAAACTTGGAATTTCAGAATAGAGCTTGTAGCTGTCAAAATTTCTCTATATGATCATTTCATGCCAGCTGCTTGCTCAAGGCATGTTACTTCCTTCAGTTATCTGGTATTTTAAATACCAGGGGCTCAGATATTTATTTAGGAACAAAAATATAGGACAATGCTCACCTTTTTAGGGTTCAAAGTTTCACAAGCATCTGATCAATTTATGTAGGTGTTACACATGTTATTTTGATATTTCCACCCAAATAGATCAATGCAAATTTCTTTTTTTTAGGCAACTATTGTTCTCTAAACGATTATCTTTCCTCAAATTTGGTGCAGAAAAGGAGTGCACTAGAATCAAGAGGAAGTGAAGCTAGTTGTCTAATGCAGTGCTTCATCTTAACCAGAGGATCTTTCTTCAACATGTACAGAGATATTGGCTATTATTGGTTGAGGCTCACATGCTACATCATTGTCACAATTGCCATTGGGATGATATACTTCAATGTGGGAAAAGGCCACACCTCTATTATGATAAGTACCAATAAGCATATGGTAACAACTATATATGTTATTCACCTATACTAGATTTGATCTTTTTTCTGAATACCCAACATAATCTTCAGTTTTTTATGTAATTTGTGATCGTACTTACTGATTTTACATTTCTTTTGTGCTGATTTATGGTTCTTATATCATACTCTAGAAGTGCACTAAATTCTTATTCATCTTTTGGTCTTATCCTGATCCATGCTTCTATGGAATTTATTGAAGCAACCCAGTAACGGATATTCTCAATCTCTAATTGTCTCCTTAAAATCTCGATGCAAGTATCTCCTTAAAAGTTTGTCCCTCTAGTTTTTCTTAAAAATGAACGTAACAACCTGTCTTTTCAAACTAGTCGACTGCCTTAAAACTTTCTTTGATTTTAACTCTTCTGCTTGGACATTCTCAATCCCTGTTTGTCTCCTTAAAATCTCACTGCAAATATCTCCTAAAAAATATTCTCTAGTTTTTCTCAAAAATGAAGAAAACAACCTCTCTTTTCAAACTAGTCAACTGCCTCAAACTTTGTTTGATTTAACCAGTCTGCCCCTACATACAGTATCTTAGTCTTTTAGCTTCTCTTTGGCAAGTTCGCTCTCAATAATGAAACTGATATATATATATATATATATATATATATATATATATATATATATATATATATATATATATATATATATATACTAACTTTATGACTGGATTAAGTAATAGATGAATTCAGAAATCTGCATGAAAGATCACTCCGCAAATGAAACATGGAACTGCAGCCTCTTATGTATGCCCAAACAGAAACACAACCAATCCTAAGAAAAATTCTCAACCCCTATGACTATAAGAGATGGTGTTGCATAATAGCTTCCTCAGTTTTGACAACTATTTATCCAAACCAATCTAACAAATCATGGCAACTGCAGCAGGCCCGAACTTCGAGCATTTCATTCATCTTATACATTATCACTTTCATGTCTATTGGAGGATTTCCATCATTTGGCGAAGATATGAAGGTCAGTCAAAATATTCCGTCAGCATAAAGAATTTCATATGATTTTTTTTTTTAGTATTTACTATTGAATTTTAATGTACAGCCCTACTTAGTTGAGAAAAAAAAAAATAGCATTTGATCAGTCACGACCTTGAGTTGTACTTCTAATTCTTTTGAAAATTAAGCGTTACTGATGTCTCTGTTTCTCATGTCTAATGCCCTTGGTGGCCAACATAGAGTGGCTACCATGCACCTATTGTAACCTTTTTCTTGACTAAAATTTTGTTTCTTTCATTAGTTATGTACAGTGCTCTAATCCTCTGATAGAAACTTTCAGGTATTCGAACGAGAGAAGCAAAATGGGCACTATGGTGTCATATCCTTTATTATTGGGAACACTCTCTCATCCACACCATTTCTGATATTGATAAGCTTCTTATCAGGGAGCATTTGCTATTTGGATGGCTGGCCTCCATTCAGGCTTTATCCATTACATCTACTTTCTCTTGTTCCTTTTTGCCAGTGTTTCAATAGCAGAAAGCCTTATGATGGTCATATCTAGCATTGTCCCCAGCTTTTTCACGGGCATAATTATGTCAGCATGTATCCAGGTAACATATGTCCTGACACAAGGGAGTATATAGCATACAAGGGCCATGACTGCTACACTTACCCTTTCCGTAAACTGAAATATACACATAATACAGACACACACACATTAAGTTTTAACATTATGTTTTATGGAGCTAACATGTTCCAGTTTTCTTCATGCAACAGGGAGCTTTCATTCTAGTTTCAGGTTACTTCAGGCTTCAAAGTAACATTCCAAAGCCTATTTTGTGATACCCTATAACATTCATCAGTTTTCACTTTTGGGCATTACAGGTAAGGTAAAAGATGTATCCATTTATCACACACATACACATGCATGATAAGGAGAGACTATAACATAATGCTAGTGAAGTCATACTTTAAAGAGGAAGAGTCAAACTAGTATTCATTGACTTCTGGAATCTAGGGACTGTACCAGAATGATCTTAAAGGCCACGTATTTGATAATTCAGCAGCAAATCTTCCAAGGATGAGCAGCGATGAGATTCTTCAGTATATGTTTCAGATAGACTCAAAGAGATCTAAATGGTTGAATCTCTGTGCTATGTTTGTCATGTTGTTCATATACCGCTTCTTGTTCGTCGGGTGATCAGTACTCGTGAGGGCAAGCACCCAGTATCACAGGATACCTCAAGAGGAGTAAGTTGTGAAGGAAATTTTAAAGATTCAGTATCTCTATTCTCAGTAGACATACATACATACATGTGTGTGAAAGTCTGAGAGAGAGCAAGAGAGAGGGAGAACATATGAGCGTAATGCAATATTGAATATTTGCAAGCCTCTATTGAACAGAGTTATATACAGGGTCCAAATGGTAGTATTTTTTTCTCATCGATAAAAATTATTAATTCCCAACCATAATTTGATTCTATAAAGTAAAATAAAAAAATTCATAACAATCTTTCAGCCATGATGGACCTATAGCTATCTTTTGGGATGACCAATTAACAGAGAAAGGGCACCATATGTGTGTTCATTTGTATAACAATAGAGCATCATCAGCTCCTTGGGCAGGACTTCACGTTAGAATTATGTGTCTTCGCCAGCCGTTGCTGTCTACAAAATGAATCTGGTTTTCATCTTTGATTAATACAGATAAAATGAAATAAAGGGCAAATAACCTATCTAGCACGAATATATGCTCCCACAGAGCAAATTGTACATTTTTTCCCTTGGGTAAAATCCTAACTAGGAGTACTTGTAGGAACCCAAAGTTTGGGGGTTTGACCTCAAAAGAAAAAACAAAAACTATTGAATATGCATCCTGGACTGGCCTAAAAGAATCACAATCTAGGAATGTAGGCATGCCATCCAATTTTTGGACGACCAGGTCTAGGTATTTAGATATTCAAAGTTGCCCTCTTTTTTCTTGTTTTTTTGTGGTCGAGAAGTACTCATCTTGAGATTCTAAAGTGGATCCCAAAGCTTCGGATGAAGAATTTTCTCCTGCAGGAGCATAGTATACGTTCATAACCTTACTAGTAAATACATGCCATATATGCGTGAATACTGAAAATTGTGCACCTTAAGAAATTAAGGACAGGAAGCATAGTATATGTGGATTGCGTTCATAAGCTAAGTAGTAAATACATGTCATACTGAAGATTGTGTAGCTTGAGAAATCAAGGACATGCATAATATCCATTAAAGCTACAAGTGAAAGTATAACCTTCAGCAGGAATACAAAAAGATATTATAATGCATATCCCTTCATGATGAACACAAAAACACAAATTATTTAATGATATATTTGGTGACCCAATTTACATGTGTTCCACACTGCCATTTTACAATTGAACTTACATTACAGTATGAGACTCTTTATTTATAAACCTTTTTATAAACTAAGGCAAGGCATATTGTAGGGAAAATGTTATTTTACATGGCTGGTGTTTAGAGACTTCTAGTTATGAAAAATATGGAGGTTTTGCTGGCTAGTGGCTTCTGAAAACTCCCTAAACCTGCATTTTTAAAAACTTTGCAATCCAAGTATGGAAGGGCTAATGATCATGTACCCTAATGGAATGCAAATTGATGGCGCAAATGAATTGAGAAGGAATTCCAAGACATGAATGTTTAGAGGGAGCTTAGCCCGGTTATGCACCCAAAAGTTTCAGCATAACTATTTGTCTGTTCATGTTAAGGCAAGCTTTGTTCCACCCTTCTTGTCACCTGATTAAAGTTTTTCAGTACTTTCTCATCCAATCTAAACTTCAACTACCCAAACGGTACTAACTTCAACTACCCAAAGGGTACTCAGAGATGATAAATGATGGCACAAAATGTTAAATGTAGCAAAGACCAACAGAAGAGGTAAAATTGGACTTCATAAAAAGGATATAGCAATAGCAATTTTCTTTAAAGATACTGTGATGCTTAAGAGGGATGAACATCCTAAGTCCTAACAAAAAACTTTATAAGACAATACAATTATCTCTTTTATTAACTAGCAATAAGAAAACCATTTGGAAAATTTATCAAAAAGCACCTAAGATGAAATATTTAACAACTCACCCATTTTCTTATATGATATATCTTGTGGAATTTCCAAACCATTTTTCTCTTTAAACATTTGAAAGCAAAGTTTCAGAACTGTATTATGGAACTTTTGTCCAATGATGTTCCATTTTTCCACCATTCATTCTCCAACCCCAAAGTATAAAAAACTAAATATCTATCAACCTTGCATAAGTTATGACCATGGAAAAATTAATCTCAAATTTCACTCTCCATGAGAGGTGTATAGTATAAGATTAACATCATATTCAAAAACCTTTCTATTGATCCATTTAAATTTACAATAGCATGTGGAGAAAAAGCAAAGTAACAAGATATTTGAAAAGAAGCGCCACATTGTATCTGTTCCTTCAGAAACATGTCAATTCACAAACAAGTATGATGCCAGGGTCCCTTCAGAAGATGTATCTAGATATCATAGACCATAAATTTAGTATCTTGCGATGATTATCACCACAAACCATTTGTCGACTCAAAATATATTTCTTTGAGTTCATCTTGAAAAGACTTAATGCTGGTTTCTCATGCAAAATTACGGAGTGGTCACCATTATCACTTTTACGATGGCACCTACTGCGACTTGAAGCTTTTGTCTTTGACCCATCGAAAAAGAAGTTGAAGCCAAGAACACAATAAATCTGCTCCAATGGGCACCAATGTAAGCAAGCCACTTCCTATCAAGAATTAGCGCATATTAAAAGTAACACACTAAATTATACGACAAACACTGCCACTCTGTTTTAAAGCCTATACAACACTTTCACTATCGTCACGCTCAGAATAGAATTCTTCATCATGAGACCCTTCTTCTTCTTCTTCTTCTTCTTCTTCTTCTTCTTCTTCTTCTTCTTCTTCTTCTTCTTCTAGGTCAAAACTGAACTTCATTTCCCGATTAACCAACTCAGCAAGATCCTTTCTTCCGGCCTCCTTATAAGCATCTACAGTAGCCCAAAAGAGGGATTCATTAAGATCAATCTCCCGGTATTTCATTTTGCTATATATCCTTTTGATACCTTCAACTAGTCCTGCTTTTCCATAGCAAATTACCAAGTTAATGTAAGTAACAATATCAGGCCCGATACCCACATCTTGCATTTTCATGGAAACACTAAATGCCTTGTCCATCTGCCCCGAGGCTCCATATGCATAAATAGCAACATTATATGCAAAACTATCAAGAGCCATTTCGGCTTTCATGAAAATTTCACAAGATTCAAGTGCAAATTCATGCATTCTCATGACTGAATAAAGAAGCGCTGCTATTGCCTGCCTCGCATATGGTTTCCCATCATTATATGCCAGTTCGAGCTGAGTAACTGCCTCTAATGGAAGAGCCGCTTTCTTTAAAACCGTAAAGATTACCCTAAAAGTGGATTTATTTGGCAAAATTTTCTCAGAGAACATACGGTAAAAGAGCTTAGCACACTCTCTTAACTGCCCATTAATTGCATAAGAGGCCATAACATTATTAAAAGATTCACAATCAGTTAAAAGCCCTGACTCTTGCATCTCTTCAGCAACTTCTATGGCTTCATCTAGCATGCCCATGCTCTTATACATGCACATCATGCATGCAAAAGATGCCCCATCAGCCCGACCACTTCTCCTCAAGCTATCAAATATGAATTTTGCCTCATGTACCATTCCCAGATCAGCATAAAGATTAATCATGGTATTTGATGCTATGATATCTGGACCATCCCCATGATCCCTCATCTTTTGGTATAACTCCTGGGCTTCTCTCCAAAGACCTACTTTACTATACCCCTTTATCACAGATGTATAAACCACATTATTTGCAGGATAGCCTGATAGTTCCATTTTATGGATATAATCAAGGGCTTCCTTAACTTGGCCAGCTTCCGCATAAGCATTTATTAAGGCCCCAAACACAATTTCATTGGGTGAAACACCACTTCTAAGCATTTCTTGATAGATTTGTACTGCCTCAGCAGCTCGCCCAGTACGAGCAAAGCTTGCTAAAACAGAGGAAAAAGTAGACAATTGAGGCTTGAACCCTTCTTCTTGCATCTTGCCTAGGGTTTCCCTTGCACTATCGGATAAATCTCCACTAGAAAGCATTTGAATAAGAGAGTTATAAGTGCACTCATCTGGCCAAATTCCATGGCTTTTCATCCCCTCAAACAAGGATAAAGCTTTATCATAAAGCTTTGCATTGCCATAGGCCTTTATCATGACATTATATTCAGATACATCCTTCTTGTTTCCTGAACCTCGAACACCCACGAAGATGGCCTCGGCTTCAGACCAATGACCCATCTCAGCAAGGGCATCTATAATGGCAGCATATGTTCTAGAAGAGATTGATACCCGACTTGACAGGTTGAATTTCTCTAAAAAGGCCTTGGCTGTATTTAGCTGCCCCAAATCAATATACATCTTCATAATTACAGGTACTGATTGCTCATCTATATCTATACCCAATCGGTCCATCTCTTCAAGCATTGACTCTACTTCTTGTACCAACCTTCTCTCACTAAAGTTATGGAGAATCGTCCGGTGGGTTACGGCATTTGGGTGAAGACCCGCCTCTTTGATCTTCCTATAAATATCCAAGACTTTCTGGGTATCTCCAGATTTTGAGTACATATCTATGAATGTGTTGAACGTCATTACATCAGGTGAAATTCTTCTCTCTTCCATTTTATCAAACAAGGCTTCAGCTTCCAATGTGTGCCCATTTGATGCACAAATATGAATCATGGTATTGAAAGTCACGAGATCAGGCATAACACCAGATCTTAACATCTCAGAGAATGTAGCAGAAGCATCCTTTAACTTGGCGGCCTTTCCATACAAATCGATCAAAGTGTTAAATGTAGAAGTGAGCCGGGGCTTCCTCGTAGAAATCTCTTCCGCATTGGACAAAGACAACTGACCCTCATTGCTGGAATTACTATCAGGATATTTACTGGTAAAACGTTGAGAAAATGGGAGCTTTCCGGCCTTGAAAAGCTCAGTCGATAAGAAATACTTTGCACCCATCTCTGTTTCGTTCGAGTTAACCGATTCTAAGGCTTCCAAATCCATTTTTGATGCACACCAATCGTCAAAGAATTTCTCAGCGAGATCAAATTTCTGTGCTTCTTTAAGAATGTGAACAACCGTGCTCATAGTGACCTCATCAGGGAATATTCCTCTGGTTTTCATGTGTTTTAGCCATTGAAGACTCTCTTTTGATAACCCGGCCTTTCCATAAACATCAATAAGAGTTGCATATGTGTTATTGGTGGGAGAAACACCATCTTTTGCTATTTCAATCCAGAAAAGCCTAAGTTGGTCCCATTCCTGAGCCCTACCCAATATTCTAAGTAAAACATTGCAGTGAATCACATTAGGGATATAGTCTCTTTGAGACTTGAACCATTTGAACACAGAGAGTGCTCGGTTCCAGTCCCTTTGCTCTTTGAGGATTAGGGTTTGCTCTTTTGGGCTGAGTTTCTCAACCCAAGGACTGAGAGCTTTGTCTAAGTCAGCTTCTCTCTCGAGAGCATGGAGGACAGATGGAATGCACCCACCATATCTCCTGCTTCTGATTCCTTTAAAGGTTTTCAAAGGAGAGAGAGTGTTTGTATGGCAATAGAGCTTAAACCCCTGAAGAAAAACTCTATTTTTTGCAGGGAGAGAAACATGGGGAGATGGGAGAAGGGCCTTACCTGGATGGAGGAAGGACGTGCGATAGTTGAAATCTTTGTGAGTGCAGGAGTGGCTCATCATTCAAATTGCTCAAAACACAAACAGAAAATCACTCTTCATTTACAGTAGTCAAGGTTTCTTTCCTCTTTTGGCCCTCAGTGAGAGAAGGGACTGAGAAGCTCTGCCTCTGCCTGGCAATCAAACATCGGAGGCTCTATGACTCTCATCATCACACCAATGAGATAAAATATATTATTATTACCTTGTAAATATAAACTTTAATGTCTCATATTCAGATAAAAAAATATCTGAAAATTACGTGCATATCTTTTATAGTTTGGTTATACTTTAAGTTATTAGCACCGTGTTTATTTTTGTAAATTAAAAAAAAAGATGATTTTATTTTTTTTCGATTGCTGAACAACCGAATTTAAAGTATTTTCGGTTGTTCAACAACTAAATTCAAAGTTTATCCGACTGTTCAACAACCGAATTCAATACATTTTCGACTGTTGAACAAGTAGGATTATGTTCACTGTCGCAAGCTAAAGCTATCATATCAAACCTGTATAACCTGTTCAGTATTTGATCCCATTAGATCAACCCCCAAGCACAAAATGGGCCAGATTGACACCTAGAGTTACCACAAAAAATAAGCTTCAAGGTGACATCTGATGACCAAATCAACCAAATCCTTTCAAAATACAATGTAATGTTTTACTTATTAAGACTAAAATCAACCGGATCCTTTCAAAATCCCTTACAAGAGTGGGGGTTTTTTTATTTTCCTCCTCTCTCCTCAAACTTGCCATATCACACATATGCTTGATAACCAAAGATTGATGACAATGGCCATATACAAAATTTCACATTGCCAGATAGCAGAGAGCGCATACAAAAAAATTTGACACAACAAAAGATATGATATAAAAAATCATATGATACCAACAAAACCCTGCACTGCACTTTTAACAAAATTCATTGAACGAATTTGATGGGTCAAAATGACCAATACATTATAAAAATCAAAATGACCAATACATTGCATTCACTAATGTTTTTATCCAGATCTAAATAGTTGTTTAGATTGTGAGAAAGGTAAAAGAGAGTGAAAAATGGGGAGAATGAGAAATACCTGGACCAGTGATCTCCAAGAAACAGATCCAGTGTTTTAAAACGAGCCCCGTAGAATTTCGGTTGTTGAACAAACGAAACCATCACGGGAAGTTCAATCGAGCTAATCCCGTTTTGGTTGTTGAACGACCGAAAATACTTTGAATTTGGTGGTTGAACAATCGAAAAATGACAAAATCGTTTTTTAAAAAAATTTACGTTATGCAAAAATAAAAAACGGACATCCAAATAATAACGTAAATTATTCGGTAGCTCCGTAATAACGGAAACTATAACGGACATATGTGTAATTTTTCCAATAAACATTTCTTGTTGTACTTTTGAACCATTGTTTCATGGGCCGCATTCGAAAGGTACATAAAGCATCCATCTTAAAGATACATGCAAATACGTGGTTCATCTAAAAATAATTATAACTAACAGTCCAAATATTTTCTTAATATGATTATTATTTTTATTTTTATTTTAAAAAAAATTCATATTCATGATCTTTATGTTAAAAATTATATATTTTTTAAAATTTAAAATCAAATTATATTTAAAATATATATTTATTGCCAAACTCGGATTTCTAAAATATACGGCAAGCTCAATGCTAACCCCGTCCTTTACTTTTTACAAACGAATTTATATGTGTTTGAAAATGGGCCGTTGCAGTTTCTATAGGGCGTGGTTAACTAGGGAATTTTGGGAAGACAAACCGCCCGTGTAAGGTAACACTTCGGCATCTGAAGCATAGATGTGAAACTTTATCTGCAAGAGATCTTCCCAAGGATGCAATCCCACTTATTGAGTTACCACTGCAGCCGTATACACTACCTACATATTTGGATGGTGCAGATTTTTCACCTTAATCGAGACAAAAATATGAGCATCTTGGTGCTCCAATTTCCCCAATTCTCTCCCCTCTTCTATCGCCTCACTTCACTCCATGTGAAATTCTCTCTTCTCTCATGTTTGACAAGCTAAATTATAGGATTCCAACATTAATTTCGAAAGAACAAAACACAAATATGAATAGATCGGATAGAAATCACTTTTTTTTTTTTGAGATCTAATTCATCATGTGTTGTTGATGCAATTCTTTCATTCTTTTATGTGCGAGTCTCATTTGATTCGAGAGTTCGATACTAACAATCTTTGGCCAATTTTCGATACTAGCAGAGAACCAAAATTTTCGATTAATTTTCTAAAAAGATAAAACTCACTTTATGAAAACCAGGAAGAAGACCAAAAAAGGAGAGAGATATAGAGATGGTTGACATTATTTTGTTCATCATGTCCTATATATAAAAAGTGTAATATTTTATATGAGTAATAATCCTATGAGACCCTCCCATACACACTTGTGTATGACCTCAAAGGATCACTATTAAATTTGACACAGATCTCTAGAAAAGTTATGACATGGGTGTAGGACTTGATTTTTTTTAATATTTATTCTTATTTTTAAAATATAAAGGGATAGAATGATGATTTTAACTTCATTTAAAACCTAAAACTTATTGGAGCCTATTTTAGAGCCAAAAAATTAGTTTTTGGTGATTTTTTTAGGATCAAAGGTTTATCAAAGTTAACAAAAATTGATCAAAACATCACCCATTGGTATTAGATTTAATTTTTGATGTTTTATAAATCTATTGTAGTTTTTTTTAGAAGATTTTGATTCCTTAGAAGCATATTTGACGTGGAAGTTTGAAGATTAATCAATCAAACTCAAATTATGTGCCCTAAATACCTAATTTTTATTTTTTTATGCTATATATCATTTTTTTATTCAAATGGGCATCCTTTTTGGATTCAACTGGCGCTGCAGCTCCATTGGCCTCTTTCGCAAAAAAGGAGCCAAAGAGCTAATCGGCAATTCAAATATCGGACAGTTTATTTTCGTTTAAACGTAAAAAGCCACATGTCTGATATTCGATTTACTGGACAAAGGGGTAACTTGAGGGGGGTAACTTGAGAAAGAAAAAAATAAGGGGCTAGCTTGAGGGGGAAAATAAGGGGCTAATAATTGGGTTAATAATATTTAGAATTTTGGTAACCATTAGAAATTTTTGAAATGGGTTAGCATCGATAAGAATGGGTTAATAATATTTAGAATTTTGGAAACCATTAGAAATTTTTGAAATGGGTTAGCATTGATAAGAATGGAAACCGACCGTTAATATTTTTAGAATGGGTTAGAATTTTGGAAACCATTAGAAATTTTTGAAATGGGTTAAGCATTGGATAAGAATGGAAACCAAGACTTGTAGTGCAGTTGAAACTCAGGTGGTGCTACCATCTTAACCTCTTTGTGTGAATATATATATATATATATATATATATATATATATGAATGAATGAACACAAGTTTTTCTCTCTGCGTCTGTGTGTTTAACGTACTATCAAAGTGATCAATCATCTTCTTCTATTACTCGACTTTGTTGTTGCCGATAACCACCTTGTGGTAGGTGCTCCAATCTTGGATCTTGATAATTTGTGTTTGGCTTTATTGAACATCTTTGGCTCTTGTAAAGATAACTGTTGAATACCAAATCCCATTTCTTTTGCTCTAGTCTCCGCTTAAGCCATAATTCTCACTCCTGATTAACACGGTTTGTTTTATTTCCTTAAATCTAATTCGTGTTTTTTTAATCTCCGTTCTGTTTTTCCTATAACCCTAACTTTTGTTATTGTTTTAAGCCATTAGTCTCCTTCTGTCTCTAAAGAAAAAAAAAAAAAGAAGGGAAAAATACAAAAAAACCCCAAGACTACACTTTTTATGCAACTTACCCCAACCTAATTTTTTCTCTCACTTTTTTCTCCAAGTACACTTTCTATACAACTACCCGCCACCAAAAATAAAAATAAAAATAAACGCCTAAACTACCCTCCCTTACTTTTACCTTACTCACGCCTCTCTCTCCTCTATCCCACCAAGATAGAGGCTCCAACACTGTGCAAATGTGGTCTGGTAGTAGGGCTCCGACACTAAGTAACCCTCCCTTACTTTTACCTTACTCACGCCTCTCTCTCTTCTATCCCACCAAGATAGAGGCTCCAACACTGTGCAAATGTGGTCTGGCAGTAGGGCTCCGACACTAAGTAAAGTGTGGTCCGAAGTAGGGCTCCGGTACTATGGTTCGGAAGTAGGGCTCCAGCACTTTGTAAAGTGCAGTTGGGCAGTTGCAAAGGGCGGTCCGACAGTTGTAAAGGGCGGTCTGGCAGTAGATTTTACTCGATTCTAGGGCTCTGACATTGTGTAAAGGTGGTCCGACAACACAGTTTCAGTCCGGTAGTTGTCTTAGGGCAGTCTGGCAATGTGATGATGCGCCTGGTAATATGCTACTGAAGTCCAAAAATCAAAGTCAAATCTGGCCAAAATGATTTTTGTGTACGGGAAGGACATTTCTGTCTAAAAAAATAAACATTTTCCCTTGGGGCTATTTAAATATAAAGTTTGTTTAGGAAAAAAAAAGTGAGAGAAAAAGTTAGGTTGGTGGTAAGTTGCATAGAAAATGTGGTCTTGGGTTTTTTTTTTTTTTTTTGTAATTTTCTCAAAAAAAAAAAAAAACAAAAGTAGTTCACTTTCCTTTGTTTTTTCCTCCCTTACAACAAATTTGCCTTTTTCTTCCTTACAATACCAAAGAAACCGAATAATGGAATATAAATAATGCAAAAATTGTCTCATGGATCTTATGTTGATATGAACTTTGGAAGGCCAATGAGAGGAATTTCCACTATAAACGAAATGTGGGAATATTTGGAAAAATTTACCAGTAATTAAATCTTGCAACCCGATTCCAAATTGAATATTGATATATTTGCCTATATACATGGGGAGAAGAATATTTAAGAATATTATGTTGGGTTTATGAACTTATGGACAAAATATGTAATGGTAAGTATGAAGGCTCTTACCAATATTTGTTGCATTAAAAGTTTAAAGGAGATAAATGACAAAGTAAGGTGATGCAGTTCCTGATGAAATTGTAGTTAGAATATGAGATCATTCGAGTCAGTATCTTGAATCGTGAAATGTTATCCACATGGATACTATTAATGGCGAGTTACTTCTTGAGAATATGAGAATTACAACACAGGCCACCATTGAAAGAAAGAAATACATAAAGTCTGTCTTTGTAGCTCAACATAGCAGAGGAAAACCAACAAAAAGAGACCCATCTTCCCTGCAATATTATGAATGTAAAGAATATGGCTATGTAGTATCTCAATGTAAAAAGAAAATGTTTTATAATTATTGCAAGAAATTTTTTTCTAAGAGCATTTTAATATTTTAAAAATCATAAAATTTTAAATTTTAGATTTTGAAAATCCAAAACTACTTGTGACCTTGTTTCTGGAGAAAAGTTGCAAACAAATGGGGCAAATGACTTTTCCTTGGACTTTAAAATTCCTAACAGAGCAATTTTGGGAAAAAACAAAAAGAGTGAATTTTAAAATAAAAAAGGCACCTTTATAATAACAATAATTATCAGGGACATTTGTAATTTACACTAAAAATATATTGCTTCATTTGAAAGCTGGCCATAAAATATGGTCTTGTATTGGATGTGTGCCATACATTTTTTAATGTCATGGAAGTGCAATTCATTTGATCATGTGACGAAACGGTTGAATTCATCATATCTTACTGTGAAACAGTAATATCATGATGGGGTGGTGTATAAAACTAATAAACTTGACTTTTATCTCCCTTATCTCCAAAAAGGACATTATCTAGTCCTTGCAAGATATCATATATATCAATTTGCTTTAGACAACCTACAAGATTTTTATTGAGTCGTTGGCAAATAAACTTAAAAAGGTACTCAATGAGGTGGTGGAGGGTCTTCAAACAACCTTCATTAAAGATCGACAAACAATGGATGGTGTATTGATAGCGTAAGAGGTAATCTAAAAATCAACTTAATTTTCAAGTTATCAAACGGTGGACTAGATGAGACCAACCGATTCAAGTTGGAAACCATTGGTGTCGAAGTGGTTAGGTCTGGCATTCCTAGACCAGAAGATAACGTTGGATTGGTCAGTCATTGCACCAAATCGGCCGATCCAATACTTCTTTATAATTTAGTGTTTAACTGCTATACCCTTTCATTGGTTGAAAGTATCGAGCTCCTTCATTTCGTCCATTTTAAATATGGGTTATATTAGGAAGCTCAGGCTATAAAATATTTTGTAATTGTTTACAACAAATTTTAGACATTTACATGAAGTAATTTTTAGTAAGCATATTTTTTTGGTCATTAAGAAATATCATCGACATGGGTCACCTACATAGAGCACTATGATATTTAATTTTTCATTTGGGTAATGTCATATTTCAGATAAATAATGTTATATTTTTTTAATAATAAAAATATTTTTATTAAAAATATATTATATTATAAACCAATATGTTTAAAATTTGTGGAGTAGAATTATAAAATGACATGCAGCGTAATGGCATAACGCTTTAAATGGTAGGCGGCATTTTTGGCATGGACCCTTTAAAAGGAGGAAATCTGAGAGAGAGACTCCACTCATTTGGGGAATTTTTTCGCTCTCTTGGAACTCCACCGTTCGTAGGGTTTCTTTCCGACGATTTTTGGCAGCAATTCCGGCTACTAATCTGCCCTTGTTTGAAACTCAAGTAAGTATATTCAACCGTTACTCGGCTTGTTTGATTTATTGTTGGAAAATATAAAAATTCGGATTTTTTTGTTTTTTTTTGCCAAAAAATATTGTAATGAGTCTTGAATCTCTAGATTGGCGATCGTTCGCTCTCAATCCAATATCCATTAATTGGAGGTGATTTTTTTCATGCATTTTTTCATCTTGTAATGAGTCTCGAATCTTTTTGAGATTTAATGCTATTCCTTAAGATTGGTGACGCTGTCTTTTTTTTGCCGGGGGGAGGGGGTAGTGGTTTCTCCAAATTTAGTGTATTTTCCCTATTTGGTTTCTCCAAATTTAGTTCTATTTTCCCTATTTACTGTTATTTGTGGTTTGAGATTAAATGTGGCCGGATGGTCCAAATTTAGTGTTATTTGGATTTACTATTTAGTGATATTTCTGAATTTATGTACTGGTTTATTTCATTCTCCTACATTCTGGAATTTGGAGGCGCCTTACTAAACAATCAAATTAGAGCCTACCTCAAAACTTTAATTAGAAGAGATTGTTTTGATACCCAAATATCATCAAATTGATCATCTCAACATCAAGATGCATGGACATGAGAAAAAAATGAATTTCAAGTTTTGGAAATGGTGTATCTTGTAATGCATTTTTTGACCGTCATTTTTTAAGATTTTCGAGTTTTCATAGATTTGATTGATCTACACTATTTTTGAAGCTTTAAATTTTATAACTAAAGATAGAAAATATAATTTAAGGCTATCACAAAACTTTCCAGCATTGAAACTATATTTCTCGATACTATTTAAAGGTGGGCTCAAATTTGATTGTTTAGAGCCTCGGCTCTATACAAACTGCACCCTATATATATATATATATATATATATATATATATATATATATATATATATTTATTTATTTATTTATTTTTATTTTATTTTTTTTATTAGACCGGCCGATAGGTGAATCGGTCCAGTTTAGCAGGTCCAACTGTATAGGTATCCTCACGAGTTCGGTAACCAGTCCGGTCTTGACAACACTGATTAAGAGAAGAAGAGAAAGAGGAAGAAAGTACAACTTTACGTGGTTCGGTCTCGTGGGCCTACATCCACGATTGAAGGGCTATTTTGTTATGCCCATTATTTCATTCACCCAGTATTAAATAGATGATACAAGATTAGGCGGTCCATAAGGCCTAGGCGCATCGCCGCGGCCAATCTGGGCGGTAGTCCCTAGGCGACCGCCTAGGCAGGTGCCCAACGCCCAGCCCACGGTGGCCGCCCAGGGCCTGTGCCCCGTCTAGGCGGTGCGGAACTCGTCTAGGCGGTTGCCCCGCCCAGAGGCGGAATTTTTTTTTTTTGGTTCAAAGTTGATAAAAATTGATCTATTGGGGGGTTTTTTAGAAGTTGATAAAAACATCAACCATTGATATTAGATTTAATTTTGGATGTTTATAAATCTATTGGGGGGTTTTTTAGAAGATTTTGAGTCCTTAGAAGCATCTTTGACTGGGCATCCTTTTTGGATTCGACTGAGCAACCCAAGTTCTGGGCGCCTGCCTAGGCCTAGGACCCGCCTAGCGCTTTTTAAAACTATGAACTAAATAGAAACTGATTCCCCAAATGTCTCCTAAATATATCAACAAGATATTCTTCACATTTAGTTACCCAAAACATAGGATTTGGGCAATCAATGTATCATATTTGGGTAGCTAGCTGTACACTGTTACATTTCAACACTCCCCCTCAAGTTAGCACGCTGATATCTATCAAGTCCGACTTGGTTAATGTTTCTTGAAACTGTAACCGTGTACAGCTAGCTACTCAAAAAATGTATAAGGATGATATAGTTACCCAAATCTCATGTTTTGGGTAACTAAATGTGAAGAATATCTTGGTGATATATTTAGGAGATATTTGATGAATTAGTTTTTATTTAGTTGTTATTTTGTGTCTTCCATTTAATAACAGGTGAATGAAATAATGGGCATAACAGAATAGGATTTCAACCGTGAATGTAGGTCCAAGAGACCGAACCACGTGAAACTGTATTTTCTACTTTAACTTCTTCTCTTCTTGCCTCTTCTTCTCAATATCTTCTACATGGTATCAGAGCAACTGATTATCCACGACCTGTTCTTCTCTTCTTGCCTCTTCTTCTCAATGTCTTCTACATAGCATCAGAGCAATTGATCATCCATGACCTGTTCCATCCTAGTAGCACAATTTCTCTCTTTAGAAGCAAATCTCTTTTCCTTTTTTTTTGGATACTGTTAACAACTTTATTGAATGAACTAGTAAGGTACAAGAGCGTGGTTCTTCAAAACGGGACCAGGAACAAAAAGCAACAAAAGGATGGCCTCAACAGAAGCCCAAAAACAAAAAGAAGAAAGGTAAAACAGGTAAAGAACAACACCGACAACACCTCCCTATCTAGCTACGAGCCCTTTGCTGAGGGTGCAATCCCCGCTCCTTCTTTGGCAAGGGTGTCCGCCATCACATTGCTTTCATGCCAAACGTGACTCCAAGATATCGAAATGCTAGAGTAAAGGTGAGCAATTTCTTCAAAGGTGTTGGCTAAAGACCACACGTAGGAGGCAGCCGTCGAGGCCCAACGGATGACATTGAGGGAATCCCCTTCGACAATAAGCAAAAAAGTCCATCCCATAGCATGCACACGCAGGCCTTCGAGATGGCGAGGGCTTCAGCAGTTTGAGCATCAACATGACTTATAGATTTGGAAAAAGACGCCAAAATTTGGCCCTTGTGGTACTGTAGGAGACCTCTTATACCCGACTGTCTGGGGTTGCCTAGGGAACACTCTTCAAAGTTGAGGTTAATGGTTCCCGAGGAAGGCGGCAACCAGAGGAAGGATCTAGAAGCCCTGGTGTGCACAATATGGAGGAGAGGCATCCATGAGAGGTGGAAGGCTGACCTTTGAAAACTTTGTGGTTGGATACCCAGAAGGAGACCAGGGATTTAATCTGGTCGAATAGCACTTTACGGGGCTTGAAAATTCCTTGAAAACTCTGATTGTTCCGCTCAATCCAGACGGATCAAAGAAGGGCGATAATGGACGCCTTCCAAAGCAAATGGCTCGAGACCCCCCAAGGGAGAGACTAAAAAGAGGAAAAGAGGCAAGGGATTGAAGAGGGGAGAACCCACTGCCACTGGAACATAAGGAGGAGAAAATCCCACAAGAAGTGGGCGTAAGGGTAGTGAAGAAAGAGGTGCAAGTTGGTCTCCTCCACCTCAAGACACATCCTGCACCAATTGGGGATGGGGATGCCTCTTCTCTGAAGGAGGTCAAAGATCAAGGCTCTTTAGTGTAAGGTCAACCAAGTGAAGAACTGAATTTTGGGTGGGACCATTGAGAACCTGGCCCGAGCAGCATGAGAAGGGGGATTAAGGGGAAAGGTAGGGGGTTTGAGATGGTTTACGATAGAATGATGAGACATAAAAGGTGCTTGAGGGGGAGGAGCACCTAATAAGACTGTCGAAACCCCTCTAGGGGATAAAATATTGTTCCAACAATTGAGATAGGTTAAGAAATTCGTCCAGTTCAACTTCATGAAGAGACCTCCTGAAAATGGGACTCCAAACTCTTCTAGGGCCGATGGTTTAACAGGCCTCGGAAACCAGCTCGTGCTGGTTGACTGTGATAAGGAAAAGGGAAGGGAAGAGGTCCCACAAGACAGAAGATCCAAGCCATAAATCTAATCAGAAACGAGTCCAACAGCTGTCCCTAGCAAGAATTCTAGAATTAAGT
Organism: Amborella trichopoda; assembly: GCF_054954075.1. Classification (NCBI taxonomy): domain Eukaryota; kingdom Viridiplantae; phylum Streptophyta; class Magnoliopsida; order Amborellales; family Amborellaceae; genus Amborella; species Amborella trichopoda. The sequence continues at coordinate 51,521,274 of NC_142337.1, forward strand.
TTAAATGACTTAAGAGAACTCAGAAGGGTACTGCAAAAGCCAGAAGATCTGTTGTAGGTTCTCGAGGGAGGGAGCCAAGAGGAAGTTTGAAGGTTATATTTCCCTTACAACACTGCTTTCAAAGATGATTGGGCTGCATTGCAAAACGCCACCAACACTTTCCTAATAGAGCTATATTTGTGAGCTGCAGATCTCGAATACCAAGGCCTCTGAGATGCCGCGACGCTTGCACTTTATCCTAAGCCACAAGGTAGAACTTGCGCTTGTCACTTTCTCCTTCCCAAAGAAATTGTTTCATCAAGAAATTGAGACGCTTGATGATTGATGCCGACATTTTGAAGAGGGACATCTGATTGATCGGAGTGGAAGAAAGGGTAGCTCTGATGAGGGTCGATCTTCCGATTGGTGAAAGAACCCAACCTTTCCAGCAAGCAAATCTCCAGTCAAACTTATCGATGATATGAGCCCAGGCACTCAGTTTCGATCCCTCTATGCAACGGGGGAGACCGAGATAGGTGGAGGGGAGGGTTTCAACGGAGCAACCCCAACTATCCGCCAAAGGAAGGTTGATGCTAGGGTCGAGGGCTATCCCAATCATCTTGGGTTTCCCTAAATTTATTTTGAACCCCATAGTCCACTCGAAAAGTTTGACAAAAGCGAAACAAAACATTAGTCTCTTGAGGGGGAACATCACAGAAGACGAGGGTATCGTCGGTGTATTGGAGGTGTGATATCAAGGGACCCCTATACCGCACTGGAAGCCATGGATGAGACCATCAGTTTTAAAAGCTTTCTCAATTTGTTCAATTTCTTCTTCTGGTGCCGTTTCTAGGACCTAAACATTTCCTTTTTGAGTTTTAGTGGACTGAGCTTTATCATTAATGTTCAATTTTTTTAATCTTTTGACTAATTCATCTATGAGCTCACTGTTTTCCTCTTTTTTCTTTATTCCTTGCAAGCTAAATTTCCCTGCTTCTATTGTTGGTGGAAGTTTTGATGATATGGCATGTGACCATATGGTTGGAAGATATTGAGTAAATATTGACTTGATATATCTTTGAAAGATTTTCTGGAAAGATTGAGTAGACTTGTGCTATTTTATGGTATGCACAATATGTTGACTAGATTTAATTTATTTAATTTCTATTGATGAGAAAATGGTTTAGGAAAGGGGGATAATAGTTCGTGCACCTTCCATAATGTTTATGGCCCATCTATGGAATGGATGGCTCAGATCTCTCACCCCACAAGTCACCCTTGATCGACGGTCTATATTCAATCTCATAAAGACGACCCAATCGACGTGATCATAGGCTTTAGTCTAGTCCAATTTAACAATCAAACATGGGAGCTTGGCTATATGCCTCGAATGAATACACTCATGGGCCACCAGTGCCCCATCGAAAATTTGCCTATCTTTCACGAAAGCTCCTAAGGAGAGATGACTAAACCGAGAACTTCTTTGAGACGGGAAGCCAACACTTTGGCCAGAATTTTGAAAGTACTATTGAGGAGGTTGATAGAGCGGAAGTCCTTGAGTTCCTCAGGGCCCTCAATCTTAGGGATCAGGGTAATGAAGGTAGCATTGAAGGCTTTATGAACGAAACCTCACTCGTAAAATTCCTCAAATAAAGCCAGGATCTTTGGACGGAGCACATGCCAGAACAAGGAGAAGAAAGCAATAGGAAATCCATCCGGACCAGGAGCTTTATCTTGGTCGAGATCTTGAAAATCCCTCAAGATTTCGGCTTCGGAGAAGGGGAGTTCCAACCAAGCTGCCTTCTTGGGAGGAATGGACAGGAGAGATAGGTCGCCCAAGAAAGGTTTGGGGCCAGATGGAGCTGTAAAGAGGCTTTGAAAATAATCGATGATGGCCATGAGAATTTCATTTTGTTCTTCCAATGTAGAGTCGCCCACTTTGATGCGGGTGATCGTATTGTCTTGCCTCCTACAGTTGGCGGTCTTATGGAAAAAGGCTGTATTACGATCACCAAATTTCAACCATTTGACGCGTGATCTTTGATACTAATAAATTTCCTCTTTCTTGAGAATCGAAAAGTAATCAGACTTTAAGATAGACTGCAATTCTCTTTCAGAATCCGAGAGAGGCTTGGATTCTTCCCATTGATGCCACTGTTGAGTAGCCATCAAAGTAGAAGCTTTCAAGGTTCTAATGTTGTTGGAGAGTTTTAGAAGCTGGATGTTTCTTTGCAATTGAAAGCCTGCTCGACCTGAGACCTGAGACAAGAAAGAGTTCCACCAAATAGGAATCTGCCGACAAAAGTCGGCCTCTTTGAGCCACCATAACTCAAATATGAAAGGCCTGGGCCCTTGCGGGGCTGGGTTGGTATCAAGCAAAATTGGGCAGTGGTCCGAAGTGGGTTTGGGAAGAGCTGAGGTGGAAGAGCTCGGGAAAGCAGCGTCCCACCCGGGGCTAAGGAGGAAACAATCTAACATGGAGAGGGTGGGATCTGCCGAGTGATTAGAGAAGTGAATTGATCACCTTGCAAAGGGATATCGATCAACTGGTTGTGAGCGATGAAGTCCAAGAATTTCATCATGCCCAGAGTGAACTCCTGGAGTTTCTTTCGAAAGAGAACCTAGGGACGTTAAAATCGCTCCCCAAACACCCACTGGAGGGGAAATGGCTGCCACTTGCTCGAGCTCCTCCCACAAAAGTTCACGAAGGGAGTTCGAGTGAGGGCCATAAGTCGCCGAAAATTTCTAGAGAAAGCCATCGGCTCGTCTGGAGAGGACCACCGAAATAGAGAAGAGACCAGTAAGGGAGTGGATCAGGGAGAGAAGGGTCCCAAATGACCCAGATGTCAGCCAAAGCCCCTGAGGCGGGCAGAGCTAACCATTGGCTAGGTCTACGTCCCCATACCAATCTGATTTGGGAGAGAGGAGTCGTAAGTTAAGTTTTGCAGAGGGCGATGAGTGCCCGGTGAAGTTGGTTGATACTGTCCCAGATAGCTGAGGTTCGGTGCACATTCCATGATAAGATTAACATGGATGAATTGTTGACGGGGGTGGAGCTCTTCTAGCCGAGCGTCTAAGCCTAGACTCCGAAGGAAGCAGAGAAGGAATCACGACGTTGCTGGGTCCAGGACCCACCACCAGATTGGCCAGCTCGTGGGTTTTGGTTCTCGGCAAAATGACCTGGGGAAGGGGGTTGGCCGAAATGAAATCTTCCAGAACCTGCTCCGGGCCATCAAATTTGATGCCCACAGCTCACATCACCAGAGGATAGTCTCCCTGGGCCAGATCGAGATGTCGAGAGACCTTGAATCAGCAGGGCCGGGGGAGGTCGAAGAAAAGTGAGAAGAAGAGAGAGTGGGGGAGGGCGACCTCTCCGGAGATGAGGACTCCAAAGGAGCAGAAGGTGAAGACGGGGAAAGGGGCAAAGAAGTGAGAGGGGCAGGCGAGAAACAGAAAGGCAGGGGGTGGGCCACAAGAGGGAGGGGAGAGGATGGTGCAGGGGGGAGAGAGAAACCAGCAGACAACAGCTTGGGGGCTGTCGACGAAGGACGAGAAGACACAGGCCGCGAGCTGAAAAAGGATGATGCCGCCGAGTTGAAAAAGGATGGGGAAGCCGGTGACGCTTGCTGCCAGGCGCATAACACGTTGAAAAAACATCTGTCCACTTCCAACAAAAGAGATGGGGGAATCACACTAGGGTCCAAGACCTCCACGAGTACTTGCATTGCTCCCATGGGGAGCCTCTCTATCGATTTCCAGTAAATAGACACTTGCCTCCCACATGTGTTCCCAAGCGTCCTGAACGTGTCCACTGTCCAAGCATGGAGGGGGGTACCCAAATCTAACCCAAACCTTTTGTGCTTTGAAAGCACCACTCTCTGGTGAGTTGGGGGGAGAGAGAGATGACTGCTCCTTTGAATCTGGCTGAGTTAAACTTCCCTGCAATGGTGGCTGCACTTGCTATAGGCAAGCATCTTTCCTCCTGCTAGTCGTCTGCAAATTAAGTCGGGGATGCCCCAAAGACGCTTGGCCCATCTTTCAATCCCATGAAGGTCATCCCGACGAGGGAAAAAGGAGCCTATGAGAGTCGCAACGAGTTTGGACTTTGGATGCATGCTTCGGGTCGCAAACACCACACAGATAGTCCGGAGGATGCTGCAGGGAAGAGGGGACCCCAGCGGCAGGCTGCAAGTGGGGGAGGTGATGGTTAAGGGTTGCAGGGGGACGATCGTAGGGGAGCTCGGGGGGGTGGGGGTGGAAGACATGCGCTAAAGATTGGCGCAGAGGAGGCATGGCTTAACACATTAACAAGTATTTTCTTACTGCAGGTCTCTTTCCCTTTGCAAACCATTTCGTCAAAGCAAGCCTTGCAAGCAGATTGCCTTTTCCCTTGCAAAACCATTTCGTCAAAGCGAGCCTTGCAAGCAAATCGCTTTTTCCTTTGCAAACTTTTCCTTGCAAACTATTTCATCAAAGCAAACCTTGTAAGCAGATTGCTTGTTCCTCGCTCTCTAAAGATACTTTTCTTCTACGAAAATTGCTACTGCTATCTTCTTCTATCATGCTGGCCCTTTCTTGAAACTGAGTAATCTTTGCCTTTAATTAGGTAATCTCTGAGCCTTTTTTTCTAAATGGGGGATTAAAATTCCAGTTCAAACATTATAGTGCATGAGGGCAACAACTCAAATGTGAAAATTACTCTCATGCTTCTTAATGGAACCAATTATGAAATGTGGTCTAGAGCTGCAACCATGTATCTCAACAGCGAATGTAAGTTGGGTTTTGTGAATGGAAAAAAACCAGCCCCAAAACCCGATGATCTTACTTATGAAGAGTGGGAGTTTGGGGACAACCTCGCTAGGTCGTGCCTTATAAACTCAATGGAACCACAGTGAAGGGATGTATTTCCAGCCTACTGCTAAAGATTTATGGAAGTCTCTTAAAGAGATTTATGAAGAAAAAAATAGTGCAGCCAGGATTTTTCAAACAACAAGGAAGCCATTTAGTGAGCACATTGGAATGCTTGGAGGCATTTGAGACTCCAATAACTGCTGATATAAATAGTGGAATAAGAGAAGTCGAACAAGATAAAACCTTTGATATGTTGGCAGGCCTTGCTCCCGAGTATGAGGCCATTAGAAGTCAAATCTTAATGGCTTTTGAATTTCTTTCCTATATTTCTGTATGCACTGCTATTCAGAAAGAGAAGAAAATACCGCTTTACGTAGTTCGGTCTTTTGAACCTACATCCACAGTTGAAAGGCTATTCTGTTATGCCCATTATTTCATTCACCAATAATTAAATAGAAGATACGAGATAACAACTAAATAGAAACTGATTTCCCAAATATCTCCTAAATATATCACCAAACTATGGGATTTGCGTAACTATATCATCCATGATCATATTTGAGTAGCTAGCTGTACACAGTTACAGCTAGCTATACACAGTTATATTTCAACATGTGCCTATATGGCCTCTCCATCTTATAGAGTTTGAAGTGCCTTAGGGACATTCAAAATAAAGTGGAAGCATCTAACCCTCTGAACTGGCCATCCTGACCAAAATCATTTTGAAAATTTACATTATGGCCAACCACATTCAGTAATGTATGCATTCTGTCATTGTTTGTACATATACATGCAATAGATCCAAAAAAAAAAATACGTATACAGGTATAAGTGTGACAAATAGTGAATAAGTTTGTATGCATAATTGTGTGTTTATGTATGTCATATATGGGTGTATATATATATTTGGTTTTCCTGTTAAGTATGTTAATCTCTTTGGCAGATTAACTGCGTTTGAACCGCTGGTGGTGTGCATCCCCTGCTCATATTGTTGCCAACAGATTTATTCAGTATGAGTCATCTATCAGTACCCTGTTGGTGTTTTCTGGTTTACCACCTTGTGTGCTTTGTGAATTCGCTATCTCTACATCAAAATGAGTAAGATTTCAGAACTTAAAAATTGTCAAGTAACCTTGTGTGCTTTGTGAATTCGCTATCTCTAGATCAAAATGATTAAGATTTCAGAACTTAAAAATTCTCAAGTACTTTACCAAATGAACGAGTCTGTTCATGGAATTTCTTATTGTATTGTTATTTGAAGGAATTCTTTCTTTGTTGGGTTTTCACAGTATGGATATTACACTTTTGAGTGTCGGGATTGAATTGCTTCGCGAAACTTTGCCACTACAAGGGGGTTGTAGGCTTTATGAGCTGCAAGGATTGAAGCCATCTCTTTGGTATGAAGTGAAGATATCTTATCCAGCTTCTGTATGTATTTTTTTACTTTTTCATTCATCTTTCTCTTGCTGGCCCTTTTAGGAACTCAAACGAAGTTAGTATTGCCATAGATACCATCTAGCTTCTCCATGGAACTAAGAAGGGACAAAAAGAAGCAAAGTCTGAAAAATGGGAGGAAATTGCTAAATACTGAAAAGCTTATTTTTGAAGCTGGGAGCCATGTTTTGGTAAGATATTCACATTGATGAACGAGGTTCTTAAGTTATTTTGATTAGCATTTTTTGATGGCCTTGTTCAAATAAATTTTAAAAAATGCAGGAAATTCCTGGAGAAACAAAGATATTTGTCCTTGTATCAATCCAGCCTGAAGGTATCGTGGCAAAGCCTAATGCGCAGGAGAGGCAATTTGCCATGTTCAATATTGGTGAGCAAAAACACACCATTTCTCAGTGATCATATGTTAGCCATCTTTAAAATTATATATTTGTGGAAACTTTAACTGCCAATGCTGTTATCTACACGTTAACATTAATAGAATAGGGAATCTCTCTCTCTCTCTCTCTCTCTCTCGCTCTCTTTCTCTCTCTCTCTCTCTCTCTCTCTCGCTCTCTTTCTCTCTCTCTCTCTTTCTGCCAGTGCTGTTATCTAGGCGTTAAAAGTTAACGGAATAAGGAATCTCTCTTTCTCAATTTCTTACTTTTTTTACTCCTGATTTATATATTTTTCATTGGTTTTCTCTATTCTGTGCTTGCAATTGCAGTTTGTGATGAACTGTCATTTGGGATACCACACAATGCTTGGCCAGTCGGGATTTTAGTCATTCTGTGCATCGCGTTTGCATTTGTTATTCCCCGCTTCTTACCTTCAGGGTTACTTTCCGAGCAGTCTGGCTCAGTACTTGGCTCGTCTGCTACAAAGGCACTGTAGGAAACTTATAACATGTGATCATGTACCCAGCATCCGAATTTTGCGAGGAATGTCTTGTTTCTCCTGCATTCGAGCAGGTTTTCACATTTCTTGGAGATATTGTAGGTTATTTTGGCTTGAGTAATTGGTGATGTTCTTTCCTTGATTATAATTTTTGGAAGTTCTACACTTAACAAAAGTATGTTGAGCTCTTTAGTCATCGTCTTTTTTGTTTTTTTTTTCTTTTGTAATAACTGCCTTTTAGTGATGATTGTCAGGTGTTTGGAATTAATTGTGTTTCGGATGAAACATTTGTTCATGACGCCCATTTAGCAGGCTGGCTTCTACTTGGAAATGATCTGCACGAAATCGGTAGAAGAAAGCACAAATATGTATAGAGACGGTTTTTGGGTGTATAGACCAGCGTGAGGGCCCCTTGCTATCGGATCATAAGGATTGGCGATTCTGCACGGTTTAAACAAAAAAAAAACAAGCTTTTCATGTATGTATGCTAATGTTTATAGCAACTACTTCTAGTTGGGCTAAATGGTGTGATAGTTAATCTTGGTCAGAGGTTCGAAGTCCCCCTTCCCAATTTTTAAGGGAATTTACAGAGAATTCATGTTTGATTTTAGGAGTTAAAAATGATTCTATATTTTACGTTGAAAGTTTACTTTTTGAAAGTATATAGTAAATTTCAATTTCATCTTTTTTTTTTTTTTTTTATATTTCATCGAATTGAGTTCAAATTTGATACATTGTTACTTCTTCCCAATGTTTTGAAATAGGTGATTTCCAATCTGAATCATTAATTTGGATGGAGAATCAGTCAAATCCAAACTGGTTTTGGGATTGTATGGGTTTTAGCTTGGTTCCCCCAATTTTCTGGTTCATTCCTATTTGATTTTTTCTTTTTTTTTTAAAACCGTATCTAATGTTTAGTTTAATTTATTGCCCCATAAATTCCAATTTTTAGTTTAATTTATTTTTTAATATATTTTTCTAGAACACTATTTGAGACCAATCAAAATCATAGATCTAGTGATCCAGCCCCAACGATCCAAGTTTTGAAACATTGCTTCCTACCATCATATAACTATAAAAAATATTTAAAATAATTTTTTAAGTAAATAAAACTACATAAATACTCATAATTTTTTAGGGGTATTTTGATTATTTTTAATTTTTTTTGTAGATGTGACAGTGAAAATATGAAAATACCAAACATGAACTTCGATGTATAAAAATATAAATAAAATGAAAATACATTTTAGAGTAATGATGCAATGCAACGGTTATATTATAGTATAATGCAATGACATTTTTAGAAAACTATGTTTGTGATATTTGTATGAGCTCAAATTTTATACACTTCATCTCAATAATCAATCCCAAAAGAAAAAGTTCAATTTGAACTTTAGGTATGGTCAAAATGAGTCTTCCAAAAATGAATTTAGACCATTCATTTTATGAATTTCAAGATCTTAGTTTTATAAACTCAAAATCATTTTTTTATTTTTTAACATCGTTCATCTAATGATAATAAATATATCTAAAAAAAATAGAAATGAAAAAAATCCTTCTAAAACCTAGATCTAAACATCTCACCAAAATGATCAGCCTATATTAATTGGACAAAAACATACTTTCTAAATTATGTTTTTAAATTTTTTTTTTTTTTTTTTTGTGATTGTTCATTAAAATAAAAAGATTGTAGATTTCAAAATTTGAATTAAACAAATGGCCGTAAAAAGGTTTTTTAATGCCAATACATCATACTACTATACAACAGTTGCCTGAAATAATTGCCCTACATTTTAGAGCATGCTTTCAAAAGTAAGACTTGAGTATGAAATATGAAACATTTAAAATTACTTTTAAATTATCAAAGTTGAAGAAGATTCAAAAGCAGCCCTGTTAGGAACGCGTCGGACTGGGTACAAACGAATAAAGAAAACTCAAAGGAAAAAAAAAGAGGGGTGGCCACTGGCCCTCCGGTCGCACTTGATAGCACAGACCCTAGTTACTGGGCTGGGCCACGCCCGACCGAGACTTGTTACTCAGTGATTAAATTATCTATGAAAATAATTAAGATAAATAAACCTATCCCATCCATTTTAACATTACTTCTTGTATTTTAAGTGGTTCTTACCTGTAGCAAAGATGACGGATGCAAATGCAATTACAAAACAAGCTCAAATGTCCCAAAAAAAAAAAAATGTAGATCAGAATTGTAGAGCAATAATAAATAAAACCATTTATGTTCGCATAAGCACATGAATATACACGCCCCGGATGGGGGAGCAGGGGGGGAGTGGTAGGAAGACAGAAGGAGAGCGAGATACGAGAGATGCAAATTGGCACAAACTGTACCCTCTTCACTAAAATACAGAGCTATAATGAATACCGTCATTCCCGTTCAAAGTGTGTTAAAGCAATAGACCACAAAAAAAAAAAAAGAGGAAAATTCAAGAGAGAAAAAAGATAACACAGCTAAAATATGGATCAGGTATTGACACGGCCATGTTTCACCACAGAGCAATAAAACTATCAAACCCCTTCCCACGCCTGTAGTTTCAGCAATTTTGTAATGATCATTCGCATAAGCAGAGGCGTCATTCGATTATTACAATGCAGCTCTCACCGCACCTCTCGCTGCCTCTCTCTTCATCTCCGCTGCCTTTCCACTTCCTCGGAAGTACATGTAAACTTGCTGGTTATATCAACAAAAACCACTGATGTTAACTATGAAATATCAAGGGAAAATGGGTGAAACGCAAAAAATACAAGGAAAAAAATTAATTCAGAAACAGAAAAGAAGATCAACCTGAATGACCCAGATGCTCAGCAGTGATTCAAGGACGAAGAATCCAAATCCAATGAGGTAAAATATCTGACATTGAGTAAAAGTAATGAGCTGAGAAATTGTGGAGCACGTTACCTATTTAAGTGAGGGAAGAAAAGAGGGTTTCTCTCTTTCTTGTCTTAATACAATCCTCAACAGATCATTTTTTTTTATTTCATTAAACCAGGAACCAGTGTTTTCTTTCCCATTTTCAGGTAATAACTAAAAATTGGTCATTTTCTTTCTCTTTTTTTATGATAATAGATATCACAGTTTAGTCTGAAGCAAAATTATTGAAGGAAAAGTTTATATAGGTTGCAACCTTATGCTATAGATGTAAGGTGCACCTCAAAAATCAAGTCGAAAAGAGTATTCCGAAGTTGGAAAACTTTTCAATTAATCATCTCAACCATAAGATGTACGGGTATAATATAAAAATAATTTTCAAGTCCTAAAAATAATGTATCTTGTAACAAGTTATCTGGACCGTCTATTTTCAAGATTTTCTTTTCAAGTGTCTACAAAATTTGCTTGATCTGCACCATTTTTAGAATTCTACATTTCAAAATTAGGGTTGAACATGAATTTTCAAGTCAGGACAAGATTTTCATCACCGAAACAACATTTTCTTACTTGTATAGTATAAGGTCGGCACCTTGTATAAACCCCACCCATTATTGAATGATGTTCTGGGATTTGAATCAGTAAATCACAAATTGTGGGAATCTCCTACGGAACAATGACTGCCATAATTTGTTTTTCATAGGAGTATGGATGTGATGCTTACCCCAACCAGGACATGGCCACCGAAGACATCTATCGCTGGCAAGATACCTCTGTTTCACAGGAATCCCAGAAGAGCGGCATCAATAAAGAGCAGGACTTTCAAGCAATTTATTTTTTTGCTTGGTGATTTTCAAGCAATATATAATTATAAAAACTATACCAAAGCATGATAGTAACAGTGCATGCTCACACGTATGTGTTATATGTTTGTGTGTTCGGTTTGTGCATGTGTGTGTGTGAGAGTGTGTTGCATGTGTGTGTGAGAGAGAGAGAGAGAGAGAGAGAGAGAGCATGGCAATATGTCTAGATGTGGCATTCCATATAGAAAGCAACCAACATACATCACGGCAACACAAAGCAGGAAATAATTCAGGTAACAACATAGGAGAACAAGCCCGAACAATTTACAGAGACTAAGAACCACCACGGAGAAGAAAATAAAGAGGCAAGGTACCACATTTCTTCTGTAACATACTCAAATGATCATTCCCGTTAAATGGATTAACAAAATACATTCACTCTTCCCCATTCAAAGAAATATTTTTGAAATAAATCAACTTAAAATGCAAGAAATGCAAATAATTCAAGGTGCATGTAAGGTTATGTACATATAAAAAGAAGCGCACACTGATCCAAAGACTAAGTTCCCTAACAAAGCATAAGAGCAGAAGCAAACTTTGTAATCTGCATTCTAACCTAAAGATGCCGTCATCACCGTATCATGCAACCCTAGACCTTGTCAGCATCATTCTATCATCCACGCTATCCATGTTGGAGCCCGCAGGTATCAAATTTATCAATTTAAATGAGTCCAGATAAATATCATTGAGAAGAGCAATTGGGAAGACTACAGAAACATTGTTGCAATCTAATATATGATTCTTCACTAATCACATATCAAGTAATTAAGCATACTTACGTCAAGGACTTCCCATGAAAAACAACTGGAGGTGCCACAGAAGCAAAGAGACAGAAACCAATATGTAGCTGTAGTGACAAAACAAAGAATCGAAAGTGATGGATTACAGAACAATTCAAGGAAAATAACGATAACCTGCATGATTTCCCCAAAAAACAAAAAGTATTAATCTGCACCGGTAAATTTGCAGAAGGAGAAAGAGTTAATACCAAGTAAAAAAAGAAGAACCATCCAAACTTCAGAGCACTGTCTGTCCTGAAAATTGAATTGGAATAAAGAAATCAATCTCACAATCTCCTATCATTAATGAATAGAGCTAAGTAACACCAAATGGAAGATATGATGCTGATACACATAATAGCATTCACCGAAAACAAAAAATGCATGTACCTCATGGCACGATATAGTGGTCGGTACCACAATACATAGGCTCCTGGAACTCCCGCTATGAAGTAGATAATGGACAGAAACCAAATCTTGACCCCTATTGATGGTAAACTTATATAAAGGAGTGGCTTTTTATAAATGGGATAGCTCAAGGAAGCAGAAAGCTTAGATCAAAGCTATGAAACACATCGACTCAACCAGAAAAAGAAATACCAACCCAGTCCTCTAACCCAGCCTATTGTGATTGCAATAAAATTCCACCCAAGACATATAACCAAACCTGTACAACAAGAACAACAACAATTCAAGCTAAAATTAAGATCCGTGAGATCATAAACAGACTTGTGTGCACACAACTAAAAATGTCATATAATTCAGATATGCCAAAGCAACCCATCAATTTGGGAACCAATTTGTGATAGTCCTTGAACAAAAACATACAAAAGAATGTTTCCCCAGAAGAACAGTTTTAAAGCTGTTAAGAAATCAATGAAACCTTGGATTCTAAGAAAACTTTGGAACCACATTTCCTCATTTCCAACCCACTTCATTTTTTTAGTTAGACTGACTAACCCTATAGTGAAAATGGAAAACTGTGAAAAAAGCTCAATAGACATTCAATTTGGGTTGGAACTTGTTGGTAAAAAATAATATGTTATATCCTATAATCAAGTAGTAACTCAACAATTTAGTCAAAGAACATTCAATTCAAATACAGGAACTTATTCTGAACATCGTACTCCATAACCGCAGTATCTTTCCAAGGAAGAAATCCATAATATGGTGTGTACTGCTACATGTAACCAATCAGATGTACATGAAGCCCTAGGTTTGTTGCAGAATATCACGAATTATAGTATGTCATTCTCAATATAATTTCTATTTCTTGTCATTCACCTATAAAACTTCATACCGTAAGTTGGTGTACACACAAGATCAACCAAAATGCAAGAATTTTCATACCTATTAAGAAATCACAAGTATTATGAACATTACTGAAAAAGACTAAAAGAATAAACCAACCATACCTAAGAGGGTGGCAAATGCAAAATACTGCATTCTCTGTAGATGGATGGGAATTTCATTTGCAATATCGTGATGAATGATTGGAAAAAAGGGAGGCCAATTTTTCTCCTCAATGACAATTCCAGCTAAAAAGGACAAGAATAGAAACTCAGCACCAAGAACTCAAAGGAACCACATAGTCAACAGATACAAGGCAAACGCTTGGCAACATAAACTATGAAATCCTACCCCTGGCAGCAGCATCTTCCCTTCGTTTGAGTTCCTATGGGACATTATTAACAAGAATGGGATTAAATAAATTTAAAAAAAATCAAATAAAGACAATATCAAGTGAAAAGCATAGTTAGTAATTGATATATCATTCGAAACCATGCTCAATGAACTCTTACTATAGATCCATCGAAAAAATCATCAAGACATCACAAAACTACTAAAAAACAAGGAAATATTTCGTGTTGATACAATATATAATGGCACATATGTGCATGGGCATGCTTGTGTAGGTTTATGTATTTGTTTAGAGAGAGAGAGAGAGAGAGAGAGAGAGAGAGAGAGAGAGAGAGAGAGAGAGAGAGAGAGAGAGAGAGAGAGAGAGAGAGAGAGAGAGAGAGAGAGAGAGAGAGAGAGAGTTTACTGGTGATTTTATTAGCAAAAACAACAGATTACATGACCAAATCAGTCCATTGTCAGAGTAAACCATTCGGCAACTTGATTCTGGCATTGGTTGCAGTTTGTAACTGCTTTCAATCGTTTAAGTCATTATACTATGAAATTAAAAAGGAATTTTCTCTTTTTGGCTATTCAGCAGTTGGATCATGATAACCTTCCACTAAAAAGTGGCACTAAAAAATTCATTAATGAGGCATGCATTTATCTTCAAATTTAAGCGCCTCAAAATGATACGCTAATAATTGCACCCACTATAAAAACCACAATAATAAGTGGTTCTCCAATGAAGTTATTTATCTCACACAACTGATTGCATGAGAAATCTAACAAAACATCACTATCATGTCACTACCCCCAGTAATCCTAGACTTATCCCTGAATAACATAGATACTTGGAGTTTCCAGTTTAAGCAATTCTTATCAAATTTGGCAGTCTGTTGGCAATCTTTACACAACAAAATGTCGAAGCTCACTATGGTTCTGTTGGCAGGCAAGCATTGGAGGTGATAAAAGGGCTTAACAGAAGTTCACATCCAAGTGATGTTTCATCATTAAGTATGTTCTTAAGTTTTTAACAATAGTTTCCATAAATGACGTGTATACATCCAAGCTACCTGTTCCCTTCTCTTCAACTCTGCCTCCTTGGCTTGCAACTCCTTCTCTTTCTTCTTCAAATCCTAAGCATTCAAAACATAAAATCTTTGGATTAACTATTAAAAAAAAAAGTTGAAAGAAAGCACATTAAGAACAAAGATATTATCTTCTCCATGCATTCCATCACACCTTTGCTGAATCAAGTGGAATATCAACAGTTGCACCCCTATCATAATTGAAATCTGCTGGTTCAGGGGGTAGAGGTGAAAGTCGTGAATTTGTAGCAGGAGGCACACTCCCAGGATGCTGAAATTTTCAGGACTCCATTAGATTATAACAATGAAAGAGTCAAAGGAATACTCATAAAAAAGGGAAATGTATCAAACTAACCATGATATATACACTATTATCACTGTACATGTCTTTTGAATTAATTTCAAAATATCGATCAAAAGACACATGAAAATGACACGGAATAGTTGTAAAAGGACAAAATGTTAAATGATTTTCTCTTATGGGTAGTTTGATAAATTTCCCTAAAAAATATATATTAAAACACATGAGCAAAGTGAATTGCTGTAGGTCCAGGGACAATAAGTTATATTTAACTCAATTGATGTATCAAAGCACAAAAATAAATTTAGATAACGAAAATTAAAGATGTAACTATTCAACATAATTCTGATTTTTCAATTGCAAGTTGTAAAATTTGCAGCTTTATATGCTATAAGGCAAGCTACAGAATGCAGGCCAACCTTCACAATAAGGTAAAATACTTCTACGTATAAATCACAAGATGAAATCCAGTTCAGACGAATTATGTACTGTACTGAGACAAAGTACACAGACCTTCTCAGAAAGGTAACATCAACTTATGTACATGGAAGAACAAAATGGCTCCAAATAAATACAAGTTTCTTCAAAAACAAAAACTCTTTAACTATTCAAATGCAAGTGATAGTGAAAATTGCAAAAAGCAGGGCACAGGTTTCAACTCACACTACGAGACAAAGAACAGAAACCTTCTCAGAAAGGTAACATCAACTTATGTTCAAGGAAGAACAAAATAGCTCCAAATAAATACAACTTTCTCCAAAAACAAAAACCTCCTTAACTATTCAAGTGCAAGTGATAGTGAAAATTGCAAAATGTAGAGCACAGGTTTCCCATAACTGCATCCCACAAGTACCCAACTATAGAAACCTTCTTAATAAGGATACCATTTAGAACTTCAAAATCCACATTTCCATAATCAGCTGGACAACGTAGAAGTCTACTGAGATGGTAGGCTGAAATTCAAAATAAATAATTGCAAATGCAAAGAAGGTGATTGTGGAGAGCTCTGACGTAGATACCAATTTGATATACAAAAACCCCCAACAATACGCAAGTACTATTTCAATGAATTGAGTCTGGGGGACAACAAGTAAATACAAAGGGACCAAAGTAAAATTTTTGTCCACTTCTTGGGGTGTAAATCAACCACAACAAAGAAACAACCTTCAAGCACCTCCTTCACTCCTATATCCCCTAAAATATCATTAAAAAATCTTCCACTTTGTGTCCTGAATCCTCAACAAAACTAGCGTACTACTAAACCATAGCCACCAAAGACACCTGAGAGACATCGCAAATGTGTTTCCAAAAAGGAAACAATCCAATAAATTAAGTAAAACCAGTAGTTAGAAATGCCGACTCATCCTTGGACTCGCCAAGGTACAAAGCACAAGGCACTCAAAGAATTGGCCAAATTTGAGGCCCAAATCGGCCCATTTTCTGATAAAATACCAATAGAAATCCTAGACTTCAGAGACTTGCTTGATTTTGGGCAACTCCCTCTGCAATCGCAAGGGTTCTAATCCAGGTTGATTCAGGATAATTATCTGGTCGACCTAACAAATTTTTAACCACCAGTATTCCAAAAACTGACCTGTAGGGCCTAGGTGGTCATGGGGGTCCTGACCACCCAGCTAGGTGGGCACCCAGATTTCTGGGCGGCCTAGGACACAGGTTAGGTTGAAGGAAGAGGGGCAAGGGAATGAGTATACATCATAAAATATAAAAAATCCCATAATCCAAAGTTCCAAATCATCGCAAATTTGTAATAGACGACTAGCACAACCAAAAATACAATATAATAGTAAATTAGTAATATAGGCACAATCCATAATCCATACTCCATAGAAAATACTCCATACTCCATAGTCTAGACCATTCCATAATCCATAGTTCCATACAATGATACAGCTATACAAGCATACATATAAGAGTAGAAAAAAAAAAAAAAATATACAGTCTAAGACTCAAGAGTCAAGAGTCTTCAGTCATCATCAAACAAAGTGGGGTGCATTAGAGTCGAGTCCATCATCATCAGAGTCATCTCTCTTCAACATAACGTTGGTTCTCCTCTATTTCTTCTGAATTTGCTTCTTCCTCCTCTTCTTGTACCTCCCTCATAC
This sequence comes from Amborella trichopoda, assembly GCF_054954075.1. Taxonomy (NCBI): domain Eukaryota; kingdom Viridiplantae; phylum Streptophyta; class Magnoliopsida; order Amborellales; family Amborellaceae; genus Amborella; species Amborella trichopoda. The sequence goes on from NC_142337.1 coordinate 51,538,093, forward strand.
TCTATGCAGATGATCTAGAGGCCCTAAGAGTGTTGGCCGCTCTACTTGATGCCTCTGCATCGTTTTCTTGCTTTTTGTGTTTTACTGAAGTAAATGAACTCAAATGTTACTTAATCTGCTCCCAGGTAACCTCAACAACATTTTTGTAAGAGGCAACATTCCTCTTAATACTGACAAGGTATTTCTTGAACCGGTAAATATCCCCATCAATGTTTCAAAAAGCGCTAGGTGGCTCTCAGGCAGTTGGGGGGGTCCAGGCCACCCAATGCCTAGGTGGGTGCCCAAAACTTGGACGACTTAGTAGAATATTTTTTTTTTTGGTTTTTTCTCTCTAAAATAGCCTCTAATGGGTTTTAAGTTTCAAAAGAACTTAAAACCCATAATTTTGCCTCTTTAGTATTAAAAAAAAGACCCAAAACTACCCTCAAGGAGCCGCAGTCCGCCCTGGGGGAGCACAGGTCCTAGGCGGCTGCCTAGGCGGGTTCAAGCGGGCGTCCAGGAAAATCTGCCTAAGCCGCCGCCCAGGCGTTGGGCGGTCCGCTTTTTGAAACAATGATCCCCATTAGTATCCTTTCCACAATAGTTACACCTTATACAATTTTTGTTATTCGGATTCAGGTTTTAACCATACTTCCAACCCAGATCATCATTGCTAAAAAAACCTGGAGAAGATATTTCTATATCATAAGGCTCATTTTCTTCTTTTTTTTGGTTTTACCAAATTCAAATATTGTCTAGTCTCATACCTAATAGTTTCAAGAACCTTTTACAAAAAGCAACATTCCTTTTAATATCGGCAGTGCGTTTCTTGAATCGATTAATACCCCCAATGGTATCTTTTTCACAAAAATTACACCTTATACAATTTTTACCATTTGAATTCAGGTTATAACCATACTTCCCGGATCACCACTTTTAGAAGAACTAGAAGTAGACTTATCCAAATGAATAGGTTCCTTTTGTTCTGTTTAGTGTTTTACCGAACTCATATATTGCTTAATCTACTATTTGATAGCTTTAAAATATTTTTACAAGGGGAAACATTCCCTCTAATACTGGCAAAGTCTTTTGGATCCCGTTAGTATCTTTTTCGCAATAATTACATCTTATACGATTTTTTGTCATTTCCATTTGGGTTATAACCATAATTCCAACCCGGATCACTACTTCTAGAAGAACCCAAAGAAGACATTGAAATAAAATCTCCAATATGAAGATTTTTAACTAGCATTTTTGCTCAATTTTCAATCTTTAATGTTTGAGATGTTTCCCAATATCAAATACTTCACAAAAATCCTCTAATAAGCTTAAAAAATCTACAAAATAAAATCCAAACCTAAAGGACGATGTTTGGATTGATTTTTCAAAACTCTAAACTACCCAATTGATCTCATAAAAATGCAAAAACTTGATTTTTTTTTTCAAATTTTTTTCCACTCAAAGAGGTAAACAAAGGGGTTTAGGTCACTCAAGAATCTAACAACCCCCCCCCCCAATTTTCCCCTTATTTTGGGGAGAAAAGGATTTAAATGCCCCTCATTGATGGACATTTTCACCCTAGGCAGGGGGAGTAGTCCTTGGGAGCCCACCTAGGCCTGGCGCAAGCCACTTTCTGAAACGTTGTTAATCACTGAATAAAACATGTGTTAAACAAATGGAAAATGCGTGAACAAGATAGAGATAACATGGCTGAACATGTTGAACAAATAAGTTGAAAAGAAAGAATAAATTAAAATTATAAAACATCATTATAAAATACAATTATTTTAACTTACAAAGCAAGTTATAATTCGAAAAATAAAAATAAATGTAACTTCTTAAAGTTGTCTTTGGTTATAATAATAAAAAAAAAGGCTAAAACGTTATGTTTTATCAAATAGTTAAGGGTGTGCTTAATTAGTTCCAAGTGACTTTTGATAAAAACGAAATAACTTAAAGCCAGAACAAAGAAAATTCTATTTGGAGCTTAAAAAGAAACCTCTAATTTAGTTAACTCTATTAAAAAAAGAAACCTCTAATTTATGACTGTAAGTTTAATTTAATTAGTGAATTACTTATAAAAAAACAAAAAATTAATCTGAAGTTGTATTTACAAAATATTATAGGGCGGGGACTACAATTAATTTATAACTAACTTCAGTAAAATAACATAGCATAGACCTTAAAAGACAAATTATTTATGCTTCTGCCTCTTCTAGCCCTCCAAATACTTCTCTCTCTGTTATTCACTGCAACGTCCTTTTCTTTCTCTCCCTCGTTATTTTCTCTCTCTCTCTCTCTCATTATTTTCTCTCTCTTTCCTTTTGAATCTATTCATCTCCCTTTCCATCTTCCTTCTCCTTCCTATACTCCTTTCCTGTATTTCTTTTCTCTATGTACTTCGTCTCCTTACTCTCTACTTCCTCTACTTTCTCCATACTCTCTTCTCTCTAAACTTCTTCTTTCCTCTCTGCTTCCGTTACTCTCTCTGTACATTTCTCCTTCCATCCCCCTCTTCTACTTACTTCCCCTTCTATCAGTAAATCCACACTTCACAACCCATTCTATCAGTAACTTTTGTAATGTGAAAGGTTGTGATCTTTAGATTATCCCATATATATATATATATATATATATATTTGGAAGAATGTTTAAGTTATAACCAAGGTCAACATATCATGCGAGTTAAGTTATAAATATTCCTTATGCTCAGAAGCATCTGCCGTTGCTTCTAAAGCATTTCCTATCCATTTCCCATGTGCATCACCACTTTCCTAATGCTTCCCAGACAACCCCCAAGCATTTCTCAAACATTTTCTAGTATGATATATTTCTCAAGGCGTACGTAACCAACCTTGACCCCCTGTCCACATCTGCTCCTCATATCACATCCTACGTTAGGCTGTTAGCTAAGCACCCACGTGCCAATGTCATAAACATACTTGAAATGTTTGATCCGATTAAATGAAGATCTGGAGAAATTAAAGAATAACATTTTTCATCATGCACGATGTCAGAGCGGCAATTGATTGGCATTTGAGAGGTAGAAATATGCTATTATTTTTTTGAAAGGGGATCCTCTGACCAAAGGAAAGAATTCAAGAAATCATTTTTATTTTTATTAACCATAACACGGTTAACCTGGAGTTGGCTGGACAGGGAATAATTACGAGTTATTTCAGATTTCCGGATCTGTCAATTATATAAGACCACATTATCATGGTATGAATTTTTTATGAGGATGATTGTGTGGCTATTTGAGAACAATGGGCATCCTAAAGATTCGAGAAATGCATTTTCTTAAAATAATGCCCCCAATAATGCGGAAAAATGATAGCTACATGTGAAGGCCAACCATGTGGCTATTTAAAATTTAAATTGTAGAAAGTATTAGCATACTCTATGCTAGTACATGTAGGGACGTAAAATAGGTGGTGGAACTAATGGTACCCTGCTTCAATTAATGAACTTATCATAAGAATTTTAGAAAACCAAAAAGATAGTCTTCTAGCATGTTTAAATTCTTCAAAGTTCCAAAGGAGATACCGCTAGCGCCCATTCAATATTTGACCACGCATGATAAATAGACTTACAGTTGTATAAAATGGCCCTCCACCATAATTTGATTGTCCTGATGCCTTGTTCCGAAGTGTTGGATCCTGACATGGAAAAATATACCAAGACACTATAGCACGTTCTAGTAGGTGAAAAAACAAAATCTACAGATACCCAAGTGAAATCAAAACTGGAATACAAGTTTCATCAATAAGCGCAAATATAAAATATAATGCATATCAAAAATGTAGCAAGCACCCATTAAAGATACTGAAATACAGAAAAAATAGGATTCTTTCTACTAAGATACAATATTTCATCACTGACCTTTCAAGAAGAAATCCTTGAATATCACAAAATTTCCACCTAGAACATATTCAACTACATCAAGTTTGTCTCAAGAATCAATTTTAGCAACATCAATTAATCTTCACAAGGTCTTCCAAGAAAAAGCCCAATGTAGAGCCTTGCAATACAGGTGATGGATAGAAATTATAGATGATGACCTCACAAGACCAAAGAAACCATGAGCTCAGCCCGATCACAGACATGATAACTCACAAGGAATGCAAGATACAAGAGATGGATCTAATGGCCCTTCAAATCCTAAATGCAAATAACCTTAGTGGCCCCATTATCGCAATGTAACTTAAATACTCACACATAAGGACTTAATATATGAGTGGAGAGAGAATGCTAGTGGAAGCTTTCCCTCAAACAGTTTCCTAGAGTTCTCTGTACGTTATGCGTATCACCATGAATTTCTAAAAACGTATATGAATCACCATTAAAAATAGAACATTTTCAGATGTATTAGATTTGAACAAACATCTGAAACTAGGTGGCTACTGGCAATAATTTCTCAAATCCTGAATACTCCTCATACACACAAACCAAATTGCTTTACAAGGACTCCCTGCCAAACTTCTAGAGAGAATGGGACAAGTTTCACAGCCCATGAGCAGGACAGGAGGGGAAATCAATAATATATAATGTGCATAATTGGCCTTGTACCCTTGGACGCTCTAAAGATGAACATGTCAAACCCACTCATTGCTTTCACAAATAACTCAAACACCCAAGATTTAGTTGCCTACTCCATAATAGGATCTATCACCATCTAGGCAATCCCATTGAGCTCAATGCCTCAACATATGTACACGAGTACATGACTACAACTCAGCATCTAAAATGTAAAGCCAAAGCCTTCTCCTAAAGTGACATTCCACTCCCATTTTGTTAAAGCTTCGCATGACACTCCCACTTCCTCTCCTCCAGAATCTGGACTGTAATGCCGAATACACCAATTATAATGTGGGAACAACACAGTAACACAACTTACGCAATAGCTGCTTCTCTACATGACTACATTTAAACCATGTCACCTACCCAAACAAGTGTTTAGGGACTCAGCCAAGTCCTCTGAATTACTTGGACTCTGCCCCTTGCCCAGCCAAGTACTTGGGTTAAACTCAAGGATATTTAAAAAAAATATATACAAAAAATATTTTAAATTCTAAAATCATTGTATAAATATTTCATATGTAATTTTATTTATTTTTGATGATTTGTAAGTCTTTCCCATCATATGCCTATTTTACGCTGTCTTCCTTTTTTAGATTTTTCTGAAATGTCTCCCACTGTAAATCAATTTTTCTAAATCCATCTTTTATATGTATTTTCCATTTTTATTTGGACTTCTAATATTTTTTAATTTAGTTTGATTTTTACTTGTTTATGTTATTCTAACAAGTCTTTCATTTTTTTAGGGCTTTTTCTGCCCTGTATACTGCCGAGTTACTCAGCTCGTGCAAAACCTTGGCCAAGAGAATTGGCAACAAGAAGCCACTAACATACCCAGCACCTACGGGGAATGTCATCAAAGCTAATCCTCCTCCAAGTCCAAGATCTCTCCTTTTATTTTTTATTTTTTATACAGTAGTGACGACTCCGAGTCCAAGATATTATCATCCAACATAACCAATTCATTCATGTCTCATGAGATACAGCAGGAAGCATTATGCATAGCTAATGGCTCAATTCAATTCATGACTCATCCATTCTAGACTTCAACTCGAAACATTGAGCCCCCGAACCGAATTGACTTGAGCAAGTAAGTCAGCAACTCAACGGAATGGTATAAACTTACATAGATGAATGGATTATCAATACTAACTTGAATAGACAACAACGTGGAACAAATTAAGAAAATTCTAATGCTTTGTTTGGTATATGTATTGGTCAAGGATGGCAATTGGTTGGCAGCAGGACACAATTGAATTCCATGTAGTTTAGAAACAAACAGGTCGGGACCCCTTTTCAGCTCAAATGTGAATTGCCATTTATTGGTGGCTTTTGTCACTGCTGTGGAAAGTGATTGGGTGTCGGCAGACCAACATCCATCGATCGCTAATAGCATCTAACTCCTAATATGCCGGGAGCTTTTCCAAATGAAATATAAAATATTTAAAATAATAGCAACAGAGAAAAATAAGATCCAAGAGAGAAAAAAAGAGACAGGGAGATAAATAGGGACATAGGACTGAGAAAGAGCAGGCAGAAAGAGACATGTAAACTTAAGCTAGTAATACACACTGAACTAGATAGTCATTTAAAATATGATAAAGGCATGAAATGGAGCATCTTGGTCATGATAGTTGCAACTCAAAGCATATTGAGTCCATCAATAACATTCAAAACCCATAGTTTGATAGTAATTGATGAATCAAGCAGAAGCAACAAGACAAGAACCTAACGGTGGCGCTGAACCAGTATGTGAGCCCAAACCCTGTCTTTAAATTCCACTTTATAATGCCAGATTTCCAAGGAATACCTTTCACGGATGTATTATCTGGGTGTTTTCAACGAATAAAAAACAATAACACCTACAAATATGTAATAAACTCGGAACCATAATGAAACCACATTACATGCTTATCTGAATGATAAAAGTGAAAGTTGACAAAGAACAGAAAAAGAAAAACTGTGAGAAAAGAAGAGGTATAAAAGATCACTGGCTTTAACTACAGAAAAACGAAAATTCCAAACAATTAAACTATCAGATCTGAGGTATGAACATTACTGGTGTTTAATTGCTAAAACTAAACAATAAAAATTAATCGAGATACATCAGATCTAGAAATGCCTATAAGAATAATGCAAAAACTAGTACAAATGTGCATTTTAAAGTACTGTAAACAGTAAAAAAAAGTGTCTATCAATGCAAAGCGAAGGCCAAACAAGAATAATGGACAAATTATCCACTGAAACTTCCATTAAAAATGAAAAATAGTTAGCACCCTAATTCTCAATCTACAGTATAAATATAAACTCAATTGTCCGACACCAAAAAACGATATTCTAAGCTTGAAATCACAGGAAATTAATGATGAAAAAAGGGAAAGATTCATCCAAATCGAACTCACAGCAAAAGGATTCACGTCTTCTTCATCGAACGGGTTGCTATCATAACGACGAGCCATGGGAGCAAATCTTCTGATCTAAGGCTTTGATAACAGAAAAAACTTGAAGGAAAGCAATTACAAGGAGAAGAGGACGAGAATACAAGGATTCACAGGAGGAAACTTCTCAGATTCCCAAAGATTTGACTCTAGAGAGAGAAAGGGAGCGAATGGAAACGAGAAATGGTTTTCTTCGTGAGAGAGTAAAGGCTGTTTTTTTTTTCATTAGAAAGAAAGGAGTAAGAGTTTTCTCTCAGGAGAGAGACAAAAACGCGCTCTCGTTTTTTAATGGGCGCGCGGTTTGTATGGAGCCGAGGCTCTAAATCAAATTACCCTCAAATGGTTTTAATATTAGAAAGTTTTGTGATAGATTTAAATTATATTTTTATTTTTAATTATATAATTTAAAAAATAATAAAAATTGGGTCGTTTTATAAAAAATGGAAAATTTTGAAAATTGATAGGCTACAATTGCATTACAAGATACAATTATGAGATGCACTTTTTTCGAAACTTGAGGTATCAATTTAAAGATATTTGCGCATCTTAAAGATATTTAGACATCAAAACAGCCTTAAGGTAGGTTCTAATTTTTGATTGTTTAGAACCTAGGCTCTATACAAAAAAAAAAAAACCTCTTTACAAACTATAAAATTTAAAGAGAGAAACTTTTAAAAGAGAGGGTGGAACACCCGTTTGGTTAGTTTCGATGTTTACACGCTAGCGACCCGTCGCTTAATTCACTCGGCAGCAACTAAAGTCCAGTTCCATGTCACCACACCGGATAAGTATTACTAACCGTACAAAAGGAAATGGTTAGGAAACTTTTTCTCAACACCCTAATTTTTTTTAACCCATTTTTCAGTGGGTGCAATTAGCATACGGATGCATCCATAGCTGTAGAGGCAAGGAGCACTTCAAATTTTTATTATAGCATATAATTTTGATGTAAAATCTTTTTAGGATTATTTTACAATTTATTTTTATATTTAAATATAAAATTTTAAATTTAAAAAATAGTTAAAATCAAGTAGATCTATGAAAATCTTAAAAAAAATCGGTGTAGATAATATATTATAAAATATACTATTTTTAAAACTTAAAATCTTTTTATTTTTCATAGTCATACATCTTGATATCGAGATGATCAATCAAAATGTTTTTCAATATTAAAACTACTTTTTTCGATGGATTTTTTAAGTGTATTCGTAGTTCTATATTATTAGATTGCAAAACTTATATAAACTTTTCCCGTAGACTCAAATGTTTCAAAAACCGATCTTTTGTATCTTCCCTGCAAACCCAAATATCCTCCTTTGACCGTATATAATTTACTCAAACGGGATTTGAAATGCTCTTCTTTCTCTCTCAAAAGATAAAGCAACAACCTGTCTCTCTCTCTCTAAAACCCGCCCAACATATCTCTCTCTAAAACCGACACAGCGCTCTTCAACATTTCTCTCTGTAAAAAAAAAAAAAAATTCAACAGGGCCAAAGCATTCACCCTCTATAGGCCTTCTAACACTGCCAATCTCTCAGAGTTCGAGTAGAATCCAATTCTCTTCCTCTTTGAAAAGTCATGACTTTAGTGATTAACAAATTATAAATTTATTGTATTTCTGAAGGGGGCAATCAGCTAATCATGACTTTCCAATTATCTTCCCCTCTCTCTTTAAATCCATGCTTTCCGCTGATTTGCCTCTACAATCGATTGAATTGAGCGATGCCTATCCATGTTTGTTGTGTCGACAAATTTCGGTTCCTCCATTTTCTTGAGGAACACCTGAGAAATTGGGTCTGATCCCTCCCTGTTAAGGTTTTCAAGGGAAATTACAAGGGAACTGGAACTTCTGTGCTATCAATTCTGCTAAATCAAGTGGGGGGTCTTTCTCCGCTACAGAACTGACAATTGGGTTTTCCTTTTCTGCAAAATCTAGCGGAGGTTGTGATGGTTTTTCTTCTCTAATCAGACAGAGTCGGGGCAAGTGAATGGGGCAGACAAAGTAGTTGACATTGAGGTAGCCACCATGATTAAAATTGAGCTATTGAGAGAGTTCCTTGGATTGGAAGGAGCCATCCTCTTCATCGAGGATTTCCCAATCCTGCAAATCGATCTCATATGTGACCAAAGGGACAAGAGAGAGGTGTTCAACGAATATTTGTTGCTTTCACTATTTAGAGAGAGACGTTACAGAGAGTTGGGGGCTTGAGAGCTGCGTGGGTTTTAGAGAAAGAGATGTGGGTTTTAGAGAGAGACGGTATGCTCCAGTGGGTTTTAGAGAGAGAGAGAGGAGAGAGATGTGCGAGTTTTAGAGAGAGATGTGCGAGTTTTAGAGAGAGCTGTATGCTCCAGCGGGTTTTAGAGAGAAACGGTATGCTTTAGTGGATTTTAGAGAGAGGAGAGAGATGTTGGGTGGATTTTAGAGAGAGACGGTATGCTCCATCTTGAAAAGACAGGAGAGAGGTCATTTCATATTTTGTTTGTTTCAATTATATACTGTCAGTTATTTGGATCGGGATGGGAAGATACAAAAGATTAGAAATCTATATTGGAAAATACGTTTTGAAATTTTGGGTCTAGTAAAAAATCGGTCACGATACATTTCATCTTGAAATAAGAAAAAATAGGGGTCATTTTATATTTTATTTGTGTCAATTATATGTGGACAAAAGGGGTTATTTGGGTCAAGATACAAAAGATTAGTACTCTGTATTGCAAAAAAAGTTTTGAAACATTGGGTTTCAAAATTATGGGGTAAAGAAAAATTTTCCCTAATTGTATATAAAGGGGATCGTATAGAATGAGACCATTCACCTTTTGACATGGCGACTATTATTTTTCTAATTGTATATAAGGGGGATAGTATACAATGAGACCATTCACTTTTTGACAAGGCCACAATTATTATTGACCGTTAGATTTGAAAACAGGTAGTTGAAGACTTAATAACTTATCATTGTCTGAGCATAAAGTCTAAAATAACATTTCTTAAATGTTGAAACACATTTTCATCGATTAGATTTTACATTCAATAGCTAAAAATAATTGTGATCTTCTTGTACTAAAAAATGGTATCATAGTATACCATCCTTATATGGTTGTAACCTTAAAATATAAATTAATGTGCACCTCAAAAATTCATGGGAAAATGTTGTTTGGATGTTGGAGAACTCTTTAGTATAACCATCTCAACATCGAGATCTATGTATATATATAAATTTGTTTTTCTAAGTCCCAAATATAGTGCATATTGCCATATATTATCTAGAGTGTCTATTTTTAAGATTTCTATGTGTTTATAGATCTAATTGGAGTTCAAAATTTTATAGATAGAGCTGAAAATGGATTCGTAGACCATTCTAAAAATTGTTTACACCAAATTTACATCTTAAGATAAAATTTGGAGGTACGCCTTATTTTGATTGTCAAAGTTGCAACTTTATGCCATCCACACCGAGTACAAAAAGGTTCCTGTTTTAAAAAGAAGGGAAATTTATCCAAAGTCCAAAAGATATAATGCAACCATTGATGTTACCGTTTATTTACTCTCTGGGGTAAAATCTAATCTATGATTAACTCTAAGGCCCCAGCTTTTGATGAAGTAACCTCTTCAACCATAAACTAACCTCAATAAAAAATGGGTGTGGTTTCCATAAGGTTGCAACATTGAACAATCAAAGTAAGGTGCACCTCCAAATTTTATCATGAGAGGTAAGTTTGGTAAAAAAAATTCTTAGGATGGTTCGAAAATCTATTTTTATTTCTAATTATAAAAGTTTAAACTTTAAAAATGGTTCAAATTAAGCGGATCTATAAACTCATAAAAATCTTGAAAATAGATGATCGAGATAATGTGTTGCAAGATGTACTGTTTTTAAGCATTGAAGTTTCTTTTTTCTCCATATATTATGTATATCTTTATGTTGAGATGATCAATTAGACGTCTTTTCAACATCAAAACAACATTTTTCAAAGAAATTTAGGGGTACACTTTAATTCTACATTTTAAGGTGTTAACCTCATAAAATTTTTTCATAAAAAAATTCCTAATTGGACTCTCCATGCACTTGAAAAAAATAATGTCTCAAGATTGAATAGAGAGCGTTCAATTTTTAGAGGGTGAGATCTAATTATTATAAACCTCAAAGTTCAATTTTGTTTCTTCTAAAAATAGTTATCTAGTTATTTTTAAGTAGTTCACAAATTTTCAAATTGCAAAATTCTTCCAAAGTACGTATTCCGACCAAGGGAGTAAATGTACAATATGTGTTTATCCAAATTCATTATTTAAGAGACGGGTTATTTAAAATTTAATTTGAAAAATCCCATTGACATAATTGTGATTTCGAATAATTAAAAAAAGGGCAAAAATCTTAAATAGTTGATTTAATTAAGTGTATTTAAATATATATATATATATATATATATATATATATATATATATATATATATATATATATATATATATATAAGATGAAGTTAATCCAAGGCCTTGGCCTTATCCAAAAACGTAAAGTTTGCTTCAAAACTATTCAAAACTATGTCAAAAATGTAGTTCCAATGTTGGAAACCCCAACGATGGTTTTCTACTTTTGATTATTAAATTTGAAACTCTAAAAATTGTACAAATATAGAATATCAATGAATACTAGAAAACAGAGGTTCTAGATAATATGTTGCAAAGTACATGTTTTAAGTCTTGAAATCTTTTTTATTTTTTATCTTCTCATATCCATAATTGTTGAGGTGGAGATGATAAAGGTTATCCCACACCAAAGCTACAATTTTAGGTGAGGTTTCAAAGAAAAGTTAAGGAAAAACAAAGTTAAGGAAAACCTTTACATGTGGTGCCTCAATAGATAAAACATATGTGACTATTATTTTCAGTTGTTTGTGCTAGTTAGTCTAAATGGAAGACTAAAAACATCTAAGGGGTAAGTTCAAAATGACATGGTTGGAAGTAGTGAGAAAATATATAGGATTTATGGCCTCACTGAGGTTATGACCTTTAATAGAACATAATGACATATTAGGATTCATGCAGCCGACCGCGATTAGTTGGAAAAAAGCTCTGACAATGATGATAGCAGTTTATGTGGATGGTTATGATAACTTCAATCATAATGTCATGATTTTATTTTTATTTATTAATTATTTACCTTTATTTTTTTTAATACATATTGTCTTGACATGAAATTTGGAGTATTCCCACTCCCTAAAAGGGCACACTCAACAAAAATTAAATAGTAATTTTTATAAAGACAAATAACCAAAATATTTATGCAAATATATAGGAATTTGGATCATTTTCTTATAAAAATATTATTTTTTTGTTTTTGTTAGGCGTGCCTTTGCAAGAGTTGGGTTGCCCCAAATTTCATCTCAAAATTATTTTTAAAAAAATATTTAAAAACAAAACGCTCTAAGTCATTTGATCAAAGTTAGATGCATTGAGGCCAACTTGTGACATTATGCCCGAAGCATCTCAATCATCCTATCAGATCAGACGACTAGTGAACGAAATTGTATAATTTTTATGGGGTGTGGTTATATAAGGCGACAACCTTAAATAATCAAAATAAGATAAACCTCCAAACCTTATTATAATATATAATTTTAGTTAAAAAATCTTTACGATTGCATTAAAAATCTATTTTCTCCTCCTAATTATGATATTCAAAGCTCTAAAAATGATACAAATCAAGCAGATTTGTAAACATTTGAAAATCTTACAAATGAATACTTCAAATCATATATTATTTTTGAAAAAATGTTTTTAACATGGAAACAACTTTTTTCTTGTGGATTTTTTATTTGCATACTTCTGGAGTTGATTTACATAAGTGGAACTACATGTAAAGATTTCCCTAAAGTAAAAGCCAAACATCAAAACTCCCCCTATGAATTATATAGTTGTACATATGAATTGTATAATCATAGATGGTCGGGTGAAGATGATCTATTGTTCTACTTGAAAAACCATTGTTTATTAATTAAAAAAAAAAGATTTTCTAGAAAGAGACCTTTTTTGTACATGGAGGTCGCAATCATTATCGTCACTTAAATTTCAAAATAGGTGTTTATAAGAGTATTGAATAGACACAAAGTTCAAAACGAAAGTCATCAATTTTGACATCTAACGAGTGAGAATGATTATGATTTCCATGCACAAAAGATAAATGCTCACTTTGTAGACAATCCCATAAAAATCGGTTTTTTACATCGTCCATTGTTAAGGACAAATTAAGGGTGCCCCTTGTGTATGATATAATGATTACAATATTATAAGAAAATATGGTAAAGCCATTATAATGTACACATCATTATTGATGGTATTGTTTAGTTGCATGCTTTTTCATTTTCGAAATTAAACAATATTTCTGCAAATGAAAAAAAAAAATATAGCCCAACCCAACCACAAAATTATATGGTCCGGCCCCTAGGAAACATATTTGGTAGATTTTTATTTATTTATTTGAAAATTGATTTTCCTCGTGAAATAATTTCGTAAAAAGTGTTTAGCTTTACCCTCAATTTATCATCCTTTAAAATGGACAATTTAGGAGCGCTTTTTGAGGGGGAACTTATTTGAAACATTTTTTGAGCTCCAAGTCAATCATTTTAGATGGAGTTACTATCGAGGAGAAGTAAAGAAGGTAGTTAATTTTTTCGCCTAAATCGAAATCTCCCTTGCTTGACCATGCACGTAAGTGGTCTGTTTGATCACCTAATATGCTTCTTAAACAACATCACCCTTTTAGCCTTAATATTGTTATTTGTTTTCAAAGGTATGGGTTGGAATTAAATGGCCCATTGGCCAAAGCAGAAGCAAATAAACAATCGGGAACTGAGTATCATACTTGAGTTCTAGCAAAAACAATTTCCGGTGAATGAATGTGGAGAGGAATGACAAACATGTTCGACAACTTTTAAAGCTGCCAAAATCTACTTCACACCGTAAATCCCGAGCGAGGTGGAAGCTCACGAACACTCTTACAAATGCGATGAGAAGCAGTCTGAGCTCGACTCTCATGTACATCTCTATCTCTCAGGGTTGGTTCTATCCTTAGAACACAAACACTCTTACAAATGCCCAAATAAGAGTTGTAGTTCCTCATCGTATCATGAATATTCTTTCATACAGAGGGAAAATGCAATGTGCGACCTACTTAAGCAAATATTCTAGTAGAGCGAACCATATCAAGTTTCTAACCAACTGGCATGAAACACATCATCTCTCCTGTAAAACAAAAACTGCTCCACCTGCACTAGATTCGATTTGACCACATCGGACTAAGTTCTCAATTAATCTTTCATGGGCCTAGCTCAGAAGATTACTTAGGCCATTCGAACAATTATTTTCAATGTGCACGTAATGTGTACTGTTTTCTTGTGGTACCAAAACAGAGTGTGATATCGAATGGTCTTCCCTTACAACATATATTATTCTACTATGTTCGGACCATTGTCTCAGTAATGTCCCAAACGAGTCTCATAATTGACCCTAGGGAGTACATGCCAAAGTGAATGATCGAAGTAGAGTTTCCTAACGCAGTCTAAGGTTTATGAATGCATCATGGTCACCTACTTATTAGTCTCTCTCAGTGGCAAAAAAGAATAGGGATCATATTTTTCCATACGAGTACGTGTTTTGATCATTAATATAACATGTGTGGTATGAATCACACGTCATGATGGATCACATCAAATGTACGTCAGAATCCACACCATGCAGGTTATAGTCTTTTTGCAGCTATCCAACCGATCGCCATCTAGCGCCCCACAGTCGCATCCATGCGTCAACTGAACATCCATGATGTCCATCTGTAACAACTTTAATTTTTAAAATTGAAAAAAAAAAAAAAAAAAAAAACTCTTTATAGTATGATGGTCCAGATAGGCATTATGATCCTTAGGGACCATCACTACTCTTATTCCCTTTTACCCTTCGCCTTTTCCTTTCAATTGCCACGTCCTTTAGTGGACGTGGGTTTTAAACATTACACATTTAATATTAGTACTATACCTCATGTATGAGGTGGAGTTTAATAAAGTAATATAATAGTAAGTTTTAAGAAGTTAAATAGAAAGAGGATAATGACTCTCGCCTTACAGAACTTCCTTTATCGCTCTCCCTCTTACAAACGCAGTGTACTCCTTCTCTCTTTAGCCGAATTTTATCGAAAGTTCCCTCTCAAATATTATAGGTAAGTGACATCATCTTTTTGAAAAATAGTCTGTTTTTAATAAATAGTGATATTTCTGTCCAGGATCTTTATTTTATAAGTTTTGTATGTAAGTGACCTCATTGTTTTGAAAAATAATCTTTTTAGTAAAATTGTAATATTTTATCTATTGTTAGGAATTTTAAATGCTGTAAATTATTAGAAATAAATTTTTAAGTTTCCTGTCTATTGTTCAGAATTTTAAATACTGTAAATTATTGGAAATAAATTTTTAATTTCCTGTCTATTGTTCAGAATTTTAAATACTGTAAATTATTAGAAATAAATGTGATATTTCCGCTTTTAGTAAAATTATAAGATTTCCTTCTATTGTTTTTGAATATTTAGACATTGTAAAATTCAGATGCAAATGTCTGCCTCATTATTTGAAAAACTGATATTTTTGCACTTGATTATAGTATTGCCTATGAAATGATTTTTTACAAAATGACAATTTCATAAATTGTGATAATTCCATATTTAATTTTGGATTCTCATAAAAGTCCGTCTATTGATAGTAGACTGTTATCATGTTAGATTTCAAGAATGTTTTTCAGAGCTGTTACCTTTCAGAAATTATTGCATAAAATATTTAAATGGCTACTTAGAGATATTTCAATGGAAGTGATTGTTATTAAATTGCTTCAAGTGAATTCATATTAATGTTTTCAATGATACTTCACATATATGATATTGTTGCTTTCTGATGTTTAAAGAGTTTCAGAGATAATTTTGAGTATAAGTGGACCTGCAGTGATCGTTAGGTCCTATCCGGTTATATTGGTAGGGACTATTTGGACTCATCCGGGACATCGGTGATGTTTGATCAGACCTGCAGGGATTGTTAGGACCTATCCGGTTACACCGATAGGAACTATTTAGACTCATCCGGGACGCCAGTGAGGTATGTTTGGACCTGCAAGGATTGTTTAGACCAATCCGGTAGGGGCTATTTGGACTCATCTGGTATGCCGGTGATGTACGTTTGAACCTGCAGGGGTTGTTTGGACCCATCAGGACACTGATGGGGTATATAGGTGACCTACTTGGGACCCCAGTAGGGTATTTTGTGAAATCCTTTGAATTATGCATCTCTGTTAAAATGTTTATATGCATTTCCTTCATTTGGGTTATGTTTAACTGTGGATTTGTGAAAAGTGAGATTGCTATTTATAAATGCTTTTGCTCGCAATTCTTCCTCAGGTGGTTTTTAATATACAATCTTCAGAAATGTTTATATCTTCCAACCATGATTATTTTTAGGACCATGATGATCACTTACTGAGTAGCCAAACTCACCAAACTATGGTAAATATTTTTCAGGGTAATTACAGTCTCATAGTTAAATGCACATCAGGACCAGCTTGTGAAGAAGATACAGTCATGTCATAACTAAATTCTCTTTTGTAACTTTTGTTTAACTTCACCACTGTAAGTTTTTGTTCTATCAACAGATGTATACCTAGACTTCATGTTAATACCAGTTGTGAGCAAACTTTTTACAAATTTTAATTAATAGAAAAATTTGCTTTGTTCCAAGATATATTAATAGGAATTTGTATTTTTTTTAGTATAATAATAGTCTGTTGCACCTCGGGAATGTTAGAAATCTTGGGGTGTGACACCATCCCTGGCTATTAATACGCTATATGATCTTCAAGACGTCAATTTTAATAAATTATGTTAATTCCCTTATAGAATCTCATCTCGAACACTTGATCGATGCGATAAATACACCATGTATATATATCATCCTCTAATATCCAAGATATTGAGGGTAGCTCATGCGAGTAGTGAGCTTTAGTCTGTCGACAAATTAAATGATAATATCTATTGTGTGTGAATTAAAGTGTACAAACAATCCATCATAATACAAAATAACATCAATAGTATATTACAACAGGGTACCAAGATCCTACCGTGTAACATAAACTCATAGGATCCTGAGGCTCATAGTTCTTACATGAGTCTAATGCGTGGCTTGACAATTGCCTTAGTCAAGGGATCCACCACCATTTTAGTTGTAGGAATATGAGTTAACACCACCTATTCATGTGCAACAATGTCTTGAATATAGTAATATCTAACATCAATATGTTTTGATTTTTCATGGTACTTTGGGTCTTTTACAAAAGCAATGACCGTTGTATTATCACAAAATAAAGTGATAGGCTGATTACCAATTGTGACAACACCCAAATTCCTTATGGATCTTCTCAACCATGTGTCTGATGCGTGGCCTTAACAATTGCCTTAATCAAGGGATCCACCACCATTTCAATTGTAGGAATATGAGTTCACACAACTTGTTTATGTGCAAAAATGTTTTGAATATAGTGATATCTAACATCAATATGTTTTGACTTTCCATAGTACTTTGGGTCTTTTACAAAAGCAAGAACATTGTATCATCACAAAATAAAGTGACAGGCTCATTACCAGTTGTGACAACACCCAAATTCCTTAGGAATCTTCTCAACCATATGGCTTCTTGTATTGCTCATCTACAAGTAATGTATTTAGATTCCACAGTGGAGAGAGCAACACAAGACTACTTCTTGCTACACCATGAGACTGTGCTGTCTCTTAGCAAGAAGGCATAACTTGAAGTCGATTTACACTCATCTAGGTTTGCTGCCCAATCAGCATCCTTATATCCCCGTAACCGCAAATCGATTCCCTGGAAACATAGCATCTGACTCGAGGTTCCTCGAAAATATAAAAAAATCCTCTTTACCACTTACTAATGGCCTTGTCCTGGATTACTCTGGTGCTGACTAACAATACCCACTGCATAGGTAATATCTGGACGCATGCAAATCATCGTATACATCAAACTACCAACCATACTTTTATATGGATGACATTTGTTCCTCTCAGCTTCTGTTTACAGACACATGTCGAGACTAACAATATGCCATTTCTCAGCTGAAGTATTTATGAATTTTGAGTCTTGCATATGGAATCGCTCAAGAATCCGTTGCATATATGTTTCTTGTGACATAGCAATAAATCTTTGAGAGCGATCACAATGTATCTTAACATAGAGTATGTAACTCGCCTCACCCATATCCTTCATCTCAAATTTGGAGGACAACCACTCTTTTGTTGCTACAAGTTGCTCTAGGTCATTCTCAGCTAATAAAATATCATCAACATAAAAATAATATCTGGATGTTTTTCTTATAATTTTTAATGTATACACAGTGGTCTTCTTGAAGCATTTGAAAACCATTAGTCATTATAGCTCTAGGGAATTTGATATACTACTGTCTTAATGATTGCTTGAGACAATATATAGACTTCGTAAACTTGCACAACTTGTGCTCAAGGCTAGTTGCTACAAAACCTTTAGGTTGCTCCATGTAGATCTCTTCCATCGAGTCACCATTTAGAAAAGCAGTATTCACATCTATTTGGAAAAGTTCTTGGTCCATATGTACGACTATTGCCAAGATTAGGGTGTGGTTTGTATAATGCACCAATCTTAAACAATCAAAGTAAGGTGCACCTATAATTTCTTCATCGGAAACACTTCCGATGACTCAAAAATCTAATCTCACTCAAAAATCTAATATCAAACCATCTTATGGAACTTAAAATTTTAAAGGGAAAATATCCCCTTATATCCTATTTTTAACTTCTATATCTCATGAGATTCAAGAATTGAAAATATTACTTGTAAGCAAAAGGTCTCTATCTTTTTTATCTTACAACCCCCTGGATCCCTTGACCATAAATTTTTGACCCAAACAAATATTAAAATGACATCCTATCCAAACTCCATCTCTCTCTCCCATGACGTCTCTCTCTCTCTAAACCGCAAAGAGAAATTTCCCTCTCCAAAGCCTTTATTGGGTTCCTCACTTTATCACCCAAGCTTCTTAATGGGGGGCTCTCACAACCACTTAAGTAGTCTGAAACCTTTATTGGATCGCCGAAAAAGTCACTCACCTTGCTGAAAAGTTCATCTCTTTGACCAAAAATTTCTTTGACCTGAAAATTTCTCTGCAACCTGAAAATCTCTCTGCAACCTAAAAATTTCTTTGACCTTGCTATCTGCAAAATTTCTTTGACCTTGCAACTTGAAAATTTCTTTTCTACCTGAATTTCTTTGTCTTTGCAACTTAAAAATTCCTGTCTTTGCTACCTAAATTTCTTTAACCTTGCTATCTGCAAAATCTCTTTGCAACCTGAAACTTCTTTGACATTGCAACCTGAAAATTTCTCTCCAATTGGCTTGAAAATCTCTTTGACCTTGCTGAAAAATTTATCTGAAAAATCTCTTTGACTGAAAAGCTTCTCAACGGGGGGCTCTCAAAATCACTGTAGGGGTCTAAAACTTTGGTCGATTTGCTTGAAAACTCATACTTTGCCGGAAAATTCACTACGGTCCTCTGATTATTTATTGGGTTCATTAAATAACTTCTCTAAGTTGCCAAAAACCTCAGTTTCAATGTGGGATTTTCTTCAATTTCCAGGCAAATTGGTCCTTGGAGAGGGACAAAAACTTGCTAAAAGAAAAGCAGATTTAAAGAGAGAGAGAGAGAGTGAAGGGGAGAGAAGCTTAGGAAAAAAGGAGTGAGAAAATGCTCAAAATAGTATGTTAGGGAGTCCATAATGTAGCTAGAGAGAGAGAAGAAACATGGAGTTAAGAGAGAGAGCGTTAGAGACAGAGAGAAGAAAGATGGGAGACTTGGCGAGAAGAAGAAGAGAAGTGGGAGCCGGCGTGAGATTGACATAAGTTGTTGCTTTTTAAAGAGAGAGTGAGTTAGAGAGAGAGAGAGAGAGAGAGAGAGAGAGAGAGAGAGAGAGAGAAGGGGCGCTGTTGCTCCATGAACAAGCTGGTTTTTGCTTGCACGATTGGGCTTATAAGGCTGCTTCCTTCATAAGGGGACCCCTTCCTTCCATGGATCTGCTTCTCCAAATCTCCACTCTCTGACAACAGTCCCTCACTTTCTCTCTCTAAGCCAAACCCTGCTTACCTCTTCTGAATCTCCTTCCACCCTCACTTTCTCTCTGTACCCTAAACCCCCCAGTTCGTCTCACAATTGCCTTCTTTGCTGTCTACTGCCCTAGCCCCATCTCTCTCTTTCTGCCCCACACCAGGAAAAACCCATCTTGCATAGTGTACCAATTGGCCTATGACGAGGGTGAACGCACACTGATGCTCCTCCACTGTGGGCATGGCTTCTGTTGGGATTGCTTGACGCGCGTCTTTGCTGCCTCCTCTGACCACTCTCTGTCTTGCCCACGGTGCCGTCACCCCACCACTGTTGGCAACTCAGTTGAAACCCTAAAAAAGAATTTCCCTTTTCTCTCTCTAATCCATGATGGCGATGACTTCTCTGATGAGGAGGACCCATCCTCGAAAAAGGTGGTGGAGGTAGGTAGAAGATGGAGTTTTGAGAGAGAGTCGGTAATGTGAGAGAGAGATGGAGGTTGGATAGAGTGTCATTTTAATATTTGTTTGGGTCAAATATTTATGGTCAAAGAGGTTTTGGGAGTTGTAAGATACAAAAGATAAAGATCTTTTGCTTATAAGTAATATTTTCAATTCTTAGGTCTCATGAGATATAGAAGTTAAAATTAAAGGACAAGAGGATATTTTTCCAATTTTAAAATCGAGCAAATCTATAAATAATTGAAAATGTTAGCAATAGACAGTCCAGATAATACATTACATGATGCACTAATTTTGGAACATGTGATTTTTATTTATTTTAATATCCATACATTTCGAGATCGAAATGATCAATTGGAAGATTTGCCAATATCAAAACAACCCTTTTCAAGTGAGTTTTTTACTATCATTTGACCTCCTTCGCAATGACGTGCATCACATATAAAATGATTATATGCTTCCCACATTTATCTACTCCCTGAAGTAACACTCCAACTAGAAGTATTCTCTCAACCTAGTGACCAATCCTCGAAAAGAGAAAAGTTTCAACCTAGATAGAATACATTATGCTCCCATGGAATACGCTATATGCTCTTGGACCTAGGGTCCTTTCGCACAGGGGCTTACAGAAACTCGCCCCTTGGTAAAAGCTTTCATAAAAGTACTTAAAATGATAGTACGTCCATATCATTTTATTTTATAGTTATAACAAAAAGGCCAAAAAAATATGCGATATTTATGTCGAAGGGCTATCCCACTCGTATTTTTTATTTTTTCCAACTTTACCCGATGTTTCAAATATTGAATTACTTGTTAATTTTTATTTTTGGTATTTTTTAATATTTATAGGGTCATGCGATGTCAAAAGATTGAAGGGGACAATTTCTAGGGCGATGTCCTGTTAGTTTTCTTTTTCTCCTCTCTCCTCTATCGTTTCATCACCCTAACACAAGCGTTTCGATGTCTAAAACATCTGGCTGCCCTACAAATTGGGCTGTTCGATTTTTTGGACATCGGACAACCTTATAATATATAAAAATAATAAAAATGAAAATTGACAAGTGGTCCGATATTTGAAACAACATACCGAAGGCAAAGTTGAAGAAAATTAAAACACTATGAGGGGTAGTCCTTCCGTGTAAATACCACACATTTTTAGCCTTTTTGTTATAACAGTAAAATAAAACGGTACAATCGTATCTTTTACCATTTTATAATAATGTAGAACTATGGATGCCCTTAAAAAATCACAAAAAAAAAGTAGTTTTAATGTTGAAAAAGCCTTTGATTGATCATCTAGACATCGAGATTTATGACTATGAAAAATAAAAAAAATTTAAGCCTCAGAAGTAGTGCATTTTACAATATATTATTACAACCATCCATTTTCCAGATTTTTATATGTTTATAGATCTACTTGATTTTAACCATTTTTGAAATTTAAAAATTTTATAATTAGATATAAAAATAGATTTTGAGATAATCCTAAGAAAATTTTACATCAAAATTATATACCATGATAAAATTTGAAGGTATGGAAACTGCACCCTTTTATAATTGCCCATTACTTTGAAGTCTAACATGAATTGCGCAATATGTTTCGATAATTATTTATTGGAAAAGTTTTATTGTGCATCTCCTGGACGAGTGAGCCCACTCCATTTTTTTCATATATTTTAGTACCTGAAATATATCCTCAGTCCCTTGATATGGATTTTTGGTTTCAATCCATGCTTTTGTAAATAAAAAAATTAATGTAGATTCGATAACATGTGAAGAATAAAAATGAATGGTCTAAAAAAATAAAAATAAATTATTTTTAATTTTCAAAAAAGAATTCTTTTTTCATCCACTATGGCAAGCGGTCAAGATTAACCACTTGTGAAAATTTGGATCCAAATCCATCTCTAAAACTACTTGAAAAAAGTCTTGCCCAAGGGTGAACACAAACTTATCTTTCTTTAGGATGGTTAAAGCTAAGTGACTCAAAATCACGCTTTTGATTTTTAAATACTTAAAATTATACTTTCATATTTTGTTTTGTTTTGTTTTTTTTTTTTAAAAATATTCAAGTGGTGATCGGGTCAATATAAACCATTGTTTTCCTGATGGTCTCAGATCTGGTTTAATACTCGATCAGACCTGGGTGAATACTCATATGGTAATTTTAAGATGATTATTAAATTTCACTTTGAACAAGTATCCCTAAGCAAGTGATTTGCCTTTTGGCATGGAAGGATGGGTCAAACTTAATTTTGACAGCAGTGTGAAGGCACAGGTTGCTGAATATAGGGGTCTATTTCGAGATCACCATGGGGCCACGATCTGGACCGTTTCGAGCAGACTTCATCCTTGTGAAGTAAATGAGGTAGAATTATAGGATTTGAAGATGGGAGTTTTAAAGTTAGATTACTCCTTCCCTAGAGTTCTCATAGAAGACGACTTGATAATGTGATTAGTTGGTGCGTATTCTCAGATTCCACCACATGGCACCTCAATAGTCTTATTGATGAAATCTTGATCGGGATTTTGATGTTTCTTTCACGCATGTCGTTCGAGGCTTCAATTCGGACACAGGCCTACTAGCTAACATGGCCACATCCTAAGTCTGCGCTCTGGTGTCTCCCTTGCCCGTCCACCTCTCTCTCCCCCCCCCCCCCCCCCCCCCGGCCCTTTTGGGGTTTTTTTCTTTTTCCTTTTTTCTTTGTGTTTTGTACTTTTGTTCATTATCTTAATGAAGCTCACATTTTTTCAAAAAAAGTGATTTGCCTTATGGAGTAAGCATCAGATCTCCTCACATGGGAGTAATGTTACATGCGCCCTTCAAACCCACATGTCTATTGTATATATAAAAGTTTGTATAAGATGTCAACTTTATATTATTAAAGTAAGACACACCTCAAAATCTATTAGAAAATGTTATTATGATATTGGAAAACTATTTGTTTGATCATCTTGACCTCAACTTGTATGTCTATATATATAAAAAAAGATTTCAAGTCTTGGAACAATGCATCTTGTAACGCATTATTTAGACCATTCATTTTCAAGATTTGATCTACTTAATCTGCATCATTTTGAGCATTAATTTCATAATTAGAGGTAAAAATGGAATTTCAGACCATTGCAAAGGCTCACGATGTTAAAAGTCCATCTTTTTGCATGGTTTAGAGGTGAGCCCTACTTTAATTGTTTAAGGTTCACCATTTATATAAGCTACACACACATATATATATGGAAAACACTTAAAAATACTTATGAATGAGCTTCTACAGTATTTTACTTATGACTCATCACCGTCTTAAGTCCATCTGACAATCATGATTGTTTGATACTATTTGGATTTTAGTAATTATTTACTAATCGGATTCATATATATACCTCACTTGGGTTTTTCTTTGGGTTTCTTCTTTATAAAAAAATATTTTGTAGAGAGAGAAAAATAATATGCAAGAAAAAGTACCAAGAGAGGGTTAGTTCCTTTAGCCGTTGGTGGTGTTATAAAGGAAGAAAAAAAGTTTAATTTAAACTTTAAGAGAAAACTTGTAATTCCTTGTATTCTTCGTGCTTGCATGATGTTTTCTGATTGGTGGAGGAGAATTTTATTGCCTTCATAGATGTAGGCAATTTACCGAAACACATAAATCTTTGTCTCGCTTCTTTTATTTTCCGCACTTTTTTTTATTTCCTTTCATATTTTTCAAACCTTGATTTTTATCGTCTACACTCTTTGCTAACTTATATTTAATAATTACAACTTAATCTTGGAAGAAAAATAGAGTGCCGTGTCGGCAAAAGAGACTATATCTGTCAATTTTTTAAATGATCCAATCCCTTTCTATTCATTCGTAATCTCTCATTTGCTTCCATTAATTTTTAGAAATCCATTGGCCAATTAAAAGAACAAGTCAAGTTTAAGGAAAACACATAGGAAAACGACCCATGAATTCAAAACAAGATTTCCAAGTAGCTATTCGACCTACATTGACAACCCTTGCAAACTAAGCTTCTTAATTTTATGGACCCGCTATGTAGAAATGCGGTTTTGTTGATAACTCTGTTTTTGAGATGGATTTTAAGATTTAATTTTTAAGGACATGTAATCTCTAACATGGAGATCATGAATATGAATATGAAAAAAATAAATAAATTTTAAAAATTAGAAATAATAATTTTAGTAAGAAAACATTTAAATCGTTAGTTTCCATTGTTTTTAGAGAAACACCTACATGCATCCATCTTTAAGATGGATGCTTTACACTTACTAGGCCCCATATATAGAAATGCGGTCCAGCCGCATGAAACAATTTTCCTTATTTTAGAGCCTATATAAGAATTTACACGTCTCAACTTCCGTAACCGTTTCGAGTGAAGCAAAAAGTGTAATATTTATACAGCGACACCCATTATCAAGGATAAATTAGTGATATTTCATAACAACATACCTGTTTATTCCTTTATTTACTAAGCATGTATAATATGCCCTTGTGGGAGTACACTGTATATGATACTCTCTCGATCAAAAGACCTACTTAGTGGATTTTTTTTTCAATATGAAATTTCTCACACCATCTACAAAATTGGATGATTATTTTCAAAAAAAAAAAAAATGCCTAGAGAACGGGATTTAGATTTTTTTTTTATTGATGTTTAGTCCACATAAATTACAGTCCAACGTTTGGGGTCCTACAATTACTTCTAGGTTTTATCTGAGAGGGTAAATAGATAATATACTCGCTCATGGTCTCTCCTATGCCCACACGGATGAGCTAGCTTTGTCAACTCCACAATGGCAAGTGCTCAAGAGAAATCGGACAAAAGCGCACACTTTCAAAATGCGGCAAAATGAGCTAGCTTTGTCACCATTTTCTTTTAGAGGGAACAAATCACCCTTTTTCTATGTTCCCAAGCTGCCCAATTTGGTTATGGGTCCTTCTTTCATGGGATGGGATGCCCAAGAATCTCCCCCTCCAATCCCTGGAGGGAAGTCTCCCTTCACAGATCAACTAGGTACTCAAATGGCACTCATATCAGTCATTCTTCTTTATGACTCTTGCTTTGCTATTAGTTGGCCAAAGTCTTCGTCATCATATCGGACACGCGTTTGTCAATATGGATTTTCCCTAGTTGCAATAATTTCTCAGCTTTCTATAGCTTAGACTGTCATACAACAGCTCCTCCTGTAAAAGTAATCAGTATCTCGAGATCAATTTCCTAGATTCTAGTTCTCCATTGATGGCTTCATTTGTGTACCAATGTAACACAAGTTTTCCTCTCCCAAAACACACACACTTTGGATGTTCTTGTGAGATACATGAATATTGAATTGATTATTGTCTAGTGTTCATTGTCAAAATTAGCGATACCTAAATTTGCTCACGGTGTCACTGTCAGTCCATAGAGTCACTGACGGTTAAAGTGATTCATTGTTGGTCAAAATAGTGACCGACGATCCATTGGTCAGTACATTCTTTGCACAGTGGTGATGTACTGTTGGTTAAGGTGATGACTAATGGTCCATTGGTTAACACTTTCTTTACACAATAGTGATTCACTATTGATCAAGATGATAAAAATTATTCCAGATAGATATTAGTGTATTCGGAAAAAGACAATCAAACAACTTACAAAATCTCAAATCGTAGGTTGGACAAATTAATCAAACACCCCTAGATAGCAAGTGTCATTTCCTCAAATTATAATCAAGGAAAAGTCAATTCGAAAAATTTCCGTATTTTATTATCAAAACAGAACTTCAGAGTTGAGTAAGCGTAGAAGTTTTACTGAGTTCTACTTTCTTATAGGATCTTGGAAGGACTTCATGAGGCTCTTGAAAGAGGACATCACTGATAATCTCAACTTGATAGCTTAGCTTCAAGGGAAATCAAACTGTTTGGGCGTGTACGCCACCAAGGTGGCTGAAACTCAATTATGTTGGGAGCTGAAAAGGAAATCGAGGGCCTATAGGCATGGGGACTTATGCCTGATGAAGTCAAATTGCACTTTAACCGATTCTAGTTAGTTGAAAAAAAGGCTATGACGATGATGAAATCAAACAAATGTGCTGGCCAGGAGGGGATCTCAGATAGATAGTTCGGACGTTAATCAGTGCTTATTATAGGGTGTCATTGAACCAAGAAGATGTGAGTTAAGCGATTCCACTACTTTCAGCCTTTGTGATCAGGTCGAGTGGAGGAGAGATGATTTTGGTGGATGACACACCTCCGGCAAAGATCAAAGGGATGAACATGTGGTGGGATTGTATGCTAAAAGACCATTTATTTTTGTTGCAATAAGATCATAATTGCCCCTAATTAGTAGTTGTCAAATTGGATGGCTTGAAATTTGTCACAAAATTTTAATTTTTTTTTTTTGAATTTTCAGTTTACTCAATAACACAGTCAACCACTCAATTTAAAATATGACAGATAAGAATGATTATGACCTTATAAAGTAAATGGTCCATACATGCGAAACTTTAAGTCAAAACCACTCGATTTAAAATATGACGGATAAGAGTGATTATTACCTTATAAAGTAAATGGTCCATACATGCGAAACTTTCAGCTTCAATTTAAAGTGCATAGACATTTCTCTAATCTTGATGTTTTTGTGCATGACATCATTTTTGACATTTAATAAAAGATAGTTTACATAAGGTTGAGGCCCGAAACAATCGAACTAAAAGCCCACCTTAAAAATTTGCTAAAAATAGTAGTTTCGATGCTGAAAAGCCCTTAAATCTGATCATCTCGACCCTTAGGCACATAAAAATAAAAAAAATAGATTTCAAGTCTTGAAAATAATACATCATGTCCTATATTATCTAGACCTTCAATTTTCTAAATTTTTAAATATTTATAGAACTGCTGATTTGCACAATTCTTGAACCTTTAAATTTTATAAGTAAACATGAAAATAAAATTTCAGGCTGTCAAAAAGATTTTTGGTATTACAACAACATCTTACAATACTATTTGAAGGTGTGCCTTACTTCTATTATTTAGGGCCTCCGCCTTATACAAACCACACCCTTCAACAAAAACTAACATTTAAACTTATATATATATATATATATATATATATATATATATATATATATATATATATATATATATATATATATATATATATATATATATGATATGTTGTTCGTGTATTGGTAGACGTTCAGTCAAAACTTCTCGATGCGAGTATTTTAATTACAATTATTCCTCAGTACCATAAAATAATGAACACTTCATCGTTCATCTTCAAATTATACATGCAGCACGCTATTTGTATGAAACTTCGTCTCATAAATAATTTGTCCCCACCGCCGTTCAATCAGAGGGCAAGGGCACCTCCACCCCACGTTCACTCCGGGTTTGCCATTTGGGACGGTAGAGTTCTACGTTCCTATTGATCCATCAGTCACCAAGATTCCATTTTCTCCATTTTTTCTGATCATATTGCACAAAACCAAAATACTGTGTCTTGAATACCTGCTATTATGCCTGGTGTATTATTCCCATGTCCTTTCCAAGAAATAACTATCAATAAATATAAATAATACTTCGGACCACGAGCTAGTTGAATAGTTTGTTTTGAAATCCATTTTTGCTTGATTCAGTACAGCATCAAAAAGGCTAAATATGCATATAGACCAACAGCTAGAAAGGGCAAGTATTATATAACCCTTGTTGTTGGTTTCTTTACTGACTTTTAAGTAATGTTATTCCCAATTTTCCATGCAACTCTAAAAACTACATTAAACAAAGACTCTAACAAAAAAAGTCAGATATTTACACCAAAGTACATCAAACAAGAACATTGTAACAAAAAAAAATTCATATCTAGAACAAGTCTTGCGCGTGTAAACGACCTTGTTAACTCAACATGCAATCCATGCGAGTGCCATCGAGCCAATAGTAGAATAGCTGCATGATATTCATCAGCCAAAAAACAATTGTAAGAAAAAGAAACAATAAAAATTAATCAAAAAATCGAGCAGCAATAAAACAAGCATGGCACTACTACTCTTGAGAATTGAACTGACACACCCAAAGGAAAAAGTTTATGTAAGGGTGAGGCCCTAAACAATCAAATTAAGGTGCTCCTAAAAAAATCACTACAAAAGACCGTTTCAATGCCCAAAAATCCTCAAATCAATCATTTTGACCTCAAGATGTATGGACATGAGAAAAAATGGATTTCAAGTCTTGAAAATAGTGCATCATGTAATGCATTTTCTGGACCGTTAATTTTCAAGGTTTTCATGTGTTCATAGTGATCTACACTATTTTTGAAGCTTTAAATTTTATTATTAAATATAAAAATGAATTTTTAGGTCATCACAAAGATCTCTAGTATTGAAACATCTTTCGCCACTATTGAAGGTGCACCTTACTTTAATTGTTCAGGGCCTCAGCCTTATACGAACCACACCGCACACCAAAACTACTATGTTTCGAGAGCAAATGAGAAAACACACCTGGTCAATTTTGAATAGGCATTGTTTATGCACCAATATTGCAGTCCAAAGAATGCGCAAATGGCAGAGGAGTGTTCTTTTCTTTGTTTGAAAAAATTGTGGAGAGAGAGAGAGACGCAGCCAATTCTTGTCTTCACTAGCATGACGCTTCAATTGTTCAAGGTCTAAGATTGATCTCCTTGCATGCTTTAGTGTAACCGAAACTGATTCTTAGGACACATTTCAAAACATAACATCAACAAACTTCAAGATGAGAACCACAGTTATAACACCACCTTATGGGAAAGTATAGTTTAATCCTTATGGCCGCGTGCCATCAATTTCTGGTCATGAGGATTATCATGATGGAGCATGGAATCACGATGGAGACAGGGGGACCCACGATGGGAGTCAGGTGATGTTTTGCTGGGTCCTACTCTCTTTCCATCATTCCATAACCTATAGATTTGATGGTGAAGACCCTCATGATCAAACATTTCCTTTGGTCACGACCAATACAATATAACAGGTCACTGTTCTCCATCTAGAAGGTCCTCAACTCAGTGAAAAGCCTATATATATAACCTTTATACAACCTTTAATCCAAAATAATATAAAAACTAAAATTTGGCTCCCCCCAAGTAAACAAAGCATACCTTATAAAGGGCCGCTCAGCAGGAGCAACAGCAGTAGATTTATTTCTCAAGAGATTTTCTGACAAAAACGATGTAACCGAGTCAAAATACTTATAACTAGAAACGTCATATTCTTAGGAAAGCAAAAGCAAAGAGGAGCTTACACATCTCTAATTAGATGCTAGAGTAGATGGAAAGATGGGTGGAACAATAATAAAAACTTCTACAGTTGGAGAACATTTTTAGAAGGCCCACCTGAAGAAGGCGTATGCCGATAAATGATAAATTACACTATCAAGTAACATTTCCAGTCCAGCTACCTTATATAAAATCTCTGAGCAAACTCTTGTCCGAACTAACATAACAACCCAAATTACCGGCCCCCATGGAAACAAAACCTACCTTATTAAGGGCACGTTCAGCGGAAACAACAGAAGCATATTTATTACATGAACTTTTCTGAGGATAGCAATGAAACTGGAAAGTCAAAATACTTATAACTAGAAACATTACATTAGTAGAATGGGTGCTCATGCATCTCTAGTTAGATATAGTAAGATTAGGAAGTGGGTGGATCAGTATTAAAACTTCAAAAACTTCAATCGGAGAACCTTTTTGGAAGGTCCACCAGATGATGATGAACCACCATAAATGATAATTTCGCCATCAATAGTCCAGCCACTCTGAAATGCCAAGTCACATAATCATTTCATAAATTACTTCAGAGTAATTTTACTTTCACTTTGCCTTTTGGGAATCACAAACATAAACAAGAGAGCTCCATCAATGTGCCCAAAGTTAAGCGAGTTCTAAAGCCCTGCTTATGCCCTCACTTGAACATATGATCATTGAGAAATGCATTGCAGTCCTTAAAAGTGTCTAAGAAAGGATAAGCGCGCACACATCAACAGAAAGAAGACGATAGACTAATATAAACTCATACTACATTTATACAGAGAAGAAGATTTTCTATCATGAATTATAAAGGCACTGGCCCCTTAAGACTAACAGTTTGTATGTACTGTCAAGATTTCTGTAACTCAATTCATTTGAAATTTTTTATTAAATCTTAAATAATATGATATTAATGGAAGAGATTGATGCTTCTTTTTCCCCAAGAAACCTCAGTTGACGTTTTGTGCTTTCTATTTTATAGTTTCTCTCAGATATTTTATGGATCCTACAACTTTGATTTGACTCAATACAACCTAACTGACCAACAAGCTAGGATGGGCTCTTGATTTTGACAAGGTTCTTACAGCGTCCAAATTATTTCATGGAAAATCCAAGGACAAAACTCACCTAACAGAAAATAATGTAAATAAAATATCAGAACAACTTATGAGGCACAAGAGATCATGAGGACATTAAATGATAAATCATACATGAAGAATCCATGCTTCATCAATGAAAATTAAGAAAGGAAGTTTCACCTCAGAAATAAAAGAAAAAGAAAGAAAAAGGCAAAGAACAGATAAGGAGAAACGTACCTGAGCACAATGACCAAATATCTTATCTCTTATCTGCCCATGAGCGAGATCATTCTGCAGAAATGTAATATTCAACCTTACATCATCAGTTTCTAAACATCTTTCAATTTAGTACACATGATACATAAACTAAACACTACTCAACATTCAACTAAGCTTCGATGCATATACTTTTTAAATGGGGAAATATAGGTCCATACAAAACAATTCACAAGCACAAAATACAATTGAAACTAGAAGAAAAATTTAATCTTCTGTACTTAAATTATTTCAAAAATAAAAGTTATTGTTTACAAAGAGACCATTTATCTTTTGTACATGAAGGTCACAATCATTCCCACTCATTAGATATCAAATTGGATAGCTTGAAGTGAGTTACGAAGTCCGAGAATTTTTTTTTGAACTTTGTGTTTATTCAATGACACTCTTACAATCACCCTTTTTGAAATTTAAGGGACAAGCATGATTGTGACCTCCATGTACTAAAGATAAATGGTATCTTTGTATACAATCCCAAAACAAAAATAGGGAGTATGCAACAAGGGATGCAAATAGGTTGGGTTCTAGACTTGGCCCAGGGTGGACCGGATATAACCCAAACCCGGTCGAGTACAGGTCAAGTGGAACGTGGACCCAACCCGATGCGCTGGGTCACGTCTGATCAAAATAAATTAATATATAAGTGTATATATATATATATATATCCCAGGTCTGGTTAAGTCAGGTTGAGTTTGACCCAAACCCGAACCAACCAGATTAGGTTGGGGTGTAGCTGGTCCTGAACTCATACCCGATTGATCCAGGTCAAATGGACCTGGACCCAACCCTCCAGGTCCAATAGGCAGGTCTGGACCTGAGCCTGGTTCGAGTCAACCCTCTGGGTCAGTGGGAGGACGCCCTACCCAGTTCGTTAGCCCCAGGTGCAACAAAAAGATCAGATCGCAAACAATTTTATGGCACATAAAAAAGTATGGGATGCCACTCATCATATGGAAAACTATGTTCTTCTGATAAAAAGAAACACATGAATTCTTCGAAATGTTTCAACCAATGCACAACTTAGTGACATGGAAAAAAAGGGTATAGAGTAGACAACTCAGACTGTAAATACTGACTTTGATATAACACAAAATATTAGACCTTCTTGACATCAATTAATAGCAACTACATCAGCTGGAAAAGTCAACCAACATGCAAAATTGATTATTATGAGAAAAGTATGGGGAGCTTCTCAAATTTTGCATTTTTTGATTTTTTTAATCATTTGTACGTGTATATCTCTTTTTCAGGGCTGTTGTGGTTTCTAAGTCAGGATCATGAGACATGGTCCGAAGTGTCAGTGTCCATATAACACTTCAAAATAAGGATGTTTATAAGCATAGAACAAAGACTCTTTTTGACAAGTTGACTACCTTGAAAATAATTAGTTTGCATATCGCACAATTGCTAAGAGAGTTAGTGATACAAAGAACTCCCTGGGATCCCATTATATCAAGAAGTAAACAAAAAAGCTTATTATGGGACCATACCTGAATGCCATGCCAAGCACAATGCCATGCTGCCCTTGAAAATACAAGAGCTATCCCTTCCACCCATCTGCATGGAGACAGACAGCGAAAGCCGAAAATAAACAAAGATTACTTAGAAAACACTCATAAGTTCAAGTTCCTGTCTATTTTCAGATATCTTCAAAAATCATTCTATGAACATATTCACACATGTACAACCCCTAAGTATCAAAGAAACGATAAAAGAATATATTCATTAATTGAAATACCAAGAAATTGGCCACCATTTCCCAACATGAAGAAAATGAATGTAACACAGTGTTCAGAAAATCGACTTGGCCAAGGTGTTCGGGACCTGGCCGAGGCTAGTTACTCGGGCGAGTCCGAGTAACTTGCTCGAGTCCAACTCATTTTTATTTAAAGAAAATGAAGAAAAACAATGGTTATATATAATAAGAGCGCCATTTTTATCAACAAACTAGTAAACAGGCGTGCAAACTAGTAAAAAGGAGTGCCGGTTAGTACGTTGTCCATAAATGGACTTCTTTACAAGATGTCTCAAGATCCATTCTCGAGGGCAACAATTTTTTTGGAACTGTAAAAAAATGATGTCGATAACCATAAAGTGGTGGACATGGGGTCAAATCCCCAACTGGAAAAATTATTCATTAGAGCCAACCAGTAAACCATTTAAGCATATCTTATATAAAATTGAGGTAATAATATATTTTAAGTTAAAAACATGTTCTACAACCTACTCTCCAAAACTCACCTCGCCCATAGGGCGAGTCCGAGTTCCCTCGACCGAGTCTCAGAACATTGTGTAACACATTACAGAAAATGTAGGCAAATCAAAACCACAGGTGTTAACACTAGCGGAAAAAAGCAACATTGCACCATTGAATGCATGGGTCTCATGCTAGCATCTCAACAAACTGTATTCTCATGATGGGCGTACATTTGTCTGATTGGAAGAAGCCAAACGAATTTATTTCAGTAACCTCATTTGACCCAAACCATGGTCAAGCTAAACTATAGAATAAGAAGTCACAGAAATTTGTGGATCCCACTTGCCTGTGAACCATCCCAGGCATAATTTGGATGGTTCTTTGATCATGAAATTTGGATGTGCTTGGATCCAGAGTTGGCTGAGAAATTTCTAGCCCTTTTGATTTCATTATCTTCAAGTACCTAGGAAAAACAAATTGCTCAAAGGAATGGAAACCAAAATTTATTGGCTTTGAAATTAAATTGCACAAAATACAGGATAAAAATACAGATATCATAGATATGTGGGAATTATTTAAATCCAAATGTCTCAATAAATCAAAGTTTGCACCACCAACCCCTCAAAGTAGCTTCTACAAGCTACTTCAATTGTACTCATCATTGTCCCTTTCTTAATTCAATTCCTTCTAACATTTATAATTATTCAATCCTTTCATAGAGTCCTAGGCCCATGATTGGTACAGACAGAGGGATCAAGTTGAGATTAGAGATCATCCCTTTGCTGTGACAGTCAATGAGGTGGATTCTCCCAAAGATCTCAAAAAGACAGGCTTGACAAATGGGCCATATTGTCATATGAGTTCGAGCGGTAAGGGATAGAGAATTGATAAGGCCATTACAATTCCAAAATTGGTAGCTGAACTGGACAATTTACCAAGAGGAGATAAATTAGACCAATAAAATATTGCAATTCAAAAATTAGAAGTTTAACACCTCAATGACAGTAGTGAAAGTTGCATAAGAGATTCAATGTGGTTCTCAGAGGTGTCAAGGTGAGGCCCTTCGAAATGGCCTGCTTCATTTGCATGTACAGTGGATGCAGCGGAAAAACAATTGTTTTGTGCGGTTTAAGTCACTTGCTTTTAGTAAGAACATTGAAACTTTACACCACTCAATTATTCTTGAAAAGTAGAGATCAGGCAGTAATTGCCAAAAACAGAATAAGTTACCAGTGACACTTCGATGAAAAGAAACCCATGTCTTGCTGAAACAGAAATCCAGCATTTGAGCCATGTGAATTTTACATATGGAATGGCTTTACCTCTTATATTTCACCAAGGAAAACATTTACATACCTACGACAATCCAAAACAAAAGCTTCAAATCAATATGATACCTTCCAGGATGAAAATTATCTGCTATCAGATCCTTATCCCATATAAAAATGTAATCATAAGTTGAAATAACATCGGGGTGTAGAAAACGCTTTGCAAACCCCCTGCAGTAGAGTCCAAGAAGTGCATAAGGCCAAAAACCAAATCAGGGAAAAATAAGTCGACAATCACACAGAACTATTTCTATTGATTCGCTACCATGGCCAACTATGAATATAAACAAGACTGCCGCAAAACGAAAGCATCACCATGTTGTGTGATTGCGCGCACTTATATGAATTGCCTTCTGACTCCACTCGAGATCATGCCATTCATCAATAATGCCATCATAATGGAAGAGCAGAATCATGAAATTCTCTGAGAGAAACTGAGGCAATAGATGGTCAAATGAAGAAAAGAGCAAAGTTTCATTATGCCAAGAGTAAAACAAAATGTGACTAATACCTTCTGAACAATAGAATCCACATTTTCCTTCTGCCTGATGCTAACAGGTATAGCCAATAGGTTTCTATGTTTCTGATTGTAACCCTGCAATATAGACCATTCATCACTATCCCATCTAGTATCATATAATCCCACTCTTCTACTACCAAAGTATTAAGAACCAGAATAGCAAGTCGAGAGGTTCAAATCGTAGACATAAAAAATCACAAAGTACTCATAGATTGCTAAAATGGTCCTAAAAAGGCAATCAGGCTAAACTAACCTTAACTTTCAAGGATTTCATCATCCAAAGAGGTTTCAGCTCCATATTAGAAGTCGCTTGCACTATACCTTGTGGTAAAGAATCCTTTTTCCGAGGAAAACCCTCATGAGAATCCTTAAATGAAGTTTCCAAATCCTAGTTCATAATGCAAGAAACATTGTCTTCACATATATAAGCTTGAACCAACAAAGCAGGAGCAACCAAGAGATATTGAACAAGATCAGAGAGCTTGTCTTTTGAATTGCCAGCACACAATAGCAAGCAACTTCCAATCCATAGCCAATTCACATATATAGATATGTTTTTTGCCCTCTAAACTGAATATTGACTTCATGTAATAGAGAAACACCTCACCACTATCTATCCACAACAAGAAATTAACACACCTTCATTGAGTCAAAGGGATGTGATTTCTGATCCATCTGACAATGTTAGCAATCCCAATTAGTAAACTTAAGATAAATCAATTCATGATCACAAATGGTGACAATATCTGCAATAGACAATTCCATGGCACCTCTGTGTGTGCATGTTGTTCTTTCATGGTTATAGATATGACTAACACCATAAGTACGCAGAGTATTCCAACTAAACGCAAGCTTTTCATCTTAAACATGCAAATTCCCTGCAACACAAATCACATTTTGATCAGAGATCTCCATTATTTAAGTAGTTAAGAAGGAAAAGGTCATCACTAGTGACTGCAATATCACATATGATGGAAACAGAAATATCATTTTCTTTCCTCTGGAATACTATTGATATGTATAAGGAACGCATAGGTACACACGGTGGCGGGGCACCACAATGTTACATCTTGGCAATATCAAATATGATGGAAACAGAAATATCATTTTCTTCCACTGGAAAGAGCATTTATAGATGTAAGGAACGCACAATGTGACATCTTGGGTTCCATTCTTAACAGGTCCCAAGTTAACATCCCGGGAAAAAAAAACAAAAAAAAAGGGAAAATAAAAAGGACCATTGATGTATATAGCCAAAAAAAGAAAAGACCATTGATATTCATAAATTTACATACTCAGTGTTACAATTCACCACAATACTTACATATTCCCATAGAAAGTTCCAGCCTTTTGGTTGTGATTCATAGGAGTTTTTCATTGAACAAGCTCACAAGTCTCAGCTAACAACATACTCCAGCTCTGATGGATCAATAACTGAAACCAAATAATATTTTATAGAAGCACCGGACAGCATATAACTACAGATAAATTTGGAAAATTATACCCATTCTGCAACATAGTTATGAAAAGTGAATGAATAAAATTTCTGTAAAGAAGAGGCTAATGAAAGGTCTCAGCAATCAAGGGTATTCTTATAACCAATCTTAGAAAACACAAACTTGGATCAGAACCTGGAAGTCCTAAGACTGAGTTGTGTCTCACAGACATGACAGCATCTGTCAGAGACCCGGCCGAGTCTGCCCAAAAAAATAAATAATGGGAACCTGCCAAACTTAGTTGCTTCCCATCTATATGGTTCCCGACTTGGCAGCCTGGGTGACTTGCACAAGTTTGGGTGGACTCACCTGAGTTTTCATGGGTGGAGTCGCCTGAGTTTTCAAACACTGCTTTTTAACTGATTCTCCAGTTTATTGTTCCTATTATTTGAGTCACAATAAAACCTAGAATCATTTGCTCAAGAATGCAAAGCAAGACTATCAGTCTGAGTATCCACATCAGCAGATATATGATAATTTACTACCAAAAAAATGCAATAAAAAAGCTTAAATTACCAAAAACATGGGACGAATTGGTTTGACAAAAATCTCATAAAGAAGGAATTTAATCATGAAAGAGTAAATTAGAATACTTAAGAGATATTAAATTACAACCGCAACAGTATGTCCCAAGTTCAACTACAACTGATGAAGCTAGATCTCATTGGAAAATGAAACACAAACCAGGACAAAATGACGTAACCATCAAAACCTAAAACTTCATAAAGAAAATGGATGTTTGCAGGAAAATTGAAAACACTGGCACATATGCTCAAAACCAGTGAGTACAAGTGAAGAAAGAGTAAGTTCCAGCAAATGAAATAGCCCACTGGAGAAAAAGTCAATATAATTCATCTTACATGATGTAAAGCTAAAATAAAGAAGGTCAAGGTTCACTCAAATCATGAAGGGGAAATGACAAAACACCCACAAAAGTAAGCACAATACACAAGCACAAATTTAACAATAAAATCCCATCAAAACAACAAAAATTTTAACAATCAAAAGGCTACAGCGCCACTGAAGGTGAAAAAACTACAACAAAAACTTACAGACAGGGAAAGATTCCCCAAAAAACAACTAATATGAGAGTAGAACGCAGCTACAAACAATGAAAAAGGCAGAAATTACTGAAACTGAAAACCACCTCAACAATGAGCATGCTATAATACCAGTAGTTAATAAGCTGAAAATATTCAGAAACCATGCCATGGCAAAAAAATTGAATGTTTGAAAACAGCCCCTCAAATAGCAAAGAAAGAAGCCATGAAAAAACAGCCCCTCAAATAGCAAAGAAAGAAACCATGAAAGGCCTAAGAAGCAATGAAAATGGAACAGGTTCCCTCAAAGTCAAACCATGCCGGAAATGTAAAATCAACTGAAAACCACGACTCAAAGCGAAATTCACCCACAACCACGACGGAAATTTCCGGAAACCACTTCAAAATAACGAGAAGAACAACTGCAGGCGTAAGAAACCACCGCAATTACACAGATTAACGATGAGAGTCTACAAAATCAATGAAGAAAGAGGAAGGGACACAAAACTACCTCAAATGAACACAAATTTCTTGATCAGCCAAAACAACAAAGGTTTGGCGTCAAAAAGCTCAAACACAGTGAGAAAGCAGGGCGTTACAGGAAACCACACTGGACCATATTAACTCGCAATCGATGGAAAATCACAACCGAAATCATAAATCTCGAAAAACAAGGCCTAAGGAGAAAGAAAGTGAAGCTAAATTACCGTATAAGAAACGCAGAGCCTGTATAATAACAATAAATCAATTATTTCTTTTTATTTAGGAGAAAGTCTAAAATGGCGATGACTTGAGGGTCACAGAGGCCACATAGATAGTATCGAAACAAGAAGTTGTTTTAAACAAATGATGGAGTTTGAGAGAGAGAGTAGTGAACTTACAGAGAGGAAATGGTGGAAGTTAAAGAGAGAGAAAGGAGATATTCGAGGAGAGAGTTTAGATGAGAGAGAAACGAAAAGACAGAAAGAGTAAAGAATCCGTTTTGGAGAGTGAGAGAGAGAGAGAAGAGGGAGATTGCATGCAATAGGAGAAGGACGAGTAGCAATTTCCTGTGAAGCCGTATGCTCCCACTCCACTGATTTTAAACACGGCTCCTACGTTTCAATTTTCAGGCTCTAACCACCTTGACACCTGTGATAACTCACATTCTGTGAATGCCACCCTCGATTCCATGTACTTGGCACGTGTGCTGTTCTAACCCCATGATAATTACTCGACACTTGTGAGTGATAGGTAGGGTTTCAATTGTAGAATTTGTGGATAATTTATTGGAATAATTTGGCTAGGCTCCATCCCCACCGTTAATACTTGAAAATATTGGCATGATTTGGTTTAAGATTGCTCTAAAGTTGATTTTTTGTGAGGAAAAGTTTATATAGAGCAGAGGCTCTAAACAATCAAATTAGAGCCCATCTCAAAAATTTCAATAGAAGTGGTTGTTTTGATGACCAAATATCTTTAGATTGCTAATCTCGATGTCAAGATACATAAACATGAGAAAAAAAAAATAGATTTCAAGTTTTGGAATAATGCAACTTGTAATGCATTTTTGGACCATCATTTTTCAAGATTTCAACTTTTCAAAGATCCGCTCGATTTGCACAATTTTTTAAGCTTTAAATTTTATAATTAAATATAAAAATATATTTTAAGGCTATCACAAATATTTTTAGTACTGAAACTACATATCTCGACACTATTTGAAAGTACGTCTTCCTTTGATTATTTAGAGCCTCAGCATTGAACAAACCACACCCTTTATGTAATTTATTCTTTTTTTAAAAGTTGACTTCATTTCATGTAATTTCTGTATATGGTTTCTTAAAGAGGTATTGCATAAGGTTACAACATTAAACAATCAAATTAAGGTGCAGCTCTAAACTTTATCATGAGATGTAATTTTGATGTCGAAAATTCTTAGAATGGTACAAGAATCTATTTTTATCTCTACTTATAAACTTTTAAACACAAAATAGTTCAAATCAAACATATCTATAAACATATGAAAATCTTGAAAATGGACAATCCAAATAATTTGTTGTAAGATGTACTATTTTTAGGATTTGAAATATCGTTTCTTTCTCCATATCTATACATCTTGATGTTGAGATGATCAATTAAATGTTTTTTCAATATCAAAATAATCTTTTTGGAATTTTAGAGATGCACTTTAATTCTACATTTTAAGGCGTCGACCTTATATAGACTTTTTTCATCATATAGAGTCTGGGGTTTCCACATGGTTGCCACCTTAAACAATCAAAGTAACGCGCACCTCCAAATTTTGTCATGAGATGTAATTTTGGTGTCAAAATTCTTAAGATGGGGTGATAATCTATTTTTGTATCTAATTATAAAATTTCAAACACCAAAAATATTCAAACCAAGCAAATCTATAAACACATGAATATCTTGGAAATAGACGGTCCATATAATGTGGTGCAAGATGTACTATTTTATGACTTGAAATCTCTTTTTCTCTTCATATTTGTACATATCAATGTCAACATGATCAATGAGATGTTTTTCTAACATCAAAATAACCTTTTTCGAAAGATTTAGATGAGCACCTTAATTCTACATTATAAGTTGCTAACCTTGTATAAATCATATAACTGATTAGCATTACCGTAGCATAGGAATCTAGAGGACGGAAGTAAGAAAAGAAGAAGGAAATGCATAGGAATGGGTTTAGGGTAGGTTAAGGGATAGATGCCTTAAGATAATATCATCTCTCCATTCACAGTATTAACATATATATATAGTTGACCCCAATTAATTGAGAAAAGATTAAAAAAATGATGATGATACAACACCAACCAAAGAAAAGAAAAGGAATTGAATGATAAATCGTAAGGAGATGCAAGATCGTGAGAAAAGGATTTAAAAAAAAAAGAAGGAACAATGAAGAAAGGGTGTGGTTTAGATAGAGTCTAGGTTCTAAACAATCAAATTAGAGAATACCTTCAAATAGTGTCGAGCAATGTGGTTTCAATATTGGAAATCTTTGTGATAGCCTTAAAATATATTTTCATCTTTATTTATAAAGTTTAAAGCTCTAAAAATAATGTAGATCGGCAGATCTATAAAAACTTGAAAATCTTGAAAATTGACGGTCTAAAAATGTGTTATAAAATATACTATTTTCAAAACTTGAAGTCCATTTTTTTTTCTCATGTCCATGCATCTTGATGTCGAGATGATCAACTTGAGGACATTTGGGCATCAAAATAACTTTTCTAGTGAAATTTTTGAGGTAGGCTCTAATTTGATTGTTTAGAGCCTTGGCTCTAAATAAACTTTTCTCATGAATAAATATGAGAAAAAATATAAAAAGAAAGAAAATAATATTTTGTGGGAGAAATAGACAGCACCATTGACCTTGGTGAGGTGTTAGTTCAACCGCTTCAAGTTCTGCCCCAAAACAAAACCAAACTCACCTCCCCCAAAATCAACCTGTTGATTAACATTTAAATTTCAAAACAAATAAATAAATAATTCAACCTGTAGCATAGCGTCGTCACCACGTGTATATTTTTGACCTTTTTAATAGGTTTTATCTAACTCCCTCTTTCCAATTTCTTACCTTTGGATTTCAGTGTTATATCATGATGTTAACTTTGTTCATCCCCAAGAGTTCAAGGACCGTTATAATTGGCCATAACGGCAGTGTTTCAAGCAGTGATTTAAAAATCGAGACTCGTTCGAGTCTGCACGAGAATCGGTAGCCCCATGCCAATTATTTTATACTCGATAATGCCATGCCGATTACTTTATAAAAAACCGGGAATAGCACGGTTCTAGAACAAAATCGATGGTTCTGAACAGTGAACCGCCGGTATGACATCATACACGACGATCGATTCTCAATAATATATAGTGACACGTGGCAAACCTTCATCCCTAAACCGACGGTTCTGAACAGTGAACTGCCGGTATGACGTCATATCCCGTGCCGATTACTTTATAAAAAACAGGGAATTGCCCGGTTCTAGAACAAAACCGACGGTTCTGAACAGTGAACCACCGGTATGACGTCATATCCCGTGCCGATTACTTTATACTTGGTAAACCCCATGCCGATTACTTCATAAAAATCGGGAATAGCCTGGTTTTGCATATCCCGTGTCGATTACTTTAAACTTGGTAACCCCATGCCGATTACTTTATACTTGGTAGCCCCATGTCGATTACTTTATAAAAAACCGGGAATAGCCCGGTTCTATAACAAAACCGACGGTTCTGAATAGTGAACCGCTGGTATGACGTCATACACGACGATCGATTCTCAATAATATGTAGCGACCGGTATGATCGGTACCATAAACCTTCATCCCTGAACCGACGGTTCGAAACAGTGAACCGC
The DNA here is from genome assembly GCF_054954075.1 of Amborella trichopoda. Classification (NCBI taxonomy): domain Eukaryota; kingdom Viridiplantae; phylum Streptophyta; class Magnoliopsida; order Amborellales; family Amborellaceae; genus Amborella; species Amborella trichopoda. Next base: position 51,580,281 of record NC_142337.1, read on the forward strand.
CGGTATGATATCATACACGATGATCGATTCTCAATAATATGTAGTGACATGTTTATGGCAAACCTTCATCCCTGTTGGTGCGACATGTGGCGGCAAACCTTCAACCCGCCCACGATGCCCATGTGCTTTACGTGTGCACTACAATGCATGTGACAAAGCAATTTATATGCATAAATGTGACTCTCATTCTTCGATGTGGGATAATTCCCACAAACGGTGCATTAAATTAAGATAGTTGAATAAGTATTATTAATATGGTAACTTCATACAAATGTGGTAACGTGGCTTTATGGTTATCACTCCTACTTATCTCTTTGAAAAAAAGTAATTAAATTTTGTTGTAAAAAAAATAAGAGCTGAAAATAAAGTCGTTAAAAAAAAATTTATTTTTTGTTATAAAAAAAATAAGCAAAAAATAAAGTCGTTAAAAAAGAAGAAGACTTTATTCCATTTGAAATCTCACTCTTTCTACTAACAATCTCTTTTACTAAATTTACTCTAGAAATCTAAAAAATTAAAAATTTTGAAAAATTAAGGTGTTATTTCGAAAATTGGTACACATTCTAATAATTTCTATGTTGATAACCAAATATTTTATTTTATTTATTAATTTTTACAGTATAAATAATTTAATGTACTATTTTTTTTACAGTTGTCGATAATACATTTTAAATTTGATGATATTATAAAATATTTTGGATTTGTTGTTATTTGTATAATAAAATAATTATAAAATATAAACCAACAATTTTAATTTCAGTATATAATATTATAGTTAGTTAGGTTGTAATAATTTTAGATTATAGTTAGTTAGGTTGTGATAATTTGGGTTTTTTTAACGGATTAGTGTTTGTCGTCAATTCGAGATTTTAGTGGCCATTTTTTCATCGATTTAATCTACTCTTTATTGTAGTCCATGTATGATTATATACTTTGTCTATGATAATTCTATGATTTTTCTTTTGTGTTATATAAATTTAATAGTTAACATAAGTTTATACAGGGAAAAAACATCTCAGTATTCACAAATTGATGAAAAAAATGAAAGTTAACAATGTAGTACCATCATTTTTTTATTGGATTTCTAAAAGACAATATTTATAATGAATTTTAATAATTTTTTTGAATTTTTCTTAAAACTTAATCTAACTGAATAAGCTACTTTCCAATCTGGATCGCTGATTCACCAATTTGAATGGATTTTTAGAGTGCCCGATTTAGGGCACGTATCCGTGTTTTAAACCAATAGTTTCGAGCAGTGTTTTAAAAATCGGCGAGTCGAACCGGACTCGCCCGGGTTCGACTCGGGATCCGACACAGCCCGTGTCTGTTCCGATACAAAACTGGGAACCGCCCGGTTCCCAAGAATAACCGCCGGTTCCAATCTGATTCTGTCCGGTTCTACCGGGTTCCCTCCTTGCACGGGTGCGACACGCACATATGAGGTTACCCTAATATTTCTACACAAACATTTTAACCTATATTACATAGGTATTTATATACCCAAGTGGAATACCCATCTTTCAATGTGGGATAATTCCTAAACATCATTAAATGAAAAGGGAATTTAAATATATTCTATTAATCATCAAGTTATAACCACATATGATGAGGTGGCGTGGTGGTTAAGACTTTCGTTTTTTCATGTGACTTCTTAAGGTCGAGTCCCCCCGTGGGCGTTATTTTTTTGTATTGTATAGTTTTTGGTGTATATATTGTATATAAATATTTTTGTAAATAATATAAAAATCATAAAAAAATGAAAAATAAAAAAGTTAATTTTTTGTATAGCAGTTAATTTTTGTTGGATATGGTATAATTATTTTTTAAAATAATATGAAAGGCATAAAAAAATAATATATAAAAAATTTATTCTATTTGAAATCTCCATCTTTCTACTAACAATATCTTTCACTAAATTTATTATAGAAACCTAAAAAAATAAATTTTTAAAAAATTAAAGTGTTATTTCTAAAATTTGTACGCATTTTATTAATTTTTACATTGATAACCAAATATTTTATTTTATTTATTAATATTTACATTATAAATCATGTAATGTACTATTTTTTTTATAGTTGTCAATGATACATTTTAAATTAGATAATGTTATAAAATATTTTTAATTTGTTATTATTTATCTAATAAAATAATTATAAAATGTAAACTAATAATTATAATTTCAGTATATAATATTATAATTAGTTAGGTTTTAATAATTTTGGATTATAGGTAGTTAGGCTGTAATAATTTGGATTTTTTTAGCGGATTAGGGTTTTTTGCCAAAACGAGATTTTAATGACCATTCTTTCATTGATTAGTCTACTATTTATAATAGTCCATGTATAATTATATATTTTATCTATGATAATTCTATGATTTTTTTTTTATGTGATGCAAATTTAATGGTTAATATAAGTTTATACAAGGAAAGAGCATCTCAATATTCACAAATTGATAAAAAAATGAAAGTTAATAATGTAATACCTTCATTTCTTATTGATTCCTAAAAAATAATATTTATAATAAATTTTAATAATTTTTTCAGATTTTTTTGAAGTTTTTATCCGATCTATTCAGCCAATTCTTGATCCGGATCGAAGATTCATCCATCTGAATCTGTTTTTAAGATGACCGATCCAAATCACCAATCCGCTTTTTAAATCGAAACTTTCGAGTGTTTTAAAATGGAATTACATTGTTATAACAATCCTTAGAATGACTGCGAGAGAGGAAATTGCATGTGCAAACAACACGCTGCAGTGTAAAAGGAACGGAGCGATGCTTTATAACGGTTTAAAGCCTTGGATAGAACTTCAATCACGTGACACGTGAAGTGATGGAGAAAAGTCCAAGAAACCCGTGCACTCCACATATCGTCCCCCAATGGTGGAGTGGAGGTGGGAGACTCATCGCATTTACTATTATTACTATTATTTTTATTTTTTTTTAAAATAATATAAATGTTTTTTATAAAAATAAGTAGTGCTTTCACTTATATTCATTACGGTCTAAAGTTTATTGTACCGTTATAATTATTCGATGGAGTTTCATTTTTCATATTTTTTTACAAATCGGAATGATATGAAATTTGGAGTGCGTGTTCATTTTAGTGAGACGTACTTAATAAAAATATAAAAACAATAATTCAGTAAAAAAATTAACCACAATATCACTGCCAATTTTTAGGGATATTTTTGTCAATTTATATTTTATGAATTATTTTTTTATATTTTTATTAGATTTTCCTATTTTTTATTAAGACACAATCCAAATTTTAGATCATTCCGATTTGTAGAAAAAAAATGAAAAATGAAACACTACCCGACAATTGTGATTGAGCGATGAACTTTAGACAGTGATGAGTATAAACGAAATCACTGTTTATTTTGCCTTATATATATATATATATATATATATATATATATATATATATATATATATATATATATATATATATATAAAAGATCCTGTACTCTAGGCCGATCTAACGATCACATATGTCTGATAATGTTTGAATTTTTGAATTTTGAATTTTTTAATTTTTTAATTTTTTTTCTTACAAATCCAAATCACTTAAAATTTTAATCGTCTGTTCTTAAAAATAGGTAAATTTACGAAAAATACATAATTTTTTTTACATGAAATAAATTGACCAAAATACCCTCGAAAAGTTTTGGGAGGTATTTTGGTCGTTTTCACAAATTATTTTTTTTATATTTTTATTAAGTGCTCCTTAATGGAAAGTAAGTGCTCCTTAATGAAAAGAACACATATATAAAAATTCAAGTGATTTGGCTTTGTAGAAAAAAAAAAAAAAAAATTCAAATACTATCGAACATCCGTGAACGGCAGATTAGCTATAGAATAGCCCAAATTCAATTTGGGCCATTCGCATATGGGCGTACAGCAGTGACTGCTATATATATATATATATATATAAGTATCTACATAACACCCATATGTGAAGTTCTACCGTGCTTCACCTACACCTCATCACTGTTCAAACTTCATCACACAATTGTACGATAGTATTTAATTTTTTATAATTATTTTACTATTCATATTTATCTAAAATTTGGGGCGTGTGTACATATGACCAAGTCGCACCAAAATAAAATATTTAAAAAATACTAGTCATAGAATAAAATGATGAAATTACCCTTGAAACTTTATCGGAGTAATTTTCATAAATTTTATCATTCAAATTATTTGTTTTATATTTTATTAATGTGCATCTCACAAAGATGCACACATCTACAAAATTTCAGATAATTATGATTTGTAAAAAAAAAAAAAAAAATTAAAATTCAAACAGTATCGGACTATCGGTGACGGTGTGATAAACTTTGAACAGTGATAAAGCCTTAAGTGAAGTACTGTAGAACTTCACCTATAGGCGTTTTGTAGTGTTATCATATATATATATATATATATATCACTGCTGTACGCCCATACGCGAATGGCCCAGATTGAATCTGGGCCATTCTGTGGCCGATCTGATGCTAATGGATGTCCGATAGAGTTTGAATTTTAATTTTTTCTACAAATCCAAATCATTTGAAATTTTAGGTGTACGTTTTTTTCATCAAGGTGCACATAATAAAAATATAAAAAAAATAATTCTGGAAAAAAATATCAGTCAAAATACCCTAAAACAATTTTCGAGGTCATTTTCATGTAATTTTTTTTTTTGATATTTTTTGTAGATTCATCTATTTTTGAAGAACACACGCCTAAAATTTCAAGTGATTTGGATTTGTAGAAAAAAAATTAAAATTCAAACATTAACGGGCATTTGTGATCGTCAGATTGGCTCCGATTCAGTCTTGGTTGCGGTGTAGCAGTACGCGTCTGGGCTCATAAGATCTTTCCCATTGATATATATATATATATATATATATATATATATATATATATATATATATATACATTACAAAATAGAGAAACAACATTTATGGATACTTCACCTAATGATCTAAATAGAGTAGCCTATGGTAAAATATGGAAACCAATAACAGCTTTACTATACTATAAGAGACCCACACCTATTGATGTACAGTTAGAAGAGGATGCGATCCAACAGGCTGTTTCCTATTCAGGAAGATCAATTGTCAATTGGACAATAGATGGTCTATCAGACTTAAAAATATTAGATGTAATGAGACATATGACTATGTTTGCCTCAGCAAACAAAATGGCTGGCAATCCCGATCAAGAGGTTGCCAAAGCAATAGTAAATGGATTTACTGACGGGTTACGATGATGGTGGGATTTCTATGTTGATGATGAAATAAAGAATAGAATTCTCACCAATACAAGACAGTGGACCGCCAGAAATGAACAAAATCAAGAAATAATTTATACTGAAAGTGATGCAGTAAACACCTTGATATACACGATTACCCTCCATTTCGTAGGAAGCACAGCTTTATTAGCAGCAAGATCTGAAGATCTGCTGTCCAATCTTAGATGTCCTACTCTCTCCCATTATAAGTGGTATGAGGATGTATTCTGTTTCAGATTACTTATAAGAGAAGATTGTCAGTTAGACCATTGGAAAGAAAAATTTATTGCTAGTCTATCTTACCTATTTGCGAAAAAGTCAAAGAAAGACTTAGAAAGAAACATAATGGTGTTATCATATATTCCGCATATACACTTGGAGAATTATCAGCAGAAATATGTGTTGAAGGATTAACTTTATGTACTGATCTAAAACTCAAAAGACAACTTGATAAACAACAAATTACCAAGAGTAAAGAACTTGGTGATTTTTGTGAACAATTCGGTTATCATATCGATAGGAAAAATAAACCTGAAAAACTCTATAAGAAAAAGTAAAAATATAAGAAAGAAAAGTATAAGACTGATAAAACACATAAAAAATATAAAAAGTCCAAAAATAAATTGATAAAGAGATTTTCTCCTAATACTAAAAATAAAAAGAAAATACCCGTATGCTATAAATGTGGAAAAGTTGGTCACTATGAACACTAATGTAAATTAAAAAAGAAAATCGATGCTTTACAATTAGATGAGTCAGTCAAATCAAAATTATATAATATCATCAATTATGATACATCTTCCTCAAGTACATATTCGAATAGATCACTCATTGGAAATCTCCATGATGATGATTTCATATGGACATAGTCATCAGATTCTTCAGATTCTTCTACTGATACGAAAGCATCGCATCCAATGGAAGAATCTACTTGTACTTGTCTTATCCCCTCACACAATCTTCATACTCTAACACAAAAAGATAATCTGATATTAGATCTCATAGAGAAAGTTACAGATCCAGAGGAAAATAGATCTGTTATTACTAAATTCATCAACTTAGCCAAAACTAAAGCAAAAACACCTCTTATCAGTAAAACACCTGATGAATACAATTTTGCCTCTATTATGAAAAGAGTCAGTGAACAACACCTCACTAAGCAAAAAGAACATTTTATTTCAGAACTCAAACAAGAGATCAACGAAGTAAAGAAAGAAGTTCATCAGCACAAAAATAGAATTAAAATTCTAGATTTACAAAATCTATCCAATCATAATTCTGATACAGATGAAATAGAATTTAATCATCTAGTAACAACATACAGTCCTGATCCACCTGAAGATACTCCAAAAACCTCCGAAAACAAACCACTTCTGATAACTGAACAGTCTCCTTCAGTTAACCTTTTGGATAAAATCATTATACAAAAATGGTTTGTTCAAGTAACTATCATAGTCGTAGAAGATTATAAATTTCAAACATCAGCCTTAATAGATTCAGGTGCTGATCTAAATTGTATCGATGAAGGACTGGTACCAACAAAATATTTTGATAAAACAACACAAATCTTAAATACTGCCGATGGCCGCAGACTCTTTATAAACTATAAATTATCTAATGCATCAGTATGCAATAATCACCAATGTATCCAAACACCATTTATTATGGTAAAAAGACACAGCCAAGCAGTTATCCTTGAAGTCCCATTCCTTACATTATTATATCCATTATCTATTGACCATATAGGAATAACATCTACATATCAAAATGTACCTATACATTTTGCATTCATTCACAAACCAAAACTCAAAGAAATAAATAGTGTTAAAAGCCATTTACAAAATAAAGAAAAATTTCTCTGTACTTTAAAACAAGAAATTAAATATAAGCATGTGGAAGAACAATTATAAAATCCTTTGATACTCCAAAAGATCCAACAACTTCAACAACAGATAGAAAGCTCTATTTGTAATGAACATCCAAATGCTTTTTGGGAAAAGACAAAACATAGTATTAGTCTCCCATATGAACCAGGATTTGATGAAAAACAAATTCCTACTAAAGCCAAACCTATTCAAATGAATACTACGTTAATAGAAATGTGTAGAAAAGAAATTGCTGATCTCCAAACCAAGAAATTGATAAGACCAAGCTCATCACCATGGAGTTGTGCAGCTTTCTATGTAAACAAAAATGCTGAAAAGGAACGAGGAGTTCCAAGACTAGTTATCAATTATAAACCCTTAAACAAAGTTTTACAATAGATAAGATATCCAATTCCTAATAAAAAAGATTTATTAGATCGAGTAGCAAATGCTTGTATATTTTCCAAATTTGATATGAAGTCAGGATACTGGCAAATACAAATCCAAGAAAAAGATAAATATAAAACAACATTCAATGTTCCATTTGGACAATATGAATGGAAAATAGTGAATGATGTATTCAATGCTTATTATCAATTTATGATCGTTTATATTGATGATATCTTGATCTTTTCAGAATCCATCGATGAATATATAAAACATATTAATACTTTTATCCATGCAGTCCAGCATGCTGAATTAGTTGTATCTGCTAGAAAGATTACTTTATTTAAAACAACTATTAGATTTCTAGGACACAATATACATCAAGGCACAATTATTCCCATTGATAGATCAATACAATTTGCTGATAAATTTCCCGATCAAATTCTAGATAAAAAAGAACTCCAAAGGTTCTTAGGATGTCTTAATTATGTTATTGATTTTTATCAAGATCTTGTCATAAATGCTAAACCTCTACATGATAGATTAAAAAAGAATCCACCACCATGGATAGATATTCATATTAAAGCAGTTCAACTCATTAAAAAGAAAGTCAAAACTCTCCCTTGTCTTTCTCTTCCTCACCCTACTGCTTTCAAAATTATTGAATGTGATGCTTCAGAGTTGGGTTTAGGAGGAATCCTAAAACAACAAGTGGATGGTCATGAACAATTACTCAGGTATACGTCTAAAGCATGGAATCCAACCCAACAAAATTATTTCACGATAAAAAAGGAATTACTTGATATTGTCCATTGTGTTACAAAATTTCAATGTGATATTCTCAATCAACATTTTCTCATACGCACTGATTGCAAAGCTGCTAAAGATATTCTGCAAAAAGATGTTCAAAACCTTGTTTCTAAACAAATCTTTGCTCGCTGACAGGCAATTCTTTCTGCCTTTAATTTCTCCATTGAACACCTTCACGGTTCTGCCAATTCCCTTCTTGATTTTTTAACCCGTGAATTTTTGCAAGGGGGCCACACTGACGCCAACGACGAAGAAACACCACTATCACTTGCACTACAGCTCTTTGCAGCTAATCAACATAATACTTTGTCCAATTCACCTACTCTAATGGATTCTCGTAGCAATTCTTCCTGCGAGAAACGCCATTTGACAATAATACCATTTGAAGGTGAAAATCCGCCTTTGGCAACCCTTTCACTTTCCATTTCACCCATTCACCAAATAACTTAACCAGAAGCTAATACATCCACTCTAGCTTATACTCCTGCTCAATCAAGGCCGACCCAAAGGCCTAATGTTCCTCGGTCTCCATTCATTGAAAGAACATATCTCATGGATATTACAATAGATGACCAGCATACTAATATGGATCCCATTAAACTGGCTTCGTTATATCTCGTAAACCATTTGAATCCTACTAATGGAGTAAAAACCTGTGAATACTATGAAGCCATTCGTATGGAAACATGATCCACTTCCGTTGTCCATTATTATCAACAAAATACCAAAGTAATTGCATATTCCAAACTGCAAATCAAGAAGTTGCTTTCCTATGAAGAGTGGGGTTGCAATCCCGCTCAGGCCAAAAAACTAAACAATCCTGAGTTTTCGTATAAATATTATAAATATGCCGAGTACATTGAAGCCTGGCATAAAGTATTTATTATCAAAACCCAAATAATATGCATAGCTGGTATATTCAATTTCGGTTACCCATTTTCGAAAGATTCCCAAATTGGTTTAAAAATTGGTGTTTAGTATGGGGATCAACTATTGAGATTTTACTGCCTGCTTTTCAAAAAGTGCAGGAACAATTTGTTCCCTTCAATAATAGTGATATCAATACAGAAAATCACATTTACTTTGTTGCACTATACCAACTCCCATGAATTATGAAGTGGGAATATTCAATCTCTGTTAATAATACAATTGATCATACCTATATTCCTCGCCTTGGAAAAACCATTTCAGTTAAATGGTGGGATATCTTCAATATGGATCCCACAACCATAGTGCCCAAACAAATACCTCCACAAAAACCTATATATAATCCTAGTCCAAGTGGATATAATACTGCCAATACCTCTTTTGATTTCCCCCCATACTTGAGAAATATGTTGCAAACAAACCCTAATGCCTCTAAAGAAACCCTTGAACAACAAATGAGAGAGATTTTTACAGAAGCAGGAAGAAAGCCGGTCTCATCAGATGAGACCGTACAGTCATCACCAGCTCGTACCAATAGATACTTTCCCCTTGAAGAAACTGATCCCGAAGAAGAAGAAGATGATCTAGATGAATGCAGCCAAAGACCATGACCCGTTGCTGCCAAGATTGTGACCCGTTACAGTGCTCACTCACATATGACAAAAAATACTGTTCAAGGATGCCATTACTATTCCCACCAACAGACAAGACAAAAGAGTTACTATTCCCAGATATTGTTACTATTCCCACCGACATAAACGACAAGTCACCGACACTGTAGCTACAAGAAAAGACAAAAGTTGCCGACACGTGACCACAAAAGGACCATTATTCTCAGATACCCTTTTGTCCTTACCTCCGACCAAAGGAATTTGCTTTTCTTCGTTTTTATTTTGCTTTTGTCTCATCATCCTACTTTAAGTCCCTTCTTCCTTTAAGTCGCTTTACCTTAGCGACAAAGGCATCTCTTCTGTGCCTATAAAAGGAAGCCTCCTGCCTCATAACCAGTAAGGTCACTCAGAGCTTCTCTCTTCCCTAGCTGCTCTACTCTCTGATGCTCAGAAAAAGTTCTCATCTCATCTCTCTCTCATCACTACTCCTTTTCAAGCTCCATCTCTTACCACCACAGTTGCTGTTCCGACCTTATAGCTCATGTCTTTCAGGTCTCTGTTTCAAATCTTACTTCATTAAGACCCAGGTTCTATCTTCTCTGCTCCTTTTTGTTTATTTATAATATGTGCGATTGCAATCTTTCTTTACTTCTCTCACACTGTCCTCAGCACTGGAAACTCTTTTCCAGTTATTGTATTTGCACATTGTAAGTGTGCGTTTACTTTCTGTACACAGTTTGTAATAATACATTTGCTTTAATATGATTGTACAAGGTCCGTAAACAGTACTTTTACATTTGCTTTACTACATGTATAAATGTATGTTGTATACAATCCAAGTTATTAATACAATCTTGATAATTTAATTATTATGCAATTTAAACTTGTATTTAGCATAAAGATAGGAAATTATAACCACACACAGTGGTTAGTAATAGATATATCAGTCATACCCTTCATTTGCATACTCCTATTCTGTTTGAACTATTATCGAATTTTACAAGAAATAGTAAAGTATAATAGCTTAATATTCACATACTTACTGTAAAATATATCAAAAGACTTCACTGTAGATCCTTACGCGTTTTGGTATCAGAGCCCAACAGTGAAACTATTTAAGAGTCTTAATTACAGTATTACTGCAGAAACCTAACTAAATTTACATCTAAGAAAGTTGGTCCGAGAGTTAAGGCAAGAGACGAAAGAAGTCTAGGCAAAGTACCCGCCAAGGCCAGGAAGAGCCGCTTAGGGGAACACGCTGGACCCTTGATCATCCAGATTGTCATTATCCGCAACCTACAGATGGCAAATTTAATTAGGAATCTTAAAAGTAACACAGTAACTAAACCTCAAACCTTAAGAGTTAAGAATAAGGAAGAGATAGTCATAAATGATATTGAACATCATATACAAAACTAGAATATTCCCAAAGTCCTCATCAAAGATATTTATCAAAAAGGAACATTTACATTTAAACTTGGATATGCTATTAAAACAGTAGAAGAAAGTCTATCAGTAACTCAAAACCAAGAAGACTTCCAACTGTTGTCAAGAAAAATAATTGAAAAACATAAAGAAAATAATTATAAGTATTTACACATTGGGTTAATACAAATAGCCATAAAACCTTTAACACGTTTAGGTTTAAACAACTCAGTACTTGTATGCCTAAGAGATACGAGGCACAATAAGTTTTCGGACTCACTCCTAGGCATGGTTGAATCTAGCCTCTGTAGTAGACCTATTTGTTGCAACTGTTTTCCAAATTTTTCTATTTCATTAACAGATCCTAATGTTTTAGATATTTTAACAATAAACCTTAAAACCCATGGATTTAATATGACTCATGGTTCTCAAAATTTAGCTATAGTATACCGTATTTATTACAAAGTTATGAATACTCTTTCTCCTAATATTATACAAACAGATAAGCACGATCAAATTATATTACTCCAAACTAATATAGAAAAATCAAACACTATTATACCTAAAACCATTACTTGGTCAGATATTATTCTACCTCAATTATGGGCACTGCAAAATGCAACCAGCCCAGAGAAGTACCTATGAATAATATTCCCAATCAGATAATAGAACATCAGGATGGAAATATTGAAATAAAATTTCAACAATCTACAATACAGGATGATATAGAAATCAATAGGAAGAGGAATAAGAAATCATTAGTCCCTAGAAGAAAATTTTGTCATACAACCCCAGAAGTTATAATTCTTCCTTCTCCATCAATACCTACAACATCTTCAGACTTACGACTACAAGGAGTAAAAAGAACAGCTGATCATGTAGTAATACCCACTTATACATCTGAACCTGATATAGCAGAGTTCCCAATACTCACATTACAAGTTGAAGAAGACATAGACATAGAAGAATATCTAGCCTATAAAATCCAAAGAAAACAGAAAAAAGTAGATATTGAATATGTAAAACAAGATTATCTAGCCTCAGAAAACCAGGGTATTAGAGAATGGTATGTAAAAACATTTCAACCTCGATTAGTAGAATTATTTCATAAAAAATACAATAAATTCTTGAAAAGAGAAAAAGAAACAAAAGGATTCTTTATCTGGTTACAAGAAATTTGTGCCCAATATAACATTCAAATTCCTCAATTCAATACTATTCAAACAATTGAAAAAAAAACCTATATAAGTGTAGATGGAACTAGTACTACTAGTACACATCCACCTGAAAAAAGTATTATCCTAAAAGGAATCAAAAGTCCACCTATCAAAGGTGAACCACCACAATCCCTATAAGACATTATTGCAACACCTTATAAGGTTGTACTCAAGGAAATAGGAAAGAAACAAGAATTAATTCCTCACATTGTGGAACAAAATAATTACACTAACCTATCTATGCAGTCATTAGGAAAACAAGCTGAACGAATAGAAAGATTAGTTACCCCTCAACCTAAGGTAGTAACTCCTCCTATTCCTAAAGCTGTTTTATCAAACCTCCTCCTGAACTTAATAAAACCAAATTTCACTTAGGTGAGGATAATAAAACACTCAGGGATCAGTTAACATCTAAATTAGCCCAATTAGATATCAAAGGAATTCCTTCACCAAAACTAAGTATTCCTACACCAATACCTAGTATTTCGATACCTTTATCTCATATTCTCGAATCCTCTGATAAAGGCAAAATGAAGATTCCTGAGCATGAGACTTTAATGCTTCAAGGAGAAGGACTAATGATAGATGATACATTACAAAAGAGAGAAACTGCATTTATGGATACTTCACCTAATGATCTAAATAGAATAGCCTATGGTAAAATATGGAAACCAATAACAGTTTTACCATACTATAAGAGACCCACACCTGTTGATTTACAGTTAGAAGAGGATGCTATCCAACAGACTGTTTCCTATTCAGGAAGATCAATTGTCAATTGGACAATAGATGGTCTATCAGCATTAAAAATATTAGATGTAATGAGACATATGACTATGTTTGCCTCAGCAAACAAAATGGCTGGCAATCCCGATCAAGAGGTTGCCAAAGCAATAGTAAACGAATTTACTGGCTGGTTACTAGGATGGGGGGATTTCTATGTTGATGATGAAACAAAGAATAGAATCCTCACCAATACAAGACAGTGGACCGCCAGAAATGAACAAAATCAAGAAATAATTTATACTGAAAGTGATGCAGTAAACACCTTGATATACACGATTACCCTCTATTTCGTAGGAAGCACAGCTTTATTAGCAGCAATATCAGAAGATCTGCTGTCCAATCTTAGATGTCCTACTCTCTCCCATTATAAGTGGTATAAAGATGTATTCTTTTTCAGATTACTTATAAGAGAAGATTGTTAGTTAAACCATTGGAAAGAAAAATTTATTGCTGGTCTACCTTATCTATTTGCAGAAAAAATCAAAGAAAGACTTAGAAAGAAACATAGTGGTGTTATCATATATTTCGCATAAACACTTGGAGAATTATCAGCAGAAATATGTGCTGAAGAATTAGCTTTATGTGCTGATCTAAAACTCAAAAGACAATTTGATAAACAACAAATTACCAAGCGTAAAGAACTTGGTGATTTTTGTGAACAATTCGGTTATCATATCGATAGGAAAAATAAACCTGAAAAACTCTATAAGAAAAAGAAAAAATATAAGAAAGAAAAGTATAAGACTGATAAAACACATAAAAAATATAAAAAGTCAAAAAATAAATTGATAAAGAGATTTTCTCCTAATACTAAAAATAAAAAGAAAATACCAGTATGCTATAAATGATGAAAAGTTGGTCACTATAAACACCAATGTAAATTAATAAAAAAAATCGATCCTACAATTAGATGAGTCAGTCAAATCAAAATTATATAATATCAGCAATTATGATACATTTTCCTCAAGTACAGATTCTAATAGATCACTCATTGGGAATCTCCATGATGATGATTTCATATGGACAGAGTCATCAGATTCTTCAGATTCCAATGGAAGAATCTACTTGTACTTGTACTATCCCCTCACACAATCTTCATACTCTTAACACAAGAAGATAATCTGATATTAGATCTCATAGAGAAAATTATAGATCAAGAGGAAAATAGATCTGTTATTACTAAATTCATCAACTTAGCCAAAACTAAAGCAAAAATACCTCCTATCAGTAAAACACCTGATGAATACAATTTTGCCTCTATTATGAAAAGAGTTAGTGAACAACACCTCACTAAGCAAAAAGAACATTCTATTTCAAAACTCAAACAAGAGATCAACGAAGTAAAGAAAGAAGTTCATCAGCTCAAAAATAGAATTAAAATTCTAGAATTACAAAATCTATCCAATCATAATTCTGATACAGATGAAATAGAATTTAATCATCTAGTAACAACATACAGTCCTGATCCACCTGAAGATACTCCAGAAACCTCAGAAAACAAACCACTTTTGATAACTGAATAGTCTCCTTTAGTTAACCTTTTGGATAAAATCATTATACAAAAATGGTTTGTTCAAGTAACTATCATAGTCGCAAAAGATTATAAATTTCAAACATCAGCCTTAATAGATTCAGGTGCTGATCTAAATTGTATCAATGAAGGACTGGTACCAACAAAATATTTTGATTAAACAACACAAATCTTAAATACTGTCGATGACAGTAAACTCTTTATAAACTATAAATTATCTAATGCATCAGTATGCAATAATCACCAATGTATCCAAACACCATTTATTATGGTAAAAGGACTCAGCCAAGCAGTTATCCTTGGAGTCCCATTCCTTACATTATTATATCCATTATCCATAGATCATACTGGAATATCATCTACATATCAAAATGTACCTGTAAATTTTGCATTCATTCACAAATCAAAACTCAAAGAAATAAATAGTGTTAAAAGCCATTTACAAAATAAAGAAAAATTTCTTTCTACTTTAAAACAAGAAATTAAATATAAGCATGTGGAAAAACAATTACAAAATCTTTTGATACTCCAAAAGATGCAACAACTTCAACAACAGATAGAAAGCTCTATTTATAGTGAACATCCAAATGCTTTTTGGGAAAGGAAAAAAACATAGTATTAGTCTCCCATATGAACCAGGATTTGATGAAAAACAAATTCCTATTAAAGCCAGACCTATTCAAATGAATACTACGTTACTAGAAATGTGTAGAAAAGAAATTGTTGATCTCCAAATCAAGAAATTTATACAGACCAAGCTCATCACCATGGAGTTGTGTAGCTTTCTATGTAAACAAAAATGCTGAAAAGGAACGATGAGTTCCAAGACTAGTTATCAATTATAAACCCTTAAATAAAGTTTTACAATGGATAAGATATCCAATTCATAATAAAAAAGATTTATTAGATCGAGTAGCAAATGCTTGTATATTTTTCAAATTTGATATGAAGTCAGGATACTAGCAAATACAAATCCAAGAAAAAGATAAATATAAAACAGCATTCAATGTTCCATTTGGACAATATGAATGGAATGTAATACCATTTGGATTGAAAAATGCCCCATCTGAATTTCAGAAATAATGAATTATGTATTCAATGCTTATTATCAATTTATGATCGTTTATATTGATGATGTCTTGATCTTTTCAGAATCCATTGATGAACATATAAAACATATTAATACTTTTATCCATGCAGTCCAACATGCTGGATTAGTTGTATCTGCTAGAAAGGTTACTTTATTTAAAACAATACATCAAGGCACAATTATTCCCATTGATAGATCAATACAATTTGCTGATAAATTTCCCGATCAAATTCTAGATAAAAAAGAACTCCAAAGGTTCTTAGGATGTCTTAATTATATTATTGATTTTTATCAAGATCTTGCCATAGATGCTAAACCTCTACATGATAGATTAAAAAGGAATCCACCACCATGGACAGATATTCATACTAAAGCAGTTAAACTCATTAAAAAGAAAGTCAAAACTCTCCCTTGTCTTTCTCTTCCTCACCCTACTACTTTCAAAATTATTGAATGTGATGCTTCAGAGTTGGGTTTAGGAGGAATCCTAAAACAACAAGTGGATGGTCATGAACAATTACTGAGGTATACGTCTAAAGCTTAGAATCCAACCCAACAAAATTATTCCACGATAAAAAATGAATTACTTGCTATTGTCCTAATCTATCATGTAGAGGTTTAACATCAATGGCAAGATCTTGATAAAAATCAATAACATAATTAAGACATTCTAAGAACCTTTGGAGTTCTTTTTTATCTAGAATTTGATCGTAAAATTTATCAGCAAATTGTATTGATCTATCAATGAGAATAATTGTGCCTTGATGTATGTTGTGTCCTAGAAATCTAATAGTTGTTTTAAATAAAGTAATCTTTCTAGCAGATACAACTAATCCAGCATGCTGGACTGCATGGATAAAAGTATTAATATGTTTTATATGTTCATCGATGGATTCTGAAAAGATCAAGACATCATCAATATAAACGATCATAAATTGATAATAAGTATTGAATACATCATTCAATATTTTCTGAAATTCAGATAGGGCATTTTTCAATCCAAAGGGCATTACATTCCATTCATATTGTCCAAATGGAACATTGAATGCTGTTTTATATTTATCTTTTTCTTGGATTTGTATTTGCCAGTATCCTGGCTTCATATCAAATTTGGAAAATATACAAGCATTTGCTACTCGATCTAATAAATCTTTTTTATTAGGAATTGGATATCTTATCCATTGTAAAACTTTATATATATATATATATATATATATATATATATATATATATATATATATATATATATATATATATATATATATATATATATATTTGTTGTCGACCTATGGGCTGACTGCTACAATGTCAGCCAATGGCCAAGATTGAATTTGAGCCGATCTGACGATCGCGACTTTATTTTTTATTTGAATTTTCATTTTTTTTTCTAGAAATCCAAATCATTTGAAAATTTAGGTATACATTCTACCCATCAAGGCACACCTAATAAAAATATAAAAATAAGAATTCACAGAATATAAATTAACCAAAATCTCCTCAAAATAATTCGGGGGTATTTTAGTTAATTTATATTTTTTGAATTATTTTAAATATTTTTATTAGATTCTACTATTTTTTGAAAATAGACGCTCAACACTTCAAGTGATTTGGATTTGTATAAAAAAAAATGAAAATTCCGATACAAAATTAGGTCGTGACCATTGGATTGGGCCTAAGTTCAATTTGAGCCGTTGGCTGACACTGTAGTTGTTAGCCCGTGGGCTGACCTGATCTTTTCCCTATATATATATATATATATATATACATAACACAATACCCAGAATTTATTTAAACCTTCCAGAACAAAACATTTACCTTTCTAGAAGATTTAAAACATTCAATTTTCTAAAAGATATCTTTCAAAAAGATAAATGTGCCCTAGATGTTCGTAAATGTACCCCAACAACCTTTCAACTGTTATGCAACTATAGGTATGCATTAATTATAAATCCTATTAAAATCACAATATTTCTTATAGAGATTCTGATGGGCTATGAATAATTTTCGGGTGATTTCAATCTATATCCGTGATCTTTTAAGAACTGTATTGAACCATTTGCATTTGATTTTTATATTTTTGGCTTTCTTTTGAACGTTATTTCCATTTTAAATTTTTCGATATGGACTGAAGTCCTAAATCGACCTTGGGTTTTTATTGGATGGTATAGGAGACTCTACGGCTATACCATTATTCATTTTGCAAGAGATATTCTCCATCTATTGTAATCTTAAATATATTCCTAAAGATCTTTAAAAAGTTATACGGACTAGGGGATGATGAATGAGGGATAGTGTGATTTGCTAAAAATTGATTGTTTTAAATTGAACAATCAATGTATTTTTTAGCATGAATATACTTTTGAGCAATTACCGAATGATTGTTTTAAATTAAACGTTGATGGATCTTCGAGGGGAAATCCAAGAAGGGCGGGTGTGGGTGGTGTTTGTAGGGATTCTGATGGTAATGTCTTATTTTGTTTTGCTGCACCATGTAGAGAGGTAACTGCAAATCATGCTGAATTGACAGTAGCTTTGTAAGGTATCAAAATATGGAAGGACAAGGAGCTTCGGAATTCTCTTCTTCTCGAAGGGGATTCTAAAAATGTAATTGATTGATGCAATTGTAGTTCCACATTGCCATGGAGGCTAAGGTTTTTATGGCTAGAAATCATGGACCTTATTGTTGGCAGCAATATTACCCTCAGTCATGTTTATAGAGAAGCAACTTGTGTGGTGGATGATCTTACTAAGAAAGGGCCTCACCTTGATTCTTTAGTTGTTTCTCCAACTTTGTTGTAATTCTCTTCTACATGTATGCTCCTTTTTATCTAATAAAATAATATACTCTTGTCCAAAAAAAAAAAAGATGTTATAGTGAAGATGGGTCCCACATTGCTTCATTACTATCTCTTGCTTCAATGGACAACTACAAACAAAAGGTTATCCTTTCATTTTCCAATTTAAAGTTACCTTAATTACATTTGGGAAAATATTAATTACACCAAGATTAAATTGCTCGTAAACAATGTAAAATCGACACAATTTCACTTCTCCAATTCGGCTGAATCACACTTCCTCAGCCAAAGTAGTCGAATTGGGCTAAAGAAAATGGAATTGTATCGATTCGAAGTAGCAACATTATTATTCGCTTTGGTCATTTTGGTCTAAGCGCCATAGGTCGGGTCCGGCTGGACCTATACCCAGACCCGAATACAAGTTTTGGACCTGGACCCGACCCGTCGGGTCCAAAAGTTGGACCTGTACCCGTAGCCGTTGAGTCTTGAGTCTATCCTGTTGGGTCCCAGGTCTAGTTGGGTCCATTGTCACCATCACTATGAGCTTCTTCTTTTTTTTTTTTCCATTTTTTTACCATCATATACCCAAATTATTGGTAAAAGATCACAATCACCCGCCATTAGATTTCAAGCCGTATTATTTGTCATTAAAAGCTAAAGATGATCATAAGTTTTTATTGTATACGATCCTTAATACACCCAAACGAATGGTCTTGAAGTATTTTATCTACAACGATTTACAAGTACAGGTCGGGTCCAACTTGACCTGGATCCAAACCCGAATAGTTTTCGGATCCAGGTTTTGGACCCGGACCCGACTTGCTGGGTCCAAATGTTGAACCCATACACGGACCTAGTCAAGTATACCTGGCGAGTCCCGAGTCAGCTTTGCGTTTATTGCCGTCCCGATCTAAGCGAAGCAAAGATTACATCGTTGAAAAAGCAATCCCCCAAGCCCTAAACTAAAATAGCTAGTGGATTTATGTGAGTTGCATGTATAATGTAACGATAAGTAGAAGAATAATGAAAATATACAAAGACAAAAAGAAATCAATGCTATATTCTTAATATAAATGTAAGCAAAGATAGATTAAAAATAAAAATAAATTCAAATAGCAAAGTAAACCAATAGTAAAATTTTAATAAACTTATATAAGGAAAATGGTTTGATAGGTTGCAATCCTGTCAAAATACGTAAAGCCTAATCTCTTAACTCATCAAAAATTGCAATTCAGCAATAGAAAATCATGGCATCGATTATCTTAGCTTCAACATTATGGGTGTAGAAAAAAATGGGATTTCAAGCTCTAAAAATAGTATATGTTGTTAACAAATTATTTAGACCATCCATTTTGCCTTAAAAATAAGTGTTCATGGATCCACATGATCTGTACCATTTTTTTAGTTTGAAATTTCATTGTTGGTGTTGAAAATTGATTTTAGAGCCATCATGGAGATTTTCATTGCCGAAAGTGCATTCTGGATGAAGATTTGAAGCGAGGCTTTATTTTGTTTTCATAAAACCTAGGCCTTATAAAAACCTCATCCCTTATATAATATTAGGTAAAACTTAAAATAATATTATTTTTACATACTAAAAAATTATGAGCATTTATAAATTCATTATGAAAAATTTGGAAAACGATCATGAATTATCTTTAGAACTTGGAAAATTTGCTAAAAGTATACATCAATTTTTATATTGTAAAAGATCTTGGAAAAAGGAATATGCATAATAAATGAAGTTTAAAGCATAAAAAATTAAAAATTTATAAATAGAAAAGATCTAAAGCTATTTTTCTTACTTTTGTTAAAGATACAAAATATTTTATGGACTTGGTTTCTATGCAGCCAAGCCCACATATGTAGAAATGTAGGCCTCTTAATAAATCTATTTTTGAGATGGATTTTAAGACTTAATTTTTAAGGACAAGTAATTTTTAACATGGAGATCATGAATATGAAAAAATAAATAAAATTTTAAAAACTAAAAATAATAATTCAAGTTAGAAAACATTTGGACCGTTAGTTTTTTGATAGAACCTACTTGCATCCATCTTTAAGATGGATACTTTACACTTTCTAGACCGCATGTAGAAATGCAGTCCAGCCCGCATGAAACAATTTTCCATATTTTATTAGGGACACTTTAAAATTTAAGCTTTTGTTTTACAAAAAGTTTATTAGTAAACCCTTATACTTAAAATTACGAAGTTGTCAAAAAATCTTAAACGGCAAGTGTAAATATATTGGAAAACGAAAGAACAATGGACATAATTTCTTGAACCAAATGATTTCCTGGTCCTACAGGAGTCTATTGTCTATTTGCACACTCATGCAAAACTCAAGATAGAAGTTTTTTTAAAACCGAAGGATGTAGCCTTTTAAACCTAGTGATGAACCTCAAAGTGTTGGGTTGTGTGTGTGCCTTTGCAAATAAAGACCATCCAATTTTTTTCGCAGTTAGATTAAGTATTTAATTAATCAACTTTTTTTTTTTTTAAAAAAATTAATCTTCTAGTTATGCGTGAGTTCCAAAATTTGAGACAAAAATCTCCCACTTTTGCAGAGAGGGTTAGTGTCTAATATGCCTCCCAATGGAGCATGCCATAATCGCCCCTTCTTGAAACAATAAAATTTGCAGTTTAAAAAGTAATAAAATAATTTTGAGCCATAAAATTTATATATTTTGAAAATGTCTATGAAACAAAAAATAATTTCTTGAAACATTAAAATTTATAGTTTTCAAGCATAAAGTAGTTATAACGCATAGAAATTTGAGTTTAAAATTATATAGTCTTAAAATTAAACATAGCTAGTTTTGTTTTTTTAGCCATTAACGCATAATAATTTCTTGGCAATGAGCAATTTGTATCAACAAAATAAAAAAGTCAGTTATAAATACTTTTCAGGGTAGAAAAATTCATAAATGAAAAATAAAGAACTAAGAAAAGATTTCTATTTTGAGTCAACTATAATTTTATAACAAAACAAAGCTAGTTTTGTTTTTTAGCCATTAAAGGATAATATTTTATTGTCAATGAGAAATTGTATGGACAAAATAAACAAAGGGTGTGGTTTGTATAGAGCCGAGGCTCTAAACAGTCAAATTAGAGCTTACCTTCCAATAGTGTCGGGAAATATAGTTTCAATACTAGAAAGTTTTGTGAGAGTCTTAAATTACATTTTCATCTTCATTTATAAAATTTAAAGCTTAAAAAATAGTGTAGATCGAGCAGATCTATGAAAACTTGAAAATCTTGAAAATTGACGGTCCAAAAATATATTACAAGATACACTATTTCCAAAATTTGAAATCCTTTTTTTTTTCATGTCCATGCATCTTGATGTCGAGATGATCAATTTGATAATATTTGGGCATCAAAACAACCTCTAATGAAAGTTTTGAGGTAGGCTCAAATTTGATTGTTTAGAGCCTAGGCTCAATATAAACTTTTCCCATAAACAAATAAGTTCTAAATATTTTTCAGAGTAGAAATCATAAATGAAAAATAAAGAACTAAAAACAATCAGATTTCTCTTTTGAGTCATCTATAATTTTAATAGAATCAATAACAAAAACAATTTTAAAAAGAATGGAAACATACAAATAAACTTATTCTTGATGAAAGATGGAACCCATAAATTCCAAAAATAAAGCTATTTTTCAAAAAAATCCTACTAAAAGTTCTATTGTTAAAAAGAATACATTTTTTTGTAACACTAAAATTTCTTTTAAAAAAAATTGGTCATACATGATATTCATGAGCATAAAAATTTATAATCAATTTTTTAAATCGGAATTTTTGTTTTGGTAGTAGAGTTTTATATTTTATGGTAAAGAAAACGTTATTTATTTATTAATTTTGGTAAAAAAAGTATAAGAAAAATACAAGTCATATTACACGATATAGTACAGGATTGGTCCAATATGCTAGCCAAAAAATAAAAAAAATAAAAAAATAAATAGTAAACTTGAAATAGCAAAGCAAATTCTAGCCTGCTTTTTTTTCCATTAAAGAAGTTATAAATGATCGTATATGATTTAAATGATAAAATGGAGGTGAAATCTTAGAACAATAAAACAAAATAACTTTCAAGTGACAATTAAGTTGGTGAAGAGAGTGCCGAGGGGAGATGAGAGAGATAAATGTGCTTTCAAGGGTTTACATAATTACAAGTGATGACTCCATATACGAATTTTTGGAAAGAAAAATATCCCATGTGCTTGTATGAGAGAGAGAGAGAGAGAGAGAGAGTTCCTTTGATAAATTAATTTTGGAAATCAAAAAATTTGGCAAAATGTATAAGTAACAATTTTATGAGGTTTAAAGCAAACGAATAGGAAATTTTAGGGACTTCAAGGTCGAACTTCTTATGAAAGTAGGAACTCGAGAGAAATTGAGTCCTAAGAGAATATAGAAATTAGAGAGATAAAGAGAGACTCAAGTGGGTTTGAGTTAAGCAACAAACGGGTAGGTTTAGTATCTTTAATACTAATAAAATGGAATCTATTTGCCTCACAAGTCTCCTAAACTTTTGGTCACTTGCCCTACATCCTTTTTGTAAGGATAGGATCCCTATGTATTCTTGCGACATGTTTCCACCCTTAAAGTACAATAGATATACGAAAAATATCTTCAAGTGTCAACATAAAATAGATATAAAAAGTTAGAATTTTGGTGGGATGCTCTAGACTAATATAGAATAGATACACAAAGTTAGAACTTTGGAAGGATGCTCTAGAATCTAAAGGTTTTAAAATTAGTCGGAGTAAGACATAGTATATAGAGTACAAGTTTAGTAATAATAGGCGTAAAGATGAAGAAGTAGAGATGAAGAAGTAGTTAAGTTTAATGACTGCGAAATATAAAAAAGACTGCACTTTCGATATCTTGGGTTGATAATCTAGTAAAATGGAAAGATCGAGGAAGATGTCGCACACATAATTAGAGCTATGTGGGCAAAGTGGAGATGTGCATCTGGAATTTTATGTGATCGCCACATACCAATGAGGCTGAAGGGCAAGTTCTATAAGACAACGGTGATACCAACTTTGCTCTATGGGGCAGAATGTTAGGTAGACAAAAAAAATCCATGAAATGAGCGTAACAGAGATGATAATTTTGAGATAAATGAGTGGCAAGACAAGAAGAGATATAATTTAAAATGAATTTATTTGAGAGAATTTAGGAGTGGCACCAATAGGTGATAAAATGAGAGAGAGTAGACTTAGGTAACATGACCATGTGTGACGTCAATCAAGTACAACACCTGTTATAAGGTGTGAGTTAATTCAAGTGGAAGGACTGACAAGGACAAATGGTAGGTACAAAATGACGTGGTTGGAAGTAATCCGAAAAAATATGAGGATTTATGACCTCACTGAGGATATAACATTTAATAGAACAGAATAGAGAACCAAAATTCATGCAGCCGACTCCAATAAATGAAAAAAGGCTAAAATGATGATGATGATCTTCAAGTATCGACATATGTTTTGACACGTGACATCAACCCCAAACTAAAATATCGAGGTATGAGTTGGAGAAGTAGTTAGAAGACTAACACATAATAGTCAAGTTCATGCTAGGGCTGGAACGGGTCAAGCTTGGGCTAGGCTTGCATTGGCCTAGCCCGACTCTAGTCCTTATAGGGCTTCCTAGGCTTGGCCTAACCTTGACCGGGCTAAAAACGCTTTGATCTAGGCCCAATTCCAGTCCTATCAAGCATGGGATGGGCTAGATAAAAGAAAAAGTAAATAAAAATAAAAAATAAAAAATAAAAATACAGAAAGGTCGGGCCAGGCCACCACTAAGATATGTCAAAGCTCTGGCCCCGACCGGCCATTGTGCTCCATTTGTAGCCCAAGCCCTAGTTTTTTAGGGGCGGCTGGGCCACCAGCCCATGGTTGTCCCCTATTCATGCTTGTAAAGAGACTTGGATTTGCGGCCTTTTGCTTGGGGATTCAAATCTAGCTAATGCGTCCCCTCGAGTCTGCCATTATTTCAACGCTACACCACGGAATTTCATATGGATCCCTTTTTATATGCTGTGATTTCATGTGGGTCATAGAAATCAAATACTAATCGGTTCTAAAATAAAGCATGCATATATTCCAAATGAAATAGATACACGAATCAAATACCATTCGCTTCGAAAATAAAGCCAGCACAAATTTTAAATGGACCACATAAATCTTCTACTCCCTCAGTCCCCCGGGTGAAATTCTTCCTAGGATTAATTTTAGGAACCTAAATTTGGGATATAACCTCTTTCACACAAGATTAACCTTAATTACAAAAAAATCCCAATTGCACCTTCGAAGAACTTGAAAAAATAATGTCTCAAGATTGAAGAAAAACCGTTCAATTTTTAGAAGGTGAGATCCAAGTGCCATAAGACTCAAATTTCAATTTTTTTCTTTTCTTTTGAGAATAAGCATCTAGTGATTCTTAGGTGATTTCCAAAATTTCATATTGAATAAATCAGGTCTTTTGACCAAGTGAGTAGAAGTAAACTATGCTCTCAAGGGCACAAAGCATATGTACTCTCAAATGAAATACGTTTTTTGTTTGTAAGGTTCTTAACAGGTTGGGCTAGTACTGGCACAAGTCCTTCCCAAAATAGTGCACGAAAGGCCCACGCTTGGCCTGGACATGAAATTTTAATTTTGAACCTAGTCGGCCACACCCTACCCAAAACCGTGATAACTGGACTGGAGCCTTGGCTGGCCCCTATATAAATATGGGAAGAATTTTATTTATTGGTGCGGTTTGTATTAGATGTCAGCACTAAACAATCAAAGGCATACCTCTAAATGTTGCTAAAGGATGTGGTTCCCGTGCCAGAGAAACTTACGATACATCAAAATCTTTTCTACCGTTAATTATTAAATTAAACATCCAATACAATAGTATAGATTAAGCATATCTATAAATTTTGAAAATAGATGGTATAGATAATGTTTTTGAAGATAAAAAGAGATCAAATCAAATTACTTCGTTAGTTAGTTATTGGTGATAAGGCCACCTGCTATTTACCTCTATCTCCAATATTCATTGTGATTGTTCAGATTCATTGTGATTGTCCTCCATATATATAGAAGCACTTATTGATGTAATTCTTATCCAGAAATAGTAAAGATGTAGCCAGTTGAGCCTAAACCATGTAAATGTTGTGTTATCTCTGCTTCTATTTCCATTCTTCATTCATGCTCCCATGAATTGTTAGTATGGTATCAGAGCCACAAAGATTCGATCTTCTCTTCTTTTTTACTGCTCATAGATCACTTGTTTTGTTTTTTTGCTGCTCATAGATCGTTTGTTTTGTGAAAGTCAATAATCAAATTAATTTTATTTTCATCTACCATTGATTGGACCAATCATCAATCTCTCAAATTTTCATTACAAATTTTCATTGCAATCATCAATCTGTCAATCATCGATTGAAACCCTATTGCCGTTTGTTGCCTTCGTTGCATCTTTTGGTTGCAAAAACTTCGTTACCCTCTTTCTCTAGCAATATTTTGGTCGTATGTGCTATTAGGGGAATCTAGAAACTTCCAGTTCTTTGATGGTACGTGCTTTTAGGGGAGCATTAGCCAGTGTTTGCAGGTTCAATTCCAACAAGTCGTTCACCCCATAACCATCACTCAGCAGATTCAATTCAACTAAGAAGCCAAATGGCGCACAATCCTTGTTAGCAGTTGGTCAAGAGCATCGATCTTATCCATTTGGTGGTATGTTAGCATCAAGAGAGAGGGGGCCGCCTTTAATATCGAGGCTTTGAAGCAGGTCGAAACCCCTTTTTCCTTAACGGAAGCAGAGGCCCTTCACTATTGCCTGAGGACAAAGGTTTTTTTGGCGATGGCTACCTGTCCCCTGCTACGGCTGCCCTTTGCTCGAGGGGGACACCTGCCCATCTTTCTAGTATTTCCCCAGACTGAAACGCCTGCCGATCGACTCTTTTGTTCTTCTTTTGGGGTACTTTGGACTTTGGATTATTAAGGTGTAGATTCATTTTATGAAGAAATTTTTTTTTCTTCATGAGGAAATGTTGGGTTTCCAGATATATATATAAAAATAAAAATAGAAAGAAAAATGAAGAAGTGAAAAAAAAAAAAGAAAAAAAAAAGAAAAAAAAGTGGAAAAGAAAAGAAAATTGAGTAGTACTTTGTTTTAAGATGTGGGCTATTGTCTAGAAGCTCAAATTCATTGGTATTTTTTTATATCATTTTACTAAAAAAAAAAAAAATGGTCATATTTTACAAGTTGGGTGTTTCTTCGCATCCGCACCCCACCCAAATTGAGGGCGAGAGTATTATGGAGATGAGATGAAGTCAACATCTCTAATGTAACCGCTATCAATTCTTGCCATGTTTCACGCATTTTTCAATTATCTCGCGCATTATTTGCTCTTAGCTCCTCACCATGTAGCAGAGGACTTGGTTACACTAACATCGTCAAGGGGAGCACATTCGTGATTAGCGGATTTCACACTAACATCGTCAAGGGGAGCACATTCATGATTAGCAGATTTCACACTAACATCGTCAAGGGGAGCACATTCATGATTAGCGGATTTTTCAAGGAGAACGGATTTTTCAAGGAGAAATTCTCGCCATTCTTCAGTGTTCGTTGAGGAGAAATTTTCACCAATCTTTAGTGTTTGTTAATTAGCGGATATTTCAATGAGAAAATTTCACCAATCTTCAGTACTCGTTGCCACTTTATTTGTCGCAAAGCCATCTTCATTGTACATTCGTAGTGGTCTTTAGACTAAGTTTGGTAGCTGTCTTTAGACTAAGTTGATCGTGTCTCAGATCACATCTCTTCGCTCTTGCAGACTATTCAAGCACGCCAGTGAGAGCAGTGCAAGGTTTTTGGTAAACTTTTTTTTTTCAATACTCCACGCCAGTGATTGCAGACTGTTCAAGCACGCCCGTGAAACTTTTTTATTTCAATACTTCACGCCAGTGAGAGCAGTGCAAGTTTTTTTAGCAACTTTTTTATTTCAATACTCCACGTCTGTGAGTTTTTATTTCAATACTCCACCAACTTTTTTATTTCAATACTCCACGCCAGTGAGAATAGTGCAAATTTTTTGGCAACTTTTTTATTTCAATACTCCAGTTCCGATTCCGATTTTAGTTTTTTGGCAACTTTTTTATTTCGATACTCCAGTTCCGGTTTCAGTTTGGCAATGGGACTTCGCTTCTGTGCACCAACTTGAGGGGAGTCTTGCAGATAAAAAGAGACCAAGTCAAATTACTTGGTCATAGTCAAATTACTTGGTCATCAATAACTTATGCACCAACTTAGAGGGGATAAAAAGAGAACTAAGTCAAATGACTAACAACTTGGTCATCAAGTTAGTTATCGGTGATAAGGCCTCATTCTATTTACTTCTATATCAAAGATTCATTGTGATTGTCCTCTATATAGAGACACTTATTGATGTAATTCTTATCCAAAAATAGTGAAGATGTAACCGGTTGGGGAGATCCGTGGACGTGAACTACGTAAATGTAAAATGTTGTGTTCTCTCTTTTTATATCTCCATTCATGCTCCTACGAATTCTTAACAAATGTATTATAAGATGTATTGTTTTTAGAACTTGAATTATGCATATTTGTTTTAAGAACTTGAAATCATTTTCTTTTCATATTTGTACATCTACAGGTCCAAATAATCAATTGTATGGTTTTTTGATGCCATAACCTTTTATAAGTTTGACACCTTGTATAAACTTTTTCTTTTATTTATTGTATGAAACATATATGTAAAAAGTTTTTGACCCAGTTTAGTGTTGGCCTAGTCTGGCAGGAAAGATTTCAGTTTTCAGTGTCTACCAAAACCAATGCAAGCCCAGTGCACGGGCCTTAACATGTGGCCCAAATCTAGCTCGAAATCCTATTGGTGGGGTGAGGCTCATTAACAACGCTAATTATTTCAACCTAAAGTCACCCAAAGCTAGTGTTTTAGAAATCAGTGATCTGGATCAGAATCGCTCGTTCTATATCAAGAATTAGTAGGGCCGATCTGGTTCTTGTCATATATCGGGAACCAGTCATGTCCCTAAGAACCAGCTGATTCGAACCAAACCATATCGGTTTCATAACAAAAATGACCAATTTTGGCATCATTAGACCGGTTTACTTGGTTTTTAATATCCTTTTTAAATTTTCTCTAGATTTGTTCAACTTTTATCATAGTAAACCGGATCACTAAACTGGTTTACGTTTTTTTCTTGAGAATATATACAATGAGACCATTTACCTTTTATATATGGAGATCACAATTACTTACAACCATCCAATGTGAAATTTGATAGCTTAGGTATGTGACAAGATTCGAGAAAATTTCATTTGAAGTTGAATTTGGACAATAGAATAAATGCAACCATCTAATTTCGTATCCAATGATTTAGATTTACTGTGGTCGCCTTGTACTAAAATAAATAGTCTCATTGTATATTTTTTATTTTTTCAAACACTTGTTTTATAAGTTAGAATGTCCAATTTTATTTTTTTCAGTGCCCACTCCATAATTTGAAATTCCAAAAGAAATTTATCCAAAAAGGCAACTGTTGCCACGTGATGTTTTATCCGCACAACGCGTGTTAGCTTGATCTCCTAATGGATAGATTGAGTAACTTATAGTATTGGGAATTTCTCTTTAAGTTCCAATGTGGAACTATTTCTCTCCTCTCTCCCCCTTGGCGTCTCTTTCCCTCCTCCTTGGCGTTGTATCTGAAAGAAAGACTTATGTGCTTTTGTCGGGGAAATACAATTATTATTTTTTTAATAATAATAACCTCTTATATATATATATATATATATTTTTTTTTTTTTTTGCAACAAGATCACTCACAGATGGTCTTATTACAGACAATAGAAATTCCAACATAAATAACACATCAATAAAATAAATCTCAACTACTTGATGCCATTCATACAACCTAATACTGTGCTTGAGAATATAAAATAAAGAACAAGTAAGTATAAGAATAAAGATGTCGGAGATTACCTTAACCAGACTGCTTATACCCCACACCGAGTCACCACATCCAATGGCGCGGGATCTACAATCTAGCTGCAATCTCGAATCGGGGAAGCCTGATTTTGACCAAATTATGTAACCACACTTAATTCTTCACAAAACCCTAACCTCTAAAAATAATATAGGCTTCCCTCTAATTTATGCAACCTTTAGTTTCTTCTTAGGTCTAGGGAGAAAAAGAGTAGTAGCTAGAGTTGGGGTGTGGCTCCTCCTTTCAAACTTTGGGATAGAGAGGGTTAGAGAGAGAAACTCAGAGGAGATAGATTGTTATTATTTTAGAGATGGGAAAGAACTCCCCTATTTATAGAGAAAATAAGATATAGGGTTTCTTTAGGGTTTCCCATAGTTTGCCTCTTTCATGAGATTGAATATGTACCGTTGATCAATCTGACTTGTGGGGTGAGAGATCTGAGCCATCCATTCTATAAATGGGCCATCAACATTATGGAAGGTGCTTGGACCACTATCCCCCTTTCCTTAAACCATTTTCCCATCAACATATTTAGATAAAATATATATAATGTATTCCATAAAAATAGCATGATCATATCGCATATTCCATAATGATGTGTCAAACATTATCAAGTAAATAAATACTACAAAATTTTTTAAACAAGATAAGTTCAATATTTACCATCTATTCAACCATATCTCTTTTAAAGCATACTTATCATATTACAAAATATGCCATGGCGACTATATCCTTTCCAAGATTTGACCACATGCCTCAAATCAAAATTACCATAATCTTAAAGACCTTGATTACAAAGAAACAAGAGGAATCCAAAGGGTGGGGCGTGCCACCCCTTTGTGGCACATGTGGGCCCCCACCACAATGCTACATGGCGGGTCCATGTGCACTTTGGACCTCCATGGAATTAAAAAGAAAAAATTTAAAATTAAATAAAATGAATTAATATATATTTGCATTTTTACAACTTTGTAAAATATATAACTGTATTTTTATAAGTCCAAAAAATCATAATTAAAATATTGAGAGATTCATAAAAATTCAAATAATAAAACTAAAATCATTTCAATAATAAAATGAGCATAATTAAATTAATATGATAGTAAAATGATCCATATGGTTTTAGGGATTCAATTTGTAATAATGTGGTACTCCGCCTTCAACTGTGGACTACAGACCACACTAGCTTTATCGAACTGACCTAGTATTTCTTATGACCCACAGTCCAAGCAGGGGCTCATTAGCGGGTCACTAAAGTCGGGTCGATGAATCAAGGGATCACAATTTCAGCCAGTAGATTATAGGTTCTTCCCTTGAGACGAGTCAAGGTCACTATTACCTGATGCGACCATAACTCTATGGTGCATGGGGGTATCTCTCGCACATTCATACGCTTCACTCAAAGGTGGATATCTGGCTTTCTCAAACGATTTATCAATATGCATGCCGTGTGATGGAACATGTATGAGGTTTTGGCCACCGTCTCAGTAGGCCTACCATCACGCACAAAGGTCACACAGTCCCTCGACTCTCTCATCTAGGCATAAGCTCCGACCTCATCAAGGGCTAACCTAAAACCCTCATCGGTTAATTCTTTATGCCTAGGTACCTTGGGTTTTCCAACCGACTGGCCTAGATCGATAAGCATAGTTCGGTATAAGCAAACATCATTTGCTTAGTGTGGTCTTTAAGGGACTACACTCCCACTGAGTTTATGTTTCACTATAATAAAAGTATTTCAATACGCCCTTATAAGGCCTTTAATAGTCACATAAACCCAACATCTCCCACTTGGCCTTTGAAGGCCTTACATTCTCTCATCATCGCTTTCTTTTATCTCTATCTCTCTCATATGTCTTACAAAAACATTAGGGACAACTCCCTTAGTCAGAGGGTCTGCAATCATCAAATCTGTAGATATGTAACTGATCTCGATCTCTTTCAATCTTATTTCATTTCTCAAGTGATAAAAATAAGGCTTAATATGCTTGGAGTTCTTGTGAAACCGAGGCTCTTTAGAGACACAAATAGCCACAGTGTTATCGTAGGAAATTCGTATTGCCTCACAACGTACAAGATGAAAATTAAGTTGATTAATAAACTTCTTAATCCACACGACCTCGTTGGCTGCTAGACAGCAAGCCACATACTCAGATTCCATGGTGAACATGGCCACAATATCTTGTTTCTTTGACTTCTAAGAAACCGCACCCCCTCCAAGTATAAACACATATCTAGATGTAGACTTCGCGTCATTTGGATCCGCGAGATAGTTTGTATCTGAATATCCCTCTATTGTTATTTCAGTTCCCCCTTATATGTAAGCGCATAGTTCATGACCCCCTATAAATATCTGAGAATTCTTTTTACAGCTTTTCGATGCTCCTCTCCTGGATTACTTTAGAAACGGCTCACCAGACTCATGACGAAGGACAAGTTAGGCATTGTTCCCATTATGGCATACATAAGGGACTCAACTACGGTCCTGTATGACACTCTCTCCATGGCTCTTATATCCATGTCTTCAATAGGACACATCTTATTACTAAGCTTTGTCTTTTTGTCAATTGAGGTAGACATGAACTTACACATACTCATATCAAACTTTTCTATTATCCTCTTAGAGTAGGTTGCCTAGGAAAGTTGGATAGTCTTCCCTCTCTTGTTTCTTATTTTCTTGATGCCCAACACATATGAAGCTTCTCCAATATCCTTCATATCGAAGTGTTGTGTAAGGAAATTTTTTGTCTCTACTATTAGGGCAATTGAGCAACTAACAATTTCAGGCCATAAAGGGATTTATTAAGTTTGCATACTAGGTTATGTTTCTCTTTCTCTTCAAATCCCTCAGGTTGGGTCATGTAAATTTCTTCTTCTAAATCCCTATTTAGAAAGGCTGTTTTGACATCCATTTGATGAACCTCAAAGTCAAAATGGGCTGCTATAGCTATAAGGATTCGGATAGGTAGAAATTTGGCAGCAGGGGAAAAAGTTTCCTCATAATCTATCACTTCTTTCTGGGTGAAACCCTTTGCAACCAACCTAGCTTTGTATTTTTCTATTTTCCCTTCAGAGTTCAACTTTTTCTTGAAAATCCACTTACAACCAATGACTTTACGTTTTTGAGGTAAATGTATTAATTGCCACACATGGTTTTGATTAATGGTAGCATACTCATCTTTCATGGTTTCTACCCAGTATTCTTTTTCAGGATAGGTCAAGGCTTCATGGTGAGTTCTAAGTTCTGAATCTGGATCTTCCCTAACCTTATCAAAATGTTCTCCAAGGCAGATAAAATGTTCTAAGTAAAGAGGTGGTCTACTGACTCGATTACTTCGTCTTAGTTCAAGTAAAGGTTCACTTTCTATAGAGAGTTCAGATCAGGTTGGGTTGGTTTGGAAGTTTCAGGTTCAGGGTCTCGAACTACATCCTTGTTTTGGGCCTCCTCATAAATGTCGGCTTGTTTTCTACTCACTCTTGCGTCAAGGAACTCTTCCTCGAAGAAGTGAGTATCACGGCATTCAATAACTGCACTTGTTTCAAGGTTGTAGAAACGATACCCCTTACCATGATCTGAGTAACCAATGAAAATGGATTTGACAGTTTTGGGTTGGAATTTGGTTCTATTTTGATATGGGATAAAGACATGGGCTGAGCAACCCCAAACTTTTAGGTATTCGAGGGAGAGAGTACGACATGTGAAAATTTCGTGAGGAGTAAGTGTGACAGCTGTTGTGGGAGTCCGATTAAGGATGTAACATGTCATTAATACGACTTCTCCCCAAAACTCCAATGAGAGATTTACATGCTCCATCATACTGCTTACCATTTCCACTAAGGTCTTATTCCTTCTCTCAGCTACACTATTTTGTTCAGGAGTAAAAGACATGGTGTACTGACAGATGATCCCATTTTAAATGCACAATTATTTGAAAAGGTCAGATGAATTTTTTTCTTCTCTATCGGTTCTAAGGACTTTCATTTTTCAGGTTGGTTTGATTCTCTACCTGGGCTTTATATTCCTTGAATTTTTCTAAGGCTTCTGATTTTGCATGAATAAGGTACACATGACCATATCACAAGCGGTCATCTATAAAAAAGATAAAATATCTTTTTCCATTTTTGGTGGTAGATCCACATATGTCACTATGAATGATTTCCAATATGCTAGTAGCTCTTTTTGCCCTGGTGGTATTTTTCGTTATTAATTTTCTTTGCATGCAAGACTCGCATACTTTCAATAAATCTCCCTTATAATTTTGAAAAATCCCGTCCCTTTTTAATCTCTCCATTCGTTTGATATTAATGTGGCATAACCTCATATGCCATAAGGTAGCATTTAATTCTTTAGGGGACGAGACATAAACAACATTATCTTTTATTTCAATAGTAAATAGCATGTCTACAAGTCGTCTAGTCATGATCACATCTTTCCCCTTCTTGACCATCATTTACTCCCTAAATAAAGTGGTTATGAATCAAACCATAGATATCTTAAGAACCGAAACCAAGCACTTCTTCATATGAGGAGCATAAAGTGCTTGCTTTAGGATCAAGATGCTTCTACTCTTCAGTTTCAACTCAAAATCTCCAACTCCAAGTACACCAGTCTTCTGATTTCGTCCCATTTAAATACTATTGTCCTGGCCCTATGGGAGTAAAAGAACGGTAACCTTCCTTGGTATTTGTGACATGGGCCGTAGCCCTTGAGTCAAGACACCAAGAAGCTCCTTTGGGGTCAGCTAGCATGGACTCAAAAACCATATATGTCAATTCCTTGTCAGTTCCACCAGATTTGTTGAACCAACAACTATTGGCTATGTGGCACACCTTCTTGCAAATAAAACAAGTTCGAGTCTCTCTCTTTGCTCCCTTATTTCCAAAATCTCTTCTTTTGAAATATCTTTTCTTCTCAAAAGTATTTCTTCACTTTCCTTTCTTAAATTTAAAAGATGGTTGACATTTTACCATATGCACAACATCCCTTGGGGTTTGCCTTAAACTCCTCATTTCTTTTTCAAATTTGATGGTCTTGATGAGTTCTTCCAATTTTGGTGCCTTTCTTCTAGCAGAAATAAAAGATATAAAATTCTCCCATGAATTAGGAAGAAAATTCATTAAATAAATCACTTGCAAAGATTCATTAGGCTTCATGCCTGTATCTTCCAAACCTCTGACTAACGCACGAAACACTTGCACATGATCTGCAAACTTGGTACCTTCTACCATTTTTAAATCATTGTACCGTCTATAGCCATAGTTTGCTTCATGAGAGAGGGTTCAACATACTCTCTTTCAAGTTTATCAAAAATCTCACTTGCAGTATAGATTGACTCGTACTCAAAAGCATACGAGTCAGTCATGGCATTTAAAAGAATGTGTGTGCATTTCAAGTTCCTCTTCATCCAATTGGCGTACTCATATTTGATTATTTAAGATGAGTCGTCAGTTGGACGACGATGTCGGTCCTCAAAGAGTACCTCATACAAGTTTTCTTCATAGAGCATAAATTTGATTTTTCTTTTCCATGAAGCAAAGTTGGTCTTATCAAACCTTTCGATTTTCAGGATCTCAGAGATGAAGGTACGAACAACCATTATATTTCTATTCTCAAGCAAAAATAAGAAAAACTCCAAATGGCAATCAAGTAAAACCTTGCTTTGATCTCAATGAAAGAAAGACCAATGCGATCTTTTATCGGGGAAATACAAATTTTTTTTTTAATAATAATAACCACTTGTATTTTTTTTTTAACAAGATCACTCATAGATGGTCTTATTACAAACAATAGAAATTCCAAAATAAATAACACATCAATAAAATAAATCTCAACTACTTGATACCATTCATACAACCGAATATTGTGCTTGAGAATATGAAATAAAAAACAAGTAAGTATAAGATAAAGATGTCAGAGATTACCTCAACCGGGCTTCTTACACCCCACACCGAGTCACCACATCCAATGGCATGGATCTGCGGTCTAGCTTCAATCTCGAATCGGGAAAGCTGATTTCGATTAAACTATGAAACCACCTTTAATTCTTTACAAAACCCTAACCTCCAAAAATAACTTAGGCTTCCCTCTAATTTCTACGACCCTGAGTTTCTTCTTAGGTCTTGGGAGAAAAAGAGTAGTAGCTAGAGTTGGGGCGTGGCCCCCCCTTTGAAACTTTGGGATAGAGAGGGTTAGAGAGAGAAACTCAGAGGAGAGAGATTGTTATTATGTTAGAGATGGGAAATAACTCACCTATTTATAGAGAAAATAAGATCTAAGGTTTCTTCAGGGTTTCTCATAGCTTTCCTATTTCATGAGATTGAATATGT
This sequence comes from Amborella trichopoda, assembly GCF_054954075.1. NCBI lineage: Eukaryota > Viridiplantae > Streptophyta > Magnoliopsida > Amborellales > Amborellaceae > Amborella > Amborella trichopoda. Next base: position 51,616,374 of record NC_142337.1, read on the forward strand.
ACCAATGTGACTTGTGGGGGGTGAGAGATCTGAGTCATCCATTCCATAGATGGACCATCAACATTATGGAAGGTGCTTGGACCATTACCTCCTTTCATTAAACCATTTTCCCATCAATATATTTAGATAAAATAGATATCATGCATTCCATAAAAATAGTATGATCATATCACATATTCCATAAGGATATGTCAAACATTATCAAGTAAATAAATACTACCAAAAATTTTAAACAAGATAAGGTCAATGCTTACCATCTATTCAAATTGACCATATCCCTTTTAAAGCATACTTATCATATTACAAAATGTGTCATGACCACTATATCCTTTCCAAGATTTGACCACATGCCTCAAATCAAAATTACCATAATCTTAAAGACCTTGATCACAAAGAAACAAGAAGAATCCAAAGGGTGGGGCGTGCCACCCCTTTGTGGCACATGTGGGCCCCCACCTACATGGCACATGGTGGGCCTATGTTCACTTTGGGCCCCCATGGAATTTTAAAAAAAATATTTTAAAATTAAATAAAATGGATTAATATATATTTGAATTTTTATAACTTTGTAAAATCAATAACTGTATTTATAAGTCCAAAAAATCATAATTAAAATATTGAGAGATTCATAAAAATTCAAATAATAAAACTAAAATCATTTCAATAATAAAATGAACATAATTAAATTAATATGATGGGAAAATGATCCATATGGTTTTAGGGATTCAATTTGTAATAACGGGGTACTCCGCCTTCAACTGTAGACTACAGACCACACTAGCTTTATCGAACTGACTTAGTATTTCTCATGACCCACAGTCCAAGCAGGGACTCATTAGCGGGTCACTAAAGTCGGGTCGATGAATCAAGGGGTCGCAATTCCAGTCTGTGGATTATAGGTCCTTCCCTTGAGACGAGTCAAGGTCACTACAACCTGATGCGACCATAACTCTATGGTGCATGGGGGTATCTCTCGCACATTCATACGCTTCACTCAAAGGTGGATATCTGGCTTTCCCGAACGATCTATCAATATGCATGACGTGTGATAGAACATGTATGAGGTTTTGGCCACCGTCTCAGTAGGCCTACCATCACACACAAAGGTCACACAGTCCCTCGGCTCTCTCATCTAGGTATAAGCTCCGACCTCATCAAGGCCTAACCCAAAACCCTCATCGGTTAATTCTTTATGCCCAGGTACCTTGGGTTTTCCAACTGACAGGCCTAAATCGATAAGCATAGCTCGGTATAAGCAAACATCATTTACTTAGTGTGGTCTTTAAGGGACCACACTCCCACTGAGTTTATGTTTCACTATAATAAAAGGATTTCAATATACCCTCATAAGGCATTTAAAGGCCACATAAACCCAACAGTATCTCTGTTGTTTTTTTTTTGCCATCCATCTCTCTCCTAACAATGTACCTCTCTCTTTGGAACCCATCTCTCTTCTCTCTCTACAAATAATCAATTTTACTAAATCTCTCTCTCTCAAATGTCTCTCTGCCTCTTTCTCTCTCTATACTACCAACCTATTTCACTAAATTTGTTCCATAGAACTTTTTTCAAAAATCAAAACTCCTAAATTAAGACAAAAAAATTGAATTAGAGATATCATTTTATTGTCATGAGTTATATTTTAAACTTCATTTTGAGTATAAAATGAATTTAATAGACAACTAACACTCACTATAAGACATGTTTTTAGTATTTATATGTTTTTGACAGAATAATAAAAAGCTATAATGCAAATGCTACTATTTAAAAAAAAATCTCAAAAACTAGATTTTTAAGAAATTATAATGATTTCTTGAAATTTTTATGAGGCTGCGACTTACCGATCCGGCCGATTCTCTGATCCAGATCCACCGATCCAACAGGTTTTCTGAGGTGGCCGCTCCAAGTCACCAATCTGTTTTTCTAAACCTTTCCCAAAGCATATGATCCAACGAGCCTGGTTCACTGGGACTTAAATAAACCAAGTTCATCCGGACCAACATTGTCGCAATGTAAGAACTATTAGGAGTATAGCATGAAAATATACAAGCCCCACCCTTCTCGATGGTTCAAGACAGCAATCCCATCTAAAGGAATGGGTATTCAAATCAACCTAGCTCATCCAATTAAAGGTTCAGTTTGGATGAATCGTCTATTTATAAATGATCACATTCTCTTTCCCACTTACTGTTAATCAAATGTTGAGTTTGCTCCAGGTAACCGCTGATTTTCTTCTCTGCTTATTTAGAAAAGGCTACAAAACGCTCGTCCACCAATTAGAATAGGCAAAAAAAAAAAGAAGAAAGGAATTTCCTTAAGCTATTCCTTAATAAAACTAAAGGGAGTTTGAAAAACAAGGGCTACATGTCTGTCAACTTCTATACGCGAGAGAGTAATTAAGGAAAAATAATTCTTTTATGAAAATTTTTTCTTCTCCCACAATCCCACTGGAGCATGTTGTCCTATTTCCTCTTTCGGTTAAAATCCGATTATTTTTGGGATCCCAAATTTTGGGATGTAACCTCTTGAACGAAAAAGGAAAAAAAGCGTTTAAAAATAATAGGTCTCAAGATTGAATAGGAACGGTCTAATATTTACTACAGGGGTAGGGAAAATAAAATAAATAAATCAAAAAATAAAATATTAAAATAAAAAATGAGATTATGTTCTTTCGTTGCAAGGGAGTGCAACTCAAAAAGTTATTTCCATGAGATCCAAAATAAAATTTTCTTCTAATCTTTAATATTTTATTTGCCAATAGTTACGTATTTATAAAAAAAAGAACCCTAAAAACTGAACGTAATTATTATTAATTCAATTCTACCATTCAATTCTCTAAGCTTAAAAAGACATAGTACCCCAAAGAAAATTTCAAACAAAAAAACAACCCCAAAATTAATAAATTAAAAATTAAAAATTAAAAATTTAAAACCCACTATATCATTCTCTTGAGGTTAAGAGAAGCTCGACCCCAAGCTTGTTGTATTCATCTCATCCTTCAAAGGCTAATTGAATAATTGGTGATGCAGTCCCACCATTATCCGAGGTGTTTTGTTTTCTTCAATAAACTAATTAATCAAATACTTGGTATGCCGCATGTATTGAAGCTCTATAATATGAAATATAATCTTAGTTTATCATTCAAGATCCTCATGAAACTTTGGAAGATCAAGTTTGATACTGATATCTTGTGAATCTTTTTTAAGTCGTGATTCTTACCTCGAATTTTGTTCATTGAGCATGGGATCAACCCATGGAGTATGTGGTGAATTCCGGTTTATCCCATGAGTGAGATTTGGTATGAGATTTACAAGATTGAGAGTACCTTCTTCTTGGTGATAGGGATTCTCTAATCATTGAAAGTGCAGATTGATTTCTTCATTTCACCTCGAATTCTATAGATTTCACATTGAATATGTAAAATGAAAGTATATATTGTATATCCAGTTAATGTAGAAGGTGTATATTGTAATTAGTAAACATGGGAAAGGTAGGATATTGTGTCTTATATTTTATGGTAAGTCTAGGTATAGTTTAGTTGTCTATGATTTAGTTTCCATTAGTGTCATATATAATTTGTTTATAAAAGACAAGTCTGTATATTCATATCAATGAATGGACACTGAGTCTCTTTAGAGAAACCTGAGACTCTTCACATGGTCTCAGAGCCAAATTTATTTTAGTAGTGTCCATTCCTCATCTTAAAAGCATTGTCGCCAATTTTCAAGATGAGTATGTTACTCACCCGACTGGATGTCACTTCCATCGAGTCGTGTTTCGACTCTTTGCTGAGTCGTGTTTCAACTCTCTGCTGAGTCGTGTTTCAACTCTTTGCTTAGTCGTGTTTCAACTCTCTGATGAGTCACGTTTCGACTCTCTGATCTGTCATCTCTGCTGAGTCGTGTTTCGACTCTTTGATCTGTCTCTTTGCCGAGTCGTGTTTCAACTTTCTGATCTGTCTCTATGCCGAGTCGTGTTTCGACTCTTTGATCTTTTCCAAGAGTTCCTAAAGCCATGTGTTCTCAAGGCTTGTTGATTCGTCACTGCTTTATGTGCTTGTTGATCAAGCAATCTGAGTATGCACCTGAAGATCCAACTACTCGTTTCTGCGACTTGGTGTTCAAACTTTCAGTTGCTCTCTTTCATAACATATTGAGTTTGAGGGGGAGTGTGAAAAGAAAGTATATATATTATATCCGGTTAATATAGAAGGTGTATATTGTAATCAGTAAATATAGGAAGGGTAGGATATTGTGTCCTGTATTTTATGGTAAGTCTGAGTATAATTTAGGTGTCTATGATTTAGTTTCTATTAGTATCATATTTAATTTGTCTATAAAAGATAAGTATGTATATTCATATCAATAAATGGACACTGAGTCTCTTCACAAAATATGTGTCATGGCTTGATTTATGATATCTTTAATTTGTTGATTTATGCTCTTTCATTTATTGATTCACAAACTCAAATGGCTTGGGTGGCATTGTGCTTGATAGAACCACTGTCTCTAATACCGATTAGTATAGGGAGAAGGGAACATAAAGTAGACAAAATGGAAAAATAAAATATAGAACTAGAAGATGAGACATTATACACTCTCTTGGGGTCTAGAAGGGAGTCCAACCCAAAAAAATATTTTCACAAGATTCAAAAGTAACTCTTCTTTTATTCTCTATCCTTTTCTTGTTAATTGTGACATATCTATAGAAGAAAATAGCTTCTAAAATCTAACATGCTTAGTAAGAAATCCTACTTAATATTAAATCCTACCCTTTCATCTTTTAAAAAATTAAAATTCCAATTTTGACACTCAATTCTCTACAACTAAAACAGACATAAATATTTAAAAAAAAACTATAAAACCAAAATAATCTCAAACCTAACAAACTAAAAAAATGGCAAAATAAAAACTTTTAAAACTCGTTACAATAACTTTTGAAGGACAATATCTAAGTTTTAGAGGCTCAAAATCTTTGTTTGTAAATAATCATCTATTAATTCCTATATGGATCCAAAATTTTCAAAAAAACAAAAAGAAATATCTCTAGTAGATCATTTTCGCCAAATGAGTTGGTGTACAATATGTTTCAACAAGATAGCTTTCTCTACGCAGTGATCTCCTATTACTATTTTCTTATTTCCCTTTTTTAAATTACACTTGGGAGAAATAGAATTCAAGAAACTAAAAACATAGCTTACTCGAAATAACTGGTAAGTACAAATTCACATGTATTGCATACATTTCCTGCTTGGCTGTGGAGTCTGTACGATGTTCAAGTACAGTGAGGAATAACACACAAACAAGGGAATTGACGCCGAAATTCAACCACTTATTGTGGGAAAATTGTTTCATGCGGCCTGGACTACATTTCTACAATATGCGGTCTAGAAATATAAAACATCCATCTTAAAAATGGATGCAAAAAGGTGGTCCATCTAAAATCAAGTGTAACTAACTGTGCAAATGATTTATAGTTTTCAATTTTTTTTTTTTTTGATATTCATGATCTCCATCTTAAATATTATATATTTTTTAAAAATTAGGATACAAATTATATTTAAAAAATATATTTATTGCCAAGCCCGCATTTCTACTAGATCCTCTATTGTGCCGAGGGACTTGAAAGCTGAACTATAGCTGCTTTTCACCGTTGATTGATATGTACAAATGGTCGATGTTGGTCTGGGTAGCGAACACTATAATCTGCAAGTACTGACTGAATAACTTCTCTCCCTGCAATATTTTTTCTTATGTATTGCAATGAAATTCTCGAAATCTTACCTTATTAGTTCACTCATGTTTTAAAAAATTCAAACCCCGCCCTCCCCCCAATCTACAATGCTTCTTCTCATGTATCGTAAATAAACTCTCTAAAATCATATGGTTTTCACTGTTGTGCACGGAAGTTCTAAAGCCGACGGGTTGATTTTTGGCAAATAAAGTACAAGAAATAAAACATGAAACATATGTTAAAATTCTGAATCCTCCAGACAAATCTCTGTGTATTGATTAATTATAAAAAATATACAAATTGCCATATAAATATACGGCTAATCAGTTATTGATAATAACGAATTAATATAGCCTTATCAAGAGAGATATCTACATCAAATACAAGATAAATTAAAATTAACAACTATCTTCAACTATCTCTATCTCTTCTCAACGATCTCTATCTCTACACTCCCCCTGAAACTGAGGTTGGGTGAACATCATCAGTTTGTCAACGAGATAGTCATGATGAGCACGAGTCATTGCCTTGGTAAAGATATTTGCAAGTTGTTGTTGGGAGGTTATATGTGGGAATGTAACTTCTACAGCCATGAAAGTTTTAAGAATGAAATGACAATCAACCTCTATATGCTTTGTGCGGTCATGAAACACTAGATTTGACGTAATACGTATGACGCTCATATTATCAGCATACAACGGTGTAGGAGTTCGATGAAGAATATTGAGGTCCTGTAAAAAGCTTCTCAACCAAGTAATTTCACTGCAAGCTGATGACATTGTTTGGTATTAAGCTTCTGTAGAAGATTTAAACACAGTTTGTTGTTTCTTACATTTCAATGATATGAGAGAATCTCTAAGAAAAATACACCATCCAGTGGTTGAGCGTCTAGTATCGGGGCATCCTGCCCAATCCACATCTGCATATGTTCATAACTGAAGAGAAGAGTTAGAAGAGAATAACATACCTCTATGGTATGTACTCCATAGATAACGAATAATATGATGGACAACAAAGAGGTGGATGCGACGAGGATCAGTAACAAATTGGTTAACGACCTGAATTGCATGAGAAATATCTGGACGAATCATAGTGAGATAAAGTAGACTCTCAACCAGTTGTCTATAAAGAGTGGGATCCGAAAGTTTCTCTCCATCATCCTTTCTATATTTTATATTCACTCCATTGGTGTATCCACTTGTTTATCAATAGATAAGTTGGCCAGTTTGATCAAGTCTTTGGTGTACTTCTTATGGTTAACTATATAACTATTATGGGGAATAATGAATCTCCAGCCCAAAGAAATAAGTCAACAGACCCAAATCTTTAATTTTGAATGAGGGACTGATAAGCTCTTTCAATTATCTGATATTATCAAGGTTGTCTCCTGTGATGAGAATATCATCAACATATAGGAAAAGAATTGTTATTCCTGAAGAACAATGATGAGTAAATAATAGTCATGAACACTTTATTTCAACCTAGCATTCAGACCAACCTGTCGAAATCGTTCAAACCAATCCCTTGGAGCTTGTTTTAAGCCATATAAGGATTTTTTCAAATGACATACATAGATTTATCATTGCAATAACCAGGAAGATGTCGCATATATACAATCTCTTTCAAATGTCCATAGAGAAATATATTTTTCACATCTATCTAAGATATAATCCACTGACGAATAGTTGAGAGGCCAATTACGGTTCGTACAATGGTCATTTTAGCAACATGAGCAAATGTTTCATCATAGTCTATCATATACTCATGTTTGTAACCTTGAGCAACTAATCGAGCTTTATATCGCTAAATCATTCCATCATATTTAAGCTTCACAAAAAGGATCCATTTATTTCCAATAATAGATGTGTGAGGACGAAACGGTACAAGATCTCAAATATCATTTTTCAACAAGGCACTGATTTCTACATCCATTGCCTCTTTCCAACATGGCATAGTCAAGGCTTGTTGGTAGGAGGAAGGAATATCCACTGAATCTAAAGGGGCAAATAATGAACTAGCGAGTAAACAGAGATTTAAGTATTTAGAATGAACTTCAATAGTATCAAGAGAAGCAAACAAAGCTCTAGGCTGTAGTGAAAAGTCAAAATCATCAAGGGAGAAGCCATATCGATCAGGTGGGTGAGGTACATGTGAAAAACGTCATAACTGGGTAGAGCTATCAATAGGATTAAGAAAAGAATCACTTACAGGTAGGATGAAGATTTGACATTGCTCTGGTTGGTGATATAGAGTAGGCATGAATTGGTTTTGTTGGCCTTACTATTGAGGCACGAAAAAGTGTGATGTTTTATCAATGTAGAAATCTGAAAAGAAAGGAGCAGATGACTTTGATGATTTTGCAATTGAAGAGTAATAAAAAATTCTTTTTAAAAAGATGACATTGCGAAAGATAAGTATACGATGAGCTGTTCTATCATAACATATAAAAACCCTTTTGATCGGGACAATAACCCACAAAAAAACAAGTGACTGTCTGAAAAGAAAGTTTTGTTCATATATGGATAAGATTTCTGTGATTGAATACCCTATATTTTCAAAAAGTCCTAAAATCATTGGATAAGTATTCTCCACGCCCCCCCTTTGGAGTCTGACCATAAGATTTTTACTTTTGTATTAAACTGAGTTGCAATCATAGATAAAAACGTTTTAAAATGGGTGAGCACTTCTGATTTATAGCGCATAAAGTATATCCAAGTATACCGTGTACAATCATCAATGAACAAATCAAAATACTTATATCCCATTCTGGATAAAGTTGGAGCAGGACCCCACACACACTATGAATAAGATGGAAAGGTGCATCTGCTTTATCTACTCGAGTCGGGAAAGGTAAATTGATACTTTTATTCAAAGAACAACTAGTACAAGATTTATTAATAGAATTCAAATTAAGTGCTTTATTGGGTAATGAACTAGAACGAAATAAAATTTCTAATTTATTTGCATGTGGATGACCAAGTCTCCGATGCCACATAAATAATTGTTTATTGGAAATAGAAAAATCAGAATTCGATAGAGAAAAACAAGAAGCATCATGGTTTGGTTTCTCAAACTCCAAGGCAAACAAACGACCAATTCTATATCTCTTCCCTTTCACTCTCCCAGTGCGTTGGTCCTGTGTCACACAACCATTTCCAGAAAATTGAACATTGTAACCATCATCGACTAGTTGGCCCACAGAGATTAGATTAGCAGTTAATTTAGAAATGAAGAGGACATTACGTAAATGAAAAGGTGTACTATGGGAGATAGAAAGTGGAGATTATTAGTACCAATAATATTCAGTTTCACCCCATTAGCGGTGAGAATCTGACTATTACCTTGGTATGGTTTAGTAGATGCTGGACTTATTTGCACTCTAGTCATATAAATAGAAGCACCTGGGTCAATAAATCAAAGGGGATTTATACTAAGGGATAGGTGAGAGTTCATACCCAACAAGCCCATAGCAGAGAAAGCAGAAGAAATAGCCGTAGAAACAGAGTTTTGTGCCAACTGTCGAATATCATCTTATGTCTGGGACATTGTAGGGGCCTCTACTTTTAGTCTTTTGGAAGCTTCATTAGCAACTTGGTATGCCTTGTAAAAAGGTTTTTGTGTATCTAATGCCCAGTTGCTTTGCCGAGAACGATCTTGATATTTTATGATAATATGCTCAGCACGTTTACAATACATACAAAATTTTTTCTTCTTACAATATGTAAAGATAGAGTTTTGTATCAATTTTTTCTTATGAGTAATATGCCAATATGTTTATACTCATAACATTGCAGCAAAGATGAGTCTTTTTCTAATGGCGTTCCTCTAGCCCGTTGAGCTACAAGTACAGACTCTATATCTTTCTTTCCCTCAATGGTGGTTTGTGTCGTGATTCTTTTCTCCTCATGAAGTAATTCACCAAGAATGGCATCCAATTGGCTAATGTTTCGTGATTCAAAATATTGGCTCGAATGATATCATAGTTTGACACAACTTCATAAAAAATGCATCATCTTCCTATCACCATTTATCTCCATTAAGTTTTGAATGCAACAAGCACTAGTGAGAGCCTTCAAGTTGATAGATTCATATTCTGTCAACAAGTTCATGAAACCAACATGATATTCCTGAATAGGTTTTTGCCCTTGCCTATAAGAAAACATATCATACTCGATTTGGAAGAGTCTTGCAAGATTTGATTGCTGATAAATGTTTTTCAAATATTCCCACATTTCTTTCACGATACGGAAGCCTCTCATTGGCCTTCCAATATCCAGATCTACAGAGCCGAGGATCCATGAGATAATTTTTGTATTGTTGATCTTCCATTGTTGGGTATCTTTAGTATTGGGTGTAGTCGGTTCAGGTTCAGTGCCATCAACATACCTCCACAAACATTTCCCTTCAACATAAAATTGAAAATGAAATTGCTAATCGGGATAGTTTTTCCCATCAAGTTTTGTAGCCAATACATATCCTTTTTCAGAAGCCATGTGCATGTTGTAGTAGAACTCACAAACGTGATCAAGAATAAGAATATGGATCTGAGATCAAACTCAGATGCAAAATCAAATAAACCCACTCTTCTCTAAAGCCGAATCAAACCCAAAAGGCCCAACACAAACCAGGCATCAACCACCTCCAAACGCACGACCTCATTTTAACACATGGTTGCTCATGTGTTATATATTCCACATGAGGTGAGAGAAGGAAAACAAGAAATAAAAGAAAGGGAGCTCAAAAAAATTCGAGAGAGAGAGAGAGAGAGATGAATGTTTTACCACCTCAAAAATATTAGGGTTGGCTAAAACAAAAGGTAACGATCTGCCATGGCTTTTACAAAGGTTATGGTGATTTATTCGATAAAATCCATACAAACAAAGTGAATTATGCCAATCTTATGAATATGGATGGGTTGATTGTTTAGGATGCTCTGTTGACGAGGAATTTACAAGGCGATTATATGTAGGGATTGGCTTTTTATAGTTACTGGTTAGGAGTTCAGAGGGTGAGAATAAGGAATTGAGGAATAAAAGGATTATTGAGGGAGAAATCTAAAGAAATTTAGAGCAACAGAAGAGACAGGCAGATGAATTGCGTAAAAAGAAAGCAAGAGAAAATAAGATATGGGGTTGTTGGGGTTTCTGTGAGGGACGACAATTTGGAGATTGGTGTTTCTGTTCAAAAAAATAAATCCAGCTTTGCAATATGAAAATTTGACTAAGCTTGCAAAGGCAAAGCCAAGAACGAGTGAGATGATTGATATGGCAAAGGAACGGCTTCAACTCGTTCAACAACTATGGACGAACCCACATGGACCACGATCAAGAGAGAGATGAGGCTCTAATTCCACGTTAAAATTTGAATCCTCCAGAGAAATCTCTATGTATTGATTAATTGTCAAGAATATACAAAGTCGCGTATAAATATACGGCTAATTAGTTATTGATAATGACGAACTAAGATAGTCTTATCAAGAGAGATATCTACATCAAATACAAGCTAAATAAAAATTAAAAACTATCCTCAAATATCTCTATCTCTCATCAACTATATCTATCTTTAGAACATTACGCAAAGATTTACGTGGTTCACCCCAAAAAAGCCACATATACGAGCACGATAAACAGAAATCTACTATACCAATAAAAGTTATATAAAAGATTTTGAGACATAGAGTTACCTCTCTAAACCTAACAAAAACCCAAGTCAAGCACACCCTTTTAAACCACTCTCCCTTTATTCTCTATAATTCTGGCAACTATTACTAACAACATCAGATAGAGACGCGAGAGCAACAAGAAACTGAATTTTTCTGTAACTAAAAAGGGGAATGAAGAAATTTAGAGGACAATATTTATAAAGAATTCTCCGCACCCCATAGAGAGGGATGATGGTTCTATTTATAATTATTATGTACTCATCATTGATTGACTAAATCAAAGATGTGATTACAACAAATCTGTAGATATAAGAAAAATATTACAATATATCATTATTATTATCATTCTCTAGATATATCATTATCTAGATCCTTATCATCATTCTTATTACTCCGCCTCAAACTATTGTCAATGTGAAACATGGACAACTTGTTTGCTATCGAACGATGTTGTGAAGTAGGAAGACATTTTGTAAAAATATCAGCAAGTTGTTTGTAGTTGAAACAATAATTAGGAGTAAGAAAAACATTACGTGCTTTTAGGGAACCTATGGACAAAGCAACAGAGGCAGTACAAATATGTGAGATGAGAACTGATGAAGCACCACTCCTAATAATACGACATGATCCATTATAGGGAATAACATCTACAAGCATACATGAGTCATTAGCTACATGATTTGTAGCTCCAGTGTCCACAACCCAACTTGCCTCAGACGTTGTGGTGAGAGACATAGACCCAAGAGAGTAAGTCAAAGTATTAGGATTGTTTTGAGAGTTTTGCTGAAAGTAGCGATAATAACAATGAGGAGTGAGATGGCTTGTATGAAAACAGATTTGACAAGATTCAACATTGGTCCTATTCATAGGATGTATTGGTGGTGTTCATAGAAGTCCTCTTCATGGACTTACATAATGTGGTGGGCCACCTTGAGAACTACTAAGATTGCCACGGTCGAGATAGGGAGACAAACCACTTGACCACCAGCGGGATTGCCATGACTTTATCCTCTTCATCTTCCATGACCTCGTCCTTTTCCTCTCCCTTTGGACATTTGAGAGGAAGCATAGAGAGCCTCATGTGTGGGTCTAAATACAACAGTTGAGTCATTGTTTTCCATAGGTGAAAGATTCAAGTAGAAGAGGACGGAGAGATGTATATGACAGGAGAGGTGGTCGAGCTATAACTGAAGTAACAAACATTTTGTATTCCTCACCAAGCCCACGTAAAACATAGCGAACTTTTTCCTTATCATCAACTGGATGTTGGATAATGGCCAACTGATCAAAGAGAGATTTCATCTTATTTAAATACTCTTGAATGGATTGTGCCCTACGTGTACAATGTTGAAGCTTGATGTGAAGGTGAATCAATCGCAACTTAGATTGTTGCGCAAAGGAATCGTGAAGGGTGGACCAGAGATCTTTTGTGGTGGCAATGTCAGGAACTTGTGCCAAAATATCAAGGAACAACGTAGAGTTTATCTATGCTATGATTAGTTGATTACAAGCATACCACTGTTCATGTTCTGGATTAGTTATGTTCATATTCTGGATTAGTCGTTATCAGAGAGGAGAAATTTAGAAGGCTCCGGTGTAGAACCATCAAGATGTCCCATGATGCATTGTCATCTAGCAATAAGAATGATTTGACCTTTCCATATTAGAAAATTGTTATTGGAGAGCTTGATTGCCATAAGGTGAGGAAGAAAGTTTCGAAATTGGATAGATGAAGACATGATAATAGTTATAGAGTGCAAAAACAAATTGAGGTTCTTTGTAGAGAAAAGAGACGCAGATGGCTTTTTAAAACAATATGTTTCGAGTTTGGACGTGAAAAAGAGATAGAGAGCTTGAGATTGGATTTATCTAGCAACAAAAAGAATGAGAAAGAGAAGGTTAGTCGAGAAAAGAAGGTATTGGGTGTTTTGTTTGCCGTTATCAAAGAAAGAGAAGTTTGATTGTAAAAGATTTTATGGTGTTGAATATTGAAAGATTCAGAATTAAACAGGAGAGCTTTGCTTTTAATAGAGAAGCGAATGAATAGAGTGCTGATTTTATAAAGAATTAGGGAATTCTAGAGAGAGAGAATTGGAAATCTGTATAGAGAGAGGGACAACAATGAAGGGCAAGAGCTGATAATTATTATTATTATTTTATTATTTTTTATTTTATTTTATTTTATTTTACTTTTTTTTTTTTATATGGACGAGATCAGGGAAAGGCATTAGGTGCAAGTGGGTTGGACGAGATGGACGAGACTAGATACAAATTTTTTGACGAAGACGTAAGTCGGTTGGACGAGGCTAAATATATTTTTCTTTTAGAGACTAGAGAAAGTTTTTGATGAGATTTTTTGTTATTTTGGAGACGAAAGTTTTTTTTTTTGACGAGATTTTTTTTTTTGGGAGAAGAAATTTAGAGGACAATATTTCTGTAGAATTCTCCGCACCTCATAGAGTGGGATGAGGGTTCTATTTATAATTGATATGTACTCATCTTTGATTGACTCAATCAAAGATGTGATTACAACAAATTTATATACATTAGAAAGAGATTACAATATATCATTAACATTATCAATATATCATTATCATTATCTTTCTCTAGATATATCATTCTCTAGATCATTGTAATCATTCATATTAGGGAAACCATTAAAAATCTCCATGAAAACCGTTTCTCTAATAAAAAAAAACACTCTCTCACTATGCAAGAGGCACCATCTTGAAACTCTCTTACCTTTAAGAGGAATCGTTTCTCTAAAAAAAAAAACACCCTCTCACTGTGCAAGAGGCACTATCTTGAAGCTGTCTTACCTCTAAAAGGAAACCTAACCTTACATCTTATGCACAAGATGCCCTACTCCTCTCTCTCTAGATGAACCACCATTCCCATATGGTGACCCAAATAGGCACAAAAAATTCTCTGCATTTTCATCCCATATATATATATATATATATATATATATATATATATATATAAACTAAATAGAAAACTTCTTATAGATCTTACATGTATCTCAAAACCTTTTTAGATTTATATTTATTTTAAAAAATTTATCAATATCAATTTCACATAATAAGAAATATCTCAATCCTACATAAAATGAAATCTCTTTATGTGGGTGATTTTGATTAGCATCAAATCCAAAGTTCACTAAGTTGCACATGTACCCATTTCTAGGAATGGGCCAGGCTTAGCCTTGGCCTTGGTCCGACCCCTTTGACCAGGGCCAGCCTTGTTCTTTTTAGGGCCAGGCAAAAAAAGAACAAATGAAGATGAATAAAAGAGAAAACAAGAACAAAAGAGGGCGGCCTCCGCTCGATCCTCAGGCTACAATTTATAGCCCAGGCCCTACTTATTTAGGTCAAGCTAACCGGGCCCGGCTGGACCATCTTGTCTAGTGACGCATGAGGGAGAAAGTGATTTCCATACATACAACCGCCAATTACATTCATTGGTTAAAAAAAAAAAAAAATCAAACAAAACTAAAAGGGTGTCAAAAAAAAGGAAAGAAAAAAGAAAAAAAGAAGAAGAAAAAAAAGACCATATATCCTCACAGTACATAATGAAGTACACACGATTCCGGACTTTACACTTCCCCTCTCCCCACCACCAAAACTGCACAGCTCCTCAAAGAAACCCTCACCAAAATTCAAAACATGCCTGAAAAATTCAAACCCTCCTCCCTCTCTTCCCTCCCCTGCTCACCATATGACTAGGCTTCTTCCCTCCATCTCTACCCCTCTTTGCTGGCCTCCCAATACCCCTACTCGCCGGACTAACAGTCGGATTCTTACTCTCTCTTTTCATTTCTAACACCGGAATCTTCGCCGTCACTTTTCTAGCCACCTTTCCCGCAGGATGGTGCCCAATTGGTCCGCCACTACGAGGATTCGAGGGATTGGTGATAGCCATTGGGGTAGGGTCCAGCTCGTTGGAATTTGATGTTTTGGTGCCGCTCCGTCGGTGTTCTTGCAACATTTTGGTTGTGAATGCTCGTAGAGAAAGAGCTGATTTGTGTGCTTGTGAGGTTTTAGGGAAGAACAAGAGGGCATTGTTGAATAGGAGGAGGAGGTCTCTGAGGAGCTCGAAACGTGTGGTGTATAGATTCGCCTCAAGTCTCGATTTCATCACCTCGAAGTCTATGTGACGCCTGATCATCTTCTTGTACCTCGCTTTCTTCTGTTGTTTTATGTAAACAGAACACATCAAAACAAGAAAAATCTTGTATTAGAAGTGTTGGGATAAATCTAACAAATATTTCAAAATGCAACCTTGGAAAGTACAAGTCCTAGTGTCGTGATCCTGAGTCAGCTGGTTGAACTAGGGAGAGTACAATTGGGTCTGGGAAAGTTCTAAAAATTTAGGAGTTATTGCAAAAAAGGAGACTTCTGATCCGGGCCAACTTGGTTGCGTCCCATCAACTCTGTACATGCTGAAGGGTGCTACTGCTAAACTTAGTGCCGTCCTTCGACAAGGTGAGGATGCGTTGAGGAAGAAGGGTATCAAGATAACAATGGGTCGTTCACCAAGTAACGAAGTCATGAGGATATTGTGTTGAACATGTCGAAGGACAGCACTAAGTTAAGCACTAGCCCCCTTCAGCTTGTACAGAGTTGATGGGACGCAACTACGTCGGTCGGATTAGGATTTGTCTATAAAGAGACCACTTATCTTTTGTACAGGAAAGTCGCGGTCATTCACACTCATTTGATGTCAAATTAGATGACTAAAGGTGAGTCACGAAGTCCAAGATTTTTTTTTGGAATTTTATGTCTATTCAATAACACTCTTTCAACCACCCATTGTGAAATTTGAAGGACAATAATGATTGTGACAATGGTAGACAATTCCTTCTTATTCTCTTTACTGATAAATGGAAATACCAACCCCAGTTGCAACATATTTTGCCGAAAAGCCATATGCACGTTTGAAGTGCTTCTTGAAGCCTTCTAAGTTCTTTTTTACTTTGACAGGAATAATAGTTATACTTCTTTATTAATCAACCACAATTTCACAATGATTGGTTTATGAGACTGTAACCATCACAATCATACCATACAGAGCCCTCTAAGTAGCTGCTCCCAAATTTTCCAATAATCTAAGCCGCCTTACTGGGAGAGGGCTAGGAGAGGTGCTCTTATGCAGGATTACCTATTGTCCTCAAATTAACCCTTAAACATTGATTCTATAAATACCCCTGCCGACCTAGAGATAGTTGGAATACCCTAATTCCAAACCAAATTTATTCTATTTTCAATCTACACCTATTCGAAACTAAATTTATTCTGTTTTCAAGCAATACCTATTCGAAACTTAACCTAGCGGACGGTTCCTCGTTATTCTCTTGTTCTTCTTCTTCCTTTGTTTTTTCTCTTTTTGTGGGCTCTCTGTTTTCTTTTTTCTCCTTCTTTGTGTTCCTCTTTTCCTTTGGAATCTTGTATGCGTGCTCTTGCCATACATTTCTTGTTTTCCTTCTCATAGACATCTTTGTTTCATTTTATATCTTTACTTCTTGTAATCCATTTTTTGTTGTTTTTCAAGCTTTTGGTATCTATTTTCCCTCAACTTGCAATGCTGGCCCCATCAAGCGGTATTGTATGTGGACAGAAAAGATATTACGAGAACATCACACACATACAATGGATAATTTACAATTCCCAACTATTAGAAATACAAAGTTTAATGTGAGAACTTGTTCTCAATGGTGGACTTACTTGCTGAAAAAAAATTTTCCCAAAATTGAACGTATGTTGTCGAAATATTGGACACCAAGATCTAAGTGTTAATGAGCTCAGAATCTTTTTTTAAATAAAATCATCTGATTATATTTAAATAGATCCCCAATTTTTAAATCCATGAATATTTCCAAGGACATTTTTTACACGAGGGATCAAATAGACAGTTTGCTCCCACAGTAGCATATTATTTCTGAGGCTAAAGGACATGAGTTTTTGGTGGGACCCCTCTGTTCCTAGATCAATGATTTCTCTTTAATTTTTTATTTACGCATTCCGTAAGCGCATCCACTCCCTCAGTCAAAAAGACCAACTAGGAACAAAAACTATGCTCCCGTGGGAGTATGTACTATGCATCTCCTCCCTCAGTCAAAAGACCTATTCGGGAGGCTTTTTTCCATCTGAAAATTTCATAACCACCAAAATTTTTACTAAATTTAAAAATAATAAATTGAAATTTTGTGTTTCCGACACTAATGTCTCGCCATAAAAAAAATTAAGACAGTCACGGTCCAATCTTGAGACATTATTTTTTCTATCACAGAGAGTCAATTAAAAAAACGTTTTTTATGAGGTTAGCCTATGGGTTGGAAAGGCTGCATCCCCAAAATTTGGTGCCTTTAAATTGCTCCTTTATTCGGTTTCACCGGAGGGAGCAACAGTACACTCCTGCAGGAGTATGAAATCTGCTACCTATTTAATTATGGTTAAATTACCATAATTAAGAGGCAGGCCTACTACCACCAACGTCAACCATAATTCCTTGAGGCTGTCAAAATAATTTTATCCAAATATACCAAAAGAGTTTGGTAGTCAACCAGTCAAGTCCTATATAAATTACATTGGGTGCGGTTTGTATAGAGACCCACGGCTCTAGAAAATGAAATTAGAGCCTGCCTTCAAATTCAAATAGTATCGAGAAATGTAGTTTTAATACTAAAAATCTTTGTGATAGCCTAAAAATATAATTTCATCTTTATTTATAAAGTTCAAAACTTAAAAAATAGTGTAGATCGATAGATCTATGAAAACTTGAAAATCTTGAAAATTAACGGTCAATCAATGCATTACAAAATATACTATTTCCAAAACGTGAACTCCATTTTTTTTATTATGTCCATGCATCTTGATGTCGAGATAATCAATTTGAGGATATTTGAGCATCAAAACAACCTCTTTTAATGAAATTTTTGAGGTAAGCTCTAATTTGATTGTTTAAAGCCTTGAATCTACATAAAATTTTCCCAAATTTAAGATAGTTCTGCACCACTTAAATTATTTTATTTGGAAAGTATATTAGACGATCCATATATGGAAAAATATAAAGCTATATCTTGTGAGTAGGCAGGCCAGTGCATGCAAATGTTCCCCATCTATGTGACATAGACACCGTGTGTCATGCTTTGGCTCACGTTGATATTCTAAAGACAACAATAGCATTGGACCAACTTTCATCGGTGGTGTGCACCAACTTTCATTGATGGTTACATCTTTTTCTTTTAAACGTCGCTGTAATAGTTCAAGGGTTAATGAAGTTCACAGTAACTAATTTAAAAAAAAAAAAACAAAAGTATTGGACCTTTTCAATTGGACACTTCTTATTGAACTATCCATTGAAATCTTGCTCTAAAAAGTATTATACGTAACATTAAAGAAAAAAAAGATAGTATACAATGAAATTATTTACCTTTGATATAAAGAGGTCACAATTACTTATAACCATCCGATGTAAAATTTCATAACTTGGGTCTGTCACAAAATTTGAAAAAATTTATTTTGAAGTTTGAGCTTGGTCAATGGAATAAATACAACCATCCAATTTCATATCCATTGGTTAAGATTCTTATACTAAAAGTAAATAATCTCATTATATATTTTTTCTTAAAAATAAATCTCACTATAAAAATAATTTAATATCATTTAGAATCTCGCTTCAACCATCTTTTTAAACAATTTATCGATCTAAAATACCAATTTTGAAGTTGACATTTGGGACCTCGAATCCATGTTAGACATCTCGGTGTCTTTGGGACACTTCCATGCACAAGTTTTGCGCACTAACATTTTTTTGGGTCAATTTTGAGATTTTTAATTTATACGTCCCAAATACCTTGACTTTTGAAGAGAAATTTGATGTGCCGTTTCTTCTCACACTGTTCGGACTAGACACCAGCCAAAGACCCAAAACAACATTTCCAAAATTTCTCACAAAACTCCTAGGGCAATAATAAAGGGTGCGGTTTGTACAGAGATAGGCTCTAATCAATCATATTAGAGTCTACCTTCAAATAGTGCCGAGAAATATGGTTTTAATACTTAAAAAATTTTGTGATAGTCTTAAATTATATTTTCATATCCTTAGTTATAAAATTTGAAGTTTAAAAAGTAATGCAGAAATACATTACAAGATGCACTATTTCAAATATTTGAAATCCATTTTTGTTCTCATGTTCATATAACTTGATGTCGTGTTGATCAATCTGATCATTGAGACCAAAACAATCTCTTCTGATGAAAGTTTTGAGGTAGGCTCTAATTTGATTGTTTAGAATATAAACTTTTCCGAATATTCAAAGATTAGGGCACATCAGTGGCATGGGTTATTTCTCGTACCTGGATTTCCAACCGTCGCCGGAAAACAGAACCCTCCTTCCTCTCCATGAAGGCAGTCAGAAACTCTGACAACCACCGAGAGTCCGCCTCCCTCTCTCCGTCCACCTCGCCGTTATCCCTGCCACAGGCGCCCGTCAATTCCCCGTCCCTACTAACGGCGTTAGCATAGCTTTGAACGTCGCTCTCCCCCAAACTATTCTCTCGCCTCGCTTTCCCTCTCCTCCCTCTCTTCTTTCTGATCGTAACCGCTCGTTTCCCCGAGTCTGAGTTTTCTGGCCGGTCTTCTATTTGCTTTTCCCTCGAATGAGACTCCGGAATCTGGTTTTCTGGCAACCATAACCTGCCTTGTTGGCATTGGGTGGAACTTCCAGCCGATGAGCCGTTTTCTGGTTTCCCAGCGAGGTTGCTGGCTGGTTGGGAGGTTTCCGGCAGGTGCGATTCGTATTCCAAGTTGCCACTTTCTCTCTCTGACTTGAGGCTCTCGAGCCTCGATTGCAGAGATCTGGAGATGGATGGTAAATAAATGTCATTTGATATCAGTTTTTTTTTTTTGGGCTTTTCTTATGAAATATGAGATTTTTTCTAGGGTGAAAAGCGTATAAATTTGATGTGTAAATTATTTTGGCTTTCCCATATGCTGGTAACAAAGTTTTCTCAGATATTTCATTTTAGGGTGCTATTTAGTGTGAGAAAACATGAGATTCCTGAGGTCTTGATAAGTGAACACGAACCCGATGGAGTCGTCGGATCGCTCGAGCTCACGCTTCAGTTCTGCAACTCTAAGCTTTCGAAGTTCTTCGAACCAGGCACTACAAAAAACACGAAACTCAATTAGCATATAAGATAAATGAATATTATGATTGATTTAGATTCAGAAATTACCACAGTACCCGCATTGTGGGGTTCTGTTTGGTTCTTTTACTGTAAATCTCTAACGATGGACGGGCCAGCAATGGGCCGGAATATTTAGATAGAGAGGCCGGCAATCGGCCGGGAGGCCTGGCCAGGCCGTAAAAATCCTAGGGCAGGAGGCAAAGAATGTAGCCCTTGGCACCATATCTCAAGACCTTTTTTGGCCAGGTCCTAGCCAGGCCTTGCCGGGCCAGCCTTATGGGAACAAGAACAGGCTAGGTCTAGCCCCGGCCTGACTTGTTGCCAGCCCTAGACGAAACTCGAATGGGGGATTTTGCATAGAAATTGTTTTGTTTTCGGTCTAATGATACAAAACATTGAACCACTTTTATTTTTTATTTTATTTTTTTGGCATTTTTAGGGTGGCCCGATGGATGTTTTCTAGGGCCTTAGGGTATCTTTTAGGGTGGCCAAGGGTTCCGATATCACTGATATCTTATCGCTTTAAAGTTAAAAAAATTTCTAAGTATCAAAACGATCTAATATTTAAAACATCCAAACACCAAATATGATAAGAGTACATCAAATTGTAGGATGATCTGATGTTGCCATTATCAGAATAGGGCGGTCCGATGTCCTATCTATAGACGGCTCCACAAATTTCAAAAAATAAAAACTTCAAATATAAAATATAAAATGATTCTGGATTATATTCCAAAAAATATAAAATATTTCTTGATCCACAATAACCAACCGCAAAACTACAAAAATAACAACTATGGAAAAGAAAAGACCTTGCCATATGTTTCCCAAATTTGACCCAGTCCACACATAAATTTCAAATGACATCCAACAGTACGGATCGCAACGGACCTAAAAATTAAAATATATATTTAATAATATTTAAATATATTTTATATATTAAGACCCAAAAAAATATTACGGGGCCGGATTTGGACGTGAAGGGTATTTGGATCCAAGATTTAGACCCAAACTCAACCAATCAAGTCCAAGCTTTGAACCCTATACCCGGACCCGAATCAGGTCTACCCATCAGGTTGGATCCGTCCATTGCCGATCAGGTCTACCTTCGGGTCGGGTCCGTCCATTGCCACCCCTATCAAGCGGGGATCCTTTCGTTCTTTGGGTTGGACGAAAACGATAATTCCACGAGCAGTGTTTGTTTTGAAAGTTATTTGTCAGGTTGAGAGCGCAATGGGATTCCGTGACTGTTCTGCACTTTTGTTCAGAAACGGTCCCGGGAATCTTGATCAGTGTTAAGAGGCCCCAAACGATAACACAAGGGAGAGAGCAAAACCCCACTTATTGGAAGTAAAAGGGAATGGAGAAACCCGCTTACTCTGACTCACAGTACCGCTCCCGTAAATCCTCGTACTTCTCCTGACATTCCTGTAAATTTCAAAATATTCCCCTCATCAAATAATATACAAATATCTGTCTTAATCTCCCAACAGATGGGTAATTTGGACATTTTTACATAACATGCTTTTAAAACAAAAATCGAGCTTTTCTTCCACCCAAAGGAAGAGAAAGCAACACCTATAAGTAAAGCTTTTTTAAAAATAATAAAAAAGAGCAATGTTTTACGGCATGAGACCATTTTGTACCCTAAATAAGGAGATTACAAGGTACTTTTATCGATTAGATGTCAAATTGGATGGTTGAAATATGTTACAAAGTTTAAATTATTTTTTTTGAACTTTGAATTCAGTCATTAACACTCTTACATTTACCTAATTTGAAATTTGACCTACATAAATGACCATACCTATAAAAATAATTGTGATCTTTTTGTATCAAAAAAATAAATGATTTCGTTATATACTTTCTAAAAAAAAAAATAACGTAAAACAAAAGATGCTTTAATAATTCGAGTAAAATTATTTTGCCCATTCTCCATAAATCAAAAGAGCCCAAGGTAGAAATAAAAAGACCCAATTCATACTAAAATAAGTAAATAACCTAGATCTTAACATAATAAAATAATTTAAACAACCTACTAGAATACTAACACAATAAAAAAAAGTTGCATTTGATGAGTCTAATAACTGAATACACAAATAATCGCCAACCTCTGCGATGCTAAGGGTAAAATGGGAAATATTCATTTAAAAAATAATAAATAAATAAAGATGAAGAGAAACACCTTAGGGGTAAAAATGTAAGGGAAAGTGGTTCTGCTTCGGAGCTCTGAAGCTACGGCCTCCCAGGCTCGGGTCCCATGCCTAAGAACCGCCCCCCCAAGCACCAACTCTTCCCAGGTGCCCCACCTCACCATCTCTCCACCTCGAATCCAAGGCGTCCACTCACCAACGAATCAAATCTCCACCGTTTAAAAGAGTAGGGCCAACAAAGCCATTATATTACATACACCACGCAAACCATACACGCCCCTACCTCTAAAAACTGCCCTTTCCAAACAAGCTGTTTCCGAAAACCGCCTTTAGGGGCCTCCGCCGGAGAAACAGAGAACCTGTTTGGCCGACTACGCAGTGTGGCCTCCGAAAACCGCCTGTTATCATGAGAA
Organism: Amborella trichopoda; assembly: GCF_054954075.1. Taxonomy (NCBI): domain Eukaryota; kingdom Viridiplantae; phylum Streptophyta; class Magnoliopsida; order Amborellales; family Amborellaceae; genus Amborella; species Amborella trichopoda. The sequence continues at coordinate 51,639,526 of NC_142337.1, forward strand.
AAACCGCTTTTTGGAGATGAATCAGAGTTCAGAAAACCTCTGCTGGGGCATCTGATGAATCCGAGGAAGACGAGAAATCGTTTTCTGTGAGTTTTGTGGTTTTGGATTTGGTGGTATTGGTCGGAAAAGGGTTTGATTTTGGGTTTTTGGTTTCTGTAATGGAAGCGGTTTTGAACAGGCGGTATTTATGTGGGAAGGGTTGGGCTATGGTGGGTTGAAAAGATTGGAAAAGAGATCGATTTTTGGGCTTTTCTCTCTCTCTCTAGAGATTCATTTCAGTCTCTTCTCTCTCCTTCACAGATCGATTTTATTATAGGGTTTTCTCTTCGTCTCTAACGAATTTTTTTTTATGAATATTTTGCCCTTGGTTTATTTTGATGGCGGTATATATACTCTCTGCATCTCGGAAAAGGAATAGATCCATGAGCGCCTTTTCTTAGAAAATGCAGCGAAATATCGTGTTGTTAATATTTAGCGTGCAGCTTGTTCCAAGTGTGAATTGGAGTGGACCCTTCAATGGATGGTCCCTGTTTCGATGTGTTTTATAAACGGTTCAGATTCAAAAAAACTATGGAAAAAGTTTACATAAGGTTGCAACTTTAAAATTTAGAATTACAATGCGTCTTAAGAATCTTTCGAATTGGTTGTTTTAATGTTAAAAAACCCTCAATATGATCATCTCGATGTTGAAATGTATGAATTTGAAAAAAAAAAAAAAAAAGTTTTCGAGTTCTATAAATAGTGCATCTTGCAACACATTATCTAGACACTTTATTTTCAAGATTTTTATATGTTTATAGATCTAATTGATTTTACCCATTTTGTAAGTTTAAAATTTTCTAATTAGATATGAAAATAGATTTTAAGATAATCCTAAAAAAATTTTACAACAAAATTACATGTTAGGATGAAGTTTGAAGGTAAACTTTAGTTGGATTGTTTAAGGTTGCAACCTTATAAAAACCACACACATAAAAATATATATGGGCACATTCGATAGTCACTTGGGTTTCCCCTTAAATTATCCGTCTGAAGTAAGGTAGAACTTTCACAAATGGGAATCTTTTGTCCCCCAATATGAACAGGGAAATGTATATATATTTCCCTTAAATATAGTTCCCCATCCTGCCATCTAATTTAGATCAAGTGCGCTACTGGCCGTTTAATCTAGATTCGACACCTCAAAATATTTTATTTTTAAATTTTTCTACAAATTGTACGAATATAAATTTGGTACGTGCCATATTCTCAATAGGGTACACCTAAAAAATATTAAAAATAATTTTTCTATAAAATATAATGACCAAAATACCCCTTAAAACTTTTAGGGGTATTTTGATCGTTTTATTTTATTGGGAATATTTTTTACAAGTGCGAATTTAAGAGAGGAGGGGGCACCCAAATTTTGATATCAAAATATTATGTAGAAAAAATTTGAAAATAGAAATCAAATAATATTTTTTAAAGAGGATAAGGTTATCGTTGGTTTTATAAATTCAAATCATACATGACATTCAGAAAAATTCAAGCAACAATTTTAAAAATCAAATAACATCAAAATAATTATAATTAAATATTTTTGATGAGAATTGAATCCATATGGCTTAGGAATAATAAACCACTAGGGCACTCCACTTTCTACTGTGGATCAAGGTTTATACTTGCTTTCTCAAACTGACCCAGTGGTTCTTATGACTCACAATTTATCATAGGGGCTCATAATTGGGCCACCAAAGTCAGCCAACAGACAAGGGGACGTAATCTCTGTATGTAGATTTCAAGTTCTCCTCTAGAGACGAACCAATGTCACCTAGACCTGATGTAACCACAGTTTTATGGTGCATAGGGGTAACCTCTTCTCGCACATATGCTTTCACCCTGAAAGGTGGTTCACATTCGTGTGATGATATATGGATGAGGCTTTGGTCCTCATCTCTGAGGGCTACCATCACACACAAGGGTCACACAATCCCTCGGCTCATTCTTTCGAGCATACTCCAAATCTCATTAAGGGATGACCCATCATAACCCTTATTGGTTTAATCTCTATTCACATGTAACATAGCTTTTTTCCAACCGACTGTCTTAGCAAGTCAAGCTCAGTCCGGTTTTAACAAACATCATTTGCTTAGTATGTTCTACGCATGACCACTCTCCCATTGAGTTCAAGTTTCATTATATAAAATGTTTAATTACAAACACTCATAAAGCCTTCAATGGACACTTATACCCAATACGAGGATTTTTTTTTTTTTAGTTTTTACAGTAGTAGGGCTGTGCCTTAGTGTGAGGAGCATTGCTCAATCCAGAAGGCAGTCTGAGACTGGCATCATCGGACTACCTTATATCTTAGCAAACCAATGAGCTAATGCGGTCCGAGGAAGCTAATCTAGGACCGGCCTGAGAAGCACCAGAGAAGGTAGTCCGAAAATAGGCAGCTTGGATCGCCTCCGAATGCTTAATAGAGTTAGTCTTTGTGGTCTGAGAATGTCATCCTCGGATCGCTTTGAAGAACACCACAGAAGGCGATCTAGTGATGCTAAATCAAATCACCTGGGCACTGCACCAAACATTATGGCACAACTCTATTATCGAAAAAACTCAAAATAAAAAATTTAAAATGTGGCCCGAGGATGGTATCTGGCTATCCACTGATTGAAGGTAAATTTTGCAAAAAAATAAAAAACTTCATGTTGACCGACCTTCCACGTAATTTTAACCCAAAATTGTCTCGTTTTATATTTTAGTATTTTTTTGTATGTCCATAGTGTACATACAAGGTCAAATGACCTAATTAGGAGGAAGTTTTTGGTCTAAAAATTTGGGATACAGTTTACAATCACCATATGTGTTTTTTTTTTATTTTGTAAGGAAAAATATATTGAGTATTTAAAATACCTAGTTCTGACTATACAAGAAATAGGATGCCATGTGCAATCTTTGAGAGTCAAATTTTTTGGGATAGTATATAAAGAGGCCATTTTAATCTTGACCATTGGATATGAAATTGGGTGGATACATTTATTTTATTGTTCAAGTTCGAAATTCAAAAGAAATTTTCTTGAATTTTATAACACACTCAAACTATCAGATTTCACATCGAATGATTGTAAGTAATTGCGACTTCTTTGTACCCAAAGTAAATACATAATCCCGAATTTTTTAGGTAAAAGATTGGGTGCATGTTCAAGTTTTCAGTTTTTAAGCGTGGTCTCTACCCCCAAATTTTGGAGTCTTAAAAATACTCCTCGCTTGGGTTTTGATATAGGCACGTGGTTGAAATTATAAATAATTTACGGAAATTATAAATAGTTTGGCCAATTTCAAACAAAAATTCGATGGAAAAAAGCTCGGCTATTACAAAGGCTTAATAGTCAACGAAAGGAAAATGTGACAAATTGAATCTAAAGACAAAAGTGTAGGAAGAGAGAAGGGTTGGGGGAGGGAAGGGGAAGGGGTCCATTGATAGCTTTTAAAAGGGGAAAAAGTTTATATAAGATCGCAACCTTAAAATATAAAATTAAACATGCACCTAAAAAATCCATCTAAAATGTTGTTTTAATGTTAAAAACTTTATAATTGATCATCTCGACATCGAGATGTATGAATATGAAAAAAAGAAAAAAAAAAAAAATTAGTCTCAAAAATATGCATCAATACATTATCTAGACTGTCAATTTTCAAGATTTTCATGTGTTTATAGATCTATTTGATTTTAACCATTTTTGAAATTTAAACTTTTATAATTAGATACAAAAAAATATTTTCAGATAAAAAATTTATACCAAAATTACATGTTATGATAAAATATAGAAATGCGCTTTAATTAAATTGTTTAAAGTTGCAACCTTCTGGAACCGCACCTTTTAAAAGATGCTAATATCAAAAGGAGGGTTTACAATGAAATGGATACGAATTTGGAGTTAGCACAATATTTTTCCCAACTTTGACATTGATTAAAGATCGGGCGGTAGAGTAAAATTCGCCTTGTTCATGACGTATTTCGGTATGCACCACGATTGAGAATTAATCTTCTAGAGAGGAAGGCACAATTGGGTCCTATTTATGAGATAAGAAGAGGTATTTTTCTAGAGAAATATCTTTGTCCGTGCCCTAAATAAAATAGAAACTTACATAGAGAGTTACAAATTTTATTAGGAGTCCATCTCCCATGCTCTTGTTTCTTTTTCGCCTTTTTTTTTTTTTTTTTCCAATTATCTTAAGTCAATGTTTCAAACATTGGACTGCTTTTTATTTTCATTTTTGTAATTTTTTTAAAATACATAGACCAGTCCGAGGTCTGGATCCTTTGATCTCTTAGCCTGCAAGAACATTATTAAAGTTAAGTAGGAGGTCTGGAAACTCAGACCCATCACTAGATTGCGAAATTTACAGTTCAGTGACTTATCCAAGGTTCTAGATCTTGGACAACCTGGTTTACATGAACATTATGCAAGCTTAATAGTATGAAATTCTAGACCTCTTACCGGTACTGGGATGGTGATAGTTGTTGTCTAGTGACGGTCCGAGGTCCCAAACCTTGGACCGCTTAGCTTCCACACTGTTCATGCAAGCCAAGTAGTCCTAGGATCTAGGCCTCGGAGTGGTACCAGGATGGTGAAATTTATCATCTAGTGACCGTCTGAGGTTCCAGACTTTAGACCACTTGGTTTACGTGGACATTGTGCAAACCTAGCAGTCCGAGGTTTGGTCCTATGTTCTAAACCTCGAACTGATACTTGATTGCAAATTTCACAGACTAGGATCACTCTGAGGTCTAGACCTTGGACCGCTTGGCTTCCACACTGTTCATGCAAGCCAAGTGGTTTGAGGACCTAGACCTTGGAATGGTCCCTACACTTCTAAAAATTTCGAAAAAAATAAAATAAAAAGGGGCCTAGAGGGGCCAAATTGAAAGAAAAACAATAGCATCTGGGGTGGACCTCCAGTAACATTTATGAAATTTGGACCTCCAGATAATTTTCCCTATTTGATTTAGTGTGTGGTTTGTCTAAGGTTGCAACCTTAAACAATCCAATTAAGGTGCACCTCTAAATCGTATCATAAATGTAATTTTCATATAAATTTTTTTTAGGATGGCTTGAGAATCTATTTTCATATCTAATTATGAAATTTTAAGCTTTAAATATAGTTCAAATCAAGCAGAACTATAAACACATGAAAATCTTGAAAATGGATGGTCCAGATAATGTGTTGCAACTCGAAATCTTTTTTCTTTTTTATTTTCATATATCTCGATGTCGAGATGATCAATTAGAGAGTTTTCCAACATATAAACAACTTTTTATGATGGATATTTTACGTGCATCTTTATTTCTACTTTTTAAGGTTGCAACCTTGTATAAACTTTTGTCTTTTATTTATAGTACCGGAGTTAATATTTTCTTCTCCTGAACCCGATCAAATGAGTTGTGAAGATACGCTTGCTCACGCTTGTTATCCGTATAAGAAAAATAACTACCTTATTTCCAAATCCATTTAAAGACGAAGATAAAAAATCTGGACCAGAGCGTGCGTCAAAAACCAAATTTTGAAAAATAAAAATTGAGAACTTCTTAAGTTTTGGTGCGGCCACCATTCTTAGGGGATGCTATTGCGGAAGTGCATCCTTTGATGCACATACTACTTTTCCTTTATCTTTTGGTGTGGTTTATAGGTAAGAACTTTACTCACGATAGGTCACAATGTTTTTCATTGATTATTTTAATTGGATGGTATATATTTGAAACTCAAGTTAGCCGTGTAACAATGCGTACTGGCATTATAAAACTCGAGGTGAGCCTACTAGGGGTCAACACACTTACCTAGCCAATCTAAGAAGGAATTAGCCAAACTCGGCTAGCTCCTACATTTTGATGTCATGACTTGTACAGACTTGTCGGAGCTTTTGGCAAAGTCCATTGAGTCTGTACAAACGACTCGGAGTCGACTGCCCAAGGGCAGTCCCACACCCAAGGCCTTGTTTTTGAACATCATCAACAACCAGGCGCATTGTATGCCATTCGAAAGGGGAGAAAAGCTCTTTGTTAGAATTTTGCTGTTATCTTAGAGGGAACTCTTTTCGATCTTTAGCCTGAGTTATTAATTCAGGGTTTTTACCCTCTTATAAAATTTTGGTTTCCATTATTATGTTCTAATTTGAAGGATGCTGCAGAAAAAATTCATCTAACAAGAATTGCATTTGTATAACCAAAAAATCTGAATCAACATTTCAATAAAATAGGAAAGCAAAACACGAACCACGAATTCCCCAAGAGAATGCACTTTCTTCTTATATCTATTTTCTTTCTTTTATATCCCTCAAAAAGCAACACGGTTACAAAAATATGGAAAATTAACAGATACTAATCCAAGGAAAAATGAATTATTGAAAGGAGAAACCTTTGATTTGTAGCCACTTAGTATGACTGCATAATGGAGCAAGCAACAGCCTGCGCCCAATGCTTCAGCCTGGTCTTCGTCAGTTGTGAATCGTCTGCAACACCAACACAATATTTTTGAAGCTGAACCCAACAATTAAACAACATATAGAGATAGAGATTATAATGAAGCTTTGCTGCAAATTATACCAGAGACTGTAACCATGGCTACTTCGGGTTCACTATTTGAAGAAGAAGAAGAAGGGTGGGAGTTGCAACTGAGATACTGCCTTTTCACCGCATAATACAAAGTGAGAGCAGGAAGCATCCCACAGAGCTTGTGGTCTTCGTCCAAGCCAAACCCAAAACCAAGTTCTATGCATCCCTTTAGCTCCTTAAGATCCTCATCAGTGCACGTTATGGCCTCTCTCTGTTCTGAAGCCAATTTCTCCATCAATGAAGAAAACAGAGAGAGAGAGAGAGAGAGAGAGAAACCGAGAGAGAGGGAGGCGTGGTGCAATTTTGAGTACAATAAAAAACGGGTTGCAATCAAATTTCTCTATGTCGATTGGTTGCTATCGATATATGTTCTTCAAGGCAATTTGCCAGCTTTATGTACTTTTTTTGTGATAGTTTACAGCTCAAGCTTGCCTTTTTTGGTGCCTATTTCAAAATCTGTTTCTAACGGCTAACTTTTTAGTGCGTGCACTTTTCTTTAGGAAAAGTAAGAGAGAGGATATATGGGTTGGTTGTTGGCTGGCATTAATGAGCTCTAAGCTTTGGATTAGCTTGTAATTTCATTTTTATTTGATATTTCTCTTGATTAGCGCTCTTAGTGTGTTAGTTTGAACCATGGAATGTTGAGTCAAGCTTTTTATGTTGGAATGTTCTATGATCGATAGGGTCAATTATTCCAATTTTAAAATGTTGGTAGTCTCGTTTGCGTGTGCTCACGGCGCACAATAGGCGTGGAAGGGTTTGGCCGGGTCCCGGTCGACCTAGCCCTTGACTCCACCCAACTAAGTTTTACATGGACTTGGACCCAGATTGGGTTACGGACCCGACCCGATTAACTTTTACAAAGACCCGGACCCCGGTCAAGGATAAGTGGCTCGGACCCGACCCGATCCGATAAAGGTCAATGTCGTATCCAAACTTGGACGCCACCCGACATGGTTTGGGTCAAAGCATTTGGACCTAGACCTAAACCCGATCTGCCAAACCCATATCCAGATCCTACCTGATTATCACTCCTAATAGAGAGGGAGAGGGGGAAGGAGAGAACCCATGTATTCCACAATCTAGGGAAAGCTCCTCTAGAGAGAGAGAGAGAGTTTGATTTTCTGGTTAGGAAAAGTACAATAACCCAAAGGAGTGCAGTATATGTTCTTCAAAGAGCATCTGACTTATTTTTGCGAGAGATAGATGACACCCGTGACCATAATGAATATGTGATAACGAGGTAAAATTACCATCAAATAATGTGATAAAAAGTGATATTGTCCTATTTTCGAGGAGTTACGGTCTCTTTTTTACTAATCATTTTACTTGTTTTTAGATTTCATTTTGATGTAATTGTTTACCATTTATTTTTTATACAAAGAAGTCATTTTTGTCTCTTAAATTTTAAAATGGGTGGTTGTAAAAGAATGATTGAATTGATACAAATTTGAAAAAAAATAAATCTCAAACTTCGTGATTCACTTTAAATCATCCAATTTGACATCTAATGAGTGAAAATAGATATTACCTCTTTCTACTAATAAACATAAATGGTCTCTTTTTAGAGAATCATTTTTTTTTTATTGATCCAAAATTTTTGAAGCTTGTATGTCGTAGATCAAAAATGATATTCAAAAGTTGTTGAGGGGTTTCCATTTATGCTGCATAAGGAAAGGTTCGGCCTAGATTTGAATGCCGATTCACATCAAACACCTCTCCGCTTTTTAAATTAAGGTGGATCTTATTCGTTCCTTTAAATTTTAAAAAATAATTTAATATTTTATATTATTAACTATTATAGTTTTATTTGTGTTATTATTACAATTAGTTCTCTTTTTATTTTTTATTTTTGTATTCTAGCAAAAAACACAAAATTAGTTATATTTTATCCACATTTTTTTTGTATTGTCTTATGGAAAGTGCATATTTTGTAGATCTAGAACTATCTAACAAACTCATGTTTTTCTTTTTATTTGGGGTGATTCAGTGGGCATAAGGCCGTTACAGTTGGTAGGAATTGAGCTTAGGACATATCATTGCAAATCATCAAGTGCCAACCAATTAAACCTGGGTTCTTTTCCAGAAAACTTATGTTAAGTTAGTAAACTATGGCTTCTTCAACCCAAGGTAAAAACTAGAGCAAGTTTGTTTCATGAGAAAGAACTCTAATGAGAAAGTTCTTTCTCGAACTTTATACTGGCTGGAAAAGTTAATTTCCATCCTCTCTCTGTGTGCAGTGCATTTTTGTGAGAAAACTGATTCATGCGTACTTCTATATTACATGATAGTGCTTTCTCATGTGAAAGAGTTATTTTTGGGAGTGAGCTCTCCTATAAACCTCAGAAAAAACTTTCCTACAAAAGTAAATGTGCTCCTAGCATCATTGCCACTACTCACTTAAAATGATCAAATGAAATAGACTTCATCACTTTCCTTAGGATGTGGTAAGGATTAAGAAGATACTCATTTGCACAACGACTAATGCTCCTGCTATTCATATTACAAGAAGATAAACTTGGGTTTTTAATTTCCTCGCGGTTGAGGGAATTTCGGAATACTTGACCACTTAAAAATGTATTAAGAGTAGGTTAATGAAAAATGGATTATGTGATATAGCACGGTGTATATGTATTTAAAATTTTCCTTTTCTTACACTAGCATGATCACTTACAATTGTCCACTTATAAATAAATCACTTTTGAAATAAATAAATAAACAAAACAATTTTTACTTGCTACTGCTTAAATACAACTTCTTTATTCAATAAATAAAAATTTTGACGCATTACTTTATGAGAGTATAAGAGCACAATAAAGAAATAAGATAAACCACATAAAATTTGCTGGAGATTACTTCAAAATGGTGCTCGCGATCAATGATCGGTCTCTTGATTCTACTATGTATGATAAAACCTTCTCAAAAGTATATGGATCTTGATCTAGAACTAAATTGCTAAGGCCCTAATACTTAGTCTTCTTCAAGCCCCCTTTGCTTGATCTTAGAGAGATGAAAGAAAGAAATAATTCATAAGGGGGACATGACCCCTCTTTCTACCCTTTTTCTGACAGAGAGAAACTAATCAAGAGAGAAAGACAATTCTCACAGTGGGGCGTGCCCCCCCTTTCAAGGGAGAGAGAGAGACCCTTGCTTGGGGCGTGGCCTCCTCGAGAGAGAGAGAGATAGCTTAAAGGGAGAGAGTTCTTAGAGAGAGAAGAAAGAAGAGGTGTAAACAACTATGAGGGAGATAACCTCTATTTATATATTTTCATGCTTTAAGGTTTGTCAAGGTTTGTCATCTTTAGTGAGATCAAATCTAGACCATTAATTTAAGGAGACTCGTAGGGTGAGAGATGTGAGTCATTCATTCTTTAGATTCATCATCAACATTCAAAAAAAGATGCTAGAACATTATCCTCTATTTCTTAAACCTATTCCCATCAAATATTTAAATAAGAAAAATATTATTCATACTTTCTCTTTTATGGATATCCATTCATTATTCACACAATATTTGAATAGTCAAATATCTTGATTCACATGACATACTATAATTCATTGAATCCTAATCTAAAAAGGCTTCAACACACAAAAAAAAGAAAAAGCCAACAAGCATAGAGTCTCTCTCACAATATTTAGTACGCCCCCCATGGGTGGAGCAAGTGGCCCCTCATGGACCCCACCCAATTTTCCATTGTGATTTAAATGGGCCCTTATATCACAAGGTGGGTCCCACATATTTTAATAAATATTTTAAATTGATTTTAAAAATAAAATAGAACTTATTTATTTTTATTATTTAAAACATTGAAAATTATTTTTCACTTATTTTATAAATCCAAATGGTAAAAATAAAATATCAAGAGAATCACAAAAATTCAAATAATCATTCTAAATATCATATAACATAAAATTGATTAAAAAAAATTAATTTTGATACGATCTAGGAATCATGAATATACTGGAGGACTCTACTTTCAACTGTGGACCATAATCCACACTAGCTTTCTCAAACTGACCCATTAGTTGTCATGACCCGCAATCTACTATAGAGGTTTGATTGGGTCATCAAAGACAGCCAATAGGCTAGGGGACGTAATCCCAATCTATGGATTTCAGGTTCTCCTCTAAAGACAAATCTATACTCTTCTAAACCATGATGCACCCACGACTCCATGGTGCATAGGTATAATCTCTCGCACATATACACACTTTACCATCAATGGTAGATTGCTATCTCAATATGGCTATCTATGTACATGTCGTGTGATGGTACAACGATGAGATTTTAGCCGTGTCTCTAAAGGCCAACCATCACACACAAGAGCTATACAGTCCCTCAGCTCACTCATTCGGGCAAATATCAACCTCATCGATGACTGAACCAATTAACCCTCAACGATTTAATTTTATGCCTAGGTACCATAGGTTTTCCCACTTGACTAGCCTAGCACATTGAGCCTAGTCCGAGTATCAAACAATAGCATTTGCCTAGTATGGTCCACAAGAGGACCACACTCCCATTGAGTTTATGGTTTATTATATAAAATGCTTATACAAGCTCTCCCGTCTTTAATAGCCACATAAACCTAACATTTAATTCTTATCCTAAAAGACAGTCTAAATTGTTTTGGCTTTATATCAATTTGGGTTGAGAGTCGAGAAACTCAACTCTCCACCGCAGTTCTTTGGGTTCAACTAATCGGTTCCCATGGTGAATTCAGGAGCATGACTAAATAATATTCAAATATAAAGAAATTTTGATAATAGGCTGTTTAAGCTGTAGAGATTTACTGGACCAAGTTTCACACTGATCTAGCGTACTTTGGCATGGTTTGGGAAATTATTGTAGTAATTCATCCTAAACCCCTTAACAACTGCAATGAACTTGAAAATACTTCTAAACAATGTCTAATCTTTATGAAATTTGGACTGATGGTTAGTAAGCGTTTTATAACCTAAGTGTTTTATAACTACTTCACAAAGTTCCAGGCAAAACAAAGTTGGCTTGATGAGGTTTTTGAATAAGCTGCCGGTCACTAACCATAGAGTTATTATTGAACTGTGATTAATTTTATTTGGATTCTTCTTGAAGTCCTGGTGACTAAAAACCACCCAAATGGATATCTCTTTTAAAATCTCAAAATCCTATTATCTTCTCAGATATCTTTAAATTAGAAACAACTTTTGGATGGAAAGTAAAAAAAAACATGGTCCTTTAATTCCCCCTAAATTGAACTATAGCCCAAAAAAAAAAAAAAAAAAAAAAAAAAAAGGGAGGAAAGAAGAAAGAAAAAGAAATAAAGAAAAAAGATACCCGCAGTCTTTTAAAAGCAACAAAACAATTGTAGCTGACTTATACAACCAGAGGTCATGATGAAAAATTTGCCAACAACTAAAAGAAAACCCAAAATTTTTTACATTTTTGCTTACTTATCTTTGATAATACAATGACACTTATCCAAGCTACATATCACATAGTTTTCCCTTGCTTAGTTTTGATTTAGGGATTGGATTGTATTCAATTGTGTGCAGTGCCATTGAGTTCGGATCTTATTTATAGAAGACAAAAGTTCATATGCAGGCATCCCCGCGTATGAAGTTCAGCCACTTAGTTGGACGGTGGTGATTGAAGGGCTAACTTTTAATCACTATCGCCCAAATAAGTTTGACGGCGGCTGACTCAGGCCCGCATAGTAACCGTATCTTTTATAGAAAGCAACTTTTATTTATTGTCTTTTTAACTTTTTGTATAAATTAACAAAAAAATGAAGGACGGAAAATAGTAATGCACTCAATGGCATATCATTTTCGAGAGGTACATGCACACCAATGCACTAAAATCTCTCTCTTTATATTCATTGCTTGTTTTTCATCTCCTTAGACTCTTTTGCAGCACAATTCTGCATTTCAACTTCACATTTGTTCTAGTTTAGTCTAAGATTTGGACAGATAAATATTACTTTAGTGGGAGTTCTCTCTGGTAAGAATCACTCTTCCAATTTTATCTTCGTTATGTTTTACATTTTTCTTTGAAGGATTCTCTTTTGGAAGCTGATTTGGGTGGAGAGTATTTATTTGGTAGGACTTTCCTTATGGGATTTTATTTTATATAATAATTCCATATAATTTTTTCCTGAGATAAATAACTCCCTTATTGATCCAATGTTAACAATGGATGTTGGGGAGCATAGAAAAATTCTGATAGACTGGTCTATATTTGAAGATGTAGGGGTTTTTTTATGTAAATAGGATATTAACTGGCACTGTAGTATTTCTTGTCATATCTAAATTTCTTGATAAAAGTTATGCTGTGATGGTTATCTAAATTTCTTGATAAAAGTTATGCTTTGATCTATTTGAATAATGATTGAAAAGTCCTACTATGATGATGTTATTGTATTTGAAACCATAATTTATGTGAATATAATTGAAAGAAAAGAGAAGCATGAATGGAAGGCGCCATGTATTATTCACCTCAGTAAATTTCTTAAAAAAAATTGCCTCAGTAAAAATACATTATTTGGATGGTAGAGATTCATTTACAAACATGGTAGATCTCCTTAAATGACAGGGAGATCAAGTTCCAAAAACCATTACTAAAGGAAAATAAATAGGAATGAGAATTTTTAATTTCTCCCCATGACTCCTATTCCCTTCCAATTTTTCATAAATCTCCCTCTCAGAGAACGAGTAAGTTGAGCATTTCTAGACTCTCTCCTCACGTTCTAGTCTTAATCTTTATCTCTAAACACTTTAAATAAATGTATTTCTTTATCTAATTCTATCCAATACCTAGATTACCTCTTTCAAAAGTACGAGGAGTGCATTGATCCCATTTCATCATTTTTCTAAAATGCAAATCATTTATTTTGATTTTACATTAGTTTATTTCAATTAAAATATTCAGAATTTACATTTTTCTAAAATGCAAATCATTTATTTTGATTTTACATTAGTTTATTTCAATTAAAATACTCAAAATTTACGATATTCAAGCTTTGTTAAAAGAAAAATATCTCTTTAGGACCTATTTTTACGTATCATTTCTCCATAGATCCAAAGTTCCATTTCTCAATCCCTCTCTCTCTGGTTTTTTACCCACCATACAGACAACTGAACTTCTTGGTATGTGAATTTACTTGTTTCATCCCCTGAAGTATTCCTGAAGTGGCATTATTTATAGTTTTTAGGCATTGTTTCCCTGATGACAATTTATTTCATTCAAGAATCTAATGGGCCACGAAACCTGATTTTCTGTTGGCAACTTGGCATACAACCTAGCAAGACAATGACCAGCACCAGGAGCTCACCCACAAATCCAATTTGGGCAGATGAGCAATATTAAGACAAGGAAAATCCATTGATGGATGTGTCATTCATCCACTGTTCAAAAAATAAAGCCACCGAAAAATCCTTGGGCAGATGCACCGTGAGTTATTCAAAGCCCCTTCTCTGGTTTTTCTAAATTCTCTATCTTCGTGAAAACTAACCCATTTCTGCTTGTCATTCTCCCTGTGCCGAGGAGGTGATAGCCAATTAGCTTTTGCTGATTGCACCTATATCCTCCACCCTTTATTATGCTAAACCTCGAAACCCTTGAGCTCCAATTCATTATTATTCATGTTCTTTTTCTCTCTTTGAATATTAACACTCTTTAACATTCTCTAGAGGGATTTGGGGAAGCTCAAGAGAGAGAGGACAGGAAAAACAGAGTGAGAGAGAGAGGGATTTGGGGTAGCACTCATAGAGAAATATGGAATCATAGATAAATATGGAAGAGAGAGAAAGAGAAATACCTAAAAAGAGAAAAGTTGGGTTTGGAGGTTAAAAGATATAATAGATAGAATTTTTATGCAGCCAGGTTTTGAAACCTTGAGTTTATAGAGAAATGAAATCTAAAACTCGAATCTAAAGAGATATTTTGTTTTTTTAAAATGTAAATTCTATAAATAGGAATTTTTAAAAAAATTAAAAAAATCTTGCTATATCATGGTGTAAATTAGTTAAAAGGAAAAATATTAGATGAGTAAACAAACTTCTTTTCCTGCATAAGCTACAGTTGAAAAGTATAGGTTCATTAGGCCCAAATTGAATGCATGTAGATATCATCTAAGTGGTACTTAAAAAAAGAAAATGTTGATTTCACACAACGCAAAGGGGGGAAATGAGTCCACCATTTCGATGAGCATAGAAAATGTTGATTTAGAAAAGATAAAACTCTTGTTAGCATACATTTTATTTACTCCATGATACCTTCTTAACAGTTCTGATATTATTCAGGAGATTGAATGTATCTTACCATGCCTTTATTATCCCCGTTATTAACATAAGAGTATCATGAAATTTCACTACGAACTTGTCTTTGTGGTAGGATTAATATTAGTGGAATTAAGGACGAAATGATTCGTTTTTATTTATTTATCATAGTAATTTTTATGTCACTAGCAATTTGAATGTTGCTATTATGTGAAATATTATTAAATTACGTTATGTCTAAACATATTAGTTCAGTAAGGGAGGTCAAGGGTTCGAATCCTAAGTTGTCCAAAATGGCCAAAGAAGCTAACCAAGCTTTTTAATATAGTGGGAGATAAAAGATTTACTAAAATATATCCAAAAATATTACTGATTAGACCTGACCAGCCCCAATCCTGTGCTAGCCATGAATTTTGTTCGTGTTGAGCTATGCACTAAGATCATTTCCTAATTATTTTACCTTTTAAGACATCATATTATAAATAAAGATATTTAGGTAGTGACTTGGCTAGAGAGCAATTTGGTAGTGTTATGAGGTTTGACCTAGTTTGTGAGGAAATAACCCGATGCATATTATCTGATAAATTATTTTAGTGCTTTCTATGCCCTCAAAAATTCATTTGGCTAAGGATTGAGAAATTTTTAGATTTATTTTTTGTGGGTTTCCTTTCCAAGTTAATAATGGTGAATGTTTTATTATTATTATGAGAAGCTATTTTTATTGGATTATAATTCCGGGATATGTTAATGATACGAGAGAGAGAGATTGTTTTTCTAGTAAGGAAAAGTACCATAACCCGAAGGAGTATAGTATTATGTGCTCCAAAAAGCATTTGAGTTGTTTTAGTGAGAGGTAGATGACACCCTTGACTATAATCGATATCTGCTAGCGAGGTAAATCACCATCCAACAATGTGATAAAAAGTGATAGAAGTCCTATTCACGAGGAATTACTATCTTTTTATCACCAATCAACCAATCAACCAATTGATTGTTCTTGTTTTAGATTTTATTTTTATGGTATTGTTTATAAATAGATCATTTATTTTTTTGTACAATGAAGTCACAATCTCTTAAATTTCAAAATTAGTAGTTGTAAGAGTATCATTTACTTGACACAAAAGTTCAAAACAAATTTTCGAACTTTGTGACTCATCATAAATCATCTAATTTGACAACTAATGAGTGGGAATAATTGTGATCTTCTTATAATAAAAATATATAGTCTCTATATAGACAATCTTTGTTATTATGGGTGCAGTTTCTAAAAGGTTGCAACCTTAAACAATCGAATTATGGCGCACTTCGTAACATGTAATTTTGGTATAAAAATATATTAGGATTATCTTGAAATCTATTTTCATATCTAATTATAAAATTTTAAACTTAAAAAATGGTCAAAATCAAGTAGATATATAAATATATGAAAATATTGAAAATGGACGGTCTAGATAA
This sequence comes from Amborella trichopoda, assembly GCF_054954075.1. Taxonomy (NCBI): domain Eukaryota; kingdom Viridiplantae; phylum Streptophyta; class Magnoliopsida; order Amborellales; family Amborellaceae; genus Amborella; species Amborella trichopoda. Next base: position 51,655,839 of record NC_142337.1, read on the forward strand.
TGTGTTGCACGAAGCACAATTTATGGGACTCAAAATCTTTCTTTTTTTTTTTTTTTCATATTTATGCATCTCGATGTCGAGATGAACAATCAGAGGGTTTTTCAACATTAAAACAACATTCTCTGATGGATTTTTGAGGTGCATATGTACTTCTACATTTTGAGGTTGCAACCTTATATAAAATTTTTCCTTTTATTATTGATCCCAAAATTTTGAACTTGTATGTTATAGATCAAAAGTCATATCCAAAAGCACTCTCAGCCTAAAAAATTAAGATATATTTTATTCGTGCCATTAAATTTTTTAAAAATAATTTAATATTTTATATTATTGATTTTTATACCTATTTGTGTTATTATTAGAATTAGTTCTCTCTTTTTCTTTCTTTTTTTATTTTTGTATTCTGGCAAAAAAATAGAAATTAGTTATATATTTTCCACAATTTTATTGTACTCTGTTATGGAAAGGGCATATTGCAGATCTAGAACTATCTAACAACTATGTTGAGTTAGTAGACTTTTGCCTGTTCAACACATGCTGAGAAATACATCAAGTTTGTTTCATGAGAAAGAGCTCTATCAGAAAGTTTTTTCTCGAACTTTATAGTGGCTGGAAAACTGAATTTCCGTCCTTCCTCAGTGTGCGCACTGCGCAATGCATTTTTGTGAGAAATCTAGTTCATGCCTACTTATATATTATATGATAGTGTTTGTCCATGTGACAGAAAGCTCTTTCTGGGAAAGAGCTCCTCCATAAAGCGTAGAAAGAGCTTTCCGACAAAGTAAATGTGTTCCTAACATCATTGCTACTACTGACTTAAAAATGACCAAATGGAATCGACTTCATGACTTGCATTAGAATGTGGTAGTGACAAAGAAGACAGTCATTTGTGCATGGACTATAGGAGCAAGTCATACGAAATTTCCTGCCGCTTCTAAACATTATGATGATAAAAAAATAAAAATAAAAATAATAATAATAATTTTGTCTAGCCAAAAAATGGGGTTGATATGCAATGATTCTAGGGAGTTATAAGAAGATAAACGTGAGTTTTGAATTTTATTGTGGTCGAGTGAATTTTGGAATACCTGACTGCTGAAAATGTATTAGGAGTGGGTTAATTCTTACCTTTAGGGACAATCTAATTGTTTTGGTTTTATATCGATTTGGGCTGAGAGTCAAGAAACTTAACTCTCCGCTGCGGTTCTTCGGGTTCAACAAATAGGTTCCCACGGTAAATTCATGAGCATGACTATTTTTTTTTTTCAAATATATTGAAATTTTTATAATAGGTTGTTTAAGCTGTAGAGATTTACTGGACCAAGTTTCACATTGGTCTAAGGTACATTGGCATGATTTTAGAAATTAGTTGGTGTAATTCATCGCAAACCCTTATAGAACTGCAATGAGCTTGAAAATACTCCTAAACAATGTCCAATCTTTCTGAAATTTGGACAGATGGTTAGTATGCCATTTATAACCACTTCAAAAAGTTCCAGGCAAAACAGAGTTGGTTTAAATGAGGTTTTCAAATAGGCTGCCGATTACTGTCCATAGACTTAAGATTGAACCATGATTAATTTTATTTGGATTCTTCTTGAAGTCATAGTGATTGAAAAAACCACCCAAATGGATTTTTTGTTTAAAATTTTAAAGGAAAAATATCTCCTTATCCCTTATTTTTAACTTCCATATATCATGAGACCCAATAATTGAAAAATATTACTTGTAAGCAAAAGGTCTCCATCTTTTTTATCTTACAACACCCTGGACCCTTTTGACCATAAATTTTTTACTCAAACAAACACTAAAATGACACCGTATTCAAACTCCATCTCTCTCTTTTCGCTTCTTAGGGAGTTTACCGGTCAATGAGTTTAGCTTGAGCTCGAACATGAGCACACCCTTCTTATGTGTGAGAGGGATATGGAGTTTGGCTTTTAGAATGATAGGGAGTTTTAGAGAGAGAGAGAGAGATGGAGTTTGAGTTTTAGGGAGAGAGATGGAGTTTTGAGAGAGAGAAACGATGATGTGAGAGAGAGAGATGAAGTTTGGGTTTTAGAAAGAGATGGAGTTTTGAGATAGAGATGATGATGTGAAAGAGATGACGTTTTAAAGAGAGAAAGAAATAAAGTCATTTCATAAGTTGTTGATGTCAATAATATATGGTCAAAAGGGTTTAAGGAGTTGGAAGATAGAAAAGACGGAGTTCTTTTGCTTACAAGTAATATTTTCAATTCTTGGGTCTGATGAGATACAAAGGAACTTATCCAAGTTACATGTCAGCTAGTTTTTAGTTTGGATTTAGGGATTGGATTGTATTCGTTTGTGTGGCATACCATTGGGTTCGGATCTTATTTACAGAAGGAAAATTTTAATATGTGGGCATGTCCACATATGAAGTTCAGTGACTTAGTTGGACGGCGGCGATTGAAAGCGTGTCTTTTAATCGTTACCGCCCAAATAAATTCGACAGCCGTTGGCACATGCCTGCACAGTAACCGTATCTTTATATAAATCAACTTTTATTTATTATTTTTAAGTTTTTTTCCCTAAATTAGCAAAAACAAAGGACAGAAAATAGTAAAGCCCTCAAAATAGGAACCACATGGCATATCATTTTCGAGAGATACATGCATGCCAATGCACTAAAATCTCTCTCTCTCTCTCTCTCTCTCTCTCTCTCTCTCTCTCTCTCTATTCACTGATTGTTTTTCATCTACTTAAGACTCTTTGGCGCAAAATTCCTCACTTCATCTTCACATTTTTTGTGGCTTATTCTCACTTGGACAGATAAATCTTGCTTTAGTGGGAGTTATCTCTTTAGCAAGTATCACTCTTCCAATTTTATCTTCATTATTTTTTACATTTTTCTTTGAATAGTTCTCTTTTGGAAGTTGATTTGGGTGGAGAGCATCCAACTCTGTTAGGAGTAATATATTGGGTAGAAAGCTTTATGGGTTTTTTTTATATAATAATTTCATATAATTATCTCTTAAGATAAATAACTCCCTTATTATTCTAATGTTAACAATGTATGATTGGGGAGCACAAAAAAATTATGATAGACTTGTTTATATCTGGGGATGGAGGGTTTTTTTTTATGTAAATAGGATATTAACTGGGACTGTTTAGCATTTCTTATCCTATGTAATTTCTTGATAAAAGTTATGTTGTGATGGTTCTTTGATTTATTTGAATAATGATTGAAAAGTCCTACTATGATGATGTTATTATATTTGAAATCATAATTTATGTTAATATATTTGAAATGAAAATAGAAGCAGGCTTACGTAGAAAGAGCCATGTATTATTCACCTCAGTAAATTTCTTAAAAAAAATTACCTCAGTAAAAATATATTATTTGGACCGAAGAGATTCCTTTACAAACATTGTAGATGTCCTTAAATGACAGGGAGATCAAGTTCCAAAAACCAGGGCACATCTCCACGATCTATATTACTAAAATAAATAGGAATGAGAATTTTTAATTTCTCCCCATGACTCCTATTCCCTGCCAATATTTCATAAATATCCCTTTAAGAGAATGAGTAAGTTTAGCATTTCTAGACCATCTCTCCTCACATTCCAGTCTTAATCTTTATCTCTAAACACTTTAAATAAACATACATTTTTTATCTAATGCCATCCGATACCTAGATTATCTCTTTCAAATGTATGAGGAGTGCATGGCTTCCATCTCATGAATTTTCTAAAACGTCAAATATTTTATTTTAATGATCAGTATATTTCATTTAGAATACTCATAACAATATTCAAGCTTTTTTAAATGTCGATGTTATAAATAGGATTTTTTAAAGAAAAATTATATCATGGCATGAATTAGCTAAAAAAAGTAAATATTAGATGAGTAAACCATAGGTTCATTGGGCCCAAATTGAATGCATGTAGATATTTTTATTAAAATTTGTATACTATAGTTTTTTATGTTGACGATATTGTGCAATATTTTTATAAAACTTGGTATACTATTCTTTTCTAACATTTCCTTTCATTAGAAAAGTTAAAATTCTTATTAGCCTACATTTTATTAACTCCATGATACCTTCTTATCAATGATGATATTATTCAGGAGATTGAATGCATCTTACCATACTTATTATCCCCGTAATTAACATAAACTATCATGAAATTTCACTACGAATTTGCCTTTGTAGTAGGAGTAATACTAGTGGAATTAAGAACAAAAGGATTTGTTTTTCTTTGTTTATCTTATTAATTTTTATGTCACTACAATTTAATGTTGGTATTATGTGAATGATTATTAAATTATGTTGTGTCGAAACATATGAAGTTCAGGTGAGGGAGATCAAGGGTTCGAACCCTAAATTGTCCAAAATAGCCTAAGAAGCTGACCAATCCTTTTAATATAAAGGGAAATAAAAAGATTACTAAAATATATACAAAAATATTACTGAAATATATATACACATCAGAACTTGACCTGACCAGCCTCAATCCTGTGCTAGCCATGAATTTTGCTGGTTTTAGAGCTATGCACTAATATTATTTCCTGATTATTTTACCTTTTAAAACATCATTTAAATATTATAAATAAAGATATTTAGGTAGTGACTTGGCTAGACTACAATTTGGTAGAGTGTTGTGAGGTTTGACCTAGCTTGTGAGGAATAAAACCCGATATATATTATCTGATAAATTATTGTACTTCGTTTATTTATTGAAACGTATAGTATTTTGTTGTGGGGGTTCGAAATATCACTTCGTGCAGTAAATCAAAATAATGAAGTTTCTTGGGCAACCCTTTTGCTAGAGATCTGCCACAGTGTACATGCTCACATGTACTATGAATGCAATTTGTTTGACCAAGCTAAAAAGATTGCAAGTTTAAAAAGGAATGTAAATATATGAGGAAATGCTGGAAAAAGATGGAATAAAAAGATAAGCAATAATAGGCTCCAATTTTGTAACCTTGAGGACAAGATTGATTTTGACGAAGGAGGTGTGATTGTCTTTTATTTCTAAGTTGAGCTTCTGTGGCTCAAAAATTCATTTGGGATACATTTTTCAGATTTATTTGTTGTGGGTTTTCTTTCCAAGTTAATAATGATCAATGTTTTATTATTATGGAAAGTTATTTCTATTGGATTTACAGTTAAGCAGTCTCCTAATTCTAGGATATATTAACGATCATCTTAGCTTCTAAACGACAGTTTTATATTGCAATAAAGGCTTCTAGTGTTAGATTTGGCAGTGACAAATTTGTTCAAGTTTTATAATTTTGTCAGCCCCCTTGAAGAGGCCAGTGTTACCGCTATAGATGAGGCCTATTATTGAAAGTTCTTTCCATAGTGTGAGAATCTATTTTAATCTCTAATTATAAAATTTAAACTTCAAAAATGGTTTAAATCAAGTATATCTATAAATACATGAATTTTTTGAAAAGGAACTGTTTAGATAATGTGTTGCAAGATATACTATTTTTAGGACTTGAAATCTTTTCAAATGATCAACTAGATGTTTTTCTGACATCCAATTTGCCATTTTCGATGGATGTTTTAGTGTATTTTAATTCTATGTAAACCTTATTTTTCCATTAATTTTAGAAAGATGATCAAGTTCTATTCTTTATTATGTTAATTTGAATCACTATTAGAAAGCCTAATACTGCAAAGATTTTCACTTGTAAATGCTGGGCCGGAAGGCCAAAAAAACTAGGGTATAGATCAGCAAAAGGGCCGGGCAGGCTCAGTTTGGGCCAACTAAAATAAAGACTAATGCGAAGAAATTTTTTTTTTTGTTTTCACCCATTTTCTTTTCTTTTTCATTTCTTTTGGCAAAGATCACTTACAAGCAGTCTTATTACAATAACTCTTGCTTCAAAGAAAATTAAACTAACAAATCCAAGATCTTAAAATCCTTGATGCCATTTAATCAATTTTTTTTAAACAAAAAAAATATCCACAATGCTTATGCTTGGGAATATAAAGACAATACAATTAAATATGACAAGAAACAAAAAGAAAGTACCGGAGATTACCCAACCGGGCTTATTACTCCCCACATCGAATCACCAACATCCAATGGCGTGGGATTAATGATTAACCTTTAATCTCAATTGGAAAAGCAAGTTTAGGCCAAACCACGCCAATAGAATATGAACCCCTTCGATCATAAACTCAAACCTTAGGTGAATTCCCTTAGCAATTTAGTTTGAGAGAGATGGATTATCTTTTTGCTAAAGTTTAAAACCCTTAGCCATAAATCCATAGTTGAGAGATGGGAAAGAAAAGAACTTAATAGCCTAAACCCTTGGGTTCTTTCACAATGTGGGAGAGAAAGATCAAAGATGAGAGAGTGGGGCATTCTCCCTTTGGGCTTTCATGAGAGAGAGATAAACTTTCTTATGAGAGAGATAGAAAGATATGGTGTAGAGATTTTGTATAGAGATAATCCATTTTTATAGGCTTTGAACAAGATTAGGGTTTCTTAGGGTTTTCTTTAGCTTGTCTCTTCTTGTGAAAAGATGGGCCATCAACATTATGAAAAGTGTTAGAACGTTTATTCGCCTTTCTTAAACCATTTTTCCATAAATAGAAATTAAATAAAATAACTCTAAATATAATATTGAGCATACTAAAATAACACACAAGCCTTGTCATACTTTTCAAAAATTCATTCAAAACTTCATCAAGCCAATACCTTTCCAAAACGCATAGCAACTTGGCCTACAAGCCAAAATCACTTATCACAAAAATAGAAAGCTTCTAAATAGGTGGGGCGTGCTGCCCACGAGAGGATCTCATGAGCCCCACCATCTAGGTCATGATGAGCCCCCATGCAATTTTAAATATTTTTAAAAACTTAATAAAATAATTTTAGAATTTATTTGAATATTTAAATCAATGTAAAATCAATATCTTTGATTTTATAAATCCAAATTTGATAAATAAAATTTCCAGAGATCTAAAAAATTTCAAATAATAATTCTAAAATCATATATATCATAAAACAAACATAATTAAATTCATTAGATGGGAAAATGATCTATATATTCTAGGAATTAAATCAATCAAACACTGGCGCACTCCACCTTCAACTGTGGACTACAAACCACACTTGCTTTATCAAACCAACCCAGTGCTTCCCATGACCCATAGTCCATGTAGGTGCTCATTAGTGGGTCACCAAAGTCTAATTGATGAGTCAAGAGGTCGCAATCCCAGTCTACGGATTTCAGGTTCTCCCCCAGAGATGGGCCAATGTCACCTAGACCTGATGCGACCACAGCTCCTATGGTGCATAGGGGTATCTCTCGCACATGCATACGCTTCACCCTTAAAGGTGGCTTACTTTCTTGGAACGGTCTATCAATATGCATGTCATGTGATGGTACATGGATGAGGTTTTGGCCCCCATCTCTGAAGGCCACCATCACACAAGGGTCACAGAGTCCCTCGGCTCACTCATCTAGGCATACTCCGACGTTATCAAGGGATGACCTTATCGGTTTAGACTCTATGCCTAGGTAACATGCGTTTTCTCAACCGACTAGCCTAGACCGTCAAGTACAGTCCGGTATCAGCAAACATCGTTTACTTAGAACGGTCCACGAGGGACCACACTCTTACTGAGTTTATGTTCCACTATATCATTTCATTTTACAAATACTCATAAGGCCTTTAATGACCACACTCACCCAACACCAACGCAAAAAAATTTTCCTTTTCTTTTGTTCATTAATGAACTAGGTAGGTGTTGGGTCAAGCCAGGTCGTGGGTTGACCCACCTAGCCCTGATTTTGCCCCGGACATTGCAAGCCCTAGTCACATGGTGGAAGCTTAGAGGTTGAGATCTTCCTCAATTTGAATCTAAGTCCTTGATAATTTCAAGGACGTAAAAATATGTTTGTTCCCTTCTATTTTTGTTTCTACTTCTTTTATAGTGTCCAGAAAATCGGTTGAGGTGAATTATTCGGCCGTCCAAGTAACGAGGCCGAGTTCATGTCAGGTTAAAAAAAAACTAATAATAATAAAAGGAAGTAAGGTATATATATAATAAGATACTCTTATCATGGATACTTAGGGTACTGGTAAAAGGATGCCCATGTGATTATAATTGGGGATACACAATATATATAATAAGTCGGTTCATAGTACTTGGCCTTCCCAATAGGCCAAGGCTGAGTCTCCTTGGCCGAGTCCAAAAATAATGCTTTCATGTTTTTCTATTTTTCAAAATTTTCTTTCATTTTCACCATATATTTTATTCTTCGATGGACTCATGCGTGGTTACGTTATTGGCGAGTCAATTTCTTTCTTTAAATTTAATATACTTAAGCTTGTTGCTTATGTAGAGTTTTAATGCCATTGAAAGCGATGGAGGAAGCCCTAAATAAGGGTTTGAGGCTAATCTTCAAAAGGGAAGAGATCATATGAATTGGCTACTCAATTTAGCAATAGTCTACATATACACATATTTTGTTAATGACTTTAATACAGAGTTCCATCGTTCTCTGAGTATAGTCACAGAACTACAGATATTTTGTAGTGATACAAATATAAATTTAATCACCTCTCACCAATTTTTACAATCTAGGTGTTGGGTAATATGAAGAGAAATTACACTACATTAGTATGGTTTTCTAGGAAATTAATTATCCTCATTTAATTGTTCAACTAAACAAAGTTATCAGCTCTTCTTTTGGGATTTCATCTCGAAAATACATCCTCCTCAAACCTTGTAGTCCATTGATATATGTAGAAGCTTCAGGGCATACAAAGTCAAGTTGTTGGTTCTTTGGTTTACAGGTTGAAGCTGCCATGTCGAGAAACTTTCTTCCATGTTTATTACTCAAAAGCATATAGTTTAATTCTCCATGCATCTAACTATCGTAATTGTGCTAGCCTATAATTCAATGCGTAGTTGAGGTTCATGCTGTGAGGACTGGTATTTATTTTTGCTGCTATCTTGAGATATGTTTGCATTTGAAACAATTATTTCCTGTTGCTTTATAATCTCTATTGTGAATGTCAAATTCATTTGCTTTTGTTTATTCTTCATTAATTCAATTTACAACTCACCCTGGTAATGTAGCTGCTATATGCCTTTTATTGCCATTTCTCATTTCATTCTGTCCTTTATGTTCTGGTTCATGTAATTCTGGTTTCTATATAAGAGGACCGGAGAATTATCCCGTTAATGAGATATATCATAGGGAAAATATCTCCATAGATTCTATTTTCAACTTTCATTTTTTTCTAAACCCAAAATTTCAAAACCTATCTTCTAACCCCCCAAATAACTTTATCGAGTTTTATTCCAACTTTTAATCCAAACAAATTAAAAAATACATCATTTTCTAACTCTCTCTCTCCTCACGTGTTTCAATCTCTCTACTCATTTGTTTCTCTCTCTAGACTGTTTTTCCTCTCTCTTTCTGCAACCCATTTCTTTCCAGCTCAACAATGTTGTAAGCCGGGAGATTGTAGAGAAAATCAGCCACCTCATGCCATCAAGCTTCATGATGGAGCTCTACTTCATCGTCTCCATCTTATCCGCCATTACAGTATTAGAGGCATCTCCAACTTTATCACGATCCCGCATCTCTCTCTCTCTGCCAAATCCTCCCAATGAATTCAGTTTTAGACAGATAGGGGAGATCGAGGGTAACAATCAACCAATGATTGGACAGGGCTACCCAAAATCGCAACCCGTCAATTCGAAGCTCCACCTACCAAGCAGATCATGATTCTCCCTATCTCTCTCTTCTTCTCTTCTTTCTCACTCATCTTCTCGCTCTTCTCTCTCGACAGCGGCGAATGGTGGGTCTGGGCGCCCTTGGGGTTCCATGAGGGGTTGCATTTTAGAGAGAGAAAGAATGGATTGTTGGCATTAGAGAGAGAGAGAATGAGTAGAGGAGGATGAAGATGAGGAAGAGGAAGATGGGCATGAGGACGTAGAGAACCAATCGCTAGTTGAACCAGACGAAGAGAAATCACTTCCCCATCCACTTCCTTACCATCTTTTTCTTCTGTCGCTTATGATCCTCCTTGTTCCTCCTCTCAACGTCATTTTAGAGAGAGAGAAAATGCCTCTGGTTAGAGAGAGAGGAAGAGAGAAAACGCCTTTGGTTAGAGAAAGGGAGTTAACAGGTTTAGACAGGGAAGAATGTCAAGAGAGAGGGGTTTAGAAAAAAATATCTTTTTAAAATATGTTTAGCTAAAAAAATTAATAAAATATGTTTAGAGGGTTAGGAGATATAATAAAGTGAAGTTCTACATATTAAGATAGATTTTGCAGTCTTAGATTGAAAGAAAGACATATGTGATCTTTTACTAAGGAATTTTTTTTTCGCCCTTTTCTTTTGGTAAAAGATCACGTACATGTGGGCTTTATTATAATAAGATAAATTTCAAAATAAAATCAGCATAACAATAAAACTAAGATCTTAACAACTTGAGGTCATTAAAACAACTATGCACTATGCTTGAGAATAAAAGATAAGATTACAAGAAACTAAAGGAAAAGTGTCGGAGATTACCTCAACAAGGCTTATTACATCCCACACTGAGTCACCACCATCTGATGGCGCGGGATCAACAGTCTAGCTTCAATCTCGAACCGAGAAAGTAAATTTCGGCCAAATCACACCAATGGAACATGAACCCCTTAGATCACAAACTCAAACCCTAGGTGAATTCTCTTAGCAACCTAGTTTGAGAAAAATTAATTCTCTTTTTGCTAAACCCTAAAACCCTTAGTCATAAATCCATATTTGAGAGATAGGAGAGAAGAACTCCATAACCTAAACCCTTAGGTTCTTTCACAATGTGGGAGAGAGAGATCAAACATGAGAGAGATAAACTTTCTTAAGAGTGAGAGATAGAAAGATAAGGTGTAGAGATTTTTTGGTAGAGACAATTTTTTTTATAGGCTTTGAATAAGATTAGGGTTTGTTAGGGTTTTCTTTGGCTTGCCTCTTCTTGTGAGATTGAACATAAACCGTCAATCAAGGGTGACTTGTGGGGTGAGAGATCTGAGCCATCCATTCCATAGATAAGCAACATTATGGAAGGTGCTTGGACCATTATTCCCTTTTTCTTAAACCATTTTCTCATCAATATATTTAAATAAAATAAATATCATGCATTCTATAAAATTGCACGATCCATGTCACATATTCTATAAGGATATGTCAAATAATATCAAGCAGATAAATACTACCAAATATAAATAAGATAAGATCTATATCAATTCAAATTGATCATATCTCTTTAAAAAAAACTTGCTACAAAATAGATAAAGCTATGGTCAATATATCCCTTCTAAGATTTGACAACATGCCACAAATCAAATTAACATTATCTTAAAAGCAAACAAGAGAATTCAAAGGGGGTAGAGCATGCCACCCTTTTGTGGCACATGGGGGGCCCCACCCACATGCCACATGGTGGGCCCATGTGCACTTTGGGCCCCCATGAAATTTTATAAAAAAAATTATTATTTTTAAAATTGAATAAAATAATTTAAAATATATATTTGAATGTTTATAACTTTGTAAAAACAATAACTGTCTTTTTATAAGTCCAAAAATCACAAATAAAATATTGAGAGATTCATAAAAATTCAAATAATAAAACTAAAATCATTTTAATAATAAAATAAACACAATTAAATTAATATGATAGGAAAATGATCTATATGGTTTTAGGAATTTAATCTGTAATAATGGGGTACTTCAGCTTCAACTGTGGACAACAGACCACACTAGTTTTATCGAACAGACCCAATGTTTCCCATGACGCACAGTCCAAGTAGGGGCTCATTTGTGGGTCACCAAAGTCAGGTTAATGAATCAAAGGGTCGCAATCTCAGTCTGTGGATTACAGGTCCTCCCCTAAAGACGAGTCAATGTCACTTAGACCTGTGCGACCATAGCTCATATGGGGTATAGGGGTATCTCTCTCACATACATACGCTTCACCATAAAAGGTGAATTTTTGGCTTTCCCGAATGATCGATCGATATGCATGCCGCGTGATGAAACATAGGTGAGGCTTTGGCCCCCGTCTCTGTAGGCCACCATCACACACAAGGGTCACACAGTCCATCGGCTCACTCATCTGGGCATGTTCTCTAACCTCATCAAGGGCTAACCCATAAACCCTCATCGGTTTGTTCTCTATGCCCAGGTAACATGGGTTTTTTTCAACCAACTGGCCTAGATCGTTAAGCACAGATCGCTATCAGCAAACCATCATTTGTTAGTATGGTCCACGAGGGACCACACTCCCACTGAGTTCATGTTCCAGTATATCATTTCATTTTACAAACACTCATAAGGCCTTTAAAGGCCACATAAATCCAACATAGATGAATGAAGAAATGAAAGTTGAGATATTTTTCCTATATCATATTCAACAAATTATGGTTTAAAGCATATATTCTTGTGAACCATGATACTTTTATCTCTATTGTTTGATTTGATTTAATATGGCCCTATTTGAAAATCATTCAAGAAGTAAAGAAGATATAAAGTAGAAAAGGGGAATGGGTGAATCAACAATTGATGGACAAAGACAAGCTTAGGTTTCGAATGTTTTATACCTACACATTATGAATAATGATTACAATTATGCTTATGGCAAATGTCACTTATTACAAATGAACATAACTCAAACAAATATGAAAGTACTTACCCAGTTTTTTTTAAGACAAATATGAAAGTCTATGAGTTTTCCTTTGCACATCATGGTATATCCTTAACAAGCCTCCTCAAACTATACATCACTCATGGATCAAACTATACATCACTCATGGACATCTTGCCTTATAAAAGTTTGTCTCTGCTTGGTCAGCTCTTTTGGATAAAAACCACCATCAGCGAATAATTTTAGGAGAAACAAAATTGATTTTGAGCTCCTTAAATCCTATATCATGTTTTCTCTCGAAATAACAGTTCAAAATCAATCTTTGAGGGAGGTTTAATTTGAAGCACTTTCTGAGCTCAAGTGATTTCTTTCTCAAACTGATCTTAGGCGGAGCGAAGATGTTATGGAGATTTTAGGAAGAAAAATCCCCATAAAATGTTCTTAGGGAAGGAAATATGTGTTGATGGGGTACGACGAGACCGCCACAATTATTCTCGAGTTATAATGTTTGGTTTGTGGCTTTGAAAGGCTTTATGAGAACTTGTATGAACATTTTATATAGTGAAATATAAACTCAGTGAGAGTGTGGTCTTTTGTGGACCATATTTGGCAAATGTTATTTGCTGATTCTCGGACTAGTCTCTACGAGCTTGGTCAATCGAGGTTTGAAAAAACCCAAGATACCTAAGCATAGGGATCTAACGATAGTGGGTTATCACCTGATGAGGTCGGAGTATGCCCAGATGAGAGCCAAGGGATTGTGTAGCCCATACGTGTGACGATTAACCTTTAGAGACATGGGTAAAACCTCATCGTTATATTATCACATGATATGTAAACATAGATAGTCATTTTGAGATTCGTCAATGAAGGTGAAGTGTGTACATGTGCGAGAGATTACCCCTATGTACCATAGAGTCATGGTTGCATCATGGTCTGGAGGACCACTTTTTTTTTTTTTCTAGGGGCGAACTTGAAATACATTAACTGAGATTGCATCTCCAATCTATTGGCTGATTTTGGTGGTCTAATCATGAGCCCTTGTAGTGTATTGTGGTCATGGGAACTGCTAGGTGAGTTTGAGAAAGCTCGGCGGACCGTGATTCACAATTGAAGGTGGAGTGCTCCTATATGTTAATAATTTCCTTTATCTAACGGATCTGAATCCCGACAAAATTAATTAATTTTATGCTATGTGATTTTTAGAATATTTATTTGATTTTTTGTGAATCTTTTATTTTTGTCATTTGGATTTATAAATTAAGAGAAATTAATTTTTCAATATTTTAAATAATTAAAGATTTGATATATTAAAATATAAGCTTTCCTTATTTGATGGGAATAGATTTAGAAAAGGGCTCTAGCTCATATCTTTGAATCTTGATGGTAGATCAAAGAGATTGATGGCTCAAATCTCTCACCCCACAAGTCTCCTTAGATCGATGGTTGAGATTTGACTTTAAAAATTGAGGCAAAATCTATGGCAGAAAAAATCTATAAAAAAAAGTCTCCCCATGAGATACATATTCTCTTCTCTCTCTTTAACCATTCTCTCTCCCTACCCAAAATTTAGTTCCCTTCCAAAGGGGAGGCACGCCCCAATTTTTTATCTCGCTCTCCAAATTGCACCATATCTCTCTCTCCAAGTTGTACCATGTTTTGGTAGCACGCACCACTTCTGTTCTTTGTAGGTGGCAAAGGGGTAGAACCTGTTGCTAGTATATCTCTCCCTCTCTCTTCATATTCATCTCTCATCTCTCTAAAATTAAGTTAAGAGATTTGATCAAGATTAAGTCATTGAGTGGATTTTTGTCATAGTAAAAAAATCAACATAACGATCATAGATTCCGAGCACCATCGGAAGGATGAGGCTCCCGTGGGGTGTACTAAGTCCTGTTGAGATAATCTCCGGTAATTTTACCTTTTTAAATATTTACTTTTCTTTCCATAAAGCAATAAAGTCTAGTTTTATTTCTTATAAAGAATTGTATTTGAAGAGATAGCAATTGAGATCCGATTGTATTTTTATTTTATTTATTTCAAGGATGGTTTGATTATAATTGGACATTGTAAGTGATCTTGCCGGTGTAAGGGTAAAGAACGTTTTTTAAAAATTATATATACCATGCTTTATCATAAAGTCCTTTCATTGGTATCAGAGCGAGGTTGATATTTGATATCATTAGATGTCTTTTCTTATTATTGAGTCAAAATAAAACTTGGGAATGAGATATGAGAAAGCTAATAATCTTTGTGGCTAAGCAATACACCCCGTTAAGAATTATTGAAATATTCAAAATACCGAAAAAGACGCTTTGTAGAATGAGTATTCTATGCTATTTTGGAGCAGTTATATGAAGAAGATAATGATGTATTTCTCTATTACATACTTCGGTGATTTTCTGTGTCGTTGAGAGTAGGATCTATCTACAAAATTTTAATGGGAAACCCTAAGGGAATTGAGAGTTATGGACTCATGATTGAAGAGTGCTAGTTTGACCCTGCAAAATCCAGGAACTTTATATTGAGCTACGTGATTTTTTCTACCAACGATATGATTTTATTTCTTACTGAAATTTAATTGTTACTCATAAAATTGAGTCTACTTTCAAACAAAAAACGTTTCATCAAGAAAGTCTTTGTGGTTTGAAAGATATGATCGATTTATTGAAAGGTGGGCAAGTGTTGTTTCTGCAACAAAAATTATTTCTATAACTTAGAAGTCAAGATTTTATTTCTATTCTTAACAGAATATTTTATGGCTCACACTAAGTTTTTAGACTTTCATTCGAGTCTAATTTCTAATAAAATTTATTTGAGAGAAAAATATCTATGGGAAGAGAGAAGCAAAAATTTTGAATTGAAGAGAGGTCATCTTGAATTTTCTGTAATTATGATGTGCTCCTCATTAAGACTTAAAAAGGCTATAATTATTAAGCCTACTAAACAAAGTGATATGAGGCTTATAGAAATCTGTGCTACTATTATGTGTCTACTTTTAAACAACATTAGTTTGCAAGGAAAACTCCATAAAGATATAGAAAAAATCCATTTTTACTCGATAGTATTCATCTTGGAATTCTGCAATATGAGTTATTTTGTGATGTGTGTGTCACCTTATTTATTTCTTTGAAGACAGTTATTGTTTGGGATTCATACCATGATGTTATAATTTGGTTTTGAGTCTAATTTTCAACACGAGATTTTAGGAAGAAATTCTTTGAGGTTTGAGAGAAACAATTTTTTTTATTGAGAAATGCTCAACTTGATTTTCTGCTGAGAAAATTGCATTGTGAAGTAAATGTCACTAAAATGAAGACTCACTAAATAGTATGATTTAGGGATGGAACTGGGTACTATTTTATATTTTTTAGTTTATTTCAATACTCAAAAGGACTCAGAGATAAACTCTTTATGAGTTGAGAGATATCATATTTTTGTCATGGGATGCTCATATTCTATTATGTAATAAATTAAAAGATGTGGCATGTTAATGCACATCTTTATATTCCCAGTAATGGATATCTTTTTAGGGCTCATTTAAAAGGGGTTTTATAATATGTCATGCATATGGTTTATTATAATAAAACTTCAGAGAGAGGTAATACAGAGTTGGCAAGATATGACACACTATAGAAAGATTGTTCGATCTGGGAACAACAAAAAGAAGAAGAAACACTATACCTATAACAACATCTTAGTTTCTTCAAAATGAAAAGATACATAGAGAGGCTAAGAGGTAGCAAAGAAAAGCTAAAGATCAGTGGGAGAATAAAATTTGTGATATTTAAAATGATGGGATGAAGAAGATGTTTTTTTCTTCACAATGCTATACAAGGAATAATCCAATTGCCGAAGAGAAGCACACTTTGTGACTTGTGAAACCGATGACCAATATACCATCAGTTGCGTGCTCTTTCAAGATCACAAAAGTTTGTCAAAAAAAGTAAAAGCAATCAATCAAGAAAGCCTAGGTACCATGCTACATGGTTTTGAGATATGAAATCTATCACACATTACATGATAAGGTCAAATAGGGAAAGAGAATTCAGTAGTTTTTTATATGCTTTGGTTATATTTTGGTTAATTGTTTTATGAATATGTATGGAGTATATGGACATTGAGTGATGTGCTAACAAATTTGAAAGAGCCAGTTTATGAATACCATGTGTTGTAGTGCCTCCTTGTGCTAAGAGTACGAACTACTTAAGGTAGTATTACACATGGAGATGTGATTTGATCAAGGGCTTTGAGTCCTAAATATGAGATACAAGATATGAGTATGGCTCATTCAAATATGTAAGCACGAAGAATGTTCTGATGGAACTCGACCTTAGTTACCATTATATGTAATGATGATATCTTCATAAAGTCTCCATATTTGCCAAAAAGAAATTTTTGTCAAGATTTTGATAACTATTATTTAGTCATGTTTTGTTTTAGATATAATTGTAATATGGACTTTATGACTTGTTTTGTAGCTGTAAACATGACTTGGTAGGTGAATGCGGTGATTTTTGAAGACTAAACATATATTTTAATATTACATTAGATGGTTTGAGAAAAACCTGAGTCTTTATATAAGAAAATCATTTTAAACCATCATACTATTATCTAACAATTGTTTGTGATATATATACCAAGTCAATTTTTTAAAAGGAAGAAAACCATTATGCCTTTAAGGTATTTATAAAATTGGGAGAAAAAATGGCATACATAGGTTTTTAAATGCTCATATGTCTTCACTTATATTTGTAGTTATTTAGAATCCTCAATTACCTAAGACTTTGAACCATATGGAATGTTGTTGGTAAGCTTCTTTGATACATGTTGCGTTGATTAGATAACTTGGTTTGTATGTACTTACTACTGAGATGACTAGTGTGGTTGAACCTTTGTGGTTTATAAAAGGTTTTACATATTGTGAAACCAATGGTCGTTAAATTCTTATTGCATGAGACTTGCTATGCTACCTCATGATATAGACATAAGAATGTTGAGAATGTATTTATTGTATGTGCAATAATTGAGTGGGAGCTGCTACAATCCCACATTTTTTTTTAGCTGCTTGGATATTTAGATATACAGATGCAAGCTACCTCAAAGATCCAGATGATGTGACGTCTGCATACATGTTCATGCTTGGAGGGATTACAGTTTCTTTAAAATCAAAGAAACATGATGTGGTGGCATGGTCCATCTTGGAGGCAGAATATATGACATGTTGTTTGACAGCCAAGGACATATGGATTAAGAAATTTCTTAATCAACTTAACTTTCAACTCGTGCGTTGTGAGGCAGTAAGGATTTTCTACGACAACACTGCAACGATACGCATGTAAAAGGGAGCCACGATTCTATAATAACTTGAAGCATATAAAACTAAATATTCCAGTGGGAGCATCTAGTTTTGGTAAGTCAGCTAGAACAACAGCCTATGGTGTTGTTCACCTATAGGACCTAGATGTGTGGCCCGGGTTGTATGGCTACAGAAAGAAATAGCTTGTTTGAACAACTCATTTAAGCCAATGAAGATACAATCTCATGCGATGAGAATACGTGATGATTTTCTGTGACAGCAGGTCCATGATTCACGATAAGATATGAAAGATGGATTACGACCACTTTCGGGATGAGATTTGAGTAGCAAAGAGAAAGAGGTGTTGCCTCTATAAATCCTTTTGTGAAAGAATTGATGGTGAAAGTCATGATTAATGTATTGAGAGATATTGTTATTAGGAGAGACAGATGGGGATGAGAGAAAGTGATGAAGAGATAATATAAGGCCTTCAAAAGCCAAGTGGGATATGTTGGGTTTATGTGACCGTTAAAGGCCTTATAAGAGCTTGTAAGAGCATTTTATATAGTGGAACTCAGCGGAAGTGTGGTCCTTTTGTGAACCATACTAGGCAAATATTATTTGCTGACACTAAGACTAGGCTCGACGAGTTAGGCCAGTCGAGGTTTGGAAAACCCCAAGATACTTGGGCATAGGGAACTACCGATAAGGGTTTAGTAGATTATTCCTTAATGAAATCGGAGTATGCCTAGATGAGAGTCAAAAGACTGTGTGGCCCTTGCGTGTGATAAATAGCCTTTAGAGATATGGCTAAAACCTCATCGTTATATCATCACACGGCATGTACACATAGATAGCTATTTTGATATCCGTCAATGAGGGTGAAGCATGTACATATGCGAGAGATTATCCTTATATACCATAGAGTCATGGTTGCATCATGGTCTGGAGGATCATGATTTTTTTGTTTATAGGGGATAACGTGAAATTCATAAACTGAGATTGCATCTCCTAGTCTTTTGGTTGACTTTAGTGATCCAATCATGAGCTCCTGCAGTGGACTTGAGTCATGGGAACTGCTGGGTCAGTTTGAGAAAGCTCGGCAGATCGTGATTCGTAGTTGAAGGTAGAGTGCTCCCATATATTGATAATTTCCTAAATCTAACATATCTGATTCCCATCAAAATTAATTAATTTTATGCTATGTGATTTTTAGAATATTTATTTGAATTTTTGTGAATCTTATGATATTTTATTTTTGTCATTTAGATTTATAAATTAATAGAAATTAAATTTTCCATGTTTTGTAGAAAATATAAGATTTAAAAATTTTAAATATAAAATAAAATATTTTGTAAACATATATGGAACCTCCATAAAATATGGGGCCAAAAATTTAAATTGGAATAGAATGTTCATCCGTTGTTAGCTTATCTTTTAGGTGAAGCCATGATAAGGTTAAATATTTGAGATATAAATCTTTAAATCAAAGATTGGTTGATCTAATAATTATGGATTTGATATATTAAAATATAAGTTTTTTTTATTTAATGACAATCTTGATTCAATAATTAAGGATTTGATTTGATATATTAAAATATAAGCTTTTCTTATTTGATATGAATAGATTTAGAAAAGAGAGGATAAGGCTCTAGCTCATCTCTTTGAATCTTGATGGTGGATCAAAGAAATTGATGATTCAAATCTCTCACCTCATAAGTCTCTTTAGATTGTCGATTGAGATTTGACCCTATAAATTGAAGTAAAATCAATGGCATAAAAAATCTATAAAAATGGGCCTCCCCATGAGATACATATTCTCTTCTCTCTCTTTCAAGATTCTTTCTCCCTACCCAAAATTTAGCTCTCTTCCAAAGGGGAGGCATGCGCCAATTTTTTATCTCTCTCTCCAAGCTGTACCATGTTTTGGTGGCACGCACCACCTTTATTCTTTGTGGATGGCAAAGGGGTGGAACCCGTTGCTAGTAGATCTCTCCCTCTCTCTCTCCATATTCATCTTTCATCTCTTTAAAATCAAGCTAAGAGGCTTGATCAAGATTAAGTCATTGAGTGGATTTTTGTCATAATATAGAAATCAACATACCGATCATCAATCCCGAGCACCATCGAAAGGTGGAAACTCGCGAGAGGTGTACTAAGCCCAGTTGAAGTAATCGCCGGCAATTTTATCTTTTTAAATATTTACTTCTCTTCTCATAAAATAATAAAGTCTAGTTTTATTTCTTAAATAAAGAAATGTATTTGAAGAGATAGCAATTAAGAAACTGATTTTATTTTTATTTTATTTATTTCAAGAGTATTTTAATTATAATTGGACATTGTAAGTGATCTTGTCGGTGTAGGGATAAAGAATTTTTTTTAAAAAATATATACACCGTGCTTTATCATAAAGTCATTTCCTACGATCAGCTTCCTAAGATATCTCAGTCTCTCTTTGCCTTTGAGAGTACAAATATGCGCCAAACTCTCATATTGCTAGTTTTATATTCTTTGAGTTACCCTTTGTTTTTGTGATCTATTTTGTATAAGCGTAATTGTCTTCAAACTCCTACTGATCAAAGACCTTGATAGTATTTGCTTAACCATTTTCTTCTAAAGCAACAATATGAAATTATTTTGGGTTCCTATTCTCTGGTTCTGCCCTCCAGGTTCTTCCATTTCGAGGTTTAGTGTTTCACTTTTGGCATCTTGATAGCCTTAAAAAAAGTATGGCTCTGCTAATTCTATCTAAACGTTTTTTTGCAGAGACATGGAAATGATCCCTTCTTTCTCAGAGGCAAGGAGAGTAGAGATGGTTGTTGAAAATGAGATATCTGATTAAAATAAGCATCTAAAGAGAGCAGCAATAGCTGATGAAATGAGACATGTAATGAAAATAAGCGTCTAAAGAGGGTAGAGATGGTTGATGAAAATGAGCTGTCTAATGAAAATATGCCTGCATGGCGTCGTCTATCCGAGGACCTAGTTCTTGATATATTAACCCGAGCTCCATACAGCTCTGTCGTCAGTTTCAGGTGCACGAACAAACAGTGGTCCAAACTCTCGCTTGGTCGCTCTTTTATCCAAGAACATTTTCTCAGATCGCCTCCTCACGTCGGATTCATCATTGAAAGGCAATATTTCATCTCTTACGGTGACGTATAGGGCCTAGAAACAGTTAAACACACCCCAAACTTCAGGTTGCATATCCGAGCTTCCTCCAAGGGTTTAGTTTGCTGTGAGAGTGTGAGAAGGGGAGGGCTCCTTTTGGTACACAACCCAGTCACAGGTGACCGGACTATGCTCCCTACGGCTAGCCCCACTATTACAGGTGCAGTTGGGATGATTGTTGAATCATTGGATCCCTATGATTACCAGGTGGTACGCATTGCAATCGGTGATAATGTAATTGGTGATCCCTTTGAGATTGAAATCTTTGATTCAAAGTTGGGGGCATGGGCAGCGATCGGCAAGGTATATAATGTGGACCCCACTTTTTATAGTTGTGCACCATTGTATATCAACGGTTCATTTCACCGGCTCTATGAAGACAAAGTTACCGGCATCTTGCGCATAATGATGTTTAAAATGAAAGGTTTTCAGTATAACCCCGACATCGAGCTCCCTGAATTAGTGACCGATTACGGTATCGTTCCTTCAGTTCGTTCTTATGGAGTCGAAGAGCTTCTTGGTGTAGTTTATAAGATAGAAACATCGGTGGAGATCTGGGCTATGACTGACTATTCGAGTCGTAAATGGATCAAGAAATTGAGCATCAATTTTCGAGCGCAAATGATCAATGGTGGGAAGCTTTCTGTGGTAGGTGCTCTACATGGGGAGCTCATCCTCTTGGTCCAGGACCAAAAGTTGATGCTGGTGCTTGCCCTTCTGCAACTTCTATTTATCATGCTATTCCTCATCAATTTACCCTTATCCCATGCAAGAAAATGAACCAAGTCATTTAAAGTTTTATCTGAAGGTTTTCTCTAGTCAGCCATGATATCCTGGACTTGGGTTTTATTTCGCTAGTTGGATGATTATTACTTTGATTACACAGAACTAAAGGATCTGGGGCATGACCCTGGTGTGATTCTATGAGCTTATTTTCCTGAGATGTTTGCATACTGTATTGGACGAACCCTCATTTACTTATTTTTGTGAAAGTGTGATTTTTGGATTTGTTTTCAATTTAGCTTGTTCACTTGTGGATTTATTACTGTGATTAAATAGAAATAAAGGGTGATGAGAGGACAGGCGTAATAGGATACTATATGCACATCCCTAAAAATCTTTGCATTCATTTTTGGACAAACCATCGATTGCTGAGGAAAATACATTAGAAAGATAATTTGCAAATTATTAAGTATAAAGAGCCATTACTTTCTTCTAATGGGGGTGCTTGTTTCCCAAATGCTGTTCACACTTTTCTGATGAAATTTTAGCATTATTTATTAAAGTTCAATGTATCAAAATACACAGGGAAACTAATGTAAATATCCCTATATTAATGGGATATTTAAAAAGATCCCAATTTTTCCAATATTAAAGGCATATCCTTTTTTCTGTTTTCTGAAAATTCGATTGATTTACAGCTCCCTGTTCTAAGCCTGCTTGCATTATGTCATTCGTTTCCATTCAGAAGTCTAATCCTGAAGAAAAATGTTTCTATTAGAAATGGATTTTAACAAAAAAAGTTGTTTGGTATGTGGGAAAGTTAGTTCCACAATATTCAAATCGTCAAAACCTTTCATGCAATAACTGATGGAAGTGGGACAGAGGAGGGAGATAGAAGAAAGGCAAGGTGTTGCAACAGTTTGGATTAATATGGAATTTTGTTACACAGTATTTTCAGAAGTACCACTTTAAGTCATTACTCTTCAGTAATTTATACACACCTGTACATGGCTTTACACACATTTATGGCTTTATTTACACACTTTACATACTCTCTTTAGAATGCCCATGTAGGTCTCTATGTAATATACCCACCAATACTCGATATCACTATAGACTTCTCTTTAATTCATACCTGCTTGTCCATCTCTCTAGAATTGATCTTTTGCTTTCTTTTGTCCCACAAATATGTGGTCAAAATGTGTAACTGAACCTTCTTCACTTTGTCATCCTTTGATTACATTTTGTAAGAACTCACATAATTGTTTTGCATGGGTAGTAGAGAAGACCTTTTCTAATGTGCTTGCGTCTATGCTTTGAGAAATTAGAATGGAGCCTCGTAGGCCCGTTTGATGTTGGGTCAATCGTGTTTGGTTCACTTAGAATTGACATTTTCATTGGAATTGAGATTTCTTTTAAGATTCCTTAATGTTCATTTTAAGCCTAAATTTTGGAAATCTCAATTCCAATAAAATAGATGGAAATGGCATTTCATGGAAATTACCCATTAACCTATCGAAAAACAAAAAAGTATTACAATTTTAGAGAGGGAAATTATATCAAATTTTAGAGAAAGAAAGCATACGAAATTTTTCAGAAAGAAAATATACTAATTTTTTTAGAGAGATAAACAAACTGGCTCAAATTTTTAGAGAGATAAACTATCTCAAATTTAAAGTTTTAGAAAGACCATATTAAATTTTTAGAAAGAAAACCTATCTCAAATCTTAAGTTTTAGATAAATAAAATATCTTAAAATTTTAGAGAAAGAAACTACATTAAATTTTAGAGAGAGAAACTACTTAAAAAGTTTTAGAGATAAATATATCAAAACATTTAGAGAGAAATTATCTCAAATTTTTAGTTTTAGAGAAAGAGAGAGAACATTAAAATTTTAGATATTAGAAATTCTATCAAAATTTAGAGCGAGCAACTACCTGAAATTTTTTAGAGAGATAAACTATCTCAAATTTTAAGTTTTAGAGAGAGAAAATATCTTAAAACTTTAGGGATATAAACTATATCAAACTTTAGATAGAGAAAGTATCTAAAATTTCTAGAGAGAGAAACTATTTAAAAAAAATTAGATAGAGAATTATCTCAAATTTTAAGTTTAGAGAAAGAAAGTATATTAAAATTTTAGAGAAAGAAACTAATTGGAAATTTTAGAGAGAAACTATCTTAAATTTTAAGTTTCAGAGAGAAAAAATATTTTAAAAGTTTAGAGAGAGAAACTATATCAAAGTTTAGATAGAGAAAGTATCTGAAATTTATAGAGAGATAAACTATTAAAAAAATGGATATAAAAACTATCTCAAGTTTTAAGTTTTAGCAAGAGAAAGAATATTAAAATTTTAGAGAGATAAACTATCTCAAAATTTAAATTTTAGAGAGAGAAAATATCTTAAAATTTTAGAGAGAATAACTGTATCAAATTTTAGAGTGAGAAAGTACCTAAAATTTTCTAGAGAGAGAAATTATTTTACAAAATTTAGATATATTGCCTCTCATAATCTCTAGGGATGTGCATCTCATCTCCATGAGAGTCATCCAGTGTCACAAGATAAATTACAATACTATGTTTCTTCTCACAATAGTTTCTCTTTAGATTATTTGCTAGCTCTTGTTTTGCAGCAAGCATCTCTTACAAAACTAGGAAATTCTACAAAACTTATGGAAAGCACACACCCAATGGTTTTCTCTCTCAAGAAATGCTACAAAACTAAGCCTGCAAATCTCTATGAATTTGATGAGTTCGTTTCAAGTTTTTATTCATATTTAGTATTAAAAACATTAATTGAAGTTAGGGAATATTTACTTGAATAAGGAAAAAAAATATAGGGCATCATTTGAGTTTGTTGGAATGATTTATGCTGAATTTTTATGAGTATATGCTTGTTGGCAATTGGTTTGGGTTTGTTTCGATGAGGCTTACGGTAATTGGAATCGATTTTGGGTTTTAATTCTTTTACGGATAACAAAGTTAACGATCTTTGTGCATCTCTTTCAAGTCTTAAAGAAATTTACAGCAATCTTTTATGATTATTTTGATAGAGTTGCATGCTATATATTTGTTGATTTTTATGATTGAGTTTAAAACTCAATTTACATGCTATTGCAGTTCTATTTATTTTTTAAAACTAAAAAGATCCACTATACTTGGGCGTTCTATTTATTTTTGAAAACCAAAAAAATCCACTGTATTTGGACCAACAATCTAATCTCCTAAATTCTTCTTGGCATTCCTTTGATTCATTGACCAAAGCTGTTTCATCCTCTGGGTTTCTCTCCTTCATCAATATTCAAAGCATGTCATGATCATCGTAATCCTTCATTTAAGATGCACAGGTTCGTATAATTTTCTTTGGCGATACATTATGACACGCCCCTAAAACATGTTACCTCGAAAGGCCATCTCTCTATCAAGTTGCTATTATACAAACTCGATAAAATCGAGATACAAAACATAAGGGAAATAAAAGAAGAGTATGCTATGCTCCCTTGAGAGCATAGTTTATTTTTACTTCCTCAGTCAAAAAGATTTATTCGAGAGAATTTTTCAATTTGAAATTTTGAGAACCAACTAAAAATCACTAGATGATTATTCTAAAAAAGGAGACTTTGAAAATTGAGTTTTCTAATACTTGATCTCGCCCTCTAAAAATTAGATGGTTTCTATTCGATATCAAGACAAGTTTTCGAGTTCATAGGGGGTACAATTAGGGTTTTTTTTTTTTTTTTGACGTTAATCTATGTGTTAAAGATGTTAGATTTCCAAATTTTAAAGTCCTAAAATTAATCTTAGATAGGATTTTACCTGTGGGAGTACATAGACAGTATACTCCTAAATGAGTAATTGAGAATTCCTGACGTTGGTTATTTTGAAAAATGTCACACAAATCCGTATATTTGTTTTTTATTTCCTCTAGCCACAATTATATGAGTACGTAGCTATACAATTTATGGCCGCCTCCTCTGTTAGCGCAAGTGGCCTCTCCATAATACCCACTGTGACTCCCTGCATCACTCCATAACTATGTTTAATTAATACTCTATTTTCCAAATATCTAATCTTTTTCTCATGGAGACTTTAAACATATATTTCATGTATATTGAAACAATCATGATAAGTGGGTAAGCTTTTTATAGTTTCGTTACAGCATAGAAGTTCTATCCTCCTCTTTATCCAACCCTCCATTATGAATGGAGGGTTAAGATTGCCCTAATAACATTATCAGGTCTTTATATTATTTTTTTTTCTATAAACCATTTTGACATCAAATTCTAGACGTCCATTCTTTTATTAAACTTGCACTAGCAAAAAACTATAAAAAAAATATTTTCAATAAAATAAAATGACCAAAATACCCCTAAAAGTTTCAAAGGGTATTTTGGTCATTATATTTTATCAAAACTTTATTTTTAATATTTGTTATAGGTGTACCCCAATGAGAAGATGGCACATACCAAATTTCATATTCATACAATTTGTATAAAAAAACTAAAAATAAAATACTTTGAAACGTCGGATCTAAGATCAAATGGTGAGTGGCTCTCTTGATCAAAATTGGATGGCTGGATGATAGGGGAAGGATAGAACTTCTATGCTGTAGGGGGAAGCATGGAAACCTTTCCCCTAATAAATATCTAGTACACTTTGACTCACATCAAAACATCACCATCATCACATGGTCACAATATTTCAAGATGGTATTCGAAGATCTCAAATTTTCCCCTCCATGGTTGCAATCACAAGTGCTCCTACTTTCGAAGCTATCCTTTTTAAACCTAAAACTATTAGGTTTGCCTTGAGTCATACAGGTTGGCATGCGATAGAAGAAGAAATTAAAAGTCTATACGTTAATTCAACTTAGGAGCAAGTTTCACGTCTTCCAGGTATGAATGTTGTTGGTTGTCGTTGGGTCTATAAAACTAAATTAAAGTCTAATAGCAGTCTAGAGAGACTTAAGGCCAGACTAGTTGTTAAATGATATAATCAGGTTGCTGGAATTGATTTCTTTGGAACATTCAGCCATGTTATTAAGCCTGCTAGTATTCGGATTGTGCTCACCATAGCTATTGTACGTTGCTGGTCTATCAAACAACTTGATGTGGAAAATGCTTTCTTGTATGGCTTTCTTAAGGAACTTATATTTATGAAACAACCTCTTGGATTTGTAAGCTCAAAATATCCAAATCGTGTATGTCAATTAAAACAAGCTTGATATGGTCTCAAGCAAGCATCTCGGACCTGGTTTGATCGATTTAGTGCAGATTTATTATTATTCAGGTTTTATTGTAGCATAGCTGATTCGTCTTTATTTGTTTATCGCACTATTCAAATTATTATTATCCTTCTCCTTGAAGTTGATGATATTATTGTTAGTGGTGATATTTTAGACCTTTTGGAATTGTTCATTTCCCAACTTGTAAGGGAATTTACAATGAAAGATATTGAACCTCTTCATTACTTTCTTGGTATAGAAGTATCTTGTTTCTTTGGTGGGACTTTTCTCTCACAAAATATACCTGGGATCTTTCTCTCATAAAGCAAATATGCCCAGGATCTTCTTGATCATGCTCAAATGCTCAGTGCCAAACCTATTTCAACACTAATGGCAATGAAGAATAATATTCTTAGGAATTTTGATTCATTTCCTGATCCTTCTCTTTATCGGAACATTGTTGGTACACTCTAATACATTATCTTATAGTGTTAATACAGTGTGTCAATCTATACATACCCTTGCAATTGCACATTTTCAAGCAGTTACGCGAATTTTTCATTATCTTAATGGTACACAATCATGTGGTCTAAAAATCTTCTATGCTAGTTCCCTTGCGTTATATGTCTTCTCTTATGCAGATTGGGCTACGTACCTAACCACTCGTTGTTCAACCACTGGTTTCTGTACCTGTCTTAGTTCTAACTGCATATCTTGGAGTGTTAACAAATAGTCGACTGTGGCTCGTTCTAGTCTTGAAGCGGAATACCGATCTATGGTATCCACTATTGCAGAATTGACATGGCTTTCTTTTATTCTGCATGATATTGGGTTGCTTTTTCCTCAGTCACCTACGTTTTTTTGTGACAATATTAGTTCTCTTTATATGACAGTTATGTTTTTCATGCACGGACAAAGCACATTAAGTTAGATTATCATTTTGTACGTGAAAAAGTTGCTCTTGGATTACTTATCACTCGTTTTGTTTCTTCTTGTAATCAAGTAGCTGATATATTTATCAAGCCTTTGCCACAAGATATTTTTTGAGACCTTTGCTTCAAACTCGGGCTTCAAATGCCTCCCCGGCTAAGTTTGAGGGGGAGTAGTAGAAATAATATTCCACAATTCCAGTTTTTGGAAAGACTATAATAGAAATATTGTCATTTACTTTTTGAAAGGGATGTGTGTATTACATGTAACAAGATAGGAGAGTCTGTATTACACCATTGTATTACTATTATATATACAATGTAAGAACCACCATAAGAAAAGAGTGGGGGCACAATTTTTTTTCTTAAGGAGTGCCTCTCTCTTTCTCAAAAATTCATATGACTCACATATAAAAGCCTTAAGGGCCTAGGCAAAATTAACCATGGAGGCTTTACATCTTACCAATAACTAAAATAAGCAATGCAGGGGCAACAATGACAAAAAGATTGAGAAAAGATGAGTTCTCATTACTGTCAACAAGAAAATCAATCAGATAGAGAGAAAATAGGAAAGGTTTACAACAATAACAATTATTTTAATACAACAAGGTTACAATCACTCTTGTTTGTCAAATTTTAAATCGGGTGGTTGTAAGCATGCCATGATTAAACTCAAAATTCAGAAAAAATTTATCAAACTTTGTGACACACCTTAAACAATTAAATTTGATATCTAATGACGATAAGTGATTGTGACCTCCTTGTAATAATAGTATTATACAATTCTAAAAATATATATTTAGTGTGAGAGAGAGAAAGAGAGAGAGAAGGAATAACGAATTATGAATGGTCAACATGTTAGAAGAAAATCCATTGCCTATGAAAACATATATTTAAGTGAAATAGTGAGAGAGGAGCTACTTGAAAAACTCAGGCCAGTTAGCTATGTGACCTGGTCTTAGTGTGAGCCATGCACCAAAAATTGCACCTCTCTTAGCATAATTAAATCTCCTGCCTCGAATTTTGGATGAAGCCTGCAATAATTTAAGGACAAAGTTTATACAAGGATGCAACCTTATAATGTTGAACTATGGATGCCCCTCAAAAATACATCGGAAAAAGTAGTTTTAATGTTCAAAAACCCTTTGATTGATCATCTCGACATTGAGATGTATGACAATAAAAAATAAAAAGATTTTAAGTCTCAGAAAAAGTGCATTTTACAACATATTATCTACACCATCCATTTT
Organism: Amborella trichopoda; assembly: GCF_054954075.1. Taxonomy (NCBI): domain Eukaryota; kingdom Viridiplantae; phylum Streptophyta; class Magnoliopsida; order Amborellales; family Amborellaceae; genus Amborella; species Amborella trichopoda. The sequence goes on from NC_142337.1 coordinate 51,685,071, forward strand.
CAAGATTTCGTATGTTTATATATCTACTTGATTTTAACCATTTTTTAAATTTAAAATTTTATAATTAGATATAAAAATATGTTTTGAGATAATCCTAAGAACATTTTACATCAAAATTATATACCACGATCAAATTTGAAGGTGCACCTTACCTCTACATCTACGGATGCATCCGTATGCCAACTGCAGCCATAACTTAATTGTATGATGCAAGTAGGTTTAATAGGTATGCGCTTGACGATTTGGAATGTTAGGTCCTAGGCTCAATTCATACCAAAGGAAGGGGCTCTCTCCCCACTGACTCACCAAAAAAATATTAAGAAAAATGCTCGGGCTTAATTGATTGGCACTTGCTGAATTGCAAGACTACATCCTAGGCTCAATTCCTACCCTCTCCCCACCAACTCACCCAAAAAAAAAAGTCTTAGGTCCCGAACATTAATATGTGTGGGCCCTGGCCCTCATGCATCAAGCACTTAGATTGGAGATTCTTCAAAATCCAATATTTATTCCTAAAATCCTCTTTATACATTTATTAAAGGGATTGCCTATGAAGAGATCATTTATCTTTAGGAAAAAGTTTATATAAGGATGCAACCTTATAATGTAGAACTACGGATGCATCTCAAAATCTGTGGGAAAAATTAGTTTTAATGTTGAAAAACCCTTTGATTGATCATCTCGACATCGAGATGTATGACCATGAAAAATATAAAGATTTTAAGTCTCATAAGTAATGCATTTTACAACATATCATCTACACTGTCCATTTTCAAGATTTTCATATGTTTATAGATCTACTTGATTTTAACCATTTTTTAAATTTAAAATTTTATAATTAGATATAAAAATAGATTTTGAGATAATCCTAGGAACATTTTACATCAAAATTACATACCATGATAAAATTTGAAGGTGCCCCATTCCTCTACAGCTACGGATGCATATGTATGCCAACTGCACCCTTATCTTTATTACAATGAGGTTATAATCATTTTTGTCCTTTTTATTTCAAAATGGATGGTTGTAAGGGTGTCAATGAATAGAAACAAAGTTCCAAAAAAAAAAAATCTTGGATTTCGTGAGTCACCCTAAGCCATCCAATTTGACATCTAATGAGTGGGAATTGTTGTGACCTACTCGTAATAAAGATAAAGAAAAATATACAATGAGACCATTTATCTTTGATACAAGGTAGTCACAATTAATTTTGACCATTGGATGTGAAATTAAAAGGCTACATTTATTCTATCGACCAAGCTCAAAATTCAAAAGAAATTTTATCGGACTTTGTAACACACCCAAGCTATCAGATTTCACATCAGATGGTTACACATAATTGTGACCATCTTGTATAAAAGATAAATGGTCTCATTGTTTACAATCCCTAAAGATAAATGATGCCTTTGTAGACTATCCCTTTATTCAATTATCTTCCTTATATTTTGGTTTACTAATTCTTTGTCCCAAAAAAATCCCGTAATCCTTCCCTAAAGGCATGTTTGACAGCCAAAGAATTTGGCAGCCCGGGGTGGGGGGGGGGGGGGGGGGGGGGGACCATAAGTGGTTGATCTTTCGCTTTCAAATATTGTTGGTTGATCTTTCGCTTTCAAATATCGTGTGGAGAAATTTTCTCAATGAACCTATTGCTTTTTTGGAAAAAATTTATATAATGTTGCAACTTTAAAATATATAATTAAAGATGCACCTCAAAAATCCATTGGAAAAGGTTATTTTAATGTTGAAAAACTCTGTATTTGACCACCTCGACATCAAGATGTATAAATTTGAAAAAAAAAAGATTTTGAGTCCCAGAAATACTGCATCTTGCAACACATTATCTAGACTGTTCATTTTCAAAATGTTCATATGTTTATAGATGTATTTGATTTTTTCCATTTTTGGAGTTTAAAATTTTATAATTAGATATGAAAATAGATTTTTAGATAATCCGAAGAAGTTTTTATGCCAAAATTACATGTTATGATAAATTTGGAGGTGCGCCACCCTAGTTTTTATTCAAGTTACAAAATTTCATTAAATCACAAATCAAATACTTCCATTACAATATAGATAAGGCAAAGGAAATATTACATACATATTCGTTATAGTTTCCGTTATTACGGCTCTACCGAATAATTTCTATTAATACCATCATGTCTATTTTTTTCATGTCAAAACGGAAATTTTTTTTAAAAAATGACTTTACCCTTTTTCGGTGTTCTTTTTTGGTTGTTGAACACCGAATTCAAAGTATGTTCGGTTGTTCAACAACCGAAAATACACTAATTTGGAATAACTGAAAATTTAAAATTTTCGATTAGTTATTCAAGAACTGAAAAATGTTCTCTGTGCAATATTTTCTCCACCTCTCTCAAGTCATAGTTATCCAATAAAATCAAAGCGAACAACTAGTTTGAGTCCCTAAATTTTGGATAAATTTTAGGGATTATGAGATTAGAAGATTAAGAGAAATCTTGTGGCGTATTCTCTTTCTACCTCATGGTTATCCAATAAAATCAGGGAGCAACTAGTTTGAGCACCTAAATTTAGGAGAAATCTAGGGGATTATGAACATACCCAAAAAAACAGACACAGGGTGAAGAGGACATAGAGAGTTCAAAAAAAATCATTTTTACCCATGTAATGTAGAGAGAGAGGTAGAGAGAGAAAAATGGTAAAGTTGTTTGTTTTTTAAATTTTTGTTTTGACAAGATAAAATGGACATAATGATAATTACGGAAACCATTTGGTAGAACAATAATAACGGATATATATGTAATTTTCCTTAAAGAAAATTTATCAAATTATCCATAGGACATGAATTGTGTAACATTTTATCGATATCTTTTTATTTAATTTTAAAAAATACTCATAAAAATATAGCCTTGAGTTTGAATAATTGCAAATGGGTAAAAAGAGTGTTTTGATAAATTTTAGTATAGAGAATATGATAATAATAAGAACGGGAGAACCCATTGATGGACATCGCTCATTTGGACACCCATTCAGTCACTATAAACTACACAAATGGAATAGTTACTCTATATTGCAAATGTCCATTATTTCCAGCTAGAGATAACACAAGTTGTTCATTATGTGAAACCAAATATACCTCAAGGTCTATGGCACTTGCTATTCATTTTTACACCACTTAGTAATGTTTATGGCATGTCTAGTTCGAAGAAAATATTTTTTAGAAAATATTTTCACATGAAAAAAAATATTTCATGTGGTTAAATGTGAAAATATTTTTGCATTAATTAATTGTCAATTGGTGTGAAAAGATGCACTTAAACCAATTGGTATAAAAATATTCCCATGTGAAAATATTTTCTAAAAAACATTTTTACACAAACCAAACATGCCCCACTCTCTCCACTTGGATGATAACCGGTCCTTGTGAAAAAGCCACAAGGCCATGTAATCTCTAATTATACTACCAATTAAAATTCCGCAAATAACCACGAATTATTGCACTCGTTTTCCAAACTCCCAATTTGGAATCTCGTCTAGGTTATTGATCAAATCAATTCTTTGAGAAAGCACCACATTATTTCCTCAATTAATCTTAGTTGATCAAAGCCTTCATGATTCTCTATCACCACACCTTTAAAAGACAATTCTAATTTTTTTTCTCAGTGAACCTTATGAATATTTATTGCTATTAATAGGCACACCTTTAAAAGACAATTCTATTTTTTTTTTCTCAGTGGACCTTATGAATATTGATTACTATTAATAGGCGCCATAGTACATTCATATACTTGAAAATATGAACACGGATTACTATCAATAGGTGACTGACATAGTACATTGACGTACTTTAAGACAAAAAGATCTCTCTTCAATTTATGTAATTGCCATTCGCTCGGTTTGAAAAGTAAGATAAAGAAAATCAATAGAAGGCTAAATCTTTAAAGGAATTGTCAAAGAGTGAAACTCTATTTATGATGCAAACTTAAGGGTGTGGTTTGTACAACGCTGAGGCCTTAAATAATAAAGTAAAGCGTACCTTTCAATAGCATCAATAGATGTTGTTTATAGATGTTGTTTTAGTAATGGAAAAAATGTTTTAGTAAGGGAAATCTTGGTGATGCCCTCAAATTTTATTTTTATCTTTAATTATAAAATTTAAAATTTTAAAATTAATATAGATCGAGTAGATTCATAAACATTTAAAAATCTTTGAAAATTGACAGTCCAAAAAATATATTACAAACTCAATAGCCTTTTGTTAATGTAAAAGTAAGAAAATAAAATAAGCTGGCATATCAAAGCTAGTGGTAGCAATGGATCCAACGAGATACAGGACCCGACGGGTAGAGTGACCACAGGTCCAGGAATGGGTCGAAATTTTTGACCTAAACACTATTTGGATCCTGGGCCAACCGGACCGGACCCGTACCCAATCATAAGGTATATGATGGCCTGAGAACCGACGGGTACACCCAAGACCCGAGGGCCCAAATATAGGTTCAAATTTTAGACGGCCATTTGGGTCCGAGTCTAGGTCCAGCCGGACCGGACCCTACCTGTTGCGACCCCTATCAAAGGGCGATGGGCTACCAATGAAGGGAGGAATAGAACAAGGGAAAGCAAAGGGCCCGTGCAACTGTGGCCCATCTACTCCACTAACATGTAAAAGACAAGCACTCTTAGTCCACTCCTACCATCCATATGTACATAATCATAGCATCCATTACCACCGGTGCGCTTATCCATTAAAGAAGCCAGCCCATCCACTACTACTATCATCACTCCCCAAGCAACGCAGAGAGAGGGACCACACTTAAAAAGAACTCACAAAAGTGAGAGGGAGAAAACAGACACTGAGCACTACTCATCATTTAGAGGTGGTGCTTGTTAGCAACGTTGCACACGGCGCGTATCTCACCCTTGGTGCCGGTCAGCGGGTTGTTTTCGGAGAGGATGGTGATGGCACGAGCGAACTCCTTGAAGAAGTAGTCCTGGCTCTTTGCCATCTTCTTGACGAAGAACCTGGTGCGCTTGTCTTCGTACAACTGGTGGTCCACCTGCAAGAGCCCCTTGCCCTCCATAACGTTGCGGTAGTAGTTGTTGTCGAGGATCATGGGCGTGCCTCTGTCGTTGCGGACGTACTGCACGGCTTTCGGGTTGGGGATGGGGTCGGGGCACTTGTGGAGCATGTGCTCGACGTGGTCTGGGTTCAGGGCAGGGTCCACCTCTGGGTACAGCCGGTGCACCAGCTTCACGCAGTGGGTGCGGCCCACGCTGTGCGCACCTGGTCATATTCAAATTTAAATTTCTTCATTGCCCTTTGTTTTTGTTCCCTCGTGAACCATTTTTTCTCTTTTTCCCCACTTTTTTAAGTCTTTTTTTTGTTCATTGTGCTTAGAAGAAGCTTCCATTTCTGGATGTTCCTACTCGAGTGACCCTTTTTTATTTTCATTAAGACGAAAATACATCACTAATGAACTTTAACACACATTAAAAGTTCTAAAAAAAATAAAGGCAAGTGCAGGAAACAATGCAACATGTGGATCTGGACACTTGGGCAAAAAATAAACAATGTGAAGAACAAGGTAAAGTGCAAATAAGATGGTTTATCTTGGCATTGTAAGACAATGTTCTAAAATCCAGCTATTTCTCAGCCGGAATCGGTCGCAACCGATGGAAGATAGCATGGCTCTCAATCCTGTTCACCCTCAAATCGCCCTTTTCAAATTTTTCTATTTTTTTTAAGTTTATCCAATGTTTTCTCAAATCCGCCTAAATTCCTGCCCACATAAACCTTTATTTTGATTTTTATTTTTTTAATATTTATAAATGCCGAGAACATTATGATGTTGACTATTTGTTGTTTATTGAATTCATTTTAATTTTTTATTTTTGTATTAACTTAAAAGTTTTAAATTTTAAAAGAAACTATATGAAAAAAGAAATTAGTGGAAAAAGTTGTTCGTAGAGATAGTGGAATTGATTTTTTGTAAAGATATTGATTGAGAGAGGTTGTTAATAGAGTGAGATACCATGGGGGCAAAGGGCAGAGTGAGATACCTTAGTGGGAAGATGGAGAGAGACCCAACGTTTAATGAAATGATATAGAAAATAAAACTAATTTGTTCTACATCGAATATTGTATATTGTAAAAATGTGTATAAATTGCCTCACACATTTCATATTGTTTGGCGGGTACAAGCAATCCACACTCATTAATGTGTAAAGTATATGACTAGTTAGTGAAACCCACAAGAAAGTAACAACATTTTTTTATTAAAAATACGTTGTGGGCTGTTGTCCATCATTTAAATTTTTTTTTCAAAAGTGCCTTAAAAAATATATATTTATCAAGTTTTCTCACTCAAACAGGTTTAGAATAAACCGGATCCGCTGGAAATTGGCCGATTATGTTATGTTCCAAACCAGTTTGAATAAACTTGGTTATTGCATTTTTTAATTTTTTTCAAGGCACTTTGTAAAAACATTTAAAAATTAAAGCCAACAGCTCACTCAATATTTTTAATATAAAAAATTTATTATCTTCACGTGATCCCACGAATTAATAATATACTGCATATATTAATAATGAGCTTGTATTGCTCGCGTGAAGCATGTTATATATAATTTTTGCTACATACAATCTTCTAAGTGAGACAAATTAGACTCATTTCCACATCACCTCATTACATAAATTTTGAGATCTCTCTCTTTACCTTGCCACCCACCTTGGCGTCTCTCTCTGTCTCTCTCTCTCTCTCTAATACCAACTTTTCTTTCTCTCTCTACAAATAATGAATTTCACTCAAATTCCCTCTCTACAAACAATTAATTCCAATAAAAATTGATATATTTCTATATACCAACAACCTCTTCCATTAAATTTTTTTCATATAAGCTTCTTTCAAAAATGAAACTCTTAAGTTAATACAAACGTAAAAAACTAGAATGAATTACAAATATTCTTTTTATTATCATGTTGCATTTTAAGCTTTATTTTGACTATAAAATGAATTTAGTAGACAACAAATATTAAACATGAGACATGTTCTCAATATTCACTATTTTTTTTAGACATCTAAAATAATGGTTTTCTTTTTGGAAAATATAGTTATTGTTTGGAGTTTTTTTTGAAGCGGAGACCAGCCAATTCTCTGATCGAGATCACCGATGTGCCACGACTTTTGAGGTGGCCTATCTAACTCACCCATTAGTTTTTTTAAAGGAAAATTATAAATACCACCAATTTCAACGTTTTACACATCGTACCTTCAAGTATTTTTTGTATTATACCTTAAATCCCAACACTATTTTTTTTGATATTTACCGCTAGTAAAATAGTCAAATCATTATGAGACAAAAATATCATTCTCTCTTTTCCCCTTCGCAATATATTTTTTGTATTTTTCTCTCTCCATTTATCAAAAAAAACTCTCACCCCTCCTCTCTCTCCACCCGTTTCTTTCTATCTCTATCTCTCTACCCTCATTATTTCTCTCTCCACCACTCAAATGCTTGGTCGGACAAACCTTGTGCTGCACAGCAAAAAAAAAACCTCACATGCCCATAATGCGATTCGGAAGAAAATGTATTAAACCAAAATCTTTTTTACAATCGATATATTTTTCTTCATGACCACAAAAACAAAAAACTATCTGACATTCTTTATGTCTGACCGTATCATAGGCATGTGAGTGGTAGAGAGAGAAAAAAATGAAAAAAGGTGGAGAGAGAAAGAGAGAAAATAAAAGAGGATAGAGTGAAAGGGAAATGGGTGGACAGAGTTAAAGAGGGGATGGGTGGAGAGAGTAAGGGAGAGAAAGCAAGAGAGAGGGTCTATTTGTATAGTCTATTTTGGAAAAGTTTTCTATGCTTCATCAACGGCATAAAAACTTATATACTTCCCTTTATCCCTCCGTTCATTTTGAATGGAAAGTTAAAATTGTCCCAATAACAATATCATACCTCTATATTATTTTATTTTTAATGTTTTTTTTACTATTTTGATACCAAATTTTGGACATCCAAACCCCTATTATACTCCGCACTAGAAAAAAAATATATAAAAACAATATTTTCAATAAAATAACAAAACCAAAATACCCTTTAAAGCTTCTAAAAGTATTTGGGTCATTATATTTTATCAAAAAAATAGAGCCCATACTACAAACTGTGACCCGAGGGGGTGGGTTAGGGCTAATGCTAACTTAGGTCGACCCGGACCAGCCAGATTTTTACTTGATTTTTCCTTTATTTTTTTATTTGCTTTTAGCCCAGCGACTATGAGGACCGGGCCGGATGTATGTTGGCACCCTCAAACATCACTAAGATGGCCCCAAATATAATATACCCCATTTCATGGTACGCGTCTGTGTTTAGTGTTAAAGTGAGCAAGAGAGGGTGTGTCGAAGAGAGAGAGAGCGGACCTAGGAGTGCGACGACGCCGGGGGTGTCGATGCCGATGGCTTCGAACTTGGCGAGAACACCGGAGATGCTCTCGTTGTGGTCAGGCAGGTATTCCTCCAACACCTCCGCTCGGCTCCTCCTCCCGTCTCTCCTCCCCGTTTTCAGGGGGATATATGGACCACCCAACTGTTTTTCATCATCGTTTATCCATCAATCAGTACCAGTTACAAATCAGAGAGATACACAGTAAAAGGAAAACAAATGTTCCGATATCCTCTTTTTAACTGAAACCAGAGATAGAGAGAGAATATGATGGATCTGTTACCGCAACAATGCCATCTCTGGCCGACAAGACGAGGATGTCTGCACAAGAAACGACTCCGGGGCACTCTCTCTCAACAGCCTCTTTGATGGTGTCCAAATACCTGAAGTTCCTCAGCCCAAAGCTCCGATCCGTCTCCTTCTCCGACAGGCTCCTCCTCGTCGAATCCAACAGAAGAGAAGCATCACACGACTGCATTCACCAACCATATACACAAAATCAACATCTATCTCAAACTACCAATGAGCTTAAGCCCTGCATACATTAAAAGGGATGAAATGTAGAGAGTGAGAGAGATGCGATAACCTGAACAGCACAGTCATGGAAGATGTTCCTGAGCCAGGAGAATGCAGTGTTCTTGTGGCGCTTGTAGAGGAGCTTCACTTGCTCTCTAATGACGTCTTCAGCTTGGGGGCATGAGTCCGTGTAGTAATTCATCATAAGACCAGTATCAGCAGACTCTTCTGCCGAGACGCCATTGTTGTACAGTTTAGAAGCTGCTACAAGTGACAGGAAGACTGTGAAAAAGAGGAGTGAGAAGGAACCCATCTCGCTGTGCATATGCGGATGAGGAAAGCCATCTCTTATTGGGTTTAAATAATGCAAGCTGGATGGAGGCCTAGCTGAAAAGTGCGGTTCCCGATGATTAATATTATTATGAAATTAAATTATTTACCTCATTAACTGCAACCAACGCGTGCTTTCAATGCACCTTGTCAGTCTCTTTATCCATGCAATTGTTTCCCCTTCTTCTGTTGACTTATCCTTCGTTTCTTTTTGGGCAATTAACTGATCTTTCCATCCCATTCCAGTACAAGTTAATTCCTGACGTGCTTGTTCTGTATTCTCCACTAGATTTTTTTAAAAAAAATTTAAAAATAATAATAAAGAGATAGGTATCTCTTAAAATCCATCTTATGTTTTAATATATATTTTTTTCACATTTTTAACTTCAACACTCTTTTTTTATTTATTTACCTTGATAAAAAAATCAATAAATTTAAGACAAAATACCATGACCGTCTCACTACACAAACAAAAATAACTTTTTAAGTGCTCTCTCATTCTCACTCTCTATTCTCTCCGCCCGCATTTTCTCATTTCTTTTTCTTTACTTATGCCCTTTTTCTCTCTTTTTTTCCCTTCTCGCACAAATATTTCGATCTGACATACTATGTGCCAGATCGCCTTTATTATAATACACAATCTAACACTTGGTGTACCGGATTGAAATATTTATGAGAGAAGAGAAAGAGAGATAGGGGGAGAGGCAAGTAGAGAAAGAAAGACATAGAGGGTTGGGAGCGAGAGAGATGGCTAGTAAAGAAAGAGAGAGGTATGACATGTAAAGAGAGAAAAGAAGTAGAGATAGTGAATAGAGAAAGAGTTCAAAAAGCTACCATGTATCTGGTTTTTGTGTGTAAAAAGAGTAAAGGTTTATTCGTTTTATATTTGTTGACTTTTTTATTGGAGATAAATATAAGACAAAATAGTATTTGGGTTCAGGGTGTGAGATAAAAAATATTGTAGATGATATGTCTAAAAAGTTGATTTTAAAAAGATATCTATAATTTTGTCAAAAAAAAAACTTATTCTTCTTTCACTCCATAAAGCATAGATAAGGCAAAGCATGATGAAATAAAAACTCCATTAGAAATGGAATTTGATTAAATAATGCAAAAATTATAGATTCCTCCTAACTTGTACTTCATAAGCATGCCCCCTAATATTTTTATACCACAATAATAATTTCAATATTATTTATTATTACAAGCACCCCTAAGTAAAAAATTTAATTTTTTTAGGCCAAAATACATCTTATTTAACTAACATTTTTAAAATACGATGACCAACATCTATCTATCTGATATTACAGACACAAAAGGTGCGAAACCGGCTACAGACAAAAAGTCAATCTGGCAATTTTTTGTGCATCGCTTTCTTCTAGTCTAGTACAAAATGTGTCGGACTAACTTACATTGGAATTGTGTCAATTCGGTACATTTTGAGCCAGACCAATGAGAGAGAAAATAAAAAATGTGGGTTAAAATAGTGTTTTAATTAAAAAAAAGTTAAACCTAATTTAGTTGGAGGTAGATACAAAATTAGATAGTTTTGATATTAATAGTATCAAAAGTAACGCGGCATTGCCAATAAACGAGATATCTCTAATATTCTCTTAAATAAATTATATATTCTGTTTAGTGAAGAGGTACATTTATACACAGAATACAATAACAACCTATTACCAAAATAGAAAAAAAGCATCAAGATAATTTATTCACAAAGTACAAGAATCGTCTCATTGTATACAATCTCTTAATAAAAACGTATCTCCAAATAATAATAAATGGCAATAATTTCGGAGCAGTATGCTGCATTAATTGTATTGTGCCACTTTTCAATTCTCATTTTAATTGTAAAAATACCCTTTTGGCGGTGCCTAAATATCTCAGAATTACCTTTAGGATTTTCGTGGAAACTTGTACTTGGAACCTTTTTATTCAACTAAGATCTAAAATTAACCTGTAGTTGTGTATGATGCATCCCTACACTTAGTTACGGCATCGTAGTATTCGTTTATGCCGCACATTTTTAATAATTATTTTTAAAATGTAACTATCTAATCTATTAAAAAAAAAGAGTAAACCGTAAACTCTCAATGATCATTTTTAAAATGTAACTCTAATTTATTGAAAAAAATGAGTAAAGATCGATCGACCTATCTTAATTACCTAAAAATAAAAAATAGCAATTTGTTTATTTTAAATTTGTTTTGAAAAGCGCAAAAAAGGGCATCCCAATGTAACGGGCCCCTCCTCCTTTTGTAGTAACAGATGTGAACCCTCCGATTTCCAATATTTCCGTACTGAAAAATGTACGGTCCAGATGCTTCTCCATTTGTAATAATGACTAGAAGTAACTCTGGCTTCGGTTTTTGGGTCGAGAAAGTTAACTTTCTCTTAGAATGCGAGCAATCATCTTCCAGCACGTGTGAGCTGCACGCGTCAGCGAGAAAGGCCCTCTTGGTTGTTGTTGTTCATTCGTTATCAAATTTTGGCCCCTCTTTTTATTATTTTTTGGCGGCTTCATGTATTTTTATTACTAAAAGTTAGGGGTAATGTAGCAATGCAACCATATTCTCTTTATGGTTTATGTCTCCCATTAAACTTGATGTGAAACGAGGGAATTTTTATGTTAACATGGGATGTTATGACAATGGAACCCAAGTGAAAGCCTAATAAAGTAATTTTAATAGAAAGGAAAGCTCATCAATACACAAAAAAGAGAAGACATATTGGACTTTACTTATATTTTTATTCATTTCTCAAAAGCCTATCAAAATACATGTGATCATGAGTTGGAATTATTGAAAATAGTGTTTGATCACTCCGGCAGGCCAACCCAGACACGCCTGGACAACTTCGAGTCTCTGGTTTGGTGGTCCAGCTAGGGATCTTAAAAAAAAATTTAAAAAATTATAAAAATCCACGTAAATGAGAACTTTATTTTGGAAAATATTGGAAAGTATTTTTTCTATGAATACTTATTTTTTTGTTTTTCTTTTTATTGGATTATTTCTAAAATTTCCCAATCACAAATTCAGTTTTTCAAAAGCTATTTTTTCACTACTTTTTTAACCTCATTTAGATGTGTTTTGTTTAATTTTCCTTTAAACATATTTTTCATATATTTTAGGATTTTTTTTGTAGCTTTTCAGTTTTTTAAAAACATTTTTGGGCGTGTTCAACTCAGGCCGGCTTACTTGGACACATCCCGGCCCAAGGCTGGGTTCTGAAGCTGAGTCGTGCTTTCCTACACTAGTTGAAAATGGACAAACTATTGGATAATTAATAAATTAGTTGTATTTTGATAAATTTTCTTAAGCAAATTAGGAGAATTGAGGTGATTCCATGGTTTTTTATACTGGAATCACCCACCTTTAAATCTGTTTTGACTCCAATAATTTCGAATTTATTGAATCCGAAAAAAGACATGGTTGAACGTAGTGATAAAAGATATGGGGACTTGTGATTTTATTAAAAGTATGACCTTTAATAGAGTAGAATAATAGACAAAGATACATGTAGCCAGCCCTAAATAGTTGAAAAAAAACTATGATAATGATGAGTTCAGCAACTCCGAATAAACTTAACAAGAAAAAGCTGACGTAAAATTAACATAGTTTGCTTGTCCGGATGAATCCAAGGATTCAAATTTAAATCCTCGACGCCCTTTCTCATATTGGTTCTCAAAATTAAAGGCAAATTATCCACCGACAACTTCAAGGTCACAATTTATTTATCTTCTCCGGCCCGAACCATACTGGAATGCTGGGTACGTGCACATGGTCAATATCAGGTACATCATCAGATATCCTAATGTTTCTAAAGCCGATAGATAAGGTTTAAAGGACAATCAATACATCGGGTTTTCAAATTTTAGAATGTAAAGGTTAATTTGTAACCCTTATAAATATGTTTTAAGTCCATTATTTGTTAACCTCGATGGCATCAATCACCCGATATAGGCCCCTTCTATTTCCCAGACACTCGCTTTGGAGTTTTTTTTGGGTTTGGTCGGAAGAGCGAAGCAATTCAGTACTTCGGCCGATTCGGAGGAAGAATTTAAATTTTTTTAAAAAGGTGCTGCTTGTATAGAGTTGAGGCTCCAAACAATCAAAATAAAGTGCACCTTCAAATAGTATCAAGAAATGTGGTTTCAATATGGGAAATCTTTGTAATAGTCTTAAATATATTTTCATCTTTGATTATTAAATTTAAAGATTAAAAAATAGTGTAGATCAAGCAGATCTATAGAAACTTGAAAATCTTGAAAATTGAGTGTCCAAAAATGCATTACAAGATGTATTATTTTCAAAACTTGAAATCTATTTTTTCTCATGTCCATGCATCTTGATGTCGAGACAATCAATTTGAAGATATTTGAGCATCAAAACATCATCTTCTAGTGAAATTTTTGAGATGAGCTCTAATTTTTGTTTAAAGTCTCTATAAAAAAGAAACGAATTCGATCTCTTAGATCAAAATGAAGCGAATTTGATTACATTCATATTAATTAAACATCTCATCCGCCGACACCATTATATACATTAGGCAACGGTCTTACCCGTACGGGGGTAAATCTATGTTTTTTGGATTGTCTAACTTTTTTTTGACAAACCAAGTGAGGGTCACATCATTAAGAATCTCGAGAATACCCCTACAATGACTAAAAATATAAAAAACCGGTAAACAACGATTTCTTCAAAGTCATAAAGAGGAAGGCGATAGACAGGAGTGGGCCACTCCACATGGTTAGTTGGCCTAGCATCTTCAAAAGTGGAAAATATTTCAAAGGTATTCTTCGAAACCACCACCACCCCCGGGCCTAAGGCATTTTTGTTTTGTCTCATCTACATCTTTTTTGTCTCAATCAATATATAGGGATGTTATTTTACTTTTTTTAATTGTGGGAAAAAAAAATATTTGCTATGGAACTTTAAAAGCTGACTCTCATCAAGATCGTATACTTAACTAGCTCGAAATAAAATAGGCAAGTACAAACTACAGTATTTGCATTAGAAATAAGGATGCGATTTCTATAAGGTCGCAACTTTAAACAATCCAATTAAGGTACACATCAAACTTTTTTTATAACAAGTAATTTTGTTGTAAGATTTTTTTAGGATTACCTTAAAATCTATTTTCATATCTAGTTATAAAATTTTAAATTTTAAAAATGGTTAAAATCAAATAGATCTATAAGCGTATGAAAATCTTGAAAATAGACGGTTCAGATAATATGTTGTAAGATGCACTATTTCTGAGACTCAATTTTTTATTTTATTTTTTCATATTCATACATCTCGATATTGAGGTGATTGATTAGAGGGTTTTTTCAACATTAAAACAATATTTTCAATAAATTTTTGATGTACATATGTGATTCTACATTTTAAGGTTGCAACTTTATATAAACTTTTCTCCTCACTTCTTTCTAAGAGAAGGTCTTGCATCTTATGCATAGGAGGCCCCTAAGGTTCTCTATCTAAAGGAAGCTACATTTGCAGCATGGTGACTCAGTTAGTGAATGCATATTATTTTCTCTCATTTTATATATAACGTGATAAATCCCATTCCAAACAGGCACCCATAGATGTGACATCTATCTCAAACTAAAATACAAGCAAGAGCCAAATCTAATTCGACTTCAACGGTATCCCAACTTAATTAAAAAGCTTATCAATATCAATACCAAATACTATGAGATTTCTTTAAGGGGGGTATTTTAGATACCACCATATCCAACAAGATTTATTTAACCCCAAATTTTGTAGATTGTCTTATCATCACCAAATGAATAACATAAAAAAAAAAAAGGAGAAAATTATGAAATCGCACAAGAGATCAACTATTTAACATTTCACCCAACATACGATTTGATAAATTTCCCAACAATATATGACCCAAGATGATGTGTTCTTTTAGCGACTATTTGAAATTTAATCAAATGCATGATGGGGTATTCGAAATTAGATGGAAATAATCGAGTGAGATGTTAAATAGTTAAACTCTTAAGGGTGATTTGATAAATTTCTCGTTTAAAATGATTTTATAGTTTTAGAGAGCAAGATTTAGGCTCCCATGAAATCCACGACCATTATTCATGAAGTTCAAAAACCTTTGTTCCACAGTTCTTTTGTATTGAAAGTTTGTCATGGGTATCTTCATTGGGGCCAAAGAGGATGCGTTTGCTAAATTAGAGGCGAAAAAATTGCCCTCAGCGCCCCCAATCATGCCATACCAACAGGGGTGGCAATGGACCCGGACCAGACCTGAGACCCACCGGCTATACCCAAATGGGTTCTGGTATAGGTCCAACATTTGGATCCAGTGGGTCAGGTCTAAGTCCAAAACCTGGACTCGAACACTATTCGGGTCCGGTTTGGATTGGACCAGACCCGTATCCGACCTGTACTCGTAAACTGTTTAATATAAAATACTTCAAGCCCTATTCGTTTGGATGTATTAACGATCGCATACAATAAGAATTCATCACTATCTTTAGCTATTAAACGAAAAATAAGATGGATTGAAATCTAATGGCGGGTTGTGACCTTGTTGCCAATAATTTGGGTATATAATGGTAAAGAAAGGGAAAAAAAGAGAAAAAGAATAGGAAGCTCATAGTGAGGGTGGCAATGGATCTGACCAGACCAGAGACCTGACAGGTACGGGTATGAGTCCAATTTTTGGAACCGATGGGTCGGGTCCGAGTCCAAAACTTGGGCCTGAAAACATTTGGGTCTAGATCTAGGTCCGGGTCCACCCGAACCTGACCCATACCCAACCCATTGCGACCTCTACATACCAATCAGCCTTCCGCCCAAGGGCAAACAAAATGTTTTCCCTTCATTATTTATAAGTTCATATGAAAATGTCTCTTATGAAACACTTTTTGGAAGAAGCTACTTTTTCAACACCTCCCCCATTTCTCTTTGGAGAATACACTTGATTTTTCAAGGGTCGCTTGTGTATGAAAGGTTTCTATCCTTCCCCTACAGCATAGAAGTTCTATCTTCCTTTTTATCCAACTGTCCATTCCGAATGGACGGCTAAGATTGTTGCAGTTACAATGTCCTGTTTCTACACTATTTTATTTTAAATTTTTTTTATAAACTGTTTTGATACCAAATTTTGGATATCCATTCTTCTATTAAACTCTCACTAGAGAAAAATATAAAAAATTATTTTCAATAAAATAAAATGACCAAAATGCCCTTAAAATTTCAAGAGGTATTTTGGTCATTATATTTTAGCGAAAAATTATTTTTAATATTTTTTATAGGTGTGTCCCAATGAGAAGATGGCACGTACCAAGTTTCATATTCATACAATTTATATATAAAAAAAACTAAAAATACAATACTTTGAGACGTCGAATCTAAGATCAAACGGTGAGTGGCTCGCTTGATCAAAATTGGATGGCTGGATGGTAGGGAGAGGATAGAACTTCTATGCTGTAGGGGGAGCATAGAAAGCTTGCCCTTAAAAAATATAAAAGGGACAATTTGGGATGTTTTGTGTGATAGGTTTTTTTTGAGTAAGTAGTGTGACAGGTAGCTCTAGAAGAAAGTTCAACAACATTCGAATTTGAATGTATGAGGAGTTTCAAGAAAGAAAGTGTTTAAGTGGAAAGTGCAGAAGGCATAAAAATTTGAAATTGGTTGTGGTGGGCATGATTTGTATGCCTTTTGCGCCATCTTGCTTTATTCATGACTGTGATATTGGAAATCCGATATTACGTAGGATTGGATTGATATTGATAAGTTTCCTAAAAAAAATAGAATTTTAAAAGGATTAGGACTCTGGGATATATATCTATTGGTTTTTTAGATATATGTAACAAGTAGGCAGTTTACTGTTTTATGTGCACTCATAACCTTGTATATATGGGATGAAAGTGCAGAGAATTAGTGTACCCTATTTGGGTCCCATATGGTGACAGGTGACTTCCTCTAGAGGAAGTAAGGCATGGGCCTCATGTGCATGAGAGGCAATGCCTCCCCTTAGAGAGAAGATAGCTTCATATGGAGAGAAATACTACGGATGTACCTCATGTAGATTGAGAGGTTGGTTTCTTATAGAGAAGCGACTCCCATGAAGATTTTGAGTGGTTTCTTTTTTTAGTGATAGAAAGTCTCGGTTGCTCTCAAGGGTATCTTATTGGACAACGGTAGATTGAGATGTTGGTTTCTTATAGAAAAGCAATTCCCATAAGATATTGGATGGTTTTCCCTTTTAGTGATAGAAAGTCTCGGTTACTTTCAAGAGTCTCTACCTGGACATTGGTTTAGCTGTGGAATAGAGATGGTGTTAGTCCCAATAATGAAAATAAATAAATGAACAATTTACTTGGATCTGTTTTTAAATCACACGAGGGACTTAAGGTCGATACCAAAACCTATAGACTAAGCCATCCGCTAACAGGCTACCTTGAGAGTCCTTTTGATCAATCTCCTTCACTAATTTTCCATCATTTTCTCTATCCATTACTTGAGGGGTTAACATCTTTTTATAGAGAACCATATTTTGTAACTCTCACATTCATGGTCTATAGGAGTTGAGATCCATGTACAACACCTGCCTTAATTTCCTTAAGTGTAGCCAATTAGGATTAACAAGTTGTCACCAAATTGTTAATCTTATGCAATGAGCTAAACCTATCATTAGTGCAATAATGACTCTCATAATAGGATGTCATCTAAGCATTCTTATAACTTGATAAAAGATATTTAGAAATTAAATAATATAATATAAAAAAAAGTTCTTACAAAGAATCCAAATATATTACTGGGTTTTCCATCTAGTGACACTGGGTTTTCTCTCCAAGGCAACATCTTATAAATGCTCCAAAATAGATCCTAGTATATAGCATTGCCTCATGACAACCACATGGGATTTCACATATACTATACAATATAGCTTTTGTACCATTATTGAAAAATAAATTCTCGAGATAAAAGGGCTTGATAGGCAATATTTCCAACATCTCCCACTTGGCCTGAAGGCCCTTTAACTTCTTGCACGTGGCATTGCCTCATGCTTTCTACATGGGATTTTTATATACCCAGCCTGAAGGCTCTTTGACATCTTGTATATGATATTGCATCATGGTTTTCACATGGGATTCCCGTATACCTACCAATATGATTTTATGAACCATTATTGGATTTCCATTTGGACTTATCTTAGTCTCATAGCTGCTACATATTTCTCAAATATTTCTCGGCTCAAAGCCTCAGTCAATGAATCTGCAATAATCTCATTTGAAGGTATGTAATCAACTGTTATATCTTCATATTCTACTACATCTCGAATATAGTGGTACCTCCTGCGAATGTACTTAGATTTAGAGTTTATTTTTGAATCCTTGAGAACGGCAATGGCTGCTTGATTATTACATAACATGTTTATAGGCTCATTTTCAATGCATTCAAACTTTAAACCCATGAGGAAATTTCTCAACCAAACAACCTCTTGTGATCCTAAACTGCAAGCCACATATTTTGCTTCCATAGTTGATAAAGTAATACAAGCTTGTTTACTGCACCATGATACATTACCTCCACCAAGTGTGAAAATGAAACCCGAAGTAGATTTACTATCATCATAGTCACCACTCCAATTTGCATCAAAGTAACCCTAACATTGATAGTGCAATTTATATTTCTTTGTTCCTTGGATATATCTTAATATCATTTTTATTGCTTGCCAATGTATCATTCTGGGGTTTCTTTGATACCTGTTAACAAGTCTAACAGCAAAACATAGATCTGGCCTAGTGCATGACATAACATAATTAATACACCCAATTGCTTGAGCATATAGAATATTTCTCATATCATCATTATCATTAGTAGAACATAAATCAATAGATAATTTAACTGTTTTATCAACTGAGGTGGAGACCAGCTTACATAAATCCATTTTAAACTACTTAAGAACATATTCTAAATAATGCTCTTGAGATAAGCTGATCATCCTTTTTTATCTATACCTTGTAATTTCAATACCCAAAACATATGATGCAACCCCCATATCTTTCATTTCAACATTATATTTCAACCATGATTTTGTTTCATTAATCATATCTATGTCATTTCCAACAATCAAAATATCATCCACATACAAAGACGATATCACTTTCTTACTCCCACTAGTCTTAATATAAATACAATGATCACTTTTATTAGAAACAAAACCAAGTTTCATAATTGCATCATGAAATTTTAAATACCATTGTCTAGAAGATTGCTTCAATCCATATAGTGATTTAATTAGTTTGCACACCTTATTTTCTTTGCCTTCAACACTAATCCTTCAAGTTGTGACATGTATATTTCTTCATTTAAATTTCCATTAAGAAATACAGCTTTAACATCTATTTGAAATAATTATAAATCAAGGTTGGCCACAATAGACATCAAAATTCTAGTAAAATGAAATCTTACTACTGGACAAAAAGTATCAACAAAATCTACACCTTCCTTTTGGTTATTCCCTTTAGCAACACGTAGTGTTTTATATTTATCTATACTACCATCAGCCTTGAGTTTTCTTTTTAATATCCATTTGTAACCAATGGGTTTTATCCCACCAGGCAAATCTACCAACTCCCATACATGCTTTTTAGTTATAGAATTCATTTCTTCATTCATAACATTATTCCAAAACTCATATTCATCAGGATTAATAACTTCTTTATAATTTGAAAGTTCATGAATATAAATTATAGTATTGGTCGAAAGTGTCTATGCAAACAAAACTCTGATATGATTCTAAATGATATGGTACTCTTATGTTCTTAGAACTTCTCCTAGGTCCATTGTCATCTACATTAGTAAGTTCAAATGTATCACTTCTACTATCTATATAGTTATCGAAGTTTTCTACATTAGATTCATAATGTTTTATGTTTTTATTTACTCCTTTGTTATCGTCTAATTCATGTATATCTATAAGAGAGAGTTTGCCTATTTTCACATGTTCTTTTAAGCAACGTGCATCTCTAGATTCAACCAAAGATTTGGTCTTATGGTCATAAAACCTATAACCCTTAGGGATCGTTTGGATATCAGGAAATATATTGTCAGTGAAACATATTACTGACGTAATACATTACTGCACAATACATTACCTGCAAATGGATTGTCATTGTTTGGGTAGTATTTTGATACAACCTAGGAAATACATTGTTATTGTTTGGCTATGTTCGGATTTGTTGGCTTCCAACAATTCAAGCAAAGAGATGCAAATATGATGCCTTCATTTCTTTATTAATTCATTCAAATTGTGAAAGTACCAATATGAGACTAAAAACTAGAAATTGCATACAAACAATAAAAATGCTTTGTAGAAATGTAGAATTTTGCTCAAACAAAGGACACAAAAATAGAAAGTCATGGACATAGGAGATCGAGTTCAGCATCACAAAAAAAAAAAAATCTGAGTATCTTACACTATAAACACCAATCTCCATACATTCAATAATCACAATAAACACAAAAAAAATCAACATGAGTGACTGAAATTATTTCATTGTATGCATTGAACAAATAATAACAGAAAATCTAAGTATCTTACACTATATTGATCAATCTCCATAAAGATCAGAGAAAAGAAAACGAAGGTAAGGCATCATGGTACATAGCTCAAGAGATTAAATAATCAACCAAAGTCAAGAAAAAAGCATCAACGTAGATAATAAAGTGCATTCAACATCCAAATAAATCAAAGAAAAAATCTCTGAAAAAACAGAAAAAGGATACCAAACAGATCGATTCCTAAAAAAAAAACCAAATAGATTTACTCCTAAAAAGCAAAATGTCAAATAAAATCTCATGAAATGGATACCTAATAGCTCGATTCATTAAAAGGAAGATCACAAATCCATACACAATTTCTTCATGCGTTAGTAATTGCAATCAATATTTGAAACCCTGATAAATGACATGAAGAGTCCAGAATGTCCGTAGAATGATACACAAAAGAAGGCTGGGTAGAGAGAGAAGTATGAAGATTAACAAGAGCATGCCTGAGCTTCAAGGGCTTGAAAGGGGTAGAGAGTGAGTACGGGATTGGGTGGGAAGAACTTGGGGTTCTAGAGGAAGAGAGAAGATGTGGCTTGGGTAGAATAGAAAGAGAGAGGGGAATGGGTTTCGTGAGTGAACTTGGGGTTGCAGAGGAAGAGAGAGAAGATGCGGCTTGGGTAGAGTAGAGAGAGGGGAATATATTTTGTGATTTTTGTGAGAGAGAGATGCGAAACATTTCTCACAAATTAGATGCGCGCGAAACATTTCACAGATTACCCGTCAAGCGTTTATTAGATTTTTCACCTCTCCCCACGCGTAATCGATTCCATGATTTTTTGGGAAATCTTGTGTAATATCGCGTAAAGTATTTTCATTTCGTTACCCTTCAAATGTACCCAAACAGTGGAAATATCATATTTCTTTGTAATCTATTTCCATATAACATATTTCCTGGTATCCAAACGACCCTTTAGAAATATCATAGTACCCTATGAATGAGCATTTTCTAGTTTTAGCCTGCAACTTAGATCTCTCATGGCTCGAGATAAGTATTTGAGCATCACAACCCCAAATTTTAAAATGTTCCAATCTAGATTTACGTCCAATCCATAACTCATAAGGTGTTTTCTCTACGGATTTTGAGGGAACTCGGTTTAAAATATACATAGCAATATGCAATGCTTCACCCCAAAAAATTGAAGACAAGTTAGCATGATTCATCATTGATCGCATCATTTCCATAAGAGTTTGATTACGCCTTTCTGCAACACCATTTTGTTGGGTGTGTGGGGCATGGTCTTATGATGTATTATCTCATTTTCTTTACAAAAATTATCAAACAAATTAGAACAATATTCCTCTCCTCGGTCTGTTGCAAGGATTTTAATTCTTTTATCCAATTGGTTTTCAACTTCTAATTTAAATTTTTTGAACATTTCAAGTGCATCAGATTTTCTATTAATTAAATGAATATAACCAAATCTAAAATAATCATCAATGAATAAAATAAAATACTCCATGCGCCTATATGTTTTTATATTAAGTGACCCACAAATATCAGAATGAATAATAGACAATAAATCATAAGATCTAGTTGCCTTACCAAAGGGTTTTCTACTCATTTTACCATATAAACATAATTCACAATTTTTAAAATCTAAATTCATCATTTTAGGAATCAAGCCATCATTAATAAGTTTAGAAATTCTATTTCTACTAATATGACCCAAACGCATATGCCACAAAAAAGAAGTTTCATCATCACACTCATTCAAGTAAGCGGAAGGATATGAGATTTCATTTATTTTATCAAGTAAATACATATCCCCTCGAGCTTTCTCCATACAATGATTTTCCTATTAATCCCAATTGAAACTTTCTCATCCTTGAAACGAACTTCATGTCCCTTGGCATCAAGCCTCCTGACTAAGAATAGGTTACAATGCATGGAAGGAGCATAAAGAGTATCAGAAAGGAGCAAGAAGTTCCCATTTGGGATGACTAATTTATAAGTGGCAATACCCAATACATCATACTTAAAATCATTGCCCATAGAGATGACATATTCCCCAACTTTAAACTCTTTAAATTCCACAAAGCCTTCTTTAGACTTGGATATGTGTTTAGCGGCCCCATAGTCTACCCACCAATCATCAATAGACACATTCGCTATTAAACAATCAACTACTATACATAAGTAGTCACGACCTTGGTTGGGTGTCTTGGGTGCCCCTTTGTTTGGGCATTGGGATTTAAAGTGTCTCATCTTCCTTCAAATGAAACATGCCCCTTAGGTCCATTGTGCATAGGCTTCTTGTTTTATTTTCAACATTATGCCTTTATTATAATTTCAACGTTCGTAATGTTTTTTTTGTTAGAGGATTCTTCATTTCGAGGGTTTTTAGATTGAACAATGTGAAGTGCATCAACCCTCTTTGAAGATATATGATCCCCTTCATATTTCAATTCAACAGCAAGATTTTGAAGCGTAAGATCCTTGCGATTTAAAGATAAAGTAGTCACAGTAGATTCCCAAGAATTAGGCAAACTATTCAATATAGTTAAAACTTGTTATTGATCATTCAAAGCATGACCAACACTTATAAGATGTTTGCCCAACAAAATCATTTTCCTAACATGTTCAACTACATAGTCATTTTCTTTCATCTTAAAAGAGTAGCACTCTTGAGTCAATACTCTTAAATTACTCATAGAAGTCACCCCAAATTGTATCTCCAATTCATCTTTAAATTCATAAAAGCTCAATAATAATTCATCATCCATATTTCTCAAAATTATGTTCATGCACATCATATTTTCCTTTTCCCAATTAGCATAAGCTGATCTTCCCGCCCTATTACTAACATCAGTTGGTTCAGTAGGAACTTCAATTGAAATAATATGATCTAAATTTCATACTCTAAAATCAAAGCTAATCTTCTTTTCCACATATTATAATTCGGCCCATTGAGTCTTTCTATCTTCAATTCTAGCTTAGGATCCATGAATGATAAAAAAAAAAAAACCAAGAAAAATAAATCTAGTTTATAGTTGTGATCTCACCGGGTGATAGTATGGACTATCAAGAATAGAGCTCAAAAAAATATGCCACCGGTGAATTGAAGAAGCCTCAATGTGAACCCAACTCAATCAATAATTCTTCCAAATCTTTTCATCAGAAAATACCCAACTAGCAAATAAACATCAATATATAGGGTTCCAGTAGATAATTTTCTCTCTCTAGATTTGGTAAAAAATTGAGTGATAATAATAAAATGGATTAAATAGCAATGAAATAGAAAAGAATTATAGATTTTGATAACAACAAAGAAGAGGACAATCTATTATCTGAAAAGGGTAGAACTATATTGATAATGCAATAAGGTTTATGAGCTCTGTTTATATTACTTCATGGCAACCAAAAATAATAAGTGAATGATGCACATACCCGTTAGAATGTGCAGCCCATGATCCAAGAAATAATTTTGGCAAGAACAGTCATGCCCGTTGAAGAAAAATAATATGGTAGGATATAGCCATGCTCGTTGAAGAAAGAAAAAAAAAAACAAGTAATTTTGGGAAGTGGCAGCATGTCCGTTTTGGAATACCATTTTTGGCAAGAAACAACCATATTCGTTGAAAAAAAAAAAACGTTACATTTTTTGCTCATGATCAGTGGTAATGAATGTTTCCGTTGAAGGAATAAAAAAAAAAGAGCCGTTGAAGAGCCAAAAAAATAGAAGGAAATGGAACTTACCATTCCCGTTCCTCATCCCGCTCCCAATGCTTTTGATCTTGATTCCCAAGATAACCTTTGCCAAAAATATTAGGAGAAAATCTCTCATTTGGAATATAATAGAGGGAGAGAGGAGAAGGTGCGAGCCCCTTTTCTTTCACGGGATGGGTATATGAAATTTTTTTTATATGGCATGGACAAAAATGCCTTGATTTTTATGGAATAGACGAAAATGCCCTAGTTTTTATAGAATGGATAAAAATGCCCTCATAAAATACCCTTTTTTTTTCTTTTTTGATAACAAGCAAAAATTGGAATATGTCAATTTATTATGGGCATTTCAAAGAAATCACTATAGAAGTTAAAAAAAAAGGCAAAACAAATAGCGCAGATTTTTTTTATTATTATTTGACACAAAAAAAATTTCTCTATGTATCGATCTTTATGATATAGACAAAACAAAATATTAATAAAAAAATGAAAAGATGATCCAACAAGTTGTATTTGGAAGTCGACTTAACAACCTGACTCAGATACCAATATTAGTTCCAATAATGAAAATAAATAAATAAATGAAGAACTTACTTAGATTTGTCCTTAAATCACACAAGGGACTTAAGGTTATATACCAAAACCTATAGACCAAGAGGCTACCTTGAGAGTCCTCTTGGTCAATCTCCTTCACCAATTTTCCATCATTTTCTCCATCTATTACTTGAGGGGTTAACTTCTTTTTGCAGAGAACCATATTTTGTAACTCTCACATTCATGGTCTATAGGAGTTGAGATCCAAATATAACTCCTACCTTAATTTCTTTAAGTGCAGCCAATTAGGATTAACAAGTTGTCACCAAACTGTTAATCCTATACAATGAGCTAAACCTGTCATTAGTGTACTAATGACTCTCATAATAGGATGTCATCTAAGCATTCCTACGACTTGATAACAGATATTTAGAAATTAAATAATTTGTACATCTATAATATAAAAAAAAAAATCTTACAAAGAATCCAAATACATCACTGGGTTTTCCTTCCAGTGACACTGGGTTTTCCCTCTAGTGCAACATCCTATAAAAACTCCAAAATGGATCCTAGTATATGACATTGCCTCATGTCAACTACATGGGATTTCACATATACTATATAATATGACTTTTGTATCATTATTAAAAAATAAATTCCAGAGAGAAAAAGGCCTGATAGGCCATATTTCCAACATATGGGTCCCTTCTTGGACAGTAGTTTAGTTGTGGAATAGAAATGAGAGGTCAACGATGATACCGATCGGGAGATTGGATCTAAAAGGATTGCTCGATTGAGTTTTGTCGAGGATTAGATAGGTAATTCTCTATCCCAAAATCTATGATGTAACTTTTATTGATATAGGAGTGAATCACATAAATCTTTGTGTTCTTGAGGTGTATGTATTTAATGTTTTATTTCTCGTATTATGGCTCGTGTTCTCTCCTATGGTTCTTAAATCTTAACACGTGAACAATGGTTTCGTTTGAGGAGGCAGATAAACGAGTTCCCACTTGCTTGACGAGCAAATCTTCCAACAGTTCTTTGAGGGGTTTGAAATGAATTTATGGGAGAGGCCTCCTATTATCATTACTGTTATTGCCTCAAACTTGACCCTGCTTGTTTTTGGATATTTTGACAATTTTTTGGGGCCAATTCTCTAGCATTTTCACTAATGATAATTTCATTAACCTGGTCGTTGTTGCTTGCCATTATTACTATTGTTATTCTTTCGATTATTTGAGGGAGCTGCAATAGTTTTGTTCTGAGTTGGAGTTGTAGTGGCACCACCTTTTGAGCTCTCTCATGCAAGGCAACTCTTTCAAGCATTGCATTAAAGGATAAAGGAGGGATGAATAAACTGAAAAAGGTACTTTACACCGGCAATGCATTTTCTGCAGCCATGCTGATGTTTGACAATTTTGGCGGAGTGTCCTCTGCGACTCTTGAGGCTGTCATTCGAAACTGAGCAGTGTAGTCTTGGAAAGATTCGCCTGAGTTCTGCCTGATGCCTGACAACTCGCCAAGAGCGATAGGTTTCGGCTTTGATCCCCAGAAATGTGAGACAAATTACTGAAACATCTTATTGGGCGAGGTACAGTGTTCCATGTAAATTCGTCCAAGTAATTCAAGTCCATGTTTAGATGGAGATGGGTCCCTAGAATAATCTTGAAAAGGTTTAGAATGGTCCCCATTTATATATATATATATACTTTTATGTGAAAAGGAAAAGGAAAATCTAGCCTCTTATACTTGCATTTATCACCAAAAATATAGTTTGCCAAAACTCGTTCATTGAAGCTCCTTCCTCCGTCCTTCGAACCAGTGTTATCGGATCCAAGACTTCAAGAATGGCTTCCTTGATTCAACCCCTGGTTAGCTTTCTCAACAGAGACAACTTTCAAATGAAAGGATTATTGCTGTCTTAAGATGCTCAGATACTGTTGGAAAGGAGTATGTATCCCTTTGAACCTTTCATCAAAAAAAAAGGTGTATGTATCCCTTAATAAGGATAAACTTTCGATGAAAATAACAAAAATTCGTGAAAAGAGTTACAAAAGTTGGATATGAAAGCTATAGTTAATTCTACTAAGGAATAGATGAAGCCGCTTTGGTGAGATTTGCCTCAACAACAAATTCAAAGCAAGTATGGGAGATTATTCAAAACTCATTAAAGGGAATTGATAAAGTAAATAAATTGCACTTTCAAGCTAAGAACATTTTGAAATAGCTTTCAAAATAGCTTTCAAAATAACTTTCAATCTAAGAACATTGCACATGAATCAATCTAAGAACATTTTGAAATAGCTTTCTTAGACCATTTGGGAAGAAACACACGCACATGTACAAATGATGTTATAGTGATGGAGAAATACTATGGTCACTTGATTGTATGTATGAGTATACCATTATAGCTATTCAAGAATTCCACATTCTGGAGGCCCTAATGGTTAATCTGCTAATAGGTTTAGAAGCCCATGAGTAAAGATTATTCGAGAAGGTTCCGAGCTCATTACAACATGCATTTTTTATTCCTTTCAAGAAGCAATTTTTATCTCGGACTATTGGTAGGCGCCTTTTTTAGTCCAACCTAATCCAAAACCCTGGTTTGTCAATAACTGGTAAAAGTAAGTGTTTGATCAATTTTGGTTGTTCAAATTTTCAATTTTGACCATTCAACTGGCTAAACAAAGTTGAGAAATATTTTTCTAATATATTTTATATTTTCAAACTATTATCTTATTTTATTTTCTAAATGCGGTCCAACCAATTCAATTAGTGATCCAATCAAGAACCAAAATCCTCATGTGTTTGAAGGCCAATCCTATCCGGATAACTATAGCATCTATATATCACTCTTATTTGGGGTGTACAATGTAAACATGCTTCACCCACTCTTTAGATAAGATAACCAAAGTACAAAGAATAGATAAGCAATGTACAAAGAATATTACAATAAAACTACATATGATATAAAAATGAACAGCCCTTATATAGTACGTGGTGACCGCTTGCTCAGACTAACTTTCAATTTCCAGGTCATTAGTCCTATGACTTCTTGAAAATGCAACCAAGTGATTTTAAATTTGCTGATCCGTGTAAGGTTTACAATGTAAACATGCTTTTCCCACTTTTTAGATAAGATAACCAATGTACAAGGAATAAATAACATAACCAATGTACCAGGAATATTACTATAAAACTACATATGATATAAAAATGAACAGCCCTTAAATTGTACGTGGTGACCGCTTTCTCAGACTAAGGTGGTTTCGAACTTTCAATGTCCAAGGTCAGGTCATGACTTCTTGAAAATGCAACCAAGTGATGTAAAAGTTGCTGGTCCATATTAGGAATCGCCGATTCAAAGCAGGAATATATTCCTACCGACTTGTCTCCTTGTTGGAACCAAAAATCAATTTCAGTTAGACGGATTCACCCAGTTTTGTAAAAGAACCAAGCGATGCGGAGCAGACGAATAATATATATACGTAATCTTTTATTTTTAAGTTTATTTTTTATTTTATTGGACCTGTTCTCACACTGGAGAATAGGTCTGATTTGCCAATTTGGATAAGAAATCCACTTATCTTGACTGAATTTCAGAAAAAGCAATTCACTCAACCGGTCCAGTTTTTAAACAAGTCTGGTTCGTGAAACTGTGGCAGCCTATAGATTAAATGTTGAAGTCTTTGTTACTTTTATTTGTGTTTGTGTGAGAGAGATTTTACTCTCATGTTGATGGTGCTATGCAATTCTAATATCCTACTGTCCGTGTAGATTTTTTTTATTTAACAAACTTACTTGTTTTATTAATAAAGTAAAGTAATACAATGCACTCAAACATGGATTAATCCTTCAGAGACTATAAGCTCCTCCAAACCCACCCCAAACTTGGACAACTGAATTTGCATCACGATATACATGCTAAAAAGATACCATTATTTTCTTGCATAAATTCACCATCTCAGCCCATGTGGACAACAATCTCCATGGCGGGCTGCTGTCTGCTACATCAACTCACAACATTCAGAGAATCCTCTTCAATAATGCAAGTCATGGTAGGAAATCTATCTCTAATGAGTTTCAAGCCTCGCAACACCGCACGAAACTCAGTCTCATTAGTTGTCGCAATAGCACATGGACCCGTAAAAGAAAGAAGTACATTAGATGAAGAGTTCCTAACTATACCACCTAATATTGATTTCAATGTGACCCTGATGAGATGACAATTGAAGAAAGTGAGGTCAATTTCAAGTCGAAACCATCATCAGAATCACTTAGGGATATAAATGGAGCTCACTTATGGTAAAGCCAGGTGATATCAGATGATATGACAATTTTAAATGAAGATGAAGAAGTCGTCGCCGATATCAATCTGATAAGGACTAACAAGTCAAGATCCCTGTCCAAGCCTGAAAATTATCCAACACAGCCTTGGGGCACGTGAAGAAACTGACTTGAAAATTTAGTAAATGAAGAACAAAATGATAATAGTACCTTATCCTATGATGTTAGGGAATCTCAGATGTCAAATAATGAAAATTGCCTTAGCGCAGGTTTATTCCCTGGGGAACTCCTATAGAATCAGAGGAGTCGAACCTGTAAAGAGAAATGAACTTCCAACAAAATTTAGCTTAGTATCATATTCCAGATGTGGGTACCATCGCCTTTTGGTTAAAGATGCCATTCCCTCCCTAACATCTTCTAATTAAGAAGAGCTCCATCAAAAGTCATACGGTTCTTCTAACTAAGAATCGGGTGCTTCCATTTTAGGTCATGGGTGCCCAATGCCCACCAAATACGCCTTGGAAATACAACACTACACAACCGAGATGCTTTAGGATGCATTAGGGTTTTCTTTAAGGATCCGGTTTCTATGTGGCCAAGCCCGTATATGTAGAAATACGGCCTCTAAATAAATTTATTTTTAAAGGACCTAGTTTTTATGCGGCCAAGCCCGCATATGTAGAAATGTGGGCCTATTAATAACTCTATTTTTTAGATGGATTTTTGGACTTAAGTTTTAAGAACACATAATCTCTAACATGGAGATTATAAATATGAAAAAATAAGTAAATTTTAAAAACTAAAAATAATAATTCTAGTAAAAAAATATTTGGACCATTAGTTTCCATTGTTTTTAGATGGAACACCTACTTGTGTCCATCTTTAAGATGGATGCTTTGCACTTTTTGGACCGCATATGTAGTCATGCAGATAATTTTCCATTTTTTAGATGGATTTTAAGACTTAATCATGTAATCTCTAACATGGAAATCATGAATATGAATAAATAAATAAATTTTAAAAACTAGAAATAATAATTCTAATAAGAAAACATTTGGACCGTTAGTTTCTATTGTCTTTAGATGAAACACGTACTTGCATCCATCTTTAACATAGATGCTTCACACTTTCTGAACTGCATATGTAGAAATGCGACCCAGCCCGCATGAAACAATTTTTCCTTTTTTAAAGGATATGTTTCTGTGAGTTAGCCAGCTCATATTTGAACATGCGTTCTTGCTCTAAAATTTATTTTAAAGATGGATTTTTTATCCAAAATTTTAGGGATCATGATGTAAGCCAAGACGATCATTAATATGTGAAAAAAGAAAAGAAATTTATAAAATTTTAAATTTGCCTTTTTTGGGTCAAATAAGTTGGACCGGCTCGTCTTCTTTGATACTAAAAATCAATAACTTATATCAGTTACTCTACTGATATCAGCTAAAAAGTAAAAAATAACCAAAAAATAATAAAATAATGACGGAGACCCAATTGCCCAACCGCCATCCAACCCAGGTTGGTGAATCGAAATACACCAAAAATGCAAAATTATTGTAATTGAGGATCATCAAGAGGAAAGCATGTATTGACAACTAAGAGCAACCACATCAAAAAGTACTCCTGCCCTATTAAAGTGTGCTCCCCCACCTTAGAATAGGGTTACTTTCAAGGTATCAAGATTACTCACGATGCCGGCAGATGATATCCTTATCTTTTGTTCAAATCAATCCGGTTCAAGGTGTTCAAATCAATCTGGATTTGTGGAAACCAAAATTTCTCCCTTTTAGGGGGCGTATCACTCTTATCAAATCTTGCTTTGCCAACGTACCTGTTTACCTGATGTCTATTTTGTGAGTGCCAAGTATTGTGGCAAAGAGGATTAAGTGTATGATGAGGAATTTTCTATTGGGAGCATATGGTGAGGAAAAGAAATTCCATTTGCTTCGGTGGATTAAAGTATACACACCAAAAAGAGAAGGTGGGTTGCGGATTAGGAGAATTTTGTTGTTCAATAACGCTTTAATCTCTAAATAGTATTGGAGAAGCATTAATCTTGAATATCATTTTTGGAGATGAATCTTAGTGGCCAGTATGGGATGGATAGGCAGTCTCAGTGCATTGGTAGAGGTAAAGGGGGCACTAATCAATCTATCATGCGGAAGGCCATTTATTATTGTAAACCATTTGGGAAAAGAAATGTTTGGTGGATAGTTGGTAATGGTGGGAGTGTCATTTTGGCATCACAAATGGTTAGGGGACAGACCACTCAAAATTTCCTTACCAGATCTTTTTGATAAGGTGTCTTTGACACAAACTAAAATTGATGAGCTAGCCAATAACTCAGGTATGCGACTTGTTTGGAATGTGAACCTTCGTTATAATAGGGTACATGTGTTTCATCACAATTTGGAAGTGACCAATCCTCCATAAGGTACAACCCTTCATCTGGCTGGCTTACAAAGGAAAAATCCTACTGTTGAAAACTTGATTAATAGAGGTAAGGTTCTACCCAAATGTCTACCTCATGTGTAAGACAAATGCAGAGTCGGTGTCACATTTATTTTTGAATTGTTGTTTTGCTGCTGAGATTTGGAGTTGGTGTTTCCAACAGTTAGAAGTGGTGATGACGTTTCCATATAATGTTGTCAATATTATAACATAGTTAAGCTTGCCTATGTTTCGAAAATTTCGACAGGGACTGCGGTCTCCACCTGGATTTCTGCATAAATTCGTCAAAAAAGGGTTTAATAGAGAAGGCCCTGTTAAATTATGATCATGAGATGGAAAACCTAAAAGCTCACATGGAAGTTTTGAAATGGGAACATGAGAAAAGATGGGGGGATTGAGAAGATGCATATTTTAGAAATAGAGAAAAGAACTGAAAAGAGCAGAAACAGGGCATACCTCAAGCTGGCCCCAGGACTGATACCCGAAGCTGGGCCCCCATGCCAAGCCAATGCCAGAAGCAGTATGAATGCCCCGAGTTTCTCCAATCCTTCGGGAGTCCTTCAGGCAAGGCAATATGTTTTCTTAGTGTTTGGGAGTATCGAAATTTGAGTTTAGGTGATCATCTAATATTTTTAGCTGTTTCCTGTGTTATGATGCAACCTTGGATTGGACTAAAAGAAAATTCTAATGAATAAAATGATGTCTTAGACCATAAATTTAATTAATTAATTTTTTCTTTACTAGTGTTATGATATGTGAATTGTTGTATATATAAATGCAGATTTTTTTAAGCTAGTGTTTTTGAGTCACAAATAGATAAATGTATTTGTTTCTATGCTACATAGGTTCCAATAATGTACCACCTGATGCCACTCAAAATAAAGAAGGGGTTCACATTGGACTTGAGAGGGCAGCAATTGATGCTATTAAAATGTTGTATACCTCAAGTCCATTCTCAATTGCCCATAAGAGATACAAATAAAAACCTCCCCGGTACCACTCACAACTTCAAAAGAAGATGACTCTTTTCTGCCTTTCCTATCCAAAGTCTTGGCACTACGACTCACAATAAAAACCTCCCTGATACCACTCACAACTTCAGGAGAAGAGGGTTCTTTTCCATTTTTTGCATGAGCATGTTTACTATGCCTCCATGGGAGCTTACTTGTGTTTTCACATTCACTTCCTCAATAAAAAGACTTACTTGGGAGGACTTTTTCGGCCTTAATTTTGGGAACTGCTGAGAATCGATGATTATTCTCAAAAGAAATTTTTTTTGAATTTTGAGTTTTTTGACTCTTAGATCTCGCCCCTCAAAAATTGGATAATTTATGTTCAATCTTGAGACATTATGTTTTTCCTAGTATATAGAGAGCTCAATTCGGAAAAAATTTTGGTTGAAGTTAGTCTATGGGTTGAGGAGGTTACATCTCCAAAATCTTGGGTCTTAGAAAATCACTCCTATCTTGCGTACTATCGGAGGGAGGAAATGGATGGTATACTCCAGCGAGAGTCTAAAATCTTTTGGCGTTTTGGATTTTTAATTTAATTTCTCTTTTTGTATTGCTTTTTTATTTTTTTAATCTGTTGGATTGCACCCCGACTGGATTGAACCGAATTACCCCCTCTAACAGTTAAATGACAGATCTACACTCCAACAATTGAGGTGCCCTCCAACAAAGGATTGAACCTTATTCAGAGGAAAGAGGAAGAAGACTAAATTCAAAAAGTCCAAGAAGAAAAATAAAGGGAAGAGAGAAAATACCTAAGGCGCTCTACTCAAAGATATTTTTACACGATCCAAAAATAAAAAAATAAATTCTTACTTGTCCAAAAATGACATCATTTCTTTTAAATACAAACTAAAAAGAAGAATAAAATTAAAATTAAGAAAAAGATCACAAGACTCGCACTAATCCTATCCACGGCCCAATTTTTAAATATTAACCCTAAATAACAAATACCAATATCTTATAAAAAAATAAATTAAAAATAAAAATTGATAATCTATTTATTTGCGTCATTCACTTGGTTGGCAGAAGGTGGAGCTCGAAGATTAACTTGATTCAAAGATTATCCCTTTCATGACTATGCAAGTATATTTCTAAGTCTTAATCTTCATCTTGTGTACTTCTTTCGTCAAGCGTAGCCCCGTTTTTCTTTTTGAGAAGACGGGGCTACGTTGGATACTATGCATAGTATCCAGTTTCATTACATCGATTACATGTGACCTTCAAGGAATCCTTCACTTGCTCGGTAAAACATTTATTCATGGTCTATTCGAATTTGGTCTCCACCTTATAAAGCAATTTAAAAAACCTTGCTTAAGGTCCATGTCCCATGTTAAAAACCATCATTCTCATAGTTGGTTAAGTAACATGTTATCCTTTAGTCTCTGGAAGTTGTTTTGAGCCACAAGCCTACAAAATTACCGAATATAATCCTCCAATTTATTTTTATTATATCAGAGATTTTAAAGATCTTAAAAGAAAATTTGTTGATGATCCACGTGATGAAATTTTCTTCAATATCTTTTTCATCTTTTATGAATGAGAATTTTTTTTCTTTTTACTATGAAGTAGGGATTATTGAACTTGTTTCTATCAAGCCACAATATACCCATCCATAGAGCTTCGTTGCAAGTTTAACTTTACGCTCTTATGGTAATTTACTCCAATCCAGAAAAATTTCAACTACTCTCAACAAACAAATAAAACCCTCTATATGAAGCTTACCATGAAATTCAAATAGATCAATCTTAATACCGAGATCTCATTGACACTCTACAAGATGTGGGTCATACCTTGTTCGTTGCATTCGGGATCAGCACCCTGAGTAGGTTGTGAGATCATTGTTTGCAAAATTGAACCAGAATGGTTAGTCAGACATATGCCCATAAGTGGTTTAACTGGCCTAACCGATAAACCGGCCGATTCAACCGTTCTAATCGGGCAAGTCCCAGGCGGTTAAAAAATATTGAAAAAATAAAAAAGATTAAAAAATATATTAAAATATGAAAAGCATATAAAAAATATTAAAACAAAACACATTCAAATGAATTTGAAAATTAATAAAAAAATAGGTTTTAACGAATCGATATTTGAATTAAAATGCCAAAACAATTTTTTATTTTTACTATAATGTAAATAATATTAAAAAATGCATTACAATTTGAAATTTATATACATTTTTTTGAATTTTTTTTAAATACCAGTCGATCACCAAAACTGCCCAAAACTGGAACCGGCCAATGGCGGGTTCCAATCTAACCGAGCAGTTGGCGGTTGGATCGCCCACCTTTTCCAACAATGTGTGAGACCATATTTGTTTTTATAGCAAAATTGTATGTCGGGTCTTCATAATTGCGAGTACCCTCTTCTCAAAAAAAGGTGTTTTCCAATCGTTGCGATGTCTGATTCATTACGTTGACTTTTACTCGTAAACCCTCCATTGCTTTGTTTATACCTTTCATAATTTATGGCATCTGATTATCAATTACAGAAGTAGTTTTTGGTGGCATTGTAATGAATGGATCATATAGGTTCTGACACCGCTTAATCAAAAGGAAGATGGAGGAAAATTAAATTAAAAAAACATAAAAAAAATAAAAAATAAGATAATATACCATTAAAATGACACATCCTAACCAACCCAAAGACTCAAGCTAATCCTATCCATAACATAACTTCTTAAGATTAACCCTAAGAAAAACATGAAAAATGCATTTACATCCTGTAAAAAATTAAGTTCAAAAACTATATTAAAAACACAAATGACCCATTGTTTAATTTGCATCACAACGCCTACTTGATGACATGTACACTTTTTATAACATAAACTCTCCCATCCACATCATCATGTGGATCAGAATAGTGCACGAGCGCCATTCCAACAATTTAGATTTAACAATTGTATCCAATTAATTTCCTTATCTTAATTGTTTATTTAAATATTATATATTTATATTAAACATGAGGTATATGCTTAATTAGGAGAACTATATAAAAATAACTAAAAACATTTTAAATAAAAAATTGATCAAAATATCTCTAAATGCATTTCAATTAATATTTTGAGCAAAAGGTTTTTTAAATTTTTTTTTTCGATTTCCCTTATAAAATTGAATCTAGGCCTCAAGTTTCAAATAGATACAATTTTTTTTAAAAAAAATCAAAATAATATTATTTCAGCTCTTCGATTAGGCTAGGTTTAATCTAAACCGGCGCATGTGCACCCTTCAAAGGTCCACATGGATTAATTCGATTCCCTAAAACATTACCTTGTAACCAATCTAATATTTATGCCATCTGTTATGTGGCTACGAAAAAGAGAATATAAAATTTGCCCCAATATAATTAGGGTGCGGTTTGTATAGAGCCTAGGCTCTAAGCAATCAAATTAGACCTTCCATCAAATTATGTCGAGAAATGTAGTTTCAATACTAAAAATATTTGTGATAGCCTTAAAATATATTTTCATCTTTATTTATAAAGTTTAAAGCTTCAAAAATAGTGTAGATCAATAGATCTATGAAAACTTGAAAATCTTGAAAATTGACTGTCCAAAAATGCATTACAAAATACACTATTTGCAAAACTTGAAATCCATTTTTTTCTCATGTTCACGCATCTTGATGTCGAGATGATCAATTTGAGGATATTTGGGCATCAAAACAACCTCTTCAAGTGAAATTTTTGATGTAGGCTCAAATTTAATTGTTTAAAGCCTCGGATCTATATAAACTTTTCCTATATAATTAACTAGGGAAAACATTATTTAAGGGCTCAAAACCCCAACAAAATTATTAAAGGGGTCAAAAAGATGTCAAACAACATTAAAAAGATAATTTCTTAATTTTTATTTTAATCAAGTACCTTTCCCTAAAATACCTTGAACACGTTTGTTTCACGTGAAAATATCCCAAGACGAAAGAATTTCCTCATATGATTAGGCATTGAAACTATCTAAACAATCACAGTAAAGCACAACTTCGTTGAGAAATGTAGTTTTAATATTGAAAATCTTTGGGATAGACTTAAGATATATTTTCATCTTTAATTATAAAATTTTAAGCTTCAAAAATAGTATTTAAAATCTTTGTGATAGACTTAAAATATATTTTCATTTTTAATTATAAAATTTAAAGCTTCAAAAATAGTATTTAAAATCTTTGTGATAGACTTAAAATATATTTTCATATTTAATTATAAAATTTAAAGCTTCAAAAATAGTAGAGATCAAGCCGATCTATAAAAACCTGAAAATCTTTCAAATTGACGGTCCAAACATGCGTTACAAAATGTACTATTTCCTATACTAGAAATCTAATTTTTTTCTCATGTCCATGCATTTTGATATTGAGATGATCAATTTGAGGATATTTGGGCATCAAAACCACCTCTTCTAGTGAAATTTTTTAGATGAGCTCTAATTTGATTATTTAGAGCCTCGGCTCTATATAAACTTTTTCATGATAATTGATGTGAAATATTTCCCCACCTAACCACGGAAGAAATATTTTCATGTGCAAATATTTCTCAAGAAATAATTTCACATTAACCAAACATGCCCTTACAAATAACCAAATTGCCCAGTTGAGAACTCTAAGCATGCAAGGCCATTTCTATTGAGTTACCCAACCCCTATTTATTCATCTTTCTCAAGCTGAACGAGGGCAATTAGGGTATTTTCCAAATATATTTTTAAAGAGGCATCCAAGTGAAATAAAAATTAGAACATAAACCCAAAAATTTTAATTGAAATATTTTGATTCCTTAATAATTTTGTAGAAGGTGTTGACCCCCTAAACGATATTTTCCCAGTCAAGTATGACCGCTTGCCTTTAAAGAACGTTATGCAACCATCTTTGAACAAGCATTCATCACATGGAAAGCATTAGTAATTAAATGTAAACAATTATTTAATCCTCAGCTCAAGTGAACTAAAGGCACTGTATTACAATGGATAGTAAGATCAAACAACCGAACATCACCTTTTGAAAATCTGAACCAGCCGTTCAGAAACTAATCCGATTTCTAATACAAGTTAAACACTGCTTTCAAAACCAGGAAAGAAAAAGGGTAAAACTTAAATCAATTAGGGCTAAATTCCAAATAAAAAATCAATGCCCTGCAACTATGTCACAATTTAAGACCCAAGAAAGAATGGACAGACCACATTGATCTCTCAAGATAATGGTTAGCTTCCCTAGGATTTTCTGGAGAATGGATTCTGGATTTCCCCATTTTCCAGTTCCTTTTCAGGGATGAATTGAAAGAGGTACCAACGATTATGGTCTTGAGGATGAGGCATGATGCTCTGGATCCAATCCTCCATTTGATCTCGAATTCTTGTTAGTTGGGTTTTCTCTCTGAATCATTCTTACAAGTGCCTGTACAATCTCTGACATTGGTGGTCGGAATTCTGGCTCTGGCTGCAAAAAATATACAGGTCAATAGTCAATCCCTTCAGTAGCTCTCGAGGGTAAACTTTACGAGATAACTTCACAAAGAAAAATTAGAAAAGAAAAAACAAACTACTATATGGGGTGAAACAAACATGAAAATATCAACTCCAAATGGTAACTACTAAAGAATGCTAAGTTTCTATTGGTTACAAGGAAATACGTTCTAGAAGCAACAGGTTACAAAGAGGCAATAGCCAAAAAATATGAAAATTAAAAATTAAGAAAGTTTACATATAAATCCAATATAAGTTTCGGTATTAAAGGATGGTCCATAGGAACATATCTGTGAGGTCAGAAATTTAAGCTTGACTTTTGCTACTATTTCACCACGTTGTGAAGTTTAACTTTCAAAAAGCCAAAACGCAAAAGGAACGAGTTTTTTGGACAGCAAGAAAAGTTCAACTTTTGAACGGTTCAAAACATAAAAAAAATAAATATATAGATAAATAAATAAGTAGGTTTTTGTGTAGCAAGAAAGTCGTATTTTCGAACAGCCCAAGTCAAACACACACACGCACAAAGGTTGTTTGGGCAGTTCCAACCTTTTTGAGTTTTGAATTTGTATCAGAGCAATTTGAAAGTTTGACTTTCGAACAACCCAAACGTTTAGTTTTTTTGTATTTGAAACATTCAAAGTTGAACTTTTGAACTGCACAAGCACCTACCATTTTGTATTCTTTGAAGTTGCACTTTTGAACCATCCAGACTCTCACTTTTTTTTTTTTTTGGATGTTTTGGATTGCTCGAAAACTGGACTAGGGGGTACAATAGAAAATAGAAATACAAAAAATATGACCTCACCATAAAATATCCCATATCTCAGGCCCACATGTAGATTTTCACATATATATATATATATATATATATATATATATATATATATATGAAAAAAGCTGGGATTATCCCACTAGCTCAGATTGAATCAGAGCCGATCTGTCAATCACGGGTGTTCGACAGTGCTTGAATTTTAAATTTTTTTCTAGAAATCCAAATCACTTGAAATTTTAGGAATGTGTTCATAATAAATAGTTGAATCTTCAAAAAATATCAAAAAAATTATTTTACCAAAATACCCCTGAAAAGTTTGGGGGGTATTTTGGTCATTTTTTTTCAAATAATTTTTTTTATTTTTTTATTAGGTGTACCTTGATGAGAAGAACACACGCCTAAAATTTCAAGTGATTTGGATTTGTAGAAAAAAAAACTAAAATTCAAACACGAAATGAGGTCGTGACCGTCAGATCGACCCAGATCAATATGGGCCGTTGGGCTCATATGTTCATATGAGCTAGTAGGCTAATCCCAGCTTTTTTCTATATATATATATATATATATATATATATATATTATATGGTCTGCCTAGAGTTAACAACCCCTCAAAATACAAATGTTAAAATTAAAAGGGATTGTGATGGGTATATGTATAAAAAAGATCACTACTTTTTGTTTAAAAAATAATTTTAATAGGTAACTTAACTATTAAGCAAAGGTAAATTTGTAATTTTTATAAAAGTACAATGGCATTTTGGGAGTTAGTGTTATGGAATTTATTTGTAAAGTGTCATTGTCTGTTAGTAAAAATTTCAACTTTACCGTTTATGAAGATGACCAAAGTACTACCCCTTTTCTTAATGATGAAGATATAACAAAAAGTAACTTTTTAAAAAAATTAACTACAAAATTAGTAAATCCACCCTTTACAACTCTCTCTATCTTTAACCTTTGTAATTTGAAAGGTTCTGAAGTTTAGATTATATATATAGGGAAATGACCTTGTAAGGCCCTCCCACACTCATGTGTGTAGGACCCCAAATGATCACCATTAAATTTGGCACAGATCTCTAGAAAAATCAAATCCCACATGGGATAACTTTTCTAGAGATATGTATCAAATTTAATGGTGATCATATATATGAGTAATGATCCTATGAGACCCTCCCACACTCATGTGTGTAAGAATATGAGTAATGATCCTATGAGACCCTCTCACACCTATGTGTGCAGGACCCCAAATGATCACTATTAAATTTGGCATAGATCTCTATAAAAGTTATTACATGGGTGTGTCAAAGTTAATGGTAATCCTTTGAGGTCCTACACACAAAGGTGTAGGAATAAATATATATATATATATATATATATATATATATATATATATAGGAAAAGTTTATTTAAGGTTGCAACCTTAAAATGTAGAATTAAATATACACCTAAAAAATCATCAGAAAATATTATTTTAATGTTGAAAAACCCTCCAATTAATCATCTCAGCATTGAGATGTATAAATATGGAAAAGAAAAATAATTTGAGTGCCAGAAATAGGGCATCTTGCAACACATTATCTAGACCGTCCATTTTTAAGATTTTCATATGTTTATAGATCTACTTGATTTTAACCATTTTTGGAGTTTAAAATTTTATAATTAGATATGAAGATAGATTTTCGGATAATCCTAATAATTTTACACCAAAATTACATGTTATGATAAAATTTGGAGGTGCGCCTTAATTGGATTGTTTAAGGTTACAACCTCTTATAGAAACCTCACCATATATATATGGGTGCGGTTTGTATAGAGCCGAGGCTCTAAACCATCAAAGTAAAGCACACCTTCAAATAGTGTCAATAAATGTGGTTTCAATACTAGATGTCTTTGTGATAGCCTTAAAATATATTTTCATCTTTAATTATAAAATTTAAAGCTTAAAAAATAGTATGGATTGAGCAGATCTATGAAAACTTGAAAATTGACAGTGCAAAATGCGTTACAAGATGCAGTATTTCCAAAACTTGAAATCCATTTTTTTTCTCATGTCAATGCATCTTGATGTCGAGATGATCAATTTGAGGATATTTGGGCATCAAAACAACCTCTTCTAGTGAAATTTTTGAGGTGAGCTCTAATTTGTTTGTTTAGAGCCTCCGCTCTATATAAACTTTTTCCTATATATATATATATATAATGGGCATAAACAGTAAAATTTCAGGCCTAAAAGAAGTGTTCCTAACACAATAACACCAAAGATAATCTTGCTTCATGTCCTAGATTCCCCAATGCATTGACAAAAAGGGGGAATAGCCCGTTTCAAAAATCAGTTTTCCCTTTACAATTATTTTAAGAAAAAAAATCACTGAATCACAAATATCAGTTTAAAACTGCTGCAAAATTCAAGATTTTCATTCCTTCTGTAATAAAAAATAAATAATTACAATGGTTAAAGATTCTCACCTGAACACATAAAGAAATAATGTCAGCAAACCGTGACAAAGATTTTGCTGGATAGTTTCCACTTAGAGCAGGATCCACCATTTTCGACAAGGCTTCAATGTCATGAAGCTGAGGAGCTGCCCATCTAACCAATGAATGCTCCCCTCTAGGGCGTTCCCTGCGTTCAAAAAAAGATCAGAAAGAAAATTCAATACCACAAATGCCAGTAACAAGTATGCAACCAATGTGATGCAAACACAAAAAAGGTCACTTATATCATCATTTTCACCAATTGTATTTTAATGACCAGATGGCACCAACTAGGAGAATCTATAAACTGTCAAAGCTATTATTATTTTGCCATGTAAAAAAAGGTTACTTTGGTTAGATCTTGCAGGAGAAATTTTCCCAATTAATATAGGAGAAACTAAAAAAGGATATCCCAATAATTTGTTTCTAATTGGATGTTTACGAGACATATGAATGTCTACCTCAAGTAGATCGGCACTAAAAGAAAGCAGTAATGTGTTAATTTTCCTCACAAGGCCATACATCATAATCCAAGGCACAAAGATATCCAAGAAGAACATTTACCGGTCAAAGGGTTTACGCCCAGTAAGAAGTTCTAACATCACAACTCCAAAACAATAAACATCACTTTGAAGAGTGTAAGCCCCTGACATGGACACCTCTGGGGGGCTGTAACCAAATGACCCAAGCGCAAGGGAGGGAATCTGCAAATTAAAAGAAGTGAGCCAAGCTGCTTGGGTGCTGTTAGATGGCAAAGAGAGAAATTTTATTTCATATTCACTTTTCATCTTTTCCAGTTTTAAACAATATTTAGGGGGCTCATTTACCGGGCTCATAAGGTCAGAAGATATCAGTGCAGACAAACCACAATCAGAGAGGCGAGCAGACATCTCTTCATCAAAGAGAATATTAGCTGACTTGAAGTTCTGATGTGCTACTGGAGGCTCACAGGCTTCATGGAGGTATCTTCACAAAAAAAGAAAAAGAACAAAGGTAAGCAGAGATTATTTTACAAATCCAAAATGGTAGTACCATGCTCTCTCTCTCTCTTGCTCTCTCTCTCTCTCTACTCTCTCTCTCTCTCACACACACAAACACACACACGCACATACAGAGGCACAATGTATCAAAAGATGTCTGCCTAGGGCCCCTCCAGGTGCCGGCCAGCCTGGTGAGCACCTAGGCACCCAAGGCGGTGACTATATGGATAGCTGGTACCTCATGCCCATGTGCCCGCCTCAGCTTGCCGAGGCTCTAGGGCAGAATAAGCCCTTCGGCCATGGGCATTTTCATCATCCCCCCTTATTAAGCTGGGGAAGACATTGGGGCTGGCTCCATAAATGTGAAAATTTTAAATTAGAATGGAAAAATTTTGAGAAATTAAATTAAATCCAAGGTTTTGGATTTGATTCTTTATGAAAAATCAAGAGATGTCACAAGAGAAGACTTTGGATCCTTTACTCTAAATTGTTAATGTGCGGTTTTGTAATTGAGTAATTTGAGTTTAATCTCTTAGACTTGGAGCCAACAGCAATATGGTATTGGGAATGCTGTTATTTTTGTGGATGTGGAACATTAGAAATGTGTTCAACATTTACCTAACTACTTTTAGACTTTGAATATTTTTAATCATTCAAATTTTTAAAGTTCAATCAATTATCCATTAGTAAAATATTTAATTAACTAGCAGCATTATATGAACATTATATGCATCTATATAACATATGCATAAGGAGCCACCAACAACTTCTTCATACATTGTGCATGCACACAATATTAACGTTATGGAGCTGTTAGCACAAAACTATCAACCACAGGTAAACTGGTGTGAATGAAAAAGAAGGAAAAGTACAATAGTACTTACGCCAGGGCTCTTGAAACTCCAAGGGCAACCTTTAGACGGACATTCCAAGACAACTTTCTGCCAACTTCATCCCCCAAGTGGAGGGCCTCATGTAGGGTTCGATTACCATAGTACTCGTAGACCAACAACTGCTGGCCATGTTCTGAACAATAACCAACAAGCTCAGCAATATTAACATGTCGTAGTTTTGAGATGCTTGATACCAGCTCTAGAAACGTTTCATCAGACTGCATCAAGGGAGACGGAATGTCTAGCTTTTTCACGGCCAAAAGCTGAAAGCAAATAAAAAAGAGGGAGAATCAATTATGTAACCATTACTAACATTCTAAACCTTTCTTGTTCATTTCATCATATGAGGCCTTGTTTGGATAGGCCAATAACTCCATTACAGGGCTTATTTGCAAATGAGCATATTAGATTTTTGTTGTTGGTTGCAGGCATTTTGGCAGTATTTTCATAATAAGAAGGATTACAGAAAGGTGTCACACATGAACAGCAGAGTGGACCCTGCTTTCACAACTAAATGGGTGGAGGATTTTTTTTGTTGTCAGTTTTTGGCTTTCTATATGGGTTGTATAGCATTTTTTGGGCCCTTGTTGCCGAATGTTTTGTAGTTATTCTTTACACAATTCATCAGTTAACACTTCCAAAAAAAAAAAAACACATGGGTGGAGGAAAAATGGCCCTCTTCCTCATTAAAACGTCCATCCAAACAACAGAAACCTTCCACATTAGACATCAACAGAAGACTAGGATATGAGATGAGACTTACCTTTCCATCAAAAAGCTTTGCCCTGTAAACTCTACCTAAAGAACCTTCTCCAATCAAGTTTTCTTGTGCAAAACTGTTTGTAAACTGCTGAAGAGATGCAATAGTATAAGGTACTGCAGATATTGAATTGTTTGGATTCTTCTGGATTGGCCTCCATGTTAATTTCTTTACAGGCATTTTTGTCGCATTCTCTCCAGGAGGCTGCTTCAAATTTGCATCAGTCGCAACCATATTAACATGGTGCTCATCTCCTTGCTTCTGAACTCTTCCCTCGTGATCTGTTCACAGTTTTGCATCCAATTACATGAAAATATTGAATGCAACTATAATCTACGAATAAGAATTTCATAAAGGATGAGATTCGAATAAGGTGCCCACCTTAAACAATCAAAGTAAGGCACACCTTCAAACCTTGTTGGGAGATGCAGTTTTTGTGTCGAAAACTTTTATGATGGTCTCAAAATTGATTTCCACCCCCAATTATGAAATTTAAAGTTCCAAAAATGGTGTAGATCTAGCAGATCTATAAACACTTAAAATTTAAAAAAAATGGACAATTCAGATAATGTTTTACAAGATACATTATTTTTAAGGCATGAAACCCTTTTTCTTTCCATATATCTCGTAGTCGAGATGATCAATTGGCGAGTTTTATAATGGATTTTTGAGGTGCTGCTCACTTCTACAGCATACGGTGGACAACTTGTATAAACATTTTCCTTTC
Organism: Amborella trichopoda; assembly: GCF_054954075.1. Lineage (NCBI taxonomy): Eukaryota > Viridiplantae > Streptophyta > Magnoliopsida > Amborellales > Amborellaceae > Amborella > Amborella trichopoda. The sequence continues at coordinate 51,729,943 of NC_142337.1, forward strand.
ATGAAAGGTTCACTAGGTTTATTTGTAAACTAACCAACTTCATGTACCTTTCTTAGAAGGATTAGAAGGCCGGACCAATGAGTCAGCAAGTAGTTGTTTCTTTGGGGATTCTTTGCCCATTTCTTGTGTCTTACTAGGTCTGTTCCTTGATTTTCTCTTTCGACATGCGATGAAAATTAAAGAGCATACCACAAATGCGATAATAACAGCTCCAGCAGCTGATAAGCCAACAATATTTTTCGTTGCCAAGAATTTTCTACTTCCAGCATCCAAGTCAGAACCAGATTGAGTAGATGAGGGTCCCTGTGCATGCATCCTTGGAGGTACTTCAGAGACTGGTGAATTGGAAATAGGAGGAGGTGATATGACATGTGGCGGTGGTGATGGGGCTGGAGTAGTATTGAATGGATTCCCATCCTTACTACAAAATAAAGGAAACAAGAAAAGAAAAGAGTGAAACAAGCACATTGAGTATATACTCTCCAAGTATTCAGCTAAAGCATGATTTGCAACCAGAAAAGATGTTGAAGTTTGCTGAGAGACTCACACAAAGTCAGGGATATTGAACAAAGCTGGAGGTATTGGTCCGGAGAACAAATTGTTCTCTATATGTCTGAACACCATGAACATGTTTAAAGTCATACATGAGATTTAGGAGAAGCAAACGATAAACTCCAGTAACCCAAGCAATAAACAAAATATGACAATGCTAAATATAAACTGAAACTGAAGTTAACTTTCCCATTACCATTCATTTAGCAATACTCAATGTGTATCATACTTATACTTGTGCATGCCAGTTAAGATGTTTTGCAAGTTAGATTTTACCCACATACATGCTGCAAGGTCACATTCTACAACACAAACACAATTTGTGCACTACCTACATTGAACTTGTATCCAACTAAAAAGGAGCAGTTGGTAAGATGTAGTCTGTTTCCCATGTTCTCGTCTTCCTGGAAAATTCTAGATAACAAGTTTATTTATTTCCATAGTTATTGGGATCTCCGAACTTAGAGGTGATCCTGGTGATCCACGCTCCTAGAGATGGATCTTGGGTTAATCTCGCTCCCACATGGGGGGAACACGATCCCAATCCATTAGGCATCGATGGTTATAAACCACACTCATGTTATATTGAACTTTTATAAGGAAACAAGTCTGGAATGCACTTACATCAAAAAAAAGAAAGTAATAATTGAAAAATCATATTCCAATATTTTTGGAAGAAGAAATAGATGCTCTCACTTGATGGTTGTCAAGACCTTTAGAATATATCATGCAATCCCAAAATGTTGAGATCCCTAAAATTCAGCGATCCTGGCAATAGGGAACTTCTAGCCTATCATGATCCCATGCTCCTGATCCTGTTCCTGTTCTCCCTCCCAATCCCGATCCCAACAACTATGTTTCTTTTCCTTTTATCTTGAAAAGGCAAATAAGATTTCAATTAAAAACCAAGTAAATAGCAATTTAAATAAAGTCCACCTTGTATATCCAAAAGGAAGGTATTCCATGTCATCTTCCCTGTCATAGACAACCCCAAGTTATACAGACCCACCCATGTAAGATTTTATTTTATTTTTTTCCCAAGGAGAAATCTCCTATTCAATATTCCTTTCATCATTTATCGTACCAACATTACATTGGATCATTCAATACATCAGCTACGATCACAAAAGATCCATTAACTTTTTGAAACATCTACTACTATGCATGAAGTCATATTCAGGCCTTCCCAAATTAAGTTCATCACCACTAAAATATGTCCTCCTAACTAACCATGCTAAGAAAGACAGACAAGGCCAGTCCCCTGCAACCCTTGCAAACCAGAATCCAGGTAAAATGAGATGAAAAGCCTGAAAAGTACAGACATTATACCTATTCATAAAAGGAAAGTTTCTCAAATCAACCAATCTGTCACGCCCCTTTCAAGACTGCACTAGTCTGACCATGTAGCACAATGTAAACCCAATCTGTAACCATCAAGCTCTATTGCACCATCTCTTCCTACCAAAAATCCCCACATTAGGTACTTCAGGGGCACCATGTTACTCTGAGTCACCTCCGTTCTTCAAAAAGATTTATTTGCCTCACACTGGTCCATTGAACTCTCATCATCCTAATGGCCAGATGGACCCTGTAAGTGGTCCTACATTCCCAGCATTGATTGTGCATCAATGTACTAGTCAAAGGCATCCATTTGCAAGAGATCAAGGGCATATATGCGATCATGCAAATACATTGATGCAATTTAGTTTTTCACATAATTTTAATCGCACATTTAAGTAGTTTAGTCAAAGTTACATACATTATTTCCTAAGGAGCAATAGGTCAATCAATGGGCCTTATTGTTTCTGGGGAATGACCCTGTGTATTTTAAATACAATCTTATGGTGTACAAGAGTATTTTTACCCATTCTCTTATAAATGCCTTTTTACCCCTTTCCTCTCTCTTGTATTGTGAATTATTTCTGAATAAAGGGAAACCTCTCCTCTTTCCCTACCTGTACAAGAAACTCATTTTATTAAGTGAGAGAGAAATTCCCCCGGGGATGAAGGAATTCGAAAGACAACATGGATCAGGGAGAGGGGAAATTGGACAGCTCAATTGATCAAAAGCTTGGATGCCCCTCTCTGTTATAGCCATTTCCGTACATTCATACATACTCTAGTGATAGAGGAATACAACACCCATTCTTTTATAAAATGCCTTACCCCTTTCCTCTCACTTGTATGGTGAATTAATTCTGGATAAAGGAAAACCTCTCGTCTTTCCCTACCTGTAAAAGAAACCCACAACCCCTCTCTTCGTCTCTTTCTCTTTAGTGTCAATCGCCATAGCTCTCTCTCACTTCCCCCATCTACCTCTCTCTCTCTCTGTCTCTCTCTCTCTCTACAAAGCCAGATTCAAAAACCCTTTCTTCTCTCCCTCAAAATCTGCCTCTTAAAAACAGAGCTTCACGAGCCGTTAAACAAAAATTCCCACAAACACCTCTCTTCTTCTCTCAGAATGTCTAAAGCTCTCTCATTCTTCTCCTGTGAACCTCTCTCTCTCTCTCTCTCTCTCTCTCTCTCTCTCTCTCTTCATCATCCAAGGATCAAACATACTCAAGGGAGACAAATAATCTCAAAGGATGGGATAAACAGAACTGAGCAGTCATTAGTATAAGTTTGACTGATATTTGCCTTGGAACAGATATTGATCAAGTCAAAAATACATAAGACAACGTGAAACCATTCTTCAGACATCATAATTGAAGGATGATAGTGTCAGGAATCGACACCCATGGTCTAATATACTCTGACAGCCCTAACAGCATGTCAACGGTCATATTCTAACGACGATCAATATCAAGGACTACCAAATGATCTCAAATTGAGACCAAACTTTGGGACCTATATTCCTAGGTCTCACATGCCTCCCTACCAAATTTGGGGAAGTTTGCATAAGATTTTATTATCTTTTGAAGACCATCATTTGTTAAGAAGGGCTCTGGCAACCGATCTATGTGCAACCCCATTAAATGATATCAGAATAGGGTGGAACTTGCATATGTACATAATAAGGCTTTTATGCCTCTTATCCAAATTCCATGCAATTTTGACTTCATTTAATACATTTCCAAACTCACCCGTCGCCAAGATATGGCTTGACTACCTGTCCCTTCACGATATTAGGGATTGACCTGAAACTTCCAATACAACATATATAAGACATGATAAGCCTCTTCCTAGATATTTGGCTCATTTAGAGATGATTTGACCCCTTATTTATACATAAAGATAGCTAAGGCTTATATCCACCAGCAGCCAGATACATCTTCACCAGATGAATCCTAACCACTAAAATTAACATTTCTACCCATATATAGGGAGTTTTCTCTTGAGACTGAAAAAGATGGATTCCTCACTTTAGCACCCCATCAACCATGGGAATGCGGTCTCCCATGGAGTTCCCACATAAAAGCAGTTGGATATGAAACATGAGCTTCAAAACTGTCAAACAATTTGACCACCGGTCTGAGATATCTCCCACTGCACATGGAGTTTTCTCACCAAATTTTGTGGGGGTATTCCTCATAAACTCCTGTACAAGAATATCAAACTTTCAAGGTCTATAACTCCCTGTGATGAAAGCAGTTGGGCCTGCAATTATCTGATTTGAAGTGACGACTGCTGGATTCATCTTCAGTCCTCTATCAAAATGCAAAATTTCAAGTCAAAGAGATTCAGCAAGAGAAAGTGGCGTCATTTGGAAGCAGGTGTGCTAATTTGCATACTGGTTTTACTGCCGGTGACCACAGAAAGTAGCAAATAGTATGACATGAGTTGGTTTCATTTCAAATTCAAATTGAGGTTATCCACAACAACTTGAAGCAAAATCGAGTCGAATATCATTACAACACGAGTTGGTTTCATTTCAAATTCAAATTGAGGTTATCATTCTAATTAGAATCAATTCTTACAATGACCTGAGATTGGTTTAGGTCTAAATTCAAATTAAGCTCATCCTCTCATGACATTTTGAGAAAGAGGTTGTTTCAACCCACAGATACTGGATAAGCACAAAACATATCCAACTTTATCATCAAGAAACTGCTATAAATACCCCATTAAATGAGCGAGAAAGCGGACTGATCCTGCAAGCATCACAAAGAGAATGACATCCCACCATTTTGAGATATTCTTTCCATGCTCTAAGTAAGACCAAGAGCATATGATATTGCTCAGAAACCTTGTGGGTGATTAGTAATCTGAAGAGAAAAGAAAATACACCTGACGTCGAGACTCATTTGATGCCCAGGTAAAAAAAAAGTGAACTGGACTGCATCCTTGCATTCTATCCAGGTATAAGAATGTCATATTCGATTGGTGCTTATCTTATCCACTTCTTTGTGTTATTTCTTTTAGATCTATAGTATGCTTCAAGCCCCTATCAAGGGTGTTCAAATTTGTATATTGAACTCATTAATGTATACAAAAACCCTTTTCCCACTATATAAATCTAGGGTGAATTTCTTCCCTCTTTGTGTTAGTTTATATGGTTCCTTTATCATAGTTGTAGTCATAATCATATTCACTGACAAATCTGGGGCAAACAACTTGGTGTGAAAAGAGAAGCTGAGATTGAGTCTTGTGGCATGGAAAATTCTGCAATGGAGTGAGATTTGAGAAGAGATAAGATGAGAAAGAGTCTTGAGGGATGGAATTTGATATTCAAAACCCACTTCTTTATCCACACAGTTAATTACTTCATCCAAGGTAGCAGAAGATACATTCGCAACTCTATTTCTCTGAATTTTACATTACCTCTATTTGTGCATGAAGGACGATTTCCTCATCTGAGTTTGTGTTCCACAGGGAAGAACTATTGAGCAGAATTTTGATGCCATAATGTTGGGTGGGGTCCAAGGAGTTCATGTTTGGAAAAATTTAGAGAGAGAGAGAGAGGAAGAGCACGTGCATATTAGAAAAAGAGGAGAGTGAGGTGAAAACCAATGAAAATGGCCACAAAGGAGAGTGGAGAATAGCAGAGAGAGACAGAGAGGGAAACAAAGAGAGAGAGAGAGAGAGAGAGGGAAGGTTAATGGGGAAGAGATCTAAAGGGTAAAAAGGTAAAAAACATTCACTTGCAATCCACTAATGGGCTCACCAATCTAATAGATTTTGAGATCTTTCAAATATGAGAAGGTATGGTCTTGTCAAATACACCCCAACATGAAGTATTTACATATGACCATTCATTCATTCTCATCTAATAAGGTGTTTCAAAAACCTAGAGGGACAAACCCAAATAATGAGAATAATTATGGCTTTGCAGTTAGAATGCAAATCCTCTGAAAGATTTGAAGTTTATCTCCACAACTTCAACACATGATGAAAATTATAAGTGTCAAGAGTTCTTTCCGAAGATTAAAAATCGGATACAACAGTGATAAGAATGTACTCTTTCGATATTGCCAGAAAGGGAACTTTCGATAGACTCTAGGAGCGGCAAAAGAACTAGTCATTAATGTTGGGAAGGTGATGTAAAAATCACATTCCATTGACCTATGGCACTTCCCTCAATGCCAAGGGCTATTTTCGTCACAAGAAATATGACTTTTATGTATACCTATAAAGTCATTATGTAGAGAGAGAAATGGGATTTTTTGTGTGGGAGCTCTTTGTGAAGAGAAAAAGGAGTCTTGGGGAAGAATAGAAATTGGGGGTTTTAGCAAAACCTAGATTCATAGTGGCCTTGTATTGGGGCGGATTTCATCGAAGTTTCTTTGCGGCAACGATATGGTTGACAGTGACAAAGAAGGGAGTTGATTGATGTTGGTACTATGGTAGGAAATATCAATTTGCCCTTTCCTTACCATTGCATGAAGTAATCTCTACAAAACCTACAAACTTATAAGTCTTCCATTGATAGTGAATCATTTCCTGGGTAACCATAGTGAATCATTTCCTTGCCGGTTGCCCATGGATGTAGCCCGATTTTGGGTGAACCACGTATATCATGTGTTGATCGTGGTTTGATTATAGTTTGTGGTGTATGGTTGTGCCATTGGAGTTCTTATTTTACCATCTCTTTGATTTCATCACATGTTCACAAAATTTACTACACCATAAATTTGATTCTTGGGTGTTGGATTTCTTGGAATCAATTTGCCGGTAAATGGCAAGTTGGTTTCGATGTGTTAGATTTGTTGCAGTGGGGGGTTCACCGCAACAAGGGGTAATCAAGATAGCCTCGGTTCCCAACAAGTGGTATCCAGTGTTCGGAAAATCGCACCGGAACAGTTAATCGGACATGGGCCTGAAAGCAATTTAACCGGCCTAACCGGCAAACCGGCCGATTCAACCGTTCTAACCGAGGAAGTCTCGGGCAGTTAAAAAATTGTTGAAAAAAATAAAAAAGATGCAAAAAAAAAAATTCTACTAAAATATGAAAAGCATATAATTAATGATTAAAACAAAACGCATTCAAATGAAGTTGAAAATTAATGAAAAAATGGATTTTAAACGTGAGTATTAATGACCAAAACAATTTTCAATATTTACCATAATGTAAAAACTATGAAAAAATGTATTACAAATCAAATTCCTTATTTTTAGGATTTTATATACATTTTTTAAAAAATTTATTTTTAAAATACCGACCGATCACGAAAACCGCCCGAAACCGGAACAGGCAAGGGGCCAATTCTGATCTAACTGGGCGGTTAACGGTTAGATCGTCCGATTTTTCCAACAATGGTGGTATCAGAGCTCAAGGGAAGTGTGCAATGATTTGAGAAATGGCTAGTTATAAATTTAAAGTAGAGAAATTTGATGGAAAAAATGATTTTGAATTTTGGAAAATAAAAGTTCATGATAAAATTGGTACAATAAAGTCTTTATAAAGCACTAAAAGGAAAATCCAAGAAACCAGAAAATTTGAAGTATGATTGGGAATAATTGGATAGGAAAGCCCTTGCCACAATTTGCTTGTGTTTAGTAAATGAAAAACTATTTAACATAGTTGGTGAAAAGACGGTGGCAGATTCATGGGCAAATATAGAAAGCCTATCTCAAACTAAGTCCCTCACAAATCGAATTTTCTTAGAAAAAAATTTTTATTATTTGAGGATGAGATATGGTATGAAATTGTCAGAGCACTTGACTGAGTTCAATAATATAATTTGTCAACTCGAGAGTATTGGGGTAATAATAGAGGAGGAAGATAAGGCAGTGACGTTTGCTTTGTTCATTGTCGGAGTCTTATGACAATTTTGTTACTACCTTAAGTTGTAACAATGAAGAATCCCTCAAATTGGATTCGGTTTGTAGTGCTCTACTTGCCAATGAACTTCGAAAGAATGCATCAATGGATGATTTGATGGGTTCGAGGAAGGATGTCCTTATGGCCATATGCCAGTTGGATAAACAAGTTAGTTCATAAAGAGATTCCTCAAGTAGTCGATCAAATTCGAGGGGTCTTATGACAAAAGAGGTTGTTGGTTTTGTGGCAAGTCCATCCACATAGAGAAAATTTGTTGGCAAAGAAAAAGGTCAAATTCCTCAAAGGGTTTCAGTTTGAGAATGGAAGGACAAAGTGAGGCCAAGAATGAGGCTCACCAAGTTGAATAATCAACACCCAGGTATGTTGAAGAGGAGATGTTGATGGTGGGATGCAATCCCATGTACTATCAAAGTTGGGTTCTTGATAATGGAGCCACACATCATATGGGCCCACATAGATCGTGGTGATACATATGAGCCATGTGAGGACGGTTTGGCATCAAAAGGGAATAACTCAATGAGAAAAACGATCGGAATGGGCTCGATTCACATAAGGATGTATTATGGCATGGTTCGAATGCTTGACAATGTGAGACGTGCCGGATTTGAAGAAGAGCTTGATTTCACTTTCTTCTCTAGATATGGAAGTCTACAAATTTACCGGGCAAGGTGGAATGCTCAAAGTTTCAAAGGGAACTCTAGTTATAATGAAAGGAGTCTGGGAAGGAAACTCATATAAATTATTGGGGAGCACAATTGTAAGTAAAAAGATAAATTTGGTTGTAGAAGAAGAAGAAGCTCGGCAAGGGGCACATGGTTTGGCAATTAAAGATCTTGATGACATAAAGCAAGGTCCTGATAAGAATATTCGGCAAGGTGGAAAAAATGAAGATTTGGGACTTTCACAAGGGGATATGACAGGAAACACCACATGAATTTCCTTTGGACCGATGTTCAAAATTTGATGAAGGAAGGGCTCATGTGATTAGACTGTTGCATGCTACTCTAATATTGATTTTGATTATTACCATGATTTCTATAAATTTGTCATTTCACTTATTTATTTCTCTCTTGATTGGCTTGTGTTTAGCCTAAGAAGAAAATGGTGGAATGAAGTGAAATGGATACTTCGAAATTTGAGAAGTATGAGCATGTATTGCCAAAGTTTCAAGCATATGCAAGGCTTGGGGGAACAACTTATGCAAGCATCTTAGGAACATGAGGTCAAGCACCGGTTGTGCTTGTACGTGTATAGAAAATGATAAACGTAAAGCATGTGTGAAGGCAAGATGGCCTCAAGAACTCAAGGAAGAGAGTGTTGAAAAAGGTGGAGTTGGCATGAAAAGTACAAGCATGAAGGACAATGAGCAAGGCATGCTAGAGAGCTTGTGGCATTGGCTAAGTTCTCTAGGTTCTTCGATAAAGAAATAACCAGCTATGGTTAGCAAGGTAAGGATGTGATTTTTCATCAAGGTTGAGATTGTTGAGAAGGTAATGCAAAAATCACATCCCATTGGCCTATGGCATTTCCCTCAATGCCAAAGGCTATTTTTGTCACAAGAAATATGACTTTTAAGGATGCCCATAAAGTCATTGTGTAGAAAGACAAATGGGAGTTTTTTGTGTGGGAGCTCTTTGTGAAGAGAAAAAGGAGTTTTGGGGAATAATAGAGATTGAGGGTTTCGGCAAACCCTAGCTTCATAGTGGCCTTGTATTGGGACGAATTTCATCGGCATTTCTTTATAGTGGCAGTGTTGGTCGACGATGACGAAGAAGGGAGTCAATCGATGGTGTTATTGTGGTAGGAAATATCAATTTGCATTTTCCTTACCATTGTATGAGGTAATCTGCACAAAACCCACAAACTTGTAATTCTTCCATTGATAGTGAATCATTTCTTTGCCGGTTGCCCGAGGATGTAGCCCGATTTTGGGTGAACTACTTATATTGTGTGTTGATGGTGGTTTGATTATGGTTTATAGTGTATGGTTGTGCCATTGGAGTTCCGATTTTACTCTCTTGATGTCATCATATTTTTACCAAATGTACTACACCATAAATTCGATTCTTGGGTGTTGGATGTCTTGGAATCAATTTTTAGATAATTGGCAAGTTAGTTTCAAGGTGTTAGATTTGTTGTAATGGGGGATTCACTGCAACAAGGGGTAATCAAGAGAGCCTCGGTTCCTAACAATTAAGAGATGTGAGCTTTTTTAGGAAATTCCAAAGATTCAGGGCCACGAGTTCATGTGTGAAACTTGAATATCATCCATACCTTAGTGCAACCATTTGAGCTCACTTTCAAGAGTTCCTTTGTTTGCTCCCTAGGTTATCATATACATAAAAAAGTACCATTTTCAGGCTTTGTCCTTGATTTAAACTCGTTTTGTGTGACAAGAAACATCATTTTAGTTTGATTTGCTCACATCATTGAAGGACAAAATCAAAAGTTCAAGTGAAACTTTCCCAATCAACTGGGGCTCAAACACATGATTATGGCTTTGAAGAAGGTACTACAACCACTTCAGTGGAGTGGAGCATGGAGTAAGTTGAATATCAACTGAAACTGCATACAAAAACTCAATGCCGGTTACTTGGCTTCTTGGAAAAATGGATAGTGTCTTGCTCAAAACCTCACTAATAGATACCCCGATAAAATGTTGATAATATGTTCAGTAAAATAAGGCTCAATATCTAGGACCCAATGAAAGATTACACTTCTCGGGTCAATAACTCGCCCCATGGGCAAGCAGCCATGCAGAGTCATAAAAGGGGACAAAAAATGAAAAAATGAGAAAAAAAATTAGTAAAAATTGCAAACAATCTAAAAATTCTAAAAATAAAACAAAATCAAAATCACTATTGCCTTGACAAAAAAGATATATCTGAAAAAATTGAGAAAAGCACAAAAATATCAAAAATATCAAAATCATAAACACATAAAAAGTTTATAGAAAATTAATTATAAATTAATTGTAATCGATTTAGTGGAAAATGAATGTTATGAATTTAAATTGAAAAAACTTATAATTTAGCCAAAATTTCAAGGCCAATCACCAAATCGTCCCAATGTGAATCGATGCATCAAATCCTTGTAAAAAATATCCTTAGCAAGATTTGGGTTTCAAGTTTGGATCTAGGTGACCCAAGCATTTGAAATATTCGGATGAATAGTAAATCCAAATTTGAAATATGTGAATTCAATTTTTTTGGATTTTGTTGAGAAACAAGTCTATAGTTGCATGAAGAACCCAAATATAGGATTGGGGAACAAATTTCATTAAAGACTATTCGATGCAAATAAATATCAAATTTTTACAAAGGGAAAAAATCTTTGATCTCTCAAATCCATAGAATTTGATTTTTTTTTGTTAATCTCAAATCTGGTCTGTCTAGTGGATAGATCAAGCAAAAATTATCTATCTAGTGGATATATCTAGAAAAAATCAGTCCATAGACCACATTTGGAATCAAATAGCACTCTAAGCTTAAGAATCTACAAAATGTAGAAAATGGCTTTTCAAGCCTAGTCATGCATGGTACCCGCCTGTGTACTGTAATACCAGGGCAGATCCACCCGAGTACTATAAAACTTGAGTGAGACCACCCAAGTTTCACAGTACTCAAGCGACTCGCTACAGTTCTTGCCCGACTGCTGCACAAGGTATGGTATTGACATCTACCCTGTTCAGTGCTCAGCAGCCTGCCAATCCCAAACGATCCTGAGTCCGAGGCAACTCACGTGTGTTTTCCCACATGGGCTAGGATAGGGACTCATCATGCTTGAGGTTTAAGCAAGGATAGAGGCCAATTTAGGAAATTTCTTCATCCATGTGACCCTTTGAGAGAGCGCTCTCATAACGCGATAAAACATGTCCCCCAAAAACCTGATCCTTGATATTAAATAGATTGTTTGAATTAGAGGAGTTTGGTCTATGTTGAACAGATTAGAGCATCCGTATTTCCCCTGAAACATCTATCATCAAAAATGCCCCACTTTCTAACTGAAGAACCAGATTGGCATTCTCTAGGGTCATCTCTTGAATCTCCAGTTGGCAAGTTAGCTCCAGCCTCCAGGTATTCTCCAGGATTAACTCCCAAATTTCAGTTGGTAAGTTAGCTCTAGTTTCTTGCCCCTTCGTTGGAGGCTGTGACCATTGACATGGTAGAGGAATGCCATCAACAAGTATTTCTTTTCTCAAATGCTTGGACACAAGATGGTGATTACAAATCCACATTAAGAGGTGTTTGAAGCATAGTTGTTGGAAATGCATGGGAGCTCGAATAGTTTTAGGAACCGGAATCACGGAGGAATCGCGGCCGGCTAAAAGATTCCTGTCTTAGGAATCGTTGTCCATACAATAAGAATCGCTAGGAACGAGATTCCTAGTTTTTGAGAATCGTGTTTCGACCGAAATAGATCCAAGTTTCATCCACCTATGGAATCAAGATTTTGCCCTCCTTGGAATCAGAATTTTCATCCCCCTAGAATCGATACTCCAGGAGTCAAGATTCTTTAACATGTGGAATCGAGTTTCCGACATCTATAGAATCGAGTTTCTGACATATGTGGAACATAGATATCTTGTTGTTTCGAATCGAGATTCTAACATATTTGGAATCAAGTTTTTAAAGTATATAAATCAGAAATCCATGCCAGATTGCAATAATATGGACTATGGAATGCGTTTGACGAGCCTTACTAGGAATCAAACGCATTATTTCATTTGTCAAATGATTTATACCAATTATGATCTTACTTTTGACTGAAATCTTGGAGATTGACTAGGAAATTGGGGGAGATAGTTTCATGTTGGGTCACTAGCATCAACACATAGTCTTTCTGAAGTCACTCACGCCTCAGTACTGTTCCTTCCATGCCGCAGTAAATGTTCCAAACCCATTAGGCCCTAGGATAAGATGCAAACTTCAAACTTCATACCCTTTTATCGCATTATAGAGAAGCACGATGGCTCCTGTTTGCCTAAGTTGTAAGTGGCAACAAGACGAGGTTGTCTTGATATTACATACTGACATGTCTGAGGTGTCCATCTAAGCCTGGTGTCCAATAGTATCAGTGTTCATAGATACTTTTTCCAAGCATGCTCTGATCAATTTCGTTCAAAAATTTGTGAAACCACATGTTGCCTTTGAGGTATTCAATAAAATGATTGAAACTAAATTTTCCAAGACATTTGGAGTTCTCAAAACACAGATTTAAGAGGAATATACGTGCAAATGATTTCCAAAAATCTTGGAAAAGGTATTCTGCCACCACAGAACTTGATATAACAGAATGTTGTAGCAAGAAAGCATCTCATTTGTAAAGGAACCCGATAGTCTCAGTGGTGGTCCTCACGTGCACTCCATAATTTATCGATGGAAGCTGCTCATAGAGCCATTTGACAAACTAACATATGGTTTCTCTCTTTACCTAACAAGGCCTTAACTACTGAAAATATCAACTTACAATTGCGTGAACATCAGTATCCTCAAATGCAAATTTCGAATGCACATGCATTGTTCCATTATAGTCTTTTATTGTGCACCAAATTGGCACCAAATACATAAAGTATAGGGTCCCAGGTTATAGATAGGCCATAGGCATAAAGGAGTAGTGTTGTTTAATGTCCTCAAGAGTAATGGTCTTTCACGCATGTACCAGACAAATAACATGTCCTTTTGGAACACCTCGGGAAATTATGTGACCATATCAATGAATTTATGTATTTCAGCATCTTACGAAATATAAGGTCACTTTACGTAGTAATACATGTAACTAAGCCCTAAGGGGGCCAATGCTCATTCAATGAGGAGCATTCACCCTCATCCAGTTCAGAACTCGACAAGTAAAACTCTACTAATTAGTATTCACCCTCCCTCTCGAGCCCCAACGAAATATCAGACCAGTCTTCTAAACCGTACTACCACCACTTCATGTATCTTTGCACATGAAATATGAGTAAATTTGTACAACAGAAATATAGATATTCATCAAAGTTTAATGGTCCAATTGGGAGAACTTCCTTTACGTTTAAATTTCCTCAGCACCCATTTTCAACTTGGATCAAGACGGCTTGCATGTGTTTTCCACCACCAATGCTAATCTAGGCTAAGATACTAGGTATAAATCAATGGAACGTCCAATTGCCACTTATCCATTTTTGAAGCCAATCGAGGTTAATAAACTAAATGGTTGGACCGAAACCATTCCCTGTATTGTTCCAGTCTCGCCATGAAACCAAAAATACCTGACAATAGGTCAAATGGGCCATTGAACAATCTATTCCAGACACCGAGGTAGTTTGACCAATTCATTACAAAGCAGACAGTTCCAATATTGTTTCTTTGATACAAACCAGTAGGAAAAGTTTGTTTTATTTCTTTTTTCAATTCCCAGACATAAAGGTAGTTTAACTTTTTCCTTTAACTAATCATTAACCATCTCAATACCATTGGGCAGTTAAAAAAGCTGTGAAACCATCTCTTTTGAGGAAACAGCCCAACTTACAAATCCTGGAGAGACATAGAAAACCAGAGAGCAAGGCTTCTTAGTCCTTCTACGTTCTACTTGGTGTTCTATCCAGGTAGGTATGATCACAGTTCAACCAACAACAACTCAAAACACCAATCCAATCTCATTAACAATGTTGCTACCAACCATCCCTATCATCCCCTCCCCATCATCATGGTACATGATACTCCACTCTCTTTCCAACAGGTGTTTACATCCTATGTGGACAAGCCATGTCCCCCTCCCCCTCATAGCCTCCCTCAAGTAATCCCACTGTCCCTAGCCTCAATAGCTTTTAAACTGACGTTATCTATCAATTATCCACTTAGTTGAAGGCCATGCCCCCAAAGAGGTCACCATTTGTCTGCCTGCAATACCATGTAGCAAGCCAACCATATCATTAAATGTTCTGCATTATGTCTACTCCACATCCCAGCCATCTATTTCTGCAAAACCAAATTGTTCATACTCAGACCGCTATCAGCCAACTGATCTAAGTTCCACTTTGTTTGTTAAATCCCCAAAACCCATTAGTCCTGCAACCAAAGACAATCGGATACTGAAGGTCCAAGCTACCATCCGGTTCAATAAATGGCATAGAGCTATTGTGTTTCCTAGTGCCTTTTATCGCTTCATGGAACTTGTTTCATTTGAACTAGCTTATATTCATCTACATGGACTGATTTCAGAAAATATAAAATAACCATCATGAACAAGAATTTTGAAAGGCAACAGAAGCTAAACAAGAATATAAAATGGCATGAGGCAATTACAAATTTTTTAGAGGAAGATTTTCCAGGACATCAAGAATTCCAGACAATTGATTATTTTGCAGGTGCCTGCAAGCAAAACCACAGTATAAATTACTGGAAAATGTAAAGAAAAACAAATAGAGCCAGGAAAAAATTATAGAGATCAAGAAACACACAGTGTAGTCAAAGAAGACAGGTCTTGCATGGAGGCTGGCAACTGTCCAGTTATATTATTATTAGACAGATCCCTGTACCAATTCAGGTTTGACAATAAATATGGAATTAGCTAGTACAGAGAAACTTCCAACTATATAAACTCACTGTTCTTGAAATTCATCCATGACTCACAGATTAATAATACTCGAAAGGGCCTGAAAGGCATCTGGAATTGGTCCTGTTAAGAGATTGTCGTTGAGTGACCTGAGGAATTAGAAGAAACGAAGACAATCTAAGCTAAGATATTCTCAGCCTTGGCAATCTGCTAAATATGAGCACCATAATAAATGAAATATTTATTTGCCCACTTACATGTCTAACAAAAGAGATAGTTCTGATAAGGAACTCGGTATAGTCCCTATGAACTGATTATCTGAAAGAAATCTGGTACGAAAAACCAAAAATTAGAAATGTAAGAAGACAGCTACATGAGAGGACCTAGTTAAGCAAAAAAAAGACTTTAATCTTTACTAAACTGCCTTAAGGGGATTCCATCCAAAGCAAGAAAATCAAAACATACAGCTGTTGCAAGTGAGGGGGTAAACTGTCCGGGATAGTGGCCCCAATATGATTGTTGCTCAGGTTACTGCCATAAAGCAAAAATAAAAATCACCAAAATGTAAAAAATCAATGAGAAATATGCACAGACAAGATGAAGAACATTGTACCAGAGATGATATCCACTATTAAAAGGTTTGGTTTCACATCGTCATATGTTAACTGAGAGGAAATATATGAAGGAAGAGTTCAGAGAAATCAAAAAGGAATCTCACACTATAGACTTGATACTTACATTGTTATTAGAGATGTGAAGTTTCCTAATGCCGCACCAAGCTGTCCCCCTAAATTCGCGGCATTGAGTACACTAGTACACCAAAAGTTAAATACAAATATGAAATCTTAGAATAATAGAAACTCATATTTCAATGCAGTTAAAGCAAAATAATTTGATTACAAGATGAAAGCATGAATATAAAATTAGAAAAAAATAAACATACATTGCAGTAATGTTAGCAAAAGTACATTGGACACCCTGCCACATGTCACCACAGGGATCTCCTCCAAGAGCAACCCATCCAGGAATTGGAGGTGAGTCCAGAGCCGCATATAAGCTGTTAATTGCAAATACTGAAAAGGAGAGGCAAGAAAAAAAAAATTAGGGAAACCATCTTCATGTTTAACATTTTGAACAAAAAAACCAGAAAACTATGTCTACTTAGGAAGCAAAAAGTCCTCGCAACATATAGATTGGAAACAGTAAGATTCAAATAGCAGATCCTTCTAATTGTGGTCAAAACAAAGGGTAAAGCTAAAATAGAACTCACACACAGGTGTATCATATATCCCACCAAATACTATGTTTCTGACTGGAATTTGGGGAAACCAATAATTGTCAAATGAGACATACAAACAAACGCATTAAGCAAAGTGCAAAAATTTTACCATCTTGAACATCAGTATAGCAATGGGAGAATGGAATGCTTGGCAGAAAAAGGGCTCCGATCAAGACTGTGATGATGATACTCAAATTTCCCATGCTCGTATTAATCAGCCAATTTCACCAACATTCGTTTAAACTTTGAGATTTCCTTTTAACTAAAAGCTAGCACCTAAGTAAAAACAAACAGAATCAGTATCCCAGTAGAAGAAACTATCAGAGTAACTAAGGCGAACTAAAATATGTGTTACCATCAAGAATATTCACTAAACCGAAACAGATCTAGACAGCCCATTCAAGTAAATCAAGTTTAACCAATTGAAACCCTACATATGAGGAGGTTGTCTCATTCATATGGAAAAACACATGTTACAAAGATCAAGAAGTATTTACAGGAGGAAAAAAAAGTTCAAGAAAGAAAAGAATTTTAGAAAAGGAAAGACAGATATCAAAAGAAAAATCTTAGATCTTTGGTGAAAAACACCACTAAACAATAGTAGAACACAGATGGACAGCATCAATTCCCAACAAAATACAATAATAATCCATGAACCTAATATTCAAATACCCAAAATTAAAATGTTGCAACATAAAGCGGACGATCTCTGAGCTACCAGTCCACAACGGTTTCTAAGAACTAGTTGCAGAATGCAGTAAAAAGTAGCCTAAAGAGAAAACAAATACAGAAGAATTTCAAATGAACTAAAAGCGTTAAGTCAACACTTCCACCACGAATTATCTCGTAATTTCAATATATAAAATGGCAAACAAATCTTTTCAAAAAAGGAATAATAAGAAGAAAAACTTAGCTCAAAAAAAAAAAAAAAAAACTTAACCTCAAAATCACGCAGTTTATCCAAAAAATGTGACAAAATGGTACTGAATTCTAACATTTGTGATATTATTCTCTGAATTCACCAACGATTTCCACATTATTCTACCACTCTCAAGACCAGGAGAGAGAGATAGAGAGAGAGACGGAATAACCAGTGAAAATATTGGAGCCCTGTCTTTTCAGTTATAGAGAGAGAGAGAGAGAAATTCGAACTCTGAGTAATAATGGAAGGAGAGCAATTTAAAGTTTAAAAGTTTTTATAATATATCAATAAGAGGGAAAATTTTCGGAAAAAAAGAGAAGAGAAAGGAAACGGAATCTGGTCTTTACAGCGTGGAATGAGACATGGGATATATCTTGACTCATGACGCTTCACTATTTTTATTTTAAGATAAAATTAAATTAAATCTCAGAGCCGATATTTGAGCCGCTTTTCAAAAGAGTATAAAGCGTGTCCATAGTGGACTCCGACTTTACGTGTCGTGAATCTCGGCCGTTCATCTTCCAATTCTATTTTTGTTGCAAAAATATCCCCGTCAAATGTTTAATCCCTTTTTGTCCCCCTGTGTATTAATCCCTTTTTGTCCCCCTGTGTATTAATAATTAAGTGCGAATAATCAGGGGAAATGTCCAAATCATCCATATCTTTGTCGTCCATAACGGGTAAATTGTTACCGTTAGACCTTGCTCCTCTATTTGTAACGGGTGAGGTCTTGGTGCGCATAGGCCGCATAGGGTTTCAATCACTGTGATCATGAATATAGAAAAATAAATACATTTTTTAAAATAATACTTTTGATTTATTTATTCCTTGCGATTTTCCTTCAAAAATTAATCCTAAGGATGGGGTGAATTGCATGGACCTGTGCTGCTACTAAAACTGTAAGGCACATAAAAAAGCTGCCTTCTAATTTTGTATGGAGAAGCTGGTGTCAAAAGCATCATCACCGTCCAATCACTGGAAGAACGGTAATGGAAAGGGAGTGGGACCTATCCAGCAAAGCACGAATTGTCGTCCCAAATCAATGGTAGGTCACATTATGTTTCCATCAACTTCCATCTGTTGATTCAATGGTAATGATGCTCTAACCCAATGTTTTTGGTGACCTTACAAATCATAATATTCTTCCCCATGTTCATATTGGAAAGCTTGTCATCCAACAGATGTTTGCATACACGTTAGGGGTATATTATGCACTTTTCCTATTTTCATTGGTAATGGCAATAAAATCTTGCACCCAAATGTTCAACTAAGACTAGTGCTTCAAAACTCACCATTTTGAATTGACAATCGTTGATCTAGATCATGAATCGTCAGAAATCACCCCAATTTTTAGTCAGAACATGAAATAGGTCTGATATTGACGGACTCGCCCTGTTCTATCATAGAACTGGGCGGTCGATCTTTTTGCTCTTTTCCAAAGTCAATTTTCTTAAGCTAGAGCTTGGGTTTTTTATACTTAGGGGAAGTTTTCGTATCTGGTTTCAAGTATTATATTTGGTTGGACCGACACTCTACACCTCGAAGAAAAACACTTGGTGCCTTGTGCAGGTACCATTGCTAATGTCCAAAGTAAGGAGAGCGAGCAACAATAATGTTAATAACATTTTACAAACAACCGACAACCAATGATTTTTGGATCTTTTCTAGTTTCACAAGTCTGCTTTATATATAGGACCCGGTTTCTATGCAGTCAAGCCTGCAAATGTAGAAATGCAGGCCTCTTGATAAATTTATTTTTGAGATGGATTTTAAGACTTAATTTTTTTTTTTTAAGGAGATGTAATCTCTAAATTTATTTTTGAGATGGATTTTAAGACTTAATTTTTTTTTTTTAAGGAGATGTAATCTCTAACATGAAGATCATGAATATGAAAAAATAAATAAATTTAAAAAATTAAAAATATTAAGTCCAGTCAGAAAACATTTGGAT
Source organism: Amborella trichopoda (assembly GCF_054954075.1). Taxonomy (NCBI): domain Eukaryota; kingdom Viridiplantae; phylum Streptophyta; class Magnoliopsida; order Amborellales; family Amborellaceae; genus Amborella; species Amborella trichopoda. The sequence goes on from NC_142337.1 coordinate 51,749,405, forward strand.
CATTAATTTCCATTGTTTTTAGATGTAATACCTACTTGCATCTGTCTTTAAAATGGATGCTTTACACTTTCTGGACCGCATATGTAGAAATATGGTCCGCCCGCATGAAAAATTTTCCCTTATATATATGTATATGGGGGGAGGAGTGCGCACCTTAGCAACCTATAGGAATAAGTTGCATATCTGTTAAAGCATAAATGAGAAGAGGATTTTTTTTCTTTTTATTTTTTTTGAAACGTTAGCTGTGGGAATGGAACCTAAGACGTTATGTTGAAGCACCTACCCTACTAACTTACCAAAGCCCCAACCCCACACCCACATACCCTTATTTGTCTGCCTCTCCCTAAATTTTCAAGAAACATTTTTTGTAGGAAGTCAAACACGCCCTAAATGCTCGAGTGAAATGCACTGGAGAAATTTGAGCAGTCTAGTATTAGGATGACGTGGTTAGTATGAGGCACCCATGTGAAAAGAAAGTTTCTAATGGATTGCAAAATACCAAAAACAAGACTATGATAAGTAAAAACGGAAAACAAAAGCACAAAATATTATTTTAATTTTATTACTATCATTTTTTAGATAGTAGCATTATTTGAACTCCATCTAAGGTCAAAGCTTCCATTCTCAACTAACGTATTAAAAAACCACTAACGATTTTAAAAAATGGCTAGCGCTCGTCATCCCTACTGAATTACTAAAAAATAAAATAATATTACTGCAGTGAATTACCAATTAAGAAGAGAATTTTACATTGATATGTTTGAAGTAATGCTGGTGAGATAAGTAGGCCGCTTGAAATAAAAGGAAAAACAAGTCATATTGTACAAAACTCAAACTTATAACTATTTCTTCATATTAAAATTGTAACCAGTATTTTGTTCAGTGAAGATTCCACCTATGCTTTCATAATTGAAAACCTAAAAGACAAAATACAACAATTTACTAATACCTGAATATGTATTCAAATATTACATAATATATGACGCCGTTATTCGTTTTTTCAGAAGATTGTGACATTTAAGTTATTTTTGAAAGGGATTTTGTGATATTATTGACCAAAGATGAGGGGGAGGGTCACATCTAGAGATAGTGATAGGTTTCAATGTGGCCGAGGTTATAGGTCATCTCATCTATTGGATAAGGACAAAAGGCAATTGGTATTATTCGATATAATTTAAGAAAATGACATGTTTTTTAATAGAAGTCGCTCCATAAATTTTTCGGGTGCGGTTTGTAAAGAGCCGATGCTCTAAACAATCAAAGTACAGCTCACCTCCTAATAGTGTCGAGAAATGTGGTTTCAATGTTGGAAGTCTTTGTGATAGCCTTGAAATATATTTTTATCTCTAATTATAAAATTTCAAGTTTAAAAAATAGTGTAGATCGAGTAAATCTATGAAAACTTGAAAATCTTGAATATTGACGGTCCAAAAGTGCATTCCAGGATGCACTATTTTTAAAACTTAAAATCTATTTTTTTCTTATGTCCATACATTTTGATGCCGAAATGATCAATTTGAGGATATTTGCGTATTAAAACAACCTTTTCTAGCAAAATTTTTGAGGTGTGCTCTAATTTGATGGTTTAGAGCCTTGGTTTTATCTAAACTTTTTTCAATTTTTATGGCGTTGACCTCTATTCAAAATTACGCAAATATTTTCAATAAGAGTCACTCCATAACCTTTCTTAACCAAGTAAGGAACAAGTTCTACCAAACCTTTCTTGACCAAGTACGGAACAAGTTCTACCAATCAATTTTTATGGATTAGCACATCTTTAGGTCAATTAGGAACAAGTTCTATCAATCAAAATCAATGTTTTAAAAAACATCGAATTTGACTGGAATTGGTTAGTTTGAACCAAAATTCAGTGGGTCCGGACTAGTTCTGGTAAAATTTGGGAACTGGCCGATTCTTATTCTCTGATAGAAACGACCTCAAAGAACCAGTTCCACTTTTATTTTTATTATTTTTTGAAGAAATTGGTTCTCTTATTTCTTTATCGTATTATTGGCTAATTCACTCGGCCGGATTGCTGATACGAGCCGTCATTCCGTCGCTCCCAACTGGTTTTCCAGATGGGCAATCCAAATCACTTATTCTAGGTTTTAAACCTTGACAATCAATCAAAATCAATGTTTTAAAAAACATCGAATTTGATTGGAATTGGTTGGTTTGAATCAAGATTCAGTGGGTCCGGACTAGTTCTGGTAAAATTTGGGAACCGGCCGATTCTTATTCTCTGATAGAAACGACCTCAAAGAACCGGTTCCACTTATTTTTATTATTTTTTTAAGAAATTGGTTCCCTTATTTCTTTATCGTATTATTGGCTAATTCACTCGGCCGGATTGCTGATCCGAGCCGTCATTCCGTCGTTCCCAACTGGTTTTCCAGATGGGCAATCCAAATCACTTATTCTAGGTTTTAAACCTTGACAAAAAAACTACGCCTCTTTTCAAAAATATGTCATTTTACAAAATTCTTATTACCATGTATTGAAAACAATATTTTCTACAAGGCTGAAACCATTGGGTAGTTTCAAAAAAATGATTTGCCTCCGGCATAAGCCAACTTTGGGATTTTCTATATTTGAAATAAAATATTTATTTGTTCATGCACTGGTGGGGACCAATCACATTCAACAATATTCAAAATTTTTGTAGTCTCATAAACCTAAAATTTGGCTAAGAGTTCAGGTCAGACCAAATTAGGAAACTCATTAGCCTGAAGTTTGGTGGGGACTTTATTAATACAAAATTTTAACTTCTGACACTTATTATTGTCTTTAGTATTAAGAAATGTTTGAAAAAGTATCAAATATCTATAAATATCCTTATATATTACTGGATGGGATTGTCCTTGGTATAAGCTACCGATGACAAGTAGGGGTGGCAACGGACCCAATCTGAACTGGGAACCGACGGGTAGACCCTACTTCGGGTTTACCACGAGTATAGGTATGGGTCTAAATTTTTGACCCGAAGGCTAATAATCAGGTATGGGTTTGCATCCCGGTCCAGGTCCAGCCGTACCAAACGCATTGCCATCCTAAGGACAAGAAAAAAGTTGATATGATGTGACCAACATTTTATTATTTCTTGTGATCTTTTTTATTTTCGTCTGTCAAGGTTATCACAGCAGCCTATGCGAATGTGCCTATATTATACATGTGGAGACTTTCCGCAAATAAATATGCATATAAACAAGGGAAAATTACAAAAAATGAACTATCCATATAACTTAGCCCCAGCCCAATTTTTTTTCATACTTTTTTCCCCCAAACAACATTTCTTCGTAAAACCCCCCAGGGTAAAAAGTTTTAAATTTTTGGATGGAAATGCCCTTCCCATACAAATCAAATCAATTGGGGATCCTAAATAGAGTAGTGCCGGAGCGCAGTATACTACTGCCGGAGTGGAATGTCAAGAAGCACTGCCAGACAGCGGTGCTACATTGCCGGAGCGAACTACCTGAGTGCGTATTTTCAGTGCTGGAGCGCATTCTCAGATTGCCGGAGTGGACTGCCGGAGCACAGTTCTCAGTATGCCGGAGCGATGCGGGTCAGACAAAGCACTGACGGAGCGCAGTCCTCCATTGCTGGAGCCGAATGTCATGTGAAAAGAAACAGGACAGAGAAGGTCGTGTGAAAAGAAACGAGGGTATTTTTGTCTTATTTTATGTTACTTTTAGATTGAGGGGTTTTTGCAAGGAAAGGTTCTTTAGGGGGAAAAAAGTGTGAGAAAAAATTGGGGAAGGGGTAAGTTGCGTAGATAGTCTATTTTAGGGTGTATTTTGTAATTTTTCCCTATAAATAATGGTACGCCTATATAACGGCCAGCTATGGCTATTGTTATAACAAGTTCATGATAAAGTTTCTTTAAATTTAGAAAAATTTATGCACATATCTTCCTAAATTTCATTTATTAAATATACCCTTCAAAAAAAAAGTTTCGCATTTGTACCTTTCTCGATATTCTTTTTTAATTTTTGCCAAACTTCCCCAACTTTAGACCGTGAGGATTTGAAATTAAAAAAAGAGCAATTAGAGTCCAAATGAACAAAGAATTCATTTGTACTTGTTATAGTTAGATTTTGAACTTTAGACTTGCAGGTTCAGAAGTTTGTTTTTTTATGATTAACTTTGGGCCTTCTAGGTTTGATGTTTCTTTTGAGATAAAGATAAAATTTGGACCATCAATGACTGAAGTAGGGGCAATTTGGCCAAAAAAAACCGAAAGAGAAGTACGAACATAAAAATGAAAATTTAGGGAGAATTTTTGAACAATAGGAATTAAGGTGGATATGCATGTCAATTTCACTTAGATTTTGTCGGAGAAACCACAAAATGACGGATTCGTATTTCACGTAACGGATCATTGTCATAAGAGCTGTTATAGCGGTTTTTTGAACCTTAGCTAGAGGTCCTACTTTTTCACAAGTCACGATTCCAAAGTCATTGTTTTCTACTTCTTGAATGGGACACTACAGCCCGACTTTTACTGTTTGCTTGTTTGTTTGGCGGTTTGGATTACGGTGGACCCGCAAATTACTTGTTCTAGTGGAATGATTAATAGATAGAAACCAAGTTGTAAGACTTTCTTTACGTAGCGTAATGAAATAAATGTAAACTTTGTGACTTTTGGTCAATACAGCTAAGCCCAAAACTGAAACTTTATATTTTTAGTAAACCAACATGTTCTTCCCAGTTTGGGTTTTTTAATAGAAAGAACTAAAAACTAAAAGAAAAAGAAATATAACTGAGTGGAAATATTAATTTGATCCAATATTGATTTGAGGAAAAAGTTTATTTAAGGTTGCAACTTTCAAACGTAGGATTAAAGATGCACCTCAAAAATCCATTAGAAAATGTTGTTTTAATGTTGAAAAACTCTCTAGTTGATCATCTTGGCATCGAGATGTATGAATATGAAAAAGGAAAAAAGAAAAAACGAAAAAGAAGATTTTGAATCCCATAAATAGTGCATCTTGCAATACATTATCTAAGACCGTCCATTTTAAAAAAAATTATACGTTTATAAATCTACTTGATTTTAACTATTTTTGGAGTTTAAAATTTTATAATTAGAGATGAAAATAGATTTTAAGATAATCCTAATAATTTTTTATAACAAAATTACATATTATGACAAAATTTGAAGGTGCACCTTAATTGGATTGTTTAAAGTTGCAACCTTATATAAACCACATCCTTAATTTAGCTACCTTTTCAAGATTTTCTACACTGTCCATTTTCAAGATTTTCATATGTTTATAGATCTACTTTATTTTAACCATTTTTAAAATTTAAAATTTATAATTAGATATAAAAATAGATTTTTAGATAATCCTAATAACATTTTACATCAATATTATATTCCATGATAAAATTTGAAAGGCATTGTACCTCTACACCTACAGAGGCGTCCGTATGAAAACTGCACTCTTCTTTGAATGCGATCAGATTGTGCAATGCAATAAAGAACAAAAGGTGTATTGGACGTTAAAATCAGTTTGGCTACAAATTCTTGATTTGGTGGGTGAGCTAACTATTTATTTTCAACATGTTTTTGGGTAAGCCAACTTTTTAGCAGACTATTTAGCTAAGGGAGGAGCCTCGTTATCTTCGCTTTCTAATGATGTAATTGGTTTTGGGTAATTTCTTTATAATCAATAAATAGATATGATATTGGTAAAAAAAAAAAAAAAAACCGATTGGCACCTTCCACAAATCGACCCAAGTTTTATACGTGATTTGATGCTCTAGAATTGATTCTCGTAAAGGGGCACCAAATTTACAGAAATTTAGCGGAATGTTCAAATAATAATGAAAAAAAAAAAAGAAGAAGCAAAAGACGTAAGTTGGCCCAATTTTAAAATAAGGGAAAAGTTTAGATAGAGTTGAGGCACTAAACAATCAAATTCAAGCTCACCTCAAAAATTTGATTATAAGATGTTGATTTGATGCCCAAATATCCTCAAATTGATCATCTCGGCATCAAGATGCATGGACATGAGAAAAAACTGGATTTCAAGTTTTGGAAATAGTATATCTTGTAATGCATTTTTGGACCATCAATTTTCAAGTTTTTTATGTTTTCATATATCTTCTTGATCTACATTATTTTTTAAGCTTTAAATTTCATAATTAAAGAATATAATTAAAGATGAAAAATATATTTTAAGGCTATCACAAATATTTTCAGTATTGAAATCACATTTCTCGATACTATTTGAAGGTGGGCTCTAATTTGATTGTTTAGAGCCTCGGCTCTACACAAACCTCGCCCTTTAAATAAATTTAAAACTAGGAGAAAATTCCAAAGAAAAACGAACAAATTAAAACAATCCTGTGTACGAACGGATCCGTTCAAGTCAGCTTTTTGGCGTGTCACATGTGGACCAGATAATTACACCAACAAATTACGTACACCATTTTTCTTGTTTGTTTGCCTGTATCACATTGTCTTTTATATGGTCCACATTTGCACTGGCATACAAATACACAGGGCTTGTGGACGTTCAAGAAGAAACTAGCACATCGGTCCTTAAATACTAAAAACAAGAATCAAAATGATACACATATCCTGACCATAGAAGGAAACTGTACACCAAAATCATGTCAATGGATACTCTTAATTGTGAATTTCGTCACCATTAGTCTTAGCCTAAAGTTCCAATCATTTATCTGTTCATGGCCAATTTAGGAAATGTATACAATGTATTTTTGAGAGAGAGATATCAAGAAACATTTGATTGAGAGAGATAGAAAAGATACGGTTTAAGAAAGTTGAGGACCTCAAACTTTTATTTAGGTGGATTGTGTTAGACAGGCTGTAAAACTTTATCAAAACTTTTGGCTCAAAAAGAGCAAAGGATAGGCTGATGGGAAATAGTGAGAAAATATATAAAGACTTGTCGCCTTGGGCAACGATTTCATGCAACGGTTGTATCATAGTATGATGCAACCACACATCTAGAAGATCATATTTGTGGTTTTTGTATGACCAAATTTTGTACACATACTTTCTTCATCTCAATAATAAACCCAAAAAAAAAAAAAAAAAGGTTTGATTTGAAGTCTAGATGTGGTCAAAATGAGTCCCCTCCAACGTCGAATCTAGACCATTCATTTGGTGAATTTAAAGATCTTAACCCTTACAAACTCAAAATTATTTTTTTTATTTTTTAACATTGTTCATCTAATGATAATAGAGTCCTTTAAAAAAATTGGAAAAGAAAAAATACTTATAAGGCCTCAATCTAAGCATCTTATCAAAATGGACGGCTCATGTTAATTGGGCTAAAACAAAATTTTTGATATTGAGTTTTCAAATTTTTTTTTTTTTTTGTGATTGTTCATTAGAATGAAAAGAATGTATATATTAAAATTTGGATCAAACAAATGCCCATAACATGGTTTTTTAACGTTGTTGCATTATATTACTATACAATTGTTACATGAAATCACTGCCCTATGGCCTCATTCAGGGTATGGCCCTTAATAGAGCAGAATGACGGATCACGATTCATATTGAAAAAGGGAATGTTTCTGTGTGACCCAACATCATATAAGTAATATGTGACCCCACTTCTTAACCGTTTGATCTTAATCGAATGGATACGAATGTTTACACAACAATGTCACGCGAAACGCTATTTTATTTTTCATTTTTTTTCTACAATATTTTTGGATGAAAATTTTGGGCATCCCATCATAAAATTAGGGCAAACCTAGAAATTTTATTTTATTTTTGTAAAAATAAATGACCAAAATACCCTTGCAAGTTTTAGGGGTATTCTAGTAATTTTTCATCACCGGATTTTATTATTATTATTTTATAACATGTTTGGCCATGTCAGATATATGCATGCCCAAAATTTGTTTCAAAATTATTTGTAGAATAAAAATAAAAAATAAAAAAGTATGAGCCGTTTGAATAAGATTTGACAATTAGACTTAACCACCTCAGACATTCATTCAAATCTGATGACTGAGACCGATGGTCATATATATTATATATGTGGGTGGGGTCATATAGAAAGGTATCCCTACAAAAAAAACCTTAAATAGTTGAGAAAAAGTTCTGATAATAATGATGATGATGATGCAGGTGAGGCCATAATTCATTAACCTCTTTGACCTTTTATAACGCCACATGGGATTGATTAATGGAAAATTGTTTCATGCGGGCTAGATCGCATTTCTACACATGTGGCCTAGAAAGTGTAAAGCATCCATCTTAAAGATGGATGCAAGAAGGTGTTCCATTTAAAAACTATTGAAACCAACGGTTCAAATATTTTCTTATTAGAATTATTATTTCTAGTTTTTAAAATTTATTTATTTTTTCATGTTCAGGATCTCCATGTTAGAGATTACATGTCCTTAAAAATTAAGTCTTAAAATCCATCTAAAAAATAAATTTATTTCTACATCTGCGAGCTTGGCCACATAGAAAATGGGTCCTTGATTTATTCAATAGGACGAATTTCGTGCTGTGATACATGACTGCCCGAGATGTGTCATAATGTATGGAAAATTAGTTTTTAACTTTGAGCATAGTAAATAGTAAATTTCACACCCAAATTGTAAAATTGTTAGAAACTTTTTTTTTTTTTAATTTTGAATCTAGCCAATGACACATAATTAGATATAAAAATAAATTTTGAGATAATCCAAAGAACATTTTACATCAAAAATATATACCATGATAAAAATTGAACGTGCACCTTACCTCTGCACCTATAGATGCATCCGTATGCCAACTGCACCATGCTTAAATGCAGAAGGAAAATTTGTTTAAAATTTGGTTTACTTTAATTGTTTAAGATGGGTATCTTATATATCTTTTTCAAATATATATTCAAATGCAGAATTAACGACTGGTTTCTTTAATTCATAAGAAAAGACGTTTTGGTTTGATATAGAAAAATATTTTTAGTCCCTCAGCGCTTTTAAGAAATCGTTTGTGAAGCACTGCTCATAAAGCTCGTTTCTACATTACTTTATGTTACATTTTAGCTTTTACAATTGTAAGGACTTTTTGTGGCGCTACATTTTTGCTTTTGTGGAGCGCAAAAGGACAGTAGGTCGTAAGGGTTCGTAATATACCATGAGTCATATCCAAAAAGCAAAAGCTGCCAAACCCAGCTATGAAACCTCATGTGCACCAAATAATGGTGCGTCCGCTCCCTGTTTTGCAAGTTGCTTGTAGGGACTCTCTAAGAGGTCTACACTTTTGGGAAAGGTATGCTATGATCCAGTGGATCATGCTATGTGGTACTCCAAAGAATTACCACCCCCAGTTTCTAATGACGGGCTAGTGAAGTTAAATAGTGTCTTTATCGGTGTTTGGTTACTCTGACGAGCCAACTCGGACCTTTTTAGGTAACTCGGGCTCACTACATACTCGCCACCCTAGCAAGCCTAAGTATCCTTGAGTTAGGTGGTCTAACTAGGGAATAAAATAAAAAATAAAAAATTATAAACAATTCAAAAAATAAGAAATTTATATGTCATATGTTTGTTTTACGTTTTATATCATTTTGGCAAAGATTAGAAAGTATATTGGCTGTTAATACTCTTTTTTTACATTTTTTTTTTTTTTAAATTATTTTTAAAATACCCCCTCCCAACCCCCCCACCAATTTTTTTTTTAATATCCATTTTTCACCACTTTTTAACCTCATTTAAATGTGTTTTATTTAATTTTTCTTTAAACATATCTCTCCCATTTTAGAGATCTTTTTGCAATTTTTAAAAATTTTAGTACTTTTTGGCTTCGGCCAGAACTTGGCCTAACAAGTGTCGATTACTTAGCTCGTGCCTGGGTCAAGTCGATCTTTCCAACAATGGTCTTGATGGCCCCACAAAAGGTTAGTAGTACACTTTGTCTGGAACACTTGTTTGATAATATTGTATGCTGTGCTCCATTGGGTCATTGTATTTACTTATTTATTTAATAATGGATGGGCCACCATTATGAGCATCATGCTTAGAAAAAAAGAAAATATACAATAAGATTATTTAATTCTGGTTAGTCACAATTACATTTAGCTTAAATCAGACGTAACTTTGATGATGATAATGGTCATGATGTCAAATCAGACAATGGAGAATGTGCCATAGATAAGCTCAAAAACTTAACAATTTTTTTTAAACTTTGTTAGTTTATGCCTAGCTATCATAGATTTCACTTCTGACTTTAAAGGTCATTAAGATTTTGTCATGCCAAAAGTAAACATCTACAGTCTCGTCTATAGAGTGAGTTCAAAATTTGAACTATAAAATTTGAACTCAGTTTCATGTAATGTTCAAAAACCTGGATCAACGACCTGGATTGGCCATCTAGAGATTTCATTTAGATTTGGTGGATAGGCCCCATCTGATTTTAAAAAATTTCTTTAAAATCTAACTTTCTAGGTTTCCCAAAAAAAAGAGGGTATTGTATTATGGATTTCATTATTTTATCAAAAAAATGTAAATACTGAATACTTATTTTATGTCCAAGTGTTTGTTGACCATTAAATTCATTTTGTAGAAAAAATAAAGTTTAAAATGCAACTCATTGCAATAAAATGAATATCTTTAACTTGAACTTTTTTACTTTGTACTAATGTCATTTGCTCTTGTTAAGATAAGGGGTCTTGCCTATTCATTTCATATTTTTTCTTTTTTTTGAAATTAATTATTCATATTTTTATTAATATTTTATCTTTTTAGAGATGTCGTACTTAATCTCTCTCTAGAGGTGTTATATTTATTTACATTCATGTTTGATTTATTTCTCATTATCTGCTTGAAATTGTTCGTCTCATCTACTCTCTTTTGATTCAATATAGAGATTTTCTTACATAAAGTTGGGACACAATCAATTTCTTTCGTTTTTTTAGAAAAAGAAAGTTGGGAAGATCTATCTCTCCCTCATCCTTACATTCTCCCTTTTATGATGCCTCATTTTTTCTCTCTTTCATCCTTGTACATTCTTTCCCATGAGCGGATCCCTCTCTCCCATCCCCCAATTCTTTCCCTACACGCTCTCCTTTATTTATTCTCATTTTCTCGTTAGATGACCTCTCTATGTCTCTCATCATCGCATACCCATACCCTATTTTAAAGTAGTCTCCTCATACCTACATAGCCATACACACTCTCTCCCTCATGTCAGAAAATATTCTTGTAAAAATAAACTACAAATTTATAGATTTAAGAACTTAAAAAATATATATATGTTTTTTGAATCGTTGTTCATGATTACCAAAAAACAAAAATATGAACAATAGATTTAAACGTACCCCCTCTCTCTCTCTCTCAACTTCACATACCCATATGTCTATGGAGTCTTGAGCTTGTTATCAACCCCTGGAATCTCTCTCTCAACTTCACGTACCCATACGTGGAGTCTTGAGCTTGTTATCAACACCTGGAATATTGACCATGGGGTCACTATCACGGAGCACCAAATTCTCTTATTAGGGCTGGAATCCCCCATCTTGGGCATGTCTAAGTAATAGGATGTAGCACGCAGACCATATCTTTTCAAGTAGCATTTTTTTTCTTTTTTCGATTTTTTTGGTAGCTTGTGATGCGTCTCATTTTTTCAGTAATTTAGTAGGGATGGGATCTCTTACCTATAGTAGAAATAGAACTCAAGATATCGTGTTGTGACAACCCACTACTTGACCACCTAGCCTTGAGCCATACAAGTAATGCATCTCTTTAATTAATGGAAACACTTCTTTCATTTTGCGTATTTGTCTCATGCGATAGATTTGATTGATTTTAAATTTTTAAACAATCTTGGGGTTTGGGCAAAGTTGATGAGAATTATTGGGATGGTGATGAAAAATCACCTCCGATTTGGTATTTTCCTCTTTGTGCAAGATTGTTTTGTCAAATACAAAATGATTTTTATGGGAGCATAAAAATCACTTTGTATAGAGAGAGAGAGATCTTATGCGGGTAGAGATTGGAGATTTTGGGCAAAACCCTAGCTATCATTATGCTCTATTTTAGCTGGTTTCATTGTTACCTTGTATTATACGCAGATCCATGGAGATGAAGTCGACAAAAGAGGTTGGATTGATGACTCCTTTGTGGTAGTGAAAAGGAAAATTGGTGATGCTTTACTAATTTTGAGGTAACCCATGTATTTATTCGAATCTTGTAATTATTCTATGATAATGAAATTGTTTCCTTGCTGGTTGCCCGTAGATATATAGCTCTATTAGGGTGAACCATATATATTTGTGCGTTGATGGTGCTTGGATTGTAGAGTTTATTGTATGTTCTTGTAGTTTTAACTTTCTTATTTTGTTTCTCTTGATTTCTTTTAATTTTTTCAAGTTTATGACAATATATATGGTTCTTGGGTATTGGGATTTCTTGAAATCGACTTGTGACAAGTTGGTTTTGAGGTATTGGATTTGATGTAGCAGAAGGGATCATCACAACAAGGGTTAATTAAGCTAACCTTGGTTCCCAACAATAATATCTCAAATATTTGACAATTCTCATTGTTTGAGATTTTATGAGAATCAGCGAAGTCTTCAATGTTGGAAAACCCTCTAATTGATCATCTCAACATCGAGATGTGTGAATATTAAAAAAAGAAAAGTTTTTTAGTATAAAAAATAGTGCATCTTTCAACATATTATCTAGACCGTCGATTTTCAAGATTTTCATATGTTTATAGATCTACTTGATTTTAACTATTTTTGGAGTTTAAAATTTTCTAATTAGATATGAAAATAATTTTTAAGATAATCCTATGTATTTTTTACAACAAAATTATATGTTATGATAAAATTTAGAGGTGCGCCTTAATTGGATTGTTTAAGATTGCAACCTTATAAAAACCACACCGATTTATAAATAGTTGGAGGGGTGAAACCAATAGTTCTTACTTTATTGCTTTTATTTCTAGTTCTTTTATTCATGGTTCTCAAGAGGGGAGGTCGCCAATGAGGGTAAGGTTGTTGGTACGTGCACTCCTTGAATTATTAGGGGGACTGGGTAAGGTTGTTGGTACGTGCACTCCTTGAATTATTAGGGGGACTAACTTCTCGGGCAAGACCTTTCAACTGTTGAACTAATACTACTACTACTAACAAAAAAAAAGAGAGGAAAAAGAAGAAGAAAGGGTGTAGTTTGTATAGAGTCGAGGCTTTAAACAATAAAAAACATACCTTCAAATAGTGTCGAGAAATGTGGTTTCAATATTGGAAATCTTTGTCATAGTCTTAAAATATATTTTTAGGGTACGTTTTGTGTAGAGCTTAGGTTCTAAACAATCAAATTAGAGCCTATCTTCAAATAGTGTCGAGAAATGTGGTTTCAATACTAGAAATCTTTGTGATAGCCTTAAAATATATTTCACCTTTATTTATAAAGTTTAAAGCTTCAAAAATAGTGTAGATCGACTGATCTATGTAAACTTGAAAATTGACGGTCCAAAAATGTGTTACAAAATACATTATTTCTGAAACTTAAAATCTATTTTTTTCTCATGTCCATGAATCTTGATGTCGAGATAATCAATTTGAGGATATTTGGGTATCAAAACAACCTCTTCTAGTGAAATTTTTGAGGTAGGCTCAAATATGATTGTTTAGAGCCTCGGTTCTATATAAACTTTTCCCATATTTTTATCTTTACTTATAAAATTTAAAGCTTAAAAAATAATGTGGATTGAGCATATCTATAAAACTTGAAAATTGATGGTTTGAAAATGCGTTAAAAGATACACTGTTTTTAAAATTTGAAATCCATTTTTTTCTCTTGTTCATGCATCTTGATGTCGAGATGATCAATTGCAGGATATTTGGGCACCAAAGCAACATCTTCTAACGAAAATTTTGAGGTAGGCTCTAATTTGATTGTTTAGAGCCTCTGCTCTGCTTTAAGAAGCACTCGGTAATGAGGGGGCCTTATCACACAACAAAAGCATATATATCATACGTATTTTCAATAAGAAAGACATGAAGGGGTATTATTTTGATGTGAGCACCATCTGCATGAGTAAATAGAATGAAAGCACAAAATTCTACCAGTAAAGAAAGAGAGATGTTATTAGGATTTGACTGAAAATAGGTGAGAAAATCTTACAATATTATAGACCCCAAAGTGAGAAAATGTTACAATGTTATAGAGAGAAAAGAGATGAGAAACCCCAAAGTGAGAGAGAGAGAAGGGAAGCAGAAAGGGCAAAAATGGAGGAGAGAACATCAAGGAGGAGGGGGAGAGAAGGGTTGTACCAGAGAAAATAACGGGAAAGAAAATGGGAGGGAAATTGACATAAATAAAAATAGGTGAAAGTGGGGATCGGCGCACGCAGTCTCCAGTGCCCCTCATGGAGTTTTAGGTGCAATCAGTATGGATGATAAAAAGGTTTAAAAAATGGAAATTTTTTTTATTAGGTTAGGCCTTGAACAATTAAACGGTCGCACCTCAAAGATTCATGTGAAGAAGTTGCTTTGATGCCGAAAAACCCTCAAATCTGATCATCTCCACCTTGAGATGCATGGACGTAAAAAAAGAAAAAAAAAGTATTCTTCAAGCCTTGAAAATAATGCATCTTGTAATACATTATCTGGACTGTCAGTTTTTAAGATTTTCAAGTGTTCATAGATTTACGTGATGTACACTATTCTTGAATCTTCAATTTTATAATCAGAGATGAAATAAATTTTCAAGCCACTATAAAGATTTTTTATTCAATACTATTTGTAGATGCACCTTACTTTGATTGTTTAGGGCCTCAGCCCTATACAAACCACACGCTTAAAAAATTGGATAAGTGACCCAAATCGCCTACCCGAAAAACCGGTCTAGATTAGGGATTTGACAGGGTCAATCATCCAAAAAACCGATCTGGATCGGCGATTTGACTGAGTGAACCAATTAATGAAGAAACAAACAAACAAAATTAGACACAAAAAGCAAAAAAAAAAAAAAAAAACTAAAAGAAAGTGTAGGGCTGGTTATGTGACAGAACTTGCTTGATGATTCCTGATATTTAACGGGATTGAGACCTTACCGACCAATTCTCGATTTGGATCGGTCAATTCTGATATGGATCACCATTTTTTAAACCCTCCCTAGGGACCCTAACAAATTCTTATTCTACGAACTAAATATGTAAATAATAATCGTACTAACATGTGTCTAGTCATTTCAATTTTTAAGATCAAAATACACTTTCGGCACTTCTTAACATGTACACTAGTATCACTCTATGCAATGGGGTCCCATATGAAGTGTCATTAAAATGGGGGAATTATGTAAGTCTCCCTATTTTATAAAGTTAAAAAGTTGTATTTGCGTCCGGGGCCACATTTCTGCAATAGAGTCAACACATGTACCATCCATCTTACAGATTGGAGTTAATAAATGGTTATCACACAAAATTTTGAACTTATCCCTCAAAAAATTGAACTCAATGCTGTTAAAATCACACCCATTTTCAGTTTTTCTCTTCTTTTTTTTGTTTTTTGCTTTTTGTTTTTTGTTTTTTTTTTTCAAATTCTTATTCATCATAGTTGAGATTTTCATTCTTTAAAATTTTGAATCCAAAATCCATCCATTCTAAGAAGATAAATGGTCTTTAATGTTTTGAACCATGTCCTTGGACTTGTTCTCTAAGGTTAGATTTCAATTGAGAGTCCATGGCTTCTTCTTTCTCATCCTGAATTTTACTCTCTTCCTCTATGAGAAGAAACCAAGTTTTTATCTTCTTTTGGTATTTTTTTGACGAGGGAAATAATTTATGTGTAATTGTTTCCACTTGAAAAGATCCATTTAACTCAATACCATTTAATTTAAGTTCACTTACAATAGTAACTTATACCCTTGGTTGAGTATATGCTTATTTCACTGAACTTAAATTTCAAATAACTTGAAATAAGGAAACATTGGATGTCTCATTTGTCCATTTTATATTTGGTCTCTAATAGTTGCCAAAGTTCCTTATTGATGTCACCAAAGAATACATGTCATAAATTGGATTGGTGAGTGCAGGCACGATCCTTGCTCTGTCGATTTTTGAAAAAAAATCATTTAGCTCGGGGTCCTCCTCTTTGTTCGGTGATGGTAAATCGAGCTTTTGCATGCTGATGATATAGTGATCTTGAGCATGGTCAATAAAGAAAATTAGTTTTTATTGCCAACTCGATCATATTTATTGAGCTTTGCAAAATCTTAGTTCATTATTTGGATAGAACTCATACTTGCTTCTATTTTTTATTGAGCTTTCCAAAATCTTGGTTCATTACTTGGATAGAACTCATACTTGCTTCTATTTTTTATTGAGCTTTGCAAAATCTTGGTTCATTACTTGGATAGAACTCATACTTGCTTCTATTTTTTATTGAGCTTTGCAAAATCTTGGTTCATTACTTGGATAGAACTCATACTTGCTTCTATTTTTCATCCAATATGTAGGCTTGAGTTGTTGAGAAGATGGAGGTGAAATGGGGTTGTAAAATGTAGTTATGGAAGGTTTAAAGGAATTTAGATGAAGGATGTGAGAACCTTCCTGTTTTTAGTCACACTAAAACATTGTCTCAAAACTACCTTTGGCCCTATTGACCTAAATTAACGTGCATAAATGGCAAAATTGTCATTGGGATACCTGAAAACAGAATGTCATGAAATTGTCCCGCTGATTAATGCCCTAAAAGCGAGTGAGCTGCCCAATCAGAGAGGAAATGAGCACGAGTTTGAGAGAGATTAAGAATTATAGAGAGAGAAATAAAGTATGAGAGATAAAAATGGAAGAAAAATATAAGTAAAATGGGCAAAAATGGATCCTTTGCTGTGAGCCGTGAGCCCGATATGCAGCCGGGCCTAAGCTAAGGATGCCATGCGAAATGCAAAGTGTGCCTCATGTGCCCTCACAGGCGTCCACAATGTGTCGAGGCCGTCTTGGGTTGGGTTTTTAGGCTGAAGTAATTGACATTCAAAACATGTACTAGACACGATACCCTTATCCGTATCTATGAAACGCAGGTTCTTTAAATAACCGCCATCAAAACAACCACCAAACACTTGGCTCCATAATTTCAAATAGAAACCAAATTGAACAGGCAATTGCCCTAAAATCGGTTGAAAGTTGTGCCTTGAAATAGTTCACTCCAAATAACTCAAAATTTAAGGCATGACAACTTATTCGATTTAAATTTGCATTATTCCAAAATGATAATATCTATGAAATCATCCCAAAATTTGTTAACCTGCCCTAAAATAAATCCCTCTCCTTACAATTATCTTAAATTCGTCATTATCAGTTCAATGCGACCGTTACAAACTCTCCACGCGTTTGAGTCCTTCACTCTTGCCATCAGTTATTCAAAGAAGGTGCAGTTTGCATACGGATGCCTCTGTAGGTGTAGAGGTAAGGTGCACCTTCAAATTTTATCATGGTATATAATTTTGTGTAAAATGTTCTTAGGATTATCTCAAAATCTATTTTTATATCTATTATAAAATTTTAAATTTAAAAAAGAGTTAAAATCAACTAAATCGATAAACATATGAAAAATTTGAAAATAGACAATGTAGATAATATGTTGTAAAATGCACTATTTCAGAGACTTAAAATCTTTTTATTTTTCATTGTCATACATCTCGATGTTGAGATGATCAATCACATGGTTTTTCAACATTAAAACTATCTTTTCCGATGGATTTTTGAGGGGCATCAGTAGTTCTACATTATAAGGTAGTATCCTTATATAAACTTTTTCCTTCAAAGAATAGGCAAGCTTTCTATGTCTCTATCCTCCCCCTTATCCAACCGTCCATTCTGTATGGAGGGCTAAGATTGCTCCAATCACAATGTCACGTCTATACACTATTTTTTTTTAAATTTTGTTCCTATAAATTATTTTGACACCAAATTTTGGACGTCCATTCCTCTATTAAACTCGCACTAGTGAAAAATATATAAAAAAATATTTTCTGTATAATAAAATGACCAAAATACCCCCTGAATGTTTTAAGGGGTATTTTGGGTATTATATTTTATCGAAAAATTATTTTTAATATTTTTTATAGGTGCGCCCCAGTGAGAAGATGTCACTACCAAATTTCATATTCATACAATTTGTATAAAAAAAACTAAAAATAAAATACTTTGAGATGTCGGATCTAAGATCAAACAATGATTGACTCTCTTGATCAAAATTGGACGGCTAGATGGTAAGGGGAGGATAGAACTTCTATGCTATAGGGGAAGCATCAAACCTTTCCCACCATAAATACAGGGGAAGCATAGAACCTTTCCCACTATATATAAATACAGTGCTTCATCTTGACTTCATATTTTTAGACACAGAAAGAAAGGGTCCCTCTATATTTTCAAAGAAGAAAAAGATGGAGAGCCCAAACAATAAGGTAGTTGTTTTGGTGGTTGCAACAGTAACCATGTTTTTTTGCAGTGAAGTGCAATCAGAGGTGGACCCAGACCTCGAGGCATGCCTATAGTCATCCCGAACCTCGATCTTCGCTTCCTGGTGTGCCTACTACACGTACATGCTTTCACAAGTTAAATGGACCGCTCAAAGATGTAACGATGGCCTGCGCACAATTATGCATCTACAGTGTCATGGAGTAGATGTGACCGCCCCCCTTCCCCTTCCCCTCCCCCTCCATCTAAATTCATACGACTCCTAGGAATAAAGTTTTCTCTCTTCCCTCTCTTTCAATAATGTAATGAGGGCATGAGAAAAAGGCATGTCTTCTTTGGTGTTTATTTTATTTAAAATAAATTTATAAAAAAAATTTTATTTTATTTTTGAAGTTTTGAAATAGTCCCCTGATCTTTCATCCTATATCTTAATTTTAACTTTTTTAAGTTCAAAAGAATTTTTTTCGAACTTTGTGACATACCGAAGCTATCAGATTTCACATCAAATAGTTGTAAGTAATTGTGACCTCTTTGTATCGAAGGTAAATGGTCTCATTGTATACGATCTTTTTCATAAATTGGACTAAGCTCAAATTTGAAGCGTCCATACCTATTACTGTCAGACATCTATAAAATATAAAAATAATAAAGTGACCAAAATATCCTTGAAATATTGAGAAGTATTTTGATAATTTTATTTAGAGAAATGATCCTATATGACCCTTCCCCATCCATGTACATAGGACTTCAAAGGATCACAATTAAATTTGGTACGGATCTATAGAAAAGTCAAGTCCCACACCCATGTGATAAATTTTTTAGAGATCCGTGCCAACTTTAATGGTGATCTTTTGCGTCTTACACACATAAATGGGGGAGGGTCCTATAGGATCATTACGCTTTCATTTATTCCAAAGTGTTTTTTTTCTCTTGTATTTTTCACATGCAAGTGATGGTAAGAAGTAATTTGAGCTTAACCTCAAGTGATGGTAAGAAGTAATTTGAGCTTAACCTTAAGTGATGGTAAGAAGTAATTTGAGCTTAACCTAATGTTAGGTATGGCAATGGGGCACCTGGCCCAAGCCACAAGATGTGGCTCGAGGATTGGGTCAGGGTCAAACCACCACAGCCAAAGTACAGGGCTATGGCTTGGCCCCTTTTTTCTTATTAGTTTTTCTCTTCATTTTTTTTCAATTATATTGGGTCTGGCCTAGCCACAACTCTAAAAGGACTAACATTGGCCAAGGCCAGGGTCTCTTCAGCTTGGTTAGGTCTAGAATGATTGTGATCTCCTTGTATTAAAAGTAAATGATCTCTTTAAATACATATCCAATACTTCTAGGACCCCAAACTTTGGAGGGTTAACCCCCCTTAACCTAGTTCTAACCTCAATAAAAATACATACTTCTTATGTGCATGAGAAAAATTACATTCTAAGGGTTAGTAGAAATCTTAAACATTCTAAGGTTGAATGGAGATCATCCAATTCTTTAATGGCCGGACTTAACTGTTTTGAAGCTCAATATCCAACTTTGTTTTCTCGAAAATACTCATGTATCCATTCTAAACTAAATCCCAAATTTTCGAATAAAAAAAACACCTCCTTATTAGGCTTTTTACTCTCCTTTGAATAGAACTATGGTTGTAAATGTGAGGTCTTTAACCGTTAAAGTCCAGAGAGTGAACCGCAAAATAAAAATAGCCAAACTTAAAATGCCTTGATCTCTGAAATGTGAGGTTTTTAACCGTTAAGAATAGAACCATGGTTGTAAATGTGAGGTCTTTAACAGTTAAAAATAGAACCATGGTTGTAAATTTTTGGAACATGTTGTTGACGTGGTTACTAACCCTGAACTTGAAGTGCCTTGATCTGAAAACTTAAATATCTTGTTATATCTTTATTTTTATTCTACGTGTCTTTAAAAAGTTAGTTAATTTTTTTTCGAATTGTCCCTATTGAGGGTTGAGAATGCTATGCAACCAGGGGCATTTTGATAATTTCACCAGTGCCCTAACTCGAGTCAAGATAATGGCTCTGATTGTTCAGATTTCGTAATATAGAAATACCAAGTACAGCAACAGCCCTAGAGTTGAAAATACAGAATTCACTATATTCCTTAGTTTTCCCAATCCTATGCAACCAAAGGTGTTTATCATTATTTTGCTCCAGCTACTTAAATAGGGCCGAATTACTAAAATGTCCTTAGTTACTCAAGATTGTCAATCCTAAATAATGAAATTTTGGAAATTTAGAAAAATAATACTGAGGTACTTGAGTGAACTGAAACTCAAAAAGCACATAGTGTAGTGATAAGCAAGATCATTTGACCAAGATGATGATTGAGGGATTTAGGTGGTTTTTTGCCATCCTTATACTGTAGAAGGTGTAACTCTAACTTTTGTGAGGAGTTGTAGTTTTGGTATTAGAAACTTCATGATGACTTAAAAATATTTTTTCATCTACAGTTATGAAATTTAGATTTTCATAAATGGTACAAATAGAACATATCTATAACACTTGAAAATCTTGAAAATAAATGGATAATATGTATTATTTCTAAGACCTGAAATTATACTTTTTAAAATATTCATCTATCTCGAGGTCGGAATGATCAATTGGAGTGTTTTTCAACTTCGAAACACTACCTAGAGGATTTTGAGGTCACCTTATTTCAATAGTATAATGTGAATTTTTTCCTCATCTTAATTCAACGTGAGATTCATGTTGACCTCTTGAGTCAGCAATTCAAGCTAAATCTAAATCATCATTAGAGCTTTTTTCCAACTATTTGGAGTCGACAGCACGAATCCTGATCTATCATTCTGCTCTATTAAGGGTCATACCCCTAGTGAGGCCATAAGTTCTTATATATTTTCTCACTACTTAGAACTGTGTCCTTTTATGCCTATACCTCGCCGTTTTTTAGCCTTCTACTTGAACCAACTCGCGCATCCTAATTGTTATTGTACTGGATCTACACTGCATATGGCCAACTCACCTTAAGTTTACTTTTTCTCATCATATTGCCTATTGGAGTCACACCTAAGCTCTCCCAAATATATTCATTTCGAATTCCAGCCCTTCTTGTTGGGTCATTCATCTATCTCAATATCCTCATCTCAGTTATACTAATCTTATGAGTATCTTGTTTCTTGACTGCCCAACATTCCGCCCCATATAGTAAAGTTGGTCTCACAGCTGTCTTGTAAAATTTATCTTTCAGTTTCATTGATATGCGGTGATCACATAGAACTCCGATTGCACATCTCTACTTTGCCACCCATCTCTAATTCCATATGTGATAACTTCCTCAATCTCTTCATTTTTCTGGATTGTCGACCTAAGATATCAATATCTTCATTTTCCTGGATTACCGACCCAAGATATCGAAAAAGTGCTCTTTTTGGTATTTCTTGACCATCAATCTTAACTACTTCCTTGCCTCTACTATTATTACTATTTTGTCTCAATCTGACAATTCAAGCTAAATATGATAGCCAAAAGGTATTTTACTCCCATGGGAGTTAAATGTACATTTACCCTCTCAGATACAAACCTACTTAGATTTAAATTTAGGAACATAAATTATGGGGATGTAGCCTCTTCAACCGATAGATTAATCTCAATAAAAAAACGTTTTTTATTATACTCTTTATGCACTTGAAAAAGTTGATGTCTTGACTCTTGAGATTGAATATATACTATCCAATTTTTCGATGGTGAGATCCAAAGTGTTAGAAAACTAAAATTTTAATGTTTCTTGAGAATAATCATCTAGTATTTTCTAGGTAGTTCTCCCAATTTCAAACTAAAAAAATCCTCCCAGTCTTCTAACTGACGGAGTCGAAGTAAAGGACGTTATTTTGGGGATTTTTGGTCATCGACAGTCCAGCGATTTCAAGCGCGGACATAAAGTCACTAAAGTCATAAAAGATATAGTGGTCCCTCTCAGACCATATTATGTATTTAGTTGTGCAGCCAAAATAGCAAGTTAGGCCGACTTATATGACATAAAACTTTGGCAAAACATCCTGATATGAAAGATAAGCTTAGTCCGCAAAAATATTGAAAGAAAAAGGATCCGGTTTCTATGCGGCCAAGACTGTATATGTAGAAATGCGGGTCACTTAATAAATCTGTTTTTGAGATGAATTTTAAGATTTAATTTTTAAGGACATGTAATCTCTAACATGGAGATCATGAATATGAAAAAATAAATAATTTTAAAAACTAAAAGTAATAATTCTAGTAAAAAAACATTTGGACTTTTAGTTTCCATTATTTTTATATGGCACACCTACTTGCATCTATCTTTAAGATGGATGCTTTACACTTTCTGAACCGTATATGTAGAAATGCCCTACAGCCCGCATGAAACAATTTTCCAAAGAAAAAAAAAGGACTCATCATGCTTGTAATTTTACATGCTCTTATAAGTATTTGGAAACTTAGACATTTGAACCGGGAGGAATGCAGCAAAAGTTAAGAAGAGAAAATCTCAAAAATAAAAACTCAAATTTTTTAGTTTTCTCACCATGTAACTAACTAGCAATGGATAACATTGAAAAAGACTAAAATATAAATTTTTTCAGAATTTTACATTTCCTTCGATTTATGGATGAGATCCGATTCTAGACAAAACAAGTAAGACCGTGTCCTCAACTTGGTCCGCTTATTACGAACAATTAATCATCTTTTCTATTAGCTAATTATTGACAGAATAAATTATAGGTACCTCAACTTTGACAAGGAATAGTAGACATTTGACTGAGCTACAAATTATCTCCATCGCCCCTTGTAGGTCATGGACGGTCGAGATTGGGGTGCTACACAGTTCATATAGGTCCACGTGACCTACACCTTTACCTTTCTATCTAGGTCCGACTGATATTTTCCTTTACTTTCACCACAAAAGTTCGTGAGGGTCCACCAACCCAACCCAAGAAGATTCTCATTAGTGTTTAGGGTCCACCAAAGATTTATTTTTAATATAATGACGTATTTGATAATTTGAATTTCAACTTTGTTTAACCATTTGATGAAATTTGATGTTCAAATCAATGTCCTTTATGACCAAAGATTGTTCCACCGACGGTCAAAGATTGATATTTAATCTTAATGAACAAAGATTGATATTTAACCATTCAACAAATTTGATATTCAAATCAATGTCCTTTGTAATCATGCATGATGGCAATTGATACAATATCGGGCAACACTTTGTATTATGGACCCGCCAACCCTGCATATGTACAAATGCGAGCCTCTTGATAAATTTATTTTTGAGATGATTTTAAGTTTTAATTTTTAAATACATGTAATATAACATGGAGATCATGAATATGAAAAATAAATAAATTTTAAAAACCAAAACTAATTCTAGTGAGAAAAGATTTGGACCGTGAGTTTCCATTGGTTTTAGATGGAACACCTACTTGCATCCATCTTTCAAATGGATGCTTTACACTTTTTGAATCGCATATGTAGAAATACGGTCTAGTCTGCATGAAACAATTTTCCTTGCAATATTATCCACTTGGCTTACTAAAATTATGTGTACTACACTACCACATAAGTATAGTGCACACTTATCCCTCAGGCGAAAGAGCTAGTTAGAAATATTTTTTATCTTAAATTTTGAGATCCACTTGGGAATCATCAGATGACTATTTTCAGAAAAAATGAAATTTCGAGTTCTTAAATACTAAGATTTTGGACAATCTCTATTCAATATTAGGACAAGTGCATCGATTTTTTTTTGGTTGGTCGCTAAGTGATGCAATTATTTTTTTTTTTTTTGGTTTTTTTTATGAAGTTGAAATTAGGTTTGGGGTTACTTGGAGTTTTTTTGTCTTTTGTTTATAATATATATCTTTCTTGCTTTTCTTATTATTGTAGAGAACTGAGGCATAAAGTTAGAAACCATAGGTGTTAGGGTGTTTAAATCGTAAATATGTTAGAGTTGAATAAAAAATGGAAGAGAGAAATGAAGGAATTTTTTGAGGGTTTTGTTTTAAGATCTCTTTGGGGTGGACTTCCCTATGTACACTATTTCATAACGTTATTTTGTTAATTTACTTTTCTATTTATTTAATTTTTCCATCTTCCCTATCAATTGGTAATAGCTCTTCAGAAGATCCATCCACCATGAGGCTCCCAATGCTTGATCTTTCAATTGAGGATATAATGTCAAATATTATAGTGGCTGTGAGTTAACAAGTTAAAGAGGGTAAAATTCAAGCCATGGAAGGTATATTAGAATAGATTTGTGAAATTCAAGGAAAGATCAACTAATTTCAGTTAGAGATTACTGAAATAAATCAAGGGTTGCAATGATTAAGAAATATGGATTGTTAAGAAGAAGGTGCTCCTAATCTAGTAGATTCAAAAAACGAAGGAGAAATCGTGTAGACACTCCCCCTAAAATTTTGGCTAAAGGGAGTTCCCAGAACCTATAGTTTTGAAATTCCTACGGACCATAATACTGTAGTAAAATTTAGTTTGTCATATCCAATAGTCCTTAATCCTAAGAAAATCCTCAAATTATTTCAAAAGTGGCCCAATAACTAAAGGGAAAGCTTTCTAAACTTCCCCTACGGCATAAAACTTATATACTTTCCCTTATCCAACTGTCCATTCTGAATGGAAGGCTAAGATTACCCCAATCATAATGTCACGTCTATACACTATTTTATTTTTAATTTTTTTTTATAAATTATTTTGAGATCAAATTTTGGTCGTCCAATCCTCTATTAAATCCGTACTAGCGAAAAATATAAAAACAATATTTTCAATAAAATAAAATAACCAAAATACCCCTGAAAGTTTTAAGGGGTATTTTGGTTATTATATTTTATCGAAAAATTATTTTTAATATTTTTTTTATAGGTGTGCCACAATGAGAAGATGACACGTACCAAATTTCATATTCATACAATTTGCATAAAAAAAAAACTAAAAATAAAATACTTTGAGACGTCGAATCTAAGATCAAACCGTGAGTGGCTCTCAATCAAAATTGAATGGTTGGATGGTAGGGGCAGGATAGTTCTTCTATAATGTAGGGGAAGTATAGAAACCTTTTCCATAACGAAATCCTACCATAATCTTTCTTATTAGCCTAAACAACACATAAACCTAAAAAACGTGGTCAAATAGAGCCTTAAAAGAATTCTTGAACTAAACCAGTCTACTACAACTGAATTCAGCGATGGGGATCGCATTGTTGGCGCCTTTTCGAATTTGATCAGGTTTTGACCAATTAAACCTAGGAGTATTATTCCTAAATTAATTTGAAATCCTAATCCCAATTGGACTATTACCATAATTAAGACCTATATACCCCTCTAACCTCCCATAATTCGGAAGCTCAAATCTATAGAAAATCCTAAGAAAATAGGTAGAAACTAAAAAAAAACCCTTAGAAATTGGAGATAAAATCCCTTAGGTTAGAAACCATAGAAACCATGGAGCTAGAAAATCCTAGATGATTGAACCCTAAGTCAATTCTTTACAACCCTAATTCTCTAAAATCTTCAAAACCTTAAATTCAAAGTCCTAGAAAGAAGACCAAAACAATAAAATTCTTTAAGAAAAATACTCCCCGAGTATTCTTAACAATTCTTTCAGCAAGGAGAATGTGCATTTGTAAGAATAGCGATCTAAGTCCCCAATTTCCAGGTGCCAGTCCCATGGGCCCTACCTACAGACAAAGTTTTTTTTTTTTTTAATTATGTTAATTTATTTTTTTAGTTTGTTATCCTTGTTTTGACATTTATTGATTATTTCCTTTGATTTTTCCATGATTTCCAGGCGGTTGGCATTTTCTCACATAGAGCTAGTTTTCTAAAACCAGTATATTTTTTACCATAATTTGACGGATCTCACTTTTCTCTATCATAGTTTTAATTATTTGGTTGAAAGAAAGGATCAGAGAGGTTTTTTTTTTCCAAAATTATCTAAGATTTTAGTTGTAAACACCCATACTTCTGTCATAAGGTGTACAGTAAGTATTTGATTGATTGTCATATTGAAAAGGAGAAGGTACCTAGACAAATGGTGGGAACCCATCACCGATTACTATAGAAGCATGCAAAAGATATGAGATATGATTATTCTACGAGCGAGATGCCAAACTTCGCCAAACACTAGAAGTATGATGTAATTAAGGCTTTTGTTTTTATTCTATTATCCTGTATATGATTGGAGTTAGGCTCGAGGCTATTTGGATTTTTAATTTTTACATTACTTGTGTGTTTATATATATATAATCTAAAGAATTGAGTGATTTAGTTGGAAATATAATTATAAATAGATAAAGTACTTGAATTGAATTGATTGAAAACAAAACAAAACAAAATAAAAAGAGAAAAGAAGAAGTTATTTAGGCTTTTATGAAAAGATTGTTTGAGATGGACTCTCTACCTTGTATTTTCTTATATTTTCTAATTTCCTTATTCATTTTTCCACATTCCTACATCACTAAGTTGAAAACGCTACATCCCAAAATTTGAAAGAATACTTCTAGATTGGGTTTTATGGATTGATCTAGAGGTAGCGTAGAATCTTTTGGCAATTGAATTTATGCTCGAAAAAAGTTTATATAAGATTGCAACGTAAAAATGTAGAATAAGGGATGCTCCTCAAAAATTCATTGGAAAAAGTTGTTTTAATCTTGAAAAAACCTCTAATTGATCATCTCGACATCGAGATGTATGAATATGGAAAAAAACAAAAAAGAGATGTATGAATATGGAAAAAAACAAAAAAGATTAAGTATCAGAGATAGTGCATCTCGCAACATATTATCTAGACCCTCCATTTTCAAGATTTCTATATGTTTATAGATCTACTTGATTTTAAGCATTTTTGGAGTTTAATTTTTATAACTAGAAATCAAAATGGATTTTCAGATAATCCTAATAATATTTTACACCACATTTATATGTTATGATAAAATTTTGAGGTGAAACCTTAATTGGATTGTTTTACGGTTGCAACCTTATACAAACCACACCTTTTATGTTTTGCTAGTTTATTTAAATATCAGTGTGAAACTACTATTTTTACTTAAAATTTCAGCTCATGTCTCCTCTAGGTTGTGTCTAAAAAGCCAATTTTGGGTTAGCATTTTCAATGAGGGGACATTTTTTTGTGTGACCCCAACCACATATAAATTGTTTTTTAAATTTTTTTTTAAAACTTTTTGGCTAAAATTTTGGGTGGCACATCTCTTTCTTAGAGTGCATCTAGCAAAAATAATAATAACAATAATATTCTCTTGAAAATAAATGACCAAAATGTCGATAAAATTTTTAAGGATATTATGGTAATTTAAATCACAAAAAATATTTTGTTATGGTAACTTTCATCGTAGAAAATATTTTTTATTAGTTTTATCATGTTCGTCCCTATTAGATATATGAAATTCTCAAATTTTGCTACGAAATGATTTATAAAAGAAATATCCACAATAAGAAATTATGTGTTGTCAAGTCAAATCAAATATAACGTTAACAAACGAGCTTGATATTGTGACTCAAGCCATCTCAGCAATTTGCTCATGTCTGACCTATGAGATCAAGGATCACATATGCAATATACATGGATAGGGAAAGCCTTCACTTCAATGAGAAACCCAAGCCATAACATATATATCTATATCTTTTCCACATAGTGGGAGTGTAAACCATTCTCACCTGCACGAAGGATCTAGATCACTGGGGGTTATCTAAACACCCAACAAACCCATATTATTTTTTATTTGTCTAATGGAGTAAATGAAAACCGACTTAGAAAATTATGGAAAAAAGGTAAAAGTGTGATGGGCATTATTGTTAACCGACTTATCAAATTATGGAAAAAAGGTAAAAGTGTGATGGGCGTTATTGTTAACCGACTTATCAAATTATGGAAAAAAGGTAAAAGTGTGAAAGGAGTTAATTGTTATTTTTTTAGAAATAATAAATGAAACGTAAGGAACACAAACTTGGACAAAGTTTATTTGCGAGCCTTGATGCACAAAATATAATGTGTTCCTCTTTTTATACATCATTTATTTTATTTGGATGGCACAGAATCTTAAATTTTAAGACATGTGCGCTCGATAATGATCTATGCCATCTAATACAATTGAACAATGCACATATTGGGACCCGCACAACAAGAGATGCAGGCCCTGATGCATCAAACATTTTACCCACAAACAATGGAATTTTGAGATGTTGCCCATGCTGCCTGCCTATACATGAAAGCCACTTCATGGACTGAAATTCTCATTATTTATCGGAAGTGGTGCATAATTATGCTATAATAAGTGTCTGTGAAAACTCTAGTGTGCACCCCTTAAAACACCTATTTCAATGTAATTCCCTTCTAAATATTAGTCTTAGGTATGTATTTATGATGTGAAATACATCCTTAGTTACCCCAAATGTGTTTATGATTTAGATCCATTGTTTTACAATGCAGATTTTTTGATATGTGAATAATTAAAAAGAAAAAGTCTATATAAAGTTGCAGCCTTAAAATGTAGAATTAAGGTGCATTTCAAAAATTTATCATAAAATGTTGTTTTGATGTTGGAAAAGCCTCTAATTGATCATCTCGACATCGAGATCTATGAATATGAAGTTGTTTTGATGTTGGAAAAGCCTCTAATTGATCATCTCGACATCGAGATATATAAATATGAAAAAACAAAAAAAAAAAAGAGAGAAAAGAATTTGGGTCTCAAAAAATAGTGTCTTGCAAGATATTATCTGGGCCATCCATTTTCAAGATTTTCATATGTTTATAAATCTACTTAATTAAACTATTTTTAGAGTTTAAAATTTTGTAATTAGATATAAAAATAGATTTTCAAACCACCCTAAAAATATTTTACACCAAAATTACATTTATGATAAAATTTGGATGTGCGCCTTAATTTGATTGTTTAAGGTTACGACTTTATGCAAACCACACCTTAATAAAAATGATTGGATGAAAACAAAGTAAAAATATTCAAAACTCATTTGTTTTTGTAAGATTATGATCCAGTTGGTCGATATTATCAGCTTGTGAAAAATTTTGGATCCAAATGCCATCTATAAGATGGATTTTTGGAAGGAAACCACATTTGATAATTGTGAGGGTTGAGGCACGAAAAACCCACTCAAACTTTCAAGACTATTTAGTTTTTTTTATATTAGAATTCCACAAATTATTTTGCATTTGATCAATGAAAAGTCTATGTTGTGTTTTTATTCAAATGTAGTTCTTGTTGAGTATGGTGATAGCCAAATCACCATACCCATATTTTCTTCTAAACGATTAAAGGTATTGTTGTAAAAAGAAAATGGACTTTCTTGAAAAACAAAAAAATGATATATATATATATATATATATATATATATATATATATATATATGTGTGTGTGTGTGTTTGTGTGTGTGTGTGTGTGAGAGAGAGAGAGAGAGAGAGAGAGAGAGAGAGAGAGAGAGAGAGAGAGAGAGAAAATCTTTTTATGGGTAAGTCAGTGGCGGATGAAGCCCCCTAACCGTTTTTTTCATTAATTGAAATAAGAAGGAATTACAATGCATCATACAACTCTAAAATTGGGTTGTTACACTAGATCATGGAAAAGTAAAGGAGAGATAAAGTCTGGTGGACGGTAGCACCATACAATAGCACTTGGGCCAGCAGCTGCTCTCTTGACTAGAGCATCAGCAACCATATTTGCCTCACGATAGACATGCACAATGGACTATTGAAGGGTCCAAAGTCTAGTGCGGCAATTATCAACGATTATCTGTAACTGTCATGGAGCTCGACAGCGGTTCCGAATGAAATTCACTAAGGGGCCATTTGGATACCTGGAAATATATTGTTTGTGAAATATATTATTCACGTAATACATTATCGTATAATACATTATCTGCAAATATATTATTACTATTTGGGTAGTATTTAGATCAACCTGGGAAATACATGGCTATTGTTTGGCTATGTCTGGAAGACATATGGTAAATGCATTACCAACATTTTACCAACACTTGCCTATAAATTATCATTTTTTTCTTTTTCTTATCACAAAATTCCACTGAAATGCAGAATTAAAGTCATCATCACATCATTCCAAAAATATTTTCTAATAATAACATCATTACCATTTAAAAAAGATTTTCTAATAATAAATTGTAGCATTCTAAAGTCATCCTCATACAATTTCTTACTTATCTTGCATGCATTTGGCACTTACATAGAATCACATGTCTTCTAACATGATTAGACTTTGGTTTCAATATAATATGTCGTTGGAATAATATGATTGGAATAACATGTTTTTATTGTGATAAGCCTTATTTTTATTTATTTATTATAGAAGACTTTCAAATGTCTATCTATATAATTTCAAATAAGCAATAAATTTATGATACCAAATTAAAAATATTTATGATTCAAGTTAAAAAATGGGAAGAAGTTTGATTAGTAAACTAGAAGATTTGGTAATTGTAGTAGAAAATTTTAAGGTATTGGAGGAAACTAAAGAAATTTCTTTTTTCAATTGAGCTTTTACTAATCTCTTATGAGGATTAAGTTGGGTGAAATTTTTTATTATAATTATGTTGTGTAATTTCTTATGTTGGGTGAAATTTTTTATTATAATTGTGTTATATAATTTCTCATTTATTAAATATGCTAAAGAGAATGAATATGCTAAGAAGAGAGGGAGAATGGAAAAAGTACATATGATGGAGTAAGGGGACTTAAAAGAAAAATGTAAACCAGTTATTAGGTTTCAAGAGAGAGGGGACATGTTTAGAGAGGGAGAGAGCACTTATGCAAACTCAGTAGGCGGGTTGGCATTTTATTAAGCTGAGATAGGGCAGAGAGATGCATGTGAAAGATTTCTAAATATTACCCATCAAGCGCATAATAGATTTTTCACCTTTCACCATACGTAATGTGTTTCATGATTTTTGAGAAAATCTCGGGTAATCTCTTTCCATTTTTTTACTATAAAGTGTACCCAAATGGTGGAAATGTCATATTTTCCTCATAATCAATTATCATGTAATAGATTTCTAGGTACCTAAACGGCCCTTAAAAGGGCCGAGTCACTTTCTATCTATATTGGGGAGCAATTTCTCTAATGAACCTCATTAATGCTTTCTGCAGGGGCCAAAAATTGTGTGTGATTATTAGAAGCAAAGCCAAAGTGCTTGGAAAAAGCAACAATGAAACCACTAGTTCAGTCTCGTATAACCCCACCACCACCTGCTAAATCTGGATTTCCCAAGGAGGCACCATCAATATTAAGCTTGTAATACCTAGCCTCAGGAAAGGACCATGCCACTGGAATGCGAGGAGCTGATATCAACTAACGCCATCATATGTGGAGGTTCCCAATGATGGCCCTCTTAGATAAGTGAAATGACCATCCTTTAGCTTTTGCAAGTGCTTGAACATGTAAGATAAATTGATTCACTATTTGCTCTCTCTTGGTGCATCTGAATTCAAATACTCACCTGTTTTGCTCCCCCCATAAAAACCAAATAGTAGTGAAGAAGATAGATAACCAGATATTAAGCAATCCATGTGATTTGAACCTGTAAAGTAACCACCATCTAAAAATATCAGGGCCACAGATACTAAGGATGAATCGCTTCCCACATCTCTAAGCTAGAGGTCACCATATTCCATGTGCAAGACCACATTGAAACATAAGGTGAAAAATACTATCATCGTGATTTCTGCAGAATGGGCATAAAATATCCAATTGCATGCCACGCTGTTGTAGTAAGGAGGATGTAGGTAGTCTGTTATGCAAGGCCAGCCATGAAAACCATTTCGCCTGTGGGTGGCATTTAGAAGACCATAACACATAGAATATATGCTGAGATGAGCTCACACAAAATCCCATGCTCCTTTGACTAAAAACAATTCATTAGCAGAATGAGTCTAAACCAAAGAGTCATTTTTGGCCTGTAAAGGAAGAGTATAAGACTGAACCTCCCTCATTATTGTCCTCATAGTATCAGATGTGGGATTAGGCTAGACCCAAGACTGAGGAGAACCTTCAATAAAGTTAGAAACCTTGCTTCTTGCAGGAATCCCCAAATCCTCTTAAGAAGCACCATGCAGATTCAATAGCGACTGACCCGATAGCCATGTATCGACCCAGAAATCCACAATCTAACCATTTCCAATATTCTACTGTACATTGTCTTTCAAATGAGATAAAGTAAGTAAAATCCCCTTATAAGCATGAGAACATCATCTTTTAACCTTGGCCTCCTATATTGAAGATTCTCTAAATAACAGTGTTTGAAGAATCGGGCTACCAGAGAGGATAGGTTTCCTAGGATCCTCCAAGCTAATTTCTTCATGCCAGCAATATTGAAATCCGCCATATTCCGAACTCCCAACCTACCTTCCGCCTGAATACGACAAACCATCCTCCATTTAACCAGGTGAGCACCTTTTTTCTCTGCTCGCCTGCCCACAAAAAATTTCTCTGTAATCTCTATCATATTACATGTCTTCCTCGAAAGAATAAAAGACAATAGCCAAAAGATCACTGAGGCACTGAGAACCGATTTGATCAATTGAAGTTTGCCTGCATAAGAGAGACATAGAGGATGCCGACAGAATCTTGCTGGACACCTTGCCCACCAAACCATGGCAATAACTATGTCTAAGATGCTTATGAAACAAAGGGAGACCCAAATAACGCACTGGTAGAGATCCTTCAAGGAACTCCAACTCCCGCAATATTCTCCCATGACCTCTCCTTGGTGAGCCAAAGAAAAAGACCTTGCTTTTAAAAGAATTTAGAACTTGACCAGTAGCCCTTCCAAACTTAGAGATAAGATCTTTCATGGCAGTAAATGAGGGCATCTTCAGCATACTATAAAAGAGAGTCAATGAAGGCATAATACCCATCCTGTTTAGGGTCATCCATTTGGGGGTTATAGGAAGGGATCTATAAGTTGGAGATGGGTCTCCAAGAGCGAGAGAGAGAGAGAGAGAGAGAGAGAGACATGCTATCTAAGAGGGAGGTGATACTCCTACGAGTTTGGGTTGGTAAAACTTGTACTTCTAGAGGGAAAAAAATCTATCGATTGCTCGCGAGGTTATCTTTCTGGTAGCGGTTATGCAGTGGAAAAGAAGATATTGATCGACGGTATTTCACATTAAGAAAAAGATGAATGGTGAAGTTTGATAGATACATGATTTGAGGTGGAGAAATATGAAGACAAAGTGTTTGTGAAAATTTCACAATGGATGCAAGTGAGAAGAAATCAATAAATCTATTCAATAAAGGTTGCCAAGGCACTTACGGTGATTTTGCTATCAAAGTGGAGATTGCAGGGTTTGGTGATAACAAATCACCATACCCATATTTTCTTTTAAAAGATTAATGATATTATTGTAAAAAAAATAGATTTTTTTAAGACTCAAGAAAATGATATCTATAAAAGAGAGTCAATGAAGACATAATACCCATCTTTTTGAATGTCACTCCTTTGGAGATTATGGAAAGGGATATCTAAGTTGGAGATGGGTTTCCAAAAGAGAGACAAAGACATTACCTCTAAGAGAGAGGTAGAATTCCCATGGGGGTAAGGCTTCTACTTCTAGAGAGAGAAGATCTCTCGGTTGCTCTCGACGTTATTTTTTCGGTAGCGGTTATGCAGTGGGAAAGAAAATATTGATGTCTAGAGAGAGGTATATCTCTTGTAACCCAAACTTGTAGTCTTCATTGTGATAGTAGATTTCTAGTTATCGAGGCTGTGGATGTAGTCCGACAAGGTGAACCACGTAAATTGTGTGTTGTTGTGAATGTGTTTTATTATATTTGCTTTATTTCTTGCACTCAATTTATAGTTGTATTTATCTACTTCGCATTTAGCCAATTGTAGACACGATCTTGAATGAGATCCCAATATTTGAGATTCCCGATTCTGCATTCTACAGGTTCTCAAGAACCTACAGTTCTCTTTCTAAAATCTTTTGATAAATCTAACATCTAAAATACATGTCATTCTATATGCATTTCCTTGCTATATCCATGGTTTTGCAGCTCAAGAAAAGTGCAAACGAAGAAAAAGAATTAGTGCATATCTAATGGTTTAGATGAGCGAAAATGTATAGTCCAACATATCATTTAATGCAGCCTATTTTTGATACTTAAAATCTGATTTTTGTTTTCAAATTGATGATCATGGTGGTCAAAATGATTGATTTTTGTGATTTTACGACGTGTGTGATTTCACTTCCAAAATCCATGTATAATGGGATTTCTTCGATCTCCAACAAAAAAAACATTTAGAAGGAGACTGCATAAGGAAAAAGTGCATAGGCCCAGCCATCCTCGGATTGATGTCTGCATCGTCATATAAATGCGCATGTACGGTCACTCATGCCTGCATTAAACTGAGGAGGACGACAACTCACGAAACACAACATTCTCTCACCTCTCTCTAAACTCTAAAGTCTAAAAACTCTAAACCTCTCTAAACTCTAAAGATTCTGAAGACTCTAAACCCCTCTAAAGTATAAAGTCTAAAGATTCTAAACCGTTTAGTGACTGCTTTTAGTTATTATGTTGTCGTTTTCATTCTTACCACTAATACCACCTCATTAATATTTTAAAAAATCTAACTCCTAATCTATTTAAAAAATGAGTAGGGGTTCGTTGTGGTTTTCATTTCTACTACTAATACCACATCATTAATACTTTCAAAAGTCTAATTCCTAATCTATTTAAAAAACGGGTGGGGGTTGTCTTTCCTACTTAATTACCCAAAAAATAATAAAATATTCTAAACCATTTAGCCTGTAAATTTGTTGCTCTCTTATTAAAACAAATGATAACAAATCGCATCAAAATTGGTTTTAGAAAAAGAAAATTGTTTTATGCGGGCTGGACCACATTTCTGAATATGCGTTCTAGAAAGAGTAAAGCATCAATGTTAAAGATGGATGCAAGTAAGTGCTCCACCTAAAAACAATAGAAACTAACCGTCCAAATGTTTTATTACCAGAATTATTATTTTTAGTTTCTAAAATATATTTCTTTTTTTATATTCAAGATCTCCATGTTAGATATTGCATATCTTTAAAAATTAAGTCTTAAAATCTATCTCAAAAATATATTTATTAAGAGGCCCGCATTTCTATATATGCGGGCTTGGCTGCATAGAAACCGGATCCTTTAGAAAAAATAAAGAATAGGCATTGATTTTATCGGTGTTTTAAAAAAAAGATTGTATATAATGAGATCATTTACTTTTGGTATAGAGAGATCACAATTATTCACAACTATCTAATATGAAATCTGACATATTAAGTATGTCACAAAGTTCAAAAAATCTTCTTTTGAACTTTGAGCTTTGTCAACGAAATAAATGAAGCCAAGTGTAATGGTCTCATTGTATATTTTCCCTTTAAAAGGGATAATGGAATGGTGGAGCGAATCGTTCACCCATATATCTACATCGGATTGTTGGATCAACAATTTATGTCGAGCCTGGATTGATCCGAATGAGTGATCCTAAATAAATAAAATAAAATAAAAATTTATAATAGGGGTCTGCAGGGTAGGTAGGGATTTATTGGGACCTAAGAAAAATTATACAAGCAGAGAAAAAAAGGAAAAAAATATGGAAGGAGGCGTTTTGGGGGAACCATACCATGACCCCTACCATCTTAAAATTGGTTTGGTCTCGATCAATTCCCATTTGAATCGGCGAACCAGATCTTAAATCTCAAAATTTTAAAACACTAGATTTTATAAAGAAAGAAATGGTCAAATCCCATTAGATATGGGTACGACTGGCCATGGGCTGCACACGACTCTAGTCCCCATAGGGCCAGCACAAGCCCGCCCTGACTAGGCCAAAGAGGCCCTAGCCCATACCCCACTTAGCCCTATTAGAGTGGCACCGGGGCAAATTAAATAAAACATGAAAAAATAAAGAAAAAAGAGGGCCAGGCTAGGCCAAACCGAGCCGACCTTCGCCTAGCCCCGGCCGGGCCCTATCCTAGGCCGTTCTTTCCCAGCCCTCAGGATATACTATGTGGCCCAAGCCCTGGTTTTTTTAGGGTCTGGTTGACCGGATAAAGTCGGACCACCCAAACCACTGCCACCCTAAATATGGGGCCGGTTCAACATAAAAAATATAAGACCCTAGGTTTTCCCAGGGAAAACTCCATTCGCACACACTAGATTTATTTTGACAGGTTAGCTTGCTTTGCATGAGAAAAGCACCCTAGATTTTCTCCATAAGCTCCCATGTGCATCCAAATCTCTCCCTCTCCTTAAGAATGACGACAAAGCTAGGTTTCGTTAAAATAAAGGAAATCCCACTAAGCCTATGGCCCTAGCCCTCCTAAGCCTATGGGCCTTGCCCTCATATGCGACTATGCTTTGTTTAAGGATCATGTGGTCTCTTTCTCTCCAGATAGGTCATGCAATCATGTAGCTGTAATAAGGGAAAGTTTACAACCAATTAATGTGAAGGTAACAAGCGAGAGACTATGCAAAAAAATCCCAAATCATCTATAGCCTAAAAGCAAAATCTCTTGTTCCCACCACTAGAATCGCATCAAGAAGCAAATTTAAATGGTGAATTCCCAATTTTTTGGTGCAGCTTCTCAACCTCAAAAAAAAGAAAATTGTATTTGAGTTCTTGAAAAAAAATAGGCACTATCCATTTTGTGATATGTTAGATCGAAAATTGTATTCGAGTGCTTGAAAAAAAATAGACATTATCCATTTTGTGATATGTTAGATCTTAGTAATTTTAGTTTAGGATTGTAAACAATGAGACCATTTACTTTGATTACAAGGAGGTCACAGTCACTCCTAGCCCTTTGGGTGTAAAATTGGATAATTTGAAGTGTGTCATGAAGTACGAGAAATTTTTTTTGAACTTTAAATCTAATTAATGGCATACTTGCAATCATCCAATTTAAAATGTGTCGGGCAAGATTGATTGTGATCTTCTTGTACCGTAAAGAAATAATTTCTTTACATATTTTTCCTTTTAATTTACATGCATTTAGTGCTTCTATAGTGAATCTTAAGACGGATACTTCTTAAGCACCGCCAAATGAAATAAATGTACAATATATGCTCCCTAATCTACAACTTATAAACAAAGAAATGTATAAAACAAAATTTTCTGAATGTTGTGACATACTTCTTGTACTAAAAGAGAGTATGAATTCCTTGTATTAAAAATAAATAGTCTCATCTCATGGTATACAATGTGTATAAACAAATGTATAAATAGTCTCGTCTCATGGTCAAGCTTGGGGATATTAAAAAAAAATTTGAAAACAAAATAATTTTTTCCAAAAAATAAGAAATTTTTTGTAATATGTTTTAAAAAATTGTTTCATGTGGGCTGGACCGCATTTCTACATATGCCGTCCATAAAGTGTAAAGCATCCATCTTAAAGATGGATACAAATAGGTGTTCCATCTAAAAACAATAAAAACTAACAGTCTAAATGTTTTCTTACTAGAATTATTATTTCTAGTTTTTAAAATTTATTTATTTTTTCATATTCATGATCTCCATGTTAGAGATTACATATCCTTGAAAATTAAGTCTTAAAATCCATCTAAAAAATAGATTTATTAAGAGGCCCATATTTCTACATATGAGGGAGGGATCCATTTAATAATTCATGAGTAAAAAGGAATGGGTGTCCTTGACATTTTTGGGAAAGACTAGGCTATTAAAGTCATTACTTTTCTCTAAAGTGGCTAAAAAAAAAAAAAAAAATTACATAAAACCTCCAAAAATAGACTTTCTAGGCACTTTACCCAGCCCTAATTTTTTTTAACATATTTTTCCCAAAATCAAGTTTTATAGCAAATACCCCCAATACAAAAAGTTCATTTTTTTGACAAAAATACCCTTCCCATGCATAAAAAATCATTTTCGAATCCCAATAAAAAGAAATGTCGGACTGTAGTTGTATATTGCCGGACCACCCATCCATTCTGCCGGACCGAAACTATACACTGCCGGGCTGCCTATTCTAAACACAATTTTCAATTTTGTTGGACCGTAGCTCCAAATACCGACTGCTGATTAATCCAGAAACAAATACCATACCACCTCTTCCAAACTCCGGACCGCCATGATGAAGTGCCAGACCATTCCAAATCAGTGACTTAAGCAGGACTGCCTCTTCCAAACTGGTGAAGTGCCGAAACACCATGGTCAACATGTGAAGTAAGGGAGGGCTATTTAGTCTTCTATTATTATTATTATTATTATTATTATTATTATTATTATTATTATTATTATTATTATTATTATTATTATTATTATTATTTTGAGTTGGGGGTATTTGCTGGGAAACATTGTTTTTGGGAAAAAGATGCTAAGAAAAGTTAGGTGGGGTAAATGGGGAAGCTTTATATGTTCCTTTCCAACATAGAAGTTCTATCATCCCCTACCATCCAGCTGTCTATTTTTTATCAAGAGAGCCACTCACTGTTTGATCTTTGATCTTAGATCTTAAATCTTAGATCCGACGTCTCAAAGTATATGAAATTTGGTACATACCATCTTCTCATTGGGGCGTATCTATAAAAATATTGACAATATTTTTTTGATAAAAAATAATGGCCAAAATACTTTTTGAAACTTTCAGGGGTATTTTGATCATTTTATTTTATTGAAATTTTGTTTTATATTTTTCGTTGCTGCAAAATTTGGTGTCAAAATAGTTTATAGAAAAAAATTAAAAATAAAATAGGGTAGAGACATGACATTGTGATTAGGGCAATCTTAGCCCTCCATTCAAAAATAGAGGGTTGGATAAAGGGAGGATAGAAATTCT
This sequence comes from Amborella trichopoda, assembly GCF_054954075.1. NCBI lineage: Eukaryota > Viridiplantae > Streptophyta > Magnoliopsida > Amborellales > Amborellaceae > Amborella > Amborella trichopoda. The sequence goes on from NC_142337.1 coordinate 51,788,668, forward strand.
ATGGTGTAGGGGAACAAAGAAAGTTTTTCTGGGGTAAATTGCGTAAACATCTATTTTTTTATTTTGGGGTTTTATTTAATTTTTTTTTTTAAAAAAAAAAACAAAATTACACGTGAGTTAAGTGGAGCAAAGCATTAGGCTAGGTATTTACGATGTCTTAAAGAAGAGAAGAGAAAGCTAAGGGCGTAGATAGCCCACCCAGACATTCTTCTCTTCATTTAAGAAGCCGCTTCCAATGTGGTGCTAACTTTGAGCTATTTCTCATCCACTTTCCGCCTCCTCCATATTTGGCACACATTTCACCAAAATAACTCCATTCAGCTCCCCTTTTTCCTCTAGATTTGGCAGAAATTTCACCATTATAATCATCCATTTCATAGTTTACAGCAGGAGAACCAGAGGTCTTCTTCAACCCTGCCACTTCTACATTTGGCAGAGGTCTTGCCTTGGAGTAATCTACAAACCCCCATTTCATCATTTCACAGAGATCTCAATTACTTGCCTCTAACTCCATTCAGCTCCACTTCTTACTGTAGATATGGAAGAAATTTCACCACTGTAATCATCCATTTCATATTATACAGCAGGATAACCAGAGGTCATCTTCAACCTTGCAACTTCTACATTTGGCAGATCAGATGGCTTCCCTTAAAGTACTCTACAAACCCCCATTTCATCATTTCACAGAGGAAGAGCTAGAGATCTCTATTACTTACCTCCAGATTTAGCTGACATTGTACCAACACCTGCTCCAAATCTTATTTTGGGTAAGTTATTTTCTTTTACAAATCCCCATTACTTGTATTATCTCAGGGCTTCGAAACTTGTTCATCCATTGGCGGATAATGGTTTAGCAGAAAATACTTAGATTAGCAGGAATTTTACTGGTATAGACCCCAAGCCTCATCACTTATGTGTTACAGTAGAGGAATAACCTCCAGATTTAACAGAAACTTTTATACAATATAGCCCCAAATCCCCACCATTTACGTTACAATAGGAGAAACCAGAGAAATTAGGGCTCCTAATCTTTTCATCTATGGGTTGTTGCTTTAGCAAAAAGAAAACTTCGAACAACCCAAATCCAGATTCAGAATCTGTTGTGGAAGAAAAAGTAAAAGAAGTATTATCAGAGACCCCACATCCATCTTTTCTCAACCAAATCAATGGCATTACCCAACTGCAAAACAATGGCAGTATCCATCTCCAAAAGCAAAGCCCGAAAGCTCCGATTCATGGGGATGAAAGCTTAAAAGCTCCAGTCTTCGAAGATCCCACCCACCAAGGCGAATGCCTGAAAGTTTCAACCCATGGAGACGAAATCCTGAAACCTTCTATCCATGGCCACCAAAGCTTTAAAGACTCAACTCACAGAGACGAGAACTTGACAACTTCGACCCATGGAGGCGAAACCCTGAAAGCTTCTATCCATGCAGACTCTGAAAGCTTGGAAATATCAGAGAGCCTGAACAGCTTGAGTGAGAGTGTTTCAGCTACATTTGGGGAAGAGAGGGAGGTGGTTTCTCCAGCAAAACTCCAGAGAGAGAAAATGCAGTATGTTTCCCCAACAAAGAGAAGAGCAAGATATATGGATCAAAGAAATAGGGCATTCTCAAACAATGAGGAAATGAGAGGAAGGGGAAGCCCTTCTCCATTGAGTCAAACAGAGCAATCGCCAGTGAGAAGGCTTGGGAAATCAGTTTCAGAAAGAGATATGGGTCGCTTTCAGAGGCATGAAATGAAGAGAGGTGGAAATTCCAGCGAGAATTCAGGCCGGCGATCAAGATCTCCAGCAGCTAGGGCATCTCCAATGAGAGAGAAATCAAAAATCACAAACCCCACTAGCCGGATTCATACTAAAGAGAGAAAGGAAGCTTTGGAAGCAACAAACGAAGAGGAGTTAAATAAGGTTTCTTCTCCCACTGCTAATGAGTCACTGGACAACCCTCATGTTTCTTTAGAATGTTTCATCTTCCTGTAATTCTCTGTGTAATATTGTTTTCTTATGCTTTCATGAGCCAAAGTCCAATTTTTACTGTAACTTTTGAAGCTGGAGAATCTGGGCATGGCCTGAAAAGATTGTAAATTCTGTGAGAGGAGAAAGAGGGTGAACTGCTCAGCAAAAGGGCAGACCGAAGTGAAAAGATCGAGCCAGATAGAATAAACACAAAGAAGTAATCTTTTCGTACTTCATGAATGAAAAATGGCATATCATTGTTTTTAGGATGAAATGTGAAATTTGGTTGTGGACCAAAAGATTTGTGTTTCAGTGCAAATTTTAGCCACATCTTTTAATTTGAAATTTCAGGTGAAGTTTAGATTGAAATCTGAGATTCAGAATTTGTGGTTGGTGGAATCCTCAAAGTTTTAAGCCCACAAAAACAGTTCACTATTGAACAAAAATATTTTTTCCCACAAGCAGATCCTGGCCAAATGAAAAACTAAAATTCAATCACCATATACAATCACCATGTTTTGCTGAAAAAAAATTCATTATTACCAAAAAAAACTGAGAAATGGGTCATTAATGCATGTTTGGTAAGCGTAAAAATATTTTCATTGAGAATTTTCACATGAAAGAGCTCCTCTATATGATTAGGTGTGTGAGTTTTTTCACACTAATTGACAGCCAATTGGTGTGAAAAATGTGCTTAGTCCATATGGCGTGAAAAAATTCCCCCACCTAATCACATAGAGGAGCTCTTTCATATAAAAATGCTTTCATGAAAATATTTCATGCGCACCAAATATGAATATGCTTTCTCCATTGATAATTGTGAAAAAGCGACATCAGCGTGCATGCTGCAAATACATTAGAAAGATGAGAAAAGGAAGCATCTTTGAGCCTTACACATTCAACTTTCTCAATCTTTGGTGGCAAGCAATAGCCGTAGCATTACATGCGTGCTACAAATGCATAAGAAATAGCCAAAAAGAGAAATGGAAAAGGGATGGACAATCAGGAATCCACTGCAAGGAATACAAGAGCCATGGAACTTCGATGAACCAACAAGTCTTGCTGCAACCAATACATAATTCTATGAACCAACAGCAAATCATGCTGCAAACAATGTTGTTAAAAAATCACCGATGAGAGTGAGATGAATTGGGTTCTCAATCATTTGAAGATAAAAGTTATGTATTTGGCGCTGTCGGCTTCGATCATAGATTTCATGTACAGCTCTTCAGCCTTGTAAGAGGACCTCACCATCGGCCTTGATGTCACATAACGAAAACCCTGATTAAAATGGGAAAATAATGAATTAAAAGTTGTCCTCATTGCCACATTATTTCTTTGTTTTAATTTTTTTATATTTGTCCATTATCCTCTTTTTCAGAAGCATCTAATGTTGCCACAATAATGGATGGAAGGCATTAATCATTTTATACATTGAAACAATCCGACCATTCTTGTTTTCTTCCTTTGAAAAGTCAAACACTCCACCAAATTTTCATAATGAATGATCATCCAGTTGTGATAGATTCAGAACGTTTGTCCATGTTTAAGAAAGGGTTCTTTTAGCGAACATGGTTAGTTTCATAAATAATTGGACACAGAAATAGAGAAACATTGGAAGTTTCAGAGGAACTTGTGACTATGATTTCTCACAAGCATAAAAATTGCTACTCTCAAACTTCAGGGCAATATTACATAATAAAGGTATGAGAAAGTTACATACGGACCATATTAGGGGGTCAATTACAAAATGATTCCTAGATTACGTGCGGACGAACATGGTCGCATAAGAGGGAGGGAAAGATTGTGACATCCCTAGAAGCGCATTCCGTACAATGATTTAATTAACACAAAATTTTAAAATATTAGTTTTTTTTTAAAAATAAGTCTAGTAATCCCATAAAACATAGTCAAAAGGGGGAAAATATGCAATAAAAATCAATTATCTATTGATTAAATTTTATTCAATTAATGAAATGTATTTTTTACTCTTTGAGGTGTAGTTTATGTAACAAAAATCTAAAACATAGAAAAAAATTATGATGAGACACATTATATACTATGAGACCATTTTTTTTTTATTCAAGAAGGTCACAATTATTGTTTGCCGTTGGATTGTGAAATCTAATAGATGAAAGTGTATAACAATATTCGAGAAACTTTGTCTTGGACTTCCTGACTAAACAATGATACATCCTCGACCACCCGGTTTTAAATCTATTGGTGAATGATAATTGTGACCTCATTGTATCAAAAGTAAATGATCTCATTGTACATTTCCAATTTTTTTATTGATAAGGCTAAGGGTGGTGCTTCTTCGTTTCCTTCTCTTAGTACGCAATAAAAATTTTACTTTATTTAAATTTCACACTCTGCAACTTCCAAAATATATCCAAACTTCTTTATTTGCCATTTCACACTCTACAACTTCCAAAGCATGAGAGAGAGAGAGGGAGTACGAAATGAATCATTTTCTTGGCCTCTTGTTGCCCCTTCGAGTGGTTAGGAGTGATCCTAAAAGAGGGGACTGATATAAAAATCGTGATCCCATGAGATCCCTATCGTAGAGTTCCAAAGCAAGATCTTCGAGCCAGATCGACACTTAAGTTGTCAGATCTCGAGTAACTATGGTACTTATGACTTGCCTAGTTGGTATCATAGCCAAAGGATAGAATGCAATATGAGCCCTTGCCAGATGATGCAGTGGGACGTACCCAAAAGTGGCTCTGATTTACAAGATTTTTATGAGAACTTAAAAGAGCATTCATACACGAGGTTTAATCCGTATAGGAGAGCTGAATATAGGGGTTCTCAGTTGACAAATGCATTATTCACCCGATACCTAAAATTCTATTCTTCCCTTGGATCATTCCCAACTAATCAGTCCAACTGCTATTGGGTTTAACCAGTTGTCAGTTTTCTAAAAGCGTGGAAGTAGCAGGCCAAGATTGACCAAGATTGGGAACTGAGCATTTTCCTCGTTTAAATCCAGAATTAATTAAGTTTCCTGCCTTCAGTTGCACCATCTAGATCAAATGATAAGAACAAAGACTAGATTAAGAAGATTCCTTTTTCCTACATTAAGCTGATTTTGCTCTATGGTATATGTTTCACAGGTTTTAGTACTAATGCTTGTGTACAAGCAAAATAAAACTTAAACCATTTGATGGACACTAGCAGCAATTCAATGAAGGTACTGTTTATCTACATCATCCATTAAGGATAGATGATGGATGTCTGGCCGTGTATGGAGCAGTAGTTAAGACCTGTGTATGTTATACTTTCCGAGTTTCACTACCTTGATTAACTTTGTCCTGATTGTGGGACAGATGACGTAGCAAACATCAGTTTAATTTGGCTGTCATGAATTCATGATCTAACCTAAGAGAAGCCTACAGTCTCTTATCAAGAGAAGGATCCCTACAATCTACACTTTTTTATTTCAGTAGAAAACACAATTCCTTGTGATTCAGAATGTAATCCTAAATCTTGATTATGAGTAGAAAGCAGTAGCTCATAATACAAAGTTTAGAGGCAGAAGAAGTTTTCTTTTTACTGTTTAAAAACATAGACTTGTGTCCAAGACTCAATATCTGATCTTTTTGATGACTTGTTCTTGGACCATTTCAATGCATCAGGTGATTGGTTGATTTGAAACTGTTTATCAGCAAAAAAAATAAAAAAACATAAACAGTTAACCTTCAAGTTGATCTAGTGCAGAAAGCTGCCTGACTTTGTCAACTGCATCATAATTCATAAACTCAACCATACCTATTGCATTGCAGTGAAAAGAAAATAATACTGTACCCACAAAAAACAAAAAAGAAAAGAATACCATAGTATGTTTCCCCATAAATCAGTCGTGTTTTTAACAAAATTCTACTAATTTTGTTGCATATACCATATTTATTTTATTTTATGAACACATTGCTGTATCAAAAATTTTGGATGGCATGTGTGTCACCCTTGATGATTCCTATTTTATTGTTCATGTAATGTTGGTAGAAGGGCTGACTAGTTGGTATTTGCATATTTGTTTATCTAAGAAACCAGTATGGCAGCACTAGGTTAACTAAAGACCTAAGCATTGTTTGCAATCTCTGACCTAAATGTTAATCCAATCGACTAATGATTAAGGGAGTTAACTTGTGCAGTCACTTGCTCTGCCATGAAGGCCATTACTCAGCAATTGTATGCATGTGCAATATAGAAATGTGGTGGCTTCACCATATACTTGAGTCTCAGGGGAGTCAACTTGCTCAGTCATGACGAGCATAACTCAGCATTTTAGTGCCGTGTAAAATATCATATGAAGGATAAGATTTCTAAATAGATCTAAAGCCGAGTCACAGAGTCAGTGAATCAACCAAATCAAAAGCCATACATCACAGGCATGGAAAGCCATACGCATGAAGCAAAATGAAAAATATAAAAGTTTTGAATTAAGAAAAAAAGACCTGTAAGTCACTCACCAACCCACACAAAAGATGGAGTTAATAGTGGATAGAGTTGTCAAGGACAGTTCAGGAAAGATTTCTTTCTCCCTCTTTTCATATCAGGCTCTACACAGATTATCTTCTGTGAATGCTTTTTATTTATGAAAGCCTCTGTCGTGCTTCCATAAGAAAATAACCTTTATCTTCGAGATAACTTTTTGACAAATCAAGAAATTTGCTTCTAGAAGGGAAGTGAAGCAATGCTCAGAGAGAGGCAAAGAGTTGGGCATAGGATTTGAGCATAACACAGAACTCAGATACGGGAAATACATCAATTCCTCCAAGAACTTTACTACTAAACCCAAAGCAAATTAAATCTGGTATTTACTGTTTTCCTGGTTCATGAAGGTTTCTACTTGTGAAAAACTTGCATCCTATAATCAAATTGAAAATTGAACTATATTTTGCCCAACAAGATATTCTTATAAAAAAAAAAGGGTACATAGGCATTCTTCAAGAGCTCATGCAAAATAGTTTGAAACAAAAAATACTTGGGGCCTAAGTGTAGCTACACAGAAGATTCCATTTACGCTGATTACATGCATTGTTTCAAAACTTGGCGAGTCTGTGTCGGACTCACATGAGTTACTCGGACCCGGCAGGGGCTAGATCAAAAAGCTTTGGGAACTTGGCGAGTATCACCAGTTACTGAGATTATTGCATAAGTTTTTGGTAGACTTGGCCAAGTCGTGTCGAGACTCGGCCAATACAGACCACCTAACTCGGACAAGGTCCCAGCTGGGTTCCAGGCCAGAGTTTGAGATTCTAATCACTGGTCTCATTACTAATACCAGAGTTTGGGCACACTGAATGGCCAACATAATACCACAGAGGCTAAATCTATTCAAAACTTTCCAGAACAACACAGGACCATGTGGCCTACATGCTTAGTGAGGTTTTGGTGCTGTGGCTTTTTGCAGTCAACCAACAACCTGCTTAAGATATTTCCTGAACTTGGAACTCGTTCTAATATATATCACAACAAAGAAAATCAGTGGTCCATTTAGATTTTAACCAAGCGATTCTAAGAACCTGCAGAGCATGTTTAAAAGTTCCATATAAGATGAAAGTGGCTATTGACTTTTGGCACTATTTCCTTTGCTCAAGTGAAAAGAAGGAAGTGATAATTGTCTTCACCATAAAGGAAGAGCTTCTATACCTCTTAAGTCTCCTCTTCTACTCAGCTTAAGCTTCTTCTCTCGAGCTCAGGCATTCCTCTCTCTCTCCTCCACAAAGACCTCACTCTCCTGTCTCCTTCACTGTGAGCTCATCACCTCCCCTCTCTCTAAAACCAATTATAAATTTTGGGGATTTTACTGCCATTTTTGTCACCATTTTCTGCCTCTACGAGCCTGTCATCTCAGTCTTCACGGTTGAGATCTTCACATTATTGCGAATTCTTGTTTCCTTATTTAATTGGGAATTCTTGTATCTGTTCATCTGAGTAATATTGTACTAGGAAAGAGCTATTTCAAAATATCACATGCTTTTTGTGGAGTTATCAGGGTGTATGCCTATATTTGTAATTGTCATTGTATACAGTTGCTTAATCGCTCACTTATTTGACATATATTCACTAGATTTGAGCCTGCAACCTAGGGTTTGAGACATGGATCTCGGCTTTACACTGATTCTGTTTAATAATTTTCATTCTTACACTTTAAGAGTTTGGTTCTTTTTATCAATATTATTTGATGCACAGAAATACATATGCACTTAACCTTGAAGGTTTCTTATAAACAAATTGCTTAAAGTACTCTAAATGTGAAATTTGGAGGGTAGTTGGCATGCTCTTTAAGGAAAACATTTTGATTGCCAATTATTGAGTACTTGCAGGACAAAGCAATATCATGGTGATTATGAACCAGTGGCCCACCCCTCAATATGAGTTCCTAATGGAACTCATGGCAGATAAAGCCAATAAAGGCATGATAATCAATGTAAGGGTCCAAATTTGGCTCTTGCAAGTATTTCCCTCAGGGCAGAAGAATTTGCCGAATTTGGCGGGGATGAAGAGGTTGTGGAGAAGAAAACGATGGCTGGAAAAGCTTCCACTTTTACAAGGGGAATTAGACTTGGAGTGTTGCAGAGGGATTGGAGATGAAATTTTGGACAAAATTCCGGAGAAGTTTGGGGATGTTTTGAGCGGTTTGCCTCTCCCTCTCCCTCTCCCTCTGCACCTTTGAGTCAAGCGAGGGGGGCTTGGTTTTCAACTTCTTTTATTTTTGTGTAATAGTATTTTCGAACATGCCCTCCATTTTGCAGTTATATAACAACCATACTCAATTTCGCCATAGGCTTGTGATGCAGCCGAGTATGCCCCATCTCTTAAAACTTCAAACCCCATTTCAGCATCCCAATAACTGGCAATAATATGCTCACTATAAAATTATTAAATTTATTATAATAAAAGTGCCTCTCATTATTTGAAGTCTTTAAAGCATTAGAGGGCATATGATATTTTTTTAGTGTATAAATCGACACTTTTCTTTAAAATTCATCAATAGAAGTGACAAAACATACACCTCACTAGAGATAATATGTAATTAACATGTATCCGAGTGAAACAATTCTAAAAAATTCCTATTTCTAGAGATGGATGAAGCGAGGAACAATTTATTATGTTTTTTAATTAAGCACGACTCACAAAAATCTATGTTTAAGAGATTTTAAACCAAGTAAAAAGTTTATCAAGGAGTACCTTGAATCCATACTCACTCGTGCAGCTAAAACACATATGGTCAGTTATGACAGAGTCTACATAAGCAATCTTGGCCTCTCCTAAAACTGTTTTTTCAACAAGTGTACATAAATTGTCTGTTAACTCTCCTTTTATAACCATTATCACTCCTTTGAAATTTTAAAGCATCCATTACCACCAGTAAACCTAAAACCTTGTTCATGAAATTTTTCATAAGGATAAGTGATTCCTTCTGGGATTTGGAACATGTTTGATACCTGTGATTATACATGTTGCTCCATTAAACATATTAATTATCACATCTCCAACTCCAATAACTTTATAGGTGGTATTTATAGAATCAATTCTTAAGTGGAATAATGTAAAACGATGCACCTAAATTAAGTACGATACTGCAAAAATTTCTCCCCAATCACAAATAAAACTTCATCTTTAGAAAAATCAATTATTTCAATTAGATTTCCTTGAGATTCACTAGACCTAGGATTTTTTCTAGAACCAAATTTTAGGGGTTTTTGAGTTTCTCTTTTGTGGCTTATAATTTGGCTTCACATGATCTAATTTTCCACATGTACCATTCCTATTGTTCTCTCTATTGTTCTACCCCTATGGTACAAACACATTCCCAGAGAAATCTTAACCAAACATTCGCCCGAACTCCTCGGAAGAAAGTGCAAAAGCAGAATAATTGCACTACTAAGATTCATGATCAACCAATTCCATGATTTAAGCATAGAACAAAATTAATATTGATGCCTTATCTTTGTCGTCAATTTTTGCATTTAGTGCAATTAACTTTCTAATCAGAGCATTGAAGCCATTCAAGTGCCTTACAATGAAGCACTATCCTCATCTTGAGATTATAAAGTTGCTCATCAAGAAAATTTTATTAGGAAAACTTATCGGCATGTCCCATAAATTGAATCCACAATACCATTTGTGGACAACACAATTTGAAGCTCCATTGCTCCAAATTCCATATAGAATAACATGCAAAGCTCCATTTAACATGTGTAAAGCATGCTTGTTAAAGGGATTATATACTATGAGACTACTTACTTTATCTAAAGGGAGGTAAAAAACACAAAGTAGGGAAAAGTGATTACCGGTTGAGAATAGGAAGTTAAAAATACAAAGTTACTACGAAGAAGAAGAGGACATGCTAAAAAAATCGCTTCAAAAAAAAACCTAATCCCTCTAACTTCGGATAACTCTTATGACTGTAATTTAAAACCCAACAGAGGAAGCAGAAAACCCAGATACATATTCCCTATGTTCACTTAACAACATAGAAACAAAAGAATTTGAAAAAGGAAGATAGCAGAATACACACATAACACCGTATTTTCATATTTTATTTAGGTCTGGCTCAGCTTCGCCTCCCCAGCCTTCAACTGTAATTACATAATCAGACTGCCCTGTAAGTAAAAAACAAGAGGAAGATAACAATTTCATCAAGAGAGATAACACCATATTTTCTTTAGGTCTGGCTCAGCTTCGCCTCCCCAGCCTTCAACTTTAAGTACATCATCAGACTGCCCTGTAAGTAAAAAACAAGAGGAAGATAACAACTTCATCAAGAGAGAGATGAAGGGGATCTCACTAGCCGGTGCTCACACTGAGGTAATCATACTCCTTGGGAGCCACCACCACTCCCACTCTCTGCGTCGCACCTCCTCCAACAGGCTTCCTGAAGGCCACCACCATTCCCTCCGCCACCCTTACCTCCTCCATCCCCATCCCCGTCAGCCTCTCCGCGTACTCCGCCACCAAAACCCTATCATCGTCCCACACCACCCCCACCCCGCCCTCCCTCATCACCCTCACTGCCTCCCCCAATACCCTCCCCCTTTCCTCCACCCCAACCACCGTGTGCATAAACCTCCCGGACACCACCACGTCGAAATAATTCCCAGCAAACGGGAGTCTCCTGGGGTCCCCCTGCCTGCACGTCACGTACTCCTGCACCCCTTCTGTTACGGCTGCCCTCAGCGTGGCCGCCACCGTATTCCCCCTCAAAGCCAACCCAACCACGCATCCTGCGCTCCCTTCCTTCTTCAATTGGAGCGCTACTGCGTTTAAGAGTATTCCGCGGCCGCAGCCAAGGTCGAGGGCGGTGCGCACCGTGGACCAGTCGGAGACCATGGCAACCACGCGCTGTGCCATGGCCCAGCGCAGGGCGGCGGATGTGTGGAGAGAATGTGCGGCGTCAGCAAACAGGAAACCAGCAGTGAGGCCCGCAACAGAGCCCATGACGCCTGCAGCCAGGCGAAGGATGGGGGCCGGAATCGCCGGAAAGCGGGAGTGAAGAGACACAGACAACGGTTCGAAGAAGGCGAGGAGGAAGACGGAGAGCGCCGCAAAGATGGCGGCCTGAACGAACAGGGCCACCACTGACCACCAATTCTCCACGCCGTAGATTTCGTACACCTGCTTCCAGTCTCTTCCTGCCTTCCCCATCCTGCAAGAACCCTGGATCGGACGGCCTGGATTCTTTGCTGACTGAATGGTCAGCTGATATTCAAACATGGAACCCTGTAATTGTGGGAAGGAAGGAACGAACGAACGAACGAACGAATTAGATTCGAGGTCCCCTTCGAAGCGAAAAGAGACCTAAGAGCTTGAACCTTGAAATCAACGGCTATGATTTGTTTTAGCAGCTGGAGACCGGACTGGGAGGACCACGTACTCCGCTTCTACGACGAAGGCAAAAAAATTATGGAAAGTTGTTTCATGGGGGCTGGACCGCATTTCTACAATATGCAGTCCAGAAGTGTAAAGCGTCCAACTCAAAAGTTACTGATGTTTGGAATCTGATGGCCTTTCTGTGATGGAGGGCGGAGATTCGAATTTTATAGGGAGAAAAGATCGGAACCGTTTGTTTCACGCGGTTTCGAGGCAGCGGAAAATCCTTGCGATCTTCTTTGAAAAAAAAAAATCATAGGATTTTCGTTGGGACATTGACATTCAGCATGTACGGTAAAGATTCGATGGAGAGATCCGAAATCCAAATTTCGTATTTCGTCTTGGATCAGAGGTTATCAACGGCTAGAATTGAAGATCACAATGCATATCGGATCACGATCACGATCACGATCACGATCAGAGAGGATCATATTTTTCTCCGCAATATGAAGAAATACATATCTATCTATATGAATAAGCTAATGCGCTAGTAGATTCAATCTCATGAAAAAAAAAAAAACCATGAAAGCTTGACTCTGAAAGCTCACCAGATCTGTAAAGAGTAAAGACCATAGGAAAAGAAAAAGGACTTCAAAGTTCGAACTAAATGGAATCAAATGTCGCCAGCATATAGAAAGGCTTCACTGACACTAGGGTTCTTACAACTGAGTGACAAATTCGTAAGAAGATAAGAATCAGAGATCAAGGAATACGAAATTCCAGAACCAAAACTTTCCAAAAATAGGAAAATCGCTACATGAATTAGGGTTTAAACTTACAGTCGCTACCTGATTGTTCTTCTGGAGGCCACCAAACCGTTCCTGAACAGGAAAAGACTAAAAAAATCAGCCGAAATTTAACTCCAGTTCACCCAAATCTAGCGCGTAAAGACGAAAAAAACCCCTGGAGTATCTGCTTTGCTCTTTCTCGACGATCTCAGCTAAACGAAACGCAACAGCGTTAGGGTTTTGGATTGGGTCGGTAGTTAGCTCTTAAAGGCCGAGAGGAATAATGGAATTTAACCTCTTCTTAGCCATTAATGGCAGTGAAAAGCCTAAGCAACAGGACCAGTCCACAAAGAGTGAACAAGTTCTTTTCAAGAAAGGGACTCGGAACCAGAGGCGAGAAAGCCTCAATCCCTTCCCATTATCGGCTTAACAATGGGCTGCAAGCGGTAAAACCATTCTCGCCTGGTCCATAAGGTTGACTGGTAGAGCCGGTTAGGGGTACTTTTGTCAAATTTTAGGGATAATCCTCCACTTTTTTATTTTTATAAAATCGAGGGGATTCGTGCGTTTCACGGGCGATGGGTAACGGATTTCGAGCATGTCTCACTTTTGCTGTGAAATGACAAAATTGCCACCGTTCTTAATTGAAATGGCAGGAAGAGTTTCTGAAAAATGACAAAAAAGCCACCGTCATTTTTAAATGACGTAAAAGTCCATAATTAATTCTCTAATGCTTATTGTTACTTTAATTGAGTAAGGTCGTGGTCAGGGCCATGGGACACGACCTGAGTAAGGCTTGGTCAGGCCCAATGGACACGCCCACGCCCTGAGTAAGGTCTTCGTCTGGCCTATAGGATACGGCCTCTTTGTCTGCCTGCCATAACAAGGGGACGTGCGTCTATTGTCTTTTTTCAAGGACGAAAAATGCCATGTAGAAAATAGTAAAGACAGATTAGTCATTATTTTTAAAATGCTTTCAAGAATCATTTTTAATTTTTGAGATTATTGTTTTAAAAATTGGATCGGTAGATCAAATTTTGACCACCATCTAAACTGACATTACTGGTTTTTATAAGTTTTTGGTATAAAATAAAAAAACAAAAAAAAGTTGTTCAGTAACAAGAAAGAAAAAACATACAGGCCTATCTATGATTTGGGGTGGGACATAGGACATGTCAATCCATGGACTCCATAGGTTGAACAGACCTAAAATGTCAGCTCCAGGCTCGCGTCCTACTTGGACCCCATCGCATTGGGTCAAACCGGACTTGATATTCATATGTTTAGGGTACGTATAAATATATAGTAACTATCTATTATAAAATATAAAATATATTTTTTATACTTATTATGTCATACTCAAACCCAGCCCAATTGGGTCCCGACCAAGGACCCAAATCACTTAAATCTAGTTGGACCGGGTCACGCCACTCCGACCAACCAATACTTTTGTTCTATTGGTGAATGTTTGAAGAACACTAGATGAGATTTTAAAACTTTGTTGGGTTTTTTTTTGAAGGCCCACCAGGTATGCATGATCAATTTAGAAAGGACACGCATATTCCTCTCATTTGAATTTTCCCATGTACGGAAAGCAGTCTTAAATTGGGATGGGATGGGATGGGATGGGCTGGGCCCATGAGTTTGTCCGTCTCAGCGGCCGAGTGCCATACAGTTGTATGGTTTTGGTTCGAAACTTTGAATTCAAGTTTGAGCTTTGTAAGGTTTTGAAAATGACATTGTAACTACACCAAAATTTTAGCCCAAATTTCCTCAAAATTAGTGGCCGACAAAATGTCATTTTTCAGTTTAGGTCTCCCTCGTATGACTGCTATCACTAGTTTTGCGCCAAAGTTTGGTCGTCACTCATGACGCATGCGACGTGGTTGGTATGCCACTCATCCATCAAAAGTTTGATTGATTTTATTCGCAACACTTCTATAAACTAGTTGCAAACTTTGTATACCGTGTGAGAGAGGGATATGCTTTTGGTAACCAAGGTAAAGTTATATAATGTTAAAACTTTTCTAAAGAAATCATTTTAAGAGTAGAATGGATATAAAATACCCCACTCTTGGATATCCGAATACCCGAAACCCCAATTTAATAGATCACTGAATATCGCACACTCAATATCAGATATGTAGAATCGATAATCAAATAATAAGTTCAATGATAGTATGCAACAATTTAATAAAACAAATTAGAGATGGAAAACATAGTTATGAGAGAACATTAGATAGACAAACCACAACACGAATTTAATGTGGTTTACCCCGTAGACCTATATCCACGGGCAAGCCGACAAGTATTCCACTATCAAAAGAAGAAATTTACAATAGTATAACCTCAAAAGGAAAAAATTAATGAAAAAAATGTCACCAATAATACATTGTTGTGATCATTCAAAAATCACGATTTACCACGTTTCACTTCAGATGACCCAAGAACATGAGCAATACAAGCTCATACAATTTCTCCCAAAAATAGGACAAAAAAATCCTTCTTCACCTCCTTCCATTTCTCAACATAACCCAAGAAAGCCCTAGCCCGTTTTCTATAGAGAGAGGAGTTCAAACCAAGAAGAATCGTGTAACGCAAAAATCCCATTTTGACGTTTATACAAGCCACCTAATTGTGTAGTGACAAAAAAACCCCCAAACAAATAGTAAAAGACAAAAGCATCCAAAATGTGAATTTTCTATCACCATTCAATAATCTCCACCTCGATAGTACATCACTTACTTGTCTTGCCGATAATCCCCTTTTTATTTCTTCATGAAGGCTATAGAAGTTAGGCTCCATTCCAACTTTGGAACTGTCTTTGTAAGCATATCCTCCACATTGTCCTTGATTTGAACTATCACCAACCGAACCAAACCATCTTCAATAACTTGTCGAACATAATGGTATCAGACTAGTATGTACTTCGTCCTCTTGTCATAAAATGGGATTCTTAGCCAAATTGATGACACTCATATTATCACAAAGTATTTCTATGGGCGTAGAATTGATACCCAATTCTCGCATAAGGCCTTGAAAACAAACCGCTTCTTTGCTTGCTTCGATTGCCGCTATATATTCTACCTCGGTGGTGGACAATGCCACCGTTGATTGAAGTTTTGACATCCAACTTACCGGTCCATTTCCAAACTTGAAAACATAGTCGGTAGTTGATCTTCCTCTATCAAGATCACTGGCATAATTTGCATCAACATAGCCTTGAATGTGCCCCAAGCCTTTGCTAAATGTCATGGCATAATCATTCTTGCCTCTTAAATAATGAAGCATCCATTTTGCGCCTTCCCAATGAGTTTTTCGGGGATTTACCATAAAACGACTCAAGACACCAACCGAATATACTATGTCCCGTCTACCATGGCAAACAGTAGGTTTCCCACAACACTTGCATATGTCACCTTAGTCATATTCTCTTTTTCATCCACGGTCTTTAGACTTTGCTTGGAAGACAACTTAAAATGAGGAGCTAATGGAGTCTTCACCAGTTTTGCCTTGCTCGTGTTAAATTTATGAAGCATCTTTTCCACAATTCTCTTTTGTGAAAGTGACTCGAGATCTTTCATTTCAAAACTCTTGCTCAAAGATATCTTGAGCTCATCAATCACATTCTTGTCTTTGCATGTCAAAAGCATATCATCAACATATAAGACTAAGTTTAAGTAAAAACCATTATAAACAAACTTCATATAAACACAATGGTCATAATCACTCCTATGGTATCCAAGACCAATCATGAACATGTCAAAAGTCTTGTACCATTGTATTGATGCTAATTTGAGTCCATATATGGATATCTTTAACTTGCACACTAACCTTTCTTTTCTTTTTTAAAGAAATCGTTCCGGTTGTTGCACGTGCACTTCTTTTCAAGTTCACCATGTAAAAGTGTCGTTTTTACATTCATTTGTTCAAGTTCTAAATCATGCAATGCAACAAGCTCAAGCACCAACCTTATGGAGTCTAACTTGATAACCGGGGCAAATATTTCAAGAAAGTCGACACTTTCCTTTTGTGCAAACCCCTTTGTAACTAGTCTTGCCCTATACCTTTCCAAACTTCAATCAATCCCTTTCTTGATTACGAACACCCACTTGCAACCAACCGGTTTTCTACCATTTAGCAACTCTACCAAATCCCAAGTCTTATTCTTACGAAGAGCCAACATTTCATCTTCCATGTCATTCTTCCAAGATATGGAATCATCTCCTTCCATAACTTCTAAGTGCTGGAGCAGATAGTACTTCGGGATCCACATAGTTCCTAAACCGCTCGGGTGGACGAATTACCTTTATGGATCTTCTTGTTATGGATGGTACAACTTCTCTATGGGAATCACTTGGTTCACCAACTTGCTCTTCTTCATCAATGACTTCTTCCAGTATATGGCCTTCACTAGATGATGGGACATAAAGTTGAAAATCAATTTCTTGAGTATCATTATGAATTCTTCTCTTTCTTTAATCTCATTTCCTACGCCTCTTGTCAACATGGATGACTCATCAAAATACATATCTCAGCTTGTAATTATCGTTCGAGCAGTTGGATCTCATAACCGGTATCCTTTCACACCTTTGTTATACCCAACAAAAATGTATTTATTTGATTTTGGTTCAAGCTTATTCATTTGGCAACTAGAAATTAAAACATATGCATCATAACAAAAATATTTAAATCGAAATAATCACAATGAGTTCTAGACCATAGCTCTTAGGGTGTTTTCTCCCCCAAAGCCGTTGAAGGTGATTGATTGATGAGATAACAAACCGTCATCACGGCTTCGACCTATAGCTCTTATTCTAATCCGACATTGCTCAACATGCTTCTTGCTCGCTCCATCAAAGTACGATTCATCCTTTCCGCAACATCATTTTGTTAGAGAGTGTAAACCGTGATGAAATGCCTTTTGATTCTTTCATCTTTACAAAATTTGGTAAACTCATTGGAATTGTACTCTTTTCCATTGTTGGTACGAAATGTTTTGATGTGGCACCCCATACTCTTCTCAACTTCGGCTTTAATGCTTAAAGGCAAAAAATGCATCACTGTTTGATTTAAGAGTGAACACCCATACCTTCCTTGAGAAGTCATCTATAAAACAAATAAAATACAATGCACCATCATATGACAATATGGGTGAGAGCCCCCATAAATCCAAGTGAACATAATTAAGTAGTCTCTTTCTTGTATGGCTTTCGGCTTTGAAAATTCGTCTATATTGTTTCCCATAAACACAATGCTCACAAAATTCGGAGTCCCCAAATTTTATGTTGGGAATTAGCTTCATCTTCATCAAAATCTCTATATCATTTTCACTTAAGTGGCCCAACCTCCTATGCCATAAGTGTACTAGAAGATCATTACTCTCCACTATTGAATTTGCCGCATCAATGACAATGGAGTTTCTTAATAACTTATACAAGTTCCCAACTCTAACATCCTTGATTACAACAAGTGCACCCTTAGATACTTTGAGAACTCCCCTTTGTCCGGTTAATTTATATCCATGGGAATCCAATAAAGAAAGATAAATTAAACTTTTCTTTAAGTCCGGCACATGTCGAACGTGCTCAAGTGTGTGAATACTTCCATCATACATCCTTAATTTTATCGTGCCAATCCCAACTATTCTACTACTTGAATTGTTTCCCATCAGAACGGAACCACCATCACATGGTTCATATGAATTAAACCATGACTTGTGTGAACACATATGATGTGTTGCACCACTATCCAAAAATCAAATTTGATGGAATTCGGGATTACAACCCACGACATAAACATCTTCTTCAATAAAACCAGATGTAGATTCCTTCACTTGATTCACCTCATTTTTGGACTCATTGGTTTTCCTTACTTTTTCGAACTTTTGTCGTTTGCTTTTTATATAATTTTTCTTCATATGTCCCGCTTTACCATATCCCCAACAAACAAACTTGTTTCTCAGCCTTTAGACTTAAATCGGCCTTTCGACTTAAAAAATTTCGAGAGGAATGTTACTTGAACGGCCCCTTAAAAAATGCACTTCTGATTCTAGTTCTCCAATAGATGTATTCTTTTGGAGTTCATGGGCAAGCAAAGTATTAGTCACCGTACTTAAGTCAAGTGAATCTTCTTTAGTGCAACTTAATGTTGTCGCTAAATTATCATAAGATTCCGATCAAATACATAACAATATTACCGCCTTGTCCTCATCTTTCATTTTTTCACCAACACTATCAAGTTCACAAATAATATTATTGAAAGTGATCAAATGATCTGAAACTTTTGCCTCATGTTTCATCCTTAAATTAAATAATTTTCTTTTTAATGGAATACAGTACGTAAGAGATTTGTTTTGATAAACACTTTCTCCCACAAGCCCTTTGCCATTTTCTCTCCTACTATATTGGATAAAACCTTAGTTGCTAGACACAATCAAATTGTAGCCATAGCCTTAAGGTCTATTTCTACCCAATCCTCATTGCTTATAGACTCCGGTTTCTTTTCCTTTCCAAGTTATGTTTTGTATATTCCTTGTTCGACCAAAAAATCATGAACTTGACTTTTTCATATCTTAAAATCATTTTGTCGATCAAATTTCTCCACCTCAAACCGATTACTCGCCATCTATAAAATATATTGCACAAAACCTAATGCTTTGATAGTACTTGTTGGAGATCCGAATACCCGAAATCCCAATTTAACTGATCACCGAATATCACACACTCAATACCAAATATGTAAAATCGATAATCCAATAATAAGCTCAACGATCATTTGCAACAATTTAATAAAACATATTAGAGATGGAAAACATAATCATGAAAGAAAATTAGAGAGACAAACTACAACACGATTTTAACATGGTTCACCCCATAGGGCTACGTCCACAGGCAAGCCGGCAAGTATTCCACTTACAAGGGCATACAATGTTATCTCAAAATGATAAAATTGGTGAAAAAAACATCACTAAAAATATAATCTTGTGACCATTTAAAAATCACGATTTACCCCACTTCATTTTGAATGACCGCTTAACAAAAGATTGAAAGCTTACAATTGGCCAGGAGACTTGACTCACGCAAATAAGTCTTAGGAAATTGTGTTTATTTCAGAAAAAATATGACATCATGGAGAAGCAAAGAAGCAAAAATTTGTGGCAAGATCAAGCATAGAAGATGAATACAAGTTAGTGTTGTAGCAGACTTTTCTTGGACTCGAAACCTTATTCTATCAATTGGTTACAAGGCACTACACAACAATTTATTGTGATGATCAAAATGCAGTGGATTGTAGACATCTTATTTCATAATATTTTTAGTATCACAACCACAATCCAAATATTGTTTTTTTTTTGTATTTACCATCGTCAAAAAGTCCAAAAATTGAAACTAAAATTTTTTCCCCTCTCAATGTGTTTACTTGCTTCTTCTTTTTTTGTTTTTTAAGTATCACACCCACATTTTCTTACTTTTCTTATTCTCGTTTTCTCTCTACCTACCCTCTCTCTCACTCTCTCTTTCTCTCTCTACCTGTCCTCTTGCTTTCTTTCTTTCTCTCTCTAAAGGCCCTCTCTCTCTCTCTTAACCCGCCCTCCCTCACTCTCTTTTTCTCTCTCGACCTGCCCTCTCTCTCTACTATCATCTCTCCTAAACCTACCTTTTTAATCTTTCTATCTCTCTCTCTAACTCTGGACTTTGAGCTCATGACCGGTTTGGCACAAGTTTTTGTGCCAGACTGCAAAAAGAATTTTGGTACAGCACACTAAGTGCTAGACTGCAAAAAGAATTTTGGTTCGGCATACTAAGTGCTGAACTGAAGTTTTTTTTGCGGGGAAAAAGATTTTGGTGCTCAAAGCCCATTGGTAGCTGGCCTTAAGCTCACTCTCCTCATTTTGGAAAGCATTTTCGGAGTTCTGGCGAGATTTCTTGAGCTTTCGAGAAAATGCTCGAGGGCACGGCTCTTGTGTGCTTCCATGGTTAGGAGGCAACGGTCACCATGGTGGAAGGGACCAAAGGAAATGAGCTTCAGTGTGAAGGCTCGCGTGTAGAAGTCTCTGAGGAAAGCTGGGACCTTGAAAATGTAGTGTTTCTTCCACCCAAACTTGTTTCCTGACCGGATTCCTTGTGCAGTTATTCCTTAGTCATTGCTCTTTGATCTCAAATAGAGAGAGAGAGAGAGATAGAGAGAGATATCTTCTATTTGTTTTAGGATTGTTGGGTGGCCTTCAATCAAGGTTATAGAGTAGGTTGCAGGCTGAGGAGTGAGAGATGGTGGGTAAAGAAAGAGAGAGAGATGATGAGTAGAGAGAGATAAAGAGGGTGAGAGAGAGGGGTGGATATAAAGAGGTGGTAGAGAGGCTAGGTAGAGAAAGAGAGTGAGTGAGAGAGAGGGCGGGAAGAGAGAGAAAGAAAGAGAGGGTAGATAGAGAGAATGAGAAAGGAGAAAGGTATTTTAGTCTTAATTTTTTTGGACTTTTTGGATCTAACGTATGATACTAAAAATTTGGGAGAGGATATCTACAAAGTTCATTTTGGTAGATGTTGAATTGTAATAGAAAAATTATTTTTTTCATGTTTTTGTTTTTCATCATTTATTTGAGGGCTTTTTTGTTATTACAATTATGTGGTTTGTATAAAAGCCAAAAAGGGATTTTTGGGTTACATGATTCTTTTTGGTTTGAACTCTTTTTTCTCTCTCTAAAAAAGGGGTTAAGGCTTTCTTGAGTTATGTTGAGAAAGGGAAGGAGGTGAAAAAAGATTTTGTTGTCATATTTTTTGGGATAAATGGTATGAGCATGTAGTGCTCATAGTTTATTTTGACATATATCTATAATTTTCCCTATAAAACAATTCCGTATTTGAGAAACCATTATGGTATTATTTGAAATGGCACTCGAGTTGCTTCCAAAAGAAAACAAAATTTTACAATTGCAAGGGTAACGTTGTATTATTATGTTAGTTAAGATGTGGAAGATATTTTGAGGGCTTTGTGGTGATTAGAAAGACACATAACGGGGAGCATTTACTTCGTTCCCCACAGCTGGCATCTTGATTAAGAGTTATGAAGAGGTAGTCACTTGTCAATGCCAAAGAGGATGTAGTTTCTATAAGGGCCAGGTATTATAAAAATAAAGTAAAGTCTTACCTTAGAGGTTGCGGTTTGTATAGAGCCTAGGCTCTAAATAATCAAATTAGAGCCTACCTTCAAAATTATGTCGAGAAATGTGGTTTCACTACTGGAAATCTTTGTGATAGCCTTAAGACATATCTATATAATTATTTATAAAGTTTAAAGCTTTAAAAATAGTGTAGACCGACAGATCTATGAAAACTTGAAAATCTTGAAAATTGACAGTCCAAAAATGTATTACAAAATGTATTATTTCCAAAACTCGAAATCCAATTTTTTCTCATGTTCATGCATATTGATGTCGAGATAATCAATTTGAGAATATTTAGGCATCAAAACGACATCTTCTAATGAAAATTTTGTGGTAGGCTCAAATTTGATTGTTTAGAGCCTCGACTCTATATAAACTTGTCCCCACCTTAAATCCTCTGGAAAGATAATTTGAGCCATAGAAATATCCATAGCTCTAAAATTAGTTTCTAACATCGACTATAAAATTTGAAACTTAAAATACGATATATATCTTGCAGATTTGTTGAATACTCGTTTTTATGGTGAAATGAAGAGTCTAAATAACGTATTATAATAAGAGCTTTTTATATACGGACACTTTTATGTCATTTTATTTCGATTAAATGTTATTTTTCCTGAAAATTAGAACAAGCGCCTCTCCCTCATGGAATTTTTTTTTTTTTTTATAAGTTTCCCTCCTGACCAGAAATAACAACACCGAACAGGTGATAAACCCCATACATTCTTTGAATATATTGGGGTTAAATAAAAAATGGGACTTACTCATGTGAGAGTATAATATAAGTTTACTCCTTCAGTAAAAGGACCTACTTGGGAGGCTTGTTTCAATTTAAAAATTTTAGAACCAAATAATTATCATTGATTATTTTCAAAAGTTTTTGAAATTTGAGTATTCTAATGCTTAGAGTTCTTAAAATTGGATGTTGAGACATTATTTTTGTGATTGTGTAGAGGGTGCAATTAGGAATGTTTTCATTGAGGTTAATCTATTGGTTGAAGAAGTTATATCCCCAAAATTTGGGTTCCATAAATTAATCTTAGGTGTAGTTTTAGATGAGGGAGTAAATGAACAATATACTCCCAAAGCAATATAAATTCTTATAAATTTCTTGGGTAATTAAAAAAAAAAAAAAAGCAACCCTGACAACTTATGTGTTTAGCGGCCTGCTTTTCTGGATGGCCACCTGATTGTCCCGTGGGTTCTTTCGTTTTAAACCATGCGACAGCCTTATCAAAAGATATTAAGCTCATTCGGGAGTATACTGTTCATTTACTCCCTCAAGTAAAACCAATTTACGATTAATTTAAAAAACCCAAATTATGGGGATATAACCTCTTCAACCCATAGATTAACTTCAATAAAAATATTTTCTAAATGTGCTCTCTACACACTTAAAAAGAAAAAAATGTCTCAAGTTTGAATAGAGACCATCTAATTTTTAGAAGGTGAGATCTAAGTATTAGAAAACTCAAATTTAAAATTTTAACTTTTAAAAATAATTATCTAGTAATTATAAGTGGTTCCCAAAATTTTAAGTTAAAAAAAATCTCCCCAATAGGTCTTTTTTTGAGGGAGTAAACTTCTACTATACTCCCCCAGGAGTATATCCCTTCTTTAATTTAAACATAGTGCATTTAAGGAGTGCGGGGGTTTATCACCTGTACGGCGTTGTTATTGGTGGATAGGAGGGGAGCTTAGGAAAAAAAAGCACGGCAAGGGGAGGGGTGCTCTTTCATAATTTTCAAAAAATAACATCAAATGGTAATAAAAAGACACAAAAAGTAAAAAAAACTCTTATAATGAACATTATTTTTAGAGCTTTGAATCCTAATTTGTTTTCACTACTATAATAGTCAAGGACAAGATGATCGATTTAAAGGCTTTCCAATGCAAGAATTATACTTTTTGGTGGGTTTTGAGGTGAGGCTCTACATTCCTATCAAAATATTTTTCATAGAAAACAGAAAATGGGTTGATAGGGCTGCAACCCTTCAAAATAAGTAAAGCACCACCTCAAAACTCACTAAACAATGCAATTCTGATGTCGAAAAACCTTCAAAATGATCATTTCGGTTATACCCATTTTGGTTATAGAAAAAAAAAAGGATTTCATGCCCTGAAAATCGTATATATTGTAACAAATTATTTAGACCATCCATTTCACCCTAAAACTAATTGTTCAAGGATCCACAAGATCTGTACCATTTTTTTAGCTTCAAATTTCACAGTTGATATTAGAAATTAATTTTAGAGCTAACATGGAAATTTCTAATGCCCAAAAAGTGCATTATGTACAAGGATTCGATGTAGGGATTTACTTTGTTTTCGTAAAGCTTAGGCCTTATAGAAATTATATTAAAAGAAAAAAAAAAAACAATTACTTTGAAGGGACAATGCAAAAGGTGTGTGTCTATGAGCAACAGGACCGAAAACTTCAGATGAACTGATCGTGCATTTAATTAGTTGCTATAGACGATGATATTAAGGTTTTTCTAGACTCAATGTCCATTGATCAATATGAATATACAAACTTGTTTTAAATAGACAAATACATATGACAATAATAAAAATAAATCACAGACACTTATACTGTACCCAGACTTACCATAGATACAAGATATTGTACCTATTCTTCTCATATATACTCATTACAATATACACCTTCCATATTAACTGGTAGACAATATATATTTTTCTTTCACACTCCCCCTGAAACTCAAGATGCTATCAGAGAGAGCTGTTAGAGTTTGAACAATAAGTTTCGGAAGAGCAGTTGAATCTTCAGATGCATAGTGTAACCAGTAGAATCAGTGGTTTTCATGTTTCGATTGCTTGAACATGGCAGGCTCAAGCAATGACAAATCAGTAAGCCTCAGAAAAAGAAGGCTCGAATAGAGTAGGCTTGAGAAATAGACGAAAACTTCAGATCTTCTCTAGATACAGAAAAACAATCGCGTCGTCGGGAAAACATAATGACACTTGGAGCCAACAGAATTTGGTGCATATCCGTGATCGATTTAGTAGCTCGCAGGCAAACAGACATGATCGAGTAACAAAACAACAAATTCGATCATATAGAAAAGAACAAGATCGAGTAATAGAGTAACATATTCGATCTTACAAGATTAGACACAACGAAGGTAAATATAGCTCTGATACCATGTGAAGAGTCTCAGGTTTCTCTAAAGAGACTCAATATCTATTAATCAATATGAATATACAAGCTTGTCTTAAATAGATAAATACATATGACAATAATAGAAATAAATCACAGACACTTATACTACACTCAGACTTACCATAAAATACAATATATTGTACCTATTATTCTTATATATACTCATTATAATATACACCTTCCATGTTAACCTGGTAGACAATATATGTTTTCCTTTCACAAAAGGTACACAGAGGAACAACTAAAAGTTAAAGTTCAAAATGATAAAAGCACCTGTGTATCTCTAGTGTTGTTTTTCATACAATGAGTGTCTACCAATGTCAAAACTCACGAAGTGTTTTGAGTGTTTAGTACTTCGACAATAAAAACCTATACTATTAAATACGTCCACCTCATTATTATTTATAAATCAAAATCACATGTTTAATAATATAATACAACCTCCATCTTTATATGACATGAAAAAATGAGAAGCAAGGTATTACGACAGAGAATTCTATGGCCAAATGGCTAGAAATGCGATGCCAGCAATGGCTGAAATGTCACGGTAATATTGCATGTAGTATGTAAAATTTGCAATGGATAAAAAAGAATGATGAAAGAAAGATGAAAGAAAAACTATTTGGTGAAGCACGGGCCTTAGCCAGAAAGGTGTGACCTTCTTTTTTGTCATGATTAGGGTGTTTTACGGCTCAAACCTTTACGATATCTAATTGTTTTTCCACCGAAATCTATATCAGCACAAAGAAAAGAGAAAAGAGAATAAGTTGGGAGTGCTCCATTTCAACATACTGTTGGAACAATCGAATGGACTTAGATCAATTAGTTATGTACCATTTAGGAACTACAAAAGTTGATTTCCAAGTTTTAGAATTGTTTTCAGGTCCTTAATCCATAAGCATATGAATTTTGAGGTGGTACCACAATGTATTTTAGTAAAGCAAGGATATCATGCAAACGCTGCTGAGAGATAAATGACCTCATAGAAATTTCATGTGTTCAGTACTTCCTTGTTTGCTTTAATGTATTTTTTATTCCTATTGTTTTTATACATACGCGGGCACACATGGGTACAAGCCCACACACACAGAGAGAAAGTATTCGAGATTTGATCCCAAAGTCACACAAATCTCTGCTTTGGTGATCTGGCATTATTGTGACAGGGCTTTTTAGTGCATCAACAAGTGGTATTAGAGCAGCTTCCTTTACCTCTGTCAAACTGATCACCCATTAAAGAACCACTAGTTGTTTTTTTATTGTTGGAAACTCAAATACAGTAAGTTGTTGGACAAGCAAGTGCATATTCTCCAAATTGTCGATCTTCTTAGGGTATGGAGAGGTTCTATTTGAGAAATACAACTGGCGAATCTTGAACCATTGGAAAGTGAACAAGAACCAATGGGCTATGTGACCTTAGTTAGAGTGGACCGCCAACAAACCTTAACCACGGTGTGGACAATTGGTGTAGACAACAAGGAACTTTATCGACAATCAGTGTGGATCATTGATGTGGGCCACCATTAGACCTTACTGGCAGCAAGTGTAGGCTGGTGGTGTGGACCAACTGCGAGTTTGGACCATCGCTACATATGGGACCTATGGTGAGTGTAGATCATCGATCACTGGGGATTAAGAACATCAATAAGAGTTAGCTACATGTGCATGGATTGATCAATGAATTATAGTCCTCGGACCAACATAATTTTGCGCAACAAGAACAATTGGATATAGAAATTGCAGAAGGAAGATCTTCTCTATTGCAATGACTTATTTACACCAAGGGGAGAGAATACAAGCCCTAAGGCATGCTCAATGAAGAGTGGAAGAAACTTGACAGAAAAACTATTATAACTATCCATGAATAGTTGGATAATGTTGTTTTCCACCATTTGTGGAATGAGACATCTGTCAAGTACCAGACTTGTATAAATGAAAAACCACTGGAAAAATTATGTTTTTATCCAATGTTAGCAAACCTAAATTTCAGGGATGGAGGCTCCATTGTTTAGAATTTAAGTAAGATGCAAAACATAATTAACTAGCTCGCAATGATGAAGATTGCCGTAGATGATGAGTTGCAGCTTTGTTGCTCAGTTCACAGCTGGATGATTGGGAGATTTTGGTGGTCTCCTTAAGCAACTTATCACTAAAGGGAACATTGATCATGAGTCAAATCATAAGTAGTTTATGGAAGGAAAATGGGGTTGGGGTCATGGTGGTAGCACCATTTGTGCCCCAGCTAAAGTCTAGGTTTCCATTCTCACCTAACACATTAAAAAGCCACTAACAATTTCAAAAAACAGGTAGGGGTTCACTATCCCCGTTGAATTACCCAAAAACAAAAAAAAAACTGAAGAAAAAGTTCCTCTAACATATCCACCTCATAAGCTCTTGTCACAAACCAAAAAAATTTCAAGGGCCTAGACCAAAGTAATTGATCATAAGCTCTTGTCACAAACCAAAAGTTCAATGGCCCAGATCAAAGCAATTGATCTAGCTCTAAAGCTAAATGGAATTCAAGAAATGGAATTATATGTTTTGTTGTCGCAAGAATTGACATATGAAGAAAGAATGTTGAAAGCTCAACTTTGAGTGGAAAAAAATATCCAAGGCACAAGGATTGTTTACGGCTCATGCGATCAAGATTTCTCTGCCTTCTCATTTAGCACACTTTCGCCTTTATTTTGCAAACTCGTGTTTCCTCAAAATTCTCGAACCACGACGTCAGTCGGAACATAGAGGGTATAGTGATTGCCCCAAATGACGGGCTAAGCTCACTTCCAAATCCTAAAGACTATAGGTACCATAGATCGATAGATGCAGACCTTCGAGAAACGACACTATTTCGTACCACTCGCATGCCTCTCCATCCAACTCCATGCCTTATGTGTCTACTTCTTTGCTTCCCTGTCTCGTGCCACACATGAACAATATGAGAAGCAATAGTATACACCCCGAGTCTGATCGAGGCAACCATGGAAAACCAAATCCCCTAGGACAACCACCCTAAAACCTGAACCAACTATAACCCAAATTGAACCGTGCCCCAACACCCAAGCTACTTGATAGAGTCTGGAATTCTGAAAGACATCCTGAAAAGCCCGTAAAAAACAAGACAAAATTCAAACTAAATTGTTCATAACCAAGGATGACTAGTTTAGAAGCAACAACACAGCAAGCAGAGCGGACTACATTGAAAATGTTGCCCAGGAAAGTCCTAGTGGCATTGAAAAGATGGTTACTCGGATCATCAAATCAAGGTGTCTTGGGACATGGGCAAGAGCGGGTGTTGATTGAAGCCAACAACAGTTATACTCGTTGACCCCTATCCGGTCAAATAAGCCGCCAATCTCCCGACTTCTAGAATGTATGTATTGAGCGTAAGATTCTTCCATGCAACAACATTGATGACAACCTCGGCAATGTTGTTGGCCTAGGATTCATCGAATGAAACATCAAATCTCCCAACATCGGGATAAGCGTGGTGAATGTTCGTTGGCCGCAACAAGTATGGCATTCTCGTCAATGCTATTTCCATCATTTATAATCTCTAATTGGCCGGACCACCACCCGGAGCAAGTTTTAGTGAAGGACATGTGGCAGTCAGTCGTTGATGAAGGTTCTTGTCTTATCAATGAGGATGTCACCCTCATTGCACATCTAAAACACCACCTCCCTAAACTGTGACGTACTGCAAAATCTAGGCGGCGTAAATGACATGTTATGTGCCTCGGAATAAATGATCGGGAAATGAATGTGGCAATGGCGTTGGTGACATTGTCACTCTCAATGGATCAAAATGACCTAGATTTGACCTCGAACTTCAATGGTGATCACAAGGGGAATTTGTTTATAAATATGGGGTCAATTCCCCGATTTGAAAAGAGGGATAATTAGCATATGTGCCAAGACTTTATCGCAATACCCCCAAACCCGACTATACCCAAGACCAAACCTAAATCCCGGGCCTTAAAACTTTTGTCCGGCTTAACCAAACTGACAATATTGCTTTTCGCCTCACTTAGCAGACCCTTGAAGGATCAAGAGGCGTCATGTGATCAACAATGACTCAGGGCGCCGTGCCTCGAAATCGGCCTTAGGTATACTTTCATTTTGTTTTCTTTCTTAGTCATTTTTTATTCTATTTTTAAAATGTTTTTTGAAATCTCCTCTTTTTCTTTTTTTTTTAACCAAAGTTCAAAATTTGTGTCTGAACTTCAAATTCAACTGTATCATGAGCCGGCTTTACCGGCCATTCGAGCGTAAGAGAGTCTTATGACTTGACTCTCACCTAGATAGCAATTTGATGTGACTCTTTTCTGATACATATCAGTATAGATACATATCAGTATGGATATGCATCTGTATGGATGCATATCTCTTGATAAGATTAGGTTGTTGGTTAGGTGCCTCAATCTCGTCCTCCGGGTTAGGTTGACCTGGTGACGTCGTTCCAGGTTCGAGATGGACTCGGGACATGAGATCGCTCTCTCAAGAACGACCGTAAAGAAGACGTGGGTAGGAGTACCAACCGGTGAGAGAGGAATTAAGGTCGTGAGGCGGGACTTATATCACAACCCTGCCCCTTGACTCCTGTCATCCCAAACCGGAGGGTGAAAGAGTACGGAATCGCGACCAGAGGTCATATACGTCACTCAAGTGGGAGTGGCATCAACACGTGTTGAGAGTGCGAAATCAAGACAAACCACGAGAAATCAATAAAACTCATCCAGCAAGCACTAAAAACTGAAATAAATTAAAACCATTAAATTATCCATATACAGTCTCCAAGGTCATCAACAATATCCAGGATATTACAATGCATCCAAGGCACCAAAGCATATTAACAAAATTACAAAGCTTCACAAACAACATTGTACGGCCGACGACCAGCTGACACATACAAAAACAAGGAGATCTTCTAGTCTAGCGCAAGCCTTCAATCCACCAAACATGATCACCGCCCCCTGTCTTCGACCTGCAGTTGTCAATCCACAAGGGTGGAATTAAATGAATGAGCTAAAAATCCCAGTAAGTAGATCACAATATCATTCTTCCCTGCCTATGAATACTATCTCACAACACATATCAAGGTTCTAAGCCACATTGATAAAACATAAGTTATGCATCATAATTATGTCACAATTATAGGATGATGCTTTTCATGGTAGAGACGACACAATATAAATATTAGATACCATATACACTAGAAATTTATCAGATTTCAACAGATCCACACCAACAAGAGAGCATAACAAAATCAATAGACACAACCCACTCTCTAGCCCTATTCATCAGGTCACTCCCATATCTTGCAAATCGATCATATAATTTAGGTAAATCATATATCTCTGGTCAATCTCATAACTCAGGTTAACCACACATCTCAAGTGAATTACATAACTCAAGCGATTACCCATCTTGGGCGATGCAGTTTGCACAAGGCATTGTCGGGAGGTCACATATCACCTCGTGCGCCTCATTGGTGTCAGTCATGGCCATGTGATACGCTCAAAGCATGCAAGTAATCTCATAACAATCACAATATTACAATATCCAACTACCAATGGGCGACCCATTGCGTAATGGTCAATATCACATCTGCTCACACATGCCAATGGTTACATATCACCTCATGAGCACTTAGAAGTCACATATTCCAGTATAGTATACCCCACTACCAATGGATGACCCATTGTGTAGTGGCTATAATATATATTACAGTATTCATAAAGCAGAATTAGATAGTTTCAGTGTCACATAATGGCCGTGTTAATATCACAGAATATCAGTATCAAAATCACAGAAGGATATTATTAATATCATGGAATAACAGTATCAGTCTCACAGAATGCCAGTATCAACATCACATTTTAACAATACCAGATTCACAGAATAACAGTGTCCATATCACAGAATAATAGTATCAGATTCAAAGAATAACGGTGTTCATATCACAAAATGAGTGATACAACGATAATTTCAAACTGTGACATCTTGTTGTAAATATGGTCGTAGCTTTTGATTCGTTTGGAATTTGAAGATGGTTCCAAAACCAATTTTACACTAGACACACCGACCTTTCAAATTGGGTAGTTTGAAGGAAATTCGACCTTGTTTGGCCCCTCAAAAGTTCAAAAGACTAGAGATATTACATCTAAAATATGTTGTGCAGTGAAGGCAGTAACATGTCATTAAAATTTACTCCATAACTCACAATCAAGAAGAAATTCTTAAAAAGTAATCAACATGTGAATTTAAGCTTACTCATGAACTGCTCAAATGACAATGGTCTGGAAGAAAATGGACCCCTTTTGGTATATCAAAATCCATGGCGATAGAGGCATAAATTCTGAGTTTTATAAAAGCTGTCCACAGTAACATATTGTTACAATTAATCATATAACTCTCAAATTAGGGAGAATTTCAAAACGTGCTAAACATATGATTCTCAAGTTTACTAAAAAATATTTCAAACGGTAGTGGTTTGGAAAAAAAACGGACCTCATTTAGTCAGTCAAAACCCTTGACATTGGAGACATTAGTTATGCGTTTTTACTAAAACTGCCCACAGTGATCTACTAGTGTGTTTCGAAGTATAACTTTACACAAATAAAGAATCAGAGCAAGGTGTGAACATAAACATTAAAACATACTAAAAAATCTTTCCAATGGCGGTGATTTTGTGTCATTTGGACTCCAATTTCTTAGTCAAACTCTCAGTACAACAGAAGTAACATTCCTGAAAATTATCACAGTATGCTAACAGTGACATACATGCATAAAACGAGTCATATCTTCCAAACTATCAAGAATTTCAACTAGTCATAAACACCAAACTCAAAGTAGACTCATAGACCTTTCAAATGGCAGTAATTTAAGGCCAATTAGATATCATTTGCTTAGTCAAAATTCCATCACAAAAGTATGTAAATTCTCTGGAAAATCACAGTACAAACATGACACTTTCTAAAGACTATCCCATAACTTAAAATCTATACAAGATAATAATATGAAACCTTTTATATCTTAAACTAGGCTCACACAAGCATCATTCCACAGAATTTTAGGATCCATAAGAGTGATAACAGTGCCCAACTTATCATACAAAGAAGACCTAATTGCTGAAAAAATAGAACACAAACATACATGCTTAACTTCAAGCCTAATCCATGTCTTATTCATGCTTAAATCACACTTTATTCATGCTTAATTCATAGGAATTCATACTTAAATCTTATACTTTCCTACATAACAATTATACTTCATATTATGGACATATAATAGCAGAGTCTACATACCTTGTGTTTCAATGGTGATCCCAAGTCCTTCACAACTCTCACTCTTCAAGTCTCTTAACAATAACACAAAAGGCTGGAATTTCTAGGGGTTCAAAGGGAAAAAAAATGTGGGGGATAGAGAGAGAGAGATGGAGGATGAGATCTAGGGTGGTTGAATGGGTAGTGAGAGAAAGGAAGGAGAGGTGGCAACAAGCCACCTCCAAGTGACGAGCAAAAGGGGTGAGGTGGCAACAAGCCACCTCCAAGTGGCACTTAAGTACAACCATGTGTTTAAAGGGGAAAGACAAAAATAAGAGGGAAAAGAAAAGGAAGTCCCTCATGGACTACCCTATTCCAATAGTCTTGACGGTCTAGTCACAACACTCGCGGTGGTACATGCACGACGCTGGCCACTCCTTGCACACGACGTTACTCTTTTGCGGACGGCCTTGCCTCTTACGCTCGTGACGATAGCTCTTAAATTCACACGTGGCGCGAGTCCAGTTCACACGCAGCGTTGCTTCTTGCACGCGCGGTGATGCGCAAATGGCGCTACTCAAGTCCACAGGCGGCGATACTCTTATGCGCACGACGTTCCCTCTCGTTCACGCACGATGCTTCTTCCTGTTCGCGCACGGCATTACCCCTTACACTCGCGGGGATGCCCCCTCACAGTCATGGCGATGCCTCCATTCACGCGCACGGCGATGCCCCCTCGCGCTCACGTTAATGCCCCCTCACGCTCACGGCAATGCCTCCATTCATGCGCACGGCGATGCCTCCATTCAGGCATGGCGCTACCGCTTTTTCATTCGCGGCGATATCCTTACACACGCGACGTTAGCCTTCTCCCTTAGCACCAGGCATGTGCTTCCTTCTTTCTACCGCCGTGAGTGTCCTAGTCTCTATTGTCGTGAGTGTTTAAGTCCAGAAAATTGGGGTCCTTACAACTTACCTTACGTGGGTCCGTGACACGCTCGGGCTAAGCTCGCGTGGGCGGCCTCTTAGATCATGTTGGAATGCCCCCTGGCATGCGGCCAGTTTGAAATCGCCTCCCTTGACCTGTTTCTCCTTTCCTGCAAACACACACACATAAAAAATACATAAGTATGGGTCATAGGACCTCGCCTTACTATAAAGAGATAAAAGCAGAGAAAATGAGAGAAGAAGTTCGACCAGGCGGCTAGGCTAACACATTGGCTAGACCAGTACGGTGACTAATTTGACGTGGTAGCAATACGGGTACAATAACTCAGATCGGCACGACGACAATATTACTAGACGACAGAACCAACACCAACTAGCTTGACAAGATGGCTAGCATGTCGTCGCAGTAAGACGGACAACGTAACTCAGACTGGCACAATGGTAATACTGCTAGACGATAAGACTGGCATGACAACACGAGGCTCAGCCTACCCTCTGGTCAAACAAGCGATGATGAGAAAGAGAAGAGATGAAGACTAGTTCGACTCTTGCTAGGTCTTCCAAAAGAGACAAAAGTGAAATAAGAGTGATGGAAAATGGGGCAAAATGAAAATGAAAGAGATGGATTAACAATAAAAATAAAATAGAATTTAGAAAATAAAATTAGCATGATATGAAATGGGTAAAGGAATGAATTTTTTTTAAAAATGAAATGGAGTGAAATAAAATAAAAGTAAAAGAGAACAAAATAAAATAATATGAGGTGATGAAAATAAAATTAATAGAATAAAATAAAGTGAAATAGGTGACTAAAATGAAATAGGATGAGATGAAGTAAAATAAGTATTAAAGATAAAATAAAGAGGTAGCTAGACTGGAATAAAATGAAATAGTAATAGAGATAAAATAAAATTAAATGGAAAGGGGTAAGAAAGAGATTAGAGGAAGTAAGTTGGGATAAAGATAGCAAAATGAAATAAAGGGCAGTGGATAAAAAAAAGGTAAAGTATAATAATAATAAAAAAAAATGGAAGGGAAATTTGGTAGAGAGAGAGAGAGAGAGAATTGGGGTATTGGGTTTCATGGGAGTAAAAAAAAAAAAGGAATAACATGATATGGAAAAGGAGACGCGTAGGTTAGTCAGGAGCGAGAGAACTTTTGTTGGGTTGAGCGAAATATCGTGAGAGGAAGAACGAAACGAAATTGACGAAAGCAAAAAAAACGAAAAGAAACAAAGGGAAGTAAGTATTTATTTCGCTTTGCGGGTTTTTTAGAGAGAGAAAACGCAGTGAGGAAAATGGAAATGTGGGAGAGGATGGTTGGACGGCACGAAAGAGAGGGAGGACAGGGGCTGCTGTAGTGATCGCAGCAGGTGATCGAGAGAGATGGGACTGCGAGAGGTTGCAACAGGGTGCGGCAGCTGAGGAAAGATGGCGGAAATGGAGTGAAAGATGGTGGAAGAGAGAGGAGGCAGCTGAGTTAGCAGAGAGAGGTGGCTGCTATAGGAAGTGGCGGAGAGAGAGAGCTGCGAGAGTAGGTGGCTGCAGCAGGGTGGAAGAAAGAGAGAGTCAGTGAAGAGGTGGGATGCGGATGGTGATTAGAGAAGCCGAGGTGCGGAGATGGTGACTGCAACTAATGGCTGCAGTTGAGAGAGAGGCGGAGGTGTGGTGGAGGTTTAGAGAGATGGCAGCAGGGGAGGGGAGAGAAGGTGATTGAGGGCAGAGCGTTGACAGTGATGTGGTGCGTGGTGGGGGATTGGGAAGAGGTGGTGCTGCAGCAGGCTGGGACGATGGTGGATGGCCTGGTTGTAAATGGCAGAGCAGGGAGTTAAGAGAGAGAAAGAGCAGCAGAGTGGTGGGTGCAGCAGGGAGAGATTGAGAAAATGGGGTGAAGAGAGAAGTGAAGGGGGTGTGTGGCAGCGTGGGCAGCAGACTGCTTGGTTGTGGGTGGAGTGGGCGGAAAGGGAGGAGAGGGGGCTGAGACGGGGCAGCAAAGAGAGGTGGAGATGGGGAGATATGGTGATGGGCAGAAGAGGGTAAGGCGGGGTAGTAGCGGTGAGGTTGAGTCATGAGCGGCAGTAAGAGGTTGGTTGGTTACACAGGCGGTAAGAGGTGGTTACTGGCGCGGTCACAGACGGCGATGGGTTTTGTTTACAAACCGTGCCGGGGTTATGTTTATGGACGGCGATGGGTTTTGCGCTTGCGCCGGGGTTATGTTCATAGACGGCGATGGGTTTTGCGCCTCCGCCGGGGTTACCTTCATGTACGAGCGATGGGCTTCGTTTGCACACCCGGGCCTGCAAATAAATGTTTTTGGGAGATGGTGGTCGCACGGGATAACGGAGAGCGTGTGAGGGAAAAGAAAAAGGGGTGCGAGGGTCTACAATGGAGGGGCTGTGAGGAACACATAAAAAGAAGGAAAAAGTGGGTGAAGATGAGGGACTATGAGAAAAAAAAAGAAGAAAGAGGTAGACTTAATGGTACACAGGGAGTAGTTGGACTTGCAGGGTATAAAAAAATAAAAAATTTATAGAAAAGAGAAAGTTTGGTCGTGAAGGACTACAAATAAAAGAGAAGAGGAGGGTGTGGTGCGAGATCACAAGAGAAAGGAAAGAGGAGAGAAGGAGAAAGAGTGAAACACACATGGCCATGAAGCTAGGCCCATTGTGAAAGAGGAAAGAGAAAGAGAGAGAGAAAGATGGTTACTTTACTCAAGGGTATCAACCCAAAAATTTCTCTCTTTAAAACAAAGGTGACCAAACAATAAAGACAAATCAAAATTTTAATAAGCCAAATAGGGTCCCGCGTACAATTATATCACATGACATATATAATTGACTTTTGCTCAAATATAGGTGGATTAATTAAAATCTATTTTAATGGCTGATAATACATTTTATTTGAATTAAAAAAAATTAAAAAAAATAAGACAAAAGGATGATTTTGCCTGTCCAATAATTCATTAAATTCCACTTCAATTCTTGCCCTTGCGATCATCCGACAAAAAGCTTATTGTTTTTTCATTGGGCTCATAAATGATGATCGATTTAATACCCACTTCGAGTCACGGATCGTGTTTTCAGGCTACGATCACGCAACGTGAAGATTGCGCCATTTTTTAATGTGTTTTGATGATTTTTTCGTTGAATTACACTGAGCACCTCATCACGATCATTTTGCATCAAACGCAGCTCGATTTCGTGCCCGAACGAAGATTTCGCAACTTTTGGGTTTCGGCTGGAATCTGGATTTTTAGCTGTCGGAATCTGGATTTTTAGCGACCGGAATCTGCAGTGATTTCGATGCCTTCATGTGTGAAATCCGACTGCTCAGCACATGCAGGGTTTGGACAAAGAGACAGCCCTGAACCTTACGCACAAGTTGGAATTGGTCTCACATCGATCCGTTATGCGAGCGCCGTGATTTGACCGCTCGAGCTAGACGTGTTGCTGCTGAATTTTCTGCAACTGTCTTCACAAATCTTCAACTTCTCTCTAGTTTTTCTCTCTGCTCGAGCATCGTCTCGGTGCGTACCACATATCGAAACGCTTGCTTTGACAATACGAACATGCCCGCAAAATTTGAGCGAATCGAATGAGATATAGGTCTCTGAAATTACTACTAGTGACTGTAAAAATAGTCACCATCACTGGTGACTTGGTGTAGGGAGGCCGCACGGATCCAATAACTTTATCCTGGCATGTCTGTTTAAGCCGAAACTTGACTTCAAGAGTTTTCGACAGTGCTGGATCCAATGGTAGTGGTTCCACAGCCTTTTGACGTACCAAAAATAGAGTTCTAGTTATGGGGTTCGTTTCAGGATAAGAGGCTGATTTATCCGAAATTATTTCTTTGTATGCACTGCCTTAGACACATCAAATTGCGATTTGGAGTCCTTAGGAAGATTCTCACATGTTCTAAGGCAATTCTGAGACTGTCAAAAATTCCACTATATATCAAGGCTTTATTGACCGGTTTTCTCCTTATTCTGCATTGGGGATCCAAGATGCTGAAAAATATGTTCAAACAGTGGTGTATATCCATAACCGTTGGTATTTATATTATTAGAACGTATGGATATGCATATGTATTAAGACATATCTATTGATAAAATTAGGTGGTGTCTATTCATAACCGTTGGTATTTATTTTTAATTATTACTGATCCTATATTTATACGGAATCTTGTATATTCTTGATAAAACAATTTACTAGAGTTCTATGTAGTATTCTAAAAATTCTAGCCATACTCGTTGCCTATCAAACACAACCATCATTCTTTCCCCGGGCTTGGGACCGGCAATGACTGTTAGGGTGCTGGCCTAGGCGGAGTTGTAGTTAAGGTATTAGCAAAATTTTTACAAGCGTTAATATTCCTCAAACCATTTGACACAATGATTAAGGCGTTTGAAGAATGCATACAAATGTTGCATATTTCTCAAAGATCCGGAAGCAACGCCTTGGCAAAGAACTGTGCGCAGTCCACTTTATGAACGTTGTTCTTCACAAGTTTTAAGACTAATCCAATTCAAAATAAAAGATTATTTGCAACAGTATAAGGAAAAAGCTCAGTATATGGAAAAATTATGGCTCAACTAAAAGAATTTCATTAGAAGCGATTGTTTTGATGCTCAAAATATCTTCAAAATGATCATCTCAACCACAAGATGTATAGAAATGAGAAAAATATGGATTTCAAGTTTTGGAAATAGTACATCTTATAATACATTTTTGGACAGTCAGTTTTCAAGATTTTCACGTTTTCATAGATCTACTCGATCTATACTAATTTTGAAGCTTTAAATTTTATAATTAAAAATAAAAATATATTTTAAGGCTATCACAAAGATTTTCAATATTGAAATCACATTTGTTGATACTATTTGAAGGTGTGCTTTGCCGTACCCATAGTATATTTGACCGACAAAGGAGACAAAGCATAGTTTCTCCATTTCTCCATGTTAGGAAATCTAGGATGAGGATAAGGATTAGAGAGGGATTTGGACGAGAAAATCCCGATCCAATCCTAATATACGAATAAGATTCCAATAATGGAAATTAGATCGATTCAAATTTGCAAATGTTGAAATTATAAAGAGAGAGAGACCAAGAGAGAGAGAGAGCACAATTATAAAGCAAGCCATCAGTCCACCCCTCTCTCTCTTTATAATTGGTTGCTGAATCATCAATAAATATTTGGAGAAGAAGCACATGCGTCTCGGGCTGGCAACATGCCGAACCAGGTAAAATTAAAAGAAAACAAAGGAAGAAAAAAATGAAAAATAAGGGCCAAACCAAGCCAGGCGCTGGGACAGGTAAAATTAAAAATAAAAACAAAAATAAAAACAAAAATAAAAGAAAAAAAGATGAAAAACTAAAGGTCAAACTGGGCTGGGCCTATCTTGGTTTCATCCAAGCCCCGACCTCAGGCCATATTTTGTGACCTAAACCTTAGTTTTCTTAGTGCCAGGTAACCGGCCCATTGCCATCCCTACATGTGGGAAGCATCACTGAATATTCGAAAAAGAAGCACAAGCATGTGAGAGAAGCAAAATCCATAAGAGAAACTGAACTATAGTTTAATGTTGTAATCTTTATCAGATATATAAATTAATTTTGTAATCAGATTTGTATTTCCATTCCACACCGAAAAAGAACATCTGTAAATCATGAAGTTTCTGCAATATATATAGCGTAATAGGAAAACCGAACATCAGTAAGATCATTATCATAATTTTCTACAATATACAAAAGGGGGCACAAGAGATAGATTTCCCTATATATTAAATCCTTGCAAAAAGACCCATTTACAAAAATTGGACAACGATTGGCCAGAGATTCATGTATGTGGAATTATATTTTCATGGAATGTAGAAATTGGAGAGTGGTGATGAGGAGGCCATGGGATGCGTTCTGGTGGACATGGGGGAGGGGGAGGAGGAGGAGGAGGAGGAGGCGCAGGGTGGGCAATGAAAGTGGGAATCACTTGACCTGGCATTAGCACTGAGACCCCCTTGCAATATACTGACATCTACAACATGACAAAGTAAAGCAAAAGATCAGGATACATATCAAATATTTTATTATTTGTTTAGGTAAATAATGCAAATAGACCATTAATAAAGGAGAAAAATAGAATCCATTGTATGACATCATTTTTCCATTACCCCAACAATATAATATGTGCAATAAAAATATTAAGGGATTGTATACAGTGAAACCATTTATTTTTTATATGAGGAGGTCATAATTACTTACAACCATCCGACGTAAAATGCAATAGCTTGGATATATCACAAAGTTTGAAATTTTTTTTTTTTGAATTTCAACTTGATCAATGGAAGAAATGCAGCCATCTAATTTCACATCCAATACTTAAAATTACTTGTGACCTCCTTATACCAAAGATAAATGATCTTATTATATACATTTTATAATATTAATATGATATTGAGATAGAATGTTAGGTTGAATGGGTAGAACAACTAACCCACCATCTACATATATTATGCATATCTGGGTATTTAATACAAAACATAGTTTTTCTTACACGAGGATGGAAGCAAATAGAAGTGGATTTTTTTTATTTCAGATCATAATTTTAAAACTATCTAAGTATTGTGGGGAATAAAAAACAATAACAAGTTATTTAGAAAAATATCAACTAATCCAACAAATAAATATAATATTCATTTGTTGGGCGAGAAGTTGATGCAGCCGTATTATTTCTATTTGTCAGTTTTCTAACATTTTATAATAGTAGTAAAATATTTAGAAAAGAATTGGCTGATGTAAATGTCAACTCCACTAGCAGCATTCGTAAAATCGAGCTGGAACCGTTAACCAGACATGGCATGGAATCGGCTTAATCAGCCCAATCAGTAAATCGGCCAATTCAACCGCTCTAACCGGACAAGTCTCGGATGGTCAAAAAAGTATTGAAAAAACAAAACTACTAAAATATGAAAAGCATATAAAAAGTGATTAAAAAAAAACACATTCAAATGAAGTTGAAAATTAATGAAAATAAATAAATTTTAACCCATTATATTTTCCAATGGCTATTTTTAAAATTTTCTAACAGAGATGAAAATATAAAAGTGAGTATTAATGACCAATTTTTTTTTTAATCTTTACCATAATGTAAAGAATATTTAAAAATGCATTATAAATCAAATTCCCTATTTTTGAGAATTTATATACATTTTTTTGAATTTTATTTTTAAGTACCGGTTGATCACCCTAACCGCCCAAAACCTAAACCAGCCACTAGCCGGTTCCGATTAACCAGGCGATTAGCGATTAGATTGGGCGATTTTACGAACAATGTTCATGAGTAATAACCGGTTAAACTCAGACAAAGACAGGGACTTTTTTTTTTGAGATATTTTGATCAATTTACTAAAATTTAAAAGCAAGAGGCGTAAACGTATAAATTAAACACATACACACTCTCTCTCTCTCTTTTCCTCTTTCATATATTTCGGGAAACTTAAAACGAACCCTAAGCTGGATGTATTAGCAATTTCTCTATGAGAAAAGGCGACAAAGCCAATCAGATACACAAAAAGAATACGCTCGAAATAAGATCCCAAAAAATAATGGAGGAAATATTTATCAAAAAAGTTTATGAGGTTGACACCTTATAGTGTAGAATTAAGGTGCAAACATTTGTCGACAACAGCTGTTTCGATGTTGTTAAACCATTTAACTGGGATCTCAACATGAATATGGAAAGAAAAATATATTTAAGTCACAAAAATAATATATTTTATAATATATTATTTATTTTCAATATTTTCATGCGTTTATAGATCTGCTTGATTTGAACCACTTGTAAAGCTTAAACGTTTATAATTAGAAGAAATCCAAGCAATTATCAATACGAAAATTACATCTTATGATTTATAACAAAGTTTAGAGGTATGCCTAATTTTGGTTGCAACATTAAAAATATGAGGTTTCTACAGGGCTTAGGCTATGTGAAAACATAATAAAGCTTCGCATCAAATCGTCATCTGAAAAGCAATTTTGGCATCGAAAACCTTCATGATGCCTCTAAAATTACTATTCAAGACTAATAATAAAATTTGAAACTCAAAATTTGGTATACATCTTGTGGATCTATTAACATTTATTTTTAGAGTGAAATGGATGGTCTAGATGATTTGTTGCAATATATACTAGTTTTAGAATTTAAAATCCTAATTGTTTTACACTACCATATTGTTCAAGCTGAGATGATCGAAAGAAGGTTTTTCAACACTAAAAATTGCAATTTTTTATGAGTTATGAGGTGAAGCTTTATTTATTTCGATTGGGCTGCAGCCCTATCGAACCATTTTCCATATTTAAATCACTATTTATTATATAACACACACATTTGCTTGTTTTGTTTGTGAGGTACAAACTGCCCCGGCTTAGCATAGAAACGGTGGAAATGAGCTACTGTTCCATATTCGAATTCCAAACTTGTTTGAAGAGGACCAATCGATTATTATAGAGTAATTTATCATTGTACTCAACAAATTTTGAACAATTATATACTTTTATTTATGTATAGAATTTTTTTTAATAAAGTATTTTTGATAATTAGGAGGTGTGTGACATCATCCACATGAGTGTGATGTCACTCACATAGAATACCAAGTAGATGATGTCACACCCTTTCTAATAACAAAAAATATCCCTACTAAAAAAAACTCCAAATATCCCTACTAAAAAAACTCTATGTACAAAATAAAAGTATATAAGTTTTCAAATTTGGTGAGTACAACGATAAATTACTCTATATTGTGAGCATCCTCATGTAGCTTTACATATATAATTAGTCGTTTTCATATGCATTAGTGGAATGGGAACCAGTTTCTCGGCCGGTCAAACCGGAATCTGCCTGATTCGATTTTGGTGGTCAGGCCGAGTATTTTTAAAAAATATAAAAAATTAAATAAAATCTCAAAAAATAATGTATTTGTTTGTAATGTGTACTTGAATGTTTTTATTATTTGGACAAAGATTGTAAAGTGCTTTGGCCGTGAATACTTATTTTTATATTTTTCCATCTCTTTTAAAAAATTTGAAAAATACCCTTGAGCACAAGTTGGAGTTCATTTTTTCGCCACTTTTCAGCTTGG
The DNA here is from genome assembly GCF_054954075.1 of Amborella trichopoda. Taxonomy (NCBI): domain Eukaryota; kingdom Viridiplantae; phylum Streptophyta; class Magnoliopsida; order Amborellales; family Amborellaceae; genus Amborella; species Amborella trichopoda. The sequence continues at coordinate 51,830,918 of NC_142337.1, forward strand.
AGTTCATTTTTTTGCCACTTTTCAGCTTCATGTAGATGCCCTTAGTTTAATCGTGTTTAAAATATATATTTTTTTTTAAAAAAATATTTTTTATTTTTTAACACTTTTTGAACCGGCGAGGACATGCTCGGTTAGACTGGTTTACCGGTAACCGGCCATTAGCTAGTTTTCGAGGGTAGTTCGATTTTTAAGCCTAGGGCAGTGCTGCTAACACGACCTGAACACAGTGCTACTAATCAGGGATATTCAAGTCAGCATCTCAAACATCAAATTCTTAAAGATAAGAAACAGCATTATTAACAATTCCCGTTAAATACGCCGCGTCACAATGAACTTGCTTCCCAATTAAAAAATAGGAAATATATTATACTGTACACTGCAAGTGTATGTACGTACGATGGAAACATACCATCTGCTGCCATGACAACGCAGAGGCTGTTTTGAGTTTCCTTCGCAAGAAACGAAAATCGACTCAGTCAAAGTAGTACTACGCATAACAACGCAGACGCTATTTTAAGTTTCGTTCGCAAAACAGAAAATCTACTCGGTCAAAGTACTTTGCATTTCTGTGAGGTGAGTTATTCAGGTGAACAGAGTAGCTCATTTGAGTTCAGCTTAAATTTAAAATAATAAATAAAAATAAAGATAAAAAATAAGATATATATATATATATATATATATATATATATTTATGATCTGACGAGACACTCCCACACACATATATGTGGGTAAGATATAAACGTATCACCATTAAACTTGAGATAAATTTATCTCATGAACTTAGATTTTTATAGTGATTTGTGTCAAATTTATTAATAATAATCTTACACATACGTGTAGAAGGGCCCTAAATCTCAAACGTCGTGTGGGAAAGGTCATACTCGGATAAAACTGGCCTCGTCTATGGGGCAAGGTCCCAATAACCCCGAATCTGAGTGGACTCGACGGTGTCTCGGTGCAGGTAAATCTCGACCGTTCCTTATCAGAATTGTAAGATCGATTCCCCTATTGTGTGTGTCGCTACCAAATATCATGGAACTAGTGCAGGCATACTTTGTGTACCTATTAGTGGGGCATATACCATGCAAAACTGGTGTACCTGTTAGTTTCTCAAGAGAAACCCATAAAGGCCATAAGACACAGAGGACTCACCGAGGGTGAGGAGGTCTCGAGCTTGACGTGCTGAGCCTCAGGGTCCCGCGAATAGTGGTCATTAGACAAGGAGAAATCCGGCCCCTGATGAGATCTAGGTCGCAGAAACCTCTCGAAAATAGCCATAACCAAAAACATGGAGATCAAAATAGCAGTGGCCACAAACCCAAATGAAACGGCATTCACTGAGTTATCCAACCGTCTCCAATGCTCCTCTCTCTCAACTTCGAAGGGCACGCTAGCAGGAGGAAGGCTCCACCCATTCTCGCTCATCCTTCGAGCCAAAGCGTGCTCTCATGGCCTTCGCATCGATGCTTTCAGAGAATAAAAAAGAGATCGGTAAATCGAAAATAGAGAAATTGGGGTATTTTTCATGAGAGGAGAACTGAAGATTTGGATCTATGCTTTCAGAAAATAAATATGAGATGGTTTGTTGAAAATAGATAAATTGGGGTATTTTTCATGAGAGGAAAAGTGACGATTCAAAGCTTCACCTAGTTGGAGTCAAGGGGTTCGCTTGTTGAACTGAACGATGGAGTTTTAGCCATGGAAAACCGGCCCTGGCCAGTTGATTGAAAAGCAAGAAGAATGAGGACGAAAGCTTTTAAGAATGGAATGGGGAAAAGTGTAGACTCAGCACGTGATCTCCATAAGACCGCCGGTTGAAAAGCTTATACACAAGCATGCACTACTTCTAATTTCCTTTCTACCCCTTTCAAATGCCGAAATTACTGCTTCATAACTTGTCGCGTGGGCGGACGTGAGCCGTGTTAGGGTTCGGCAGCCACGACCTAAGGATATGGCTCGGCCAAGTGTGGGCCACAGTCGGTCTGGCTTGGCCAGAAAATCTATTTTTTATTTTTTTATATTTTTTATTTTTTGATCCAGCTCGGCTCGTCCTTGATAGAACAAGGCCGGGCCTCGGCAAAGGTCTCTTTAGCCCGTCAAGTCAGGACCGAGCCTGGGCGAGCCCCATGGGGCCTAGGGGCCAGGGCTGGCGTAGCCCAGTGACGGTCACCAGTTTGGTAGGACCCACCCAACAAGCTATGACCTGCCTTCATGACCACATTTTCTCTTTCCCAAAAAGGGACACATACGCCATTAATACATTTGATAGGGCATCAAAGAAAAGGAGAGAGAAAACAAATTTCATTCGTTTGCGGGGGAAAACGATAAAGCGTGCACGTCCGCTACCCTTTCAACGCCATTGATTTGGCCGAAAAGAAGCAGGGTCGTAGTTGTGGGGACCACCGTGGTGCCACGTTGCATTTTCCACGTAATCACAAGCGGGACCCAATTGTGTTCCACGTCAGCCACGGGGAGCTCGTAACTACCACATGTCATGTGTTTCTTTCGTGGCCCCCGCATTGCAGGGTAAGGGAACAGGCATCGTGGATGGACACGTGTCAATTGATGAGGCGGTCGGGAATGAAAAAGGCATTTAAAGGGTGTCCATGGGGGCGTGCGACTTGAAGGACACATCAGCCATCGATGTCTGCTCTTTCCCAGTAAGCGGGCCCACATCTTCAAGGCTCGGATCTCACGGTGAAACTCAGCCGTCGATTTGTTGAGGTGGACCTTTTGCATCCGGCTCAAGAACTGCAATTGTCATGCACGTCCCCGATCTTTCTTAGGGGTCTGCTTCGACGGTACGGATTCGTTGAATATATGGGCACTCAATGCGTGCGGCGACTTCATCTCTCGAAAAAACTATTTACCGGGGTAAAGTTTAAACTAGTTTACATCGTTCGAAAAATCAAATCGGAACGGTTAATTGGACATGGGGTCAAAGCGGTCGGATTGGGCTGCCCATACGGTTAACCGGGCTGGTTTAGTTCTGTCGTATCTTTTTTTTTTTTTTTTTGTAAATGAGTAAAAAATATTTTAAAAAGTATGAAGAAATATAGATCAAGTATATACTATCTTATTACTTATATTTGTCTTAAAAAAAATTAAAATAATTTTTTTATAAAAATTAATATATGAAGTGTTTTGACTATAAATACTGAATATCATAACTTTCTAGATTTTTTGAAAAATACCCCACTCATAAGTAGATTTTTCAGAAACAAGATTTTTTTTACCACTCTTTACCTTCTTTTTGTCATTTGTGGTGAATAAAAAATGAGTTTTTATACTATACTAGTATTATGAATTCAAACAATATGCTAGCAAGGGTCCCATTGGAACGGACAGTTGAGAGGAGTCTGTTTCCTCTGCCGAGAGTCCGTGGCATTTACAAGTGTGTAATTTACAAAGGCTTAAAATCAATTACATTGGACAAAAAAGAAATCAATTGTAGTCGGCCATGTCATGCACTAATGTTATACAGTTTTTAATGCAATTGGAATTCGGATCGGATTTAGTGGGTTCAAGATCAGGATACCTCCCCTCCAAATTCTCTTGAATTTATTTATTTTTTAAGCAATTCTTTTATAAGTCAAGCTGATCCGAATACGTAGAATTGGGTGAGGGATCCCAAACCTGATTCCAAATTTTAAACAGCTGGTTCGATTTGAAGTAAAAAATTAAAAATTTAAAGTTTAAAGAGATCATTGCAATGGCTACTACTTAAAAATAAGATTCATAAAACCATAACATTAGCACTTGTTTGTTTAACTGGTCAATATGGGGATATGACAAACCTCATGGTAATTTAAAAATATATCAGATGATGCATAAATGTATCGAGTCTTTGAATTTCAAGTGAGAAAAACGATTTTATATTTATTATAATTGGGAAATTTTATGTAAATGTCCTTTATATTTTGTGAAATAGAAAATTTATCCTCAATAGAAAAATCGATTTATCAAAAGCCCCTAAAATCGTGTAATATTTCGAGCAAAAAACGACCCTCAATCTTTTGGTAATCGAACAAATCAATACACATGCATTGTAAAAGCTTCAATTATCTTTCAAACGCACCAAATTTCATAAAAAACGATTTGGTATCGAAGATTTAATTGAAAAAATGACAGAAATTTCAAGTCCATAAACTTTCATCACATCAGACAAGAAAAAAATTCATATAAAAAGTTACTCTATCATAAATAAACTTACCTATTTTATTTGAGAGAAGAAGCCTTGATAATAAAAACCACAATTCAATTTGATAAAAAACGAGCAATAAATTGATAAAAAATCTTCAATTTTGGATCGAACTCAGGTTTTTTCAGCTGTATAGTTTCGGGCCAAAAATGACCTACAATGTAATGTAGATCGAACAAATTGAAATACAGATCTGGTAAAGGGTAAGATTGTTTATCAAATGCCTAAAATTCCATAAAAAATGATTTGGGAATGAAGATGTAATTGAAAAAATGATGGAAATTCCAAAAATCCCAAAAGAACGCCATCTCGGGTAAGATTATCTATCAAATGCCAAAAATTCCATAAAAAATGTTTCGGTAATGAGATGTAATTGAAGAAATGGTGGAAATTCCAAAAACCCAAAAAATGGCCATTTCAATCGACTAGAACTCTATTTTTATGGATCTTTCATTCCAAAATCATTGTTTTATAGACACAATATGATGATTTACATCAATAGTACACTAAAAAATGCCAAAATATGGCTGAAAAATGAATTAGAAAAGGAAAAAAAAAGAGTAATTTACACGTTTCTAGTGCAAATTACAGGCGTCAGTTACGTCAGTAAACCTGGTCTGGTTAGCAATAAACCAGTCAGTTAGATAGAGATCCAACCGGTTTTGGTTCAAAAAATTTATGGTTGGGGTATATCTTACTAGTAGCATCCAAACCGGAGCTAACTGGAACCGGGGGTTCTCAATTTCGTTCTAATTAATTGGTTTCGATTGAAACGAACCGTTTTTTCTAACGCTTGTTTAAACTAAGGTTTGAAAAATTGTTGATAGGAAAATGTTTGTATATGGTGTTAACCTTATTCTGTACGGTATGGTGCAACTAAAAAACCCAGTAGAGAAAGGTCTTTTTTATGTTGGAAAAACCTCAAATCGATCATCTCGACCTCGTGATCTATAGATATGAAAAATAGGCGATTTATAGTCTTAAAAAATAATTTATATTCTAATATATTATCTGGACCGTCCATTTTCAAGATTTTCACGTATTTATAAATCTACTTGATTGTAACCATTTCTAAAACTTTAAATTTCATAATTATGAGCAACAATAGATTTTAAATCTCACATTATAGAAAAATCGATCATGTCCCTCCAAAACCGGCGGATTCAACCCCATTTTTACCAATTCGGAAACCGGCGGATTCAACCCCATCTTTACCAATTCGGATCGGTACGGACCAGGTCTCCCCCAAAATTTCCAAAATTTAATACCATTGCATACTTATTCAAATTTTGAAAATTCGAACATCACTGGCCCGCCAATATTGGACCCCACAAACACCTCCACGGTGCACCTTTGACACGGTGTGCCTTTTTCAGAGGGGTAAAGCACTTGGCTCGGTTGCCCTTTGTCCCTGCCACATGTCCGATGTGGGACAAAGGGTTAATAACTTTCCACGTTCTCCCTCCCCTTCGTTTATTAAAACCATGTTTAAAAAAATGCAATGACCGACCCATTCTTTTATTAACCAAAGTTTAGTGTGATAGAGAAATGGGAGGTGAGAAAAATGCCATGACCCAACCCATGTTTAAAAAATCACCCCTTGCAGATGTTATGAAAGAAAAAATGTTGATGTGTACAAAAATAATGTTTGAAATATCTCGTATTATACATATCGGACCAAATTACTGCATCACATGAGTACATTATAATTCTCATAGGAAATATTATAAGGTCCATTTCTCTTACAAAATCATATTATATGGTGCATTATTTATGTGAGAGGTTTTTGGTGTGAGATAGGGGAGAGATGCCCAATATCTTTGTATGTGTGTGAGAGGGAAAGAGCTCCAATATGTTTGCATATTTATATGTGTATCTACATAGGAGAGAGATGTCCAATATGTTTTTTTTATGTATGTGAGAGAAAAAAGTCCAATGTGTGTGAGAGAAAAATGACACAAAAATGACAATTAGTATCACTAAATTAATATAAAAATAACAAAAAAATCACTTTCTTCCTCGTTTTTTCAATAAAAATCACAAAATGAACATCAAAAAGTTTGTTGAAGTACAAAATTAGTATCAATAGACACAGAAAATAAAAAACGTTTCAAAATTTACTTGTTTTTGCAAAATAATGAAAATACACAATATAACACCCCCTTTTTTAAAAAATGAATTCTTGAATTTTTTAATGAATATTTGAATTTTTTCTATGGCCACATCTGGCCAATCCGATCAATTCTCCAATCCTGATAACTGATCTGCCGATCTGACGCGGTGTTTAGAGTAGACGAACGGAGTCACCAATCCGTTTTTCAAAGCATTGGTTTAAACCAAAAGATCTATCAAATATTCACATGAGATCACCTATTTGACATTCCATTTATTTATAAATATTCCAACTCATGATTATATATATTTGTAGGTTATAAGTCAAAGGAAACGTATATACTAGGATCATTTATTTTTAGTAGAAGGTAGTTACAATTAATCTTGGCTATTGGATGTGAAATTGGATGGTTGCATTTATTCTATTGACCTAACTCAAAAGTTCAAAATAAAATTTTTTGACCTTCGTGATGCACCCATGTTATCAAATTTCACATCGGATGGTTATAAGTAACTATGACTTTCTTGTACTAAATGGTGAATTGTATACAATCCCTAAATCTATGCAATTAAATTTTTCACCTTTTATGGGTAATTTAATAATTCTTCTATTCAAATTTGCTTCTTACCTAATTACAAGAACAAATGAGATATGCAGAGTTGTACGAATTATTGAAAAATCAAACTTATGTGTCATACTATGAAAGTGTGAGAGACAGTGATTGAGCAAAGAATAGGGCATGAAATGAGCATATTAGAAAATCAGTTCAGATTTATGTCATAGAGGCCAATCATTGACGCTATTTTTCTACTTAGATAATTGATTAAAAGGTTCAGGAAAAAGAAAAAATACATCCACATGGTCTTTATTGATTTAGAGAAAGCATATGATAGGGACCTAGAGAGATAATTTTGTGGATGCTGGAAAAAGGAGTCTCAGGAATACATATTGCTTTGCCCAGGGATATGTACGAGAGAATGCTAACTATTGTATATACGATTAGTGGAGAAACAAGTGAGTTCTCAATGACAATAGGCCCATATCAGGGAGCCAACGTTGAGCCAATATTTCTTTACTTTAGTTATGGACGAATTAAATTAAGCATCTGTACAATGAGGTGCAGTGTTGTATGTTGCTTGTGAATTTCATCGATGAGACTATAGACATTGTAAATACAAAAAACTTTAGAGAATGCTTTAGAATCTAAAGGTTTAAAAATTAGCTGGGCAAAGATAGAACATATAGAATGGAAGTTTAGTAATAATAGGAGCATAAAGGAGGAATTAATTAAGATCCAAGATGTACACAAAAGATATTATTTCCGATATCTTGGGTTGATAATCCATGAGAAATGAGATATTGAGGAAGATGATGCTCATAGAATCATAGTTGGGTGGATAAAATGTAGATGTGCTTCTTGAGTCTTATATGATTCTCGCATGCCAATAAAATTGAAGGGGAAGTTCTACAAACAAGCCATGTTTTATAGGAAGAGAATGTTGGGTGGTCAAAAAATAACATACACATAAAATGAGTGCACCTAAGACGAGGACGTTGAGATCGATTACTAGTAAGACACAATTAAGGATAGTAATGAACACATTAGAGGGAACTTAAGAGTAGCTCTAGTATGCGATAAAATAAGGGAAAAATAGACTACAGTAGTCTATTCCGGTGCAATATTGACAAAAAAAAATACCAGTTACCAAGGGTGATTTGGTTCCAATGGAATATTCTAAAAGGACAAAACGAAAGCCCTAAAGGACATGGATATAAATAGTAAGAAAAGGCATGATAATCTATAGTCCGACCAAGGGTATGACCATCTATAGAGCATAATGGCGTAATAGGATTCATGTAGCCGACCCCAAATAGTTGGAATACAACTTAGATAATGATGATAGAGATTCAAATTTGATTTTCGTTATAATGTAATGATAGAAACTGACGTAGCATTTCATTGTGGATGCATTTGGGCTCTAAATTCAAGATCTAGGAGTTGGAAAATAGTGCAATTCTGTATGTCCATTCTCATGATATACGAATAAATAAAATCAATGGTCCAATAATAAAAGGTTCGTCTTTACGGTATGCTAACTCATCTATTGATGTGAGTCCTCCCACCAGAATCCATTGAAGAGATGGGTTTTGGACCCAAACTCTTGGTGGTTCATAATTTAGACCATGTGTTTATGAATATGAAAAACTAAATAAACATTGAAATTTGAAAATGTTAGTTTTTAAAATTGTTTTTGCAATGTTGATTTTAAGTTGTAGCTTTCTAAACTATATTTTGCTTGTGTCCCTAACACATCAAATACTTTTTCACGATAAAATTTAAAACATTTTAATTTAATTTTTTATATTCATAATTATGGTAGTTGAAATTAATGACCAAAAGACTTTTAAGTGTAAAATTTATCGGTAAATTAACATTTCTAAAGGAGACTACATTTGAACATGTGTGACTGACATACCAGAGCCCCATCCATCCAAATCTCTTTGGTCCAAAGACTCAAAAACTATGAAATACCCTTTCTCCTGTCCTTCGGTAAGAGAACAGCGTTTATGAATCAACTAAATCGGATGAAGACAGAAGAGAGAGACAGGATTTTATTGTTTGATCACCAAATTCTAATTAACGATTTCTTGTGTAAGGGTTGCACTTAGCATTATGCATTGCTGATGTCGATGGACCTAGTTTTGGGTGCCCATTTCCATGTAGACCTCGCTCGGCTCTCTTCAGATATTATGTTATATATATTTTCATTTTTGGAGTTTGAAATAATATACAAGCACGTATATTGTGCTCACTCAGGAGCATAATTTACTTCAACTCCCTCGGTCAGATAACCTCCTTGGGAAAATTTGTCATTTTGGTAACCACTTTTGAATCACTAGATAATTCTCTCTCTCTCTCTCTTTCTATATATATATATATATATATGGGTTTTTCTAGAGTTAACAACTCCTCAAAATACAAAAGTTCAAGTTAGAAGGGGTTGTGATGGGTGTATTTATCAAAACAATCATAATTTTTTTATTAAAAAATTATTTAAATAGGCAACTTTACCATTAAGCAAAACCAAATATGAAATTTTCACAAAAATACAATAACATTTTGGAAGTTAGTGTCCTCGAACTTTAGTTGTAGAGTGCCCTTGTCTTTTAGTTAAAATTTCAATTTTATCTCTTATGAAGATGACAAAAATTCCCTTTGTATTGCAGTAATATTTACAAAATCACCCCACAAAAGTAACTTTTTTTAAAAAAAATTGACTACAAAATTAATAAAGCCACTCTTCACAACTCTCTCTGTCTTGAATCTTTATATTTGAAAGGTCGTGAAGTTTAGAATATCCATATATATATATATATATATATATATATATATATATATATATATATATATATATATATTGAAATTTTAGTTTTTTAATACTTATATCTCATCCTCCAAAATTGGCTGGTTTCTATGCAATCTTGAGACATTAATTTTTTCAAGTACTTAAAGGGTGCAATTAGGGAAATTTTCTTTTATTGAGTTCAATCTATATGTTAATGAGGTTATATCCCCAAAATTTGGGGTCCCAAAACTAAAACTAGGTAGGGTGGTACCCGACTACCCATGGGAGTGACTAGACAATATACTCCTGACGGAGTAGAATATCATACGGCAAAATTGCTTCACCCCATCATCTTCATTATTCATTCTACATAAAACAACGATTCATTTATAGATGGAAAAGGTTTATCTAAGGTTGCAACTTTAAAATATAGAATTACAGATGTACCTCAAAAATCCATTAAAAAAGGTTGTTTTAATATTGAAAAACCCTCGAATTGATCTTCTCAACATCGCGATGTATGAATATGAAAGGAAAAAGATTTTGAGTCCCAAAACAGTGCATCTTGCAGCATATTATTTGGACCGTCCAATTTTAAGATTTTCATATGTTTATAGATCTACTAGATTTTAACCATTTTTGAAATTTAAAATTTTATAATTAGATATGAAAATAGATTTTGAGATAATCCTCATAATATTTTATACTAAAATGACATATTATGATAAAATTTGGAGGTGCACCTCATTTGGATTGTTTAAGGTTGCATCTTTATAGAAACCACACCCTGTATAGATTGGTAGGGCCAGTTACGGCACAGTATCAGATGGGACATTATCCAGTAAAAATCGATGCTCATATGCGTTCCCTTCCATGAAACCATGTTAGAAAGGAATCTTGGATCTGATATTTCCCACAATGATAATGTCGTCCACCAAGATGATGAATTTGAGAAAAAGTTAAAAATTAAACCATGAATAACCTTGAAAATAAATAATTTGGAAAATAAATAAATGAACATACCCAGTGAAACAAAATTTAAAATTATCCATTTTTTTGTATCCTTGTTTAGATTCATGACACCTGCAAAATTTTAGAGAGACTTAAGATGGAGTTTCAAAGGAAACATTGGATAGTGTACTTTGGCTGATGTTTAAAATCCACATAATTCAAGTTCATGAAAAATCCATGGATCCCATTAAAGTTAAAAAGAAAAAGATGTTTTAACCTCTTTTGTCTATATTACAACATTTAATTTTTTTTCCTGGTTCTGATAGCCCCATCATATAAATGGACTTTGAGATGCATCTTTTGACCTACTTGTGATGGTCACGAGATGAGAGAGCGAGGGGCTTCAAGGGAGGTAGGGAGACAAAGAGGGAGGAATGAGTTCACGGTAAGGAAGAGAAAGAAAGAAGGGGAACTTTTTTAAGATTTCGATAATGGGGGATTAGAAACAATAAACAAAGGTAAAGGGGTTGAAGCCTTTTTTATTTTAGCTTGAGAGGGGTCTATGTACTTTTCGTAGACATAATGGTTTATTTGAGATTATAACTATAGAAAAAGTGTATGTCTTTTTCCCTACTATTTCTTTTTTTTTATTTTGGGTAGATCGACAGTGAGTAGATCTTCTACCTGTTAAGGCTAGCAATGGACCGGGCCAACCCTAGCCCTGCTCCTCATAGGGCCAGTCTAGGCCCCACCTGGTAGCTCGTAGTCAGAGGCGCCGAGGCCTAAAGTTTGTGTTATTGTTAATGTTTGGCCAAAGCATCATTTGTAATCAACTATCTTTTTGAAAACGATAAGTTCGCTACATCGAAATGGGTTCGACTCTTTCTTTATAGCTTTGGTAACTTGTTTAAATAATTACTAGTGATATGCATGTGTGTTGTATTGAGGATTGTATAACACACTTTTTTAATTGTAGAGATTTACTTGGACTTTTCTAGTTTGTAAAGATTGTTTTGGGTATATCTTCTTTGCTAGTTGGTAGAGATTCACTTGGCCATTTGTAATTGTTCACAATGCAGATCAGGACAATCTCAAAATGAAGAGGGTGGAGATTCACTTGGCCATATTTGTAATTGTTCACAATGCAGATCAGGACAATCTCAAAATGAAGATCGACCAGATTCGAACCACAAACTTGTTTTTTTTTTAAAAAGTAATAGAGAGTGGGGTGAATCAATTTCTAATCTAAGGCCAGATCTATTCTCATATTAGTGGCAGAGCCAGCTTTGATCCAGAGAGCATGAAATACTAAAATGAAATAGATAAAAGGGTAAAAAATAAAACTAATAAAATGACTGAAAATAAAAAGAAGAGAGGATGAGAAGAATACATGGCCGGGTTAGTCAGCCCGGCAAACCCGAGGCTTCAAGGCCTCGCCCATATCAGGACCGCGGCTATAATTTCTGTCGTTGGTCCTCCATGTCTCTCTTCAAAGCTGACCAAGCCTTGACTTGGTTGAATGGGGTTTTCTTGATTTTAGGCTTAAAGGTCTAATGGCTAAGGTTTAGCAATAGGTTGTCTTTCCTAGGTCTACGGTTGGTTCTTAGGTTTTTCGCTCAAAGTCTCCAACTTTTCTCTGGGTACTCAGCTTAAAATAGTCTAACATTAAAATGGGCCACGAAAATGAATTTATAAATGCCCAAAACGCATTAACGTGGATAACTTCTAATTTTAAAAAGATCTGGCCAGCTATAATTCCATGCGTAAGATCTTGCCCAGACCAAATTTGTCCAAATACATTGAATTTGTTCAAGAATGGTTTGGAAGTTATCCTTGACGCAAAATTTGGGATTTGGGTGCGCTGGGCAACACTAGGACCAAATCTGCCCAGAATCAGCAGATTCCAGTTTCGAGGTGTTCCAAATGCTTTTGAGATGTCACTTGCCAAAAATCATGTAATTTAGGCGAGTCTGGGCTGAGCGACACTAGGTATGTCTCCCAAACCAAATCTGCTCAGAATTGACAGGTTCCAGTTTCGGGGTGTTCCAAATGCTTTTGACATGTCACCTGCCAAAAATCACGTCATTTGGGCTAAGCGACACTAGATGTATCTCTTAGACCAAAGTTGAAAATTAATGAAAAAATTGGATTTTAAATAATCGATTTGTGTCTAGGGGTATTTTTTATTTTTTAAAAAAAATTGAGAAAATATAAAAGTAAGTATTAATAACCAAATCAATTTTTAATCTTTACCATAATGTAAAGAATATTAAAAAATGCATTACAAATCAAATTCCTTAATTTGTGAGAATTTATATATATTTTTTTGATTTTTTTTTTAAATACCGATTGATCACCAAAACTGGAATTCGCCACTGGCCGGTTCCCATCTAACCGGGCCGTTAGCGGTTAGATCGCCCGATTTTTCCAACACTAATTTGACCATATAATCCGGCTCTTAGGAAACTCTGTCGAATTTAAAAATAGATAATTGTTGTATGCGTGGGGGACCATTTCTACATCTGTAAGTCATAAAACATCCATCTTAAAGATAGATTCAAATGGGTATTCCTCCAAAAAAAAAAAAAATGTTCATCATAAAATTATTATTTAATTTTTTTAAATTTATTTATTTTTACATATTAAAAATCTCTATGTTAGAGATTATATATTCCTAAAAATTTAGGTATGTTATCCTTTTATAAAAAAGAAAAATTTTTATATAAGGTTGCAACCTTAAAATGTAGAATTACATATGGACCTAAAAAATCCATTAGAGAATATTGTTTGAATGTTGAAAAATCCTCTAATAGATCATCTCAGTGTTGAAATGTATGAACATGAATGAAAAAAAAAAAAAAAAGATTATGAGTCCCAAAAATAATGCACCTTGTATCACATTATGTAGACCGTCCATTTTCAAGATTTCCCTATATTAATAGATATACTTGATTTTAACCATTTCTGGAGTTTAAAATTTTATAGTTAGATATAAAAATATTTTTTCAGATAATCCGTAAAACTTTTTACATCAAAATTGCATGTTATACTAAAATTTGGAGGTGTACCTTAAATGGATTGTTTAATATTGCAACCTCATATAAACTTTTTCCAAGGGAAGAAGTTTATATAATGTTGCAACCTTAAAATATAGAATTAAAGATGCACCTCAAAAATCTATCGAAAGAAGTTGTTTTAATATTGAAAAACCCTTTAATTGGTCATCTCGACATCAAGATGCATGAATATGAAGAAAAATATTTATATTTTGAGTCCCAAAATTAATACATCATGCAACACATTATTTAGACCGTCCATTTTTAAGATTTTCATATGTTTATAGATCTACTTGATTATAACCATTTTTGGAGTTTAAAATATTATGATTAGATATAAAATTAGATTTTCAGATAATCTTAAGAATTTTTTATACCAAAATAACATATTATGATAAAATTTGAAAGTGTGTCTTAATTGGATTGTTTAAAGTTGCAACCTTATAAAAACCACATCCGTTTTTTTGGCATGACATTTAGGGATCAACCATTAGAATAAACTAGATGTTCCTTACAAATTTTACTACGATTACGGTGTTGCATTCGAATCACTGGACATTCCTTAAAAGGAAATTGGACTTTGATTCCAAATACTTTGATCTGACCCCTTCTTTCTTTCAATCTGTTTCTTTTTCTTTTACTTCTTTTTTTTTTTTTTTTTTTTTTTTTTATAGAATTGGTGGTTAAATTGAGGAGGTTATATCCCCAAAATCTGTTTCCAAATACTTTGATCTGAACCCTTCTTTCTTTCTGTTTCTTTTTCTTTTTTCTTTTTCTTTTTTTTTTTAATTTTATTTTAGAATTGGTGGTTAAATTGAGGAGGTTATATCCCCAAAATCTGGAATCCAAAGGTTTTACCAAAGGGACTGAGTGTCCTAAGTCCTCCCTCTGGGTCATAGGCCTTTGGCGTATATATCAAGGAAGCAATGCATTGTAGCAATACAGTGAGATTGGTCGTCAATGTTTTGTGTATGTTTGAGGTTGGATAGGAAGCAAGCTGTCTATTTATTGGACTCTGTCTTGTCTATGTTTGAGGCCTATATTTATTGGACTAGAAGACAAGCATAAAAAGGGGATGGAGGTTGTATGGTTCAATCCATGTAGCATGGGATGAGGAGACTTAATGGTGCCAACCTTGGATGTAGCTCTCCCAATTAACTCTCGTCAACATAGTTGTCATGTCAATCCTGAACATTTTAGTTGTCAATACTTCGGCACCATATTTTTAATAGTTACCTTTAGTCAATGGTTTAAAAACCGGATCGGTGACCCGGATCCGGCGTTCCAAAAAACGATCCGGATAGACGAATCGGCGATCCGGATCGGTGAATCGGCGATCCGGATCGGAATCGGGTGAATCGGTCAGAATAAAGCTTCAAAAAAATCCGAAAAAATTATTAAAATTCATTATAAATATTGTTTTTTAGGAATTCAATAAAAAATGAGGGTACTCTATTAAGAATTTTCATGTTTTTGAATGAATATGCGAATATTGATATGTTCTTCCCCTACATGAACCGCCATTCAACATTTAATTTACATCACACAAAAGGATAAACATAGAATTATCATGGAATAAGTATATCAACATACATGGACTACAATAAAGCATAAAATTAGTAACATACGATCTAAAAATAAAATGATAGACGACGTTGTTGTTCTTCTTGGTCACGCTGGTGCCATTGATTGAATTCGTTTGACAATTCATTGATTCGATCTAAAAACGAATCATCGATATTAGCGGGCGTCTGACTATTCTCAAATCCCTGAGTGTTAGTGCTTTGTTGTGTTCCCAATCCAAAATCCCCGAAGCTTGTCCATCCTTCATGCTCACCTGCACTGTCGTGCTCATCCCTACACTGTTGCTGTTGGGACTCGATATGTGAATAATATGGCTGGGATAGGGTGGCCTCAGAATCATCGTCTCTCTCATTTTCTCTTAGACCCCCTTCCCACTCTCCCTCATTAGGTGCAATATCACCGATATATTGTGGATACATTGGCTGGCTGCTTCCTCTTTCATGCCGCTCATCACTTTCTTCAATATCTTCATCACCGATAGCCTCAAGGAACGCTTTCTTGTGCAACACTGGCTCCTCCTCTTCTACTACCCATCGGTCTGCTGTGTCTGTGACAAATATTGTGTCTAAGTCTATCGACGCATAGTCTTCAAGCTTCCTTCTTATTTGTCGCTCTCTAAGGTTTAAATTATAATGAACGTAGACTAGTTTATGAAGCTTCTCAGAAGCGAGTCGATT
Organism: Amborella trichopoda; assembly: GCF_054954075.1. Taxonomy (NCBI): domain Eukaryota; kingdom Viridiplantae; phylum Streptophyta; class Magnoliopsida; order Amborellales; family Amborellaceae; genus Amborella; species Amborella trichopoda. Next base: position 51,846,847 of record NC_142337.1, read on the forward strand.
TCTCCTAGTAGTGTGCAACCATTAGAACGTACTCCAGTTGCGCTCACAGCCAGTAGCAGAACATGTCTGGGAGAGCACCTTGATTGCTATCCTCTTTAGGTGAGGTGCATCAGTACCATATATCTCACACCATTCAGCTGGATTAAAATGTAAAAAGCATTGTAAGGGCAAGAACAATTCATAAGATTAAATATATGAGTAAACAAAATATTAGCGAGGGGATAACCTGGATCCATCATAGTTCGAGAATTTCTGGCAAGTCTAGTTCCGAAGGATCTTATAGCATCCCTATACATAGCAAGCTAAAACAAATATATTACGTTTTAGTGCATTATTCCTCACAAATATAACAACTCAATGAAGTTCTTACCCAAACATTAAATAATACCTCTTGTATTGCTGCTACTTGGTTTCGATGGCTTCTCTCCAACCTTGCAATAATGTATCTGACCCCTTCCATAATCTTGTGGGGTTGTTCAGGTGTCAAATAGAAAAATTTTGGGTTGAAGTAGTAACCTAAAAAATATATAGGTAGAAAAATGTCATTTACAATTTCATAAAAAAATGATTTAAACTGAAACATTGTAATGATATAAATATATATTTACCAGCATAATGAATTGGACGTCCGAATTTGGTGTTCCACCTCTTTTCTATAATCTCGATCACTTTGCTAGCAAATTACACTTCTCCCCAATAGCTGATTTCGCTCTCTCAATACCTTCATAAAGGATACCCATGGTAGCTTTCTTATCAGCATCCACCATTCTTAACACCGTGACCAAAGGGGTAGTGGCCTCTACAACACTGGAACATCGAGACCAGAACAACCTATTTGAGATTATATTGTCCACTTTTATACCGGTACTGGACTTCGAGAGGCGGTCATTTAACCACTCTTCACAAGTAAACAATCTCTTTAATGCACCTTCAGATTGTCGAATGGAGTCCACAGCTAAGTAATCGGTCGCAAAGCGGGTTATGGCAGGCCTAATTATCTCTTTTTTCTTAGAGTGTTCTCTAAACAGAAATAATATTTTAGAGTGGTTGTATATAAATCTCGACACCAACCTTGTTTCATCAAGAGTCTCCTTCACAATTTTGATCTCACCGATTTCTTCTAACATAAGATCGATGCTGTGTGCAGCACACGGGTTCCATACTAGATGCTTTCTCTTATCCATCAACTTGCTGCCCGCAGAAACACATGCACGCGCATTGTCCGTAATAAACTGGACTACATGCTTATCTCCCACCTCCTCCACTATCTGATCATATAGTCGTACGTAGAAGTTTGCATCCTTCTTCGTCCCTGATACGTCTTTGCTAGACAAAAAAGCTGTACCTTTTGGGGAATAGGCCAAGAAGTTTAAAAACTCCTTTTTGCTAACTTTTTCAACCAACCATCACTCATGAGAGTAATTCTTGTCCTTGGCCAACTCTGTTTATATTCTTCAATCCACTTTTTAACTTCCTCTACCTCTTCATCTAATATTGGCCCACTGAGCTCATATGCCGTCGGGGGTTTTACCCCGGGCCCGGCTCTCTGGATTGCACTAACCATAGGTGGAAAATATGGGCTATTGGCTGCATCAAAGGGAATCCCTTTATCGTAGAACCATTTACCAACATATCTCCCTAACATGTTTCTTGTACCTTTAACCATGCCTTTTAGGGTCATCTGTTGTGACTTAGGCTTTGAGAGAAATGGGTCTTTACGACCATGACCTGCAATACTGGCACTCCTAGGTAACTTAGAAACAATTTCTTCAACAACTGATTCTCCTTGATACATATTGCCACCAACCCCTCCATACATATTTGAGCTGGGCCCGCCATACATGCTCGAGCTGGACCCGCCATGCATATCTGAACTAGGCCCACCATGCATATCGGAGCTAGGCCCACCATGCATGTCTGAGCTAGACCCACCAGGCATTCTAAACCCACATTCCCTCTGATATTGTTCATGTAAACTCAATCTTGTGGCCACGTCCAGCTCATTATTATATTGCTCTTCTAGGTCATAATTATATTGCTCTTTTGTATCATTCCTGCTTGATGGTGTATATAAACTAGCTATCTCCTCATTCATCCTATGTTTGACAATTTTTTTACCTTTGCTAGCATTAAGAATTGCCACCATCTGTTTTTTTACATTACTAGGGACACTAGTGCATGCAGAAACTTCTCCCTTAACCCCTGCCAAGTGTTGCTTGAACCTATGTACCCCACTACTTATCACTCTTTGACAGTAATTACAAATAATTTTGTCTTTCTTGTTGGGATCAAGTCTGACCCCATGTTGCCATGCAGGGTCTTCTGTAGATCTTGACATGATTCAACTGTTTTAAGATGTAAAAAGTTTAAATTAACCTGACAGTTCAAAAAGAAAAATAATCACCATATGTAGTGATAATATGTTGCGGTAGTTCATGTAGTCATATTCGTTGTTATTTGTTATTGCAAAAAGACAATAATATTTTCGTACATATCAATTACAAACATTTAGAATAATACAAAATGCAAGCTCCAAACATGGCTACAACTCAATTATCAAGAACATACATTTTTTGCATTAAAAAATTAATAATAAAAACAATTCTTCAAAGAGCCGGCTAACATCAGTCATTCCAACTAAAAAATCCATGAACAACAGATAAAAAAAATACAGTTTTGTATTGAAAATATAATAACATGCATTTTTTTGCATAAATAATCCATCAACATACAATTTTTTCAACAAAAACTTTAACAATAAAAATTTAAAATATGGTTTAATACCTCATGATAATTAAAACCTTGTCACGATTTTCACATCTTTTCGGAAAATCATCATTTTTCAAAAAATTCGATCATGGAAAAAAAAAAAAAAAATTTACAGCAAACTCAAACAATAAAAATTAAAAATTGGGTTTAAATGTTTAATACATCATGATAATCAAAACTTTATCACGATTTTCACATCTTTTCGAAAAATCATCATTTTTCAAAAAATTCGATCATGGATAAAAAGAAATAAAAAAAAAAAAGTATAGCAAATTTTCAAAAAATTCGATCATGGATTAAAAAAAAAAATTAACAAATTTTCAAAAAGTTCGATCAAGGATTAAAAAAAAAAATCATAAATTTTCTAAAAAATCGATCATGGATTACAAAAAATTCGATCATGGATTACAAAAAATTCGATCATGGATTACAAAAAATTCAATCATGGATTACAAAAAATTCGATCATGGATTACAAAAAATTCGATCATGGATTACATAAAATTCGATCATGGATTACAAAAAAAAAAAAAAAACATAAAAAAACAAAAAATTCGATCGTGGATTACAAGAACAGAAAAAAACAATTCGATCATGGATTACCAAAAATTCAATCATGGGCTACAAAAAAAAAAAAAAACAAAAAATTAGATCATGGATTACAAGTAAAAAAAACAAACATTTCGATCATGGATTACAAAAAAGTCGATCATGGATTACAGAAAATTCTATCATGGATTACAAAAAATTCAATCATGGATTACATAAAATTCGATCATGGATTACAAAAACAAAAAAAAACAAAAAATTCGATCGTGGATTACAAAAAAAGAAAAAAACATTTACATCATGGATAACAAAAAATTCAATCATAGATTACAAAAAACTCTATCATGGGTTACATAAAAAACAAAAAACAAAAAATTCGATCATGGATTACAAAAAAAAACAAACATTTCGATCATGGATTACAAAACATTCGATCATGGATTACAAAAAATTCTATCATGGGTTACAAAAATAAAAAATAAAAAATAAAATTCGATCATGGATTACAAGAAAAAAAAACAAACATTTCAATCATGGATTACAAAAAATTCGATCATGGATTACAAAAAATTCTATCATGGGCTACAATAAAAAAAAAAAAAAAAAAAAAAATTGTTCTTCACAAAGTTCGTTTTACATAAGCGATTTTAACTGTAAAATTCACCTCTAAGTGAATAAATTACATCCAATTGAGTATATTTTCTGATAAACAACAATATAAAGAATCAAAAACCTAAATTTCTAAAACATTATTTCTAATATATCATGAAAACAAAATCAAAAGGCGGAAAAAAACAAAAAAAACAGCGAAATTTGGTTCCGCAGACATCTCACTGTTCATATCAAATTTCTTGCTGTAATTGACTAGATTACGTAAAATTGAAAATTTTAAATCATACTAGACACAATAAAGATTAAAAACCCTAATTATTGAACTCATTTTGTTCAAAATATGCCGTGAAATAAATCAAATGGCGGAAAAAAAAAAAAACCCAAAGTTCTTACCTGTTTTTGTGAACCGAAGCCTTCAATCTCCAAAAAACTCAGTTTTTCTCAACGATTATCACAAATTAGTAACAAAAGGTTTTGATTCACAGCTTTAAGATCAAAATGCCTACAAATTTTGAAAGATTCATGCCCTATTTGGCATAAAATTTCAGAAAATGGAGAAACCCTAAACCCCGAAATTTTTGTGATCCAAAAACAACCAATTTTTCTACCATTTAATTCTTGAAAAAGCTGAATAAAGCTGTTTACAGCCTGCAAATCAGATCACATGCCAAAAAGAACAAAAAAAATGATCAAAAAATGACAAATTTGAAAGAATCCGTGAAGAACACTGTGCAACCCGTGTTCTTCACGGACTCGCCGATTCCGCACAGTGAATCGGCTGCGGAATCGTCCGGTTCTCTCTAGAACCGGACGACTCCCGATTCTTGAAACGATCCGGTCCATTTTCGTGAAATCCGAGTCGAACCGGGCGAGTCCGGTTCAACTCGACGATTTTTTAAACGCTGCCTTTAGTGCATTGAGTCTTTGCTTTTTCCTAATATTACCTCAATCTTATGTCAAGCTCCTTTACGGTATAAAATTATTTTGAATGGATGGCTGAGATGGTTCCAATCACAATGTTACGTTTCAATACTATTTTATTTTGATTTGTTTTTTGGAAAACATTTTGATACCAAATTTTGGACGTTTACTCCTCTCTTAAACTTGCACATGTAAAAAATATAAAATAGATGTTCTCAATAAAATAAAATGACCAAAATAACCTTAAAAGATTCAGAGGTATTTTGATGACGGTATTTTATTAAAATTATTATTTCAATATTTTTTTTGTGGTGCGCCCTATTAAGATGATGACACTTATTCATATAATTTTCATAAAAAATTTAAAATTAAACAATTTGAGTTGCGACCTTAAAAAATTAAGGTGTACATAAAGTTGGGACCTTAAAAAATTAAATTAAGGTCTACCTTCAAACTTTATCATGATATGTAATTTTGGTGTCGAAAATTCTTAGGATGGTGCAATAATCTATTTTATTCTTTAATTATAAATTTTAAACTCCAAAAATAGTTTAAATCAACCATATCTACAAGCGCATGAAAATCTTGAGAATGGTCAGCCTAGATAATGTGTTGATAGATGTACTATTTCTGGGATCTGAAATCTCTTCTTTTCTTCACAGCTATGCATCTTGGTAACGAGATTATGAAATAGATTTTTTTAATACTGAAAATTTCATTTTTAAAGGATTTTAGTGATGCACTTTAATTCTACATTTTGAAATACAGAAGAGTTTATATAAGGTTGCAACCTTAGAATGTAGAATTAAAGATGTACCTAAAAAATACATCGTAAAATGTTGTTTTAATGCTAGTTGATCATCTTGACTTCAAGATGTATGAATATGAAAAGAAAAGAAAAAAAAGGATTTCAAGTCCCATATACAATACATTTTCTAGACCGTCAATTTTCAAGATTTTCACATGTTTATAGATCTACTTGATTTTAACCATTTTTAGAGTTTAAAATTTTATAATTAGAGATAAAATTAGATTTTCAGATAATTCTAAGAATGCTTTACACTAAAATTACATGTTATGATAAAATTTGGAGGTCGCTTGACTTGGATCGTTTAAGGTTTCAACCTTATAGAAACCACACCCTTTAAGGTATCAATATTATATAAACTTTTTCCATTTTATTGATACTTTCAAAATTGATTTACAAGACAGATGTACAATTTAACTCCCAAAATGTGAACTGAAAAAAAATTAAATTTGAATAATACGAACATGCTCCACTCTTCCCCTTCGCCAAAATATATGCTACTTGATTACATGGTCTATTCACATCAGTGTTCGCAAAATCAAAACCAGAAAGGTTAACTAGACATGGGGCTGGAAGCCGTTTGAATAGGAACCGGAGTAACTGGGGCAGTTAATACAAAATAGAAATAGAAAAAACTTAGATTAAGTATATAATATCTTATTACATGCATTTATCTTAAAAAAAAAAACAAATTGAAACAACTTTTTATAAATTAATATTTGAATCATATAGTCTTATACATGATCCCAAACAGGTCACATAAATCTTTTTGTTTCCTAGATTAAGATATTATTTGAAGATATTTTTGTCATGTAACATCTTCTTTCAAGAATTAACATATTCATCCCAAACCTTATATGAAAAATTTTCTAGTTTCTTTTGTACAAAAATCACTCACATTAGGAACAAAAATTTATGCACTTTTTGCAAATAACAAAAGTGGCTTGATGGTATTAAAACAAATAAAAACACCAACTAATTAAAACAAGAAATAGAAAGGATCTCTTCCGTATAGTTAGATAAAGCATTATTCATACAATACTTTTTCGATGAAGTAATAAATCATACGTCACAAAAACAACAACACAAAAAATCAATGCACAACACACTAATATGTTCTACTGTTCTTGTATGTTCATATATGTATCTACCAAATCCATATAAGTGTGCATTAGTTTTATCAAAAAATAAGAACAATAGAATAAATGATTTTGTCAAAAAATAATTTTATTGAGCAAAATAGAAAAACACTTCCCATATTTATCATAAAACACAATTTTATTAAAAACCATAAATTTATCAAAAAATAATTTTATTAAGCAAAATAAAAAAACACTTCCCATATTCATCATAAAACACAATTTTATTAAAAACCATAATTTTATCAAAAACCATAATTTTATCAAAAAATAATATTTTTGTTAAGAAAAATAGAAAAACACTTCCCATATTCATCAAAAAACATAATTTTTATTAAAAAATAATTTTATTAAAAATATAATTTTATTAAGCAATAAAAAAAATTTCCATATTGATCAAAACACATAATTTTATTAAGAAAAATGAAAATATTTTAGAAAAAATCAATTTCTCAAAAACCTCTAAAATCGAGCAACATTTCGAGCAAGAAACGACCTTCAATGTTCTGATAATCAAACAAATCAATACACATGCATTGTAAAGGCTTCGATCGTCTTTCAAATCTCATAAAACATTATTTGGTATTTTGGATTTGATTGATAAAAATGGTGGACATTTCAGATTTATGCAATTGTCATGACCTCGTGCAAAACAAATTCATATAAAAAAATTTACTCATTTATAAATAAACATACCAATTTTATTTACGATATGAAGCCTCAATGATCGAAATCCACAACTCAATTTGATAAAAAACAACCAATAATAAAAAAATATGCTTTTTTGGATCGAACGTAGGTTCTCTTAGCAACAACATTTCAGGCAAAAATCAACCCTTGATATTTGGTTTTTCGAATAAATTAAAACTTGAAGTCTTGTAAATACTTCGAATAGCAGTCAAACTCCTCAAATTTGTTCAAGAACCATTAGGTATCGAGGAGATTATTGAAAGAATGGCGGAAATTTTCAAAAGCCTAAAAAAGTCTGCCATTTCAATCCAAAAAACTCTGTTTCAATGTTTAAATCCAAATTACTTGTTATATATTCATTATATAGTGATTTAAAACATTAAAACACGAAAAACAAAAAAGCAAAAAAATGGCCACAAAACGAATAAAAAAAGGTGAAATTTTGGATTCATAGTTTTCCTACTACATGTAACGGCCCCTATTTCAAAATAATGCAGTTATTTATACATTACCATTGTTTACCAAAAAACGCCATTATATCGGCGAACCGATTTGATTAGCTGAAAACCGGCTGGTTTGACAAAAACACGGCCGGTTCGACCCCTCAATGGCCAGTTTTGGGCCAGAAATTTTTTTGAGGTTATCACCTAGGCTACTAGACACACGAAACCAGCCTTAACCAAACTCTGAACCCTAGCGGTTCCGATCTAACCGGTTGTTCTCTTCCCAAAGATGTGAAACAAAGGGAAACCGTCTGCTACAATTCAATACAACCAACTCTTGTCAAGTATTGTTAAGCTAAATGATCATTTAGGGCCTGTTTGGATCCCTAAAATTTTCAATCTTGAGAAAAGTCAATCTTGGAATTGAGATTCTTGCAAATGTCAATTCCCTGTTTGGATCACAGCTAGTAGATTTCAAGAAAATGCAAATTTCATGTTTGGATTGTTTGGAGTATCTTTTTCTTGGAAATGCAAATTCTTTCTCTCTCTAAAATTTTTGAGATAGTTTTTCTCTCTAAAATTCTCTAAAATTTTAATACTCTCTTTCAAAAATATAAAATTTCAAATAGTTCTCTTTTTTAAAAATTTATATACTTTATCTTTCTAAAATTTGATATAGTTTCTCTCTCTAAAATTTTGAGATACTTTCTCTCTCTAAGCCTCAAAATTTGATATAGTTTCTCTCTATAAAAATTTTGAGATAGTTTCTGTCTCAAAACAATTTATGATATTTCTCTCTCTAAACAATTTCAAGTAGTTTTTCTCTCTAAAATATGATATAGGTTCTCTCTTTAAAATTTTAAAGTACTTTTTCTATCTAAAACTTAAACTTTGAGATGTTTCTTTCTAAAAATTTTGAGATAGTTTTTACTCTCACTATAAAATTTGATATAGTTACTTCTCTAAAATTTCAAAATGCTCTCTCTCTAAAACTTAAAAATTGAGATAGTTTGTCTCTCTAAAATTTTAAGCAGTTTCTCTATCTAAAATTTTAATATACTTTCTCTCTCTAAAACTTAAAATTTGATATAGTTTCTCTATCTAATATTTTTCAAATAGTTTCTCTCTCTAAAAATTTTAGATACTTTCTCTATCTAAAATTTGATATAGTTCCTCTATCTAAAGTTTTAAGATATTTTCTCTCTCTAAAACTTAAAACTTGAGATATGATTCTCTCTCAAAATTTTAATATATTTTCTCTCTCTAAAACTTAAAATTTGAGATAGTTTCTCTCTCTAAATTTTTTTAAATAATTTATCTCTCTAAATATTTCAAGTACTTTCACTATCTAAAATTTGATGTAGTTTCGCTCTCTAAAGTTTTAAGATTTTTTCTCTCTAACACTTAAATTTTGAGATAGTTCTCTCTCTAAAAATTTTCTGGTAGTTTCTCTATCTAAAATTTGATATAATTTTTTGTCTCTAAAATTTTAATATACTCTCTCTCTCTAAAACTTAAAATTTGATATAATTTCTCTCTCAAAATGTTTTGAGATATTTCTCTCTAAAATAAATTTAAGTGGTTCCTTTATCTAAAAATTAATATTATTTCTCTTTCTAAAACTTAAGATTGAGATAGTTCTCTCTCTAAAATTTTATTATGGTCTCCTTTAAACTTTAAATTTGAGATAGTTTATCTCTCTAAAATTTTGAGATAGTTTCTCTCTAAAAAAATATGTATATTTTCTCTCTCAAAAAACATTTGTATGTTTTCTCTCTTTAAAATTTGATATAGTTTTTCTCTCTAAAATTTTAATAGTTTTTTTGTTCTTCAATAGCAAAATGGGAGATGTGAATTCCACCTTTTTTGGTGGAATTGAGATTTCCAAAATTTAGGCTTAAAGTGAGCATTTAGGAATCCCACGGAAATGTCAATTCTAAGTGAACCAAAAATAATTGGCCCAGCTTTTCCAAGAAAAGTGACTCCTGAAAATCTGAATCCAATGAGCCAAACGGGTCCTTAGGATATTGTATTATCTTTTTCATGATTTGCAATCTCTCATCACATTATGGATGACAATAATTCCCAAAGATATGGGGACAAAACAGCATAATAAGATTTGTGTAGTTAGGATAAGATTATGAGTGACCCTAAGGTATGGATGACTTTGAACCTTTATAAATGATATTGCTGTAGATGGGAAGAATGCAACAAACTAAAAAGAATTGTAAAAGAAATGACATCTTGGATCTAGTTCCACTTCCTAATAATGTCCATCCGATTTCCAACATTGATATGCAAAGTTACGATTTCCAAACATTCATAGTATAACAAATGGGCAGAGGAATTTGTGAAATATAACGTGTGCAAGTGCTTCATTTGTTAAATAAAACATTATGGTGGTCCTTGGGACCATATTATGCATTCAATCCAGCAAAAACACCTGGTTATTGGGGGTTTGAGTTGGATGATCCAACTCATCTGTAACACGGATGCTATGCAGGCCCGACACATTTGGGGGTGTCAACAAAAAGAGACTTTCCCTCACCAACTCGCCACAAGTTGTCAATGCATTTAATGCATTAGTTGAAAGTTTTCACACGACAAGAAAAAGAGTCGCAGCCCGTCAAGAACAAAGCCGCCCCAAAGCATGTATACACGCAATGCATTAATTGACGCGGCAAGTTGAGCCCATAAAAGGGCTCCTTCTCCAACCAATTCAAGCGTGGGGGCAAAGGGGATTTTTAGAGAGAAAGAGTTCACTTTTTTTGTTAAAGGGAGTCATAAAGAAAGTGACGTGTGGGTGAGTTTATTCAGTGAGTGAGAAAAATAGAGTGACAGGGTTCACTCTTTGGGGTTTTAGTTATTGCTCTTTGTAATTAGACCTGTATAAAAATTAAGGGGTCTTCTGTGATTTTTTCTTGTACTCACCTCCATTTCTCACTTAGTGGATTCTTCTCGCTGTTTTCGACCGTGGACTTAGGCTTTCTAGCCGAACCACATAAATTGTTGTGTTTTTTGTATGGTGCTTTTAAATTATGTTGTTACCATCATAAGTTTTCTTTTAGTCTTTCTTGAGGTCCTCTCTTCAACAAATTGGTATCAGAGCGAGGTTCTTTAAATGGCCTCTGCAAAATACGAAGTGGAGAAATTTGATGAGCAGAATAATTTCAGTCTATGGCCCATGAAGATGCGTGCTTTGCTGGTTCAACAAGGCTTGTACAAAGTATTGAAGGGTCAAGACAAACTACCCGCGACGATGACGGAAGACGAGAAGGACGACCTCGAAGCCAAGCTTGGCTGAGGAGGTGTTGCGAGAAGTTCTAGAGGAAGAGTCTACTGTTGTACGATGGCTCAAATTGGAGAGTTTGTACATGGCGAAATCTCTCCAAAAATCGATTGTATTTGAAGCAACAGTTGTACACCCTCCGCATGAAAGAAGGTACACCAGTTAAAGATCATATTGATGAGTTCAATAAAATCATTATGGATCTGAAAAATATGGATATCAAAATTGAAGACAAAGACCAAGCCCTTATTGTGATATGTTCTCTTCCTCCCTGGTATGAGCATTTTGTTACTACTTTTCTCTATGGAAGAGATACCATCTCTATGGAGGATGTTCAAGCATCCTTGTACTCTACGAAGTTGAGGAAGACGGTGTCCGAGATTGGAAGCGAGCCTCAGGCCAAGGATCTGATTGTCAGAGGTAGACCAGACAAGGGAAATGGCCGTAGAGGTCGATCTAGATCTTGACCAAAAAAGATTGAGTGCTATTACTATCACAAACTTGAGCACATACAGCATGAATGTCCGAAGCTCAAAGACAAAAACAAGAGGGAAAACAAGGGCAACTCCTCTAGTGTTGCTGGAGTTGTAGAAGAAAATTCTGCTAGTGCTGAAAATGTCCTCTCAATGACTGTCGCGATACACATTTATGCGATGAGTGGATTCTTGATTCAGATTGCTCCTATCATATGTGTCCCAATATGGATTGGTTCGCCACGTATGAGTCGATCAATGGTGGCATAATCTTAATGGGGAATAACATGCCCTGTAAGTCTGTTGGCGTTGGGACGATCCGGATCAAGATGCACGATGGCATTGTCAGGACTTTGACAGGTGTTCAACACATTCTAGAACTGAAGAAAAACCTCTTTGGGTACTCTTGACTCAAACAGATGTCGGTACACAGCCGAAGGTGGAGTGATGAAAGTCTCTAAAGGTGCTATCATTGTATTGAAGGGAAAGAGAGTCAATAGCCTCTATTTCCTTCAAGGTTACAATTGTCATGGCTGTATCGTTTTCAGTGGATTTAGATTCAAACACTACTCGTCTGTGGTGTATACGTCTAGAGCATATGAGTGATAGAGTCATGGCAATATTGAGCAAACAGAGTTTGCTTGGTGGTAAAAAAACTAGTAAGATGGACTCTTGTGAGTACTGTGTCTTTGGAAAACAGTACAGGGTGCAATTCAGTACAGCTAAGTACATAACCAAGGGAACAATGGATTATTTTCATTCAGATCTTTGGGGTCCCTCCTATGTTCTTTTTAAGGGTGGTTCTCGAAATCTCTTAACTTTCATTGATGACTATACAAGGAAAGTTTGGGTGTATACTTTAAAACACGAGAGTGATATGTTCGTCACCTTCAAACGGTTCAAGACCATGATTGAGAAGAAGACTGGCAAGAAGATCAAGGGCTTATAACTGATAATGATTTGGAATTATGTGGAGGTGAATTTGATGAGTTCTGCAAGAATGAAGGCATTCTAAGACACCGCGCCATGAGAGGTACCCCACAGCAAAATGGGGTTGCAGAACATATGAATGGAACTCTTTTGGAGAGGGCTCTTTATATGCTCTCTCATGCCGGGTTATCCAAGAACTTTTGTGCTGAAGCAGTTAACATAGCCTGTCATTTGGTGAATAGGTCTCCATCAACTGCCATTGCGTGTAAGAGTCCTCAAGAGGTATGGTCTGATGCTTCTGCAAATTACTTAAATTTGAGATTATTTGGTTATCCTGCTTATGCTCATGTTAATGAGGAAAAGCTAGAACCTAGGGCAAAGAAATGCATATTTCTTGGATATGCATCAGGGGTAAAAGGATATAGATTGTGGTGCCCTGATCCTAAGCCACCCAAGTTTATCATTAGTGAGGATGTTACTTTTAATAAATATGCCATGCTTCACCCAAGAAAGGAATGTATGGATGCAAGAAAAGACCACAGTGTTAGTGAGCAGGTAGAGCTAGAGTGTGAGACCTCAGACAAAGTGTAGGAGGACACTCAAGATCAGCCTATTCAGGAAGAAGTAAAAGAATCTATTACACAAGAAATATCACCAGAGAAGCAGCAGTACAATATAGCTATTGGGAGACAAAGGAGACAAATTTGGTCACCTCAGAGATATGCCTATGAAGATTTAATTACATATACGTTGACAGTGGCAGAGACTATTGAAGCTCAAGAACATTTCAGTTTTGACGAAACTATCACAAGCGATGAATCTGCACAGTGGACTGTTGCTATGAATGAGGAGATTGGGTCTCTTCAGTGGAATCAGGCTGGGAGCTTGTGAAACTGCCTAAGGGAAAGAAGATTATTGGTTGCAAATGGGTCTTCAAGAAAAAGGAAAGAACTATAGGCGTTGAAAGTGCAAGGTACAAGGCATGTTTGGTAGCTAAGGGCTATAGTTAGAAAGAAGGTGTGGACTTCAACGAAGTGTTCTCATCATTTGTGAAGCATAGCTCCATTCGCATGTTGCTTGCCATGGTTGCTTTGCTCGACTTAGAGTTAGAGCAATTGATGTTAAAAGAACATTTCTACATGGTGAGCTCGAGGAGTAGATTTATATGCATCAGCTAGAGGGGTTTACTGTTCAGGGAAAGGAAGACTATGTATGTAAGTTGAAAAAGTCATTATATAGCTTGAAGCAGTCTTTAAGGCAATGGTACAAAAAGTTCGATACTTTTAAGATCGATCATGGTTACTCTAGAAGTGACTATGATAGTTGCGTATATCACAGGAAGCTCTCGGATGGTTCTTTTGTGTATTTATTATTATATGGTGATAACATGCTTATTGATGTTAAGAGCATGTCTGAGATCAACAAGTTGAAGGCTCAGCTGGGTGATGAATTCGAGATGAAAGATTTGGGTGCAGCTAAAAAGATTTCGGGTATGGAAATTCACAGGGACAGAAACACGAGAAAGTTGTTCTTATCCCAGAAGAGTATATTGAGAAGGTACTTGAGCGCTTTGGGATGCAGATGTCTAAGCCTGTGAATACTCCATTAGCTGCTCATTTTAGGCTTTCAACAGCTTTATCACAGCAGACCAAGGAGGAGGTGGAGCATATGTCACGTGTTCCTTATGCTAATGTAGTTGGGAGCATCATATATGCTCTGGTTTGCACTCGGTCAGATATTTCACATGTTGTCAATGTTGTTAGCAGATATATGGAGCATCTCGGGAAGGCACATTGGTAGGCAGTGAAATGGACACTTCGGTATTTAAGAGGCACTGCAGATGTTGGTTTGATATACGACAGGAATAGCGACACTAGTGGTAATGTCATTGGGTTCGTGGATTTAGATTATACAGGTGGTCTGGATAAGAGGAGATCTTTGACAGGTTATGTCTTCACTCTCTCAGGTTTTGCCATCAGTTGGAAAGTGATCCTACAGACTGCTATTGCTTTGTCAACCACAGAAGCAGAATACATGGCAACGACTGAGGCAGTAAAGGAAGCTATTTGGTTAGTGATCTGGGCTTGCAGCAGGATATGATTGTTGTGTATTGTGATAGCCAGAGCGTAATACATCTGACCAAAATTAGATATTCCACGAAAGAACCAAGCATATTGATACGAAAGAATCAAGCATATTGATGTCAGATTTCACTTCATTCAGGAGATCATCTCTCAAGGAACCATCACAGTGAAGAAGGTTGCTACAACAGATAATTCAGCATACATGAGACTAAGCCCATTCATGTGGTCAAGTTCAAGTATTGCTTGGACTTGATTGGTATTCACAGTATTTGGGATGCACCCCTCGGTCACTCTATGGAAGACAACAGAAGGTTTCCATTATGATAGCAAAACCCACATGAGCCGAGAGGTGGAGATTTATTATGAGGGCCCAACACATGTCGGTGTTTCAGCACAAAGAGACTTTCCCCTCACCAACTCCCCACAAGTTGTCAATACATTTAATGCATCAGTTCAAAGTTTTCACAAGATAAGAAAAAGAGCCGTAGTCCATCGAGAGCAAAGCCGCCCCAAAGCATACATACACGCAATGCATTAATTGACGTGGCAAATCGATCCCATAAAAGGGCTCCTTCTCCGACCAATTCAGGTGTGGAGGCAAAGGGGATTTTTAGAGAGAGAGAGTTCTCTTTTTTTGTTGAAGGGAGTCACAAAGAAAGTGATGTGTGGGTGAGTTTATTCAGTGAGTGAGAAAAATAGAGTGAAAGGGTTCAGACTTTGTGGTTTAGTTATTGCTCCTTGTAATTAGACCCGCATAAAAATTAAGGGGTTTTCTGTGGTTTTTTCTTGTACTCACAATTTCTCACTTAGTGGATTCTTCTGCCTGTTATCGATCGTGGACGTAGGCTTTCTAGCCGAAACACATAAATTGTTGTGTGCTCTATATGGTGTGTTTGAAATTATTTTATTACCATCATAATTTTTCTTTTAGTCTTTCTTGAGGTCCCCTCTTCAACAACAGAAGATTACCCTAGAAGTATATTTTATAGTTCTTACAATGCGCCGTAAACATTGAGGCATGTCGTTTTTGAACAGTAGATTATGTGTCACCCTCAATAGTTCATTGTGAAGAACTGGCGGTCAAGATGAATACTCCTATGCCATATGGGAAGTTGATGGGAGAACGGTTCACATCAACTATCTGTTTGATAAAGTGGCAGTCCAGATCATGCCTAGTTTATTACGTTCAAAAAAAGAGATGATGTGTAGTTTATTGTTCATGAAGTACAGTGCACTATGAAATACTTTCCTTTCGCAAAGAGATAATGTGTAGTTTATTGTTAAAAAAAAGAGATGATGTATCATGTGTAGCTTATTACTGCTTTGTTGCAAGGAGTGTTAAGATGGAGGGAGAGACAATTCGATAATGCATTGATAATAGAAGGTGATTCACTTAATGTTGTTTATTGATGCAATAAGATGTCCAGCCATTGTGGAGGCTTTGTGCTATGTGGTTGCAGATTATGGATATAATGTCGCAATTGTCATTAAGTTTTCACCATATTTAGAGGGATGCTAACGATATCGTTGATGATTTGGCTAAAATGGGTACTGCTTTCGATTATTTGATTATTTCTGAGGGTTGTTTATTATTATTGAGATGTAATGTGTAATCAATCAATAAAAATTTATACTCTTGTCAAAATAAATAAATATTTTCCTTTCTCAAGAGGCTTCCAAATTATTATTGGAAATATAAAAACAATGTGGATATTGGTGCAAATAAATTTATGTTTACATATAAATTTTCTATTCCTCACCAGTTCACACTTGCACAGAGAAGTTACACATAAATTTTCTATTCCTTAATAGTTCACACTTGCATAGAGAAGTTTCATGACAATTGAAACTTCACATCAAACAAAACTACTATTTAGGATGTAGTATAACTGTTCATCTAACAAAGATCATAAGTGGTAATAGTAATATAAGAATGATCAACTGTTGCAGTCTCAAGAAAAGAGGCTTTCTTGATTCCAGAAATAAAAAAGAGAGGCTTTGGACTCTTTAGAAAATTCATGCTTATGCATAGCCTTCTTGATTGAGTTTCCACAATCAAGGCTTTATTATTACTTTTAGTTGGTGACATTTGGAGATAAATGCTCATATTTTGGGAAAGGGCTAATGAATATTGAATTAATTTACATGCAAACATGGACTCAAGCATAGTCTTGATGAGTCCCAACTCAAAAAAAACTAACTGAAAGCATAAAGGCTTCACATCATCTATGTATTTATCATAACCATAAACTTATTAAGCTCCTGAATTATCATGTCTTAAAAGTTCCAAAATTATTTTCCAAAGAATCCCCTAATTAAATGCTTCTCTAAAGGGAGTTTAGTGAATCTCTTAAACAACTAATATATTAGAATTGTGGAGCAAGGCATTTTCATGAGTGCATCATTTGAGAAGAGAATGCCCACACTCTCTAGAGGCTATGAAACCTGAATCGCACTACAATGGCTGCATAATTCCTTGCAAGCATACTCCTCTACTGGCTCCAAGCTTCTCCATTGGTCCTCAGAGGCTGATGTGTCGAAAGTATGGACCACAGACATGCATCCATGGTCCCTATCTGGCAGCCGATAACCGGCGAGGAAGTACAAGTGGGTCCCAATGGGTGCCATGGTCACATAAATCCTTTCACTTTGTTGAATGGGTTCACTAGCCAAGGGGCTTGATATAGGAGAAGACAAATACTCTAGTTGAGAGCCATCTACCATGTTCCATATGTTGAGATTTCCATCATAAGCTTCAATATGTCCCTTCCATTCATTTAGGCAATCACCAGAGCTGAAGAGTCGGGATCCGACGGCCACGATCTGATTTGGAGGTACATCTAATTGCCACATGTTAGCTATCAATTCCCAGACTCCACGAGTGGGGTCGAAGACCTCCACTGAGCTCCTATCAGTGTCAGAGGGAAGAGGAGACATATCGCCTCCCCTCTCGGTGAAGCCTCCAACCACATGGACCCTACCCTGCCATGTCACCCCGACGCACTTGTACCGAAGAGTGCTCATGCTAGGAAGTGGGGTCCATACATCAAGCCCAGGATCGTACACCTCAGCAGTCGAGACCCCACGTGCTCCTTTCAGGCTAGACTGGCCCCCTGCCACATAGATCCTCCCATCGCTGACTGTGCATGCAAAATCAAACCTTGGAGTGCCAAGTGGTGCGCATCGAGACCACTCCAGTGTTTGAGCATTGTGGCAGTACACAGCCGAGCGCACCGCAACATCTACCTCTCCTACATCATCATCCTTACGGCAGAGTCTGCCACCGATAAAGTATACCACAGGGGCCACGGCGACCATGGCGAAGTCCCTAAGGACATGTCCCTCAAGGAGGTCGGGGATGGGGCCCACATTGTGCCATGAGTTGTCTAACGGGTGGTAAGCCTCGACCCAATTACCAATTTCATCATATGGTCCGGGGTTCGGGTTGTAGAACGAAGCATAGATCCTATAGCCAGAGGTGTTACTGTTACTACCTGGCGACGATGAGGTGGCCATGGTAGCATGCGAAGGTCGTAGAGAGGAAAGGGATCCCATGGTGATGGTGGTGGTGGTGGTGCTCCTAGTATTAGTGATATTGGAAAGGGGAGCTAAGTGAGTATTTGAGGTGGGGATATATAGAGCATGGGGGATGCTTCACATTGGGTGATAATGTATTTATTTTATGCATTGTCTTCATCGAATGTATGGTTTAGGGAAGAGTAATGCTGCATTTGGGAGAGGATACCTAGAATCGCCTTGGAATTTTCTCCATGAGGGATGGTGTACAAGGGATAATCCCAAGGGTTTGGTGGATGGTTACTATGGCCTTTGTTCGTCTAGGCCATGACGAATTCTTGTATTTATTCACAATGGGATCTGCTCTTTTTAATTAGAAGTCGTCTTTTACATTGTCTCCCTCTCCTTGCTCCTTTTTTTTTAAGTAGTTAAGTCAAGCTTTATTTCTTTTCATTTTTTCAAGGAGTGGGGTCACCTTTCACCTTCAATTGAATGAAAAGGCAAGAATATTAATCTCTAGAATGAAATGATAAATAAAATGTCATAGG
Source organism: Amborella trichopoda (assembly GCF_054954075.1). NCBI lineage: Eukaryota > Viridiplantae > Streptophyta > Magnoliopsida > Amborellales > Amborellaceae > Amborella > Amborella trichopoda. The sequence continues at coordinate 51,865,617 of NC_142337.1, forward strand.
GTTAAACTAAGAACGCGAAATCCTTTATTGAGTAATGGCTATTTGTCTTTTTTATATTACGAGATTTCATTTCTCTCCTTTTAAGGGGTGCAGTTGGCATATGGATGCATCCGTAGCAGTAGAGGTAAGGTGCGCTTTCAAATTTTATCGTGGTATATAATTTTGATGTAAAATGTTCTTAGGATTATCTTAAAATTTTTTTTTATATCTAATTATAAAATTTTAAATTTAAAAAATAGTTAAAATCAAATAGATCAATAAATATATGAAAATCTTGAAAATAGACAAGGTAGATAATATGTTGTAAAATGCACTACTTCTGAGACTTAAAATCTTTTTATTTTTCATGGTCATACAGAAATGATCAATCAAAAGGTTTTTCAAAGCTAAAACTACCTTGTCCAAATGATTTTTGAGGTGCATCTGTAGTTCTACATTATAAGGTTGCATCCTTATATAAACTTTTTACCCTTTTAAGTTCTATAGCAAAAGTATAGAAAGAGACCATTTACTTTTAATTCAAGAGGTCATAATCATTCATGTCTGTCGATTTCAAATCAGTTGGTTATGAGCATGTCATTGACTAGATTCGAAGTTAAAAAAAAAAAAAATCTTGAACTTTGTATGACTCCCAAATCATCCAATTTGACATCTAATGAATAGTAGCAATTGTGACTTCCTTGCAATAAAAATAAATAGTCTCATAATGTACAATCTACATAAAACCTCTTTCACCTTTCCACCTTCGGAATCATATCACATCATATGCTATTCTGCACTAAACAAGCACCTTTAAATCCTTTATTGATATTATTTTACATCCTAATTTCCTCAAAACGCCCAATGATAACTTTTCTAGAAATGCAAAAAATATATCACGAAAGGAGTAAAAGTAGGGCTCCTCTAGACGCCACCAAAATATGTTTTCAGCTGCATTTTATGTGATGGCGACTCTGTGGTTAAGTTGCTCATTTGCGTGCCACCTCAAAACCACATTTACGTGTGGATGCAGTCAAAAACAGAGTGGGGTTTTGTATGAGGCGTCACTCTTAAACCATCAAAAGTGCACCTCTAAATCTTGCTAAAAGATACATTGCCGGTGCCCGGAACCCTTATAATAGCCTAAATTTATTTTCAGATATAATTATAAAATTTAAATATTTTAAAAATAGTTTAGATGAAGCAGATTTATAAACACTTAAAATTTTTTAAAAATAGATGGTCTAGATTGTTATGAGAAGCACTATCTTGATGATTTGAAATCTTTTTTTGTTCTTTTTTCATATGTATATATCTTGATGTCCAGATGATCAATTGTAGTTTTTTTCGACACCCGAATAACCTTTTGGACAGATTTTTAGGATGCACCTTGCTTCTATAATATAAGGTTGAAACTTCAAATAAACTTTCCTCTAAAAAAAAATATTGGTATCTTGCGAATGAGATGAGATACCACAGATACTGGATTTCATCCTACATGCAAAACATCTCATTTTTTCTCAAATGCTAAACAGACATTGACCAAAGTGTAAGTTGCAACCAAACCTGGGCTTAGTCTTTGTTCTAGAATAAGATTGGCACGTCCTTAGCATCAAGACGGTCTTGTGTCTTTGGTTTCAAAATTTAAGTTGAACTAACAAAATTTGTGAAATACGATTCGATCCCCAAATTTTCTTCCTCAAACATTTTTTTTTGTGAATTGTATAATTTATCTTTATGTGCAAAGAGATCACAATCACCTCTAGCCACTAGATCAATGTTCCCAAAATCAAATCGGAACAGTTAACCGGATGCGAGCTCGGAAGCGGTTTAACTGGCCTAACTGGTACCGGCCGATTCAACCATTCTAACCGGTCAAGTCTCCGGTGCTTAAAAAAGTGTTACAAAACTAAAAAAATAAAATAAAAACAAATCTAATAAAATATAAAAAAGTATATTTTAAGAACTATTAAACAAAGTACATCCAAATGAAGTTGAAAATTAATGAAAAAAATGCATTTTAAATAATCAATTTGTACCTAGAGTATTTTTCAAATTTTTTAAAATAAGATGGAAAAATATAAAAATAAGTATTAATGACCAAAATAATTGCCATTGTTTTCCATAATGACAAAAAACATTAAAAAATATATTACAAACAAAATCAATTATTTTTGGGATTTTTTATATTTTTATATTTTTTTTAAATACCCGATCGGTCACCAAAATCAGAATTGGCCGCTGGCCGGTTCCGATCGAACCGAGCGGTTACCAGTTAGATTGCCCAATTTTTCTAATAGTGAATTAGATATAAAACCAAAGAGCTTGGGCGTGTCAAAGAGCTAGAAACTGTTTCTTTTTACACTGTAGGCCTTGTCAATGGCACACACTTTCAACCCCAATTTCGCATGCAACATCTGTAAATAATTACAACCACATTGTACCAAAAGAAAATTGGTCCAATAGTATAATTTTCCAATCTTATTATTATTATTTTTTTGACAAATGTTACTAAATTTATTGATCCAAAAGAGGTTACAACTAGTTTACATCATCAATAACCAAAAGAGATGACAAGAGCACCCCTCTCTTAGCAAGAGAGTCAACCCAAGAGTTGGCTTCCCTATAGACATGTTGGAATGTAACCACTAACCCTTCTGTCAAATCAAGTATCTCGCACCACAAAGGCTTTATGGACCATGGCACAACTAGCATCTTCGTGCACCAATTAATTACATTCACAGAATCGCCCTCCACCACACAAGAGACACCATTACTTCTGGCCTTAAGAGCTTCAACCCTTGTAAAAGGACTGCTATCTCTACGTGATTGGCAGTAGCATAACCCAAGGGTCCTGAGAAGCCAAAAGTAACATCCCCAGATGAGCCTCTCATAATACCCCTAATCCGTAATCCCTGCTTCTCCCAGATTACCAAAAGAATTGCCATTAAAGTTTAGTTTAAAGGAATCCTCTGTTCAACAGCTTATTCTTAATGACCTTCATATTGATAATAGTGTGGAGATTCACCAAAACATCTATATTGTGGAGATTCACCAAAACATCTACTTGTGAGATACCTCAACAATCTTTAGTTACGCTCAGCCAACTCCAAATAGAATGAGAAATGTTGTTGATGACCCTTTCTAATAACAAGGTAGACCCCTCGAAAACTCTCATATTTCGCTCTTTCCACAGTTCCCATAGCACTACTCCTCTTACCACTTTCCAAATAATGCCACCAACACTTGACAAGCAATGACAGGTTAAGTGAGATACATTTTCAGGTAGCATTGCACTAATCCCCAAACGTTTGAAAAAGACATTCCATACCAAGGTATTCAAAGAGCAATAAACAAATAAGTGAGAGCAAGATTCTCCATCACTTTTGCATAACAAACATACATTTGGCAGAATTTTATGACCCTTATTAAGGTTATCAACTGTAAGCACTTTCTCTTATACAACCAACCAAATAAAGACTTGTACTTTGTGTGGTATTGGCCACTTCCAAATTGGAGCTATTAGGGGCATCGACGACCTCCATCTATCATGAAACATGATAGAATTTACTGATTTAACTGTGAATTGACCATCCATTTCAGCATCCCAAATAACTATATCATTCATTCTTCTTGAGAAGTACAAATCCTGAAGTTCTTTCAACAAATCAGCATAATTGTGCAGAAGTCTATCTTCCATTATATTATATGGAAACTGTAAATTCCAAGTCACTTGATTGCTCACAATATCAAAGACTTCAGCCACCTTTGTCTTAGGATTTACCACCTTCTCAAAAAGTTCAAGGTAAGAAAATTTTAGCACAATGTCTCCAATCCACTTATGATGCTAAAAGGACACCTCATATCCCATATCAGCCCACTATCTAACATTCCTTGATACAAGAAATTTGCAAAGAAAAATATCCTTCCAAAAAATAGATCTGTTAGAGCTACCTCTTCCCCTTCCAACCCAGAAACTAAACCAATCTACACCATACTTAGTACTAAGGACAAGATCCCATAGCTACTCCTTAAACTTACTCCTCCACCACCACTTACAAAGTAAAGCATCATTCATAAGAGAAATTTTTCTAATGCCCAAACAACCTTCTCTTTTAGGTATAGAAAGTCTATCCTATCTTAGGAGGTGATAATTTTTTCCCTCTCCAAATGAACCCCAAAGGAAATTACACATCATCTGCTCCCATTTTTTTAACCACTCTCCTAGGCATTTTCAGCACTAACATATGATAGATAGGTAACTTAGACAAACATGATCGTAGTAGAATCACTCTCCCTCTCAACAAAAATTTGGGCTTCCATGGATCCAACTTCTTTTGCATCCTTTGAATTACCTGGTCCCAAACCGAGACAAGTAACCTATAGTTCGAGACAGGAAGACCTAAATAAATGATAGGAAAATGATCAACCTTACAGCCCAAAAGGCTTGCCAAGTCTTCCACCACCAATTCGCTACAATGAACCCCAATCAAAGAAGTTTTTTCAAAATTCACTTTCAACCCCAATGCTACCTCACAACATCTTAAAAATCTTCCAATATTATTAATTTGGTCCACTTCCACTTTACAAAAAATCAGAGTGTCATCCGCATATTGTAAATGTGAAACACAATGACCACTTCCCGTTACCTGGAAGCCAGTAAAAAGTCCAACAATCTCAATATTTTTTATTATCTTACTAAAACATTCTGCATAGATAGTGAACAAAAAAAGAGCCAAAGGATCTCCCTATCTCAAACCTCTAGAAGCACAAAAATAACCTTTCAGACTTCCATCAATCAACACTGAAAAATGGGTTGTAGAGACACATCCAAAAATCCAACTCTCCCATTTAGCCCCAAAACCCATACCTTTCATTATTTCTATGAGAATCCCCCATTCCACTCATTCATAAGCCCTCTCCATATCTAGCTTTAATATTACTCCCTGTTCTTCACTCTCAGCTCTTAAATGTATACATTCTTGAGCAACTCGAACACTATATATAATCAACCTATTCGTAATGAAGGATGATTGCGGGTCAGAAATAGTTAAAGGCAACACTACTTTTAATCGCTCAGCCAAGACCTGTGCTACTATTTTATATAAGTTTGTTAGCAAAGATATCGGTACAATGTCTGAAACTTTCAGTCGCCAAATTTTTTGGAATTAAAGCAATATAAGTTGAATTAATCTCTTTGAAGAATTCTCCAGTTACCAAAAACTCCCTCATTATAAGTAACAACTCCTCACCAATTAAATGCCAAAATCTCTAAAAGAAATGAATAGGAAACCCATTAGGACCCGGGGTTTATCCCCAAGAAGTGAGAATACTGCAAACTTTAGCTCCTCCAAAGATTCTAAATTATTAGCCATCTCCGAGGTTAACTTTTTAAAAGGTATTCTATCCATTCTGGGAGTAAAACAAACTTCAGACGTAAAATCTTTTTCAAAGTGATGAATTATTGCTTTGTCAATCCCTATCCAATCCTCGTCCTCAACACCAAGAATATAAATTCTCGAGATATCATTCTGTCTCTTACGAGCACTAATAATAGCATGGAAAAACTTGGTGTTAAGATCACCCTCTCTAAGTCAATTCATTCGTGATCGTTTTATTCTAATCATAAAAGTGTGTCATTCGAGATTCTAACTCATAGCTAAATCTTGAAGGAATACTTTAGTGAAATATGTTACCATATTAATGTTTTTCAAGGAGTGTTTTCCCAAGGCCGTTCTTTACTGTGTCGTTTGTATAAGGCCGAGGCCCTAAATTATCAAAGTAGGGTGCAACTTCAAATAGTACCAAAATATGTTGTTTTAGTATCATAAATCTTTATAATGGCCTGAAAATTTATTTTCATCTCTTATTATAAAATTTATAGTTAAAAAAAGTGTCGATCGAACAGATCTACGAACACTTAAAAATCTTAAAAATTGATGGTCTAGATAATACATTACAAAATATACTATTTTCAAGACTTGAAATCTATTTTTTCTCATGTCCATATATCTTGTGTCACTCGTCTCCACCAAAAATATCTTAAAAATCCAACCCCATCCAAAACTTTCAATAATTACTGAGGTAAGTATTATCTTCTCTGCTATTTTAATTTGTTATTTTTTTACTTTTCACTTTTAATTATTTAATTTTTTGCATATTTTAAGAAAAATAGTTAGAATTTTTAAGATTTTTAATTTCTATAAGGCAGAATCTATCGCTGGCACTGTTAGTAGATCTTGGAATGGATTAGATCTGTAAGATTTATGATAATTCTAAGTCTATAATTGAGCGATCCCCACTTCTCTATCGATCTACAAATTTTAACTCATTTTTCAAGAATTTTGGTTGATCTCACATCAAAGATTGGCGCATATTCAGATGTAAACAATTTGGTGCTCACCATGGAGCTCTCAAGCTGTAAATCCGCCTATTTAGACCATAAAAAGTTTATTGTAAATTATCCAGTAGTATTTTCCAATCAAAACATAAAATACAAAGGCCACAAATTGCCAAAAAAAAGTCCCCATAATTTGATTCGGGATTGACTGTTGTTGTGCGAGTCAGACTGATTCACGCAAAGCCGCATCGACATGCACGACACGAGTCTTTACAACTCGCGTTGTACGGCCAATGCTGGAAAATTTTTCGACAACTCTTTTTCCCTTGGTTTTGGTTTTTTGTGCCTTTAGGTTTTATTGTTTCTATTTTCGAATAACATAAACAGGCCAGAAAAAAAATAAAAAATAAATTGTTTTTAGAAAGAGAGAATAGATAGATATGCCAGATTAAATCCTTGCTTATCCTTATTTGCTTAGATTAGGCTTTAGATCTTTATCTATTTTGCTCATCCTTATCTGATTAGATTAGGTTTTAGATCTTCATTTATATTTGTTTATCATTATCTGATTACAGTAGGTTTTTAGATCTTTATCTTTTCTGCATTATCTTTATCCTGTGCATCTTATATTGGGTTGTGTTGCATCTCATATTAGGTTTTGTTGCATAGTGCTTGCCTTATCACAACCCTTTTCCACCCATCCTTGTGTGTTGTTTTTAAACACCCTTATCACACATATTTTTCACTTATCAAAGAAAATTTAAATGAGTTTTCGACATTGACGTCATGTGCGCACCTAGTTTTGTTGAGGAATGGTTAAGAGCAGTGTTTAAAAAAACGTCGAGACGAACCGGACTCGCCCGGTTCGACTCGGGAATCGACAGTAGGCATCTCAAATCGCTCAAAAAACCAGGAATTGCCCTTCTAGAAAGAATCGGGTGATTTTGTATAGTGATTCACTGATTCACTGTACGGAATCGGCGAGTCCCGTGAAGAACACGGGCTGCACAGTGTTCTTCACGGGATTCTTCAAAATTTGTCATTTTTTTTATCATTTTTCTTTTTTTTTTGGCATGTGATCTAATATGCTGGCTTTACACAGCTTTATTCAGGTTTTTCACGGATTAAATGGTTGAGAAATTTTGTGTTTTTGGATCACGAAAGTTGCATTTTTAGAGTTTCCGCCTTTCCTTGTGTTTCATGCCAAATAGGGCATGAATCTGTCAAAATTTGTAGGCATTTTTATCGTAAAGTTGTTCATCAAAACCTTCTGTTATGAATTTGTGATAATCGTTGAGAAAAACAGAGTTATTTGGAGATTGAAGGCTCCGGTTTACAAAACCAGGTAAGAAGTTTGGATTTTTTTTTTTTGCCGCCATATAATTAATTTCACTGCATATTTTGAAGTTAATGAGTTCAATTTGTAGGGTTTTTAATCTTTATTGTGTCCATTATGATTTAACATATTCAATTTTATGTAATTTGGTCAATTACAGCATGAATTTTTAGATGAACACAGAGATGTCAGTGGAAAAAAATTTCTGCTGTCTTTTTTTTTTTTTTTCCACCTTTCGATTTTTTGTTCACAATATATTAGAAATAATGTGTTAGATTTCTAGCATTTTTAATCGTTATAGTGTTGTTTATAATTAGATGTATTCAATTTGATCTGATTTATTCAAATTGAGCTTCATTTTTTAGATTCAATGATTGTTTGTGAATAAAAGAACTGTGTTTTTGTTTTTTGCTCAATTTAATCAATTTGATTTGATTTATTGATGATAATGTGTTCAAAATTTAGGGTTTTGATTCCTTATATTGTTGTTTATCAGAAAATATACTCAATTGGATGTAATTTATTCACTTAGAGGTGGATTTTTGAGTTAAAATGGCTCATGTATAATGGCTTTGTGAAGAACATAATTTTTTTTTCTATTTTTATTTTTTTTTTATTTTTTTGTAATCCATGATCAATTTTTTTGTAATACATGATCAAATTTTTTGTAATCCATGATCGAACTTTTTGTTTTTTTTTTTTTTTTGTTTTTGTAACCCATGATAGAATTTTTTGTAATCAATGATTAAATTTTTTGTAATCCATGATCGAAATGTTTGTTTTTTTTTTTTGTAATTCATGATCGAATTTTTTTTTTTTGTTTTTTTTGTAACCCATGATAGAGTTTTTTGTAATCCATGATCGAAATTTTTGTAATCCATGATCAAATTATTTTTTTCTTTCTTTGTAATCCATGATCAAATTTTTTGTTTTTTCTGTTTTTGTAATCCATGATCGAATATGTAATCCACGATCGAATTTTTTGTAATCCATGATCGAATTTTTTGTAATCCATGATTGAATTTTTTGAAAATTTGTGATTTTTTTATGTAATCCATGATCGAATTTTTTGAAAATTTGTCATTTTTTTGTTTTAATAGATGATTGAATTTTTTGAAAATTTGTGATTTTTTTTTTTTAATCCATAATCGATTTTTTTGAAAATTTGTGATTTTTTTTGTTTAATCCATGATCAATTTTTTTGAAAATTTGTGATTTTTTTTTTTTAATCCATGATCGAATTTTTTTTTGTAATCAATGATCGAATATTTTGAAAATTTGTTTTTTTTTTTTTAATCCATGATCGAATTTTTTTTTTGTAATCCATGATCGAATTTTTTGAAAATTTGCTGTACTTTTTTTTTATTTTTTTTTATCCACGATCGAATTTTTTAAAAAATGATGATTTTCTGAAAAGATGTGAAAATCGTGATAAGGTTTTGATTATCATGATGTATTAAACCCAATTTTTTATTTTTATTGTTTGAGTTTGCTGTACTTTCTTTTTTTACCATAATCGAATTTTTTGAAAAATGATGATTTTTCAAAAAGATGTGAAATCGTGACAAGGTTTTAATTATCATGAGGTATTAAACCATATTTTAAATTTTTATTGTTAAAGTTTTTGTTGAAAAAATTGTATGTTGATCGATTATTTATGCAAAAAAATGCATGCTATTATATTTTAATGCAAAACTGTATTTTTTTAATCTTTTGTTAATACATTTTTTAGTTGGAATGACTGATGTTAGGTGGCTCTGTGAAGAATTGTTTTTATTATTAATTTTTTAATGCAAAAAATGTATGTTCTTGATTATTGAGTTGTAGCCATGTTTGGAGCTTGCATTTTGTATTATATTATCCTGAATGTTTGCAATTGATATGTACGAAAATATTATTGTCAATAGAGGTATTTTGCAATAACAAATAACAACAAATATGACTACATGAACTACCCCAACATATTATCACTACACATAGTGATTATTTTTCTTGTTGAACTGTCAGGTTTATTTTTAACTTTTTACATCTTAAAACAGTTGAATCATGTCAAGATCTGCAGAAGGCCCTGCATGGCAACATGGGGTCAGACTTGATCCCAACAAAAAAGACAAAATTATTTGTAATTACTGTCAAAGAGTGATAAGTAGTGGGGTACATAGGTTCAAGCAACATTTGGCAGGGGTTAGGCAGGGGTTAAGGGAGATGTTTCTGCATGCACTAGTGTCCCTAGTAATGTAAAAAAACAGATAACGGCAATTCTTAATGCTAACAAAAATAAAAAAATTGCCAAACATAGGATGAATGAGGAAATAGCTAGTTTATATACGCCATCAAGCAGGAATTATACAGAAAACCAATATAATAATGACCTAGAAGAGCAATATAATAATGACCTGGACATGGCCACAAGATTGAGTTTACATGAACAATATCAAAGGAAACGTGGGTTTAGAATGCCCGGTGGGTCTAGCTCAGACATGCATGGTGGGCCTAGCTCAGACATGCATAATGGGCCCAGCTCGAGCATGTATAGCGGGCCCAGCTCAAATATGTATGGAGAGGTTAGTGGCAATATGTATCAAGGAGAATCAGATGTTGAAGAAATCGTTTCTAGGTTACCTAAGAGTACCAGTATTGCAGGTCATGGTCGTAAAGACTCATTTCTCTTAAAGCCTAAGTCACAACAAATGACCCTAAAAGGCATGGTTAAAGGTACAAGAAACATGTTGGGGAAATATGTTGGTAAATGGTTCTACGATAAAGGGATTCCCTTTGATGCAGCCATAGCCAATATTTTCCACTTATGGTCAGTGCAATCTAGAGAGTCGGGCCCGGGGTCAAACCCCCGACGGCATATGAGCTCAGTGGGCCAATATTAGATGAAGAGGTAGAGGAAGTTACAAAGTGAATTGAAGAATATAAACAGAGTTGGCCAAGGACAGGCATTACTCTCACGAGTGATGGTTGGTTGAATAAAGTTAGCAAAAAGGAGTTTTTAAACTTATTGGCCTATTCCTTAAAAGGTACAGCTTTTTTGTCTAACAAAGAAGTATCAGGGACGAAGAAGGATGCAAACTTCTACGTACGACTATATGATCAGATAGTGGAGGAGGTAGAAGATAAGCATGTAGTCCAGTTTATTACAGACAATGCGCGTGATTGTGTTTCTGTGGGCAGCAAGTTGATGGATAAGAGGAAGCATCTAGTAGACCCCGTGTGCTGCACATAGCATAGATCTTATGTTAGAGGAGATCGGTGAGATCAAAATTGTGAAGGAAACTCTAGAGGAAGCAAGGTTGGTGTCGAGATTTATATACAACCACTCTAAAATTTTATTTCTGTTTAGAGAACACTCTAAGAAAAAAGAGATAATCAGGCCTGCTATAACCCACTTTGCGACCGATTATTTAGCTGTGGACTCCATTCGAGAATTTGAAGGTGCATTAAATAGATTGTTTACCTATGAAGAGTGGTTAAATGACCGCCTCTCGAAGTCCATTACCGGTATAAAAGTGGACAACATAGTCTCAAATAGGCAGTTCTGGTCTCGATGTTCCAGTGTTGTAGAGGCCACTGCCCCTTTAGTCACGATGTTAAGAATGGTGGATGCTGACAAGAAAGCTATCATGGGTATCCTTTATGAAGGTATTGAGAAGGGGAAATCAGCTATTGGGGAGACGTGTAGTTTTCCTAGCAAAGTGATCGAGATTATAGAAAAGAGGTGGAACGCCAAATTTGGACGTTCAATTCATTATGCTGGTAAATATATATTTATATCATTACAATGTTTCATTTCAAATCATTTTTTTATGAAATTATAAATGACATTTTTCTATCTATATATTTTGTAGGTAGTAATCAACCCAAAATTTTTCTATTTGACACCTGAACATCCTCATAAGATTATAGAAGGGGTTAGATACATTATTGCAAGGGTGGAGAGAAGCCATCGAAACCAAGTAGCAGCAATACAAGACGTATTATTTAATGTTTGGGTAAGAACTTCATTGAGTTGTTATATTTGTGAGGAATAATACACTAAAACGTAATATATTTGTTTTAGCTTGCTATGTATAGGGATACTATAGGATCCTTCGGAACAAGACTTGCCAGAAATTCTCGAACTATGATGGATCCTGGTTATCCCCTCGTTAATATTTTGTTCATTCATATATTTAATCTTATGAATTGTTCTTGCCCTTACAATGTTTTTTGCATTTTAATCCAGCTGAATGGTGGGAGATATATGGTACTGATGCACCTCACCTAAAGAGGATAGCAATCAAAGTGCTCTCCCATACATGTTCTGCTACTGGCTGTAAGCGCAACTAGAGTAGGTTCCAATGGTTGCACACTACTAAGAGGAATCAACTTGCTTCTGAGAAGCTTCATAAACTAGTGTACGTTCATTATAATTTAAACCTTCGAGGGCGACAAATAATAAGGAAGCTTAAAGACTATGGGTCGATAGACTTAGACACAATATTTGTCACAGACACAACAGACCAATGGGTAGTAGAAGAGAAGGAGCCAGTGTTGCACAAGAGAGCGTTCCTTGAGGCTATCGGTGAGGAAGATCTTGAAGAAGGTGATGAGCAGCATGAAAGAGGAAGCAGCCAGCCAACGTATCCACAATTCGTCGGAGATGACGGTGATATTGCACCTAATGAGGGAGAGTGGGACGGGGTCGAAGAGAAAATGAGAGAGACGATGATTCTGAGGCTACCCTATCCCAGCCCTATTATTCACATATCGAGTCCCAACAGCAACAGTGTAGGGATGAGCACGACAATGTAGGTGAGCATGAAGGATGGACAAGCTTCGGGGATTTTAGATTGGGACCGCAACAAAACACTAACACTCAGGGATTTGGGTATAGTCAGACGCCTGCTAATATCGATGATTCGTTTTTAGATCGAATCAATGAAATGTCAAACGAATTCAATCAATGGCACCAGCGTGACCAAGAAGAACAACAACGTCATCTGTCATTTTATTTTTAGATCGTATGTTACTAATTGTATGCTTTATTGTAGTCCATGTATGTTGATATACTTATTCCATGATAATTCTATGTTTATCCTTTTGTGTGATGTAAATTAAATGCTGAATAGTAGTTCATGCAGGGAAAGAACATATCAATATTCGCAATCCCATGCAAAAACATGAAAATTCTTAATGGAGTAGCCTCATTTCTTATTGAATTCCTAAAAAACAATATTTATCATGAATTTTAATAATTTTTTCGGATTTTTTTGAAGCTTTATCTAACCGATTCACCCGATTCTCGATCCAGATCGCCGATTCGCCGATCCGGATCGATTTTTGAGGTGCCCGACCAGGGTCACCGATCCGCTTTTTAAACCATTGGTTAAGAGTACTCCAACACCAACGCTAATACTCCTATGCGACTTTTTGGCCACAAAACGTTTTTTTTTTTGGTAAGTTAGTGGGGGAGAAGGCCCACTACTCGTTTTTCATTAATAAAAAAGCAGAGAAAAACAATTAAGATACAACCCTAAGGTAGGGCACTTACGGTAGATCATGTAATAAAAGAGAGGAAATAAAATCTTGTGGTCTATGGCGCCACACAGTAGCACCGAGGCTAGCTGTTGCCTTCTTAGCTAGGGCATCAGCAACCATGTTAGCCTCAAGAAAGATATGTGTGAGGGACCGTCGACGAGAAGACAGTCTGGTGCAACAATTGACTACAATCGTCTTTAGTCTCCATGGAGTAGCTACAAAATTTTTGATGATGATATTATAGCAATGGCAATAATTGGGGTTATGCCTTTTCTGATAACTCTCAACATATTATAAGGTTGTTAACTCACCAAGAACAACATAAAATTCTAGATGAAAAAGATCATAGAAAAAGAGTAGGGTGATCACTTGCTCCTCCCTCTCAAATAGCCAAGTGGCGCATCCATGCTCCGCTTAGACGTCTCTATTAAATTTCAACCAATACCAGCAACAAAGGTCATTCAAAAAGAAGAGATGGTGGTGAACGACGGCCTAATCTGAGCCTGAAACTCTGGATTTAAGCTTTCTAAGGTTCAAATTAGGATAAACTAGAAAAAAAGAAAGCATTAGATCGGATTCTTCTTTGATGTTAAGGGGAAGGTGGAAACTATAGTTGACGTTGCTAGTAGTCTAGGAAAAGATCAGATTTGCAAGATATGTGATAATTCTAGATTTATAATTTGATTGAGCCCTACTTCTCTATTGACCTACCAATTTCAACTCATTTTGCAAGAATTTGGGTTGATCTCACATCAGAGATCGGTGTAGATTCGTATGTAAATATATGTAAATAAACAAGAAATGGGGTACTAAGTAGTTTAGTATTATGCATATTGAAGCATGGTAGAACCCTCTCCACATAATTCTTTTGAGTTAACCAGATTTTATTGTACTTCATGTCTCTCAGTACACTCATCCCAAGAATTCGATAAAAGGCTCCCAAATCTTTCATCTCAAATTCCCTAGCCAAATGAGCTTTATGTATCGCAATATTCTCTTTATTTGGTCCTACAACAATCAAATCATCGACATACAATAACAAGATAATAAAGCTTCCATAACCATAACCACGAAAACGCGCAAAATTGTGAACTTCACATCTACAAAAATTCAAGCTCAATAAGAAAGAGGCAAATTCTATATACCAACACCTTAGCGCATGTTTCAACCTATACAACTATTTCTTAAACTTATAAACTAAATTCTCTTTATCTTCCTCCATAAAACCCTCAAGTTGGGTCATAAAAATTTCTTCTTTTAAATTACCATGCAAAAATTTAGTTATTATATCTTATTGTTCTAACTCTCAATGAGGAAGAGTAATAACTAAAATAACATTACTAGTGGACATGCGCATAATAGGCGAGAAAATATCATCAAGACTTTTTTGCTTCTTGAATATCCACCAGCAACTAATTGTCTTTCGCACTTCTGGTAATTCGACGAGGTTCCATATTTTATTTTTTCATAGATCCTCCATCTCTTTTTCCATAGATGTTCTCTATTGACCGGCTACATCGACCTCACATACCTCACGATAAGAAATTGGCTCACCCTCCTCTGTTTGGCAACATAAGATGAGACATAGTTATTATGCTTCACATGAGCTTTTTTAGGTCCTTCAAATATTCTTAATTCAATACCACCTGAATATTTGTTAAGCTCTTGAACAATTTCAGGTTCTTGGTTTTGACTCTCACTGGTTCTCATGGGTGCATTCCAACTCAACAGTTTTTGCATATTGTTCATCTTTCTTTTTCTACATGAAATTTTCATTGAAAATAACATCTCAACTAACAATAATCTTGTGGTCAATTGGATCCCACAAAAATATCCTTTATTCTATCAGCATAACCACGAAAAATATACTTTTTGGATTTTGAATCTGTCTTAGTTCTCTTTCCCTCTAGATTCAAAAAACACGTATTACATCAAAACACGTGGAGAAAAGAACAATCAACATGTTTACCGATCTAAACCTTTTTAGTGCCTTGTGGTCAATAGCAAAACTGGAATACCTATTAATTGGAAAACATGTTGTACAAACTGCTTATGCCTAAAAACAATGTTCCGACCCAGCATCACTCAATATACATCAAGCACGCTCTATAATGGTACGATTCATCCTCTCAACAGCACCATTTTGTTGAAGTATTACAGGAACTGTAAATTACTTAGGAATGCATGCTCACTACAAAGTTATTAAATTCACAGTAACAAAATTCTACCGCATATCTTCTTTCTACCTATAAACTTAAAATCGTGCTTATCAAATTTTTCAAAAGATTAGATACTCCTCTTGAGACCTAGAACATGTCTGACACACGGGATTAAGCATGTTGCTCCATTGAACATCTTAATTCTCACATCTCCGGCTCCCAATATTTTATATGAGTTGTTATTTTCCTTGTATACAATATATGCATCAGATCATTGGTTATTATAGAACTAATCCCTATGTGGAGTCATATAAAAAGGATGCACCTGAATCAAGTAGCCAATACTGTAGAATTTCCTCCTATGCACAAACAAAACTTCTCCATCTTCATAAAACTCAATTTTTTCTATTAGATTTTCTTCAAACTGACTTGAACTAGGCTTTTTACTAGAACCAGAATTAAGGGCCTCCTAATTCCCTTTTTGTGGCTTATATTTTTTCTATACGTGGCTTAATTTTTCATAACTTCAACATTTCACTTTATTTCACCCTCTCGATTTAGATCATGACTTATCGTTCTTATATTGTCTTCATTCATCTACCCCATGTTACACAAATATTCCCAGAGGAATCCTTACCAGACTTTCGCAAACTCCTCTTTTACAAGTATTGAACTAATGGAATCAAATTCAAGCGATTTCACACTACTGAGATTCCTGATCATTCCATCCCATGATTCTAGCATATAACAAAGTAATAAAGCTATTTTATTTTCTTCATCCATTTTTACAACTACTGACATCAACTTGCCAATCAAGGCATTAAATCCAATTAAGTGCCCTTGCAAAGATGCACCATCACTCATCTTGATATTGTAAAGTTGTCAACGAAGAAACCTTTCTTTTCAAGAAGAAACACTTGCCTTCATAATTATTATTCAGCTAGTCCCATAAATCTTTCGCGGTAGTTTCTAAGAAGATATTGAATAGATGGATTCATCAAGTATCAAAAGAGTATCTGCCTTGACCAATTCATCATTCTCATCATCCACCTTTGTAGATTTCGTTTCTTTATCATTTAAAGCCACTACATAGCTATCTTTCACCAGCACCATATGCATCTTTAACTTTCAGGTAGAAAAATGTGAACCATCAAATTTTGGGATTTCATATCTGGTTAAACTTCAACCATCTTCAAAGATTTGCGATATACTATAAACCTCATGCCTAGTAATGATACTAAATCGTAAGGTTCTAGTACTAATTGTAGAGGATAAAAACAAAGGTTTTGGAAAAATAAAAGGGAAAATAAAATAATGCAGAAAATTAAAAGAGATAACACAAAAAAGATTTATGTGGTTCGACGAGTTGTCTACATCTATGGGGCAGCAAAACTCTCTGCTATTAATTAAAAAAAAATCATGCAAACTTGGATAATACAAGAGTTTACAAGCTCGCTCTCAACCTATAGAACATGATATTTCTCTCTCTAAAACACCCACCCAAAGGACTACAAAAATCTAACCTTTTCTCTCTACTTTTGTATAATTTTCTCTTTCTACAAAACATAACTTTATAAAGAGGAAAATCCAAGGGAAACACCCTATGCTCTCTCAATATGATACGCCTTCCTAAATTATAGTATTTGGGTTTCCTACAAGATAGGAACTCCTGCCCTCAACCCATTGAGGATCACATAATCCATCTTTCTCTTCTTCCATTCACTTTAAGAATTGGATAAGTTTATTAAATCAATAGAATTTCTCATCCTAAAATATTTCATACCCAAACTAATTGGAACATTAAAAAATTATCAAAAGATTAAAAATTATGCTAAACCTCACAATAGTATTGGAGCATATGAGATCACCTAACCAAGAGGGGCGAGCAATTCTTTGTAATATTGGAGCATATGAGTATTAGAAACTCAAAATACGGTAGAGAACTATCTCTTTATTAATTGATCACGAATATACAAGTCCCTGTAGAAATATACTCCCAGTAACAATTAAAATAAATACCAACGGTTATGGATAATTACTAACAAATCTTATCATAATCAAAAGACACCTAATTAAGAGATATATACCCATACACAAACATATCCATACTGATATGTATATCAATACTAACAAGATATCCATAAGCTAACACTCTCCCTCAAACTCAAGATGCTTTTACATAAAGCAGGTGGAGTTTGAATAATAAGTTGTATAAATGAACTAGTTTGATCGTCTTCATATACATAGATTGCTTGAACAAATAAGTTGTTGAATAATAAGTTGTATAAATGAACTAGTTTGATCGTCTTCATATACATAGATTGCTTGAACAACAAGCACAGAATGACAACTGGAAGAGCCAACAGAACTTGGTGTGGATTCGAGACAGATTCAACAACTCGCAGTCCAAAACACAGGCCATAATAGAGACAAAAGTTGTTTCGTAGAGAGTTGAAACACGACTCGGCAGAGAGTCGAAACAGACTCTACAGAGAGTCAAAACAGACTCTACAGAGAGTCAAAACAGACTCGACAGACAATTGAAACAGACTCGACAGAGAGTCGAAACAGACTCGACAGAGAGTCGAAACAGACTCCACAGATAGTAGAAACACGACTCGGAGGCCTTTGGGAGTGATTCGGAGGCCTTTGGGAGTGATTCCTTGGTCTATGAGTTTCTCTCACTAAATTGAGAATGTTGATTGATTCAACCATAGGCAAAGATGAGAGCTAAAGTTTTTGTGCAAAGGGAGAGTCTTTTTTATGGTAATGCCAAGATCAGGGGTCAGATTGTCCTTTGTGTTGAATCCTTCAAAGTCCAATAAGCAAATTCGAATTGCATGGTCAAGACCCATTGGAAGTGATGACTGCCAAGTATGAGATAGATGCAGCAGTTGTTGAGGCTCTGGATCCTTCGGTGAGAAAAATAAGGGATGAGAAGTATGGCTGAAAATATGGGTGGGGGGCTAAGGAGTGCACAAAAGTTTTTCCATGCATACTTCAACCTAAAATGCTTGTGGACGTCAACCTAAAAGAGAAAGACTTTTTATTTTTTTAGATAGAGAGAGTTTTTGAGATTATATTGGGTTCCTGATTCAAGAAGATGGAGAGAGAGAGAGAGAGAGAGAGAGTGTTGTTGGATCCTGTTGGGTTTCTTAATCAAGAAGAGAGAGAGAGAGTTGTTGGATTTGTGTTGTGTTGGGTTTAACTGAAACCCATACGGGTCACTTAGGGGGAGAGAGAGAGAGTTGCTGGATTCGTGTTGTGTTGGGTTTAAGGGAAATCCATACAGGTTGCCTAAATAAAAAAAATCCGACTTTGTGCCGAGATACTTTAGAGAGAGACTGCCTAATCACTTCACACCCCTGCATTGCTGGTTCCTAGACAACTTTTTGGATAGGGAAAAGCTTTGTAATTCCAAGCTTGGCTAAAGCAGAGATTGTCTCACTGTATATCCCAACGTTCGCAATCTCAAGCCCTTCATCATTATCCCTAGCCTTCTTGCTAGGAAAACTTTCATCGTCAGAGAGGTCATCAACCGCATATTCAGCACATAAATTAGGAGAAACCCTGAACCCAAGAGGACCAGCTGAAAAATGAATGTTCCTTGATGCCCCAATAAACGACAAAGGAAGGGAAATTTTCCTTTTTGATAAGTCGCAATTGCAGAGGATGTGTACTAGTTCGCAAAGATCCGAGAGGAATCGAGCGAAATCATAGCAGTGAGTGCCTACTTTGTCACTGAAGACATGGAAGCCGATCTCGCGATGGTCTAGGGTTTGCAATGAAATGGATAAGCCTCCGAGGTTATTCAGCAAGAATAGTCCCAAATGGAAAATGGAGAGGATGAAAAACCCTAAAGTAAGGAGAGAGAAAAAGATGGATGAGAGTTGTGAGCTTTAGAGAGAGAAAGGGTATAGCGGTTTGACAGAGAGGCGGAACGAATCTGAAGCCGAGCTCAGATCCAACAACCTCAAATCTGAGGTTGAGGAGTCGCCCCTCATCTCAAATCTGAGGTTGAGGAGCCTATGGCTCTGATACTATATTAGAAACTCAAAATATTGTAGAGAACTATCTCTTTATTAATTGATTAAGAATATACAAGACCTAATATAAATATACATTCAGTAACAATTAAAGATAAACACCAACGGTTATGGGTAATTACTAACTAATCTTATCATAATCAAGAGACACCTAATTACCCATACAGATACATATCCGTACTGATAAGTATTCATGATGATGTATATCAATACTAACAAGATATCCATACTCTAACAATGAGATCTTATGCTAAAAGATGGAAAGACCATATTGTTTGTATCTAAGTTAGAGGTCCTTACCACAAACTTTGACGTTCCAACATCTTGAACTTTCAGAAAAAATAAATTAAAAATGAAATAAACATCAAAATGTGCTTGAAAAATTTAACATCGTGAAATTGAACATTTCCACAGGGTTTCTCCATCTTATGCTGCGGCACTTAAGTTTGTTAACCAGAAATCTTGTCTCTGCAAATACGAGTTCATGCATGCAGGATCATCCGTCGATGTAGTTATGAGCTTCTCGATCTCAGCCAGGAAGCTCCTGCTATCCACTATGTCAATTGTTATCCTTTGCTTCCAATGTTCTGATTTTCTAAGTTAAAGCCCAAAATCGAGAACCTTACTGTGATATCACTTGTTAAAGAAAATTCACACTCACTATAACACCGTGTGCACAATCCAAAATACACTAATAAAATCTCACACACACACTAAAAACCACACGCACATGAAATCTCACTCAACTCTTATCAAAAGATTATTCTAAAGCTCTTTAGGTGATCCCTCATCCGTATCCTATACTCTATCAATATTATCTCAACCAATTTTCTAAATAACAAAAATAACCCTAATAAAGTAATTATTTTCAGTTTGGTCCTCGTGACAAAAATTATTAGATATTTTACGCGGCATTGGCCACTCCCATCTGCATATCCCCTCCGGCATGTCCAAGATTCAGCAATAACTATCAACACAGATGAACCTGAGCTTGATCCAGTGTTTCAGAACTTGGTCGAGTCGACCGATATTCGGTTGAGTAAATCGGCCTCCTAACCAGTCGAGGCAACCAAACTCGACTTTACTAAAAGCCCTTAAAAGCTAAATTTCTTCTTACAAAATCAATTTTTCCATAATATGTCTTTTATATGCTTTTTTTTCCACCTTTTCTAGACTTTTACTGTTGTTTACCATTTCTTTTGATTTTTACTGATTTTTAATTAGTTAAGCAAGGCTTTTACATTTGCTTTTACAGTTTTTAGTTCTTTTAGGCTCGTGCATGACTCGGGCGTATTCACTCACCCTGTTACTCAACTGGGGAAGGGGCAAGCCGAGTAAAAGTGTTGCAGAATCACAGAATCACAATGGTAGGGTTTACAATTCATAAACCTCCCTATTTGCAGGATGGACGAAAATTGTGTGCACCTGGTGGGTTAAAACGTTTAAACCACATAAATTGACTCTAAAACTCTCAGATTATGCATAATACTCAAAAGGTTGACGTTCGTATAAGGTGAACCTTATATTATTCAAGTAAGGTGTACCTCAAAACTATGTCGAAAATGCAGTTTTGGTGTCGCAAAGCCTTGCGATGATATCAAAAATTACTATTGCCCCTAATTATGAAATTTATAGTTCCAAAAATGGTGATGATCAAACAGATTTATAAACTCTTGAATCCTGAAAATGAACGGTCTAGATAATATGTTAGAAAATGAACTATTTTAGGACTAAAAATACTTTTTTTTCATATCTATGAATCTCGAGGTCGAGATGATCGATTTGAGAGTTTTCCAACATAAAAACAACCTTTTATAGTGGGTGTTTTAGGTGCACCTTACTCCTACAGTATGAGGTTAACACCTTATAAAAACTTTTTCCATACTCAAATCAATGTTTGAGTACTCCGTCATGAGTACTCTGACCGCCACCCTTGTGAGCCCGAGTTTCCCCAAGTTGGATGTCCTACTCGGGAAACAAAAAAAAAAAAGAATTTATTTGTGATATATATATATATATATATATATATATATATATATATATATATATATATATATATATATATATATATATATATATCATTTTAGCAAAGATATGAAAGTATTTTAGTAATGAACACTTATTTTTATATTTTTTTATATTTCTTGGATTATTCGAAAATACCGCAAGTCACAAGTTGATTTTTAAAAAGCTATTGTTTTTTACTACTTTTTTAACCTCATTTTGATGTATTTTTCTTAATCTTACTTTAAAATGCCCCACCATCTCACGTAACACCACTGGCTAAAGTGTCTTCAAAATAACTGGGGGTGAGTTGACGGAACAAGTTTAGGAAAACTTCGTGAGTATCACTTTTTTTTATGGGGCAAACTTTCTATGCGTTCTCTATAGCATAAAACTTATATACTTCCCTTTATCCAACTTTTCATTTTGAATAGAGAGTTAAGATTGTCTCAATCACAATATCATGTCTCTATACTATTTTATTTTTAATTTTTTTTCTATAAATTATTTTGACACCAAATTTTGGACGTCCACTCCTCCATTGAACTCGCACTAGCGAAAAATGTTAAAAAAAATATTTCCAATAAAATAAAATGACCAAAATACATCTGAGAGTTTCAAATGATATTTTGGTTATTATATTTTATCAAAAAATATTTTTAATATTTTTTATAGGTGCACCCCAATGAGAAGATGGTATGTTCCAAATTTCATATTCATACAATTTGTACAAAAACAATAAAAATAAAATATTTTGAGACGTTGGATCTAAGATCAAACAGTGAGTTACTCTCTTGATCAAAATTGGACGGCTGGATGGTAGGGAATGCAAAAATATTCTATGTTGTAGGAGAAGTATAGAAACCTTTCCCTTTTTTGAATTTTACTCCTAAGCCACTTTTTTTAAAAAAAAAAAAAAATTAAAAAATTCCCCAAGTTTTTTTTTTTTTTTTCTTTTTTCTAGTTTTGGGGGTCACAACTCCAAGTTTCGACTCTAATTTTTACTTAAAAAAACTAGAGCAATCTTCAAAACTTTTGATTATTTTTTTTGGATATCTCTTCTTTGACATGGTTTCATACACGATGTCTATGTGAAAACAGCAGATCGGAACATAAAGTTTTGATCGGCCTTAAATACCTGCATATTATATTTGGATGACTGTGTTGGATCACCAAATTCGTGTTCCGATTGTTTACTATAATATATATATATATATATATATATATATATATATATATATATATATATATATATATATATATATATATATATATATAGGTCAGAACTTAGAGTATCGACCCAAAAAATGGAAAAAATAACTAAACAAAGAATTAGGGTAAGAACTTGGAGTTCCAAATTATGCGTATTTTGTAAAGAAAAAAAAAAAAGTGATATGAGCGTAAAATTTAAAATAGAAGGGATTCTTGAAATACCGTAAAATTTTGATATTTATATTTATGGAAAATTTTCAAATAGGTAAAGCTTTTTTGATAAACGCCATCAAAATGCAGCGCTACAAACCCTTTTCATAGTTTGAGAAATTATCTCCCCGAAATACGAAGCCTAAAAATCATGCGAATATGCAGATCAACATTGGAGACAAGTGCGGTCTGATTCACTTCACTTCACTTCAGCCGTAGAGGCCGAAGCCTTCAGATTTTTTGTCTCGATTGAAGCGCAGCAAAGTGAAGCTTGGTGCTGCTGCTTTGGGCCGCTACAATCAATTTCGGCCAAAATATCTACATAAAAATATTTTCTATTTATTTATTTTTCAAACTTTTATTTACATTTTTTTATTATTTTTATATATAAATATCTAATTTATTTCTATTAAATTAAAAAAAAACAAAGTCTCCAAGTCTTTCTTTGAATCAGATGAAACACTGAATTGCTTTGTTTTCTTCACCAAATTAAAGAAGACTCTGAAGCGAATCTGACAATATTTCTTGAGACAACCAAATAATGATCGACAAAATACAATATTTTTCAGGTTTTAAATCCAAATTCATAAACATCACGAGCTTCGTGCTATGCACTTTGAAAGAGGGATAAAATTATCGAAGGAGACTCGACAAATATCATTGCTTGGAGTAAGAGAAATGGACATATTATTTAGATATTAAGGACTATTTTTTATCAAATTTTAGATATTTTATCGACCTCTAAGAAAACGGTCCAATATTGTTATAGAGAGACGAATGAAAATGCCGACGTTCTTGCGAAAGAAAAAATCCATGCTTCCTCACCGATGGTTACTTCATTTTTGGTAGATCAGGTTGCGGCTTCCATCACAACTTCCGGGTAAATTTAGGCCGCCGCTCCACGGTAACTTTTCCAAAACAAAAAGCCACGACACAGGCCAAAACGAACTCTAGGTCGTCCGCAAGTCCAATCAGGAGGCGCCACGACGTGGCCGGGCGGGCACTAACCCGGTGAGGGAGGACACGTACGGTCCTGACATGGATGTGGACGCGTCATTTGAAAAAGAAGACAGCTACGTTTGCATGCAGTCACATTTGCTATGCATGCAATAAATGGTACGTTGTGTCCGCTTTTTTCCCTTCTGCCGGGGGCGACAAAACGGTTAGAAGCCCAAAACCCTAAGTAAGTAAAATATTTCCCCTCTATACCTCCCATGATATAAGCGACACGCATATGACGCGTGTCGTTCCCTTCAAACGACACGTCGTATTCGACACAGCTATCTCTATTGACTAGACTTTGGGGTCCTTCGTACCATGGGGAGGCGGTCCATGGCGGAGATTTGGGGAACGACAACGATCGACGGCTCGGGGGTTATGTACCGTCCGTTTACAGTGCATAATAATAACAATGTCTTTGATGACTTTCGGAGATCCATAAATGACACCATGCCATGCGCCTTTTGTGGTAGACGTAAGATCTTTTTCTAGAGCAAGGGCCAAAACTATCATTATGCTAGGATGGATGTGTAAAACTGCATAATTTTAGTAAGACTTTTACAACCCCAAACCCAAATCTTAAATCATGAATTGACCACATCTCTTGTTGATTTTGATTTTACAATGTGTGAAACTTCTTCCTGCATAATCACGAGGGATGCAACCTTGTAATGTAATGTAAAACTACTTAATGCACCTCAAAAATCCATCCGAAAAAAAGTAGTTTTAATGTTGAAAAACCCTTTGATTCATCATCTCTACATCGAGATAGATGTATGAACATAAAAAATAGAAATATCGTAAGTCTCAAAAATAATGCATTTTACAACATATTATCTATACCGTTCATTTTCAAGATTTTCATATGTTTATATATCTACTTTATTTTAACCATTTTTAAAATTTAAAATTTTATAATTAGATATAAAAATAGATTTTGAGATAATCCGAAGAACATTTTACATCAAAATTAAATACATGATAAATTTTGAATGTGCACATTATCTCTACACCTACTGATGCATCTGTATGCCAATTGCACCTTAATCAGAAAGAGATCTTGGGAATGAGTGATTTAAAAAAAATGTTAGGTCAGTGGAATCGCCTAGTCTGAACTGAGAATCGCTTATCCCATTTCGGTTTTACATATATATAGAAAAACGACCGAGTCTAAACGGGAACCAGTGGTTCTGCAATGTAAAACAACGATTCTCTATAGTAAAATGGTGCTCCTGACGACCAATCAAGATGGATTTTTGGCCTTTTACTGTGTTTTCCCCACAGTAAAACACCAATCCAAAGCATAGTTAGCTAGACGAGGAATAATAAAATATTGATAGAACAAAATATTGGTAATAAATCGGCTTTTTTTATACATGTTGCCAAAAAATAAGGTAAGTTATAGAATCGTGAATATTTCGGATTTGGTTCAAGAAACATAATGAAAAATCAGATGTGTAAAGATCACACAATATAAGAATATGATTTGCAACTATTGTATAGATGTATTAAAGTGGTTAAACAATAATTTGTAGCCTTAATAGTGTCATTAGAGTCATACTTCACAATTTTCATTGAAACTTCAAAAAAACTAGGAATAATGTTTACTCTGTTGCCGCCACACAAAACATATCGTAGATTTATTGGGAGCGTAGAATGAAACAACAACAATACTAAACATAATAACTAATTAGCAAATAACAATAATTGTGAACCAAGGTACAAGATTTTTTGTCAAAGAAAATGATAAAAAAACACCCTGAATATAGGATTGCAGTTAATTAAAAAAACCACAAAGACACAAATATGTAAAATAGTGGTCCATCCAAAATGTTATGTTGTATACACCAATGAAATAAAAAATAAAATATTAAATTAATTAAACTTCTCTATGCATAAAAAACAACAAAATGCTAAAGCAAATTTGAATCTCACACTGAATTTCTAGCTGCCTAAATCATTAGTATTATTGAATCTCTCTCTTGCTCTTTATAAGGACACTTTGAGTTTAAAGAAAGAAAAAAAAATATTTTTCATCGGGCTAATTCTACCTATTATTTTGAAATATACGATTGTTTTGATTACTTTTTTGGGGGAATATATTAATTGTATTTTTTCATACGCTTTTTTAAAGGGAACTCATCGGTGAATTTTTTTATAGAATTTATTGTTAAATCAAGAATCTTAACTTTGTTCCTACTGTTAATGTATTTATCTTTAAACGGAAATTCAATAATATTAAGTTAATAAAGATAAAGTTATAGCGAAGAAGTTTTTTTTAAAAAAGAAAAAAAAATACGGATTTTTATTGGTTCCATTAAAAAAATATGATTATTTGAAGATCTTTTGAAAAACTCGAAGTTCTTAATGGATTTCAAAATCAGAGAAAATTGTACTTTAAACAAAGATGATTTTAAAAATAGTTGGCAAGTCTCTATTTAAAATACGATTTCTTAAAAAAATCTCTAAATTTTTGAAATCCACTAAGATCTCCGAAATTTTCAAAATATCTTTAAATAATCATTTTTTTTAATGGAATTTTCTTTTTCTGTAAACCCACAGCACCCTCATAAAGAGCAAGAGCGTGATTTAATGATACTGATGCTTTAGGTATCTAGAAATTCATTGCGAAATTCGAATTTGCTTAAGCATTTGATTGTTTTTTTTATGCATAGAGAAGTTTGATTAATTTTATATTTTATTTTTTTATTTCATTGGTGTATACAACATAGAATTTTAGATAGAACAGTATTTCACATATTTGGGTCTTTGTATTTTCTTTTAATTAACTTTAATCCTATATTGGGAGCATTTTTTTTATTTTTTTCTTTGAAAAATCATCATGTACCTTGGTTCATAATTCATATTATTAGCCAACTATGTGTATGTTATCGATTCCTTTGCCTTAATCTCTCTCTCGATGTCTAGGGCATCTCCCCTACATCGTACATAGTGATAATGTTTCCTTCAAATCTTCTATCGCATATCCACCCATTAAGTGCATTTTAATAAGGTAGCATAGATATAGCTATTCCCCTAAAGACACCTAAGGAACCTAAACCAATAGTCCCGACAAGGTACAATTATGGAGCTCTGATCTGGTTTCTATACTTTCGCAAGTCCGTACGGGTCAGCTTGTGAGCCTTGCTGATTTTAAAAGTGGGAGAATGTTGCCACCAATTTCTACTAGGCATGCCATGCCCTAGCACCACCCAAAAAAAATAAAAATTATATTATATTATATTATTAATTTCAACACTATTTTTTTTGTTTTCGCCGCAAGTGACATCTAGCACAAAAATGTGCTGGACCTGCATGTGCGGTTCAACGCATAACGTACCAAATTGAATTTTGAAAAAAGTATTTGTCCGATACATGTGTTGGACCGGATTCTGGTATTACAATTCTATCGGGTCGATATAGAATATGTTGGGCCAGCTTATATCTAGGACAAAATGCTTGTATATTCAAGTTATTTTGTGCTAGATCAACTTAGAGAGAGAGTGTGTGAAAAACATGGTTTAAATGACAGTATTTTGGTAAAAAAATTGTCACTTTTTTTTAAGGAGGAAGTGTAATAAATAAGTAAATAAATAATGTCAAGATTAATAGTGTGGTATCAAAAACATTACGAAAGCATGATTAAAAAGTCTAATTTGAAAACGTATCTATAAGTTTCCCAAACTTTTATATTAAGAAAAAATTTATATAAGATTGCAACCTTAGAATGTGGAATTAAGGCGCGCCTCAAAAATCCATCAAAAAAAGTTGTTTTGATGTTGGAAAACCATCTAATTGATAATCTTGATATCGAGATGTATAAATCTGAAATAATAATATTATTATTATTAATATTAATATTAATATTAATAATAGTAATAATATTACTATTACTATTTTGAGTCTCAAAAATAGTGCATCTTACGAGAAACATCCACTTGCAAGATTTCCATGTGTTTATTGGTCTATTTGATCCTAATCACTTTTTAGAGTTTAAAATCTATAATTAGTTATGAAAATAGATTTTTCGGCCATCCTAAGAATTTTTAATACCAAAATTATATCTTAGAATAAACTTTGGAGGGACTAACACCAAAATTACTTATTATAATAAATTTGTATTTGCGTCATTGCAACCTTATACAAACTACACCTTTTATGATATAGTTTGTCTTTTAGTGTTGGGAGGCCTTTTTATGTGACCCCATCCACATATATGGTATATGTGACCCCTAGTATTAGCCGTCAGACCTGAGCTTATGGTTGAGAAGGCTTGAGTCACAATGTCACAAGCTAGCTTTTAACTGTCAGATCTTAATCTGACGACTCATAGTTTTTTTATTTTTTATTTTTATTCTACAAATAATTTTGAAGCAAATTTTGGGGCATGTATAGATCTAAGAGGAGTGCAAATGATAAAAATAATAAACAAATATTTCTTATGACAAAAAAATATCATAATACCCCTAAAAATTACAGAGGAATTTGGTTATTTATTTTTATAAAAAAAAAATTGTTTTTCATTTTTTTCTATGTTTGCCCTAATTTTATGATGGGACGCCAAAAATTTCATCCAAATATGTTTTGAAAATAAAAATAAAAATTAAAAATAGTGTTTGAAGTGACATTGTGGTATGAACAATCGTAGTTGTTTAATCTCAATCGAAGGGCCAAGAAGTAAGGTCACATTTTATATGTCGTTGCGGTCACATAGAAGGAAAAAGTTTGTATAAGGTTGCAACATTAAAATGTAGAACTAATGATGCATCTCAAAAATCCATTGAAAAATGGTATTTTAATGTTAGAAAGCCCTCTAATTGATCATCTCAATATCGTGATGTATGAATATGAAAAAAAAAAAAATTTGAGTCTAAAAAATAACGCAACTTCCAACATATTATCTAGATCATCCATTTTCAAGATTTCCAAATGTTTATAGACCTACTTGATTTTAACCATTTTTAAAGTTTAAAATTTTATAACTCAAGATGAAAGAGACAGATAATCCTAAAAAAAATTTATACACATGATAAATTTTGGAGGTGAACTTTAATTGGATTGTTTAAGGTTACAACCTCATAGAACCCCGCCCCCCGCCCCCCGCCCCCCCCCCCGAAACACAGAAATGGTGGTTTGAGGGCATCGACGACATTACGTTAAATACGGGGGTATTGATAGGTAATGTACAATCTAGAGATATAGAGATAAGTACTCTTAGAAGCCCTGTCATTGAACATTTATTATGGAATTTGAGCTCCCCGAGGCAGCAGAAACCCGAATCTACTCCCTCCCCCCCTCTCTGTCTCTCCCCATGTGACCACCCACCCTGCAAAAACAGGGACCAATTTTTTGTAAAGGCCCTTAAGGCCCTGCATTCTTGAATAATGCCTTTATTTGTGTAAGTTAAGAAGGTAGTAGTTCTCCATTAAACATCTTAGAAAGAGAGAACCTCTCAGAACTCACTATATATAGTTGATTTTGTTGGGTGTTTCTTGTGGCCCTCTGTCTGTCTCTAAAAATGGGGTTTTGGGGAGGGAGGATTAGCTGGGTGAATGGGTATGGGAAGAAGTGGTGCAGAAGCTTGTTTTGGAAGGTGAGGGCTCATGTGAAGAAGGCCATGAAGAGCGGGAGTGAGAGAAGGCTGAGGTTTCAATATGATGCTTGGAGCTACTCCCTGAACTTTGATGATGGCCAAAGAACCGCTGAGTTTTGCAGGTTTAAAACAGGGGATGATGCGTCTGAGATGGGCTCCTGGGTGCCTGTTGCAAGGCCAAGCATTGCTAGCGTCTGCATTTTGTAGAGAGAAAGAGAGAGTAGATTACAGGGTATGTAGTAATCTGTAGTTTCTGATTTTGGAGAGAGAGAGAGATAGGTTATAAAATCTGTATTCTCTCTCTCTATGGCTTTTGTTTCTATTCTCGTCTCCTGGAAGATGCTATGAAATATGTTTGAGGAGTTCCTTCCAATGGGGCCTTAATGATGGTATTTGCCCTTCTAATCTAATTGGGTGTGTTTTAGGTAATCTGGTGAAATGGAAGGGACATCATTGTAAATTTTGCGGTATATTTATTTTAGATAATCAGGTGAAATGGGTGGGGGCCAAACACAATCCAAATAAACAAAAAAAAAAAGAAAGACTAAGATGGGCCAACATCCTGGCCCACCAAAAAAAAAAAAAAGATTAAACTGGGCCAAGGTCCGGGCTCACCCTAGTCTTGACCTGAACCTCGGGCCACTGACTAGTTTTTTTAGGGCCGAGCCAAAGGACTCGGGTACCCACACAGGCTTAATTGGTTAGTGCCAGGTAGGGTCCCTCTCCCCACCGACTCACCTAAAAAAACAGGTTGAATTCAAAGTAAAAGTTTGTTACTTTTAAAAAGAAGAGGAAAAAATTACAGATTTAGATATTCTTAAAATCTGAGCTGCAGAGCAGGCTTTTGGGATTCAATCCTTAAATGATGGTAAGCTTCGTAAAGCAATTCAGCAGAGCACCCTCTGTGGAATTACAATGTGTAGAGTGGAACAGGCTTATACCCTGTTTAGGAAACTGAATATATCTTACCCCTTATGCCCGTCCTTTCTTGGCAGACGTCCCTACCTCCTTACACAATCTCAACACATCTGATTACACATATGACGACAGAGAGGGAGAGAGATGAGTTCCTTCTTTAAACAAGAATACAACCCATATGCACAATCAACACTGTCTTTTAAATTTTTAGGCATGTCTTGGACTTGTTCTAGCCGAGTAACTCAGCTATTTGCTTTTACCGCGGTCAAAAACTAAATGTTACAGAGCAAACTACCTTTGCCTTCCTTACTCCTTGTCCATTAAATCTCTCTCTACCCATCCCCTCTCTCTTTCCACCCTCTTTATCTCTCTCTTTCTCTCTACCCATCCTCTCTCTCTCTTTCTCTCCGACCGCCCTTCTTTCTCTCTCAGGTATTAAACAAATATGGTCTAGCACCAAAGTGTACTGGACTGGCTTCTAAGTTCTATAGTGTCAGACCAGCCACAAGGCTTTTAGAATTCCAGAAGCCGATTCGGGACACTTCTATTATGGACCATTTTTTTTTTTTATTTATTTATTTATTTATTTATTTATTTTGACACAAAAGTGTATCGGATCGGTCACGAGGCTTTTGGATTTCCAAAAGCCAGAGGTCGGTCTAAAACACTTTTATGTCAAACCACATTTTTTCAATGAGAAAGAGAGAGAGAGGCTGGGTAGAGAGGAAGAGAGAGATGGTGGGTAGAGGGAGAAAGAGAGAGGTGGATAGAGAGATGGCAGATAGAAAGAGAGGGTAGGGAGAAAGAATATGATAAAATAAAAATGATCAAAATACCCTTAAAACTTTCAAGGGCATTTGGGTCATTTTATTTTATCAAGAATATGTTTTATATTTTTTATTGATGCGATCTTAATAGAGAATTGGACGCCGTAAATTCGGTGTCAATATCATTTCTAGAAAAAAATTTAAAAAGATTGTGTTTAGGCATGAAATTGCAATTGAGGTCATCTCAACCGTCCATTTAGATCGAACGTCTGAGAAATGGGGGATGCAGGTAAAATATATATGGGTGAAGATGTATAACAAGCTTCTCCTTCACAATTAAAGGAACTTACATGTTTTATGAGTTTTATAGAGATTACCTCGTAATGGCAAAAAGCCTCACATTGATTTTCCTACCACAATAACACCGTTACTAACTTCATCGCTGTAAAGAAGCACCAATACATCTGGCCCAATAAAGGCGGCACAGCAATGCTAGGTCCGCCAACGGATCAGCAAAACCCCCGATCTCTCTTTCTCCAAAAGTTTTGGCTCAATAATCATTTTCACACTCTCTACAAAATGACTTATATATACGCCAATATAAAGATCATTTTTCATTGGTCAAGGTACCATCTCACAAAAAACTTGGAAAGCCTTCTCTTAAGACGAAACCGGCTATCCATTTGTCGTAGGAGGCACCATGCATTTCTGATAGGAGGCTTGGTGACCAAAGGAAGTTTATTTCTTGTTTTGAAAGGGAATGTCAAAAAATTGACTTCATTTATTCAAACAAGTGTTCCAAGTAATCGCTTCACCCAAGATATACCAGATTCATGAGGATTGAAATTCAAGGCCAAAAGCCCTTAGAATCGCCAAAATCTCTTACTTTTGGGTTTTTCCTTTAATCTCGGAATTAGAGTCAAACTGAAAGGACTCAAGCTCAAACTCTTCGCATGCCAATATTTGATCCCAACTTTTAAACACTACCTGAAATCAGTATATTTAAAATCCAACCTGCAACTAAGTAGTTAAGAGTCCAGTCAAAACTGATCCAATCACCAATCAAACTGGTTGGACCAGTTTTTTGCAATGATTTCATACATTTCTTTAGTATCCCCTGAGTCTCTGGATATAAAAAAATGGACAATTGTTAGCTGTGCCGATCCAAACTCTTAATCCGTCATTTATCACCCAAGGCCAATGCATGGAGAGGAGAGGTGCAATTAAATGCAAGTGCTAGCTTTGTATGAGAACCTCTAGCAAAATTGTCAAAAAGGCGAGAAAGAAAGCACGCAGAGAGCGGACATTCGTTGTTGCCCAAGAGAATTCTTCAAACTGACGTAGAATATATTGGATATTTTTCCTCTCAGAAGAACACACTTCTGTACAACATATGAAATTGGTCAATGGAGAAAGGATATGTCTCTTGCACAGGAAAATGGAAGACAATATTCGTACTTCAAAATACAAAGCAGATCACACCCTCTTTCATACATTGATAATTCGATCACATGGCCTCTTGCATCGTTACATTGCCCAAAGGTAGCTTTGACATGCACTTCTAGCATTTTCTCTCAATCAATGGCAAAGCCATGCTCTTGTTACATTATACACTTCCACATTCGAATGAGCATGAGAAAATTAAAAAGGCAAAAATTAATTCAATGGCACCTCAAGATCAAGTAAATGGATGCAAAGACCCTTGCACAGAAGGCCCCCGTATGATACATGTGGGATTTAGATTGATGGGTCTTCTAGAGCTGCAGTAGAGAAATTTTTTATTCGAGGGAAAGTGGCCTTCTCATCTAATTGATTCTGAGCCCAAATCAACATCTTCAAGAGGCTTGGAAGTTTTGGATCTGCAGTATTAAGAACGAGCTTTAGCACCCAACGTCTCTCACAACAACCACATTTATACACATTGGACATAAAAACAAGCTCAACTCTGAGAGAGAGAGAGAGAGAGAACTGGGGAGAGAGGGAGAGAGATGGGTAATCGTCTTATTAACCCTTTTCATGGCTCTGGCTTGTGAGAATTGCAGCGTTGACCTCACTTGCTGTTTTGAGGCGTTGAGATATGTCAAGCAGCTCTCCAACGGGGCAGTTGGACACATCCTCAAATGCTAGCAATGCTACCGTCCTCTCCAGCTCTTCTAGAAAGCTTTGCTGCAGAACACAACCAAACTTAATAAATCTCTCTCTCTCTCTCTCTCTCTCTCACAAAAGGAGGGGGACAGCCACAGCCACAGCCACAGCCACATCGCAATCTTGCATTTAAAAAAAAAATAATTAATTGGGTTATTTACAGAACAATTCCTTTATTTTTTCATCTCCTCTCTTTCCATTTTTCTTGAAATCATCATTTTTGAACTACCATATCCAATAGTTTAGTCCAACAAAGGAAAGGAGAGAGAAAATTAACATTAAGCAGAAGAGAAACTACAAACATTTTCTTCACCCCTAGGGGCAAGCTCCTCTTGAGCGAACTCCAAAGCTTCCTCTACTTTGCCGTTGCGGATGAGCTCTATCAACCTCTGCTGTTGGAGATGGAAGAATAACTGTGGATTTGTGTCAAGTATCTACACAATGAACAAGCATCACATGTTGGAAATTGCATGTATAGGATCTGCTATCTACTTGATATCTAGAACATCAAATTCTTCTATTGCCCGAAAATTACTAACAGTAGTTTTGGTTTGAATTAAAAAAGGAAGACGCCAATCTCCAAATTCTAAGACCAATAGTATTTTTTGTTTTAATTTTCAAATTTATGCTCCGGAGGAATTAAAAGGTACAAGAGCTATACACAAGAGCATGAAATATGTAGATGCCAGGTGGTATTCACAATTACAGTATGACCCTCATCTGCAGAACAATCATATTCCTTCATGTTTGAGAATTGTGACATAGCTACAGGTCAGATCAAGATTTATAGTAGGTTCCAATAAATGAATAGAGGCTACTCTGAGCCACAATTCATCTTTGCATCACATTCATTGCCACTTTGATTTAGGTGCGACTGCAGTTTTTTTATAACCATCAACTAT
Source organism: Amborella trichopoda (assembly GCF_054954075.1). Taxonomy (NCBI): domain Eukaryota; kingdom Viridiplantae; phylum Streptophyta; class Magnoliopsida; order Amborellales; family Amborellaceae; genus Amborella; species Amborella trichopoda. Next base: position 51,899,753 of record NC_142337.1, read on the forward strand.
TGCTTTTGTATAAGAACACACGAATTAATAATATACAGGTAGTAAAACCTAGACAAAGCATTCAATCAAAAAACACACCAAATGAGACAGTCGTAACTTGCAAACTGCAAATTAGTTCTAAACTAGTTGAATTACGCGTGTTGCACGTAGAACAGAATCATCATTAATGATACAAATATATAATGTTAACGTGCATCTCTACGTTGATCTATGTTCAAAGAACTATTATGAATTACGACATAGTTACTACAAATTTTGAATATGCATTGAACATTAATTCATTAAACCATACAACAAATAAGATATGAGAAATTTCTAGAGTTATGATCTGTTTCCTATTACGTAATATCATTACAAATGTTGAACATTTGTTGCATGTACGTGACAATATGACATGTCTCGAGGCCTAACATATTTTGCCAGGTATTTACATGAACATAAATATTATTCTCCGAATAGTGATTTTCTACCTTAAGACATTCTTTTACCATTTTTTGGCGATAGAAAAAAAACAATTATAATCGCAGATAAACATTGCACTACATAACAGTGAACATACGTTATTTGATTTCATGGAAGTAAAACATGCATGACGATAATTAAAAAAAAAACATAGTATGCATTCCTGGGGTGTACTACATAAAAATGAATATAATAGTATTTGATTTCATGAACATATGTTATTGAGAGTAAAGAAGACGTATGTAACAAAGAGGGACATTCTCTTTTAGGCATGTATGGAAAGTATGGGTGAATTGAGAAAGCAAAGCGAATTTTTGATGAGATGCCTGAGAGGAGTTTAGTGAGCTGGGTTTTGATGATGCATGCATGTGGGGTGGTTAAGAGACTGGATGTCTATCACATCGATTTGTGCTCATATGGGTGCTTTAGAGTTAGGGCGATGGGTACATTTCTTAAGGGGTGAGCATGGAATTAAGCTAAGCATTCGCTTGGGCACATAACTTATAAACACGTATTCAAAATGTGGGAGTTTAGAGCTAGCTTTAATGGTCTTCTATGTGATGCCTGAGAGATGAAGGTCAGGGATTGAAGCCCAATTGTGTGACATTTATGAGTGTCCTTAGTGCTTGTAGCCATGTAGGTTTGGTCGATGAAGGGCTCCATTATTTTGAGCTAATGAGTTCTCGATATCACTTGGAAGTCCAAAAAAACTGTCAAACATGACCATGTCAAATACTAAATGAAAGGTCCCTCATCAAAACCCTAACTAATGAGAGAGAGAGAGAGAGAGAAAGAGAGAGTGGGGTGTGCAGGCATTGAGAGAGGTTATCACGCTTGCATGGATAATTCTCTTGGATATGGAAACAATCTTAGATATGTATGCATATCTTTCCCTCTCTTGAATTTGAGTTGGGGACAAATACCCATTTTAGAAAGTTTGAACCGAAAAATAGGGGGGAAAATCTCCTATTTCTCAAATTAAGATATTGATACAATCTCTCTCTCTCTCTCTCTCTCTCTCTCTCTCTCTCTCTCCCTAAAATCTCTACAATCTCTCTCTCTTTCTAAAATCTCTACTTTCTCTCTCTTCCTTAAATCTCTACATTCACGCAAACAATCTTAGATATGTATGTATATCTTTCTCTCTTGACTTTGAGCTGGGGAAAGGTGCCTAGGAATTTGAACCAAAAAATTGGGAAAACAAATCTCCTAGTTCTCAAATTAAGATATGAAAACAATCTCTCTCTCTCTCTCTCTCTCTCTCTCTCTCTCTCTCTCTCTCTCTCTCAACTCTCTACTCTTCACGCACAAAATATTAAGAAAGGGTGGAGATTCTTTTTTCTCTACTCTTCATGCACAAACTTTAGGAAAGGGTTGGATAAAAAAAATTCTCCTATTTCTCAATAAGATGTGGAAACAATATATACTCTCTTCCCAAAATCTCTAGTTTCTCTCTCTCTTCCTAAAATCTTTACTCTTCACGCACAAGATATTAGGAAATGGTGGAGATTCTCTTTTCCCTACTCTTCACGCACAAATTTTAATCTTTCACTTCCCCTAAAGTGAGGAATGTGTCCTACAGTCTATAGAATTAAGACCCCTTCTTATTTTCACGACATGTGTCCACCCCTTAACTCTAGCTTAATAATGTAACATAGATAACATATCCTACTTCCACTGCAAAAGGAATTAGTCAAGACTCTAAATATTTGTATAGAATAGAGGAATGAAGGGTATTGAAGAACGTATAGATCATATTCCAGCGGAGTTCAGATTCCATGTCAGGGAACTTATCATTAGGTTTATCTTTATTGCAGTATTTGGTCAGAACATTGGCATTTAGTCAAGGGGCTAAACCGATTGGTGAATACCACCATAATTCTAACATGCAGCATGGATGGCATGAGCATCACAACTTAATCTAAGTGGATATCAACTCATAAATGGAGCTCAGTAATGAGGAAGTAAAGAAAATATATATAACCACCATAGAGTGCCATATTGAGCAAGAAGTGCAGAAGTTCATGTGCTCAATCATCAAAAGGCAAGAGTGTAAACTTAGTTGAGAGTGCAGTAATGAAATGACAGTCACAACTCTCAGATTTCAAGATGCAGTACCCAAAGAGTGCTATATACACCTCAACCACAGATACATAATGGTGGAATGACAACAATGGACCTTATGGTTTGTACAGATCACAGAGTACCAATTTGGGATCGACACATATTAGCATGCTATCCAGATTCCCTAGTAATCTTAATCCTTATTGAATGTTCTAATGTGCATTGAAAGGTGAGGTATGTGAATATGATATCCAGATATGTTGTACGATCAGTATTTGGTGATATTTCCTATGTTGCAAATGTCAAACAGGTAATTGACACCCATTTTCTTTTATGCATGCATCATAGATTGTGGAATTCAGTATGTTATCTGTCAAAATAAAAGCTCACACGGACTTCATTGCCTACATGGATAGAATTCATCACTTATTAGCAACATAAACTCGGCTATATGATACCTCTAGGAAACAAAAGAAAATAAGTTTATTGGGTTTAAGATACAATATTTCCATTGATTTGCAACACTCGGCAGATCTTCTGTGGAACTCAGGAATGAATAATGGTTATCCCTTTCCAAAGAACGAAACAAAAACAAAAAAGCCAATAGCTTTCATAACCAGCATCCATCCCTCTCCTGCAAAGAAGAGATATTTCTCCTGCCCAATCTGCATCTGAATATCCAATTACAAGCCCCAAATCCAGACTTACTTGTTTATTTTTCTTACAAAACAAACCACTGCCAATGGAACCTCTCACATACCTCATAATCCTTTCAATGCCTCCATATGTACAGTGGTTGGCACATGCATGTACTGACATAGATGGTTAACAGCATATGAAATATTTGGCATGTAAGAGTCAAATACTATAACGCCCATGCCATACTTTTGTGTTTTTCTGGCTCTAATAGTGGGCCTCCTTGATCAGCACGTAATCTTCTATTTAAAGCTACTAGAGTGCGACAAGGTTTACAACTCAACATGTTGCCATTCTCTAGCATATCTGAAGCATATTTTTGTTGTTATGCAAATCTCATTACAAGAGCGATCCACTTCAATTCCTAGGAAATACCTGAATTCTCGAGTCCTCCATTTTGAGGAACTCCTTTATTTCATTTTTTTTTTTTGGGTAAGTCAATGGAGGAAAAAAGTGGTAAGTCAATAGGGATTTGGGCCCCTACCCTTTGGTAAGAATGGAGTAAAAAGAGGTAAGTCAGCAGGGATTTGGGCCCCTACCCTTTGGTGAGAATGGAGTCGGAGACCTCATCATGAATCTCAGCAATACTACCGCCAAGGCCCCAAGCCATTGTTTCATTTATCATCCTCATATTGCTTCCTATAACACTAATGTCATCCATGTATAATAAGATAACAATGGGGCCTTTCTGACCTTTCAAAAGAAACGGAGAACTATCATTGGCTGATCGATAAAAACTCTCCTCTTTAATGCATCATAAAAACTACGGAACCAGGTTCTGGATGCCTGCCTCAGCCCATATATAGATCTCTTTAACTTACAAACGTAATCAACTGGGTTTGCTTCATTGAACCCAGGTGGTTCCATATATTCTTCCTCCTTTACATCCCAATGCAAGGAAACATCTTTAACATCCCATTGATAAAGTGACCAATTGTGCAATTGATAAAGTGACCAATCGTGCATGTGGGCAAGGATAAAACAACCCTTACCATAACAATTTTAACAACCGGACTAAAGGTTTCCTCATAGTCCAAGCCATGCCATTGGTTAAATCCTCTCAACACTAGTCTTCCCTTAAACATTTCCATGCTCCCATCAGGTTTATATTTCACTTTGTACACCCATCTACAACTCATCGCATTCTTGTCCCTTGGCCTTCGTACAAGGCATCAAGGGCGGTAAACATGCATGGCTTGTATCTCTTCTGCCATAGCTCCAATCCACCTCTCATCTCTTCTGCCTTCAAAGAACTTTCTGGGTTCTTTTATCTTCTTCATTTCACACAAACACCTGAAAATTATGCGTGAAACTTCCATAGCTGACCCATCTATCAATAGGATGTTTCACTCTTGCTGATCTTCTCAATATGACTTCATCTTGCTGCTCATTCTCATATTGTTCTCTATCTTAAGCCTATTGCAAATCTTGTAAAATTGGCTGTAAATTATGAGGTTGCAGTCCAATCTTTGAATTTCTTTGATATGCACTTACATCTTTGTTTATTTGTTTAGTTTGCACTTCTTCATTAGTATCAAAGAAGAACTAAATCTTCTCCTAGATCATATGGTGCCTTTTCATAGCTACTTTCTTCAATCTGTCCACCACCACCTTGATTTGGGCCAATCATGTCTCCACCGGCCCTTTTCATTTCAGTGTCATCTCCAATATGTTCTGCATCATCTCTCTTCTTTTCTATTCTACCAAAGAGTTTTCGAATTTTCCAATTATCATAGGCTGGTGATGAACTGTGGCTTCTTGAATTTTTTTTCCTTTAAAACCTGCATCACATGTAAACATTTCCTTTGAACGATATCCTAGGCATCTTTCATTAAAAATAACAAGCCTGGAAACAATCTAGGACTGTAACATCTATATCCTTTATGCCCATCAACATAGCCAACAAACATGAATTCTTCAGCACTAGGGAAGAGCTTATTTCTTTGGCTCTTATCTATGTGCACATATGCATAGCATCCAAAGGCCTTCAACATAAATTAATTTGGATGTTTACAAAAAAGTATTCTATAGGGGCTGATCCCATTAAGAGCACTTGATGGCAGCCTATTAATGAGGTATACGGTTGTGTGAAATGCCTCAGTCAATAAGTACTTGGGCACACTAGTAAAAAATATAAGAGATAATGCTACCTCATTAATATGCTGATTCTCTCTCAGCAACTCAATTTTGCGCTGGAGTGCGTGGATAAGAGATCTGTTGCTCTATCCCATGATCCTTCAAGTAGTTTTTGAAAGCATTGAATGAGTACTCTCTCCCTCCATCACTACAAAACAATAAATTTGGTTTTTGATAATGTTTCTCACCAAATGACTTGAACTTCATGAACACCCCAAATACATTAGACTTATTTTTGAGAAAAATATCCATGTATAACGTGGGTAATCATCAGTAAATGTAACATAATAATAAGACCGAAAAGAAGAACACATAGGTGCAAGACCTCAAACGGCGAAGTTCTTTTATCACTTGAAGAAAAGGTAAAGTTAGAACTTTTGCCCAACTGAGATCCACAACAAATATATTGACTAAGATCTTTAACATTTGAGGGTACAACACCCTCATTGCAAAGTTTATTCAACGACTCTGTATTACAATGACCCAGACGATGATGCCATAAATCAGCATTTTTATTAACCAAGGTTTAAAAAAACGGATCGGTGACCCAAATCGTCCTTGCCCATACCCGTGTCAGATCAGTGGATCGGCGTGTCGGATCCGAAAATTGGCCAAATCGGCAAGTTTTGTCCCAAAATATTTTTAGAAAATCACTATAAATCTCTAAAAATAGTGTTCTTTTAGTTTCTAAAAGAAATTAGGAGTCGTGTATTATGTACTTTCATTACTTTGTAAAATGGGTGAATATTGAGACGTTTTCTTGTCTGGATATCTGTATAATTATTAATTATAATATAGTATTATATTATTGCATCAAAATCATTTAAACATATTAAAAAACATCCATATTATAAGATAAAAAAAAATTACCAGTTGAAGTGCAATTAGTATCACATTAAAGAATCATCCATTTATTAATTCACTCGACTCATCCAAAATTATCACAACCTAATTAACTATAATATTACATACTGATATTGAAAATTTTAGTTTATAATTGTATATTTTATAATTATTTACTATAAAAATAAGAACAAATTTAAAATGTCTTATAATATCATCTAATTTAAAAAAATCATATTTACAACTATAAGAAACATAATACATTATATAATTAATAATGCAAATCATCATCATTTTAGCCTTTTCGCAATTAATTGGGGTCGGCTACATGAATCTTGGTTCTCCACTCTGCTCTATTAAAGGCTATATCCTCAGTGAGGCCATAAGTCCCCATATCTTTTCGAACTACTTTCAAACACGTCCTTTTGGGCACACCTCTTGCTCTTTTTAGTCCTTCCACTTGAACTAACTCACACCTCCTAACAGGTATTGTACTTGGTCAACGCCACACATGGCCATCCCACCTCTACTCTCTCTCATTTTATCGCCTATTAGTACCACGCCTAAATTTTCTCGAATAGATTCATTTTGAATTCTATCTTTTCTTGTCTTGTCATTCATCCATCTCAACATCCTCATCTCCGTTACACTTATTCTATGGATATATTGTTTTTTGTCTGTGCAACATTCCACACCATAGAGCAAAGCTAGTCTCACCATTGTCCTATAGAACTTGCCCTTCAGCCTCATTGGTATACGGCGACCACATAAAATTCCAATTGCACATCTCCACTTTTCTCACCCAGCTCTAATTCTGTGTGTGACATCTTTCTCGATCTATCTATTTTTCTAGAATATCGACCCAAGATATCGAAAGTGCGGTCTTTTTTGTATTTCTTGACTGTCAATCTTAATTACTTCTTCATCTCTACTCCTATTATTACTAAACTTGCACTACATATACTCTGTCTTACTCCAACTAATTTTAAAACCTTTGAATTCTAGAGCATCCCTCCAAAGTTCTAACTTTGTGTTGACGTTTTTTCGAATCTCATCAATCAAAACTATGTCATATGCAAACAACATGCACCACAATACCTCATCTTGTAAGTGCCTAGTTAAGTCGTCCATAACTAAGACAAGAGGTACGGGCTCAATGCTGACCCTTGACGTAGACTTATTGTTACTGAAAACTCACTCGTCTCTCCATTAGTTGTTCATACACTAGTTACCACTCCCGTACATATCTCTCACCAAGTTGATCTAGTGTTAAGAGACGCCTTTCTTTTCCAACACCCGCCAAATCAAATCTCAAGGTACTCTATCATAAGTTTTCTCTAGATCAATAAAGACCATATGAAGGTCTTTTTCCTTCACCCTAAACTTCTCAATCAATTGCCTAAGTAGGAAAATAGCCTCAGTGGTTGACCTTCATGGCATAAAACCAAATTGGTTACACTCATTTCATGCCTTTGTTGTTGCTCAATGACTCTGTCCTAGAGCTTCGTAGTAGGCTCATAAGCTTGATCCCTCGATAATTTGTACAATTCTGTATATCTCCTTCGTTCTCGTAAATAGGTACCACAATACTTTTCCTCCATTTGTCTGGCATTTTTATTGTTCTCAACACCTTGTTGAACAGCTTCATCAGCCAGTCAATGCCAATTTCCCCCATGCACTTCCAAACCTCTATCGGGATACCATCTGATCCTAAAGCCTTTCCTATCTTCATCATTTTCAAAGCTTCTTTCACTTCCGACATCCTAATCCTACGAATGTATCTATGACCTCCGTCATCACTTGTACGAACAGTCCCTTCTACCACTATGTTCCCATTGTGTTCGTCATTTAATAATTTTTTAAAATAGATTCTCCACTTTTTATTGACCTCGTCATCCTTCACCAAAACCCTTTGATCCTCACTCTTAATGAATTTAATATGGTTTAGATCCCTACACTTTTTCTCTTTTATTTTTGCTAATTTGAAGATATTTTTTTCACCATCTCTTGTTACCAGTTTATTGTAAAAATTATCATATGCCTTAAGTTTAGCTTTACTTACTATTTGTTTAGCATTTTTCTTAGCATTTTTATATTCTTCTATGTTTTGATCGTTTCTATTATACTATCAAGTTTTATAATATGACCGTTTTCGCTAATGCCCTTCTGAACCTCATCACTCCACCATTAAGTTTCCTTATCGAAGTTTCTTTTCCCTCTAAATTCTCCTAAAACTTCAATTGATATATAAAATACAAGATCTGGTTATCAGTGTATAATTATTAATTATAATATTATAATAAACATGATTAAAAATTATTAGAAAATGCTTCCATATCATATTTTTGTAAATTATAAAAAAGACAAATATAATTAATCTAAAAAAGAAAAATAATTTTTTTATAGACCATTTCATTTGATAGACGTCGACTAGAGCAAATTTTCAAGCCGAAAAACAAGGCAAATGGACACCTTCAACAAGCCACTTGCTAAAAACCAAGCTAAGTGGATAAGTTACAATCCTTTTACATAACAATTACAACCATTTCTAGCCTTGTATAACCACTATAAATAAACTCGAATACCAACCCCTTCTGCGGCAATTATATATAAAGCAAGACTAGCTTATGAATTACATTTTCATAGCACAAATTACATAAATTATGTCCCAAAGCTTAAATACATCATGCAACTAATCTAAACAAAATTCTAAAAAATAAAATCAACTAAGCAGGGAAAATGCCAAATTAAAATAGGAAAGCCATGTTTCGAATCCCTTGTGCCAGGGCCACACAATCAGACCCTATAAGGACTTAATTTTGTCCCTTCGGATTGTACAAAAGTGGTTCAATCTCACAAGATTGTCTAATCCAAATGGGAAGAAGTTACACACCTTAAAATCACTTCTTAAGATCTCAACACACTGGCATTATCATCCAAAACATAATGAAAAAGGTTTGAATCGAATCGGATAAAAAACAAGAGTTATGGCCAAACTACACAGTGGTCCCTCGGACCACCAAAACAGTCTTGTATGGAAAGATTATGAAACCCCATAGGTAAATACGTGATGAAAAAGTTCTGAAAATGGAGTGACACTCTGAGACTAAATTATTTGATGGGTTTGAAGCAAAGTAATTAATGGATACTATGCATGATCATAGATTCTCATGCATATAGGCTATAACTCATGAAGGACCACACTATGAATAAGCATGATGAAAAAGATGATCAAATGGGGATTCTAAGATCAATGAAACTTTTCTAAATTCAAAACTCCAACAACTATAAATACCAAGGATATGATCTTATGAGAAAAGAAAATTCAATGGAGTTTACCTTGATAACTGCACACTATGGACTTCAGCACAAGAAAGGAGAACCACCATCAAGATCACCATTAATACAATTCTAAAAGCTCTCTCTTTTCAATTTTCTCTCACTAATCCTTAGAAGAACGAGGGAAGCAACAATTTTCCAAAATGGTTCAAGAGTTGAGATAGTTAGGGTTTGAGATCTCATGATGTGCTTTTATAACATGGGTATAACTTTGGATTCAATCAACACCCTTGATGCACTAATCCAAAGGCGAATGAGAGGCTAATGCACCTAGCCACCTATCCCCATCCAACCACTAGGATGAAGGGATGGGATTTCACACCATTATCACTCACTCTAACCCTAAGTTATGTCACTTTACCATGTTGTCCTTGGCCCAAGTTTTTGTTCCAATTATATCCAATATGGCCTTACAAAAATACCCTTAGGTTTTTTTTAATAATGTATTAAAGTAGATAACCACAAAGGCTAAAGGGCAAAGAAGTAATTGGCAAAGCTCACACATGTAAAGAAATTCTACTTTATCAAAGTCAAACACTTTGTAAATCTAAAATTTTAAACCAATCAATTTAAAGATAATGTTCCCTTCACACATGTGTGTGAAGATATTTTTCAACTCAAATTTGAAAATGCATTTTCTCTTTAATATCAAATAAATTAATTAATTAAACTTCACACATGCCATGCATGACCCATGTGTGAGTTAATTAAGACATGTGATAAAAAGGGGGCCTTAATTTATAATATTATATAATAAAATATAGCAATATATAACAAGACATCATAACACAATCCCTTATAAAGCAAGCAACCAAATGCCAATCTAGTCCCCCACCTAGGGATCAGTGCCCAGCTGGGAGGTGATCCTAGAGTGAGGTGTGGGGTGCCATGTGGCAGACCTATGGCCACTCGGACGTCACATGGCACTACCAGGTCAGGACTAAAGTGAAATTTGAGCCAAACAATATGAAAACCCTCATTTTATTATCAAATAAAATTTCGAAAAATTCTCTAAAATTCACAATAAATATTTAAAGTATTTTTGAGCAATTATTGGGTTTTTTTCATCATTATAAAATCAGACAAAAGGTATAGTGAGATCTCAAGCTAATAATTATAGATATCGGAGTACTCCATTGGGCTAGTCCCGAATGATGTTCCGTCGAGTCTCAAATCGACCCAATACACCTATGTTCCACAGTCTAAAGCAGGGACACATAATTTGTCATATCAAAGCCACTGAGCCAGAACTTTCGATCTTTCGGCTCTCAATGGATTACAGGTGTACCCCTGTGGGACATGATCCAACTCAATTACAAGAGTCCTCTTAAAGCACATGTGCACTAGCTCTTCTAAACTCGGACACTGCATTTGGAAGAGTGGCTTCCCGTACGAAATGAAAATGCACATGCCATGCAATGGTCTCGTGTCAGGATACGAACTTATGTCCCATAAGTCTTGACCATTCCATACAAGGCGAATACTCAATAAGTACTCGGGTTCTATTTTTCTCATTTGGATTCTCCATGCCCTAGCCGATTGCAACTAAACATGATGCTAACCTATAAAATCCTGACTAGGAGGTGACCCTCATACCTCCTTGAGAAATTGCTTTCTCAACATGTGAACTCTCGATGCCTCATGCGTACTCAAGGTAAAAAGAATCTGGGCTCCATTTCGCAAGATGCCAAGATTTCAATGTCTCAATCGCTCCCACTGAATGAGAGACTACTGCAATTTAGGCCTTGATAGACCATATTTCCAACATTCTCCCACTTGGCCTTTTGAGGCCTGAATTCGTATATATCTCTCTCTTATTATCGTTCACAATAAATCAAAGCATGCAAACTTATCCATGGATTTATCATTCCTAGGCAATAGACAAAGTAATAACAACTATGTCAACCTCCTTAAACCCATCCCATGCACACGCCTCATAAAATCATTTGCCCCCAAGCCTTTGGTTAATGGATCTGCATGCATAGCTTCAGATGGAATGTAACCAACTTCTACTTCACCAGCTACTATCTCTTCTCTTTCTATATGATATTGAGCTTTAATGTGCCTTGACTTGCTGTGGATCCTTGGTTCAACTGCCACTGCTATTGCAGCTTGATTATCACACATGATTCTAATAGTTTCATGTTTTAGAGGGTTGAAGTTAAGATGATTCAAGAACTTCTTAATCCAAATGGCTTCTAAAGTTGCGGAACTTAAAGCCATATACTCGACTTCCATGGTAGATAGGGCTACAGTGTCTTGTTTCTTAGTGCGCCAAAAAATGACACCACCCCCATAAAGAAATAGATAAGCCGAAGTGGATCTCGAGTCATCCGGATCTCCTTGATAGTCGAAGTCTGTGTATCCCAAAACTTTAAGCTCACTCACATTGCTATAGGTTAATCCATAATCAAATGTTCCTTTCACATACCTCATGATTCTTTTCACAGCTTTCCAATGTTCTAATCCAGGATCACTTTGGAATCAACCAATCAAGCTTTGAGCAAAAGCTAGATCGGGTCTAGTTCCCATGGTTAAATACATTAGTGATCCTACGGAACTGCAATACGGGATCCTTTCCATCTCATTTCTCTCAAGATCATTGTTTGGTTGCATATTGACATTTACTTTTGCTCTCCTTTCCACAGGTGTATCTACAGGCTTGGATTCACTCATACCAAATCTCTCAAGAACTTTCTTGCAATATATAGATTGAAATAATTGAATAGTGCAAGCTGTTCTATCTCTTATAATATGAATCCCTAACACATATGAAGCCTCTCCCATATCTTTCATATCGAAATTAGCATTGCCTTTATGTCGCTTATATAGTCTAGGGTGCTACTAGCTATTAGAAAGTCATCCACATATAAAGTCATGAAAGTAATGTCAGTCCCATTGGTCTTATGGTATACACAATGGTCATCCTCATTTGGTTTGAATCCATATCTAATCAAAGTTTGGCGGAACTTGAGGAACCATCTTCTTGAAGCTTGTTTGAGACCATAAAGTGATTTGTTAAGTTTGTACACGAACTTTTCCTTCCTTACACTACAAAACCCTCGGGGTTGGTTCATGTATATATCCTCTTCTAGGTCACCATTTAAGAAGGCAGTTTTCACATCCATTTGATGCAATTCTAGGTCAAGGTAGGATGCTATGGATATTATCATCCTAATGGAAGACATTTTGGCAACAGGTGAGTAGGTGTCAAAATAATCTACCCCTTCCTTTTGAGTAAAACCTTTTGCTACAAGTCTTGCCTTGTATTTTTCAATACACCCTTCGGAGTTAAGTTTCTTTTTGCATATCCACTTACATCCAATGGATCTAAGGTTAGGTGGTAATCAGACTAACTCCCATACATGGTACTTTATGATTGAATTTATCTCATCTTGCATGGCATCCTTCCATAACTTATTATCCGGACAAGACATAACATGTAAGTTAGAATAAGGTTACATCATCAGGTTCTTCACTAATCCTCTCATAGTCCTCCTCAAGGTAAGTGAAAAAGGTAGGTGCTCTCTTTATTCTCTCACTTCGCCTAAGTAGGAAGGATTCAATTTCTTTGTTAGGCTGAAGCTCATGGAAGTCTACTCTCTTTTGGGTTAATTCTCTCTCAAGGAATTCATCTTCAAGGAAATGGGTGTCAAGGCTTTCAATCACATTACGATTCAAGAGGTTATAAAACTTAAAACCCTTCTCATGACTTGGGTATCCTATGAAAACATATTTTATGGTTTTAGGATCAAGTTTGGACCTATTTTGAGATGGTATGAGAACATGGACTGCACATCCCCAAACCTTGAGGTGCTTTATTAAGGGAGGGCGGCCCATGAAGAGTTCGTAAGGAGTTGATTGCCTTGCTTTAGTGGGAGTCCGATTAAGGACATATGTGGCGGTTAGAATCGCCTCCCCCCAAAACTAGTATGATGATGTCAAAACCGGTTCACTAATCGGTTCTATCAGAGAACCGGTACGAACCATGTAGAACTGGCCGGATCCCCTTTTTTCAGCAAATCCAAGACGGCTCTCCCAAAACTCGATCCGAATCAATCGAATCCGGATCGGATCAACGAGTTTTTAAACCTTGTTATTAACATTTAGACTCAAGTATCAAATGCTTCTTCGCACGGCAATCTATCACATATAACTCTGTCCACGACGAGTTCCCCTAGCCAGCATGATTCCCGATTGTTGATCCTTCAAGTAAACAAAATCGGGAGTAAATAGACAGTAAATCCCATTATCACACGATACTTGGGAAACAAAAATCAAATTGTCTAAGATGTGGAACAAGGAAAACATGATTTAAGTTAATAGAACCAAAGAAGACTCAACTGTGACATTACCTACATGTGTGATGTCGAGGGAGGACCCATCACCAATTATAATAGAACTAAAAGGATCAAGGGAAGAAAACATACGAAGATCTCCAGAAACATTGTTGGCAACCCCACTTATCACCAATTCATGCTCCATCAACAGGAGAAGTAATGGCAGGAGATTCCTTAGAATTATTTAATGTTGCACCTGTACTCCGAGTGTTAGCTAAGGCAGTAATTTGATTTCCTCCTTGTTTAATTTTATTTCCATTTCCGTTAAGAGTATGAAAGAGAGCTCGACTAGCACCATAGAAGTGCTTGCCACCATGCCCATTTTTGCCACCTCAACCCCCATGGCCTCTATTATTTCCTCGAAAATTATTACATTGCTCATGTTAGTAACAAGGACATCAAGGTCCTCATATCTACGAGACAAGTTTTGTGCCTCTTTCCGAAAGAACAATGCCTCATGTTGTCCAAAATGAGTCGAAGGTTGGTAAAAGAAGGGAGATAATCCCTTGCCATCAAGTTAGTGATAAAACTTCTATAGTCTTCACCCAGCCCTTGTAGTACACATTGCATCTTGTTTTATCTTCAACTGACTGCTGAATAATTTCAGATTGATAGCATATTCCCTTGTCTTGTTATAAAATTTAGATGCTGACATCTTCCCCTCCTTACATCATTGAAGTTCAGATTCTAATTGCATAACACGAGCCTCTGATTCCTGAGAGTAGGACTCATTGAGAACTGTCCTAAGATCACATGGTCTAGGTAGCTTCACCACTTGAGCCAAAATTCTTTCAGACAAGGTTGAATTAATCCAGCCAATAAGATTTTGATCTTTAGCAAGCCATTCTTCTTAGGCTGGATTGACCACTGTAGCGATCTCTTTCTTTTCATCCGAATTTGTACTTTCTTGAACAATGTAATCTGGTTGTGGCCTAGTAGATCCATCGAAATGGCAATAGAGGCATTGACCTCTAATGAAGGGAACAACAGTTCATTTCCAAACTATAAAATTATCAAATTTAAGTTTGTCGGTGACATATTGAGGATTTGGGAATAAAAAGGCTCGAATTACAGTCGCACCAGATCTGGAAAAGGGAGACTAAGAGGAGGTCTATACAGAATAAGAAAATCTAGAGATAGACTACGAGAGTATAAAAAGGGGTTGGCATGGAATGCAAGAAATAGAGCAGACGAGAGGAAGGCAGTTAGGATTTTAAAAGAAAGAACAGTAGCGTGAACACTGACATGAACAGTAGCATGAACGGTAACATGAACTGCAGTAAGAACAGCAACAGTTAGGGTTTCGAAAGAAAGAACAGTAGCACGAACAGTGATGTGAACAGTAGCATGAACAGTAACATGACCTATAACATAAATAGTAGGTGAAATATGAGGGCTTAGGAAAGAAGGATGGAATGATTAAAGAGGGTAAAGATGAAGAAAGAAATATTGAGGTTTAGAAGAGGAAGAGATAATGAATATTCAAGAATAACGAAAATACAGTTTGATAATGAATATTCCAGTTGCTAGCATTGATACACTCATTTGAAATGAGAGCCTGTTCCAAAATCTGGCGATCTAAGACATAAGAACCTTGGGGGAGGGGGGGGATAGCATGCTTTAGCACCTGATGAAGGCTGGAGGGCAGTACTTTAAATAGGATTTCCTATGAGCTAATTGAGAAGACTAATCAACCTAAAATATTTTAGCTCTTATTCCCTCCAGCTTAGGAACCAGGGCAAAATTGGAATTTAACCCCCCATAAATGACACCGCTATAATAAAAATCCAAGAGAAAGGCAAGAACAGTTATGCCCCCAAAATTATGAAGTAGGGCCACTGGGATCGCTTCTTGGCCTAAGGCCTTGTCGTGGCCAAGTCCTATCGTCACCCTATATAGGTGCAATTTAGGTAAAAGGATTTCCTTGCCAGTCCTAGGCAAGGTTTGGAAATTTAGACTGACAATCCTTCGCCTAACTTGATGCTGGACAAAGAATAAGTATGGGTTTATGACCATATTGATTTCAAGTGGCTCATTGCAGATCCTTTCACTGTATTTTGATCTGGAGGAAAGTGTCAGATCTTCTGCATCAATTTGTGATCTTATGGAGAAGGCCATATTCAGGAAACCTTCATTGAGCCATCCAATCATAGATCTTTGGTGCCCATGGAACTCTTATTTGAGATAGAGATAGAGATAGAGAGATAGAGAGAGAGAGAGAGAGAGAGAGAGAGAGGGGGGGGTTGGGGGGTTTCGTGAAACAGTGTCGTGGTAACATTTCGAAACCATGTTACAGAACTTGGTTGAACCCAAGTTTTAAATATATACACATTTCATCCCAATAAACAATATCAGAAAACAAAATAAACACACCTTAGAAAGTGGTTTTTTTGACACAATGAATGTAGGATGGCCATTTAATGGGAAGGTTCAATATAGGCCTTGAGGGAATTTTGTTGACCTAAAAAGTGCTTTAAAATGGGGCCGCATCAGGCGCTATGCGGCCTAAGGTCCATTGCCTCAGGCCACATATGCACATTTTAGGGATATGAGGCGCAAGGCGCATCTCGGCACATGCGTCACACATGCGTCACACATGCGGGCACATAGCACCTGCATACACCGCCCATGCAATTTAACAGCCACAGTGGTATCAGTTTTATCATCAAAAACAGTAAAAAAAATGGCCGAAATTTTGTTTTGTTTGAAATCGTCGGATTGCTCTAGATCTTGGTTGGGTTGTCGATTGGGATTAGCTTGGGCGTTGATTTGAAGAAGTTTGGGTATAGATTCTCCAACACATTCAGGGTTTCAAGGGCTGAGAAGATATCGAAAAAAAAAATTGATTAATCAGTAGGTTTTCATTTCCTAACCCTTTTTTTGGGGGCAATGTCTTCACAATCTTCGAGTAACCAAGATCCGGCTTGGAATTATGCAAAAGTGAAAAATCCAAAAGATACAAATTGTGTTATTTGTACTCTTTGTGGAAATACTTATATGGGTGGTATTTCCCGACAAAAAGAACACCTAGCCGATATTAGAGAATGTTAGAGCATGCTCACAAGCAACCAAAGAGGTTAAAAGGGAGATTAGAGAATACATGGATAGCTTAAAAAACAAAAAGAAAAAAAGAAAATGAAACAAATAGATATTAACAGTTGAAATTCAATTATTTGATGTTGATGAAGATGATGAAGATTTATCAGAAGTTGGTATGAGGCAAAGGGTGACTCTAACGAAGAGCATTATAAATATTGGTGGTAGTGTTTCACAAAAAAGACTTCTCCATAAGGGGCCAATGGATGCATTTTGCACCTCTAACTTCGAAATTGTGGGTCGAGAGAGGAGGAAAAAAAAACATACCACAATTGAAAATCAATACAAGAAAGAAGAGAGGAAGAAAGTATGTTACGTACATTACAAAATGGTTTTATGTGGCCAGTATTCTTTTCAATACTACAATCCTCAATTATTTTACATATCTAGTCCAGGTAATTGGGCAATTTAGCCCAGGGCTTAAGCCTCCTATATTACATGTGCTTAGGAAGCTTCTTTTGAAGGATGTTGTGTCTAATGTTAATAAAAAATTTATTTCACAAAGACAAGGGTGGGAGAAATATGGATGAGCATCATGTGTGATGGATGGTCTAATCGAATGTTTAGGGAATTCCTTAATTTTTTTTGTTAAGTCTACTGATGCATCAGGCAAGTCACACAATGCTAGATAGTTACGTGACTTGGTAGATGAGATTGTAGAATTTGTTGGAGAGGAACATGTGGTACAAATTGTCATTGACAATGGTGCCAATTACACTGCAGTTGCGCATCTTTTGACTGAAGAGGAGGTTTATGTTTTGGACTCCTTACACAGCTCATTGAGTTAATCTCATGCTTAAGGAAATGGGTATGACATCCACATTTAATGGGGTGATGGCCAAAGCCATGTTTGTTGTTGAATTTATCTATAATCATACCATAGTCCTTAGCATGATGAGGGGTTTTTACAAAGAAGAGAGAGATAGTGAGACCAGGTGTCACTAAATTTGCCACATCATTTCTCACTATTTGAAGCCATGCAAGCATAGAAATGCCTTAAAGACCGTGTTTACTTCAGAGCAATAGAATAAAAGCAAGTGGTCAAAGCATCGAGACGGGAGAAAGGCTGAGCAAATTATTCTCAATACATCTTTTTGGGACCAGATCCATTATGCATCGCTGTTTCTCGTCCTTTAATGAAAGTTCTTCACTTGGTTGATGGTGCAGTGAAGCCCGTCATGGGCTACATACATGAGGCAATACTAAAGCAAGAGAAGAGATAAAAAAGGTTCTAAAGGATGATAAAAAAGGTTCTATATTTGAAATTGCTTATAGGAGATAGATAACCAGCTTCATAAGCGCCTCCATGCAGCCAGCTACTTTCTGAATCCATCTCTTCACTACAAGCATCCATTCATTGAGTTTGATCGTACAATAAATGGAGGGTTCTTAAAGGTACTTGAGAGGTTAGTCACTGACCCAGCGATCCAAGATGATATCCAAAGCCATAAATTGATCAAGTTGAAGTGTGCATTGGAAAATTTTGGGCGAGACATCCCTATTCGAACAAGAACACTACAGATCCAGGTAATCAAAAAGGTGAAAAGTACCTTTTTCGACTTCGCTTTACAGTTTTTTACTTGTATAGATCCATTGTATAAATACAACTATACAATCTAAATTCTAAAATATTATGCAGCTACATGGTGGTCATCATATGGAAAAGAGACACCGAATCTACAACGTCTCATTATTCGAGTGTTGAGTCTCACATGTAGTTCATCTGGTGGCGAACACAATTAGAGTGCATTTGAGCATGTAAGTCCTTAATTCCTATTTTTTGGATTAAATTTTCAATTTTTTGAAATCTAAGATGAGTAGAAAGTAGAAACTAGAAACTAGAAAATAATAGTTGTCCCTTTTGTTTGTTTCCTTGTTTTGCACCACAGCTCCATACCAAAAAAAGAAATAGGTTGGAGCATAAGAAATGAATAATCTAGTTTATGTGCGATATAATGAGCGCCTCAGGGAGAGGTACATAAAACGCATGGATCTCAACCCAATTCAATTGTATGAACCTGATGGTGAGGGCACAAGTGAGTACTCTATGGATCTAGGAGCAGAGCGTGCATGTGAGGGGTGAGTATCTTACTTGGTACGATGTCGAGCTAGCCACAGGTGTTGAAGAAGAAGTATGGCCTAACAGTAAAAACACAAAAGAAAAAAGGAGGGTCGAGTTGCATATCAGTTCCATAGGTCGAGGAGGAGGAAGCTGACTTAGGAGAACGAGGAAGACAAAGTAGATATGGAGACCACCAAGAACAAGGAAGACGAAATACAGGTGGAGGCCGTTAAGGATGATATTGATGATGATGATGATGATGCCTCTATATACTCACACTCAGATATTAAAGATACACATGCACATGGAGACTCCCTACATGACTTGTCTGATTGAGATTTGAGATTTGAGATTTGAGATTTGAGATTGATACTTGAGATTCTATTGTCTTCTATGTTTTGTCTTGGCTCTTGAACTCTTCATAGACTTTTGGTGGTGGTATGTATCTTTCGAGTTTGCAACTTTAAAGTTTGCAATCGAAATTATGTCTTTTGGATGTTTATGACAATATGATGTCTTCTAATGTCTTCTATAGAGTTACTTTCAAGTTTCTAGTTTCTAATGTCTTCCATCAGGGGATTCAAAGTCTCTGACAGCTGATAATATTGAAGTTCATGAATAAATTAAATACCTACTATCACATAAATCACTTCCATATTTTTTTTCCATGCATTAACCTATTTTTTATTTATTTTTATTTTTTATTTTTATTGACCACAATGGGGTGATGTGTCCGCATCTAGACCACATCGAGCCACATCGCCGCACGGTCCCCCGACCGAATCGGGTCCGCATCCTGCATTTTACAATGCTAAATGAAACATGATGAATTTATAAACTTTTTTACTGTGTGAGTATGCCAAGCTTATTGTAAAATGGTTATAACTATAAAAGTACTTCATTCCAATCATGGTGCTGAATTTGTTTCTAATCATCTTGGAGGATATATGAGCGATCAAGGTTTAGAGTGCCAAACATGTCCTTATACACGTCAGCAAAATGGAGTCACTAAGAGAAATATTGACACTTGTTGGAAGTTAATCGATCCCTCTAGCATGGAATGGAAGTCCCAAAAATTTTATTGTCTAAAGTTTTCCTTGGTGCTTCCTTCTTGACAAATTGTAAGCCATCAAGGATCTTTTAGAGCAAGTCTCCTATCCAAACTCTTCCACCTAATTTCACTTTGTTTCCATGTCTACCAAAGTTTTTGGTCGTGCATTTTGTTTAGTTCTAGGTCTTAAGAGAGAAGAACTTGATCCTAAAGCCATTAAGTGTCTTTTCTTACGATATCCAGCTAATCAAAAAGGCTTCAAATGTTAGTATCCTATTAATTAATTTCATTCTGTCACAATGGATATCACCCTCTTGGAATCCATCCAATCTTTGTCTCCTTTGCAGGATAACAATACTCTCTTCAGAGGAAGAAGAATAGACAAGAAGAGAGCAATTCAGCATCACCGCCTCTTCCTCTATCTTTTCCAACCCCAGTCATTTATGAAATTTCTTAATATAAAGATGGAAATGCCCCTATTAAAACCAAGGAAATGAAGGAATATGTTCAAAGAAGGGAGTTAGTACAACCTGAAATTCAGAACAATCATCACTTAAGCATCAGCTCAGAACAAGATACTAGCCTTGACTCAAATAATCTTCCTTATCCGACTATTTCCTCAGATTTACACAAAAGAAGTCTATATGGCCATGCCTCTAGGATTTCAACTTCAAGGGGAAACAGGAAAGGTGTTCATATTGAAAAACTGCAACATATAAACTTGAACTATAATCCAGATCTTGATTTGAGAAATTCAGTGAAACCTTGTCGAAGATTGTGCTCAGAACGAGTCAAGCCAATCATACACTATTTATGAGAAGAATTTGTTTTGGGATTTTAACACTCATAGTGTATGTGAATGATATTGCAGTGACATGAGATAACTTAGAAGATAACAAAATCCTAAGTGCTACCTGAGTGAAGTGTTGGACATAAAAGATTTAAGCCCACTCGGATATTTTCTGGGTATTGAAGTAGCGAAGTCAAAGAACGGAATAGTTACGTTTCAAAGGAATTATGTCCTGGACCTATTATAACAAATTGAAACATTGAGAGCAAGACCAATGGACATCATATAGAAGCGGATCATAGGCTCCATTCAAAGATGGGAGAGTTACTAAAGGAGTCGAGTCAAAACCAGTGGCTAGTGAGCAAGCTTACATATTGTACAATTACATGAATTAATATATCTTAGTTAGTGTAGTTCGTGAATTCATGCATGCCCCATTGAAACCTCACTAAGATGTTTATCCTATCCTAAAGCATCTCAAGTCACCTCCAAGGAGAGGGCTGTTAATGACAGATCATTGTCACATGGGTGTTGCAATCTATATTGATGCAGATTGAGCTAGTTCCCAAACTGATAGAAGTTCAACTACAGGTTATTGTACTTTGTTGGTAGAAATTTAGTACAGAATGCAGTGGATCAACTGCAAAAGCAGAATGCAGTGGATCAATGTTCAATAAGTCGGAGGCGCCCGCCTAGGCAGTGGGGGGGCTGGGCCGCCTCGGCTGGGGCCTAGACCCAAAAAAAAACCGACGATGTTTTTAAAAAAAAAATTGGATCCCCCACACCTCCCCCAATTTTATTATATAAAAAATTGTATGTTTTATTGTTTAATAAATAAGTTTTGTATGTACTGGCTTCGTATTACAACCAGGAAGTGACTTTGACCCTTTAATGTATTGTCCTTTTATTAATCCCAAAATAAATTTAGGTAAAACATACACATCAAAATTGCAATGATATAACATAATATCGAAAAAGAATATCACACATACAATTATTTAATATGCATTAAGAAAATATTAAACTAACTAATAAATAATTATGCTTTATGAATCATACATCGAGAGAACACATTACACATACAATTCTTTAATAAGAAATTAAGAATTAAACAATTATTAAACTAACTAATAAAACAATAATCCAAATAGACAATAACATATCAAATATATATCACAAAATATCAAAGAAAAAATACAAATAGCAAAAAATAACATCATTAAACAATAGATATTAAGGAAAAAAAAAAAAGGATCTAATAAAAACTATTGAAATAGACCAACTTTCTTGAAGTGGACTTGATTTCGGGCCAAACCGAAATGTTTGGGATCCCAAATCTCCTCTTTTACAATCCCCATAAGCCTCAAAAAGATTGGGGTTGAATATCTTTTAATATCATGACCATTCAAGGATTTCAAAAAAAAAATTCGATCTCTCAAAAAAATCTTCAAATCTAGTTTTTTTCAAGTTGTTTCTTACTCTAAAGTTAACTAAAATTGTTTTTTGGGGCAAGAATGACCCCCCAAACCCTTATCCCCCTTTTAAGGGAGTAAAATGACTTGTTTTGCCCCCTCCCAAAAAAAAATTCACCATACTCCTGCAAGCCGCCTAAGCGGGCACCTTTTACCGCCTTTTCGACCGCCTAATTGGCCGCCCGACCGC
The DNA here is from genome assembly GCF_054954075.1 of Amborella trichopoda. Lineage (NCBI taxonomy): Eukaryota > Viridiplantae > Streptophyta > Magnoliopsida > Amborellales > Amborellaceae > Amborella > Amborella trichopoda. The sequence goes on from NC_142337.1 coordinate 51,922,294, forward strand.
CGAGGCGAGCACCTAGTTCTAGCGCCTAGCAGTGACTGCCTTAAGAACACCTAGGCGTTTTCTCCAGAAAGCCGCCTAGGCGGTCAAGCGGCCGACTTTTTTAACATTGCAGTGGATCAAGTGCTAAAGCAGAATATGAGGCTAGGGTGCATGTTACTTGTGAAATTATGTGGGTTAGAACTATATTGGCTGATCTGGGAATGAAAGTTCAGCTACAAATGACCCCTCATTGTGGTAATCAAGCAGCCATCCACATTTCTGAGAGCCCCATATTCACGAGTGACCAGAGTATATTGAGGTGGATTGTCATTTCAAAAGGGAAAATGTAACATTTGGAATTATTTATACTCCTCATGTGAATAAAGAGATGAGCTAGCAAATATCTTGGCAAAAGTAGTCGCATGTAATAGACTATAGGATATAGTTGTCAAGCTAGGCATGATTAATATCCATGCTCCAGTTTGAGGGGCTGTGTTGAAAGTGCAATGGCAAGTTAGGGGTATAAATGGGATACATTATTTATTATTGATATAATTTGGGTTCTTTATTTAAACTAAGATATAATTTTTGTTTTGTTTCCATGTCAATTATATGTAAGTGTGACTAGTCTAACTCAACCCACACATTTTGGTTTAATTCTCTCACATGCCACCTCCCCCTCTTCTTGTTCTCTGTCTTCTCCACTTCTCTTCTTATTCCTTCTCTCTTATTTATTGATCTTAAACTTACAGATTAAGACCAAGATCTAGTTTGTTTTTCAAACTCAAGGAGCTCCATCTCTTACAATTGTTTAATAATCTATTTCAAAACTGAAAATTCATCCTCCCATAAAGCCCCTTCAAAAAAACCATCTAGAGCTCCTAATCAAGTTTTCTTTTTGTGGAAAATAGAAAGCCAACTTATTGGTCAACTTAGTGGGGAAAGAATCCTATCCATGCAAACCCCAAAAGCCCGTGCACCACTTCTCCAAGATGCATGCTCCTAATGCTTCAACACAATTCCCTAAGATGCATGCTCCCAATGCTTCAGCACATCTCCGAGCTGGGCTCGGGCCGTAACTTTGAGGCTAAGCCCGGTTTGGGCCAGGCTTTGGTGCGCCTGGTGTCTTTTCGAGCCGGGCGCCAACTAACCCAAAAATGGCCCAGGCCAGCCCGAACTTTCATAGCTTTTAATTTAAAATAAAAAATTCCTATATATTTATTAAAGCCCCAGCCCGAGACGATTTTTCAGACTTGGGTCTCGTATGCAACATCCCGGGACGGAGCAGAGCCATGCTTGATATCTAATTTTTTGGCTCCTAACTGGTCAGGCCTACCTTACATGAATTCAAGCGTAATCGGGCCCGGCCCGTTAATAGCCCAACCCAAAAGTATGCACCCAAGAAATGCATGTATTGTTTCAAAAGTAAGCATGCATACACATACTAAAATTCCTAGAAATAATTCAAGTTTGGGAGCTGCACGTCAAGGATTCTGATAAATGGTTTGATTTTGAACAACGCCCTTCAATACTGCCTCCAAACTAATCTATATGTCCTAAATCTAGGGACCTATATGATAAACATACCAACAAATCATAAAGGTCCTCTGACTCTCTTCATTTTCAACATTTGGAAGAAACACAAGGCACTATACAATCTCATTTGCTTTTTTCTTTATTTCTTTTTTTGACAATCCATTTTAAAAAAAATGTAGTAAAAGTTGTGTTAATTTCTTTTCTTTTTTTTTTCTTTTTTTTTTTTATTTTTTATTTTTTTGGTTTGTTTGGGTGAACTAGTGATAGGACTCAATCCTTGGACATTGTCCTGCAGCTCCTTCCCTCTCAACCACCGAACCAAGCAATCAAACCCAGTGGTGATTTTTCCATTATACAATTATGTGTGCATGCGATGATGATTAACTTTACTTCATTGAAGAAATGTTTTAAAACTCACAAAATCCAACTCAAACTCAGCCAAGTTACTCGGGCCTAGCAAAGTGCCCTGTCCAAGTGGAAACCTCGAGACTCGCTAAGTCTCAACAGGGCACGAGGTTTCTGTGTTATTCTTTTAAAGACTAGGCCATGTCCGAATTGTACTAGACTACACCAAGCCTGCTGACTAGGACTACAGCCCCACCCAAATCCATACATGAGTCTAAATTATAAACATCATCATCATCATCATCATCAAAGCCTTTTCCAACTAATTGGGGTCAGCTACATGAATCCTGGTCACTGTAGCCAACCCCAATTAGTTAGGCCAAGACTTTGATGATGATGATATTTACAATATAGACTCGTGCATGGAACTGGGTGGAGCCGTGGTCCTAGTCAGTGGGCCTAGCTCAATCCAGTGCAAGTCGGCCATGGCCTAGTCTTAGTTATAAACACTACATTGAAATATATGAGATGTATCATAGTTGCTAAAGTCTCCTGACCTAGGTAGCAATTACGTTCCAAAATCTCACTTTGATGCCCACTGTTAGGGATCTCAATCCCCACTGTTAGGGATCTTGATTCTCACCTTAAAGACCAAGAAGATGACCAAACAGATGATTTTCTCTATTTATAGCCAAGTACCAATGAAACTACACTTTTAATATAGTTGCATTGTTTGTTATATATAATGCGATCCCTTGCTTTAAAGAATAAGAATATAATATTTAAGGTTGGGAGCAGGATGAAAAGGTTTGGATTGAAATCCCAAAAGGTCAGGATCAAGATCCTTAAAAGGTTGGGATTGAGATGCCTAACATTTGAGGAGTCCCTAAAATATGCATTGCATGAATGGCACTCCCAAGCATAGGGATTTTCTAGCCTGTCACAACACCACTCTCGATCCCAACAACTGTGAGGTGTACAAGTGAAAAGGTATGAACAGCCTGTAAATCAAATAATTTAACGAAGAGAGTTAAGAGAGGGGAGGCACTCAATTGGTTATAACAACAAGAAATTGAGAACTTGCATGCTCCTTCTCTTCCAAATGAATCAGTTCGCGTGTTGGCGTCACACTACCTATGTATGAAGAAGACCTCGAAATTTGTAAATCCATCAAAAATAATTGACACTAATAATTGACACTAATCTCCATGGACAACCAGATCCTGCTTAAGTCCATGAGAAAACATATGTGAATCCTCTTTTACAAGGGGATTCCATTCTCATTGAAACAAGTGGATGCAAACTAAGAGGGGCCAAGGTCTCCACTTCATTGGAATCACACTGCCCATGGGCACTAAGAGGACCAAGGTCTCCACCTCGTCAGAATCACACTTCCCAAAGGTCAATGCCCACTGGGCCAAAATTACCTCCTTAACTACCATATATGTACGTAAGAACCACATGAATTTTTACGTAGGTAGGGACATGATGTTCAAGCTTTAGCTCATAAAATTGCGACAAATTACACTTAATTTCCAGATATCAGTTGTACTTCCTGCTTTTACTTACTAATGACATAGACAAATTGACTCTTAAATTGCTTGATTGATCTATATGGGATATGGTAAAACCTAAATGTTCTTTTCTTTCATAGATCACCTATGTTTTATTAAGTCACACAAACTTATACAACAAAATCAGAGCAACAAAATGAGAACCAAGGACATGGCAAGACATCATTCCAGTGGCCACAAGCACATGAAACACAGATATTGTTACGATTGTATTTCATGTTGCATTTCATATTGCATTTCATATCTCCCGTTATTTCCCTGGCTCCACTTCTTGCATAAAACGCCCAGTATTTCTCAATCATAATAATATATAGAATACACATTTCTGCACTTTACATAATGTTACTAGGCCTTCAGATTGTATGTCTCAAATTCATGTCTTAAAACATAAATAATTAGAGTGTGCCCATATGGATATTAAAAAATTAGGTACTATTCTTTTGGCTTCTCTTCCAACATCAGTATTAGATAATTGAGTTATTCTATTCCTTGTGACGATAGATTCTCCAATAGTTAAGCAACATTGCTGACAATGAATGTCTCCAATATCCCATTACATAATTTGTTTCATTAGAATCTTTGTCTAAGACAGCACTTCAGGTTTCTCCATTTTCAGCATCTGAATCCAAGATATAATAAAGAGGCTTTCTCTAAACAATGTCTGCATCAAGCGAAGCAAGAAGTTTAGGAAGAAAATACCAAGAGGGGTGACAGTACTTCAATTGGAGAAGGAAAACATTAAGTACAATAAGAACATTGGAAGTTGAAAGAGAACAAAAATTTCCTGAGATATAAAGTGAGATTCGCCACACTTATTCACTCGATAGCACATATAAGGTACATCAATGCACTGGCAACAGAAGTGTACAGTACTTGCAAAACAATAGGAGACCATAACTACCTCTAAAGAGCCTAAATTGGGCACTTCAAGAGCACTTCAAGAGCACTTCCAATCCAAAATTTGGAACTAAAGGCATTTCTTCATAGAATGCCTCAAGTGGAGACTATACATACAGCTAGACTATCTAATGCATGTTTCGAGTACAATCTATTGTCATAAACTAGAGCTCGGTGGAGTCAACCACATGATTAGAACCTCATCATCATCGTCAAAGCCTTTTCCCAACTAATTGGGGTCCTTTTCCCACGTGAATAGAACCTAATTTGAGCATTTCAAGAGCTAATTATATTCTTATTACAAGGCATGTTAACCCGGCTGTCTCCCATTTCATATTGTAGCTACAGTGACAAATTAGATAAAAGAATAGGACACCCACGATACATTATGTGGTTAAATATTGCTTTGACTGAAGGATACATACACTTATAAAGTGTACGCATTTAGTGCTTAATATAACATATGGCATGGGCAAAAAACGGCACTCTAGTAGAGCCGAAGTTGAAATCATTCTTACAAGTGGCAAATCAACATCAGCCAGTCAATATTAATCCCACACATCCACATCTGACACAAATGCACTATATGCCATTTGTGTACATCAATATTAATGTTAAAACTTACAACACATTTATGTGCAGAACAGGTTGTTTCACTAGGTAGACAGCCATTGATTATCTAAGAATCTCTTTCCAAAGCAGAATATAGGGCGCTGTCCTATATGTTTAGAGAATGTATACATAAGAAGATCATTGAATAATCTCTCCATTCACTGGACAACTCCCACAATGTTATTAAGGAATTCATTTATATCTCGTTTAAGTGTCAAATGGAGCTAATATGAATACCATATATGTTGTGTCAAAAGCAGTGTTTCACGATAATACGAAACATTTTAAGAATATATGTAACTACACAAAAAAGAAACTTCAGCCAAGAGAAATCCATGAAACATGCCCACTCAGCATCAGTTTGTAGAGCTCCTCACTAAGTGTGTAACCTAAGATAGCAATTCCTTTCTCGAACAGGTGCTGATGCTAGATGCACATTATTTTATGAGAGAGTAATGGCCAGTAAGAATTTGTAGTTGTTTCACAGAATTACTCCTGACTTATAACAGACTAACAATATTTAAGGTGGAATTAGATTTTTCAAACCAAAAGGCATATTATAACTTATGAGTGTCATTATAAATCTATAAGTCTGTGAAATTAATGAGACCAATAAATATTTTCTAACCATATAACCCATTAAAAAATAAGAACAATCTCAATGCAAAGTTATATTGCTTCCTCTTTGTACACTACTTACATAACCCACACCAACTAATTTTTCTCTTCCTTAGCAGGTCATTCTCCCTCTTCACACACAGCATATTCAATCCATAAAGTCGGTGATTTACATTATCCATTAATCATGTAGAAACTGCATAGATTACTTCCAGATATAGAAACAAGAGGACAAAGCATGCATATAAGTGTATGTAAGAGCTTACTTCAGGATTCAAATCGTTAACTTTTTCAATTGCATCTTCTACATTCCCACACTGCACAGCTTTTTTCACAGCCATTCGGTCCGTTATTGTTGTGAGATCAATATCTGCTATTTATAGCTAAGGATACGATAAAGGCCATGTATAAAGTGTTTTGGGCTTTTGAAACAGAAGCTCTTTTTACCATATTAATCCTGAAGACAATGAGATATTCTTAACAAAGAGCGCACAGAGAATCCCACAAGTTAGCAGAAACAAAATCTAAATGACATATATCATTGTAATGGATGGCACCAAGTTAAAAGTGAAAATCAATCAGGAGAGAGATAAAAGCCAAGAACAAGATAATGATTATGGATACGCTCAGTGCCAGACTCCATTCGAAATTTTTCAGCAGCTTCAACATAACCCTCAGTCACAAGAAAGTTCATAACCAGCTTATTCATGTCTTCTTTTCTGATCTTGGCATCATTAAGCTTTTTCTCCCAATCCTCCCTTGTAATTACTTTCTTCGAAGTAGACTACATAATAAAAACAGCATGATCACTCTGTCGCCTTTTTTTATCAAGAAAGCATGGAATTATGTGCCAGATGAAATAAAACTCAATGTTTCATTGGCCAGCAGCCCATGTTAGGAAACTTAACACGATGGCTGCAGCACTCTAGGGTAGAAAATGTAATAGAGATGGAAAGAGGTCAAGGGATCTTTCCAACTCTATTGCATTTACAAGGAACGATATGACAGTTCGAATAGCGGCTCAATTATATTTAAGGGAAAAGTATGGCTGTTTCAACTCTGTTGCAACATTCAATCTCAAATAACAAAATTCACATCCAAATCTGAAACTCCAAATTTTTTGGTGACTCCAGAAGATCAAACATGGCATTTGAAAGAAACATGAATCCCATATTTCAGTTTCCACCACAGACAGAGATATTTGAATACCATTATTGAAGTTGCAGCGATATAATTGAATGTGTCCTGGAGCGGTAACACCACCAAATCTAGACCTGAATTGCTTCCCGACCTGCCTCAATGAAATTATAACACTTAAAAATAAGATCAGAAGTATTGAACCAGAAAAGAGTTCATGAAATCTCCAACTCATTATATCTCTCAAAATGATACCAACAATAATGCACAAAATGCCAGAAAACCGGGAACAGAAACACATATACCTAGCTTGAGTGATAATCCACCTCTATATCGACCAAGTGTACAGAAGTTCATGCTTGTACAGCCACATCTGCAGAATAATCAAAGAATTTCATCACAAATACCTTTCAAAAAAAGAAAATCATCACAAACTGCCCCAATTTTCACGAACCCTAGAATATGCTGCACCTTTAAAACAACGCCTGGATACCTTTCCCACTATAGAAAACCGAGACTGAGTTAAGAGAAAGCCTTAGGCCTAGATAGGTCCAGGAGAAACAAACTTTGCGCCTCAGAGAGAAAATACATATAGCTCTCAATAGAATGGAGAAAGAAACCTGGAAATCAAGAAACGGACCGATGAAACAGGCAAAACAAACTGTAGATATAAAAATCAGCTCTCTGGATTTTCCGGCTCGTTGTTGTGCTCCAATTTTATAGAGGAAGTGAAATCGAAGCAAGGAGCGATTCCCCCAGCACGCTCACACATGGCAAATGGGGGACCTTGTGCCTTGTACTATTGGAAATGTATATAATAACACCATTTACCTATGGGAAAATTACTAAGGGCAAACCCCGCAATTTCGACTTTCTCCCAAACGTACTTTTGAACTAGGGAAAATTACGTAAATATTTGTTTTGCTTTATGTTATTACGAGAATATCTAAAATTTTATATTATTACTCATATGCCTGTTTTTTTAACTCCATATCAATTTTTTTAAAAAAAAATAAAACTACCCATAATTTTCAATTTTTTAAAAATTAAATTTATTTGTTTTTATTTTTGAAAAACTGAAACTTTTCTCCCTAAATGTGTCACTAGAAAACCGAACACCTCACCATACATTTGTTTCCAATTTTTTGCAAGGGCAATTGGGATATTCACCATACATTTGTTTTCAATTTTTTGCAAAGGCAATTGGGATGTTCACCATACATTTGTTTTTAATTTTTTGCAAGGGCAATTGAGATATTGTTTTTCAAAATAAGAGAACTTTACCATGCTGAGCTTATGTCACTAGATAGACAATCACGTGGCCCCATGTCCCATTCATTCGTCACCAAGTAGTACACTGGTCCTCAAGTCTTTTATAGATGTGAAATCCCCTTGAAGTTTTCGATGTGGGACACTCCCGTTGTAGCAGCTTGAGACTAAACCTATTAGCCTGCAAATTGTTAATAGCGATTAAATCATACGGTTATAACCTTTAGCTCTTAAAGAAGTCAGTTTATTATAAAAAAAAAGTTTATTAAATTAATAAAACAAGTCTTTTAATAATTATGTTAATTATAAAAAATATTTATTTAATAGAGCAAGACTTTTATAATAAATTACATTTATTATAAAAAATATATAAGACATTCAAAATATACATACAAGAGCCATCTTGTTTTTTGAATCACGTTTGGTATAATATTATAATTAATAATTATACTAATTACATTAATAATCAAATCTTATATGTTATTTATTAATATATTTCTCTATAAATTATATAATTTAGTATCTTATGTTATGGTTGTAAATTAAATTTCAAAATTAGATGATATTACAAGACAAATTTAAAATTTATTCTTATTTGAATAGTAAAATTATGATAATGTATAAACCAATAATTTTAATTTCAATGTATAATATTATTGTTAGTTGGGTTGTGATAATTGTGGACAAGTGAAGAGAATTAATAAATGTTTGATTTGATACTAATTTCACTTTATATAGGATGATATTATTTTTAATCTTATGAAAAATTAAAGTTCTTAATGTAGTACCCTCATTTCTTATCTTATTAGATTTTTAATCATTTTTAATATATTTGTTTGGATTTCTTTAAGGCCGAATCCGATCAATTCGGCTAATTCCCAATCCGAAACACTGATTCACCGATCTGGATGGGTCTTTGGGGTACCCGATCCAGGGCATTGATCCATATTTTAAACCACTTGCTAAAAGTGATTGTGATCTCCTTGTATTCCTACAGTTTCCAGCTTTAAGGGTAAAAAATAAATAAAATTTAAAAATAATTCTTTTTCAACTCAAAATTTAATTAAAATAAATATGTATATTTTTTAGAAACTACCCTAAAAGATATGTCAAATCTACACCGTCAAACCAAAATAGATAGTATAGAACATTACAACCTTACATTTATAAATAAAGGTTACCACTTTATGCAAACTGCACCATTTTATTTTGTGGTAGTAAAAGAAGGATGAGGTTTTACGAGTCCACTGACTCATCTATTTAAATGAGCCCTCTATTGAAAATGGGTTTTGGGAGGCCACCATTCTTTAAAATCCATATATAACATGGAAGTTTAATGCATCTGTGGATGCTTTTTTGTGTGGAAAGTGTGTTCCCTAAAGCACATAACTATTTTGCTTAAGGGCATGTTTGATTGCGGGAAGGTAAACGTTCCCTAGAAATTTGAAGTTCTTCTTTGCTGGAAAGTGGGAAGTTATCGTAAGGAAGTTCTAGTTACCTATGTTTGATAACTTGATGGAATGTTAAAGAAGTTCTAGTTACCTATGTTTGATAACCTAGTGAAATGTTAAGAAAGTTTTGGGTACTTATGTTTGATTAGCTGCGAGTATGTTGAAGAAGTTCTTGGCAACTGTGTTTGATTGACCGAGAGACATGAATAAGATAATTTAAATCGTCTATTCATATAAATGATAAATGGGACTCCCTCAATAGTGATAAAAATATAGCCAATGGTTGTCTAAAAAGAACAAGCACGAGAGGAAAATGATGAGCCAGATTCCAATGCCCTTGTTCAATATACACAAACAAAAAAATAAGAGACGAGTAAGCTTTTTCGCTAGTCTTCCATTACATTAATTTAATTATATATATAACAAGCAAGAAATAACTACATGATTGATAGCAAAATAAGGGAATGTAATACGTCTTAGATCATTATCTAATAACAAGATTACGTCGTATGGATAACATAGATAGAGATTCATAAAGAAAACAAGATTTTAACCAAACCAAAGTCCTCTCCAATGTCCAACAAAGTGCACTTTATAGGGATGGCACTATATAATTTAAACCATGAGAAGAAAAACGACGATACCAACCGGCATTACAACAAAAGCGACCACTTTGCACATTAAAATTGTTGGATTTGGTACTATCCAAAATCACCTACGTAAGGATATTCCTATATTATTTGGGATTAAGATATTCTCATATTATGTGGATATTTTTTTATTATTATATCATATTAATATTGATATTTGATAAGTTTCATAAAAGAAATAGAAATATAAAAAGATTAGGACTCTTGAATATGTCTATTGGGTTTTGAGATATATATAACATCAATAGGAAGTTTCGAATTTAGTATGGATTTCTAACTTTATATGTATAGGATGAAAGTGTAGAGAATATGTGTACCCAATTTGGGTCACCCTATAGGAATTTTGGTTTGTCTAGAGAGATAGGGAGGTAGAGCCTCTTGTGCATAAACTACAATTTCCTCTCATAAAATACAATTTCCTCTCAGAGAAAAACGTTGATGGTGCCTCCTGAAGACTCATGTAGAGTGAGAGATTGTTTTCTTGTATAGAAATGATTATCATAGAGATTTTGGGTTGTTTTCCATTTTATTTAAAGAAAAAATCAGTTTCTCATTGATCTCGCGTCTCTATTTGGTGTTGTCGATAATGGTTGCCAGAAGCAAAAAATGGGAGAGTGGTTTAAAAGAGTTTTTTCAACTGTGTTTTTGCTGATGTTTGTTTCAAAATCTTTGATATAACTGTCATTGGTATAGTGGATTTCAATTTGTCGTGCCTATGGATATAGTCCTTTTGGGGTGAACCACGCAAATCTTTGTGTTCTTGTTGTATGTGTTTCATGCTTTATTTCTCATACTTTATTTGTTAAATACTAATCCATCGGGTTTAGAGCTTCCGCGCAAAACAAGTGGTATCAAAGCTAGATTTGGGGTTGTCGGTATAGTGGCAAAAGTTTCGAACACAAAATTCGAAGTGGAAGAAGATGTTGGCCATGAGGTGGTCTGTAACAACTCTAAATTTTTAGAACTGATAAAATAATAATAATAAATGTGATAACCCTAAAAAAAATTTACTGAAAAATAATAGTGAACATAATAATATTAATAGTAATCAAATAAAAATAAAAATAAAATAATTATAAGAAGAAATAAAAGTTTTCAGATAGCCCATTATTCTAATAATACGCACCATTAGTTTGGAAAAAACTTCATATTTTTTAACCATTTTCTATTTTTCTAGTATGGTCCATGAAGAACACTATTTATTTTTACCCCGACGTGTTAGATAAGCATATGGCATATGAGATGGGTACTTAATACACCTCTTAAAAAGTCACCTTACCATCTCTCTCCCACTGTGGTGCTTTACCCCTTTATAGTAGATGTACAATTTAAAAAGGGCCCTCTCTCATTCATGTTATGCCCTCTCTCCAAGAACATTCGCTCTCTCTATTGCCATGCCATGCCATGCCATCTCCAAGATTCCTCTCTTTCTCTCCCACCTTCCATACACCGCTCCTCTCTCCCTCTATGTATCTCTCCCTACCTTAGTCATGCCACACATCCCCTCTCTCTTTCATCCTCTGCGCAACAACCACGAAACTCTGTAACTTATGCCAAAATCTCTAGCATCAATTGAAGATCCATATGTATGCATCCATGATCAAATCTTTTTTTCCTGTGTCACAAGGGACAACAGGTACAATGGAGGGAGTGGTTTAGCTTCTTAGGCCAACTTTACCGGCACAAATAAAATGCCCATTGTTAAGATGTACCCAACTGAAAACCCCCTTCTCTCACTGAAATACCAGAACCACCATCACCTCTTTCTCCCTCTACACAAAACCCACCTTCATATTTTCTCTCTCTCTCTCAGTCTCTCTTTCCCCTCTCTTCCTCTATCATTATCTTCAATATATCTGTGAATACTGTGGGTTCATGATTCTTGGAGGAGCTCATGAATGGGAGCAGCACAAATAGGGTCGTGGCCATCGTAGGCGGGTTGCACGCCTCCTCAAACTGTATATATGTAAACATATGACACTTCTTGTTAGCTTCCATCAACTTCACCGAGATATCTCGCAAACCATCTTATGGGGACTCTCTCTCTCCCCACAGACGATTACGGTGCACTTATATGGCCTTTTAAGTGTTTTTGGTTTACTGTGGGTTGTTGTTAATTGAGTGTGGTATAATCTCTTCTGTTTATGACAGTTAGCATGTGCAATTGTCGATTTCTTATAGCACAACTTTTAATTTGATGCTCGTTTATCAACTTATGATGGGTGCGTCTCATGTATGGTGGTCCATTTGGATCAAAGTATTGTTACTTGTACAAAACCCTGGAGGTTTTAAGAGGTTCATCGAGCAAGTGGTTGGTAGAAGGTGCATAATTGGATGATTATGGACAATTTGATTGGTTAGAAAAATGATGATGAACTAATCTACAGTGAAAAACCCACCACGTTTGGCAAAGTTTAACATAAATTTTGGTGGTGTCGATAGTAAGGAATAGCCTGTAAAGGTTAAGGGTTTGATGGATCATGATCACTGTCTTTGAAATCTCGTGAGAATAAGGAACTCTGTTTCGATTGCAAATGGAGTAGAGTTAAATTTGATGCTTATCGCATGGTAGCAAGAAGTGAATGGTGGATTGTAATCTATGTACACGCATGAGCTTATTTTTGAGCCAAAGATGCTTCCCGACCTCAGTCAGACGAGATGATAAAGGGTCTATGGCCAACTTAAAAAATCAAACAAGTATTTTAATTTCTCTTGCATCTCAAAGTGACACATAAGTAAGTGACCTCATCCTCTTGAAAAATAGTCTGTTTTTAATAAAATAATGATAGTTCAATCCAACATCTTATTTTTATAACCTTTATGTATAAGTGATCTCCTTATCCTGGAAAATAGTCTGTTTTAGTAAAATTATGATATTTCAATAGTTGTTATGAATTTTGGTTACTTCTACTTTCAATAAAAATTATAATATTGTCAATAATGTAAGATTACGCATTTCTGCATTTGATTGTATTTGTGTCTGTCTGTGAATTTTAAACGTTGTAAGTTGTACCCATTCCTATAAAATGATTATTTAGGTAATTGCATTTCCATAAAATTGTGATATTTTCGTGTTTAACTTTGGATTTCCATAAAAGCTCTTCTATTGATAATAGACTGTTTGTCATGTTATATTTTAGGAATGTCCTTCAGAATTGCTACCTTTCAGATATTATTGCCAAAATGTTTGACTAGTTATTGACAGTTATTTCAATGAAAGTGATTATTTAAATTGCTTCAAATAAAATCCTGTGAATGATTCCAATGATAGTTTGTATATATGATGTTATTGCTTTCTGATGTGTAAAGAGTTTCAGATATACTTTAAATATACAATTGGACCTATCCAGTTATACCGATAGGGATTAAGTGGACTCATCCAGTTCACAAGTGAGGTATAAATGGACATATCTGGTACACCAGAAGGGATTAAGTGGACTCATCTGTTACGTCAGTGAGGTATGAGTAGACCTACAGGGATTAAGCGGACCTATCCTAGACATCGGTAAGGATTAAGTGGATCCATCAGGACGCTGATGAGGTATATAAGTGACCTACTTGGGACGTTAGTAGGGTATTTTGTGAAATCATTTGAGTTATGCATTGCTGTTAAAATGTTTATATGCATTTCAATCTTTTGGATTATGCTAAATTGTGTATTTTTAAAGTGAAATTGTTATCCATAAATGCTTTTGCTCGCATTGTTTTTAATAGATCTCACTTTTTGAAAATATTGATATCTTCTAACCATGATTACTTTTAGGACTATGATGATCACTTACTGAGTAGTCAACTCATCAAACTATTGTGACCTCTTTTCAAAGTAATTGCAGCCTTTCTATTCAGCAGGAGTAGCAGAAAAAGCTTTGAAGAAGTTGCAATGACTAACATTTCCTTTGTATCTTTTGTTTAAAGTCACCATTGTAAATTTTGTTTTATCATCAGATGTATATCTAAACCTTCATGTTAATATTAGTTATGAGCAGACTTTGTACAGACTCTTAGAAATGGAAAATTTGTTTTGTTATAAATCGATTGTCACATTCCAAGGATTCTAGTGTTATAAAACTTAGGGTGTGACAATTTTTTAATATATTTACCATAATTTGAATGCAGCAGGACCATCTTTGAAGAATTTGTAGGCATGATTGACCTTCCCCTTATAACTTTAGATCAAATGCACCATTGTAAGTTTTGTTCTATCAAGAGATGTATATATCTAGTCCTTCATGTTAATATTAGTTATGGGTAGACTTTGTACAGATTAAAAGTACACTATTTGGTGCAATGTGAATATCCTAGTAGAAATTTTGAATTTGTTCTATATATATATAGTGTAAGAATAGTCTATCACACATCGGGAATGTTAGAAAGCTTGGGGTGTGCATGGTCGTTGAGTCCACTACATTTGAAGAAGAGCCTCAGTTTAGAAAGGGAAAGAGAATAAAAAAAGCTAGTCATACGGTACGGTTTTGAGGACATTGTGGCTTATGCATTAGTTGCCACAAGCCAAGAGCCATCCACTTTTAAAGAAGCTACACATGATAGTGACAGTAGCAGGCTGAGTGAAGCCATGTATGAAGAAATGAAATCTCTTCAAAAGAATCGTACTTGGGATATCGTGAAGTTGCCAAAAGGTAAAAGAGCCATTGGTTGTAAATGAGTTTATAAGAAGAAAGATGGGTCACCTGAGGCTGATGGTGATCGATTTAAAGCACGTTTGGTTGCAAAAGGCTATGTGCAGAAAGAATGTGTTGACTATAATGAGATTTTATCTCCAGCTGTGAAATATACTTCTATTCGGGTTTTACTAACCATGGTTGCATTGTTTGATTTGGAGTTAAAGCAGCTTGATGTCGAGACTGCATTCCTTCATGAAGAGTTAGAAGAATATATTTATATGACTCAGCCATAAGGGTTTGTTGTTAAAAGATATGAGGACCATGTCTGTAAATTGAAGAAGTCATTGTACGGCCTAAAGCAATCTCGTAGGTAGTGGTACAAACATTTTGATACATTCATGAGTGGACACGGGTATGTCATAAATAAGTATGACAATTGTGTCTATTTTAAGGGATTTACTCATGGTTCGTTCATCTATTTATTGTTTTATGTGGATGATAAGCTTATTGTTGCGCAAAAATCTTTCAAAATCAGTAAATTGAAGACTCAGCTTGCAAGAGAATTTAAAATGAAAGATTTAGGTTCAGCAAAGAAAATTTTGGGCATAGAGATACGTAAAGATTGAAAGTTGAGTAAATTGTGGCTATCTCAAAAGGAGTACATTGAGAAGGTCCTCCCGAGATTCAGGAAGAAAAATTCAAAGCCCGTGGGTACTCATCTTGCTACACATTTCATATTATCGGCAGTATTATCTCCAAGTTCAGATGCTGAAAAAGAATACATTTCACGTGTTCCCTATGCAAGTGCAGTTGGAAGCCTTATGTATGCAATGATTTGCACTCGTCTAGATATTTCTCATGTTGTTAATGTTGTTCGCAAGTATTTGACTAATTCAGGAAATGGGCATTGGTATGCAGTAAAATGGAGTATGCGTTACCTAAAAGGTACATCAGATGTGGGTTTGATGTTTGATAGAGATAATAAGGTGTGTGACAAGATTGTTGGTTATGTTGATGCTGACTTCATAGGTGATTTAAACGGTAGGCGATCTACAACAAGTTATGTGTTTACACTTGCAAGAGCTCCAATCAGTCGGAGGTCGATGCTACAAACCGTTGTTGCCTTATCCACGATTGAAGCAGAATACATAGCCATTACTGAAGCAGTGAAAAAAGCCATTTGGCTTAGAGGGATTATAAGCGAATTGGGCTTACGACACAATGAGACTGTTATTTATTGTGATAGTAAGAGTGCAATACATTTGGAAAATAACTAGGTATATCATGCAAGGATGAAGCATATTGATGTCAGATAACATTTTATTCGTGAGATCAAACTAAGAATAATGTTGCAGATATGTTGACAAAGTCGGCTACATTACAAAAGTTCAAGCTATGCTTAGACTTGACTAATGTGTTGCTCAAGTGAGTGCCTGTGGAGGCGCGTGTGGAGAAGACGGTTGATGGGAATATCTTTTGGAATCCAAGCTAAAGTGGAGATTGGTTGATATTTATCTTGAATTCTTGAATCCTAATTTTAAGGGATTGATTTCCTTTGATTTAGGTGTCCTATTTATTTTGGTAAAGTCTGGGATTTAAGTTTATGGATAAGTTCTACCTAGATTAGGAAGGGGCCTTAGATCCACAAGTATATAGAGATAAAGTTAAGTTTCATAACTTTATGGGAAAGGATAGAGTCCCACGTACGACATCTTTTGGGGATAGAGAGAGAAAATTGTAAAGAAGAAGGATTTATAAGATATTCAACTTTTGGGGGTTTTTGCAGAGAGAGAAAATTGTAAAGAAGATGGATTTATGGGAGATTCAACTTTTAAGGGTTTTTACAGAGAGAGAAATTGTAAAGAAGAAGGATTTATGGGAGATTGAATCTGGTTCTCTCAAGTAAGTTGCCTTGTAATTTTCTTTTTTTGATTTAGTGGAAAACATCGATTTTTTTCGCCCGTGGACGCAGTCACAACTATGACGAATCACGTAAATCATGGTGTTCTTTTTTCTGTTATTTGTTTTCTGTTTTATTTTTGTTGTTTGTTGCTTGTTTTTTGTCGATTCTTTTTCTCGTACTTTATTTGCCAAAAGTCAACACATCGGGTTTGGAGCTTCCACGCACAACATTAATGTCATTGATTGAATTTGACATTAGCGTTTGGGGGGTATTCTACCTTGTTATAGGCAAGGAAAGGTTGTTGCGTAACAAATTTCTAACAATCAAGTGTCCTTATTACATTTATTTAGGAACTTTACTATCTCTTGGAAATGTCACAAACTAATTTTTTTTATTTTGAAACTTATTGATAACGACTTTGTAGGGCAAACAATGTAAAACATTTTCCCCCAAACTACACAATTATTATAAAAAAAAATATCCTTTTTCTCGACTTATTAAAGGAACAGAAATGTTAAGGTAGGTACCTCTCTCAACAAAAGACAAACAGGAACAAGTCTAGAATGGAAAGGGCAGCATGTTCAATGAATTACAACACAAAATCTTAAAAACTATAAATAAGTTACGCTCTTATCCGTTCATAAGGATAAAAATGTATTAAAGAGCTAGTGATGAGCTCCAAGGGCAAGCAAAAAGTTAAAAACATGCAAGTTTGGCCACACTGATGCAATCCTGTAGCGACGAGCATCAAGGACTGTTGTTATTGCGAGGTATGCGCATGCTTCTTTAACCCACAACCTAGGCAGGGTGCACCTAAAGTAGCTCCTGCAAGGAAAACAAATAAGTTTCATATGAGTTGAGAGATATGTTATAATGATTTAACTTCAGAAAAGAAACCAAAATTGTTTAGTATGACTAGCCAATCAATGCAAATATGTTGCTGAAAAATGCAATGAACCAGTTCCAAGTTTAGCAATGCAACTACTATGCTGAAATATTCATGGCACAACATGATATGATCAAATATCTATTAAAAACATTTAAAATTTCAATGCAAATACGCTGCTAAAAAATGTATTGAACCAGTTTCATTAAACCAATGCAAATAACCTGCTGAAACTTTCATTGCAGAATATGGCATGACCACATACACATCTTTTAAAATTTGTTTCACTGGAGCAATTTTCAAGTTTACCAATGCAAATAATATGTTGAACCCTTTGAAAATAGTATCCTCACTAGTCAAGAATACTATCAAGTGATGAGCAAGCTTACATGCATATCTAGCATCCTGATATAAGACAATGTGATATCTATGAACATAAAATGCGAACTCTCTTTCCATTAGGTGGATATATACTAATTCAAATTACCAAATATGTATACGTCATTTTAAATTTTGATTCTTATACATGTAACACCAAGAATTTATATGTCCCTATAATTTGTGCGTCCTTCTCAACCCCCAAAGATGGGATTGTGACCTAATAATGAGTCAAGTACCTTATAACCTCTATACTAATTCAAATTACCACATATGTATATGTTATTTTAAATTTTGATTCTTATAACCTTGATAGATATCTATAACCTTGATACATATCCATAACTATAACCTTGATATATATCCACAATTATAATGGCATGTACCACTAAGAATTTATATTTCCCTATAATTTGTGCGTCCCTCTCAACCCCAAAGATGGGATTGTGACCTAATAATAAGTCGAGTACCTTATAACCTCTATAGTACTAGGGTCCCTTCTTATTCTTGCAACGTATGTCCACCCTTTAACTCTTGCTTAATAATGTAGTTTACCGATCAAAGCCGGCGACTTATTTTATCGATATCAAACGATTTCATGCTCCTACACGAAATCACATTGTTCATGTACTCTCTTAGGTAAAAACTGATTTACAAGTATTTTTATGACTCCAGATTTTTATAATCTAAGCTTCTCAACCCATACCGTAAAAATTTCCAAATCGCATTCTCCATGGGCTTGAAAATAATAATGCCCCAATATTGAACGAAAACAGTTTGAATTTTGACGCGTGAGATCTACATGGGAGAAAACTCAAATTTTTGTTTTGTGAATATAAAATTATCTAGTGATTTTTCAGGTGGTTCTCAAATTTTCTAAGTACAAAAAAGTCTTCTCAAGTAACTCTTCTGCCCAACAGAATAAGCGTCTCATTGTAATGCTATGTAAGTTAACTGGACTCGCATGGTCAAAGCCCGGGGCTTCACTGGGGCTGTGACATTGCACATGGACTCATCCGTACAAGAAGTGACATTGCGCATGGACTCATCCATGCAAGAAGGAATATATGTTGTGTGATTGAAAGCGATTCTTTGAATGTCATTAAATGATGCAATAAAGAGCAAATGGTGCTTTGAGAGCTTAAACCAATTTGGCTACATATTCTCGACTTGACAGATACTCTAATTGTTTCATTTTAGCATGTTTTTAGAGAAGCAAAACTCTTTTAACGGATTACTTAGCTAAGGGAGGAGCCTGGTTAGCTTTGCTTTGTATTACTAATAATGTAATTGCATTTGGGTAATTCCTCTCTAATCAATGAATAAAGATAATATATGTAAAAATAAAAAAAAGAATAATGAAAAAAAGTTAAAAAATGAAATGTCTTAGAAGCCGTGTGTCATATGGAATTGAATAAGTGTTACATTGAGGTCACTACGTTTTGGAAGATTCCGGTTCCATGTGTGATTGCCTCAGCCTTCTCCTCTACACGACTCATTAATGACTTTTGTCGAATGCATGATGATGCGAATTTGCTACATTTCAAGAATCCCATTTCGAGTTTTTGTTGGCATTTGATTTCTAGAGCATATTTTAATAAAAGGTAAAATTTTATGGAAAAAGTTTATATGCGGGCTTTCCCATGCTAACTTCCAATCAGATTGAAAGACTACCTTTGTTGGACAGTAGTGATTGGAAGATAACATGCAGGCGAGCCCGTATCAAGTGCCAATTTTATATTATTGAAGTAAGGCGTACCTCAAAATTTTTTTAAAAAATGTTATTTTGATGCACAAAAGACCCTCAAATTAATCATCTATCCTTAAAGTATATTATATGGATATTATAGAAAAAAAAAAAGATTTCAAGTCATAAAAATAGTATATCTTGTATAGCATTATTTGGACTGCCTATTTTTAAATGTTTAAATTATTTATAAATTTTCTAGTCTTCGGCATTATTTTTAAAGCTGTAAATTTTATAATAATGGGTGACAATGATTTCATGTCATCACAAGCTTGCTAGTACCAAAACTGCATCTTACAGCATAAATTTGAGATGCACCTTATTTGAGTAGTATAAGATGGACCCCTTATGTCGACCTCACCCTTTAATAAAATAAGGAGTGGATAATTTCAATGCTCTCTCTCTCTCTCTCTCTCTCTCTCTCTCTATATATATATATATATATATATATATATATATATATATATATATATATATATATATATATATATATATATATATATATAGGTGCGGTTTGTATGGAGCCTAAGCTCTAAACAATCAAATTATAGCCTACTTTCAAATAGCGTCGAGAATTGGTTTTAAAAACTATAAATATTTTTGATAGCCTTAAAAGATATTTTAATCTTTAAAGCTTAAAAAATAGTGTAAATCGAGAGATCTATAAAAACTTAAAAATTGACGGTCCAAAAATGCGTTACAAAATACACTATTTCCAAAACTTGAAATCCATTTTTTTTCTCTTGTCCACGCATCTTGATGTCGAGATGATCAATTTGAGGATATTTGGGCATCAAAACAACATCTTCTAGTGAAATTATTGAGGTAGGCTCTAATTTGATTGATTAGAGCCTCGGCTTTATATAAACTTTTCCCCACATATATATATTTCTGTCTATGTAGTAGTAAGGAAAGAAGATCCGTCTCCGAGTTGTTCAATAACAGTGGAATAGTGGCGTTGAGTTTTTCGACTATTTGACTTTGGACTAGTCGGTTCTAGGTGCAATATATTCCTAACTACCTTCATATATCTACAATGTGAGAAATAAAAATTAGCCCTTTTTTTATCTTATTCCTAACTATCTTCATACATCTACAGTGTGAGAAATAAAAATTAGCCGTTTTTTTATCTTAATTTTGGATTTATTTTAGGCGGATGGTTTATGAAAGATCACGTCATGCATCTCATAAAGGTTAAGATTTTAGGCCTGTACTTTACAAAGTTGCACAGCTTTATGAATTGAAAATCTAGTTTATCTCATAGTTAGAATTTGGAAAAGGAAAAACAAATTCTAAGAAGTTTATATGCTTCATTTTGAAGTGACGAAATATAAAACCCGATCCATAAGGAAGGTCTGATAAATTTTGAAAGAAATCTAAGGTATTAAGAACCTTTTCTTAAGAATTTCAATATCGAAATGTTTGAATAGATAATACCTCATTTTTGAAACATAAAATTCATACCAGTGGAAGAAAAATAATTAAAATCAAGAGAATAAATAAAATCAGGAGTAAAACCATTAAAGAATGTTCTCTTTTGGCAAGCGCATAAGCAATCAATTTATTTCTGTGTGAATTCGAGTCAAATTGGTAAATCAAATAGAATTGCAACATGGAATCTTATGATAAACCACAATTAAAATTAGTACCCTCTACCATCATAAGCAAATCACCTTCAACCCATAACTTGATGCAAGTTTTTTGAATGAAAATACAACTGCATCACTAAATACCGAAAAGAAAAAAAGAATTTTTTTTTATAAATACCTTTTAAAGTCCCTTTAAAAGACAATTTTCTAGAATACATGAATTTTCATGTGCAAGGTTTCACCATTCCAAATTAGTAGTTCATAAAGAACTTCAATAGAGACAGGCGCTTCAACTAAGTTGCACCTGATTCTTGTTGAAATCCACAACGAATCGAACAAGGATAATCTCAGCTTGCCTGCTTGTGTCATAACCAAAACTAAATTTTGAAGTAAAAATTTCAATCAAACAAGTGAAATTCAAAGTTAATTACCTCTTTTTCCGATGACTCTATGACCACAGCCTTGATGTTGCATTCATCCCCTCTTCTGGTTTCATTTCATTTTTACTTCCTCTCCCTCCTTTCCTGCAAGACAACCCCCTTACTAACCAAACAAAAGGAAAAATAAAAAACCAAAGGACATCCTTATCACCAAGGGGTATTACCAACAAATTAAAATAAATAATAATAAAAAAAAAAGTGCATGAGTAGAGATCCCATAAAGGCATCAAAGCCCCAAAAACTCAAAAAAAAAAAGAGATGAAAAGAAAAGATAGAGCATTTCAGGTGAAAAAAAAAGCAAAGCAAAAAAAATATATATAGACCCCATGACTAGTTGCGCATGATATTGGCACGGCTCAATCACACTATCATGCTTGTAGCAGTGCAGTGGTTGAATTGAACCGTGCCAACACCGTACCCAAAATCATGCGCCCTTCCACTCCCCCGAATGCTGCACCATGCCAACACTCTTTCTCCCAACATATATGCACCACATGCATCATGTGACAAATATACATGTAGCTTTGTCCTATATGTATACGGCCAAGGGCACAAAGCCCTCCCCATTTGTAGCTTTGTCCTATATGTATACGGCCAAGGGCACAAAGCCCTCCCCATTCCATAAAAGGTAATACTTACCTTCACTATTTGTATAGAATTTGTGTGAAAATCAAAAGTACGTCGGCATTTAGCAAGAAAAAAACTCTCTAAGGAAGCCCTATATTCTTTATCACTGTAGTACAAGTTTCCTGAGTTTGTTTTATAGGACATTGCAGTGTATAGAAAAAGCACGTTCCTACATCTAAATAGTGCTTTATGCCTCATACCTATTATAGCCCTAATGGATAAGAATAAGCTTAAGAATAGGTGATCTGGAGGGCGGAGAATCATAACATGATGTCTTGAGTTAATTCCTACTACAGATAGAAACACTGTCCCCACTCAACTATAACTCTCTAAAAACAACTATCAAAAAAATCAGTCTATTCAAAATCTTTCCCCAAAAAAGAGCTCTCAAAGTAGAGATTTCGAGGAAACAAAGACAATAAAGGTTTGTATGATAACTTTTTCTACAGTTTTTTTGGGATTCTCCCTGCTGCTAATTTTCCTAGATTTTGGGAAGCGGAGTAAAAGTTGGGGACCTATTTGATAAATTGTAGTGCTAGTATTTTCACTTGCTTGGCGATGGGAAAGCTAGAATATATATTATATATATATAGGAAGAAGTTTATATAGAGCCCAGGCTCTAAACAATCAAAATTAGAACCCACCTCCAAATTTTCACTAGAAAATATTGTTTTGATACCCAAATATCCTCAAATTGATCTTCTCGACATCAAGATAGATGGACATGAGAAAAAAAAAAATAGATTTCAAGTTTTGGAAATAGTGCATCTTGTGACACATTTTTGGACCGTCAATTTTCAAGTTTTTATAGATCTGCTTGATCTACACTATTGCTGAAGCTTTAAATTTTATAATTAAAGATAAAAATATATTTTAACGCTATCACAAAAATTTTCGGTATTGAAACCACATTTCTCGACACTATTTGCAAGTGCGCTTTACTTTGATTGTTTAGAGCCTCAGCTCTATACAAACCGCACCCTTGTATACAACATATATTATATTATATTATAGTATTATATAAAATATTATTAAATTAAATAAATTATATTATATTATAATAATAGCTTATAATATATTATAGTAATATATTATAAAGGGTACGGTTTCTATAAGGTTGCAACCTGAAACAATCCAATTAAGGCGTACCTCCAAAATTTATCATAACTTGTAATTTTGTTGTAAAAAATTCTTAAGATTATCTAAAAATCTATTTTTATATCTAATTAGAAAATTTTAAACTCCAAAAATAGTTAAAATCAAAGAGATCTATAAACATATGAAAATCTTGAAAATAGACAGCCTAGATAATGTGTTGCAAGACGCATTATTTTTGAGACCCAAAAGTTTTCTCTTTTTTTTTTATATTCATACATCTTGATGTTGAGATTATCAAATAAAGGGTCTTTCAACATTAAAACAACCTTTCCGATGGATTTTTGAGGTGCATATGTGATTTTACATTTTAAGGTTGCAACCTTAGATAAATTTTTTCCGATTATAAAATATTAAATATAATATGATAATATTATATATAATATAGTAATATATATTTTCTATTATATGTTTTTTCCACTATATATAATACAGTGTTTCAAAAAGCGCTAG
Source organism: Amborella trichopoda (assembly GCF_054954075.1). Lineage (NCBI taxonomy): Eukaryota > Viridiplantae > Streptophyta > Magnoliopsida > Amborellales > Amborellaceae > Amborella > Amborella trichopoda. The sequence goes on from NC_142337.1 coordinate 51,946,162, forward strand.
GCAGGCGCCCAAAATCTCGACAGCCTAGTAGAAAGAAATTTTTTTTTTTTTTTGGGTTATTTTCTCGTTAAAATAAGCTCTAATGGATTTTATGATTTAAATTAACCTAAAAACGACAATTTTATCCTTTTAGTATTAAAAAAATGATCAAAAAAATACCATCAACAAGAGGGGGCATTTCCACCGGTGGGCGCGGGGTAAGCCCTGACCGGCCTCCTCAGTGAGTTCTCGATTGCTTAGGTGCTTAGGTGGACGGCCAGGGATATCATCTAATATTATTATATTCGTTGATGGTTCATAACTTTTTCCGAAAGCAGTTACGTAGGAGTGCCTATGGTCTCAGTAAGGGAATAGTAAAATGGGAAAAAAAAAAAAGTTTCGGCTTTCTTTAATTTTATTGTTCTCAAACGGGTGAAAAATACAGTACATGAGAAAATGTGAGACTTTCCTTTGTTTTCTCCGTTATCAAACACGCCCAAAACATGGTAAAGCAACGAATTACCATTGTCAGAAATACCCCTTTCTATTGGCCCTTATTTCGAGTCGGTCAATTTCGTTTAGGGGCAAGGGGTATTTTCGTCATTGTACGAAAAAGAATGCATTCCAAACCCACGTGGGTCGATCCCGAGGCGATTCCTAAGGGCTAAGTGGGACCCATCTTTCATATGGATTCCACTTGATGCCTCGGTCAAATTTTTTGATATAAAACGAAATTTCGGTTGCTACTACTGCTTGAAAAAATGTTCCATGAAATTTACCAAAAAGGAAAAAATGCCAAATGAATACAATACATCCTTGCTCGATTTTTTTAGTTTTTGTTTTCCGTGTCTCTCGTGTTTTTTATCTAATTTAGGCTAAATGCTTTTATATATATATATATATATATATATATATTGAGTAGTTCAACAAAAGACGAGTAGTTCAACAAAAGACGAGTATTTACCCATGATAAAAAAGGAACTGGAAAGAGAATTGAAGATTTCAGGTTATAGCTTCCACCACTTTGGCCTTGAACCTATTTCTAAATACTACCAAATATTTCTCTATTGGCTTAATTTCTCAAAATAAACTAAAATAAAAGCTATATTAAAGAATCATATGTTCCTTCTTGCCAATTTCCCCACCGAAAAATCTACGAGAAAATGTGACTCTTATTTTTTGGAAAAAAATTTAAAAATAAAATTGGGGCTAAGGTATTTTATACTCACTAATATTTTACTAAACAAATCCAATTTACATAAAAAAAAAAAAAAAAAAATTAATACAGTATTCCCTTCTTTACCCTTTTTTAACTTCTTTCATTTTATTTTTTTGGTTCCCCGAGTTGTACATACAACTCGGAGTAGGGGCAGGGCCAAGTGACTCACCTCTGTCCAAGAAGACTCGGCCGAGACTGATTTACATTTTGCATTTATTTGATAAGTTCCTTCTAAGGTATCTACTACTGCAATTTATAGCTTTTCTTTTCGATGAAAAACCTCATGAATTTGTTCAAAGATCCTTTTATGGTCACGATAACAGGGTTAACCATAATTTCGAAAAACAACAATGCCCAATTACTTACGATTGATCACTTGCCTGATACATGAAACCATTGTTTGAAAACCCGGATCGGTCATTTGGAAAATCAATTTTTGATCGACGGATGGTGCTCTGGATCGGCTGAATCCAACTTTAAAAAAATCTAAAAAAATTACTAAAAATTGTTATAAATGTAAATATTATTTTTTGGATTTTTGAGAAAAATAGGGATAATGCATTATGAATTCATATTATTTTAAAAAAATATGTGAATATTGAGAATTCATTTCTTATTTTAACGTATGTTGACCATTACATTTACATATTATTGAAAAAATGAACATAAAATCATTATGGATATGATTCTATGGTTTAAAACGGAGCATACAATTATAAAACTACAGCCTAATACAAAAACGAAAGGCGGTATTGTTCTTCCTCCTCATCATGTTGTTCCCACTTATTGAATTGGTGAGGTAATTTTTTGAGTCGGTTAATGTATGAATCAGCCTCATTATCTGAATATACTTGAATCCCTGAGGATTGGTAAATCCTTGTGTTCCTTGCTTGTGCCCCACCCTCATGCTGCTCGGTCTCAGGTTCCATATGTGTTGGTTAGGATAGGGTGGCCTCAATTGTCTTCTCTCTCTCCTCTCCCATTGTCTCCATCCTCCTCTCCTTCTATATTTAATTTATTATAGTATACTAATTTATGTTTTTATAGTATGAACATTGGAATTGAATATAGAATACTAATATTTTTGTTTTATGTTAATGAGTCACTTGCAATATTGTTTTTAATTTGAATGATGATAACAAAAGATAATTAATTATTAAATATAATTTATAATTATTATAATAATAAAAAATAAATTGATATAATTATTGACAATATTGTGAATATAATTGACGTAATCAATATTACAATAAATTAGCATTAGGTTTTTAATATAAAAAAATTGGAATAAAAAGAATATATTAGTATTCTATATTGCATATTTAGAAATAAACATTTGTAAGTTAAAAATATAAAAAAAGACACATAAATAATTAAAATATCAAAAATTGATACAAAAATATGAATAAAAAAAACATAGCATTGTACTATTTCACACAAAAATATTAAACTAAGGCATCACCTTAAAAAAGAAAATAACAATAATAATAACAAGTCCTATTTCTAAAAACTATTAATGGTAAATTGTGCTTTTATTTTAAAAACGATTGAATAATAAATATTAAATTAATAAAATATTACAAAACAGTAATTAAAAATAAAAAATCTTTAAGAAATCTACCATAAGAAAACATATACATATATAAATTAGGAGTATTATATAATTGGTTAATAAAATCATAGCTGTAATGGATATTACGAGAATAAATGAATTGTTGTTTCAATATGTTATAAAAAATAATATATAATTGTTCGTATTAATATTTAAATCTATAAAGGTAATACAAATCATAGGCAAATTATGAGTATGGTTATATATAAGCTTATTATAAAATTATAATAAATACATAATTAATAAATATTAATATAAGCGTTATTCAAATTAGTCACGTGAAAGGAAGTTCTACTTTTTAAAAAATAAAAAGGGAAAGAAAAGGTAAGTCCTATTTTTAGGGAAAGATAGAGAAAAGTTATCCGAATGATTAATTTTAAATTTTTATATTTTAAGGAAACAGGAAAACTATTATGGAATTGTATATAATAAGACTATTTACTTTTGGTATAAGGAAGTGACAATTATTTACAATCATTCGATGAGAAATATGGTAGATTGGGTGTATCACAAAGTTCGAAAAAAAAATTGAACTTTGAGCTTGGTCAATCAAATAAATGCAACCATCTAATTTCATATTCAATGTTCAAAATTAATGGTCAAGATTAACGGCTAGTGAGCCTTTTCCTCCGTTGAATTACCCAAAAAAAAAGTTAAACGGTCTTATTCTATACTTTCTTAAATATTATTAGAGTCGAGAGACATTTACGTGCACCAAAGTCATGCATGGGATAGGTACAATATCATACCTAGGATATTATATCATAAACTAAAAAGTTGTAGATAGAAAGAGATAGAAAAAACATATTAAGAGACAATAAAAAGGGTCATTCTAAGGTGTAGAGAGAGAATAAAGAATCATTTGAAGTAGATAGAGAGTCATTTAAAGTAGGAGATAGGACATGAATATGTACTAGCAAGAGATAGATGTCTTAAGCCAGGAGAGAGAATTATAATAATAAATCAGAAAAAGAGTCACTAAAGAAAATAACTAAAGACAAAGTGAGAATTACTTAAATAACAAAAGGATAAAATAAGAAGAGCAAAGGACATTTGGTGAATGAGTAAACAAGGTCTTCCTCTCACTTTATATATAACTAGCGAAATCCATATGCGCGTGATTTGATTTCTCTTAAAATAAATTAGAAGGCTTTTATTAAGTGTGTGGTTTATGGGAATGATTTTTTGCAAGGGTTGTATAGTAGTATAATGCAACTATCTTCAATAACCATATTAGAGACATTTATTTGACACGAATTTTAAATGTACACTCTTTCATTACGAAGAACAAGCACAAAAAAGAAAATTTTAGAAAAATGCTCTAGAAAGTTTTCAATCTAAGCCCAATTAATATAAGCCATCCATTTTATTGAGATGGTTAGATATAAGCCTCAGAAGGATTTTTTTATTTCCAAACTTTTTACATAGCTTTATCATCATAATATTAATAATGCTAAAATAGAAAAAAGTGATTTTGAATTTGTTAAGACCTAGATCTTGAAATTCACCAAATGGATGGTCGAGGTTCATTGTTAGATGGGTACTAATTTTGACCACATCTAGGGTGCAAATTGAAAAATAAATTTGAGTAGGACTGATTATGAGGATGAAGAGAATGTGTGTGCAAAATTTGGAGTCATACAAATGCCAAAAATATAGTTTTCTAGAGGTATGGTTGCATTATACTACTATACAACCGTTGCATTAGATCATTTCCCATTACATAAGGGGATGTTGCAACCGTAAAACATCAAAGTAAGGTGCACCATCAAATTTTATCATAAGATGTAATTTTAGCATAAAAAATGAATAAGACGTCTTGAGAATCTATTTTCATCTCTAATTATAAAAATTTTATACTAAAAAAATGATTCAAATGAAGTAGATCTATATACACATGAAATATTGAAAATAGACGGTCCAGATAATATGCTGCAAGATGCACTAATATTGGGACTCAAAATCTTTTTTCTTTTTCATATTCATACATCTCAATGTGGAGATATTCAATTCAAGGATTTTCCAACTTAAAAATAGCCTTTTACAATAGATTTTTAGGTGCACCTTAATTCTACATTTTATTAGCGCTATGTTTATGGTATTGATTTATTGTGTAGCCAACTCAATTTATGTGATGAGTTAAGGTGTCAACAATAAGTGGTTCTACAGATACCTATGAAAAAGCAATTCTACAATGAGAACATGTAAGAACAACTTGTGTAACCGATATTGATTGAAAGTGACTCATCTATGCTAGTAGATGCTATTCAGGATCGTTGCAGTGTCCCATAAAAATTACAGGCGTTAGTTGACAACTGTTGTTAAAGGCGCTCGTTCGATACGTGGCAGCTGATGCTTTCTAATAAAGCATCGGCTTATGCAGGCACTATAATTTGGTGTCGGAATTTTTTTCTCTTTAATTATTACATGATTTGACGCAACTGCCCTAGGTTGCAAAATAATGTGTTCTACTATTTTCTATTAATGAAAAAATCAGGTAGGGGCCTTCTCCACCACTAACTTACACAAAAAAAAAAAAAAATAGTAATTTTATAATTTGACTGATAAGTTGATATTGTAGTTATAAAGGAATAAATAATTTATTAAATTATATATATATATATATATATATATATATATATACACACACACTATATACACTATGAGACCCTCCCACACCCATATGAGTAGGACCCCAAATGCTCACCATTAAATTTTGACATAGGTCTCTAGAAAAGTTATGACATAGGTGTGGGACTTGGGTGAATGGGTTTGTTGATAACTTTTTTAGAGATCTGTGTCAAAATTTAATGGTGATCATGGGTGTGGGAGGGTCTCAGAGTACCTTAATATATATGTAGTGAATTATGCATTCTATTGTGCCACAGTCTCATGCTACCCACTAAAATTGTGTCGAATTTATTTTAGAACAATACCATGAATGTAGAATTTATTTATATCTGATATAAAAAAAATCATGATTTTAATATCGTAATTAAGATTAAAAAACTTACCGAACAATTTGATCACCAAAAGGTTCGAGTAAATAAATGAAAATGTGAGTAATCTCATGTACACCTTTTATGTAAGAAGAATATTTTTATTTATGATTTAATATTAATTAATCAAATCTAGTTTTATTTATTATGATATTCATCAATTATAATTTTTAATTATATTTAAAATTATAAATTCTATTCTATATTTATAATTAGAAATTTATAATTTATAGTTATAAGTATAAAGTTTAATTTATAGTAAAATTTTAAACTCTTTTATTAAATAATTTTAATATTTTTATGTTTTAATATTATTCTTATAAGAAATTTATAGTTTTTAAAATGAATATTTAAAGATAAAAAAGTAATTAATAAATAATAACTTTTTATATAAAGTTAATAGCTTTTGAATGAAATAGTGGGAAAGAACATGAATGTAAAATTTGTAACATGAGTCTATAATTTTTTAAATAAAATATGTTGTCTTATTTAAAATTTGTGAAATATTTTATGAAATATAATTTTTAATACCAAATTATAAATTATAAATTTCAATTTATTTTGGTCTTTAAGTAAAATTTTGCATTTCAGAAGTGTAATAGATATAACGACTTAGTTTTATTGCATAAAATATGTAATTGCATATTATATTCATGATTTTAATTATTATATAAAAATTAATAATAAATAAATTTGATTATAACAATAGAATGCCAAATTGTATGTTATTAAAGATAATGGAAGTATTATTTTTACCATAAAGGTATTGCCTATTTTAGAGTAATGAAAATTAACTTAAGTTCATTTATTGATGTACTCCACTCTCCCAAAGATCAACACGGAAGATGGAATGATGTAAAAGTATATTGTCTAAAGTGCACCCATAAGAGTACACTGTACACTTAATCCATCAAGTAAAATATTTATTAATGGTATTTTAGGTATGCTAAATATGGGGATCTACTTTTAAAAATATATTTAAAAAAATAAAAATGTAAATTTTGAATTGCTAGTAAACGTTTGTGGTAAGAGATCATACATCCTTGGGCACATAAGATAAGCTTTTATGTTGTGTTGTTAGGATTTTCTTACTTATGGCCTTCGTATATTATATACAATAATGAACATATGTAGTATGCAACTGAAGTGTGAACTATTTCTTCATTGAATCAAATAGTAGGAAACAACATGAATATGAAATTTTTAACATGAGTGCATGATTTTTTTAAATCAAATTGTTGTTCCATTTTAAATTTGTTAAATATTTTATCAAGGTAAAAGTATAATTTTTATTACTAAATTATAAATTTGAATATATTTTAGATTTAAGTAAAATTTTGAATTTAAAAAATATAATATGTATAACAACGTGTCTTAATTTTATTGCATAAAATTTGTAATTGCAAGCTATATTCACGATTTTAATTGCTATGTAAAAATTAATAATGAATGAATTTGATAATAACAATAGAATGAAAAATTAAAGAAAATATTATATACTTGTATATTTGATAATAATGATAGAATTAAAAATTAAAGAAAATATTATATACTTGTATATTTAATAATATCAATGGAATGAAAAATTAAAGAAAATGCTATATACTTGTATATTATTATATAATTTAAGAGAAGGAAAGTATTGTTTTTTACAATAAAGATATTTGTTATTTTGAAAGAATAAAAATTGGCTTTTCCTTTATTTAATGCTTGGACACCATTCCCCCCCAACAACAGGAAGCTGGAGGATGTAAAAGTATATTTTTTAAAGTGAGTGCACTCATAAGGACACATTGTATACTTGATCTATCAAGAAAAATATTTATTAATAGTATTTTATATATGTCAAATAAGAGAATCTACTTTTAAAAGTATAAATAAATAAATTTTCACTTCTTGGTAAAAGTTTGTGGTGATAGATCATGCACCTTTGGATACATAAGATCACTTTCTATGTTATTTTGTTAACATTAGTTCCATTTATATATAATAATGAATGGACAGATGTAATGAGTGATGAACACATGGATACACCTACCTTCCTCAGACCAATTCTTCCCACTGATCTTAACTTACTTTTCTTTATTTTTCATCCTAGCCAAACTCCAAACCTAAGATGAATTTCTTGATTGATACCTAGTCACGAACCTGATCATGTTTATTTTTCATCCTAGCCAAACTCCAAACCTAAGATGAATTTCTTGATTGACACCTAGTCACGAACCTGATCATGTTTATATATATATATATATATATATATATATATATATATATATATATATATATATTACATAACTTTGTCATTGGTGGTCCAATCCTGGATACGAAAAGAGGCAAGCTGTACTAGGTTGGAATCTAATAGAAAATTTTTCCCACCTTCCTATCATGAATCCTGATCAAATATTATATGCTCATGCTAGGGCTTTCCCTATAAGCGAGACGTTGTACTAGTACCTAAGTACAGTGAAAAAGAAGCAAGAGTTAGCTAGAGTATTCCCTGAACATGTTGCAATGATGCCTAACTGCAATGATAACTAGGCAAGGGTTCTCGTGCCAATTTGGACAACCGCATGTAGAGAAGTTAGTCCAAAATAATAAGATCTATCTAGACCCATGGAATGTAGAAAATCTATTAAGTAAGAGCATGGTGTTAGTGGATATAATAAAACAAAGGAGAGTTAACATGGTTTGTCTAATATGAAATTGTGGAAAGGGGCAAAAGTTAAGAAAATTGATAAATATGAACTTTGGTATAAAGGAAAGTACAATAATAGAAATGGTGCAAGTATGTGATAGATAAGATTTTTTTTAAAAAAAAGGTTGTAGATGTTAAGAGAATAGATGATATACTCATATTAATTAATCTTATGTTAGGAGACTAGACAATTAATGTATTTAATGCTCATGCACCATAGGTACGATTAGAGGATATAATTAAATGTCAATTCTAAAAGGACGTGGATGGACTAGTCCAAGGAATACCAAATAGAGAGAGGACATTTTAATGGTTATGTAAGAATAGATAGTAGAGGATATCAAAGGGTACGTGGAGGTTCTAGATTTAGGAAAAGAAATGAAATGGGTGATACTAATCTTGAATTTAATATATGTTTATGTATGCATCCGAGATTGACCAGACTAATCAAAGTCCGATCTATTCAAGATCGTGTCCAAACTTAACACTTTAAAGGGTTAAAAGATGAGAGTCTCATCAAATTCAGATAAATAGAGAATTCAACTTGAAAAGACCTATTCTTTGCAAATCTACGGCCAAGCCAGCTTAAGTAGTGTGAAATCCAAAACAACACGAAAATAAGAACAACTAATCTACTGAAGAAATAAAGATAAAAATCAATAAAGATAAAGATAAATATTAATTAAACTAAGGAAAAGAATTAGAATAATGAAAAAAATCATGAATAACAAATTTATTGAGAAAATTAAAACTAAATAACTATTGCAAAAAGTAAAAAGAGTAAATAAATATGAAATAATTAAAGAAAAAAGAAGAAGGAACCTGGTGGCCAGGCCCCTAGGTCTGGCACCTGGAGTTGGGCCCATATCAGACGACAACGATGGAGTCTTTACTTCTTGATTCATGATCTTGAATGATTGATTGTGCTCTGGGGAAGAGATGGTGCCTAGGAATTTTACATCTAGGGACTTTGGTGACTAAAAATGATTTATTTAATCTCTAAAATTGGCTGAAGTTGTGGCTTGAGTTAGGGTTTAGGGTTTTGGGGCTTGAGGGATTGGAATTAGGTTTTGGGGCTTGGGTGATTGGAATTAGGGTTAGGGTTGAAGATTAGGGTTTTGGGGCTTGAGGGATTGGAATTAGGTTTTTTTGTACTCTATCAATAAAAATAGGCTGGAAAATGACCTATATATAGCCAAAACCACTACAAAACAAGAAGGTATCAATCTAAACAAAATCTCATGGCCATATGTGCAGTACCGCAATTTGTGAGCACATAATTTCTCTCTCCTACGTTGTATTATATGGTATAAGCAGCTTATCAGCTTCGCTTTTTGAAGTTTTCTCTAGAATTTCAATCATGCCATATATTCTTGTTATTTATAGTTGGAAAATATCGGCTTGATAGATTATGTAATACTCTTTCTATATAAGAACCTATCTATTTTGGGTGATTGGGTTCCCTAAGGTTGAGATTTTGAATTTCTAAGGATATTTGGTTTCCTTAAACAAAATATCTAGGATCTATGCCATATTCAGGAAATATTTTGGGCTAGACTATAGTTTGGGTGTCTGCTATGGCTGAGAATATCCTATCGTGTACTAGGATAATGTGCTCCAATATTTTAGCTAAAGTTAAATTCAGAGGGCCATTATGGCTTACGATATAACAATAGCAAGCATCTACTTTAAAAAGTATAATGAACATTAAATAGTATACAAACATGGATCATATAAAGGCTAAATAGACTTTTTTCTAGTTTAGAAAATACAATGATCCATGTAAAGATTGTGAGATTATCCTCAGAGAGAATTTGATCATATAATATAAGTTCATGGTTACGAATGCTTACAATAAGAGATGGAAAACAAGCAGTAACACTAATGGGTGTCCAAGAACTAGTAGGTGGAACTTGAAGAGGGATAAAATAGACTTATTTATGAAGGAGTTAAATTAAAGAAAATATAATTTTAAGGATGAAGTTCATATTATATAAAATGAGATCATTGTATTAAGAAAGTGGCAAAATAAGTTTCAAGAGAATCTAGAAAGAAAAAACTTTTAGATAAAGAATCTTAGTAGTGGAATGATGAGGTTCAAAAGACCAGGTTGTTAGTGAAAATTGATCATGTTGCAAAGCTTAACAAGGAAATAGAAATAACCAAAATTTAGAAGAATATAAAAAGGAAAAAGTTTATATAAGGTTGCCACCTTATAATGTAGAGCTACGGATGCACCTCAAAAATCCATCGAAAAAATCGTTTTAATGTTGAAAAACCCTTTGATTGATCATCTTGACATCAAGATGTATGACCATGAAAAATAAAGAGATTTTAAGTCTCATAAATTGTGCATTTTCCAACGTATTATCAACACCGTCCATTTTCAAGATTTTCATATGTTTATAGATCTACTTGATGTTAATCATTTTTTAAATTTAAAATTTTATAATTAGATATAAAAATAGAATTTGAGATAATCCTAAGAACATTTTACATCAAAATCATATACCATGATAAAATTTGAAGGCACACCTTACCTCTCCAGCTACAAATGCATCTGTATGCCAACTGCACCAATATAAAAATGGCTACAGTAATCATAAGAAAATAGTAAGGCAGCAGAAGATTAAGGCACATATTGATCTATTTAATAAATTGTTGACAACAAAAAGTCAAAAAGATGTTTTCAAACTAGCAAAAATGAGACAGAGGAAGTGTAAAAACCTAGATCATATTAAATATATTAAGAGTGAGGATCAAAGATTATTAGTGAAGGATGACAAGGTTAATGAAAGGTGAAGAATTTATTTTCAACAATTGTTAAATGACAACCACTCTAGGAGCTTAGCGTCAAGAGGAGCGATTGTTATACATGAGGTCATAAACACTTCCATAAGATTCATATATCTAAAGTTCAAGAAGATTTGGGAAAGATGAAGATAGCAAAGACTTTAGGACCAAATGGTATACCAACATATGTTTTTTAGTTCATGGGAGAGATTAACATATGATTTACCAAGCCATTCAACAAGATTTTGAGAACAAAGAAAATACCAAATGAATGGAAGAAAAGTATTGTGGTACTCATTTACAAATAAAAAGAAATGTACAGTTGTACGAACTATCAATGGATCAAACTTATGAGATACACTGTAAAACTGTTGGAGAGAGTAATTGAGCAATGCCTATGACATAAAATGAGTGTCTCATAAAATCAGTTCACATTTATGCCACGAAGGTTAACCATTTAAGTTGTTTTCCTACTTAGCTAATTGATTGAGAAGTTCACAAAGAAGAGAAAAGACCTACATAATCTCTATTGATTTAGAAAAAGCATACAATAGGGTAACCTAGAAAGATAATTTCGTCGATGCTAAAAAAAAAAGGACTCTCAGTAAGAAAAATTGATGTCGTAAAAAATACGTATGAGGAACTGCTAACTAATATAAGGACAACTAGTAGAGAGACAAGTGAATTCTTAGTGGCAGTAGGCCTACATCAGGGGTCAATGTTGAGCCTATAACTCTTTACTTTAGTTATGGGTGAGTTAATTAAGCATCTACAAAATGAGGTCCATGGTTTATGTTGTTTGCAAATTTCATAATTTTGATTGATGAGACTAAAACCAACATAAATACAAAGTTAGAACTTTAAGGGAAGCTGTAGAATATAAAGGTTTTTAAAATTTGCCTGACTAAGACAATGTATGAAATGCAAGTTTCCAAATAATAAGAGTAAAAAAGATGAATAAGTTAATATTAATGGCCAAAAAGTATTAAACAATATTATTTTTGATAATCTTGGGTCGATAATCCATGAGAAATGAGAGATAGAGAAGATGTTGCTCATAGAATTAGAGCTGGATCGACCAACTAAAAATATTTTGTGATCATCGCATACCTAATAAAACTGAACTGAAAGTTCTATAGGATGGTTGTAAGACCAACCATACTTTGTGAGACATAATGTTGGGCAATCAAAACGCAACATATCCATAGAATGAGTACAAATGAAATGAGGATGCTGAGATAAAGATAGAAAATGAATATATTCGAGGGAACTTAAGAGTTACTCCAACATGCCATAGAATAAGGGAAAGTAGAAATAGGTGGCTAGTCATGTGTGACACCAACTTAAAACAACACTGGTTAGGAGAGGTGATTTAGCTGAAGTGGGAGGCTCTAAAAGGGCAATGGAAGGCCCAAAAGATATGCATGGAAATAGTGAGAAATGATATAGTGACTTATAGTCTGATTGAGGGTATGACCCTTGATAGGGTAGAATGACGGAATAAGATTTGTGTACTCGACCTCAAATAGTTGGTATAAGGTAACTATGATGATGATATTATAATGAGTCACTACCACATTGAAAGTTCTATAAACATTGCCATTATAGTCGTTAAGACATTGTTTGCTAGTTTATTGGATAATAGGCATCCCTTGAATAGTTCCGCACATTAAGGATGGGAAAACATTGACCTTTTTCCAAATAAGAAACGTATAGAGCCTACATCATGTGGACACTTGAATGATACACAAGTGCCACCAAAAGGTTTAGATTAAAAAAAGGGAGTATACAATGAGACCATTTACCTTTGGTATTAGGAAGGTCACAATTACTTATAACCGTCCGATGTAAAATTTAATAGCTTGGGCATGTCACAAATTTTAACACAAATTCTTTTGAACTTTGAGCTTGGTTAATGAAATAAATGCAACCACCCAATTTCACATCTAATACTCGAATTAATTGTGACCACCTTATACCAAAATGTAAATAGTCTCATTATATACTTTCCCTTAAAAGAAAAGAAAAAGGATAGCCACAATTTTCTATAATACTTTATTTTTTCTACAACTTGGGTTCATATGAAATTTAGAGAAAATTTTGTAGGAACCCCCAATATCCATTTCAATTTCATGATGGCCGCTCCTATTTTTTTTTCTTTCAAGTGGCATTAGATTTTTTGCTAAATATATCACCGTACCCTTTTTATCCCTTGCCCTCCCCTCTTTTCTAACTTGTTTGCATTAGAATTGATATTAACAATGTTGCTTATATTCAATAAAGACTTTCTCTTCTCTTCCTTGTTTGTACTACATCAAACTTATTTCACTTTCTCTTAAGATTTAATGGAAGAGATGAGTGCCCACAATGAGAGAGAGAGAGAGACAAAAGAGGATCCACGAGATGTTATTGATATGTGTTAAGCGACAGTATAAAGAGAGAAGAGAAGAAAAAGTCCTTATTTGTCATAAGCAACATTGTTAACATCAATTTTCAGTTTAAAAAGTGAGTAAAGTGGGGAGGGAAGGGAATAGGGGGGGGGTTGTACGATAATATTTTTAACGAAAATTTAGTACAGTCTGAAAGAAAAAAAAAGGGGAAATATCTCTGTAACCCTTATTTTTAAGTTTCATATCTTCATAAATCTAAGGTTTCAAAATATATCTTGAGCATAAAAATCCTAGGTTTTATATCCCCGTAGACTAACTTTAGAAATTATAGAAAGACAATCCTTTCATAAATTCATCATTTTTTCTCTTCACATGCCAATCTCCCAATCTTTTCTCTCTTTCTCTTTCTCCTCAAGCCTCTTCTCCCTCTCAATATTACCCTCTGTGTATGTGTGTATCTTTGTCTCTCTATTAAATTCAACAATGCCTTTTGAACCACGCGATGCTCATCCCTGATTAACCACCCACACCCATAAGCTAGGTTCTATAGTGGTAGACTGGTTTTAATATGAATTTACTTCACATTTGAAATTTTGCTGAACTTTTGCTACCAATTGAGGGGCACCTCCCTAGCTTATTAACATCATCCTGATGCTTCACCGTTCATAGGCTTCCATTTTGTTACATGAACCATTAGTCTCTTTTAAACTTATGTCTTTTAAAGTAATACAAAAAGAGAAAGAGGGGGTTAATATGGAGAGAGAGAGAGAGAGAGAGAGAGAGAGAGAGAGAGAGAGAGAGAGGGGTAATGTAGAGAGAGATAAGGGGCTTGGGAAGAGTCACGGTGGAGAGAGAGAAAAAGAGAAGTTTGGGAAATTGATAGGTGAAGAGAGAAAAAAGATGAGTTTAGAAAAATGATATCTTTTTATACTTTGTTTGAGTTAAAAAAATAAGATTAAAGTGGAAAAAATTAATCTAGGAGATTAGAAGTTATAAAACCTAGAATTTTTATGTCTCAAGATATGTTTTTAAACTTTGGGTCTATGGAGATATGAAATTTAAAAATATAGGGTATGAAGATATTTTCCCAAAAAAAAAATAGAAGGGCTATCATGAAATTGGAATGAAAATCATGAGTTTGCATGAAATTTACCTTGAAAATTTGGGCATCCACAATCCTTAATCAGGCGCACAAAAAATAATAATTATAAATAATTTATAAATAAAATGATAACATATTTGAAATATTTAGGGGTATTTTAGTTAATTTATTATTTCTTTTAGTTAATTTATTATTTAAAATTTTTATTTTATATTTTTTTTAGTTGTTCTTAGGTGTGCACAAACACCTTTGAAGTTTCATGCCGGTAGGAGAAAATAAAATTAAAATACTATACAAAATCATGGCCATCTATATTTTTCTCTTCTAATATAAATTGTTGGATGATGCTTTCGCACTGTCTAGTTTGTGCATACGTAATGTTGAGACTACACCTTCTCTTCCTAATAAAGTGTGAAATAAGGTTTATTTGCTTTGCATTAGGAAAAAAATTTACCCAAAAAAATACAAAAAAATCATGTTTTATGTTTAAAATTAAAAAATAGTTCCCTATATTTCATTTTCTAAATTCAAATCCCACCTTTTGAAAACATATAAAGTACTTTAGTTTTGTATTTTTTTTTTTTATTTATTTCTATACATCAGATTTAGTTTAAATTTGCTATGTTTATACTTATCACAATAAAATGCCTATAAAAATAACCAAATAAATTTACTATAAATACAATTTACTAGAATGACTTTGAATAATATAGGGGTATTTTGGTTAGTTATTATTTTTAAGCTATGGCTATTTATTATTTTTGAATTATTTTTTAATAATTTTTATAGTTGTGTGATTGTGAGAATTATAAATATACCAAATTTTAGCTTATTTAATATAGAAAAATTGATAAAATTAAAAATACACTTTGTGCTCTCGAAAAATAGGATTTGAAAATAGAATATGAAATACATGATACTATTTTTAAATTCCAAAAAATAAAATATGAATTTTTTAAAAATTTCCATTTGCATTACTTTAAAAGTAGGAAAAAAATGTCGGAAATGGTGGGGCGTACGAAAACCAACCAATGTCATCGATTCGGTCAAAAGAGGGAATTCATAAATTATATCTAACTTATCTACAATTTAACATTTTACTTTAACTATTACAACTCGTGATCATATATGTTTTTATGGGCATATTTTAAAAATTAATTAATAAGATATAGTATAATGCTAAATAGTTCATCTCTTGGGTATATTTTTCATAAATTTCCCGTTAAAATTGGATTCTAACGGCTTATAGAACACAAGCCAAAGTCTAATCAATTTCTATAAGAAACTACAAGTAATGTTTCAAAACGCAAATGGCCTTCTGGAAATCCAATCTAGATTAACAAATCCACGATCCAAATCGGCGAACTAGACCTATTATTTAGTGTGAGAATAAGTTCCCCAAAAAGAAAATCTTATTTTTAAAAATAAAACAATATAATGCGTAGAAATCGGGCAGATTTGTGCAATCGAAATTGCTCGGCTCCTTGACAAACTCGCAGAGTTCTCTGAATTTGGGCAAATCTATAGAATGGGTTCCTAGTTTTGACTAAGAACTGGATCGGTCCCTACCGATTCTTGTGCTAATCGGTGCTTCCGAATCCAGACTAGCAATTCTCAATCCAGACCGATTTTTTAAAAGGGATAAGAAGTAAATACCTGAAATAGGCTAAACCGTGTTTAAGAAAAGTTGAAACTCAACCGTTCTTTTTCTTGTCGGGTGCGTTAGATATCTCAGCATGGAACACGTTGAAAGAAAAAACGGAGCTAGAATTGACAGTGATGGACCCACTTTAACTTCGTGCGACTACCTACAAATACATCACCTTTTGAATTGAAGAAATCAGGTACAATAGCACTTTTTCAAAACACGATTCACATATGCATAGTTATGGTTTTGGTAATGGCTACAATGACGATAGATAAGGTGCTTTCAAAACACGATTCGCACACCATTCAAATGACAGTAGAACAAAATTGATGGACCCACCTTCAATATGGTTTTAGTGCTAAGATATAGTTATGGCTAACATGATTTAAATGGGTTTTGCTTTAACGTGTTTTGAAAAAGTTTTGGTGCATTTATGCACACATGCATTATGCTGATGTGTAAGCCATTAGAATCCAATTTTAATGGGAAATTTATCATAGATATACCTATGAGATGAAGTTTTAAATATTTTACTATATCTTTTGATTTAATTTAATAATGCTCATAAAATATACATGACCATTAGTTGGAATACTTGAAAATAAGTAAAGAGTTATGTTAGGGTACTCATATATATAAGTAATCTCCACTCAATTTTTTTGGACACTCATATATCCTTATTTTGTAATACACATTTTTTTTAGTAGGAGCACTTTTATAAATTAAGAGGAGTAGAGTAGATATTTTTATAGGAAACTAGTGCTATTTATTAGTGGTTAAGAAGCAATCATTGCTCTATATGAGTGATGTCATAATTATATAACCATCCATTATGGTTAATAAATACTTTTTTTCTATCAAGAATTTCAATTATAGCATTAATTAATTACCAAAAATGCCCAGAACAAAAAAGTTGTTCAATGATAAGATAAGGGTATGAAGTGTCAAAAAGTATTTAGCATATTAAAAAAATACTCATTTGTATATAAGTACACTAACATACCCCATAACTAAAATGTTAAATTGTTGATCAGTTAGATGTAATAAATTTCCCTTTTCAACCTAAGCAATGGCTTTGGTGATTGTCATACACCCCACCATTTTGGACTCATGCAAATGGCAATTTAAAGAAAATTCCTATTTTATTTTTGAAATTTAAAAATAGTCCCAAGTATTTCATATTTTATATTCAAATCCCGCTTTTCGAGGGCATAAAGTGTATTTTAATTTTATCTCTCTTTATATATGTATTTTAATTTTATCTTCCTTTCTATATATTAAATAAGCTCAAATTTGATATGTTTATAATTCTCAATCACACACCTATAAAAATATTAAAATTAATTAAAAATAATATTTAAAACTAATTCTAAATGGGTTTCAAAACACGATTCACCCTTTTTATTCTGTATCAAAGGTGGGCCCATGACTATTTAATACTTTTTCAAAACACTATTCATAATCATTTTAGCCATTACTATACCTTAGAATTAAAATACATATCTAAGGTGGACCTTTAGAAAGGATGGCACATGAGTATAAACGCACCTAACACTTTCTCAAAACTTGAAACACATTGAGACATACCATTTTATTTCATGTTGTGCATAAGATTTTTTTATTTTTATTTTTTTGGGTAATTCAGTGGGGATGACGAGCCCCTACCTGTTTTTTTGAAAATATTAATGGTTTTTTAATGCGTTAGGTGAGAATGAGGTTGGGTTCATGGTGGAATGCCCCAGCTAAGATCTAGGCTTCCATATTTTATTTCTTGTTGTGCATGTTACTTGACTTAAACTTAGTAGTAGTTCCCAGTGCTTTAAATTCCCAATAGTTCGGTTCGATCGGCCCTCCATTGGATTGATTCATATTGGCTAATAAGCTGATTCGAATGGGCCCAATGAGTGATCAGGCTGAAATTAAAAAAATAAAAACTTAAGAAAATGAAAAAAGAAATTTGGCCAAATCTACAAGAAAGTTTCCCTCCAATGATTTAGAGTTTAAATATAAAAGAACATATTAAACATGAGGATTTATGTTCAAAAGAGAGATTAGGCTGATTTTCCATTCCGCTCTATCATAAGAGGATTATACTGAGAGATAAAGGAACAAGACCAGAAAATAAAGTAGGGATGATGATGATGATGATAATGATATGTTTTTGGATCCCAACTCAATTCCAATATCCGGACATGAGATGCGAAGATAGAGGAACAACCAGTTTATAATGGGTAACAGGGGACATACTCTATATTCATGTGATTACTTACAAATGCATTGGGTCATGATCGCAAGAGTAACTTATAAGACAAAATCATTTTATCTTTAGTACAAGGAGGTCGCAATTTATCTTAGCCATTAAATATCCAACTGGCTGGCTTGGGGTGTGCCACGTAGGTCAAAATTTTTTTTGTTGGGTTTTGAGTTTAGCCATAAGTACTCTTATAATCATTTGATTTGAAATTTGATGAACAAGAATGGTTGTGACCTCCTTGTACTAAAAATAAATAGTCTCTTTGTATACTTTTCATTTAGTATACGGCGTAAATTTATGCATTTTACACTCATGTTTTGTTTTTCTCTTCTTCTTATTTTTTCTATTTTTCCAAAATGCATCGAAGTCAGCATTTGAAAGTATAGACCCACAGCCTAGAGCCTAGTGGCAAACCCAAAGGCGTGTGGTACTCATTTTTGGTCAGCATATGGAGAGCCAACCCGTGCTCTAGATCCCTTTGGTTAATCCAAAATGCGCCGACCTGCATTCTATAACTCAACTCACTCAAATTGTATGTTGGATGAGTGTGTGGTCATTAAAGGCCTTATGAGTACTTATAAAATGAAAATATATAGTGGAACATGAACTGAGTGGGAGTGTGGCCCCATGTTGTCGAAACTAAGTAAATAATGTTTGTTGATACTAGATTGTGTTTGACGCGCTAGGTCAGTCTGGTTGGAAAAAACCTAAGGTATTTGGGCATAGAGATATAATCGATGAGGGTTTAGTGGATTAGCCCTTGATGATATCAGAATTTGTTCAGATGAGAGCCGATGGACTGTGTGATCCTTATGTGCGATAGCCATTTAGAGACGGAGCCAAAGCCTCATGATTTGTACCATCACTCGGCATGCACATTGATAGCTGTTTTTGGGAAAGCGAACTACCTTTCACGGTAAAGCGTGCACATGCGCGAGAGATACCCCATATGCATCATTAAGTTATGGATTGCATCAGGTCAAGATGACATTGATTTTGCCTTTAGGGGGATCTGAAATCTATATACTAGGACTGCGATCCTCGTCCATTGGTTAGACTTTAGTGACCTACTAATGATTCTCTGCATAGACTGGGTGTCATGGACAACTCTGAGTTAGTTTGAGAAAGCTTGTGTGGTTCGTAGTTCACGGTTGGACATGGAGTACCCAAGTGGATATTTATTCGTAGACCATAAGATCATTTTCCCGTCAAAGTTTTTTTTATTTTGTTTATTTAATAATATATTATTTTTAGAATTGTTATTTGAAATTTTCTGAATCTCTGTATATTTTATTTATCAAACTTGGATTTATAAAAATAGATATATTGAATTTATAATGATTTAAATATTCAAATAATGATTTTATATTTTTTTAAAAATTATAAAATAATATAATTGTATGAAAGGCCCAATAGATATTTTGGGCCCACCATTGCATATTGGGTGAGGCCCATTATGTGGCCAAATAGGTGGCATGCTCAACATAGAGAAATCTTCTATTTTGAGAGATAGGCTTGTGTTGTTTAAGTAAGCATGAGCCTTGAGGAAATTTTAAATGATATTTTGGAATGTATGAGAAGGCTTATTTGAATTAATTGTAGGGAAAATGGTTTAGGAAGTAAGGGGATAATGGTCTAGAACCTTCAAAACCCTAAAAAACCTTAATCTTGATCAAGCACTATAAAAAATAGATTGTCTCTACTCAAAATCTCTACACTTTATCTTTCTATCTCTCTCTCTTAACCTACCAAAGGGGGCATGCCCCACTTAGAAGATCTCTCTCTCTTAATAAACTTTATCTCTCTCTCTCTCTCTCATGATAGCACATAGGGGGCACGCCCCACTCTTTCATCTTTGAGATCTCTCTCTTACGCATTGTGAAAGAACCTATGAAGTTTAGGCTATTGAGAGTTGTTATTTCTCTCGCGTTGTCTCTCTCATGATCTCTCATATCTCATTGGGGTTTAGACTATAGGGTTGTGGTAGAAAAGAGAAGTATATCTCTCAAACTAGGTTACTAAGGGGATTCATCTAGGGTTTAAGTTTTATGATCATAGGGGTTCATATTTCATTGGTATAACTTGTCCAAGCTTGCTTTGAGATTGAAGATTGACCATTAGATCCTATACCATTGGACGGTGGTGACTCAGTGTGAGTGTAAGAAGCCTGATTAAGGTAACCTCCAGTACCATCTTTTGTTTCTTCCATATTATATTTATTGTGTCTTTTATTTCCTAGCATAGTTGTGTCTTTTCTTTTGTTAATGAAAAGTGAGGTTTGAATGACTTAAAGTTCTTGAGATCCTATTGTATTATTTTATTTTATTTGAAATTATTACATTGTAAAATGACCATTTGTGAGCAATCTATGATGTGAAGAAAAGAAAAAGAATTGAAATAGAAAGAAAAACATTGTTATATACTACCGGCTAGATCACACTAGTCATTTCATTGTGGAACTATGGTCATTCAGGTAAAAAAGAAAAAAGAAAAGAAAAGAAAAGAACATGGGTAAATTATAAACATTATAGGATATACTGTAAGGAAAACTATACAAAGAGATCATTTACTTTTTGTGCAAGAGGTTATAATCACTCTTATCCCTTGAATTTCAAATTGGATAGTTATAATATTGTTATTGAAAAGACTCAAAAGTTCTTTGTGACTAAGCTAAACCATCAAATTTAACATCTAATGAGTATGAGTGATTATGACTTCCTTGTAGTTATTTGATAACTGGTTTTATTATCTACAACCCCGTATTATAAATATGGCAAAAAAAAAAAGCAACGCGGTTTTTATAAAGCCGAGGCTCTAAACAATCAAAGTAAAAAGTACCTTCAAATAGTGTTGAAAAATGTGGTTTCAATACTGAAAATCTTTGTGATAGCCTTAAAATATATTTTTATCTCTAATTATAAAATTTAAAGCTTAAAAAAATATGTAGATTGAGCAGATCTATGAAAACTTGAAAATCTTGAAATTGCCGTTGCTATTTCCAAAACTTGAAATCTATTTTTTTTATCATGTCCATGAATCTTGAGGTCGAGATGATCAACTTGGGCATATTTGGGAATCAAAACAAACGTGAAAATTTTAAAGGGCGCCCTAATTTGATTATTTAAAGCTTCGCACTTATATAATTTTTTTCCCCAAAAAAAAGATATTTACAAAAATTGGGTGTGGTTTCTATAAGGTTACAATCTTAAACAATCTAAGTAAGGCGCACCTCCTAATTTTATCATAACATGTAATTTCGGTGTATAACATTCTTAGGATTATCTGAAAATCTATTTTTATATTTAATTATAAATTTTAAATGGTTAAAATCAAGTAGATTTATAAACATATGAAAATATTGAAAATGAACGGCCTAGATAAGTGTTGCAAGATGTACTATTACTAAAACTCAAAATCTCTTTTTTTTTTTTTTGTTATATTCACACATCTCAATGCCAAGATGATCAATTAGCTGGCTTCTCAACACTAAAACAACTTTTTATAATGGATTTTTGAGGTGCACATTTAATTCTACATTTTAAAGTTGCCATAAAAATTCCCATATAATAATAGATGAAAGAAAGTTTGCATGAGAGGCGCGTGTAATAATGGCTGGGTAACTTTGCACTTTCGAAGTTCCAACCAAATCTTCCCTCTTCCGTGACACCCGCCTCCATATTTAAAAATAGGACCCAACTAACCCTGCCCTCGTTTATTTTATAATTTTAACTATTCCATTGATTTTCCAAGCATTTTCCTGATTCCCTGTCAAAGCACCACAAAGTCGTTTCGAACCCATAAAAAGCTGCATAATTCATGCTTGAGCGACAAAAACCCTAATTTTTCTTCCGATTCGTCTCGTTCTCTCCCTCTTCTGTCTATATAAGTAAATCTTAACGGAATTTTTCATGTGAAATATTGCATAATCAGAGAATTGAGGTAAACTGTATTTGAGGAATTGAGATTTATTTTGGCGAATTGTTTCTCGGACGTGTTCCAATTAGGGCTAGAGAATTAGAGATTTGTTCTCGTTCATTTTGGTGGTTGCAAGCGTTACAGGCTTCGAATTATGGTGTTACAGTGAAATTGGGTCGTTCTGGTCAAGGAATTAGGGTTTGTTGTTGCGAATTGGTGGTGGAGTCAGGATGAGAGATTAGGGCTTATTGAATAGGGCCATGTTATGGTAGTTACAGATGTTGCAGGCTACCGAACCAGATAATTCTTGCCTCGAGCTTTATTTTGATGATGACGACGATCCATACCATATCACCTTAGATTTGGACGACTACAATGCAGTGGAATTGTATGACATGAGTCGTCTCGATCCTGTAAGTTAAGAATTCATGGTTAGATCGTTAAAGATCAGGATATGGTTTGTATGGTTGATATGTTGAAAAAATATGATTCAGAAGCACTGTTATTTCTGTTTGCACGAAGTACTGATGACAAAAGTTTATCTGTGATTGTTTTGTTAATAAAATATAGTTCTTACCTATTTGGTGATATATGCTATTTTTGTCTTTGTTGCTGTTGAATATGGGGCACGATGTTTGTAGGTAATTTGAAGTTTGAAACGATTGGAAAAAGAAACATTAGTTGACGGCAAATATGTTTACATTGTTTGTGCTAGAATTTCGATCATTATATTATTAATTTTCCATCTTATTGTATATAGTCACAAAGTTTCCTTTTGAAATATCTTGTTTAAGTGGCTTTCATCGGAGACTTTAGTCAGTTTAAAAATTAACCATAATTGTAGGCGATATTTATGTAAGTATATGAACAGACATGGATTCTTTGACTATGATACATATTGGTTATCCCTGTATCAGCTGATTATTCTGCTCTCTTATAGTATCTTTTTGTTTCTTACATATGAAAGAAAACAAATTCAAATGATATGCAATTTTGAAATGCAGCTTTTTTTGTTTGATGTATTGTTTGGTACGTAGGCTTTCTCCATTATATCTTATCAAAGTTTTTGAAGCATGATGGGCAAGGGGATAACTGTCAAGGTTAGCAAGCATCATTTCAATGAATTACTTGTCCTCTCATGAGTTGACCCAACCTTATCAGCCTTATATTATATAGTTTTACATAGGTGGCTAGATGAGAAGCAGACACAGAGATTCCTTAATGACTTGCATGTCTCACTAGCTTGACTGATTTGAGCTGCTTGTTTGATTGAAGGGACTAGGTTAACTTGCCCATGTCATTGGCTTGACTCGCTTAACTTATTCGATGCAAGCGAATTGGTTGTTTATCTTTCAAATCTGTGGAAATAAGTCCATTATATATAACTAAAAAAACAACAACAACAACAAAAAAAGGCACATCAATTTTAACTAACCCTTTCAATGTCCACAGGGGGGTCATTAGACACCCTGCCACAGCCAAATCCCTAAATCAGTTTCACCCCTGAACGCCATGCTATTACAACTTTTGTCGACATGAAACCTCCTTTTGCATTATAACAACAAGGGGGTGTTATCTTGGTTTGTTTTGGGGGGCAACTTACGAGCTGAAGTCCTGCTTACAGATCGGAGGTTTCTACCACAAAGCAAAAGCCTGAGCCAGATGGGAGATGTCCTCTTTTGTTTCTATTTGTTTACCACAAAAACTGTTTTGCATATGTTGCATATAATTTTTACATTTCTAATTTTAAATAGATTCGATTGTTTTATATGATAGCTTATATGTCATGCAGCTGAGTCAACTCTACTAAAAAGGATTCTTGTTGGAAATGATTAGGCATATTTTGGCAAGGAGTTAATGAAAATAACCTCTGTCAGATTCATGTCATGGTGGTTTCTGCAACCTGTATTTCGTGTAGGGTGACCTTGTGTGGGAGCTGGGGTAGGATTGTTGAAGTGATAGAATGCTTCTGACCTCATAGTCAAAGCCAAGCGTTCCCCACTTCTGCATCGTCTGCTAGATGTGTAGAAGTGCTGGTTTCTAAAATCTTAAAAGTTGTCTGTGGGTTGGCAAGTCTCATTGGAGTTCTTAGATATAAGAGAGTGTTGCAGTTGGATTGCTTTCTGTTAGGAAGTTCCTTTGAGCTGTGAAGTTGCATTGGATGTAATGCAACTCTAGGCCCGTCATGCCCCACATCTTCCAACCCTTTATATCTCTACTTACAATCATATCTCATCTGCAAAAGCCGATAGAAACCCACCTCACTGAAAAGCATAGAGAAGAAGAGAGAAGAGGCGCACACACTATTCTACCATGAAAACACACACAAGTGCGGTGTCCTAATTCTTTTATTATGACATATATAATATTATATCTTGATTAAGGACATATTGGCCCTTATACATTAACATCAGAGCAAATGACTTTACAGTAGATAAACCACTTAAAGATACACGAATTACTGGACTGCCCTTTATTGCATTTTAACACTCCCCCTCAAGCTGAACATCATGTTTGACCATGGACAATCTGTTCTTTAAGAACTCATGTCTATCTTTTGGAAGCCTTTTTTAAGGTATCAGCTATTTGATTTTCGGTTCCAATAGAGCGAGCATCTATCTCCTTTGCTTCGATTTTCTCACAAACAAAATGATAACCTATATGAATGTGTTTAGTGCGATCATGAAATACTGGATTTACTGAAATTGCCAGAGCACTCTTGCTGTTACAATAAAATGTTGACTTGTATATTTCTGCTCTAAGAAAAGAAACAATGTTTCATATCCAAGAAATCTCAAAAATTATACCTGCAAGCGCTTGATACTCAACGTTTGTACTAGGCCTTGCGACAATTTTCATTTCTTACTTCTCCATGAAATTCGATTTCTACCAAGAATGACACAACAACCTGAAATTAATCTTCTAGGATCTAGATATCCAACACTGTCTACAACGGAGTACCCAACTATAAAAGCAATATTTAATTTATTCATATTGTTTCTTTCATAGGGTAGCCCATTACTCATTGTTCCTTATATATGTATATATATATATATATATATATATATATATATATATATATATATATATATATATATATATATATATATATATATATATGATTATTCACTTCAATGGTTCCATGTGAGTGTCGGTGGAAGCATGTATAAATTGACACACTTGGTTAATATCATGGGTAGCTCAATTTGCTCTATGGGGCGGTCAAAAATCAATATACCCATAAAATGAGTGTAGCGGAGATAAAGATATTGAAATGGATGAGTGGCAAGACAAGAAGGGATATAATTCGAAATGAATACATTCGGAAAAAATTAGGTGTGGCACCAATAGGCCATAAGCTGAGAGAGAGTAGACTTGGTCAACTCCCTTGCTCTTTTTGAGACTTGGAAGGCTCAAAAAGAGCAAGGGAGGTCCAAAAAGACATGGTTGGAAGTAGTGAGAAAAGATATGGAGACTTATTGCCTCACTGAGGTATGACCCTTAATAGAGCAGAATGATTGACCAAGATTTGTGTAGCTGACCCCAATTAGTTGGGAAAAGGCTTTGACACTGATGTTGATGATGATGATCAATATCATATTATATATTAGGCCTGGTGAAAGTAAGATATTGTGATGCCCCTGCTAAACTTCCATATCTCTCTGGATATGGTATATCAAAAATGGTTAGAGTGAAAAGGCAAGGTTGTCCTTTAGATATCTTTAATCTTTTATTTAGAGCAGGTGCTGTAGGATATGACTGTTAAACTAGTGATATTTGCCTTTTCAAGAAGGTCTCAAGTGTACTTTTTTGAGACAACGAAATTCGATCTACTTTAGGAAGTATCTCAATTGACCGAAGTCTTTCATCATAAATCTATCATGCAAAAATTTATTGACACCATCAATCAGATTTATTGAACTTCTAATAATTATAATGTCATCAACATTAAGCAATGAACGATGTCTTTCCATCATAAACCTCTTTCTTTCAACGCATTATGAAAATATTGAAATCATGTTCTTGGAACTTGTTCTAACCTATATATAAATCTTTTCAGCCTTCAAACATGAGTCCTGGATTCGCTTCATGGAAGCGTGGTGGTTGATCCATGTAGACCTCTTTGACCAACTGTCTATGCAAAATGGCATTCTTAACATCCAACTGAAAAAGAGGCTAAACATAGGCTATTGCTTTAAACCTTTCAAACATTTCCACCTAACATGTACCTTACTTTATAAACCCACTTGCGGCCCACAACATTTTTATCTGCTGATCAATGAACTATCTCCCAAGTCTTATTTATGTACCTAACCTACCTAACCTTAGTCCCTTCTGTTGTAGCCTCAATCCTAGCTCCTTTTCTTGCCTCAAGATAAGTTCTAGGTCTTTGATTTCGTGAATTTTTGATGGAGGGCAAAATTATTCTTATTTTTTTGTTTTTATTTAATTTCAAATAATTTTATTTATGGTTTATTTCTAAGGTTTTTAGTTTTTAAGGAATTATGGCTTTTTTTTTTATATTTTATATTTTATATTTACTGTTCATGTGTACTGTTTCATGTATTACTGTTCACGTTTATTGTTCACAGGGGTATTTCTGAAATTTTAGTATTGTTTGGGGGTGTTTTAGAGTCTTAAATATTTACTTGGATCTCAAGTTAATTTTAGGGTTTCATATACTTATAAAAGATTGGATGTCACATTTTGGGAGGCAGTCATGTGATTTTTCAGAATTAAAAGAAAAAAAAAAGGGCTCAGGCTTTTGCAACCCTAGCTTGGGTGTGGAGAAGAAACCCTAGGTTTCTTTGAATTGTTCTTGTGTTTGGCTATTCATTGCTGATTTCTACTGTTTATTCAAGTTCTCTACATCAATTTCACTGTTTTCACACATACTTGAAGATTAGGAGTGAAGGTGTCATAACGTGAGTGCTCTCTTGAATTTCAACTGGCCTGTCTTCTTGCCACCCTCCATTCCTTCTCCTTGATATACTGTAATATCCTTGGCTGATTTATGAGAGTCTTCAATTTTGAGTCAACATTTGGACTATGAGAGGGGCTTCATCTGGACTATCGTCTTGTTGCCCTTCACGCCTTTTTATTTGATATATGATAATATCCTTGATGATTTATGAGGGTCTTCAAATTAAGTAGAGCCTTCATTTGGATCCTGGTCATATATTCCTCGAACTCTTCATCAAGTCTTGGAGGAGTTTCATCTATCTCCCCCTCACAATTTTTATCTACATCTTTATGAACAAAAAATGGTGCCTTATCTACAACTTGATTCATGGGTCGACTATGAATTTCATGATGCAAAGGCATTTCCCTTTTTCCTGAATCACCTACATCCATAAAACGAGGAAGCATATACATCCTCCTTTCATCGAAGGTTGCATGTCTCGATACCAGAACTCTTTTCAATCTAGGACTGTAACACTTGTATGCCTTGTATTTATCAGCATACCCTCTAAAAACACAAACATCTGCGTTTGGGAATAAGTTATTTCTTTGGCTCTTGTCTACATGAACATAAGCATAACATCTAGACTAGCGCAACATGGAATTATCAGGGTCCTTTTGAAGTAGAACTTGTTAACGTGATTTTTCGTGTGGAATATCTATAGACAACCTATTGATGAGATAAACTGTTATATGAAATGCTTCTGTCCATAACAATTAGGAACTTCATTGATATGCCTATGTATGAAACTACCGTCAGGTCCGGAACCAAGTAACTCTCTTCCCCCCCACGCCCTTTTTAAAAATCAAGAAAAACAAAAAGAGGTTCTTTTGTCAAAACCGCCGAATTTTGGATTGGATCCTAAAAGCCCATGAGTGTGTCTACACTCAGCATCAAGCTAGCATCCATGTCCTTGTCCTTAGAAGGTCTGCAACTATGTAGATTGGGCGATCCTCCATCAATTCATGAGTTTGATGGGATCTCGTCATGCCTAAAATTTGGTATTGTGTTGGACCAGAATTATTCCTCCATGGAGGATTCGAATTATAATGAGGAAACCAGACGATCGAGATTCATCGCGGCTATCCAAAATGGTCAATATTTGAATCAAAGGTTCATAATGCAACACTTATCTCATCTTCTGAATTGGCAAAATCTTTTATCGAGAGATAATGGATCAAAGAGTTCATATTATCCCTCCCTGCTCCATCTTAATCAATGGGGGTCTCCATAATTTCCTTCCGTCATCCAAGCATCTAGGTCAAGAACACTCCTTGTCCCCCATCCCTTCAACATTACAACTGAGATTTTCAATCGATTGATCTCCAATCTATACAATCAGTTTGGCTCAAAGGCTTCTACATTCTCCACATCTAGAAGTTGTCCCCCATTACTCATCTTTCAATACGCAGATGACAAGGTTGTCTTCAATGATGCAAGCCTGCTCAAGTGGGTAACCTATGGTTGTTCCTAGGTGCTTCGAACTTGCCACCATAACCAAATTAATAGGCGTGGGCCCATTAGTTATTGGAGGTGGAATTAGATGTTAGAGAGGGATAGGGAGTAGGGGAACGTTGTTTGCTAAGAGTTTCCTAGTTTGGGAGCACTCATACAATAATATATGATGATGCAGAGTTATTAAAAATTAAAGATTAATCACAATTAATAAATAATATTTAGATGCAAAATAAATATAGTACATATATAATCTACTCAAATAGAATTTGTCAATAATAAATCATATTTATTTACTTGGGTCTTCTCATAAATGAGTCCTTTTTTTATAATGATGACTATGTGTATATGTATGTATTTGTGAATGGAAGCAACAAGAGATTCAGGATTAGGAGCGAGAGCACAAATGAGGTAGGTGCGAAGTTCCATGGTATGGGGAATAAGGTTTGTACATGGTCACGTAAAGGGACAAGGATATGTGGAGCATGTTCCATATCTGCATAGGATTGTGTCTCATATTTGCATAGAAGCGTGTTTCTTAATGAATGGAAACGTGTTATGCTATGTGTAGGATCGAGATTCCTGAAGTTCACTTTTCCCTGTATTGTAATTTGGGAAGGAATTCCAATGAATAATATGTTTTAACTTTATCCAAACTCACAAACCCAAGTACTAATATAAACAAGAATCATGTCATTGAAATTCTCTTTAGAATTTTTATTGTCATCGGATTATGATTTCATATGATGAGTCCTTGGGCACGAAAGGAGCTTTGTGTCCTTGACCTCGGCTCTCTCTTGGGGACTTTCATGGACTCCCATTCTCTTCAAATTGCTTGGGGAACATTGTGATCTATCTCCCTCTCGCACATAATGACAAGAATAAACTCTCTCAACTCCCTTTATATACTTTTATTTGGGTAATTATGATTGGTCAACACAAATAAAAGTACTTTTATTTGGGTAATGTGAGAGAGAGAGAGAGAGAGAGAGAGAGAGAGAGAGAGAGAGAGAGAGAGAGAGAGAGAATATCTATCTCTCTTTCAAACATTTTTTTTAAGAAAATGATTGGTCAAAATCTCTTATCATTTGCGACAAAAGTAGGTCCCACCATTTCCTACATTAAATGTGATTCAGAAGCCTTAAATTTAGAACTTTGACTTTTTGATCATATTTCCTTTTTGAACATTTTATAAAATAGGAGATCCCTGTACCTAAGGGGTAGCCATGCCCCTCACAATTGTTCAATTTCTAGCCAAAAGGATGGCGTGAAACTAACATTTTATGTAACAAATACTTGGGACTTTCCTTTTGCCTAGGAAAACCCAGTAAACAGCAATCGGATGGTGTGGTTGAGTGATTTGACTGAAGATTGGTGACATGGAAGGGAAGATTCCTTTTGATAGGAAGGCGCATTATGTCGATCAAAACCACACTTCCAAATATTCTGGTGTTCCAGATGTCAATGTTTAAGATGCCAGCATCCATAGCTAACAAACTGGACAATCTTATTTTCACCCCAAAAACAAGAAAATCATAAAACAAATTGGTGCTCTTATGAGAGGCTTTTTGTGGTTTGGTGTGGGAGGCAAATTTTCACCTAGTTAGATGACAGACCATTTGCAATACAAAAAGCGTGGACAGTTAAGGTATCAGGAGCCTCAAGGATTGTAACACTCCTTTGCAAGTGGTGGTGGTGCTATACCACCCAAGAAGGCCATCTGTGGCAACAGGTAATTAAACACCAGCATGGATCCATTGCCTCAGGCTGTTCCAGGATCCACCAAGGCTCACTCCTCAGGAGCCTGGAAAGAAATTAATGAAACCTACATTTCAGGTGGGAATTGGGGTTAGGATCAGGTTTTGGAAGGACTTGGTTAGATGTCAGGCCATTTTCAAACCCAGGCCAGCGGTCTAGGCATCAGGAGCCGCAAGGATTCTACCATTCCTTTGCAAGTGGGGGTGGTGCTATGCCACCCCTAGAAGCTCACCTGTGATAGCAGGTGATTAAGCACATGTATGGATAAATTGCCTCAGGCTGGGCCCCAAGGGCTAATCCAAGGCTCACTTCTTAGCAGCCTGGAAAGGCATTGTTGAAACCTACCTTCGACCTGAGTATTGGAATTTGGTTGGGTTTTGGAAAGCACTTTGTGTAGGAAACAAAACTGTTGAAAATGCCTTCCCTAACTAGTTTCTAATCGTCTCAATCCACGAGCCTCTTGTCTCTAGCACATATGAAGAAATTTGGGGGCCGCACAATCTGTTATCCTGGCTTAAGAGTAATCTTTGAAAGTCACAGACATAAGAATTTCTGTCCCTGTTGGATGTTCTCAATTCCATTATACTGGGGTCAGGACAAGATGGTCTGGTCCCCCTCACTCAGTTATTTTCTCAGTCTCTTCTTTCTTCATTATCTCAATCGTGTCAACCATGCCCTTGCTGGAGGGCATGGTTCATCCTGGCAGCTCCCAATATCCAGGTGTTCAACTAGTTAGCCATTTCGGAAAAGGCTCTCACTCTTGGCCACATGCAAGACATAGGAAGAGATAATTGGCCATCTCTTCATCCACTTAATGGTGGCCACCCAAATCTGGGCATGCTTGACCTCTTTTAATGCAAGTGGGTCACACCAAGGGCAGTTTAGCAGTTAATTCTCCTTGTATTCCCCCTCCCCCCATCCTCAAGAATCCTTTCATAGCATGTAGCCATCCTGGCTACCATTTGGACCATTTGATAGAATGCAGTAGACGCTTCTTCCAAAGTAAAGAAATCATCAAAATGCCCTCAAGGAATGCATCAAGGCTTCTGGGCCATAAACCGAAAGGCTTGCAAGTCCTCTTCTGTAGACCTTAAAGAATAATGGATGCAAGTCAGCAGGTCAGGACAGCAGACCATCTGAAGATCCTCATACTGGATTTTTCTTGATTCCAGGATAATCAAACTCAACTTTGATATCCGTGCCCCCCCCCGAAATCCCAGGTACGATTGGCATTGGCATCGAAAGCCCAGGTGCGGTTGGCATTGGGGTTATCTTTAGAAAATCACAGAGCTGAAACATTGATGACCTTTACAGCTCCATTTGGGATGGCGAACACCACTTATCCAGAGGCTAAGGCTCACTTGTTCAGATTTCAAGAGTTCGATAGAATTTATTGTTCAAAGTTTGTTAATAGAGGGGAATGCACAAAATGTGATTAGCATGCCAAACAAGTCACCCTGTCCCTGAAGATGGGTACCAATTTTTACCCAGATTTTTTACATTAGCATTCTCTCAAAGTATCTTTGAAGCACGCTTGGCATGAGGCTAACAGAGTGCCGGATTCCCTCACCAGAGACGGAGTCTCAAAATTCGGCCTTCTTATCAATCATCACTAGAACTACCTCCTAATAACAGTTTTGATCGCTAATTCTCCCTCCTTATGAAGTTTTTTACCTAATTTTGTGCAAATCATACACATACCAATCACTATTTTTGCCAACCCTTCCTTTGATGGGATGTTGTACATTTTATTACGTTTAAAAGTAATATTTCACAAAATGGAGCCCTTGTTACACACCAGTGTATACACTCAAGAATCATATCCAAAATTCTGGGACTTCTAATTAAACTGGACTGGGAAAATGCCTGCGACCAATGTTGTTTGGGCAGTCGTGTACGAAACCCTTTTCCGCATGAGCTTCGGCAACCACTGGTGCAAATGGATCTGGGGTTGTATCTCCAACCCCTTTTTTTCCATACTCGTCAACGGAACCTCCAAGGCCTTCTTCCCTTCCTCTAAGGGCCTCTGGCAAGGGGATCCTCTTCCTCTTTGCCATTGTGGCCGAGGTCTTTAGTAGGTCAGTGGCCAGAATGTACCACCACAACCTTTTTGAGGGATTCAAAATCACCAATGGAGCCTCCATGATCTCTCACCTGCAATATGCTGACGACACCCAACTCTTTTGTGGGGCCTCCGAGCAGCAGGTCAACTGACTCCTTTTTCTCCGGTGCTTCGAGCTGGCCACGAGCTTTAGGGTCAATATGTCCAAATAAAAGATGATTGGCATTGGCATGGAGCTGCTGGCACCCAGGACCTTGCCAATAGGTGGGGCTGTGCAGCGGACACCCTCCCATCCACCTACTTGGGCCTCCCCTTATGCCATGGCAAGCCTAAACACAGGCAATGGGGCCATATCATTGATAAATTTGACCGAAACTTGGCCACCTGGAAAGGGAGATTTCTATCCCCATCAGGTAGGGTAACAATTATCAAGGCCACCCTTTACGACATCCCCATTTTCCAAATTTCCTTCTTCCATATGCCTGCCGTTGTTGCCTCCCACCTGGAACAACTCAAGCGCAACTTTCTGTGGTCCGGAGACGGCGAACCTAGGAAGTATCGCCTTATCTCCTGGACCACAGTTTGCAAGCCTAAATCCCAAGGTGGCCTCGGCATTTACTCTCTCAAAAACATAACAACTTGGCCTTGTTGGGCAATTGGTGGTGGTGTTTGGCCACCCAGGAGGGCCACCTGTGGCAAATTGTATTTCGCCATAAATATCTCCTACACCATCCTTCCTGGTTAGCCCACAACACAGCGTACAATTCTTGCCCAGGAGTTTGGAGATCAATCTTGCATTGCTTACACCCCTTTAGTGTTAACGTTCGCTACCATGCAAGGGTGGGCAACATAATTAACTTCTGGTCTGACCTTTGGATTGGGCACACTCCCCTGAGAGAGAGTTTTCCAGCCAGAGACAGTTGCGCCTCAGTTGCAGATTTATTCCAAATGGTAGGCATTACTCGCTCCTGGAATTCAAATTTCAGAAAACACCTCTGTGATGGAGAGATTGAAGCATTGCTTCAACTCTCAGCCCTTCTACACTACGGTACCTCTCTCCCCATGGTGCGGACAAAGATATTTGGTACCAAACTGTGGATGGCACATTCTCAGTTTCCTTCTTTTATCGCAAACTCCATTTCGTCCCAACCTCCACCTCATCCCCTTCCATAGTCGTGAAAGCTTGGCTCTCCTTCATCCCTCCCAAAATCCAAGTCTTCAATTGGATTGCCCTTTCCAAGAGGGTCTTGACTGTAGACCAAATGGGCCTGATCATTCCTAAGCGCTGCATGATGTGTATGGCTGATGCGGAAACAAATTCACACCTCTTCATCCACTGCAGCTTAGCCAGCAAACTTTGGAAGGACCTGCTCTTACTGTTTAACTGGTCTTTGGTCACCCCCAGATCAGTACCCCACTTGGTTGAATACACAAAGTTTCTCCCATGGGCCAAATCAGGTATTTTACTATGGAAGGCTACTACCGTATGGGCCATTTGGATCGAGCACAACAACCATATTTTTCGAGGCCGCATCTCTCCACTCCATGTCCTGAGGGACAACATCAAATCCATGGTTATCTTTTGGGCCTTGAACCACAGCTACTTCAAGCACCTCTCAGCCTTGGACTTCCATCTTAACTGGCAGTCACTACTCTCTTTCAGGCCTATTGCCATCCCTCAAGCGTCTCTTTGGCGACCTCCGGAATTGGGAAAACCAAACTTAATTTCGATGGTTGCTCACTGGGCAACCCAGGACCGGCTGGTATCAGGGGCATCTTCAGAAGCCACCACAGCCTCTTCGTTTTGTCCTTTGCCAAACCTATTGGCCGAGCTGATTCCACCACGGCGGAAGCTCTTGCCCTATTGGAAGGTCTCAAACACTTCAATCCTCTCTGGAACACTGAATTGGTTGTGGAAGGAGACTCTAGAAATGTCATGCTCTAGGCCTCGGGGGAGGCCAGACCCCCCTGGAGACTCGCTCACGTGTTTGAAGAGATTTGTGACATTTGCAAGCATATTCCCCTTTCATGGACTTGTACCTGGCAGGAGGGCGAATCACACGGCTGACACTCTCGCTAGAGATGCAGCAGCTATGGCAGGAATTTAGAGACCTTTGGTTTTTGGCTTTTAGCTTTCTTCCTTCTTGGATGTACATAATTTTTTGACCATCTCCACCATCTCGGAGGTTTTTGTATAGAGCTCCCTAGTTGTGGACACCTATTTTTTGATAACTTGTACAACTTTACCTTATACAATAGTAAACACTTTCATAAAATATTTCAAAAAAAGGGAAAAGAAAAGGAAAGAAAAGAAAAGACCAAAGAGAGAATGAGCCATAAGCCTGAAGCCAGTGATAAGAGCCAATATCCTTATGCACTGTTCTAAGATCCACTTTGCAGCAGCCAAAGAGGCCAATATTCAGCTTTGGACTCCAAACTGAAGAGAAGAGGTGTGCAAACCAAAGCATGACCTGCTCCGGCTGAATTCTACAGCCACTCAGTCCTCCTTTGGCCAAAACTTCATATTTTTTGTTTTAATTAAAAAAGAAACTTCTGTTTTCTATTTGTGTAAGGTATCTGATGTCTCATCCGAAGCGCATCTTTTCCTTGTCAAATTGAAGTGGGTTGGAAGCAAATCTAATACTTTTCTTTACAAATACCGTGAAAGCACACAGAATCCTCCTACTGCACATATTTAATTAGGCCGCCTGTCCATTTTGTTGCTGAGCCAGGTTTGCCAAAAGAGTGCAATTAAAATTGAGCTGCAAAGCCCTATTAGAGGTATCCAGCATGTTGAAAATTCTTGGGCTTACCATGGTGCAGTCCTGGAGGCCTATCCACAATCTTGAACTTGAAAATCCAGCAGCTAATGAGGGCTAGGGGCGCAGTAGATCATTTTGTCTTGAATCTGCTTAGAATGATACCTGTGACATGAGTAAGTATGCCATCAAGGTTTTGATGGTTGTTTACCTTTAAAATGCCCAAGACGATAGTGCAAGGGCATGTTGTACACATATTCCTCCCTTTTTAGGTCCCTTACCCAATCCATGGAAAAAGGGGTGTGCCCATGGTCTGTTGGTATTACCGAGTTTTGAAGAGATCAAAGGTAAAAAAAAATAAATCAAACCTATGGAGAGCATGCAAGTGGGTGGTCAACCGTCTCTTGTGCTCCACACATCGCCAGTTGTTAGAGGGGTTTAGCCCTCAATATTGATAAGTTCTGGTGAGTACTGTAAATAAGCGATCTAAGGTCAATAGGAACCAAGGGAGCCATACACACATAAAACCAGAAAGCATAGGATCACACCCCTGTACGATGCAAGGACAAATTAGCTAATACAGAGATAACTTTACAATTCCGCATTCACAACGTCAGATACTGGTCTCCCAAGGCATTGGTACTATTTAGATATAGTCAAGAAGATATGGATCAAACAAGTTACATTTGAAGCAATGATTCTAAACGACCCCATTCATCACCCCTCCTAGGCCTGGTAATCTTGACTGGCTGACCCCCTCCTAGGCCCGATGATTAATTAATTATGAAACTTATAAAATTTATAATACAGTTTATATTGTACATTATACTTTTCTAATTGTTTTTTTAAAAAAATTATAACCCACCTAATTATCCAACCTAAAAATTTTAACTTAACCCGGAAAAAACTTTTTTCAACCTGATTATCTTTCTCTAGCTCGATCAAGAAAAACCTAAACACTTAAACGCAAAACTATGTTTTACTAATCTAATTATTGGTCTCTAAGTTTAAGACCCCAAAAATCATATGGAAACACCCAAACTCTGACAGAAACACTCAAAGCTCAAAAACCATCAAACTAGAACCTATCACTAGACTTGTAATCAAACAGAGGACTGAGAGGAGAGAATAAAGAAAAACCCTAACCCTAGCCAACCTCCTCCCTCTCTTTATCCATTGCACAAGGTCAATTGCTCAAAGCCTCTCTCTCTTAACCTTTCACAGAATTAAGCTTAGAGAGGACAGAGATCATATTGAATTTATTTTATTCCATTCTAAGAGAATGGGGGAATCCAGACCACACTTCTGATTTGAGGAGCTCTCAGGAGTCAAGGTGAGAAATCTCATTGAACTAGGGTATCTGTATCCCATTGAGCTAGGGCACCAATATATCTCATTGAGCTAGGGCATGTTTTCTATCTCTCTGTTTATCTCTCATCCACAGTCTTTCTTCTAGCTTTCATTGAGTAAGATCTGAAATCTCTTCTCTCTCATTGAGCTCTCTTTTCTCTCTCTCTCATCTACAGCCTCTTCTCGCTCTCATCGAGCTATGTCTATCTCTGACATCACTCTCTTCTCTCTCTCATCATGCTCTTTTTGAATCTGTAAGGTTTTCTTTGGATTTCACGTTCTTCTTTCACTCGATCTGTAATAAATCTCTCTCTGAGTCTGCAAATATATGTTAATCTGTAAGTCTCTGAATTTTTATCAGGACTGTAAATCTCGTGCATTTTTTCTCAAAATCGGTAATTCTTTGTTTATATCAAGACTATAAATCTCATGTTTTTTCTACAAAATTTCAGAAAAATTGCATCACAGTTTGGAATTTTCTAGTCATGTTTACGTAAATCAATCTTTTGTGTTGGATTGTGTAATTTCCTTGTTTGGTGTATCAATTCTCTTCTTTTTTGATTTTGTATCAGTTTTTAGATGGTTTTTGTTGGATTATATCAATTTTTGGACCTTTTTTTGTTGGATTGTATTGATTTCATTCCAAATTTGTGGATGATTGGGTTGGGTCTGACCCACCCTACCTGGAACCCCAGAGCCAGTTGGGTTGGATCTGGGATTTGCAGCTTACCCCGGGTCAGGATCTGGTCCACCTCCACTATATTTTAAGCATGGGTAGGGCCTGATCCGACCTGTTTTCACCCCTATACCCCCCCCAAGTTCATAAACATGACAATGGATCCCAGGCAATTGGATATTTGGGTGGAGCCTGATCTTGGAATGGCGAATTTTTGCACCAAATATTAAGGCACAAGGGATGTGATCGTGAATTACCAGACCCAATTCTAAACGACTCTCATCCTAAATTCTGGCTCAACAATTGCACTGGTGGCTTGTTGTAGTGGACTTGCATTAGCTTCCAGAACTTGAGTTTGGTTCTCGCATATCTGTGCTGCAACTTTCCCCTCTTCCAGCCCAGCCTTGCTGGAGCAGTTCCAGATTGGTGCCAAAGCTTCCAGTTGGTTCCTGCAGGGAAGTGCATTTTGCCCTTGTTGCAACCTTTCTAGTAGTCCCAACTTAAGCTGATGAGCGGAGCTCCATTACCATCTGAAGATACCTCTGCACTCATACTCCTAATCTACTTCCTTGAGGTTTTACCTTCCAAATTCATAATCCTGATTAGATAATTTAGATCCCACCTTAGGTGAAGCTACCCTACTAAAATTTCTGATCCTTAAGGCTTCGCAACATTTGGATTATCAACCTCACGAGAGGGTCGTGGATTGCCAGCATCTCTCTGCTTGTCCAGCAGAACCTGTAAACCACCTCCGCTCTTGCCTATGCTTGCATTACTCTTAGGACAATAACAAATGCTGCCCCCTGAAAAAGAACTCTGACTAAAATAAAGGCACCACCTTATCTGCCACCTCATTCTCCCAATGCGTAGACATTGAAAAACTTCTGCTCTAGATCCAAAATCTTAGCCTATGCCAGCCACCTCACTCACAGAGAGATTGTGATATGTCATTGAAAAACTTATGCTCTAGATTCAAAATCTTAGCCTATGCCAGCCAGCTCACTCACAGAGAGATTGTGATATTGCAAGTACACCTGAAGTCCAACAGCCTTTCTAAATGCCCGATTCTGCCACACATCCAAGGACCCTTCATCTTATTATGAATGGTATGATTAGAACCTGAAACCAACGCTACAGGGCCTCACCCCTCTTTCAAGGAACCAACCATAGACTCGAAACCAATGCTTCCCTAGCATGAATTTCTTCCTCACTGGGACAAAATGCTGATGCCAATTATTTGGCTCGAAAACTCTTCAATAGTTCATCTGGAACAGTTCTTAGGGGTCAATTAATATTTAACTATAACTTCATGAGCTGTATCTATTAAAAGAAAAGCAGCCATTGTAATTGAGATATCTGTCGTGGTTTACATGGTGTTCTGTAGGATGTGAAACTTTGTTATCCTAGACCCTTTTTTCCCTCTTATTCTTTATGCTGACCATGCAGTGTGCTGACATTGCTATTCTGCAAAAGTATGCCAGCCTATACTTGCTCTTCTGTGAGGATGCTTATCTTTATGGTTGGCTTGCAAATATGAGTAAACATTGTTTTTTGTCCTTAAAATAGACATTTTTATTATTATCAAAAAACATTTGACACTTTTGTATGTTTTAGACAATTATGTCCTGGATGCTGATTGATGTGATACTTGATTAACAGGAGGGGTGCAGTTGGCATACGGATGCATCCGTAGCTGTAGAGGTAAGGTGCACCTTCAAATTTTATCATGGTATATAATTTTGATGTAAAATGTTCTTAGGATTATCTCAAAATCTATTTTTATATCTAATTATAAAATTTTAAATTTAAAAAATGGTTAAAATCAAGTAGATCTATAAACATATGAAAATCTTGAAAGTGGACGGTGTAGAAATATGTTGTAAAATGCACTATTTCTGAGACTTAAAATCTTTTTATTTTTCATGGTCATACATCTTGATGTCGAGATGATCAATCAAAGGGTTTTTCAACATTAAAACTACCTTTTCCTATTGATTTTTGAGGTGCATCCGTAGTTCTACATTATAAGGTTGCATCCTTATATAAACGTTTTACTTTCAGGAGAGATCAGAGGATCCATCATGTAAGGACTTGTCCCAAGGCCGGACAAGTCCTGCCACACCATGTCCTGAGAATGTACTTGCACATCAATATGGTAATGACATCATTTAATTCTTTTTTATTGTCTGTTTAGGAACTTTGATTTGAATGATTTGTGGACAGGAGTGTAGTGCTTTCCTCTGATATTTTCCTTTGTTCGTAATAAATAATATCAGAATTGTTTTGCAGGTCTGCCAGAATTTGTGAAGGCTTCTTCACTTGATGGATTGTCCTCAGTAACTGAGTGGGGTAACATGGATATAAAAAATCAAACTGGTATCAAACTACCAATTGATATCAACATACCAGTTCCTGCATCTGGATGGACATCAGATGATTCTGGCCAGCCCTCAGAAACTGATGGTAGTCATTTGGGTATCTCGGAGCAGGCAGACGCCAAAGTGCAACTTAATAACTGCAACTCAGCTCCTGTACCTGAATGGCTATATCAGAATCCTGTGAATGATTCTGTTCATATGTCCCACCAGAGTGGCAACCAAATGATTGAGCAAACACCTGCATCTCAGAGGTTACAATATAACCCTCTTGAGGATTCTCCATATGGTAATCTTGATATTTCTCGGCACACAGGTACCTATATGCGTATTGGGAACAATGGCTTAATTCCTGATTCTGTAGGCTTATATCAGAAGCCACCTGAAAATTTTGAGCATGGCATTATGGATATGAATTGTTCACCAACTTCTGACGACATAAATTTTATTTGTGATAACCCAATTCCTACACCTGAATGGTTATCTCTGGGATCACCTGGAGATCCCATATATTGTGATTCGGATGCCACACAGCTGATTGACTCCAAAATGCCAAATACTGGAAGTGGTCCTTTGTCTGAATCATTACTGTTAACCCGGAATGCACCAGAGGATTTGGCATATGATGGGAATTGTAACAGCAATGACGATGGCCGTTCGCAGATTAAAATATTGAATTGTGACAATTCTTCCAAGCTGGTCTCATTAGAGGCAAAACTCTCTCCAGGCTTTAGTGATTGGGTGGATCTTACTTTATCAGACAGTGAAGATGAAAAGGATGAGGCTAGTAGGAAAGGTGAATTATTGGAAGGGCCATATTTGCTTTTATATACTTAAAATGCCCCTATGACATGAAATAATGGGTCCCTGCAGGTTCTTTTGGTTCATTTCAGTCTATGCACACTGATGAATGGTGTGGGAATTTTAAGAGAAGTCATGAAGCTACACAAACTAGAGCTGCATCAGTTTTGGGAGGACAGAAAGGTAAGCCTCATGCCTTTCTGCAGTGGGTTCATTTGTAGATGGCAGTTAAACAAACCTTATGCAGGTTTGAATGGTGACCATGATGGTAATTCCAAGCCACAATCACCTAGTTTGTAATTCATTCAGTCATGTAAGTCTCATGATGTAGATATTAATATTGGAACAGGGGATCACTCTCTTTCAGTGTTTAAAAGCTCAGACTCAAGTTTGGGACTTGGCAGGGTCCTGAGTCAAGTCACATCCAGTTTAAGTTGGTGGAGTCTCAATAAGACTCACCCGAGTCTATTGTTAACAGGCCCTGCAAGGGCTGAAAGGTGGCAAACTCGGGTGAGTTATGATACCTCTACAGGACTCGCCAGTGTCCCAAGGCAAGTTGACTCAGGCAAGTCCTGAGTCGACTCGCTGAGTTCGTAAACACTGCTTTCTTTTATTCTGTGCAGGCATTAACAAAGATAATGAAAAGGATTTCGTGAGAGGTAATATGTATGTTGAAAATGATGTTGAAATACTTGGTGATGCTCCTCCAGTGGTGCAAAAGAAATCAACATCTTCACAACTTGGTTTGCCCAGTATGCCTGTAAATTTTCTAAGAGTAGGAGGTGAGAGACTGAAGGCACATGATGAACGGCTTACTTATCGTGTAGCATTGGAGGTGAGCACTCAGTAAATCATAGATGCTTATAGGACATCTCATGAAAAAAACACTTAATCTACAATATGTTGGTTTGTTGCTTCTAGCATGTACTTGCAATCAGCTGTTTCCAGATTCATAATGTTTTGACTTTGGAAATGTTGCGTTAGATATTTATTTAGTTAAACTGACAGGAAGGTGGCATGCACCATGTAGTTCTGTAGTTTGTGCACAACAATTTTCGAATAGGAGTTTTAAGGAGGAAGTTTGAAGACTGAATGTTTCTGCAAGACTGTGATTCTGCATATATAGCTGACCCAAGGATTCTCCTTTTTAATAGAATTGAGAAAATTTGGGTTGCATCTTGAACTTTGTGGTTATTTTCCTGATTAATGTACAAATTTGTTTCATAGTGAGTCCTGAAAGATGACTTAGGGACTTGGTTGCACTTGGCAGCCTATTACTAAAATTCCATTGAGTTCTATGCTGTCAAACCTTTGATGCTGGACAAAGTCTAAAAATCTGGGCTCAAATAGGGAGGTGACCTGGTACTTCTCCAAGTTGACTCGCCAGGTCTTATCTGAGTAAACTAGAATATCCAAAAAAATATGTATATTTCTTTTGGGACCAGCTATTGGGACTTCGCTAGAAAACTTGGTGAGTGTTCGTAGGGCTTGCTCAACTCCTATTTTTGAATTGCGCTAGTCTAAAGTTTGTGAGCCTAGATCTAGGAGAGAAGGGAAACAATGACTGCAAGTGAGATGAGGAAAAGCAAGAGAGAAAAAGAGAGAGAAGGCACATTGAGCATAAGAAAACGAGGGGCAAGAGAGAGAAAGCACACAGAGTGAGAGGGAAAAGAGACCACATTGGGGGTCAAAAGATAGGCCTAGAGTTTGCGTTTTATTTGTTTATACATATAATAAGTTACAAGGACAACTTTGTCTGGCATAAGTTACCGAAGGACTAAGAGTCCTAAGGAATGACAAAAACAATACTAACGAATGAGAAAATCCCATATGTCCTTAGAAAAAAAATATACTCACTTTCTGCACTCCCCCATAGGTTGGCGCATGCATGCATGCCCAACTTGCTATGATGATGTGAAGACAGTCTCAACCCACTCACTCGGTAAAATATTGGCTAGTTGATTTTCGGTGCTTGTATATGAAGTGGATATGATTTTGGCTGCCCCATTTTCTTGGTAAAATTACTATTAACCTCGATGTTCTTGTCCTCTCATAGAAGACGGGAT
The DNA here is from genome assembly GCF_054954075.1 of Amborella trichopoda. Classification (NCBI taxonomy): domain Eukaryota; kingdom Viridiplantae; phylum Streptophyta; class Magnoliopsida; order Amborellales; family Amborellaceae; genus Amborella; species Amborella trichopoda. The sequence goes on from NC_142337.1 coordinate 51,989,033, forward strand.
TAGAGTTTGATTGTCATAGGGCATTGGTATAGGTGATGTGATCGTTTAGGAGTGTTTTTAGCCCTAAAAGCTCATATACTGTTGATGAAATGCCCCAACATTCAACTTGTGCACTGGACCACGGGACTACAATATGGTTTTTGCTACTCCAAGTAACCAAATTTTACCCCCACCATAGTTAAGCTTTCTCAGTTTCCTGAAGTGTTTCAAAAAGCGCTAGGCGGGTCCTAGGTGGCCTGGGGGGTCTAGGCCGCCCAATGCCTTGGTGGGCGCCCAGAACCTTGGCGGCCCAGTTGAATCCAAAAAGGATTCTACAGTTATATATTGTATAAAATATAAATATTTGGTATTTAGGGCACATCATAATTCAAAGTATACTACACATTAGCACACACTCCATAAGCATAACCATAAGTCGGTCCATAATCTATATCCAATTAAAATTTAAAAATTCATAGTTCAATTAAAGTTCAAAATTTAATAACTATTCAATATTCATCATTCATCATCAGAAAAATTAGGGTCATTTGCATTGGCATCATATTCATCGGAGTCGTCACCCTCCTCGACATATTGGTCGTCCTCATCCGTCTCTTCTGAGTGTGCCTCTTTTTCCTCCACCTTCGTTCTCTATGCAGAAGATCTAGTGGCCTAAGGAGGGTCAGCTAATGTCTCTGAAGCATCCATGACCATGTCCCACGTCAATCTTTCGTGCCCCACGACTTCATCATCATCAACTAATCACTCCATAGCATAATCCATATTTTTGATCTGATGGGGTCTCTCTTATCTCTCTTAGCAAACCTGTCATTCAAGAATCGATTATACTTGACATTGTCTAGGTCATTGAGCCTCTTTGATTCAAGCATGTTCCTTCTCTTTGTATGAATCTAACAAAATGAAATGAAACTAATTAAAATCTATGGTTCATGTATTAGTAATATAATTATACAAATTACCCTTATGGCCTTACCCTTTCAAAAGTACTCCAATTGTGCTCACAAGAGGTTTAAGATTTGAATGGCCAACTTTTATAAATTTAGAGGACTACACCCATATTGGCTCCACCAATAGGCTGCAAAGATATAGAATACAATCATAAATAAATAGTAGAATTATAAAAATGAAAGTTGATTACTAGAATGATGAACTTAAAAATATTATTACTACTTGGATCAATTTTGGTCCTTTGCCTCATCGCCATTGAACTCTCAAAAGACTTTAATGAGCACTTGTAATTTATCAGCTCATAAGCGCATATAATATCCAGGATATCAAGATCAGGGACTAGCACATCTACACACTTGTTAAATCCAGTCATAATTATATTATTTGTATGTATATCCTTGTCAACATAAAAAAAAGATGGGTTCAAATCAGTGTTTTAAAATTCGCCGAGTCGGCACAGAATCGGTCGATTCGAATTGGGAATCGGTCATCCCATGTCGATTCTTTTGTAAAACCGGGAATTGCCCGGTTCTAGAGAAAGGTCGGTGATTCTGTACAGTGAATCGTCGGATGACGTCATAACTCGTTCGGTTCTGTGCACGCGCATGACATCATGAGTCACAAGGGGTATTTGTGTAATTTTTGGAGTTACAATGGGCACCCATTGTCATACGCACGTGCTCTACCACTAAGTCTCATTGCTACGTGTGTTTTGCCCGCGACTGGATTTAGTAGTAGAAGACTATTTATCCTTACCAAATTTGTTCTGTGGGTTCGACGTGGGACAATTGTATCAAGGTAATAGCTCAGAAAGAAATATGATATAATTATTAAGTGGCCTCTTTGTATCACAACTTAACGTTTGACGTGGTGGTTAGCGCGCTGTTTGAGCGCGATGGGCGTCGCAGGATCAATTCTTGCCTAGGTGCCATCGGTCCTTCACAAACAAATAATTTTTTTCCTTTTTACAAAATATGTTTTTTTTAACAAAAAAATAAAAGTTTTTTATAAAAAATATATTTCTTGTAAAAAAAAAAATATAAGGTTCTTGTCAAAAAAAAAAAAGGTAATACAACAAAAATTTTTTTTTCTTGTCAAAAAATAAAAGCTTATTGTTAAAAAAATATAAGGTTCAACAAAATTTCTTTTTCTTGTCAAAAAATAAAAGTTTATTGTAAAAAAATATAAGGTTCTTGTAAAAAAAAAAAAAAAAGGTTATACAACAAGTATTTCTTGTAAAAAAAAAAAGGAAAGTAATATGACAAGCATTTCTGATAAAAAAATAAATAAAAAGTTGTTGTCATAAGAAATAAAAGGTTTTTGTCAAAAAAAAAGAGATCAAAGGTAATACAACAAGTATTTATTGTAAAAAAATATGAGGTTGAATTTGTTATTATTGTATAATAAAATAATTATAAAATGTAAACCGACAAGTTCAATTTCAGTATATAATGTTCTCGACCAATTCGAGATTTTGGTGGCTATTTTTTATCGATTTAAACAATTCTTTATTGTAGTCCATGTATGATTATATATTTCATTCATGATAATTCTATGATTTTTCTTTTGTGTGATGTAAATTTAATGGTCAAATAAGTTCATACGGAGAAAAAACATCTCAATATTAACATATTGATGAAAAAATGAAAATTAATAATGTAGTACTCCGATTTCTTATTGGATTCCTAAAAAAGAAATGTTTATAATGAATTTAAATAATTTATTTAGATTTTTTTAAAGCTTAATCCGATCGATTCGGTCGATTCCCGATTCGGATCGTCGATTCACCGATCCGGATGTGTTTTTGGGGTGCCCGATCCGGGCCGCCAATCCTTTTTTTAAGCCACTGGTTCAAATAATAACCAGCTGCATGCAATGGACGATGTAGCTGCCTATCCCACTTCTCTTCAATAATATCCCAAATAGTCTTGTAGCAGTTCTCATCATCATCAAAATTTTGGGCTATCTCTCTTTTGCATTTCTCCAGAGCCTCATATATATAGCCCATAAAAGGCTTGTCACTATCAACCATGCAAAGGACTTTGACAAGAGGAAAATTACCTTAAGATCGCCCTTCACCCCTCGCTAAAAGGCCTTAGAAAGGATAATATCTCTCACCTTCTTCCCGACCTGATCCTTGGACCACTTGCATGCTCTCCACCTGTCTCAACTGCACTCTCCTCAAATGTATACTATCTAGGCATAGGTACTAGGTCGCAAATCTCGTGACCCCAGGCCTCACAATCTCTTTCTTCTTTGTAAATCTACGCATTATGCTGAGGGTGAGATGGTGGCCATAAATGAAATTACTAACTGACTTTGCCTTCTTCACTGCACTTGATATCTCGGTTAAACCGCCAAGAGCCTCAAGCATGAGGTCTATACAATATGCTGCACATGGTGTCCAAAGAATTTAGGATGAGCTATGCGCGACAAATTAGCTGCAGCAACATTAGGAGCAGGATTGTCTGTGACAACCAGTACAACATGATGCTTCCTAACCTCCTTGATTTCCTTATCTAAAACTTGGAATATATAATGGGCATCATAGATATGATCAGAGGCATCAATAGACCTAAAAAAAACAATCCCTAAAGGACAATTCACAAGAAAATTCATCTGACTTTTTCTGTTCCTATCACTCCAAGCATTAGTCATAATAGAAACCCCATATTGAGCCCGTGCATCCTCTTAACTTCTACAGCTTCCAACGTGACACTCACCCTCTTTTTCAAAAGAGGCTCTGAAAGCTCATATGGGGTTGGGGGTTTCATCCCGGGCCCAAATTGGCCAATTGCCTCTACCAGGACGTAGAAGCTGCTTAGGCGAGCGGTATTGAAAAGAATGCTCGCCTCATAAAACCATGTAGCAAGATAATAAACAGCTCTATCTCTATCTTCCTTCTTCATTCTATTTTCAATGGTGGTTTGCTTTTTTGTTTTCTCTCCTACAACCTCAGGGTTAGGCCGAGGCAAAAATCTATCCATAGGGCCTCTAACCCGAGACTGTTACTCCCAGAACCAGAAGCAGAACCAGAAGCAATTACAACTCCTTTTCCCTTTCCCCTAATAATGGAGTGTTCTATAGTTGTTGGAAACGTCTGTGAGTCTGAATCGTTTATGGAATTGGAATAGCGGAATCATATGTATCAGAAGTTTCGAAATCTAGGAATCGCTATCCGTACAATTCGTATTTGAAGAAAATGATTCTCACTATTTCGGAATCGCGATTCAAAAAATTAGGAATATTGTTTCCTATTTGCAAGAATCGATGTCCCTTCATGTTGGAATCGTGTTTCATACCTATATGGAATCACACATGATCCTACTTGTCTCGATGGTTGCTGCAATCGTGATTCTTAAAAATATGGAATCGTGATTCCTTAAATTCTATAATCATTGTCCCCATCAATTTGGAATCAACATTTTCACCATTCCGGAATCGTGATTCTCCCCATATTAGAATCGAGATTCTCCGCTTACTAGACTTGTGAACCAATTCCCTCAGTATATGAGAGAAGTATTAAGAAAATATATAAATGTAGCCATTACTAAAAGATCAAATTTTGGTTTGTATATACTCAGTCCAAGACTCGAAGTACTAATGTCAACCTTTGTGATATCTTTGTGGACAATCCCATACAATGGACTCGATCTACCGATAACCCTATTATGCCTACAAGGCCTGGAGCTAGTCTTACGGCATACAAGGAGTGAGAACAAGGGAAAGCTCCTTTTATCTCCTTTCCTTGAATTATAAAATAAGTACATGACATAGTAATTATTCTTTGTTAAATGTAGTTTTGAGTCTTTTGACTTTTGAAAATTGAGTTATTCAATTTTTAGTCAATTTCTCTGATATTTAATGACCAATTTAACCTAAAACACTACATAGGGCACTTCGCTCATATCGTTATTATCTTCTTAATTTACTTAAAGAAAAGAATTTTTATCCTCTTATTCAACTTGAAGAAATGACGGTGCCGATCATATATTAAACATTATTACATTAGTAGTTTAGTACCCACACCATTTACTGAACATTATTAAATTTAAAGTAACATTTTTTTAGTATTATTTATTCTTGGTGAGAGTTCTTAAGAAATAACATGGAATGAGGATGGAAATTAGTAAATAAGAAAATAAAAAATTTAACATATTAGTTATATTTTAAATTTTGATTTTATTGCCATACATGTCGCGTTCAGTCATGATTGAGCGCACATCGAAGGGTTTCTGCTCTCCCTATGCTCACCTTGCTTCCTGACAAGATGGATTCGCAATTCCTTAATACTTTGAATCAACATTTAGCATACGTAGAATCGCATTGTTGTGTAGCAAGAAATCACGATGTCTGCGATATTGAAACTTGATTCCAAACAATATGGATTCGCAATTCCATAAAATTTGGAATCAATATTTCTCACAAGAAGAATCACATTCTTGTGTAGCTAAGAATCTTAAAGTCCTTGATATGGAATCTTGATTCCGGCAATCTAGGAATCAAGATTCCTAAACTAGGTAGAATCGCGTTCCACAAAAAATGGAAATGTGATTCCTTTCTGTTAGATTCAACTTTCGCCCAAGGAAATACCGAATCAAGATTTCGAAACGAATTCGCCACCCTCATAGGCGATTCGGGTAACTATAGATTGTTCTACTTCTGCCTCTTGACATCTCTCCCCAATCCCATCCTCGTCACTATCATCATCATCATAATTGCCCCGAACCCCAGACCTAATCTGTGCTATGGAGGTAAATCTCTCATCTTTTTTCATTTTTACCTCAAGAGCATAAGGCTATAGCTCCAAAGCTTGTACTCGAGCATCATTTTCTTTTGAGAAACTTGCTTTTTTATGGCGTCCTGGATTTCTTTGGCTGAATCAAGGAAAAACAATCCACTTCTAATGGTTTCATCTATAGAACTGAGGATCCATGACGTAATAAGTGATTTGATGTTATCCACTCTTCATACTCAGGGTCAGAAGGATCCAGGTACTTGGATGTTCTGATCTGGTGGTCCCCTTTCATTGTTTATGTAGTTTTCCATGAAAAATAGCTGCTGCCATTTGAATTGGCAAAAGCAATTTGAATGGCTATTGCGTCCGCTGAGGGTAGATTTCTTCGATTTGCCATTTAGTAGATAAAAACACTCTGAACAAGAGAACCCGATTAAATGGAAGATTACCCAAATATCACATGGCATCCTCTCGTATAATCTTTGCATGCTTAGGACTGGTCTTGATCATTTCATGCGAAATATGTAGGTATTTGATCACTACAAAAAGGGGTGCAAACCCTAGGGATCCTTCTGAACTTCAAACTTGAGATCTGAAAAAGATGGCATGGCTACTAGGTGTTGGTCACTGCTCTGATGCCATGTAAAGTTTGTGGCCTAAATCTCTAGGGGAGAAGGGAAACAATGGCCACAAGTGAAAGAGTGTTTGGGGGTCCATGGGGTAGTTGCATAGTTTTCGGGATCTCCTACCTTGCTTGGCGATCCCTTGCAGAACCTCGATTCTCTCGATACCGGTGTGGATCTCATCTGAAACTCAATTTAGTGTTTTCGGGATCTCGCTCCATCTTATAAGGGAACGAGTTCTTTACAATTTAATTTCGTGTTTCAGAACATTACCGGATCTAGTTCCTAGTCTTATGGTTCGCGCTTCAGAGTGCATTGGGATCTAGATTCCAATATAACGGAATCATCGTCATATATGGCATCCAAGTCCCACCAATATGGGATCGCTTTAAAGTTCCTTATTTATTTCATAGAAGGACTAAGCCTACATGCTATTGGTTAACAATGTTGGGAGCTATATTTTAAAGCCACGGATCCTTATCACCTACACGAGGAACTCGTGTTCCTAGAAAATGGAGCTCGTTCCTATAAAGTTATTCCTCGGTCCATAATATTTTGGATCACTTTTAGTAATGCGCTCCCCGATCCCGGAACCGTTCCCGTTCCTGTTCCCGTACCCAACAACTATGTGTAGTTCCTATGTCTGTGGAGCACTATACCAAACTACAGGCCCAAGGAGGTGAGACCTGTATTTTGGACCTTCCAAAGGGACTCTCATCACCCTAAATAGAAGAAATGAAGGAATAAGTCAAAACAATGACCCAAGAAATGCAATTCACAAGGTCGATCATCCAAATAGCACGGTAACTGCTAGAATATCCAAGGAATCACCAAAACTGGGTACAATTGGTGAAAGCAATCTTATTTTGGGCCCAAAATTTATTGATCCCTTTGAGATGATGAGAGGAAGTCCCCAGCTAAATATGAAAAAATTTCAGCGAGTAGCATGCTCAAGTTGGCAACCAAACGGCTGAGAAAGGAGCACAGTCAAACCTCGATTAAACCTGCTCAAAACTATAATCTGAGGGTTTTGAACTTTTATCTAAGGTACCTCAAAGCTACCCTTCTAGAATCAGGCCAATCAAATATCGAATGACCAAAATATGACTTTTTAAAAAGTCAAAATTATGGAGTGGGTGCCGAAATCAGCCCTCAATTTACAAAGGAGCCCTAAGAAACCCATGGATAAATGGTCCGAAACTTTGGTGAAATTAAAGTCATTATGTTGAAAGGCTTAAATTCCAAATTTGAACTCAATCAGATGTCAGATGACTCAGATATGGCCTTTTGAATTTCTTCCTCAAGGTACAAGGTGGGTGTCATCCCCTAAATGGTCTAAAGTTTAAAAGAGAGCCCCAATAAATCTGTTGCCGAGCGAGCCAAAACTTTAAGGAAGAAAGGCACAATGCTTGAAAGCTATGTTTCAAATTTGGGGTCAATCTGATGTCTCAAGGTGCCATTTTTTAAAGGATATTCAACAAACTGCCAAAAAGAACACAAAACTTTAACAAAATGTGCATCATGTGACCATGGTCTAGCAATGAGGAATCTTTTTCCAGCAACATTCAAGTTTTCTTCCTCTCAAAGACTTGGCCATATCTCACAAATCCCATGGTGAAATGAGCTCGAATTTTGATAAGTTGTTGCCCTCTTAGTAGGTTTTCTATCCACACACACAAATATCGATTGGGTTCATAACACCGATCATGGGTAAATCGAAGGAAAAAGAAAGTGATTGAAAGTGGGTACATTTGTAGCAGTCCTCATGACCTCAATCCACTCTTGGCCCAATATCTCACAATCCATGAGGCATTTTGAGCACAAATTTTTCAGGGACGATTCTCATTCAATCCCCTTCGCATTAATATAAAATGCCGGGGGATTACAAGACAATTCAGGGGTCAGATCGTAGAGAGAAGCTACCTAAACAATGAAGATTGCTGAAAATTGAAAAAAGGCCAATGATTTGATCATAACTCCATCAATTTTGGGAGTTTTAATCTAAATTTGTCTCAAAATGATCATGGCAACTTTCTTTACAAATTCCAGAGAAAATTTGAGTAAAACCGATCTAAAAAACAGTATCAAACAGATAGGAATTGGATCCCAAGTGCACATTCATGGTATTTCTCTAGTTTTGACCACACAAAATGGTCATTTTTGGCCTTTCCCTAACCAATTTCTGATAATCCACCCATCTATGGGTTGCAATATTGATTTTCCACCCATGTTTCCTATGAATTCTATATAAACCCCTTACCTCATTTGTAAAGGATTAGAAACTTGGATTAAGTGAGAGATATCCCATACCCCTTTGACCTAGAGTGAGAACAAATTCCTACACCCGAATTACACTCTCCCAAGCTTCAGACTTCCCTAACTACCTTTAAAAATGGAAAATATCAAAAATTCCCAAAAATACCAAAAAACCCCCTCAAATTACCAAGCCTACCCCAAGGAAAACCTTATATTAAAAAATACCAAAAGAGGGAACCAAAGAAAGGAAAGAAGATTAAAACTTTGGATGAGGGAACACAAAATGGATCAACCTTAGTCAATCTGATTGTCTGGTGATAGCATCGCGGCACACTACTTCTTCTCGCTTGAAATGAGTAAGTCCAAGCAAAGTTTCCCCACGCCAAATGATGTTGAATCCTCTATTGATCACATCAAGTGACTGGGCTCCCCCCAGTAACATATATATCAGGAGCTCTAAGAGGATCAGGCTACACCAAATGCAGGAAAGTCCCGAAAACACCTCCTTTGTAAGTGCAGTTTTGTACTTTAAAAACTTGAGCTCTCTTTTTCCGTGTGCATTCTGTGGTACTTTTTATTTGACTTCCTCTATTTGGAGTCAAGACATAAACACAAACATGCACACGCAAAAGGACGCAAACAAGGAGGAAAAGCAAGAGCGAGAAAGAGAGAGAAGCAACGTTGGGAGTGAGAGAAAGTGCATGCAGAGTGAGGGAAGAAGACTACATTGGGGGCCAAAAGATTGGCTTAGGTTTGTGTTTTGTGCATTTATACTCATAATAAATTACAATAGACAACTTTGTCCTACATAAATTATGACAAATCAATCCTAAAAGAATGACAAAAACAGTACTTAAAAAAAGAGAAATCCCATGACAAAAACAGTACTAAAAAAAGAGGGATCCCACATGTCCTGAAAACTTCATGTAAAAAAGTATAATCTCTCTACTGCTTGTCTGTGTGTTTGAATACTCAGGAGGTGAGTCCTGGGTATAAAACCGAGTCTTTATACCCCATTGTGTGCTTCTCAGCTATTTCTGCCTATTGCTTCGAATACTTGCTTCGGCTGCTTTAAGCAATTTGTTAACTTGTTTGATAGTTTGTGTGTGTGAATGGAACAAAGTATTTGCGTTTTGGGTATGTCTAGTTAGATCAAATGATTATTAGCTTGTGTGACAGATGATACAATAGTGTTGAGCATGTTCCTGCATGATATTTCTTTCTACTTGGTTGCATCTCGATGCAGCTTGATGGATCCTTGTTCCTCGATTGTCTTTTTTATAAGAAAAGAATCATCGTCATTATAGCTTTTTCCCAATTAATAGGGATCGGCTACACGAATCCTGGTCGGCCATTCTGCTCTATTAAAAACTATGCCCTCAGTGAGGCGTTGTACTTGGTCGGCGCCACATGGCTAGCCCACCAAAGTCTACTCTCTCTCATCTTATTGCCTGTATAAGAAAAGAATAATGTGTTATATTATACTCATTTGGGTACCATAAAGGCCTGGATATGATTCAGATTCTGTTTGTTTCATATTGCCTACTAAAATTGTTAGACGTGAATCTACTTTTGGCTAATTATGACATTATTTCTGCTGCATCTATTCCATCTTGAATGGTTTTTTGGTTGCTTTATCTGAAAAGGATGCACAGATTAGTTTTCTAAATTCCACCTGTCATTTTTTTATAGTAAAATTGAGTTGAGGCTGTATCTGATTATACATGGCAGGATCTCTCCCAGACAAAATTAGAAATTAGCCCACCAGAAGGTGTTCTTTCAATGCCCCTTCTGCGGCACCAGGTTGGGCTATTTAGGCTATTTTATGTTGTTTTCTTTTGAGAAGTCATTGAACTGAATGATAGCATGTGATCTGCCATGTTAAATAAACTGCTCTAGTATCACTTTACAGCGAATTGCTCTTTCGTGGATGGTCCAAAAAGAGACAGCCAGTTTGCACTGCTGTGGTGGAATCCTCGCTGATGATCAGGTTTGCGATTTAAGATTTTAACTTCAACATTTATTTATGTCATTTTTGTTCCAGTCCACTCAGGATCCTTTCTTGGTTGCAATTTAACAGGGGCTTGGCAAAACAATATCAACAATTGCACTTATACTCATGGAGAGGTCTCCATCTTCCAATTGCAGTACCGAAGCAACGGAACATGACAAACCTGAAGCTTTGAATTTGGATGAGGATGATGAAACAGGGGTTTCTGCAATTGATGGACTCAAGGATGCTGAAAATTCTGAATCTTTTGTACTGGATAAGAAACCATTGGAGAATGGAGATTCACTTAGTATGGTAAAAGGAAGGCCAGCTGCTGGAACTTTGGTTGTGTGTCCTACTAGCGTTCTTCGACAGTGGGCGGAGGAATTGCAGAATAAGGTTACGGAAAAAGCTAAGCTCTCTGTTCTTGTGTATCATGGGAGCCATCGAACTAAAGATCCTATTGAGCTTGCCAAGTATGATGTGGTTCTCACTACATATTCCATTGTGAGTATGGAAGTTCCAAAGCAATCACTGGTTGATCAAGACGAAGAAGATAGGAAGAGCCCACAAGTCCAGGATGCTCCTTTGGAATCATCTGGTTATAAGAAAAGGAAGCATCCTCATAATGCCACAAACAAAAGTCTGAAGGATAAGAAAAGAAAGGGCGGTTCATTGCTTGAATCTGCTGCCCGCCCTCTTGCTAGAGTTGGATGGTTTAGGGTGGTATTAGACGAAGCTCAGAGCATAAAAAATCACAGAACTCAAGTTGCTCGGGCATGTTGGGGTCTTCGAGCTAAAAGAAGGTGGTGCTTGTCAGGAACACCAATCCAGAATGCAGTTGATGATCTTTACAGCTACTTCAGATTTCTAAGATATGATCCTTATGCTGTCTATAAGTCATTCTGTTCTATGATAAAGGCCCCTATAAGTAGGAATCCAGCTGTAGGATACAAGAAGCTACAAGCTGTCCTCAAGACAATAATGTTGCGCCGTACTAAAGGTAACTTTCATTATACAAATAATCCAGTATTGATCTTTTTGGACGCTAAGGTTTTCATCCTTTAGATCTTACCCCTAGTACAATTTATGAATATTAACACATTAGTAGTCATTCTGATAGCAATCCATAAATATTAACACATTAGTAGTCATTCTGATAGTAATCCATAAATTCTTATTGTGCATTAGCTTGGAAATTCACATGAATTTGCAAAGTTACGCACTAGCAATCTCAAAGCCTGTATTAGGAAGTTACTGACAATGTTATTTCTAGCTAAGCAATGCCATGCTGTACCTTGCGCTATCTGTGATATATTGAAATCAATGCTTTTTGTTGAAATTTGCCTTTGGTGCTGTCCAAAATGAACACCAAGCGTGTGGTTACATATGCATAGAAGAGGCTGGGGCCAATATATGGTTAACATTGGCTACATTGAAATTTGAAACTAAAAAATGAGGAAATTAGGGTTGAGGGGAGAGAGAGAGAGAGAGAGGCATGATGGACTCCAAGGGCTACATTTTTGCACATTCAATGGTAAAATGAGATAAAAGTCTCTTATATAATTCAACTTCGGGTTTCTGGAACCCTCATGACCATATTGACCCTAAACAATGTTCTGTAGGACATATCACATAAGGTTATTTAATCTAGAGTGTGACCTAATGGTCCCTAATCAGTTTGTCACTCAAGAGTCTAAATTCTATGTTTATGTGTGCGTAGGCGCACATGTGGCGGTGTCTCAACCTAGTTTCCTAGATACATGGACAATTTTGGTTTGTGACATTTATGAATGATATTGCCTTAGAAGTATCTGTGAAGGTTGTCCCCGAGTCAGCAGATGGCCCTGATAGCCTTTTAGAAAGCACTTTGTAAAATTTGTAACCTCACTGGTATAGTGTTGGTCTTTGGCCCAAATCAAGTCTCAAATTCCATGCAGCTGTATAACAATTGATGTTATTTACCCCTTTATTGCAGATAGCTCCCCTTCCAAAATCTACTTTACCATGGTCCCCTTTGGAATTCCTATTTAATATCCTTGCGGCCAAGGCCCTAACTGCTGCTTTTACTTACTTCAAAAGGACTACGTCTTGCTTTTGAATAACTCAGAAAATGATACTTCTGTTGACTGCTTGGAATTGCTAAACTGTAAGAATGTCTATAGCAACTGTAGAAACATCTTCCTTTCAAATGCAATAACCCATTTGGTTCCATTTCATACCCATGCTCACTTTCTATTTTCCAAACAAACAATGAAATCATGCACCAGCTCGTTATTTCAAAAAAAAAAAAAAAGAAAAAAAAGTTGGAATGCTTCCTTAAAATTTCCACATATTAGGCCATGGCACCAATAACTGCTTCACCCATTCCTCAATGTGTAAGATATGATTGTTGCTTCTTTTTATGCACACATGATATTGCATTTTATCAGTTTGGGGATCATGTTCGTTGGAATAGTTGATGCCCATATCGAATTCACTTTGAGCTTAGTATTGTTCTTTCTTCTTTTCTTTCTCGTTTTGGTCTTTCTAAGATATTGGGTTCATGTGAACTGCACACTTGCTATGTCAATGCTGCATCATATCCTAATTATTGTGTTGCTGATTTCGCAATTGTTTTTCCTGCATAGGGACACTTCTTGATGGGGAGCCCATTGTTACCCTACCACCTAAGTCGGTGCTTCTGAAGAAGATTGATTTCTCTATGGAGGAACGTGATTTTTACTCCAAACTAGAAGAGGAGTCGCGTGCACAATTTGAGGTATAGCGGTAGTGGGGAAAATCACTCGCTTAAATGTAGCTTGGATTTTACTTTTTTCGGACAGTCGTGCTTATGTCATCTAGCAGAACATCTTTGGTAGCTTATCTAATAACATTATTTTGCACTTATTTTCACTCTCTTAGAGTTGTTTCCTGTTTTTGTTTGCATGGTTCACTTTTACAGCTTTCAGACACATTTCAGGAATCCTTATTTTTAAGTGATTTCTAGATTAGCAGTAACCTCGTCAACATAATTAAGGTTTATGTAGTTTTTAGTGAAATCCGGTTGGAAAAGTTTGTATAAATCTTTTGGGTGGGAATTGATGGTTTTTGTGAACATGTGTATGTTCTCATAAGAGTTGCGTGTATGTTCTCATAAGAGTTGCTCACACACATACGCACACATATGCACACACACATGTACACGCACACACAAAAAGGAAGCTATACTTAATATTATTGCCAAGCAGAATTGCACTTACAATGCCTTCACTCTTTGGACATCCTACAGATTGACATTATATTTTTTCTTCTCACAGTAATTTATCCCTTAAGTGTGTCATCTATCATCTGTTAGTGGAATTTCTTTTTTCTTTAAGATTTGTTTCTTTCTTTTTTTTGTTCAGGTCTATGCGGCTGAGGGGACTGTTAAACAGAATTATGTAAATATCTTGTTAATGCTTCTGAGGCTTCGTCAGGCATGTGATCACCGTCAGCTCGTCAAAGGATATGATTCAAATTCCATTTGGAAGTCGTCTGTGGAGATGGCTAGGAAACTTCCAAAGGAAAAGCTAATACTTCTGTGGAATTGTTTGGGAGCTTGCTTGGCAATTTGTGGCAGTTGCAATGTATGATCATGGTTTCCAATGCCTCTGTTCTTGAGTTCGTTTCGTGATCTATATCTAGTTCTTCAATACTGTGTATTTCGCAATTGAAGATGAGAAATTTCGTTCATTAGAGTTTCTCAATTACAATCACTATTAAGTTATTTGTAGTCTAGATCATGCTCTTAGATAGTCTACTTTTGTATATACCAAAAGTAATTCATGCAACATAAAAATTATTTAGGAATTTTTTTAGTAACGTAACTTTTAATTTTCTCCGGGGTAGTGGTTTGGCCATATGGATGGATTGTTTATTCATTGTTCTTACATTATAAACAAATTTGATTGTTTTGAGGTTTCATGTTGTTTATTTTTTTAACAGATTATAGATCTCATTTGCGTCTTGTAGATCCAAAATTTGTAAAGTGATTCAACTGGTCAAGGCTGGAATGAAAAGATGGGTGCCCTTCTAGCCCATTATAAGTATCTTTCATTTTGAACATTGAAAAAGACATGGAACCCTTCAACTTGGATTATACAAGAGAACATAACATTCCTTTATATAGTGCCAATGCAAAAAGTAGATGCTCACACAAATTAGTCTATAGTGAGATTTTTGTACTGGTATACGAGCTTTTTTTCTCATGAATTTCTTCAATTGATGTTTTCACTCTTCTGTGTTTGTGATCTCATTGTTTGGATCCTCTGTGGGAATCTTCTTTGTGTCTCCCACTGGCTTGCCATTTTGGAACCTTTGTTGTCTAGTCAATTTGTTCCCTGTTCTTTATTGTAGGATTCACCGGAGGATGCTGTGGTGACAATCTGCGGTCACGTTTTCTGCAACCAGTGCATACGTGAACACCTTACAACCGATGAAAATATTTGCCCTGCAGCTCAATGTGGGGCTCAATTGAGTACGACCTCAATATTTTCTAGAGCCACACTGAGCAGCTGTATCTTTGATCAGTCTGACAATGGTGGTTTCCCTTGTCATCCTGGACAGCTTGAGCCATTTGAAACAAATGCAGAACTGGGTCTTTCATGCAATTCTTCAAAAATCAAAACTGCTATTGAGATTCTCCAATCACTTTCTAAACCAAAGCTGCAAAATACAGAATTCAGTTCCAGGGAGTCTTGTCATGAAATGGTTTGTGCTGTTGAGAAGCACGCTAACTCTGTAGAAGCGGGAGGATATTTGAAGTTGCATGGTGGGACACATATGACTGTGGATAAGCATTCAGACATGAAGCTTGTAAAAGTAGCAGAGAAAGCTATTGTCTTTTCCCAGTGGACAAGGATGCTGGACTTGCTTGAAGTTCCATTGAAAGATTCTTGTATACAATACAGGAGACTGGATGGAACTATGTCTGTGGTTGCAAGGGATAAGGCTGTGAAGGATTTCAACACTCTTCCTGAGGTTGTCATCATTTTATTTCAAACTTTTCAGTTTTTCACTATAAACTTATTTGGTCGAATAACTTTAGGATTTGGACTGTTGGCCTCTCTCTCTCTCTCTCTCTCTCTCTCTAATCGGACTTAGCATTGGCTGTTCAATTTTTTGTTAGGTGACTGTTTTGATTATGTCTCTGAAAGCTGCTAGTCTTGGCTTGAACTTGATTGCTGCCAGCCATGTTATTCTTATGGACCTGTGGTGGAATCCGACAACTGAGGATCAGGCTATTGATAGAGCACACCGAATTGGTCAGACCCGTCCTGTTACTGTTTCTCGGTTGACAGTCAAAGATACTGTTGAAGATCGCATTTTAGCTCTTCAGGTGTGTAATTTATCAATTCTCTTGGATGATGATGTGGTAACTGTGGCCTGTTTTATATCACTATGCTACTTACTTTATATCAAAGTTTAGCCAGCATAAAATTGACGAAACTTGAATGGTTCTTGCATGGAACATCTGGAATTAGTTATTTTTTTTTAGCTCTCGAAATTCCATTTGTTACTGCCAAGATCTATTCCTTTTATGCCCCCAAAACAACCAGCTCATCTGCCATCAATTTAACATCCCTGCAAAGATGTGAATCTCAGCAATGCAAAGTTTTGATAATAAATCATGTAACTCTGCAAAAATTTCCCAAAGTTTCCATGGAGTTAGAGAATTCCCATCTATCATTTAGTTAACATTTAAAGAGCTGCCTTGATAAAGATAACCTTAGCAGTTCAACACTGATAAAAGCCACATTTGCCTCTTACCCATTGAAAATCAATAACTCTGAATTAGATGGCTTGTGTGTCACAAAGTTCAAGGATTTGTTTTTTCTTTTTTGAACTTTGAACCTAGTCAATGGCACTCTTACAACCATCGGATATGAAATCTGATGGACAATGACAGTGGAAATTGTAAATGGTCTCTTTGTGTACTTTTCTGCTTAATAATTATGTACATGTGTGAGTGACTACTCTTTATTCAGGAATGAGCATCTTTATGCAATGCAGAATGATGCTGTAAGTGAAACCTATGCTAGGGTGTAGGTTCATACCACCAGTCTCATCAGGATGTTATTCAGATCAGTATATTGGGATGGGGGGAAGGTGTATTTCATGGGTGGTTTTTCATTAGACCCAAGGGTCCATCTCCATGCAAACGTAATCCATTTTCTCATGGGGCCTCTTGAACATTGGTTTCATTTAGAATTTTTCTTCTCATACAATTATAAAGAACGAGGTTCAGGTTCATGATTCAAGTCTGATGTTGAAAACCATCTGGAGGGAAGAACGGAATGTTGAGGACAGTGGGGTAGTCAAGGTTCATATGCCATGTCATTGTGGGAAAAATGGTTTTGTTGCCCTTTTATTTGCTGAACAATGACAGTGGAAACTGTAAATATGTACCTGGACATGCTCTTTTTGACTGCAAGTATGATTTTGTAAATGGGGTTTTGCAGGAAAAGAAAAGAGAAATGGTAGCTTCTGCATTTGGAGAAGACGAGAATGGCGGCCATAGAACAAGACTAACTGTAGAGGATTTGAAGTATTTGTTCATGGTTTAATTGGGTTTGAGAGAGGGTTTTACTCGCCATGATACCCATCACCTTGATTCATGGAGCAAGTGTTTATGGCTACACAAAGTTCATTGAAAGATGGTTCAAAGGTATCACGACCACTCCCAATAAAGTACATGCTACAGTTGGAGGTATCACGACTGTTCGGTACTTCATGCCATTCTTTGCTATCTTCATATTTATTTTCCCCATTTTCTTCTCCAGAAGTGGGTAACCTGAGTCTGAGGCAAGCGTCTCTACCCCGTTCATTCATAATTTTCGTTTTTCTTTTCATACATTTTATTTTGAGTACAGATTCTTGGCGTCGGGTTGGCTGCAAATGGTTAGCTCACAGCAGCCATGGTTGCAGAGTGAATGTACTTTTGTGAGAGAGAGATAGAGAGAGAGGGGGGAAGAGAAATTTTGTTACCACCTGTTTATAGCCATTACTGAACCTGTAGATTCTTTGGCAGTAATTTTTTGCTGACATAGCATCTCTTTGTATATGACAAAGCCAACAATGTTGGTCTGAAGGATGTTGGACGTACAAACTGAACTGGCTATAATCTTTCTTACACCATTATAAATTTGAGATGAGTGCATTCTTTCTAAGTAACAGTTTTCTAATCTTTGGTGCATCCTGAATTTCTTTTCTCCTCTAATTGTGATATACAATCCAAGGAGAGTATGCTTCAAATCAGTGTTTTAAACAAGGGATTGGTGCGCAGAATCGGGTATTGCAAAAACTGGTCTGGATCGGTGAATCAGCGGTTTGGATTGCCATTTGATTGTGTTGAAAAACTAGTGAAACGGCAAAAAAACGTGTAAAAATAATGAACCGGCCAAAAACCGGTTTGGATTGGTGCATTGGCATTTCTACTATAGTAAAACAACTTTTTTACTATAGCAAATTGCTGGTTTTTTTATAAACCCAGACAATTTCCTGTATATTGACAAAATTGGCACGGGGTGACCAATTCTCACTTCAGACCAGGAGATTCCATGTGACCTAATGTTTTTTAAATCACTGCTTTAAATCATGAAAAATTGTTTCATGTAAGCTGGACCGCATTTTTACATATGCAGTCCAAAAAGTGTAAAGCATCCATCTTAAAGATGGTGTTCCATCTAAAAATCATAGAAACTAAAGGTCCAAATGTTTTTTTATTAGAATTATTATTTTTAGTCTTTAAAATTTATTTATTTATTCATATTCATCATTTCCATCTTAATCTCCATCTTAGAGATTACATGTCCATAAAAATTAAGTCTTAAAATCCATCTCAAAAATAAATTTAATAAGAGACTCACATTTCTATTTATGCGGGCTTGGCCGCATCATATGGCTATGGAAGATTCCATTGGGTCCGTGATTCCAGATTCCACGTACCCAGAGAGATCAAATAATTTCGATGACCACTTTTAATGCTTTAGTAAGTGTAAATGTGTAATATAAGAGATAGGAGTGGGTTTTTTTCACCATTTTGGTGATATTTACAAGGAAATGTAGAATGATTTACTTTCAATAAGTATAAAATTGAGTAGTTGGGGATGTGTCATTAATTGGACATAAAATTCAAAATAAATTTTTTCGAATAATTTTGACTTCTTTGTGCAAAAAGTGAGTACTTATTGTTCATTCACTTTCTCTAGTAAAGCATCTAAGGGTATTTTTTAGGAACCCAAATATTGGTGTTGTCACTTCATCCATCCATTTACTAATATCAAGCAGGGGAAAAGAGGCTCTTAAGTTTGACCATAAACAATATTTCAAATAGATTAGGAGTTAAGTTTGACCATAAACAATATTTCAAATAGATTAGGAGTTAGCTTTTTTAAAGTATTAATGAGGTTTTTTTCAACATTTTGGTGATATTTACAAAGAACTGTAGAAAGATATCATTTGCTTTTGGTATACAAAAAAAAACATAGAATTGAGTGGTTGGGATGTGTCATTTATTGGGTATAACATCCAAAATAAAATTTCTCAAATATTGTGGCATGCTGCAGTATATCATATTTCACCTCCAATGGGTAAAATAATTTTGACTTCTTTGTGTTAAAAGTGAATACAATTCCTATTTACAAAACTAATATGATGGCACTCATTCTCTTTCTACCCACTTATCAAGCAAAACATAACGTTTCAACTTGCCAATAGTGCTCTCATGGGAGCTTATTGTTCATTCACTTCCTCTAGTAAAGCATTTCCAAGCTTAGTTTTTAGGAATCCAAATATTGGTGTTGTCGCTTCATCCATCCATTTACTAACATCAAGGAGCGGAAAAGAGGTTCTTAAGTTTGAATGATTAGGAGTTAGCTTTTTGAAGGCATTAGTGAGGTTAGTTATTAATAGTTTTGAAAGTATTAGTGAGGTAGTTGTTTATGGCGACCTTGGAAACCACAATATGATGATTAGGATGTAGGGTGCTATCACCACAACCCCAAACCTTTTCGATGAATTATTAGATCTAAGGGTTTAAAAACTCCAAATCTACTTTTTCTTTTTTTGAAAAATAGATCCCAACCGGTCAAAAGAGTTCAAAGAGTTCTCTTAAATCTTGAGTAATTCTTTTAATCGAGGAAATAAGTTTACAATGTGCTTTTGCAGGAGCGTGCCGTATATGCTCTGTCAACCCAAAATCAAAAACCGTAATGACCTTTCAGTATAATACATGCTCTTTCAACTCAATATAGAAAAATATAAAGACCTTACGAATATCACGAGTTCTAGGAAAGGAAACAGCCCCCAAAAAATAATGTTTGCCCACCAAATGAAGGGGCAAAAAAAAAAGACAAACCTTCCAAAAAAAAAATTCACGCACTAGGGTGGAATAAAAACCTTTTATTGTTTGTAGTTGTTCAACAACTCATAATCATTATTTTTCTTTTTAAACATTATGTATATGGTGTTGTTAAAGTCGTTGTTCATCATCATCATAGTATTTTTCCAATTAATTGGGGTCAGCATGATGACGTTGAAGTGATTATCAAAATTTCATATTGATAAATTGTTAGAAAAATCATAAGTAACCCCTAAAATGAACTTTGTAGACATCTTTTCTCTCTATTCTTTTAGTATCACACTCCAGATTCAAACACTGTTTTTTCTTGTATTTACCTACATTAAAAACTCAAAAAAATTGAGACTAAAATGTCGTTCTTCTCTCTCACGCTCTCTACCCACCCTATCTCTCTTTCTCTCTCTCTATTCGCCCTCACTCTTTCTCTTTCTAGATGCATTCTCTCTACTCCCTCTCTCTACCTGCCCTCTTTCACTTATCTACCCGACCCCTCAATCTCTCTTTCTCTCTCTATCCACCTTTCTCTCTTCCTTTCTCTATGTATTTGCTCCCTCTCTCTCCTCTCTCTTTCTCTCTCTCTAGAGAGAGATTTTGGGAGAGTAGAAAAAATGGGCCGATAGAGATTGTGAGAGAGAGGAGAAAAATTGATATCTCTTCCAATCTCTTTCTATGTTTTTTGCTCTCTCCCAAAATCTCTCTAGATAGAGGTGGGTAGAGAGGGTGGGTAGCGAGAGAGGGCATGTGGGGAGAGGATGGAAGAGAGGGTGGGTAGAGAGAGAGAAGAAGGGCTTTTTAGTTTCAATTTTTTTGATTTTTGGACTGGGGAAGTAATATAAGAAAAAATGATCTTTGAGTTTAAGGTGTGATACTAAAAATATTGCGCTGGAAGATGTTTAAAAAGTTTATTTTGGAAAAATATCTATAATTTTCCGTATTTTGCCAGCAAGTGTATAGTATATACCCTTGGCCATACATGGCCTGAGTTTTGTATAATATGCGATTTCGATTTGATTGGTAACGTTAGGCTTCATGAAAGAAGCTCTAGTAAATAAATAGCGAATGAGACAAAGGAGATCCTTTGGATGGGCCTGCAAGTGTATAGTATACCCTTGGCCATACATGGCCTGAGTTTTGTATAATATACGATTTCGATTTGATTGGTAACGTTAGTCTTCATGAAAGAAAATGAAGACTTTGGTTTTTTTTTTTTTTAAAAAAAATGAATAAAAATATATTTATTATTTTATAATTCTATAGACTTAATGTTAGAAAATCCTCAATTGATCACCTCCATTGGATATAAATAGAAAATGCAACCCCAAAAGTAGTGTATCCATTTTCAAATATTCACAAGTCCACCAGATTTGCTTTATTTTTGGAGCTCCAAATTTCATATTTCTGAGTGAAAATAAATTTCAAGGCCATTAGAGGGGTTTCTAGTATCCAAACTGCATTTTACCCTTAGGGTTTCACATGTGACTTTACTATTTAAAGCAATGCACATAATTGTAAATGTTCACAATTAAATTGCTCGAGCTTAGGCTTCAATTGTTAAGATCAGTGTTAGAAAACTCGTCGAGTCGAACCGGATCGCCCAATTTGACTCGAGAATCGGCACTGCCGTGCCAATTCCAACAAACAACATAGAACTACCCGTGTCTAGAGAGAACATGACGATTCTGAACAATGAATCGCCCGAGTCACGGTAGCAGACACGGGTGAATAGTAAAAAGCAGTGTGTATCATCAAAATATGGAATTTTTTGATCATTTTTTTGCTTTTGCAGGCTTTTGATCGAATCATTCAGGCTTTATCTTTAACTTTTTAGCCTTATTGTTCGATATATTGGAGTTGCAACTATTATTTTTTATCAAAAATCGTCGAATTTATGAAGAACATGGTTTTTATTTATTTATCCACCATTTCTTAGATTTCAAACAAAATAGGGCATTATTTTTTATCAAATCAAGGGGTTATTAATCTTGAGAGTGTTATTCAGAAGAAATTATTCAGGATTTAAGATTATTTTGGTCGATTACAAGTCAGATTTGAGTTTGAAGTCACGATTGTAGAAAAACACGTAAGAACTTCTTTTTTCCACCATTTAATCGATTGTAATCAATTTTTAGCAAATAATTTGTTCATAGTATAGGGTTTTGATTCTTTATAGTGATATTTATCATAAAATGTATCCAATTTGATCTATTTTGTTTGATTTGAGCTGGATTTTTGAGGTCGAGCCATTGTTGTTAGGTTGGGTCTGTGTTTTTTTTTTTTTCCGCCATTTAATCGACTTCGAACTGTTTTTAGCAAATTTTGTGTTCATATAATGGGGTTTTAATTCTTTATGATATTATTCAAAAATATTTGTATCTTATTTCTATTTTTTGGTCGATTTGTAGTGGATTTTTTATTTTGAGTCATGGTTTTGTGAAGAACAAGTAGGGTTTTTTTTTTTCCCTGACAAACTACAAATATGAGACAAATTGAAGCACCATTATGAATTATTGTAGAGGGTTTTTTAAGGTAATATTGTTCTTCATATGATTTTGGGTGTAATTTATCGGATTAAGCAATTTTTATTGCTCAAGTTCTCAAGAAATGGAGTTGTGGCTGCGTTTTTAAAAAATGAAAATTTGATGATCGATTTTTTTTAAAAACCGTGATTTTCTGAAAAATTGTGAAAATCGTGACCATGTTTTGATTATCATGGGGAATTAAACTGTATTTTTCATTTTTATTGTTAAATTTTTAATGCAAAAGATTGTATGTTCACAGATAAAATGTATGTATATTATTGATAAATATTTTATCATTATATTATCTTAAATGACTATATCATTGTAAATATTATTTGTGGCATGTATGTATATTATTGGTATTAAATGTATGAATATCATTGTAAACAAATCATGACATGTATGATAATTATATTATCTTGTATTTTTAAATTTTATTGTTAAATTTTTAATGCAAAAAAAGTATGTTGATACATAAAATATATGTATATTTTTGTAATTGAGTTGTAGGACTATTTGTGCTCATTTTAATTTTGGGATTGTGCCCACATATTGTTATATACTTGCTGGAAACTAATCCACAATTGAAGAAGGTGAGGAAGATCTTAAAGAAGATGATGAGTAGCATGAAAGAGGAAGCAGCCCGCCAACATATCCGTAATTTGTCGGAGAGTTCAGTGCTAGTGCACTTAATAAGGGAGAGTGGGAAAGGGATCCAAGGGAAAATGAGAGAAATGAAAATTCTTAGGCCACCCTATCCCAACCAATTATTCACACATCGTGTCCCAACAGCAAGAGGGTAAGGACGAGCATGACAGTGTAGGTGAGCATGAAGGATGGACAAGCTTCGAGGATTTCAGATTAGGAGCGTAACAAAACACCAACAATCAGGGATTTGGGTATAGTCAAGTGCCCACTAATTTGGATGATTCATTTTTAGATCGAGTTAATGAATTGTCATGCGAATTCAATCAATGGCACCAGTGTGACCAAGATGAAGAACGATGTCATCAGTCATTTTATTTTTAGGTCGTATTTTACGAATTGTATGCTTTATTGTAATCCATGTATGATGATATACTTAATCCATGATAATTATCCTTTTATGTGATGTAAATTAAATGGTAAACAGTTGTTTATGCAAGGAAATAACATATCAATATTTACATATTAACATATCAATATTTACATATTCATGCAAAAAAATGAAAATTCTTAATGGAGTACCCCTATTTCTTATTGGATTCCTAAAAAATAATATTTATAATGAATTTTAATAATTTTTTCGGATTTTTTTAAAGCTTAATCCGACTGATTCGGCCGATTATCGTTTTGGATCGCCGATTCACCGATTTGGATGGATTTTTAAGGTGCCCGATTCGGGACACCGATCCGTTTTTTAAACCACTGGTTAAGATAGAAAGCGAAGCGGTACGACATAACCCCATCAAAAAAATGTAATTTTAGCACTAAAAAATCTCCAAATTGATCATCTTTTTATAAGTTAATTATGGATATAGAAAAAAGGATTTCATTTCCTGAAAGTGCCATATCTTGTGACATATCTGCCAAATCTGCGGAGCATCAAATTTTAAAACCATGAGCATAAAAAAATTCTAAGGCCATCGCCAGAGTTTCAAGTTCGAAACCACATTTTCCGATGAAGCTTTGATATGTGGCTTCACTTTTCAATATGAAGCCTTATATAATGTTTAGACCTTGGGGTCACGCACATTTCACATTGAAAATGATCCATGGACCAATATAAGGATCAAGCCTACTCTCCTCCCTCAGATGTCCATAATATAGTTTATTGATCATGTTCACATGTGAATTCTTATTTTACTTTACATGAGCATCATTTGCTGAGTTTTTATGGACGCTCTAATACCATGTAAGAATTTTTGGATAAGGGTTGCTACCACTGTTAATATCTTTTAGAAAAATACGTGGGGGTATTCTAAAAATATTTTGTTACTTTAAAGAAGAAGTGCGCACTCTTTCTTTCTGGAGAGATAAACACAAACACTCAAGGTTTTTCACACACACACACACACACACACATATATATATATATATATATATATATATATATATATATATATATACATCTCTCTCATTTCATAGGTTAAGCACAATTACATCCACTGGTTGCACACAAGTTACATACACTGGTTACATCAACAGGTTGCACATACTTCATGACATGATGCCCATATATTGCTATCTGGTTACATCCACAGGTTGCACATATCTCATGACATGATGCCCACATATAGGCGTCTACATCATTTATGCAACTACCCACGACTCACAACTCACAAACCTGATTAGATAACTCCAACTACCCATTACCTACAAAGTTACGTGATCTGATAATTCTTACAAAATAACCGCCCACTAACTCCACATAGAGAGAGATAACTACCCATGACTCTACTTAGAGAGTGATAAGAAGGACACGGACATGAACCCTACATCTCCTATTATTTTGCATTATTATCTGCAACATCTACTTAGAGAGAGAGAGATAAGAAAGACACGATCACATACCCCACATCTCCTATTATTTAGCATCATCTTCAACATCATCATCATCAGAGTTTTTTCCCAACTAATTGAAGTCAGTTATGCAAATCTATTCCGCCATCCTACACTATGAAAGGCCATACTCTCAGTGAGACCATAAGTTCATATATCTTTTTGGGGGAAAATGGAGAAATTGGATCTTTGTCCTCTACCCATTTCTCCATTCTGATTAAGGGAAGTCCGACGAGCTTTTTCAAAGCGTCTAGGGGGCTTCGACAAGGAGATCCACTCTCCCCTTTTTTCTTCTCCATTTATGCGAAATGCTTCAGTATTTTGATTTAGAATATTGAAGCTTCATTCAGTGTTTCTGGCTTCTCGATCTCTACAGTGGGCCCAACCATCTCTCATCTTCAATATGCAGACGATACCCTCATTCTTTGTGATGCTTCTAAGGTTCAGATTGCTAATTTGGTCTGCTTTTTTGATATTTGTGAGGCTGCTCTGGGGGTTAAAGTTAATTATCACAAAACCATGTTAATTAGAGTTAACTGTCCCTCTGACTTCACTTTCTCTTTAACTTCTCGTATGGGTTGTAAGGTCGGATCCTTCTTTTTTACTTATTTGGGGACTCCTATTACTGATTCTAGGCCCTTTGCTTCAGTTTGGGATAAGGTCATTCAAAGAGTTCAGTTCAAGCTAAAGCCCAAGACCTATCTTTAGGTGGTAGAGTCACCTTATTGCGGTTCTGCCTAGCAAATTTGCTAGTTTTTATGATGTCACGCCTCCATATGCCTTCATCTATCATTAAAAAGATTGAAAAATTGATGCGCAACTTCCTATGGGGGACTTTGGGGGCTAAATGGAAATATCATCTTCTTTGATGGGATCGAGTTTGCACTCCTAAATGTGAAGGGGGTTTGGGCATTTGCAAGTATAAATTCATGAACGAAGCCTTACTCTACAATTGGTGGTGGAGGTCTTTTCACTGCCAGGATTAGCTTTGGTTTACGACTCTCTCTACAAAGTATAGAATGGACAAACATGGGTTATGGTTGGGAGGTCGTCGAGCTAATGAGGGGTCCTTTTTGTGGAAGCTAATTTCCAGATGCAAACCTATGATTGCTCTACATTTTCGGTGGGCAGTGGGTAATGAATTCATGACCTTCTTTTGGCACCAAAAGGGGCTTGGAGATACCCCCCTCAAGTTTATTTTCCCGAACCTCTTTGCTAAAGTCTCTCTACCAGATGCTTCGATAGCTAGTATTGTGGATCTAAGTGGCTTCAAACTAGCTTGGCATATTTCTTTCCCCTATAATAGACTCAATGGTGATGTTTTTCTACAGTAGCTACAACTATTACAACGTTTGAAGTCCGTTTATATTTCTAGAGTGGTGGGGGATGAGTTAGTGTGGGAGCTTGAAAACGATGGTATGTTCTCAGTCAAATCTTGCTATAAATTCTTCTTCCATGGTAGATGGCGATGGTTTTTACCTTGTGAGGTTAAGGTCTGGAAATAGCCTCTATCCCATATAAGGTTTAGGTTTTTATCTGGCTGGCTTTACAAAATAAAACTTTAACGATAGACGACCTGATTAAGAGAGGTAAAATACTCCCCAACATTTGTTTAATGTGTAAACTTGACGGTGAATCAGGGAATCATCTGTTCATCCACTGCCATGTTGCTTCGAAAGTGTGGTATTGGCTCCTTCACTTACTTGGGTCCCATGCTACTATCCCAATGTCGGTGCAAGGCATTGTTTCCCAATTTTAATTCCTTCATTTGCCACTTGGGAATTCTCTTCTATGGTGCATTGCTCGTGGAGTGGTTTTTGTGGGAAATTTGGAAAGAAAGGAATAGACATACCTTTGATGGTACTAGCCTCCCCTTTGACCGTCTCCTTGAAAAATGTCAAACTATCTGAAATTGGTTTTTTGTTGCAAAGGAAGGCTTGGGTATTTCTCAGATGGATGATCGAGTTAATATGTAGAATCTGTTCCTCTTGGATAAGGTAAAGATGAGACCCAAAAGCTATTGGACTTCATCGGATCCTGGATGTTTCAAACTAAACTTTGACGGTAGTTATCTTGGGAATCCAGGCCCTACAGGCATCGGGGGTGTCTTAAAAAATAATTTGGGAGAAATCATCTTTACCTATGCGGGTCCTTTTGGCACAACCACGGCTAACCATGCTGAACTTGCCTCTCCACTGCAAGGGAATTAAATGATTTATCTTTAGAAATTTGGGAGCTGCTTGTATTTGTAAAGAAGATTCTTTAAATGTTGTTAACTGGTGCAGGAAGGAGTCTCACATCCCTGGAGTCTTCGAGCTCTTTGGTTAGAGATTATGGACCTGTCTGCTCATTGTTCCTTTTCTTTCTCTCATGTTTACTGTGATGCCAATAGTTTAGTAGATTCCTTGGCTAAAGGAGGTATGTCCTTGCTTACTTTATTAGTTTCGCCAGATGTAATCTCTTTTGAGTAATTTTCTTAATAAAGTTGGAATATTTGTCAAAAAAAAGTTCATATATCTTTTCTCACTTTGTTTTATATGCATTACCATAATTTAGGATTCCCATATTTTTGTTTAGACAGTTTGAATCAACTAAAATTAAAAATTTTACCTGTATAACTGTATGAAATAACTACAGCCTTTACCTAGGGAAAGTATGTGTCTATGTAGTACATACATAATTGCTGCACCATATGGTGTACTACATCAGTGCACTTATTCATCCACCATTTATTAGGGTTGGCACTGGGCTGCACGGCCCAGCATGGTCAACAAACTTACCATCCATCAGATGAAACAGATGACAAATACCCTTTCAAAATTTGAGAGAGACAGAGAGAGTGGATTGTTCGTTTTGTCAGTAGATTCATAAATGATAGATAAAAACTAATTGCAAACAAACTACAATAGAAATTTGTATTTTGGAGAGAGAGAGAGAGAGAGAGAGAGAGAGAGAAAATTTGTGTTGTCTATTTATAAGTCGTGCTAAAGAAGCAACGCATGGTGGATCCATTGAGTATGCTCAACAAGACCGGGTCACCAGTGCACCTAGGCGTCTTGAACTGGCTCATGGCTCCCCCCCTTACTAATAAAATGCTCCAATATCTTCCTAAATGTCCCCTCTTCCACTATGCAAAGCTCCAATGGCCCTATGTCATTATCCCTCCTCGAAACCTTGTAACTTTCATATGCAAATGCCTCATCCATCTCTCTACAACCCGCACTCTGATATCATGTTGAAATTTTATGGACGCTCTAATACCATATAAGAATATTTGGATAAGGGCTGATACCACTGTTATTATCTTTTGGAAAGATGCGTGGGAGTATTCTAAAAATATTTGGTTACTTTAAAGAAGAAGTACGCACTCTTTCTTTTTTGGAGAGATAAACACAAACATTCAAGGTTTTTCACATATATCTCATTTCACAAGTTAAGCACAATTACATCCACTAGTTACACACAAGTTACATACATTGGTTATATCCATAGGTTGTACATATCTCATGACATGATGCCCATATATAGTCGTCTACATCAGTTATGCTACTACCCACGAGTCACAAACGTAATTAGATAACTCCAACTAGCCATTACCTACAAAGTTACATAATCTGATAATTCTTACAAAATAACTACCCACTAACACCAAATAGAGAAAGATAACTACCCATGACTCTACTTAGAGAGAGATAAGAAGGACACAGATATGGACCCTATATCTCCTATTATTTTGCATTATTCTTATAAACATCAACTTAGAGAGAGAGAGAAATAAGAATGACATGAATACGGGCCCCACATCTCCTATTATTTTGCATCATCTTCAACATCATTATCATCATCATCAGAGCCTTTTCTCAACTAGTTGAAGTCAGTTATGCGAATCTATTCCGCCATCTTGCACTATGAAAGGTCATATTCTCAATGAGACTATATGGTCATATATCGTTTTTCACTTTGCTTTATATGCATTACCATAATTTAGGATTCCCACATTTTTGTTTAGATGGTTTGAATCAACTAAAATTGAAAATTTTACTTGTATAATTGTATGAAATAACTACAGCCTTTACTTAGAGAGAGTATATGTACATGTAGTACATACATAATTGCTGCACCATATGGTGTACTACATCAGTACACTTATTCATCCACCATTTATTAGGGCTGGCAATGGGCTGTGCGACCCAGCTCGGTCAGGCCTCATACTTACCATCCATCAGATGAAACAGATGGCAAATACCCTTTCAAAATTTGAGAGAGAGAGAGAGGGGATTGTTGGTTTTGTCAGTAGATTCATAGACGATGGACAAAAACTAATTGTAAACAAATTACAATAGAAATTTGTAGTTTGGAGAGATAGATTCATAAACGATGGACAAAAACTAATTGTAAACAAATTACAATAGAAATTTGTAGTTTGGAGAGAGAGAGAGAGAGAGAGAGAGAGATTTTTGTTGTCTATCTATAAGCCGTGCTAAGGAAGCTACGCATGGTGGATCCATTGAGTATGCTCAACAAGACCGGGTCACTAGTGCACCTAGGCATCTTGAACTGGCTCATGGCTCCCCCCTTACTAATAAAATGCTCTAATATCTTCCTAAATGTCCCCTCTTCCACTATGCAAAGCTCCAATGGCCCTATGCCATTATCCCTCCTCGAAGCCTTGTAACCTTCATCTGCAAACGCCTCATCCATCACTCTACAACACTCCTTTAACAACCACTCTTCTTCTTCTTCCTCATGACCACAAAGCTCCCAATAAACAACATAGTGACCAGGTGAGGCTGATAAGTCAGCATGGCTTGTGAAATCGACCAACTCGGCTCGGCTGAGGAACCGAGACCCCCTCTCTACAGCGAGCTGCAAGTCTTTCTCAGTGTTCTTGTCTATGGTTAGAGTGAGAATGAGCTTTCTTCGACCCACGAAGCTCAGCTTGGGCGAGCCATTATGGAAACCTACCACTTGCACAACGTCCCCTAGCCTATACCTGTAGAGTCCTAGGAATACATAACACCAACAGTTAGCTGTTTTTCTTTCACTTCTTTTTCATTTTTGTTTTGGGACCCGGTTTTTATGCGGCCAAGCCCGCATATCTAAAAATGCAGGTCTCTTAATAAATATATTTTTGAGATGGATTTTAGGACTTAATTTTTAAGTACATGTAATCTCTGGCATGGAGATCATGAATATGAAAAAATAAATAAAACTTCTAGTAAAAAAACATTTGGATCGTTAGCTTCTTTTGTTTTCATGTGGAACACCTACTAGCATCCATCTTTAAGATTGATGCTTTACAATTTCTTGACCGCATATATAGGAATGCGGTCCAGCCCGCATGAAACAATTTTTCTTCTTTTTTTTTTTTTTTGGGTAATTCAATAGGGAAAACAGACGCTTATGGCTGTTTCAAATAGTTTAGGAGTTTGTGGCCCATGCCCTACATTTTTCTAGGGCCCGTGCGGAGCACTACAAGTTGTAAACACAGCTTGTGGTTACTCCGATAGATACGACAGAGTCCAATTTAGAAAAAATAGAGAGACAGAGTAAGAGGGAAAGTGATGCATATAAATAGAAAGAGGAAGGGAATGGAGAGAGAGAGAGAGAGAGAGAGAGGAGCCTGCCTCACCTGTAAAAGTGGTGACCACAACTTCATACTCGCCCCCCACTTGAACACCTCCCATCCCCACAGGTCTCCCTTCATCAAAATCATCAACCCCTACCGCAAAACTCGTCCTCCTAAAAAGTGGAATAAACTCAAAATAAGCCAAGTTAGGGACCACAACAAAGGTAACCCTCTCAGGGGGCTCTGTAGGCTCAATATTCACCCCAATCCAACACTCTGATGCACCATATTCTGCACTAACAAGAGGCAAATCCCCTGAATAATGCCTCAACTTCTTCACATATGGTTGCATGGCACCAGTCATTATAGAATAAACATACTTTGCATTAGGCCAAAGCTTTGGAATGACACCAAACCAATCATCCAGCCCATTGCACCTCTCTTCTATGGACCGAGCCAGCTCCGGGTCCAAAGTAAACGAGCCGACTACGGCTCGTCTTAGTTCGGGTGAAGTGATTCTTGGGCTCAGGGTTCCATCTCTTATGTCTGTGCAAAGTTCTTGCCATGATTGCTCAAATGCTTTGAAGGCCTGGACTAAGGCAAAGGAGAAGGTGGAGCTCAGGAATTCAACTTGATTGGAGTAGAGGAGACCAAAGAGGAGATGGCAATATGTGGCTTGTTTGTGATCTGTGGCGTTAATGACTTCATCTGGGCTACAGGTGAAGGCCTTTGTTGTTTTCTGCTTTTCTTTGAATTCTTTGCTGGTAAAGTAGTGGGTGGTGGCAGTTGTTACTGGTAAGCCTCCCTTTGTTTTGGTCGGTTTCCGACCGTAAATGAACTCTAGGATTTTGCCTCCACTTCTGATGGGGAACACCCTAAAACCCACCAAAACAAACGTGAGAGAGAGCAATAATGCAAAGAGATAAGAATACTTTTTTATTGCTATTGGTCAAAAGAACACTTCTGAGAGACAGAAAAAGCTAGCGAAGGGAATGACATGAATTAGAAACGTCTGAGAGAGAGAGAGAGAGAGATAATTCCTTTCCGAAAGACAGCAAAAGCAACCAAAAGGAGTGATAAGAAATAGAAATGCTCGAGAGAGAGAGAGAGAAGGAAATTCTTGTTCAAGGTTGTGAACGTTTAGGTTTGATCTTAAAAACTGAAGAGAAAGTTGAGAAATTTGTATTAAAAAAACCTGGATTCTATAAGCATTGTTCAAGGTTGTGAACATTTAGTTTTCATCTTAAAAACTGAAGAGAAAGTTCAGTAAGATTACATAAATTTGTATTGACAAAAACCTGGATCTATAAGCAGCAGCCACCCTGAAGACCTGCACTGAAGACTGAGCACTGTGGCACGTGAAGGGAAGACACTTGGCTCTTCCTTCTGTTGTTCCCGAGCTGAAATGAAGAACAAGAAAGGCATGAGAGAGAAAGAAATACACTGAAAGAAAAGCTCAGGGAGACTGGACCTGAGGGAGAGGGAAGGGATGGGTTTATGAGTGAGAATGGGGGATGCATCCCCATCAGAAATCCTCTTTATGTAAGGCTCAAAATCTGCATGAGTGGCCAGTGGCACACAGCTACTATAACATGCTTCCACATCTGAATCATCAAAATCAAATACACTTGCACTTGCACCAATCCATTTCTTCAAATACTCAGCCCCCAGATTCAACTCAATTATCTCTCTAAGAGTCTCACTCTGCACTTCTTGGGCACGCTCTGTTAAGTTCTCGAACCATTTGATGATCTCTTCTCTCTCCTCGTCCTCACTCATCCTGTGTAAGAACCTAAAAACTAGAAGGAAAACCCCCCATTTCAAAAGTAATGTCCTCTCTTTTTCTCCCTTTGTCTTATATAAATAAATAAAAATGGGCTTCTTCTTCTTCTTTTGTCTTTTCTTTTTTCGGGATTTGAAAAAGGGAAATGGGATTTGGAGTTGGGGTGCCTGTGGATGTTGGTGAGCCCTTCGGTTGGACAAGTACGAATCTATGGCTACCACATAGGAGTGGTTTCCTTATCTGTTTATTTCATGGTGAGAGGTTATCGTGCTGAGGCCTTAAAACAATCAAATTTGGCATAAATAATGTCCAAAGATGATTTTTCCGCGGAAAAATTATTTGTGAGGACCTAAAAATTTATTTTATGTCTAATAATAAAATTTAAAACTTATAAATAGTGTAGACCGAGTAGATCTATAAATACTTGGAAATATTGATAATTGACGGCACAAATAAATGCATTACAAGATGCATTTTTCTTAAGCTTGAAATCTATTTTTTTCACATCTATACATTTGGGAGACCGAGGTTATCAATGCAAGGATTTTTCAACATCCAAATACCCGCTTCCACTTAATTTTTGAGGTGCGCCTCAATTTGATTGTTGAGTGATTTATGTACAAACCCTAAAATTTTTTCTAAAACATGAAATGCTCTATTTATAGGCAGGCAGAAATTATAAAGAAGGCCGATCAACCACTATATTTTTTTTTTTTTCAAAATTTCCCCAAGAAAGAATCCTCTATCTGAATTTTATTTTACTTTTTTAAAAAAATTCATTAGTAGGGCAATGCCCCAAACTTTGGGGCATTGCCCCAAACTTTGGGGCATTGCCTTACTAACAAAAAAAACTTTAAATTTTTTTTTTTTCGATATAAAGATATCCTCGGGCCGAGGGACAATTTTGAAAAAAAAAAAAACAAGTAGACCAACGTTTTTATAATTTCCACCGAACATTTCATATTTAAGAAAAAAATTTAGGGTCGGCATATAAATCACTTTTTAGAGCGTATGTAAACTTTTTCCACGGTGAGATATCTTAGTGAGAGGAAAAGGTTGCATGATAATTGAGATGAGATGAGGGGCGGCGGGCCCCCTTTTGCAGTTGCAATGGTGTTATAAACGGCTCAAGGATACGCAGCAGGTGGGGGTCCACCCAAGTTTGTCGTTTTAAAATGTCGATCGTACTTGGACATGGACAAGGACAAGGCGATAAGGGTTATGCTCTCTCCTTTAACATGGTGGCCAATCGTTTTAACTCGTTGAAGGGACAAGTTTCTCTCTTTTAAGAAGTACTCAAATCTTTATTTTATTTTTGGAAAAGTTATATATACTTTTCGAAAAAGAAAATTTAATTACTGGGGAGTAACGAAAAAATTTAATGCGAATTAATAGTGTGGTATAAATTTTTTTTTTTTTTTTTTTTTTAAAAAAAAAGGAGAGTGGGAATGATTAGAAAGTACAAATTGAGGAAATAGGTACAATTTTCTTTTATTTTTTTAAAGATCTAGTTATTATAGGAATGGAACTTAAAGACAAACACCCCCACTTTCCTAACCACTTGGAGCCTATTCGTGCTATGTAGTAAACCTATGCACACCTTGATATGCAGTGTTACGTTGCTAGTACATGCTTGCCAGCATCATTTCCCCTTAGGCCAAAGCATACAATACACCGCAATTGTAAAATGCACAATTAAGGGGCGCCGCAAAAATCCATCAGTAAAAAAATGTTTTAATGTTTGAAAATCCTCTAATTGATCATCTCGGTATCAAGATGTATGGATATAGGATAAAAAAAAAATGCAAAGTAAAAAATAGTGCATCTTGCAACACATTATCTGAACCGTCCATTTTTAAGATTTTTATATTTTTATAGATCTACTTGATTTGAACTATTTTTGAAGTTCAAAATTTTATAATCAGAGATAAAAATAGATTTTAAAGTCATCCAAAAAACTTTTACTCCAAAATTACATCTTACGATAAAATTTTGATACGCACCTTACTTTGATTGTTTAAGACTGCAACCTTATGCCTCCAGCCATGATGTTGGACTACCCAAATTAAACTTACCCGCATTTAATGTCAACCACTCATCTTCTTGAACTAGTGACAGGAGATTCATTTTGCTTGAAATCCTACACTTCAACCTTGTACAAAATAACATGTTATTCGCGCCACTCCAAAGAGGAGTTTAAAACTTTTATGCACCGGGCACAGGAGATCTTTAAAACCCACTCACCTTTCATTCTCACTAGCACTTTATCCTCCAGCTTCATATTCATATATGGCCTGGTACCTATTGGTTCTCTGGTCACTTACACTACAGGATAATTGGCACAATTTTGTAAAGGGTATATTTTGCAAGCTTACAAATTATTCATGGAACGGCAGTTGAGGATAGTGCCTGCATAGGTTCCCATCAGCTGATAATAGGCTTGGGCCACAATAGGAGATTATGTAATATATGTATATGGGACAATAATGGGAAGACTTCTTTGTCAACCCTTACTCTCACAAAACCTATGCCACCTTTACAGATTATTATAAATAAAGAAAAGAAAAAGGCTTATTTTACTGGTTCAAAAGAAGCATGAGATATGTATAAGGTGGCCTCCTTGTATTGTAGAAGTGATGGCATCTCTAAATTTTCTTTGGAGATGTAGTTTCGGTGTGGGAAACGATGTAAAAATCTATTTATATCTCTAGTTATGAAATTTAAAATCCCAAAAATCACACAAATTGAGTAGTTATATAGACACTGAAAAATATTGAAATATAGAGGTTTCAGATAATTTATTACAAGATGTACTATTTTTAGGGTTAAAGAATTTTGTCTTCATTATCCATATATATTGAGACCAAGATTATCAAATTGGTGGGTTTTTTAACATTGGAACACTCCCTTCCGAAATACTTTTTTAAGTGCACTTTACTTCAATAGAATATGACTGATGACTTCACATAAAGTTTTCCTAAAAAGAAATATTCAGAGACACATGGTACATTTTTCTTATTTTAGAACAAGTGTCCATCCTCAATTTTATAAGGGAATTTTTAAAAACAAAAGCCTTATAAAAATTTTCTTTTTAAAAAAAAAAAATAAAAGTTTGTATAAAGATGCAACCTTATAATGTAGAACTACGGATACACCTCAAAAATCCATCGAAAAAGGTCGTTTTAATGTTAAAAACCCTTTGATTGATCATCTCGACATCGAGATGTATGACCATAAAAAATAAAAAGATTTTCAATCACAGAAATAGTGCATTTTAAAATATATTATCTATACCGTCCATTTTCAAGATTTTTATATGTTCATAGATCTACTTGATTTTAACCATTTTGAAATTTAAAATTTTATAACTAGATATAAAAATAGATTTTGAGATAATCCTAAGAATATTTTACATCAAAATTATAGACCATGATAAAATTTGAGGGTACACCTTACCTCTACAGCTATCCACAGCTACATATGCCAACCGCACCCAAAAATAAAACCTCATGAGATTTTGTCTTGGCCCTCCCACTTTTCATAGATGGGTAAATAGACCGATTTACCCTACTTTTAAAAACAAAATATTAAAGCTTCTCATCTCTCACTTTTTTCCCATGGTTTCTTACCTCCTCCTTGCACATCATCTATTGGAAAACCCAATTCATTGTTTCCTTCTCACGTTCTCTTTCTCAAAATTGTGAGAAGCGACAATAATAGGGTTGGGGTTGAAAGAGAGAATGCTCTCTTTCTAAAAAATGTGAGAAGCGACAATAATTGGGTTGGGGTTGAAAGAGAGAGTGCAAGTGGGGTAAAAAATGAGATTGGGTTTCTAAAAAGAATATAAAAAGCCGCAAGAAATAAATGAGTTTCACGATTAGAGGCAAAAGTATATTAGATTTCTAAAGAGAGAATATGAGATGACTAAAGAGAATGTTATAGTGGAAACCCGGGCAGTGTTTAGAGAGAGAATGTGAAGAACAAATGAGTAAAGAGTTTTTATAGAGAGAATGTGAGAGAGAGGAGCTTAAAAATATTACGATTATAGGAAGAAAGTATGGGAAAAAGTTGTGCAAGATTCAAAAAAATGAGATTATGAATTTATTTTTAAAAGGGGCAAAATAGTCCATTTGCCCCTCTACAAATGGAATCAATGTTTTAAAAATAGGATGTAAGGTTTTTTTCATAAAAAAAATCCATTTTATAACCGATATGTTTCATGGAAAAAGTTTATATAAGGATGCAACGTTATAATGTAGAACTACGGATGCACCTCAAAATTCCATCGGAAAATGTAGTTTTAATGTTGAAAAACCCTTTAATTGATCATCTCGACATTGAGATGTATGGCCATGAAAAATAAAAAGATTTTAAGTCTAAGAAATAGTACATTTTACAACATATTATCTACACCGTCGATTTTCAAGATTTTCATATGTTTATCTACATGATTTTAATTATTTTTTAAATTTAAAATTTTATAATTAAATATAAAAATAGATTTGAGATAATCCTAAAAACATTTTACATCAAAAATATATACCATGATAAAAATTGAAGTTGCACCATACCTCTACAGTCATTATTTGCTAAAGGAGACAAGGTCTCCACCTGCTCCAATTAGTGTGGGATGTTTGATTACCCAAAGGTTCTTAGTCTCACGCTCCGATATTAAACATGTATGTTACAATTAGTGAAACTTAATCTTGATAGTAGACTTTCGTATGTTGGGTGTACTAATTTTAATTTTTCGTGTCTTTACACACGCAATGAGTTCATAGCTGAGAAACTTAAAAGATTTTTAGGACGAAGTGGAGTAATAGCAGAAGAAAAAAATAGGGCTGGCTACATGCTCCACTTCTGCAAAACGGAGCCAACAAATCAATGGAGATCAAGTTAAATATGAGATTCGCATTGTCAGGCACCCATGTATGCACGTGAAACATTCTTTTATGCAATGCATCTGAAAAGAAATTAAGGTTATATGTAAACTTTAAATGGCATTTGTCTTGACAGAAGAACATCGGGGAAGCTTGATAGAACTTTCAGAAGTTGCATCCCAAAAAGGAGATTTGCTTTTTTCTTTCTTATTCAAGATCAGTTTCTACCCATCATTTCAGTTTTGAAATGAGTTCCCAAGATGATTTTTCCAGCATAAAACTCAACTAGTTACCAAGCATCCCACTATTACAAGACCGTAAAGGTACATTATGAGAATTCACATATAAATACAAAATGCAGACCTTTAAATCATCATCAAAAAAAATCAGACCATCACATAAAGAACCAGCAAAACCGAATAAGCTCAATATATAATGTTGACAGGGGAATCACGCATGCACAAGAGATGAGATGAGAGAGAGAGACAGAGAGAGAGAGGAGAAGGGGGGGAGGGTGGTGGGCTCAATTACACAGAAAAGGCCAAATAAGATGATGTACCTTCACACTGGGATGCAAAATGATGAGCTGAGGGTTGAAGGCAACACACAAACCACGTGTGGACCTGCAGGATTGCAGCTTATGCTGGTGACATCCGCGTGAGGTAGCCCAAGTTGAGGGTGACGCAAATAACCAGCCATCAAGGGCACACATATGACTGAAATAACTATCCGGGAACCTACAATGGATTTAAACAGAGTGACTTCAATTTTTACAACTACACCCAATTGGGTAGTAGTAGTCAGTAGTAGTAGTAGTAAAATACCAAAAACATAAAGATTTTTCAGAAGTTACAAGCAGGGATGATTGTCCATCCATGTATCATGCATTCATCAGCGTGCATAGAGGTTAGAAGTGCATGAAAATTATGGATAAGCATGGAAAACATTTCCAAAAATTTCATCCAAAATTCTATTATGCCCTTGGTGGAAATCAAACACCACTATTTTGACATCCCCCGTTTATTCTTCAAATTTGAATCTCAAGTTCAACCAGAGCTACTGAATTTTGGTCAATTTCCTTAAAGACACTAAAAGGACACTTTTTAAGAAAAACATCAAGGGAACTAATCCAAATATTTGGGTTTGAAACATGGTTAAAAACAATTCCAAAACTGGAAGTTTCTCAACCTTTTTCACCAAAGCAGTAATTAAGGGGTAATCATTGAGCTTAGAATAAGTAGGAAATTTATAAGAACTCCATCCCATGCAAATTTTTATAAATCAAGTTAAATGGTATTCACCTCATGTGAATGAGCAGCTAATATTTCTATGCCTAACCACATCCAAATGGTTGAGGGGATATTTTTCATGGGCCCACTTAGAGAGCACATGGAACATTTATATTACCAATCAACCAACGGTTCCTTCATCTATGACTGATTAATTAGGTATTACGCAATTCATTGAAGGACCAATTATTGTGACTTTAAACTATGCATGTAGTTAAATAAAGATGAACGCAGAGATAGCATTATTTCAAGTTTCGAAGAACTCATAATCAAATACACTAATCCAAGAGGTAAGAATCTTGTTCCATGGACAGTGAAACATGCCCACGTTTCCTTCCCGCGACCATCCAATTCTCTGGATTTGCATCAACTTCATACAACACTTCATCCTGCCACATAAAAATCAACAGAAGAAAACAGTGAGCATGTGAGCTTATCATCCTATGAAAATACACTAACCAAACTATGACAGCCAACAGATCTCTGATCAAAACTTCATAGTGAAAGTACCAAGTCGGTCATAGAAGTCGCCAAATATTTGGGACTTCTCTAATCAATAGGGACAATCTACATTTCACCCACCATTAAACATTGGAGATAGTGGAAGTCCAAGGCCGCAAGGTGTCCTTTATATTTACTCCCATTGGGCCCTTAAAATTGACAGGGTATTTCTGTCTTTTCACCAGAATAACTCTGATTTTCTCAAACTGATGAAAGATAATAGAAGCAGTAACACCTCCAAAGATTTTAAGTAATACAATTATAACTGTTTTTGTTGTAAAATTTAAATTTATGGAAGAAGCAAAGGAATTAGACCATCTTGTAGACTAGAGTAAGCAACCCTTTTTTTACTGATAGATCAATGGTTTTCAATAATTAAGACTAAATGCATCTGACTCTTTGCATTAGTGATATTTCTTAATTTTGAAAAGAAAAAAAGGCCATTTCGTTAAAAGCTGTGATAGTGAATTACACCAAGGACATTGTATTGTGACAACCCTCCAAGCAAAAATAAATTCTTCCATTTACTTACATCATGGATTGAAGGTGCTCCTCCTTCGATGTCGTCTCTCAACTCTCCATCGCATACTGACCAGTTTGCCCACTCATAGACCATCTGATGGCAAGGGAAGGAAACCCACAGCTAAAGAAGGTTCAAGCACTGGCCTTTGCAAGACAATTGAACTCTTAAATAGGAATTCCCTAGATCCAGTACTTGCATCTTGTCTACCATGAACCATAGGGGAATGAGCTCCAAGAGCTCAATCTCCAGATATTCTGTATCTAATGTTCAAGATACTGTGTGATTTTAATAGCTCAGACTCATCTGCAACAACATAACAATCACTGAATCCTGATAGAAAAACTACAGAGATGGATGGTATCCAAAGCAACTCTCAGGCAAAAAAAGAGAAACATAACTGTTCATATGCCTAACATTGGTTCCGCATTGGTTGGAGTATTGGAAAATGTAAAAGCAGGTTGTAAGCATCTATCTCATGTGTTTTTTATACTCTCAGAATCCACTTTTTGAAATTCCCCATGCTCTTGCCATACGGTAACAAATGATAGACACTCATGGATAGGTATTTAGTTGTTAGCAATAAAGCAACAGGTTTTGGTCACACGATTTGGAGTTTCAAATCACAGACCAATAATATCCTCAATAGTATCTTCTCATTATGTCTAACAATCTTCTATTTCACGTTTAAGTTAAGGTTTCATATTTCATATAGGGTTTTCATATTTCATATAGGATACAGTGTGTTCTATCTGAAATTCTGATTTCTAATAATTCTTCTCTGATTCATATCTTCCCTTCACTTTATTATAGGGAAATTCTCAAATTACCCATAATTATTATAGGGAAATTCATCATATTACCCATAAGAGATTAACAATTTAACACAAGTTGGAATAATAGCAACTGGGTAAAATGTTGAATAGTTCATCGCTTATGGGTATTTTGATAGACTTCCCTTTATTATAATATTGAATCGAATCTAATATTTCATGTTATACAAATGGCCTATGAGTAAGATTATGTCATATAGGTAACATGAATATGAAATATCACTATGTAATAAACGAAACACTAATACAATAGATACTTTTTAGGAAAACTTATTTCGATACTTTTTAGGAAAACTTATTTCTATTAATATTTATTTATAATTAAAACATAATCAATTAAAATCCATACCAAACGTACACATACAAACACAGACACAAAAAAAAATTGGTTGTTTCATTTAATATAGTTAGGAATAGGGCTTGGGCTTGAATGGTTTGTTCCTGACAATAGCAAAGAAGGCTTGGGCTTGAATGGTTTGTTCCTGACGATAGCAACGAAACGTCCCAATTTCGATTA
The DNA here is from genome assembly GCF_054954075.1 of Amborella trichopoda. Lineage (NCBI taxonomy): Eukaryota > Viridiplantae > Streptophyta > Magnoliopsida > Amborellales > Amborellaceae > Amborella > Amborella trichopoda. The sequence continues at coordinate 52,029,922 of NC_142337.1, forward strand.
CCACTGCTGAACTACTTGAAAAAACAAATATTATTTTTACAATTGTTTCATTATTTATTGATTATTTAGTAATAGAACTATTATTTCATCAGTAGAATATTCATATCTCATATATTACAATAGAATAAAAATATAAGAAAATAGAGATTATATAAGAGTCAATTTCTTCAAAAAAAAAAAATTATATATATATATATATATATGTGTGTGTGTGTGTGTGTGTGTGTGTGTGTGTGTGCGTGCGTCCGTGTGTGTAACAGAACAAGAATATAAGACAACAGATATTTATATATATCAATTTCTTCAAAAATCAAGAATATGTGTGTGTGTGTCACGTGTGTGTATGCTGCCCCAATTCTGATTGATGATTCAATTGGACAAGAAACATAAATTTATGTTAGGATGACAAAATTCGGCATCTCGTCAATCATTGAAACATCTATGAAAACCTCGGTATTGGAAAATGGAGGGGACGGGAACAGAAATTCTCAAAGTACTCCACCAGGTGATGGTTCCTAAAACATAATGGTTTCCTCAAGATGTCAAATGCAATAAATTTTACCCAACTATATTGAATTTTTCTTTTCTGAAAACCAACATCTGTTTGTGACAAAGTGTGATTCCTATGATTGATTGCATCAGACAACAGCTCAACATAGCTGGATCTAGCTTATATTCTAATAGTACATATATTCAGTTGATATATTAGACTCTTTCCTTGCATTTCTATCACTCTTAAAAATGATTACTCTAGTACCTGACAAAATAAATACTCAACATAAATGACTAAGGAGAAAAAGAAAGGGAAAAAAATAATTGAAGAGATATTCCTTGTCTACAATTTCACGAAAATTAAGTAGCTAACATATGTCAATTTTCTAGGAACCGCTTGGATGTTTAAATTGCTTAAGCAAAAGTAAAGATGAGAAATTCTATACCTCCATTGGTTGTGCTGCCAAGGCGGATGCAGAACATGATTCCTGCCCTAGAAGATGAACAAATTGAAAGAGGAAAGAAGCTAGGAGTTGGTCGCCCATCATCCTTCCCAACATGAACAAAACCTCCTTGGAGATCCATCCAGGCATCGCAGATGGTCAGTGTAGCCTTCACTTGGGAATGCAGGACCACCTAGATTTATAACATGGCAGCCAATATCTTCACAAATGCAAATGGCAAATCAAATTTTTGGGAAAATTTTGTATGGGCCCCTAAAACTTTATTTGATCTCATAATAATCCCTCCCTTATTTTGCCTATCGCGCTCCATTAATTTTATAATTATGCATCACCCCACCCCTCCACACATCTCTCCTCTTCCTTCTTTAATTTTAACTCACTAAACTCACTAACTGCCCCAAAGAATTATTTTCAACTCAATAATTCACCTTCCTCATCTCTTCCTTTTTTGAGGGACAAAAAAGAGAGAGGATTGGGAAAAAATTTACACATTCTGTTTGGGGAATAGGGGTAAAGATACTAAGGATGGGGAGGGAAGTGAGGAGGGGGTCTGATACATACTTTTAGAAATCATTATCACATGATAGGAATAATAAGAGGGGTTATATTGAAATTGTTTTCTTTTTTTTTACGGGTTTCAAACTCAAAGGCCGTAAACCCTGAAAATTCAAAAATTCAAATCCTAATACCAAATATCAACAATGAACTTGTGGGAGCATGCTCCTAATACGTTAAAGCCTAAGGCTCTAAGAGAGGGCATACCAAGCATATGATAACGAGAAAACAATACTAGGTTATGATGAATCTAATAATTCCAATAATGAGAAAACAATACAAGGTTACAATGAACACAATAACAGTCTGAAAAGATGTGGCAAAGTTTACATTGGCTGACCTACACAACACAACCCTCCTCCTTTATCCAAGATTGAGACCAGCATGACCGTCTTGGGACTGGCTGTGGCGGAGTTAATGAACACAATAATACAACTACGAATAAAATAAGGATTACCAAAAGGATAAAAAAGATAGAAATTTTAAGATAAATACCTGCAGCAATAAAGTACCATCTTTGCACTTGTCTGATACGTGTGTGCTTACATATAAAGGATAATACAGTAACAGTCCTGAGCATCAACATCAGTAGAGCTAAAGATTTCCACAAGAGCTTCATACAGACATTAAACCCAGGTGCTTTCACATTAAGATCTCCATTATCATCTTAAGATTGTGCACATCTGAAATGCTTATCAATAGAAAACATTTTTCTTGTTTGCATCAGAAAAACTGCTTATCAATGGAAAAACGTTACATCCAAATATGGACAATCAGAAGGATACCTTTCAAATGTCTGATTGTGGGAGACTCCAAATTCAAGTTTCAGGGCAAGAGTCCTCATTCCATCAACAATATTTTGTCTTTGTGAAATGACTGATCACAAATCAAGATGCCCATTTAGATATGCATTGGTGACATGAAACAAAATGGAAAAAAACCCATCAAGTAACAGAGAGGAACTCATTACCTGCAGAAGTTCCCATAAGCAATCTATCATCAATAGCACGAACTGGCAACCACAGAACTGACATCAAATTACTCACCCAATCTGGCAATTTTAATTTACCACCTCTAGTGGTAACCGTTCATATCCTCCCCCACCAGTAGAATTATCAGTTGAGATAATATTGGAGTTTTTTATCTGGCCCAAGCCCTCAAATGCCTCAGTACAACTCTCCATCTCAATCATATGAGACTCCACAATTTTTAAACCTGGTCCAGTATCTACGAGTAAGATTGCTCCTTTAAGAGTGTAATCAATAGGTCTTACAATCAAGCCAACCCATTGAGCTTCATTCATCAGCAATGCAAACGAAACGACTGCTGAGAGATCAACTAGAGGCCTTGGCTTGGACACCTGAATATGATTCAGATGATTGGAACAGGTCCATAAGTAAACACAGTACTTCAAGGGTAAGTAAAACACAAACCAATGGGTTATGGAAAATCATTGTCCACAAGGTTCATCACTTTGAATGCAATGATGAACAGTAATAAAGAGATTTGGGCCCATCAGACCCCAATCTCGCTCCATCAGAGTCCATCATATCATCTTATTGGACAGTACTATTATAACACCTACTTGTTTAGTAAACTAATTACAAATAAGGCATGGTGGAGGACTAAAAACCACAGGGGAAACAGTACATATCACAGTCATCAGCCACCCATATCTATCATGTATCCTTGATATTGTATCTTGTCCGAGTATAGATCATGTCAGAGTTACTTACGGATGGGCTTCTCAAAGCTCATAAAATCATCACTATCTGGAGGTCCACCTCTTGAGTAGCTGTGGGACCTGAATCTCAAATTTCCAATCTGTCCTGTTAGAACACCCAGGACATACGATGCGGAACGTTGAGGAGGCAGAGGCAAGGTGACATCATTCCTTCCTGGCTTTAATACAAGAGCACTGGAGCTCTTTATAACCTACAAATCAGAGCAAGAGGACATAGAATTCATAGTTTCTTCTTATATCACTAGTCAGAAAAACTGAATAACAACCAAGTGTGATGCCACACAACAGAAAGCGCCTGATAGAAAGCATACCTTTACACCTTCATCTGCACTGAATGTAGTTATAAGAGTGAGAGTCAAAGATTCAAGAGAAATCTCATCAGGAAAGCCGCTCCACACCATTACCGATAGAGTTCCAGGGTCCCCATCACATAACTCCAGTGGTGGTCCAGGATTTCCAGAGAATGCTATTAATGATGACACATCTAAGGGCACTGGATGCTTCATTTCGCTATGAGCAAGTCGGACAACTTCTGATTGGAATGCTTGACTTCTTGGACAAGGAATAGGCCTTTGTCTAAAAACAGCAATTTGACACAGGAAGCAAGATATCCAGCATGGTCATTGAGTATCTTCTGACACTGCTAAATTAGGAAGGACTTCTGCTAATAAATTTTGCCATCCCTCTCCAGCATAAAGAGCACAAACTTTTTCATATGACTTTGCAGAGAGATCATAATTTCCATGTCTATGGCAGACTGCTGCGATCTCTCCATCAAGGACAACTCCGTGGCGTTTCCACCATGAACGATTGTAATTCTCAGCAGCACCTTTTGTCAAATCCAGATACTTTAGCTGCAATGATCAAAATGAGATTAGACATAAGCTCAATCAATACACATTAGAAATAACAATTACAACAAATGCACTTAGTATATAGGAAACAAATGAAACATATATACAATTAAAAAAAAGGATTTAAATGTATAATGTCTTTAGATAATAAATAACAACAATGGATAGGCTACAAAATTTCCCAAGCAAATGGAGATTATAGTCACAGAAAACACTGCATGACATCATACTCATTTTGGGCTGCCAGGCTACAAATAGACTTATATTAGTTTATTATTTCATTCCATTACCAATCCAGAAAACATGGGCAACAGGGGCAAAGTAACTTCGTAATATCGTGTATGAGAATATCAAAGTAAGAAGAAATTTCAACACACAGATAGATGACTGGCTGTTGTACATTTTTCTACCCTCTGCAGGTGCACCTCAAACTAGAAAGCGTTCGCAATACATTACTAATCATTCGGCAAGCTTAGTTAACTTACCCCAATTGCCCCTTTCCTAGATCTCTAAGGTGTGCTCACAGATAATTTCCCCAGGCTGATGGAGTTTAACTGTAACTTTTGACAGGAAACTCGACAAATATTGCTCACTGTGGTGGTTACGGTGAATCCATGTTCTTAAATCATCCATATAGACATCCACAGACTTATGACTGAATGCAGAAACATCAGTCTCATGAAACATATTTCCAAGGTTGAATAGTGTAAAAAATCAAATAGACTGGGTCAAAAAGTCATGAAGCATTTGGAAAGAAGACAAACAGTACAAGACAAAGTGCAGGAAGAAATATTATTCTCATCAGTACCAAAAAGGTTCCTTTTTTTTGTTGGGTTCTAGACCCTAAGACCCACAAATAGATCAACATGTAAAATAATCACCTCAAAATCATGAACAGATGATATGGCTTTCAGTAGATCAGGATCAGAAATTGTCGCATTTAGGACATGTTCTGCAGCAACATGAACTTCTGAAAGCTTCATTGGACGATCAACAAGTGACTGGATCAAACTAGAATTCTCAAATTGTACAGGTCTTGAATTAGTTCGAGACATAGAGCTGACAGGGATTTTGTTTGGTGGAGGCATCATTGGAGAACCATCAGCACCTGGGCTGCCCACATACTCAGTGTATAAAGACATGAAAGAAATAGGAAAAATCAACAATATTCATAATACCTGTGCATAAATACTCACACACAAAAAAGAAACACATTTGCACATGAGTAACATGCAAACAACCAAATTGAACTTTATTTCGAAGAGCCAACGCCGTCTTGTAAAAAAGAAATATGATGGCTTAAAGCAGCATACCAGAAACTAGATATCATGGATGGGAGAAACTGCTGGAGAGCTTTTATATATTTTTTTTTTGGGGGCGAAACAAGAATGACAATTAGAACCTTTTTTTTTCTTTTTGAAACTGACAATTAGAACCTTAAAATGTCATTTGTTTAGAATAAATGAGAGACTCCTTGAACTCAAATTTGATAGGAGCATCCTAAAGAATCTAGGACAACTACATTTTGGAGGTTTTGACTAGAGACGAACTTTGGAAAATTCTTAAGACCTTAAAGGTCTAGCAGCCACCTAAACAAGAGCAAAAACTTAAGACTATCTCCACTTTTTGAATTTGACAACTACTGTAAAGAAAAATAAAGAAAGCACAAAGACCAACTATCCTTTGGGCAATGAATTTATAAATGTAGAAATCTCAAATCCTGCTGCCACAAATTATTAAAGTGCTTAAATAACAAAAAAGTATGGAAAGTTCAAACTAACTAAAGCACAAGAGATGTCATGATAACCACTTCCTCCAAAATGGAGTCTACCAAAATAGTAAATGGCTTCATTTGGAAGGCGCCAGGCCCTATCCCTCTAACTCTATATTGATAATACATCATTGCAAAAAGTAAAATAGAAAATAATAGACCTAGGTCATTTGTTTTATATTCTAAAATAGAAATTACTAACAGTGTTTTATTGTATAAGACACACTCATGAGATTTGATTTTTCCAGTGTAAGAGCCCCTTCTCAAATGCACTAAATACGATCTCATGACATTTGATTTTTACAGTGCAAGAACCCTTTCTCAAACACCCAAGTGTTATATTTGCGTATTTGCTAAAACATGAATTTTGTTGCTAATTACCATCCATTAAAGCCATGGCCTCTAAAAACAGCAGTTCATATACAACTTTTCCTTCGAAGTAGTTTTGGACTGCTTCAAATGCACAAACTTGATTCCTTCAGGTCCTTCCATGTCACTAGATTATTCAATCCAGTTCTGCTAGTTGTATACTGTAGCTATAAATTATCATGGAATGAGTAGAGATTTTCAAGGGCACAAAACCTCTGGAATTGGTCCCCTTTCACAAAGTGGATCACATCCATACAGTACAGCCAGGCCACCATTTCTGTGTTAAAATAAGAATTCAATAGATGTAAAGTAATAAAGGGTTGAGCATAATAAGATGAAAAACTGACAACCCTAAGAGTTAACCACAAGAATATACTTGCCTTTTCTTTTGCAACCACCCCTGTTAAAGCATCAGGAGGAACTGAAGGCCAGACTACTGGTCTTGCCCATGAAAGCATGCTCAAAGCAGCACTGCTCAAACCAGGGTGCATTTAGCAAGTGTAAATGGTATAATAGCCATAAAGTGAAAATGGTCCAAAATGAAAATGACAAGCAAACTATACATTCATCGAAATTAATAACACTGATTATAAGATAATAAGAACAGGGAGGGTAGACAACGAGGTGAAATAATTTCAAAAGTAAGTGCCCATTATCTTTATTCAGAAGAAACATACCTATTGGTAGGACTTTTCTCAATGTCCATTCCATATCCTATTAGGTATGCAAGCCTCATGAACTGCACTACACAGGCATATAAATCACTTTAGAACAGCACCACTTGTAGAAGGCAGAATAATTATTTCCCAAAAAGAAGGAAACAATGGCAACAATAGCAATGCCCAACAGAAAAAAGGTTTATTTCTAGATAGTTCTAAAAAGAGAAGAGGGGGTAAAAAAAAAATTCAAAGCAGCTAGACCAAAAGCCATTCATGAAATACACAACTAGGAGGCAAAGCATGTAACAACAAAGTAGCAAGCTCAGTAGGAGCTATGACACATGGAGATATTCACACCGGGATTCAAGCTTACAGGACACAGCAAAGGGAGCAGAGGCATGAACAAGACACTCGAATAACCAGGATTGCACAAAGCACAGGACCACTAGGTGTATAACTAATTTGAAGACATACAATCAGTAACAAAAACTTCCAAAAAGCACATGAGTAGAGCAGATACACATGAAATTAAGAATGAGTGTGCAATATGTGCTCATACATGAACTAAAATATTCCGGTGCTACACTAAATCATCCAGCTTCATTCACATTTAACTTGCACAATTCATAAAAATCTCTATTCTCAGATAGAGAATACCTTCCTATGACAAACATTACTAAACATATTGAAATTGTTGGACCTTTATCTGATTATTCTTTGAAATATATTCCCAGGTTACATGTACTTGTCAAGACTTCAAGCTCCAATATACAACTAATTCACCATATGCAATAGAATTAGAAAACATAAGCTAGAGCTACACACAAACACGTAATCAATAATCTCAAGAAAAAGTAAAATCTTATTTTAGTAAATCATTCCCAATGAAAAATATAAAAAAGAACTCCAGATTTGACAAAAGAAGAGAAAAGGCTGCAGAAAATATTTAAGGTAAAGGAATGGTAATGTCAAAAGCAAGTGCATAAAATAGAAATATAGAAAAATGAAGGAGAATTCAAGAAATACATGTAAAAATGACATTTTTAAAAATAAAAGATTGCAAATACTAACAAGATAGCTAGAGAAAAATGAAATAAAGATTTATATATGAGAAAGATCTCTAATCAGAACTCAAAAAGTAATCCCTTCCGGCAAGTACAAATCAAGGATATGAAAGGTGTCCTTCCTAGGCACCTTGAGTTAGGCCAAGGCCCTAGGCACCCTGCCGAGGTGATGGTGTGCAAAATTATATTTATTTTTAATTTCTATTCAATTTTAAAGGATGTATATTTTGATTTTAGTTTTAAGATTTATTTTTAGAATTTTAAGTTTTTTTTGGGATTCTAGGGTTTTCTTATATTTTTTTATTTACTATTTAGGGTACTGTTCACAATTATTGTTCATGCATTATTGTTCACAGTTATTGTTCACGTGCTACTACTCACATAGGTATTTTTGAAATTTTAGTATTGTTTTAGAGGTAATTTAGAGTCTTAAATGTTTACTTGGATCTCAAGTTAAATTAGGGTTTCATAGGGTCGTAAAAGGTTGGATATCACATTTTAGGAGGTATACGTTATTGGAATCAATTTTATTTTATGAAAGAATAAAGTTTACTTCTCTTGGCTGAGCCATATTATTTCTCCATTATTGATGATTTTACTTGTTTAAGGTTCAGAAAAATGGTGCATTCAATTTCCCACCTTTCCTTCCTACATCAAATGGTATCAGAGCATGATTCGTGGATGGTTGGAGATTGCATGGCTTGTCATGGAGGTCTCAGCTACAAGGATGTCGATCTAATCCAACTGCACAAGAAAATCAACAACTTGTTTCGCAACTTGTTTCGGAGTGGGCTACAGAGCTATTGTTTCGCAAGCGGGCCAAACAATAGTGTGCCCTAAACAAAGAGTAATCTATGAGGATAGATCCAAATCGTGAGGGTTTCTATGGAGAATGGCGCGATTTAGAGTCCGACTCAGAGTTGGAGCGGAATGATGAAGCTACCTTCAACCACTCGTTCTATGCACGCGCTCCATGTTGGAAGCCTCATGTTCGAGAGAATAGATCATGGGATTTAGTTGATCTTACATGATTTGAAGGAGAACGATGTTGATTTTGGCATAAGTCGTATTAAAATCAGCAAGTTGTATATTGGTATTTGCCACCGATTTTCTATACATACTTAGACGATGAACGAGATTTTGTAAGAGATCAAATCTATGATGACGATCAAGATCTCGTAGGTGAACCAATCTTTAACGAAGAAAAAGATGAAGATCTAAAGGATATCAAAGAAGTGGAACATTTAGGAGATTTAGGGCATTGGAATCAAATTAATGCAGTGGAAGCATCGAACTCAAAATCTGCAAATTGTGGCCTTGGTTTCAGAAAGCAATGATAGATGTCGAGAAAGCCTCTAAAGTGCAGGAAATTGGGTTTGAAGTTTCCTACACAATTTTCAATGGGAGCTCAAGAATAGCTGATTCCTCAATATATATATCAGGATCCGTTTATTGAGAAGTTATGTTTACCACAAATAGTATATGAGCTAATTAAGAAGAAGGTTGAAGAATGTAGTTTTGATGCTGAATTCATCTTAGCACATTTCATACCTTGAAGACGAGATCTCTCCAACCAGGGAAGAATGATAGAGGGTAAAATTATACTTATTTTTAATTTCTATTCAATTTTAAAGGATGTATATTTTGATTTAATTTTAGGATTTATTTTTAGGATTTTAAGGTTTTTTTTGAGATTCTAGGGTTTTCTTATATTTTCTTTATTTACTATTCACTAGTACTATTCATGGTACTACACAGTTACTGTTCATGCAATATTGTTCACAGTTATTGTTCATGTACTGTTCATAGGGATATTTTTGGAATTTTAATATTGTTTTAGGGGTATTTTAGAGTCTTAAATGCTTACCTAGATCTCAAGTTAAATTAGGGCTTCATAGGCTTATAAAAGGTTAGATATCATATTTCAGGAGGCATATGTTATTGGAATAAATTTTATTTTACAAAACAGTAAAGTTTTCTTCTCTTGGCTTGATTTATAGCCATATTCTTTCTCCATTATTGCTAAATTTACTTGCTTACGATTCAGAGAAAGGGTGGATTCAATTTCCCACCTTTCCTTCCCCCAAAACTCATTTTTCACATTTTAGAGAGAGAAAACCCTTTAAACAAGATTTGGAAATTTTTAGATTGACATTTTTGGGGGGGTACTTTCGAATTCTGGTGATAGAAATCAATCGCTTGTGAGACTCGAAGAGGTGTCAAAGCATGTATTTTCAAAACTAAATCTCGCATGTTAGAGTTAACTTTGTTTAGGTCTTGAAAGGTTAGTTTGATTTGATTTTGGGTTTGGGTTTTGGGTTCCTGATATTTTCAAGATTGGGTTTTGGATTGTTAGTGTTTTTTTGCTAAAGCTCACCGATTTGAGCCAACTTTGTTTAATTTTTTAAAGGTTACTCCGTTTTGATTTTTGAAAGCTCTGTTTCTGGTCTGTTGATATTTTTCAAGATTGAGTTTTGGATTTTTTTTTTTTTCTTTCAAGATTTGTTGTTGTTTATGTGTTTTCTTCTTCAATTTTAGGTTTGAATTTGTTGGAAATTTTGATATTGGGTTTGTTGACATTTTTCAAGTTTGGGTTTAGGTTTTGTATTTTTCTAGTTTCAAATTTCATTTTGGACCGTTTGGTTTTGTAACTTTTTTTCTAGCATAAGGTTGGGTTTATTGAGTTCAATGATGTTTTCCAATATTTGGGTTTCGGTTTTGTAATTTCTATCTGGTTTCGCATTTCAACTTCAGATATTTTGGTTTTTTTAAAAAAAAAATTTCTAATATAGGTTATTTCTTGATGAAATTTTTCAAGATTGCGTTTTGGTTTACTAACTTTTTTAGATACTTGGATTTTAGTTTGTTTACTTCATTCATGTTTGGAGTTTGATTTGTTGCAATTTATATGTATTCATAATTGGGGTTTACTTTGTAGATTTTCAGGTTTGGGAATTAGTTAAATCATTTGTAACATAAGTGACAATGTCATCTTCCAGTTCAAATAAACAAGGTGATCCGGGTTGGAAATATGTCTCTTTGCCTAATCCAAAAGATAGTGTGAAATGCAAGTTGTGTAACAATATTTATAATGTTGAGGAAGGGGAACCCAAGGTGGGCTAGAATTAGTAGAAGGGATTTAGGCAGCGAAGCCTCACACAAAAGGACATATTGATTCTTATTGTCCTCCAGATCCTAAGGTTTTGGTAAGATACAAGAAGCGGACCACTATAGAGAATTGCCTCAAGAAAGATGATAGGTGTCATATATCTCAATACATAGCCCGATGGATGTACCTAGCAAGCATTTCTTTCTGTGCTGCTAGGTTAAAGAGCATGTTTGAAGCAGTGGGCCAGTTTGGGCTTGGGAAATCGGCCCTTACACCATATGGCCTCAGGCAGCCTTAGCCTAAGAAGGTGGTGGAGCTCATGCGTATCTGAAGACCCACAAGGACGCATTGTCAAGGGGGTTAATTGTCCAACGGGGAACATATTTTTGAAATCCATTACCCAAGTAAAACTAATAATGCAGAATTCATTTCCAGTATTGTTAACCAGTGTATGGAGGAAGTGGGGGAACAGTATGTCGGTTATTGAAGAAGCCATATATTTTTTTGACACCGTGTGCACTGCACATTGACCTCATGCTTGAGACAATAACTAAGTTGAAAACTGTGGACTCGACAAGAAAGAAAACAGAAGCCAAAATGGTTCTCATATACAAACCACACACGTCCTGATCATGGATAGGAAGTTCATAGAGAAGAGGCAGTTCACTGAGGCCAGGGGTGGCAAGGTTTGTCACCTCGTATTTGTCCCTTCAAGACGGCAAGCTCAGAAACATATTCATCTCCAAATAATGGACCAAGAGTAAATGGTCCAAGCATACAAAGGGGATGGGAGTATCTGATATTATTTTACAACATCAGTCTTCGAATGGTGTGGTCCGCTACCTCCAAACATTTGATCCATTGGTGAAGATCTTGCGTGTGGAGGATAGTGAGAAGGACCCTTCCAATTGTCATATTTACAAGGCAATTGGAGGTTACCAAGGAAAAGGCATCAAAGAAATATGGGTATGATGAGAGAAAGTATTCACCTATTTTGAAGATTATAGATGATAGGTGGAACAGCCAGCTGCATAGGCCCCTGCATGCAGCAAGGTAATTTCTCAACCCCGTTTATTTCTATATTGACTATGATATTATAATATGTGCAACATGAAAATCAACCCCAACGTGGAACTCCAGACTTAATAACAATGAATGTGAATATGTATAAGATCTCAGTGGAGTCACATAAGACAAAGATAGCATATACAAAGAACTAAATCCCTCAGGCCATCTTTTGTTGGCCCATGCTTGAAAGAGAGCTACCAAGAGCGCTTTCATATCAACCTCACTGCTATGAGACATATGGATAGATTTAGTAAGTGGTCGGTTGATGCTGGAGATGATTATTAAGTGTTCCCTGGAGAAAAATTGAGCTGAGCAGTGTTCATGAGGGGTCATTGAGCCCTATGACAGCCACTAGATAGAAGCTTGAGGGCCATAGAGGAAGAGGAGGAGGCTGACTCAAAGAAAATAGAAGAAGAGCAATATGTCGAGGTGGGGGATGATTCTGATAATGATGACTTGGCATCAGATGAAGATGACAATGATAATGGAGATGGTCATCAACGTGGTGGTGATGATCATTATGAATCTCAGTTTGCAATTTTACATCTATTTCCTTGTTTTCGCTGTTTTGACTTTTGGGAGCTGGGAATGAATTCACAGGTCTGCTAAGACGTATTTTTGCTTGTATGGTATGGCATGTAATTGATGAATCCATAAGGGCTTATGGTCATTAATCCATATTCCCCAAATGTTGTATGACTGAAGTGGCTGTTATTCGTTTCAAATTCAACTTTCAAGTTTCAAGTTTGGGGAAGTTTCAATCTCCCAAATTTCATAGTTCAAACCAATGTAGGAAAAATTGAACTGGAACGGTTAACCGGACATGGGGCCAGAAGAGGTTCAACCAGCTGATTCAACCGGCCTAACAGGGCAAATCCCTGGAGGTCAAAAAAGTGTTAAAAAAATAAAAAAAGTACAAAAAACATTTATCAAAATATGAAAAGAATATCTAAAGCATGATTAAACAAAGCACATCCAAATGAAGTTGAAAATTAATAAAAAACATGGATTTTAAAAAATCGATTTGTGCCCAGGTGTATTTTTAAAATTTTCTAAAAACAACGAGAAAACGTAAAAAAAGTATTAATGGCCAAAACAATTTCCAATATTTTCCAAAATGTTGAAAACTATTAAAAAAATGCATTATAGACAAAATCCCTTATTTTTTGCAATTTTAGATTTTTTTTAATGGTTTTTAAAATACCCATCATGTTCACCAAAACCGGCCAAAATTGGAACTGGCCAATCGCCAGTTCCAATCTAACCAGGCGATTAGAATTTGAACCGCTTGATTTTTTCTACACTGGTTCAAACTTCAAACTCGTGTATGTATGCACAACACGACAAAAGCACACAAAATATGGTTAATTCTTTGGGGATGCCCAATCATGAGGTGCCCCCTTGGGCAGCCTAGGCGGTGCCTTGCACCTTTTAAAACACTCGTATAATAAGTTACCCTTTTTGTTTTTTGGGCTCCCATTCAAGCAAAAGTGAAGGAGAAATAGGACCAGACAAAGCAGCCAATTGCTTCACTAAAATTTGAAATTCACTTGGGAACCTAAGCCCATCTGGCATTGGAGTAAATACAGCACCTTAGGATCTTTTGCTAAGTCTCATTCAGCAGAAGCTTTGGCATTGTTGAGTACTTAAAAACTCCACCATTTCCTCTCCATGAAGTTACTTCTCAAGGGTGATTCCCCCAGTGCTATTAGAAAGGCCAAACTTCTCATGAGGAAGACATGAGGATATTATTAAAGAAGTCTATATGCTCTCCAAGAAAAGAGACATCTCTAATTTATCACAAATAGAGAGAGGCGAATGGTGAATCATATTGTCTGACGAGAGAAAGGTGGGGGGGAGCCACACTCATGATTGGAGACACCTTGTTACCAACTTTTTTTTTTTAAGAGATTAACATTTCTATACTATTGAAGAGAAGAGCACAGTAGGTCAAAAAATGAGGCATCCCACAAGCTGGGAGGTCTTTACAAAAAATGACTCCCCAAGGGGGGGAGCCTAGGGAGCTCTATACAAAAAATTAAAGGTCCCTTCTAGGTAGTTTGTATACAACAAACTGCAGTTTGGATTTCTAGGTAATCACAAAATGAAGGTCCATGGACAAGCCAGAAATGGTATCCCAAAAATGGGGGGTTAGACAGATGATGCAGCCTCCTTCATAAGGGAGTCAGCTTTGTGGTTTCCTTCCCGCCATAATGCTTCCATGAGACATGCATACCCCTGCCTATGTGCACACTCTCTTAAAAAATATGAGCAAGCATCCAAGGCCGAGGGGAGAGGCCAGAGGACCACCGGATTACATTCTTGGAATCCCCCTCTACTACTAGAGAAACACTCCACAGAGGATTAAAAAGCTTTAGGCCCTCGAGGAGAGCTAGCACCTCTGCCGTATTGGAATCAGTGTGGACGATGTTTTGAGAAGGAGGTAGGGGTTTGGCCCACATGTTTCCTAAAAAGACCCCCTATCCTTGAGGGGTCAGGATTACCCAGAGAGCATTCGTCCAAATTCAGTTTAGTTTGTCCAATGATGGGTGGAATCCACAAGGAACCACGGGTAATGCAAGCTATCCTAGTGTAAAGTAAGGTTTCCAAGTGTTGGAGGAAAGTCGAGTAGGGACTCCCTTTGAAAAGTTTGTGATTAGAAGCCCAAAAAATAACAAGGGATTTGATCTTTTCAATCATATCGCTTGGCGAGGGCCTTTCACGTCTAAAAATTCTGCTGTGGCGCTCTATCCCAAGGGTAGCATCAATGGAGGCCTTCCAAAGGGAAATCCCAGCATTTTCCAGGCCCTTTATGCTGCTCCGTGGGGTCCCAGACCTTTTATTATGGCTGAGCTTGACTTCCATACCTTGTCAGAAGAACAGGCTCCATGGCTGGAGCGTCCCTCCCTTGAAGAGGAAATCTTGAAAGCCTTAGATGACCTAGCCAAAGATAAAGCTCCTGGCCCAGATGGGTTTCCCATTGCCCCCTTCAAAATCTTTTGGGAAACTTTTCACCCAGACTTCATGAGTTTCTTCACCGAATTTTTCCACTGGGGAATACTCCATAAAGCCATTAACGGCACTTTTATTGCCTTGGTCCCCAAGGTTGAAGGGGCTGAGGAACTACAGGACTTTCGCCCTATCAGTTTACTCAACTCCTATAAAATCCTGGCTAAGGTGTTGACCTCAAGATTACAACAGGTCCTTCCCTCTATCATCTCGTCTTCACAGTCGGCCTTCATTATACATAGGCAAATCCTGGACAGCACGCTAGTTGCCCAAGAGTGTATCCACTCAAGGCATTTGGCAAAAAAGCCTGATCTCTGGGAGAAAGCGTACGACCACGTTTATTGGTCCATACTGGGTGAGATAATGGCAGGAATGGGATTTCATGAGCGTTGGAGAAATTGGATGAGAGGTTGTTAATCTCATCCGCATTTTTCGATACTCATCAACAGAACCCCAAAGGATTCTTCCCTTCCTAGAGGGGATTACACCAAGAGGATCCTATCTCCCCCTTCCTTTTTGCAATCTCAACAGAAGCCTTTTACCGCTCCTTGTCTCGAGTATACCTGGCAGGTCTCCTCATAAGTTTTAAAAGTTCTCACCGTGGGCCGCTTGTGTCGCACCTGCAATACACAAACGACACTTAGGTGTTCCTCGATGCATCTCCTAAAGAAGTTGAGAACTTGAGGCTCTATCTTAAATGTTTCCAAGTGGCCACAGGCTTCAAGGTCAACATGAAAAAATAAAAAATGATGGGTGTAGCTGTCGCTAATGCCCAAATCAGAGAGCTTATTCCTAATTAGGATTGCAAAGTCGAGGATCTCCCCACAACCTATCAGGGTCTACCTCAGGGGCTGGGAATACCGAAAAGAGACATTGGTCTCACGTGATTGACAAGGTTGATAAGACGTTTGGCTAGATGGAAAGGGAGATACCTTTCTCGAGCGAGTAGAATCACTCTAATCAAAGCAACCTTAGCCAATGCCCCTGTGTACCTTATGTCTCTTTTCAAAGTGTCATCTTCAGTGGCAAATCGGCTTGACCAACTTATGAGGAACTTTCTCTGGTCAAGACAGGTCGAGAAAACAAAATATCATTTGATTTCTTGGGATAAGGTCTGCTTACTCAAACATCAGGGGGGGTTGGGGATCAGGCTCCTAAGAAAACACAACATGGCCCTTTTAGGGAAATGGTGGTGGCGCCTAGCCACTCAGACTGATTCTCTCTGGGCTCAGGTACTACGAAGTAAATACAAGATTCCTGAACGCACTTGGGTGCCGTAGAGGAGACATTGGAGATTTGCTTCAACAGCATGGAAGTTGTTCACCTCCTCCCTCGCATTGTTCAAAAAATTCATCAGGCTTCATCCAAGAGAAGGAACAAGAGTGCGTTTTTGGTCTAACCTTTGGTTTGGACATGCGTCATTAAGGGAACTCTTTCCATCCCTTTACGCCATCGAGGCAAACAGAGATTCTACAATAGAAGAAGAAATGGTGTCGGAGGGAAGTCGAAGAGTGTGGAACCCCTCATTCAAAAGAAACTTCTCCGAGGAGGAAACACACCACTTTCTCTCCCTGTCGGCAACCTTGCACATTTCTTTCATCTCGTCACAAGGGAGGGATCAGCTGCTTTGGTCTCGTGTCCCTACAAGGGTCTTCTTAGTGGCCTCCTTTTACAAGAAACTCATCCAAGCTCCCATATTCCCCCTAAACCCTCCATTGGTTCTTTCTAAGGTTTGGCATACTATAGCGCCCCCTAAGGTGCAGACTTTCAGCTGGATAGCAGGTTCTCAAAAGGCACTTACTATCAATCATCTCCAAAAGAGAGGGATTCCCATCCCCAACAGATGCATCATGTGTTGTGCGAGGAGGAATCCAATCCCCACTTATTCATCTATTGTAATCTTGCCCACGACCTCTGGAGTCTACTGCTACAACTATTCGGTGCAATGAGTAACACCAATGTCAGTCAAGGACCTTATAGCTTCGGATTATGCATTCCAATGGCCGAAGTATGGAAGGCTGCAGTGGTGGAAGCAACCATTTGGGTCATCTGGACAGAAAGAAATGCCAGAAAATTCCAAGGACAGGTCAGCCAAGCCACAACACTCTTTAACAAGGTTACATCCTTAGTAACCTTCTGGGCTTCTAACCAATACCTCTTCAAGGGTATTTCTGTGAATTCCTTCCTCAGTCAATGATTCTATTCCACCGACCACGGAAGGCGAAAACATCAAGCATCTAGAATCCACCACCTGACGAAGCCATTAAACTTAATTTCGATGGGTGCTCTTTGGGGAACCCCAGCAACGCAGGAGCTGGTGGTGTCTTTAGAGATCACCAATGCAATAACCTTTTCACCTACTCCGAATATCTTGGCTTTCAAGATTCCCAATATGCCGAATCAATGCCCTACTCAGAGACCTAAAAAGTTTCAATCAATCTTGGGGGTAAAACCTTATAATGCAGGGTGATGCGTTTAACATCATAACATAGGCAGCCGGGAGATCTACACCTCCATGATATCTTGCTTCGATTTTTTATGAGATTACATGTACATGCAGGGATATGGCAGCCTTTTGGATGCATACCTAGAGGACGTCCAACGAGTTCGCCGATCTCCTGACGAAGGACGGAGCTAGGGCCCAAGACGAAGATCAAACCCGGTCCATCTCCTTTTTTGCTCTAGACCGCAGAGGTTAGACTTAGAAGAACATCTTACTGTATACGGGCAACCTTATAAGCCCATTTTTTGTAAACTCATTGCAAGGGGGCAACCTTATAAGCCCATTTTTTGTACAGGGTCTGTTGACCTATTTTTTACCGAGAGTCACATCTAGAGGGTACTCTCGGATTAACCCAAAATTGTACTCTATCTCTTCATAGCAATACAAAAGTTAACGTTTATCAAAAAAAAAAATGGATTTATCTAACTCAAATTTTTATAGTGAAAAAAAAAAGGAATCGCATAATAGTTTTGGACGTTTTGATTTAATAGAGAGAAAAAAAGCTATGACCCTAACAATGAGCTATCGTGTTTTTATTAAACCAAAATGGAAATCTGGAAAAAAACTATGATCCTCCATTTCTGCTTCCTCACCACATATGCTTTTCGCTACTCTAAAGGTTCTCTTTTTCTCTTTTTTTTTTTGATGAATTTTTCATTTTTAAATAACCTCAAATATCATACAAGTTCAATCATTTCCAAAGTCTTGCCCACATGGTTATAATTAAAAATATATATATATATTCTCTCCACTACTTGAGATTTAGCAAGCAAAAAGTATATGTTACCAGATAAATAGATATAAGGCGTAATAATTAATATAGACAGTAATAATTAATATAGACAGAAATATAAAATTTGAAAACATGAATTTGCGATCATATTTTAATAAAAGTTCAGAAAATAAACACATAAATTTATGCTTGCAATGAGAAAAATTAGGACTAAAGACCACTAGAGGCGCTCTCTATCAAACTCGTAAAAGACACGGGCAATTTCTTTAAATATAAAATTTTCATCAGAGATTGCACGATGTACTCAGTTCTGTCGCATAGACCACGATTAGTTGAACAAAGCAAATATATCATCGTAAAGAGCTTAAGGCACAAGAGGCTCAAGTAAAAAGCTCGAGCAATTGTCCCGCATCTGAGAGTTATAGGCAAAAGATGTTGCATAAGTAGCTTGAGGCTCACACGTGTTAGCTTTCCACTTGCACATTACGCCCTACAATGCCATACGTGATTTGTTGGGGCCAGCTAATGGTTGGGGCCCACTCTAAAGTAAAAATATGGGTTGGGCCACCGCCCCTCTCTTAAAAAAAAAAATCAAAGATGACCATACCCATTTCAACACATATTAGTATTTAAAAAATGAACTTGCAGAAATTCTCCCCCCCCAAGAACCAGTTCAAGATAGAACCGACCAGTTCAATTCTGATAGAATCGGCCAATTCTTGACAAGACCAGCAAGAGCCGACCATTTCAAGGGGGGACCGAGCCAGGTCCCGATATATGATAGGAACTGGACTGGCTTCAACAATATTCTATCCGGATCAAGCGATTCCGATCCGGATTGGCAGTTTTTAAAACCTTGGCCTCCACTAAGTGAACATAAAAATCTTGCCCGAAATTGTATAATGGAATCTTTCTTGCTCTCTTACTTCTTAGTTCAATAAATTCTTCAATGGGTCTATTACAAGTTTCCTGTTCATCTCCTCTTGGAAGAGGATCAACACATTCTGGTTCACTTTTGTGATTTAAATTCTTAAAGTCTCTATATTCGATTATGGCATTAGAACCTAGTTCTAAAAACTGGTAGGCTTTTACTGTTTTGTGCATACCCTATAAAATCACATCTAGAGGTTTGGGCATTGTTTCAAAAAGCGAACCGCCCAGCGCCTAGGCAGCCCCTAGGTGATCCAGAAGGCCTGGGCGAATCGCCCAAGCCTAGGCGGCAAAACTAGGCGATGGTCCTTGGGCGGGGTGATGGTCCTGGGCGGCAGCCCAAGGCCTGCGCCCCGCTCAGGGACGGAAATGATTTCTTTTTTTTTTATTCTATTGAGTGTTTTTTAGAAATAAAAGCTTTTAAGGGTGGGCTTTAGGTTCATTTGAAACCTAAACCCACAAGAACCCATTTTAGAGAGAGAGAAACCTCAAAAAAACTAGATTTTGTGATTTTCATTGGATCGAAGTGTTTCTCAAAGTTACAAAAAATGGATCCAAACATCACCTAGGTAGATTAAATTTAGTTTTAGAGTTTTTTAATTCTATTAGAGGGTGTTTTTGAATATTTTAGCACCAGAAAACATCTCAAAGGTGGAAGTTTGGAGTTCAAGCAATCAAAGTAAGTGCAAAACTTTATTTTCTATATTGCTTGTTTTATTTTGAGATGTCTTCTTCAGGATATAGTCGAAGTGGAGATCTGGGTTGAAAATAGGGATATAACCTGAATCCAAACGACAAAAATTACATTAGATGCAATTATTGTGAAAAAGTTACAAAAAGGGGCATAATCTGGTTTCAGAAACATCTTACCGGTATTAAGGGGATGTTACCCCTTGTAAAAATGTTCCTGAATCAATCAGAGAGCAGATTAAGCAATATATGAGTTCTATAAAACAAAAACAGGGATAAAATCCTTGTCATTTGAATAGGTCTATTTATAATTCTACTAGAAGAAGCGATCCGGGTTGGAAGAATGGTCATAACCCGAAACGAAACAATAAATATTGTATAAGGTCTAATTTTTGTGAAAAAGATACAAATGGGGCATTAACCGATTCAAGAAACATCTTGTCAGTATTAAAAGGAATATTGCTTCTTATAAAAAGGTTCCTGAAGCTATTCGGGATGAGATTAGACAATTTCTGAATTTAAAAGAACCAAAAAATGATGAAAATGAGCCTTGTTCTATAGAAATATCTCCTCCAGATTCTTCTAGAAGTAGTGATCCGGGTTAAAAGTGGTTATAACCCGAATCCGATTGACAAAAATAGTATTAAATGTAATTATTTTGGAAAGGATACTAATGGGGGTATTTACTGGTTCAAAAAATACCTTGTCGGTATTAAGGTGGATGTTGCCCCGTGTAAAAATGTTCCTAAGGCTACCAGTGAGGAGATTATTCAATTTTTTACTTTAAAGAAGCACAAAAAGATAGAAAAGGGTAGAGCAGCCAAGACTCCTAGGGTCTCATCTGCACATAGTAAGAGGGAGGTAGAAGAAGAGGACGAGAAAGAGGCAGATTCAGAAAAAACAGATGAGGACGAGCATTATGTTGAGAAGGGAGATGACTCTGATGATGATGACCTAGAATTTAATGCAAATGGTAAGGCTTACCATATTCCTTCTGATGATGATGACGACGACTGAAGAATGAAGAGTTGAATACGCTGGAGTGCTTAACTCTTGTGCTTAACTCTTGGTGTTGACCGTTGAGTGTTAACTATTGTGTCTTAGATTGTATATTTTCTTTTTCTTATTTTTCGTTTCTACTATCTAACTTTTGTGTATATTAGACAATCAGTGTATGCTTGTATGGTTTTACTGTTTTAGCATTGTATGAAAATATGGATTATGGTCTTATGGATTATCAAAATTCTCTTCTCGACTTCTCCTCAATTCCTCATTCATGGAAATATTAAATATGGATTATGGATAGATTATAAAATATCAAAATTCTCAAAAATTCTATCTTTTTTCTTTAACCTAAGCCGCCCAGGTTCTGAGCGGCCGCCTAGCTCTTTTTGAAACACTGAGTTTGGGGTCCCAATTTATTTCTTTTTAGATCCAGCAATCCAACATATGCGAAACAACCTCACACTCTGAGAAAACCCAAATTTGATTTATTATCGAAACAAAGCTCATAGGCTACATTTTCTACTTTCTTATATGGTATTTGATTTAATTTGAAACACGCAGAAAGTAAAGCATCACCCCACAAATGCAAAGGCAAGTTGGAACTGATGATCATAGCATTGACCATCTCCACCAATGTCCGATTGTTTCTCTCGGCTAAGCCATCTTGTTGAAGGGTGTCTGGGGTGGTGCCTCAGTGGATAATCCCTTTGTTTTCACAAAAATAGAAAAACTCATTTAATAAATATTCCCCAGCTCGTCACTCCTCAAAATCTTAGTTTTCTTATCAAGTTGGTTCTCAACTTCGGCTTTATAAACTTTGAATTTCTCAAATACCTCATCTTGGTTCCTTAACAAATAAACATATATGTACTGAGAGAATCATCGATGACTATGATGAAGTACCTTTTTCCTCCTCTTGTGAGGACAATATTTAGGTCACAGATATCATGTGTACACGCCCTAACAATTCAGTATTCCTCTCAACTGAAGGGAAAGGTGTTCTTATTATTGTGCCTTGAACACAAGTTTCATATTTACCATCACATACATCACCACATTAAGGGATTAAGCCTAACTTAACCAAGATATTGATTGAAGTAAAATTCAAGAAACCTATTCTAGCATGCCATAAATTGGAAACACTCACAAGATATGCGGAAGTGTTTTTTATTTTGTTACTTAAGTCGAGTTGAAACATCCCATTACATGAGTACCCATTGCCAACAAAAATACCTCTCGTGATCAAAATGACCTTATTAAATCCAATGACCATCCAGAAACCGTGCTTATTGACGCCAAGTTCCTTCTCATTTCCAGCACATAAAACACATTCTCCAAAGTGAGAACCTTAACCGAACTGAATATTAGGTCCCTTGTGCCTTTACCAAGCATCCTTATAAAGGCTTGGGTTCCCAGTTGGATTGAGTTCCCATCCTCCAACAGCTCATAGGTTTCAAAATAATCCCAGTTGCAACAAACATGAATGGCAACACCTATGTCTACCCACCAACCGGAATCATTTTCAATTAAATTGACCTTAGTGGTTATTGTCACAAATATTTTTTCTTTGGTGGTTAAGTTTTGCTTGGTTTAAGGGCTTTACAACCCTCTTCCGGTGTCGGCACTCCTTAAAGTAACATCATGGGTTCCGATGCAATTAATAAATACATTTCTTTTTAGACTTTTTGTCTTTAGAGATGTCTTTTTGCTGTTTGGAAAGAAAGGCATCTTGTTAACAGCCTTCTCCTTAGACTTGTGCTCTATAAGGTTTGCCTTTGCAATGTTCAAAAATTCAGGTGACCGGTGGATGAAAGGCCAAAACGCCTAGGTGGGTCTTAGGCGGATTTCTTAGGCGTTGTGCATCTAGGCGCTCGCCTTAAGGCGGTGGATGCCTAAGTGGCATCTTGATCCAAGCAAGTTGAGAGAGGAAAATAGGCCTTCAGCAAAGGGTATCTGGGGATTTACCCCCATTAAAAGGGGAAAAAGGGTTTTGTTGAGCATTCTAGTCCCCCAAACCCCTTTTGTGTATTTTAGATAAGGAACAACTATCTAAAAGACTTAGGTTTTGAGATTTTTCTCAAGATCAAAAAAATTAACATTTTTGATTTCTTGTGATATTCTTCGAGTTTTTTTTTCTTTTTGATATACTTACACATTTGTAGTTGAAAACTTGAAATATGTTCTAATTATTTCCCAGTTTGGGCCTATATTGAATTTATTTTGAAAAGCTTAGTGTATTACAATATTTGAATTGATTTTTTTTTTAATAATGTGTTATGATTGATATTCTTTTATTTGATATTTTTCTTTTTTGATATTTTTACATGTTTATAGTTGGAGTATTTTGGGATTATTTACTAGTTTGGGCTTATATTTTGTGAAAAGTTTAAAACTTCAAATTAAATTCAAGGAAAGCATAGAATGAGACCATTTAACTTCGATATAAAGTGGTCACAATAATCTTGACCATTGGATGTAATACTGGGTGGCTGCAATTATTCCATTGACTAAGCTCAAACTTCAAAAGAAATTTTCTCGAACTTTGTGACATATCCAAGCTATCAAATTTCACATCGGATGGTTGTAAGTAATGGTGACCACCTTGTATTAAAGATAAATAGTCTCATTGTATACAATCCCTTAAATTAATATTTTGTGAATATTTAAATTGCAAAACCAAATCTTTGAGGCCCAAAAACTGCCCTTGGGGGACTAAACCCTTGCCCTAAGAACTCCTTGCAGCCCAGCATGTCCTTGCGCTCCTGGGAGCCCACCTAGGCAGCCAAGCCCCCAAACTGCTTAGGCAGGCGCATCCAACTTTTTGAACATTGTGCCTTGGACTAAAAGTGATGCAGGAAAATTTGAGAAAACATTAAAATCAGCAAAGAACAAGCCAAACACAAGAACAATTCATCAACACCCCAGCTAGAGTTGTAAATGCCTAAGCTTTTCTTTTTTCTCAATTCTGGAAAATCACGTGACTGACTTCTCTTAGACCCCTACGTACCTCTTTATAATATTATTTAATGTTCCAAATACAAAAGTGTCCAAACAAATATTAAATTTACCCACATTACCTAACTTAAACTTGAAATTCGTAATGATAGTTTTACCTTGTGAATAGTACTCTTGAACAGTACTTGTGAACAGTACTCATAAAATAAATAAAAAAATGTAAAAATCCAAGAATCCCTAAAAAACTAAAAACCCTAGAAATGAGCTCTAAAATTAGAATACAATATGCATCACTTGAAATTGAATAAAAATTAAAAATAAAAATAATTTTTCCATCCATCATTCTCCCCTGGTTGGAGAAAATTCGTCCTTCTATTTTGAAGTGTGCTAAGATGAAAATAGCATCAAAACCACCTTCTTTTCTTTGTTAGCTCAAATATTATTCGTGGTACAAAAAAAATTCTCAAGAAACGATCCTGATATGCATATTGATGAATCAATGCAACGTTATCAAATATGGCTATCCTTGAATTCCTATTGGAAATCGTGTAGGCAACTTCAAACCCAATTTTTTATGTAGAGGCTTTCTCAATAGCTATTTCATTACACTCTAGAATTAGGGCCACAATTTGGGGCTTATGAGTCAACCACGCTACTATGCGCCACTCTAATTCCAATGCCCTAAATCTGATGAATCCTCCACTTGTTCCATATCCTTAAGATCTTTGAAGGCTATGATTTTGATCAGTCCCCTTGTTGCCTTCGCTCCATATTCTTCACGAGCAAGATCCTCTCCCGAAACATCTTCATTTTCATCTCGATCTTTATCATAAATTGGATCCCCTAAAGATCTTGTTGTTCATCGGAGTATGTGTCGAAGATTGGTGGTGAATCTCAATCTACAACTTGCTGATTTTCAATGCATTGTGTCAAAATCAAGAATCTCATCTTTCAAATAAAAATCCCTAGAGTGCTAATCATCCACATCTAGGTCTTCTGTCACTATCCTCATCACTCGACTCCCCACATGGAGTGCGAAAGTGAAAAGACTTGTACTCGAGATCCTCTTAGCAGAAAGATCACCGTCTTACCCATTATTGAGGCTCACGAACTGTTGCGTCAACTGCTAAACTTGCCTTTCAAATTCATCAATTCTATTATCTTTAGAATCACATGGTGGATATGCTAAAATCCCCCTTCCATGACCCGTTCTTGCTGCCATGGGTCCACCGATTTCATAAATCCTAGGCAGATGATCAACAAAAACGTGCTAAAATTCAGCAAGATCTAGGTTAATTTAGAAAAAAAATGGGTCAAAATCAGCAAACCCTAGACCCCGACTGTAACTTCCCGGCTTCGTTGTTGATCTAGGGCATCAAAATATCAACGTTATAGTATTGTCTGTATGGTGCTGCAGTAACGTCCGTACAATGCTACAGTACCTTCTGTTCACTGCTACAGTACCTTCTGTACATCGCTACAATATTGTCTATGCAGATCATCAGGCTCATTTGATGCAAGAAAATTTGAGAAAATAGTAAAATCAATAAGGAACAAGCCAAACACAAACACATTTCAAAAAAACCTAGGGTTTCTTCTCTACACCTAAGCTAGGGTTGCAAAATCCGGAGCTTTTCATTTTCTCAATTTTAAAACGCCACGTTACTGAATTCTCTTAGATCCCCACCGCCTCTTTATAATATTATTTAATGTTTTAAGTATAAAAGTGTCCAAACAAATAATAGATTGACTCATATATATCTTAACTTCTTCAAATTTGTAATGATAGTTTTATCCATGTGCAATGTTTCAAAAAGCGCTAAGCGGCACCTAGGCAGTCAGGGGGATCCAGGCCGCCCAGTGCCTAGGCAGGCGCCCAAAACCTAGGCACCCCAATAGAAATAATTTTCTTTTTGGGATTTTCTCTCTCTCAAATAGCCTCTAATGGATTTTAGGTTTCAAATGAACCTAAAACCCACAATTTTGCCCCTTTAGTAATAAAAAAAATGACCTAAAAATACCCTCAAGGAGTCGCATTTCTGCCCCTGGGCAGCCTCCTAGGGATATCCGCCTAATTTGGCCGGCTAGGTCTGAGCGATGCACCCAGGCCTTTTGGACCGCCTAAGTGGCCACCTAGGCACGGGGCGGCCCACTTTTTAAAACACTGCCCATGTGAACAGTATCCATGAACAGTACTTGTGAATAGTGCTTGTGGGTGGTACTCATGAAGTGAATAAAAAAATATAAAAACCCTAGAATCCCTTAAAAAAACTTAAAAACCCGAAAAATAAAATCTCGAACTAAAATCATAGTATACATCCTTTGAAATTGAAAAACTTAAAAATAAATTAAAAATAAGAATATTTTTGCCCTCTATCAAAAAGTCCCTTGCCAACTAAATTTTCCATAGCCACATCTTTCATTTCCAAAAGCCTATTCTCTTCTTCAATACGAAGAGACTATTGAAGTTGAACAAGATCAACATCAACCTTCTTATGTTTTATTTTCTTTTGGTACTCTCTCCATGATGGGGGTAACTTATGAGTAATGGCTCTCACCTTTGAAAGCCTCACTCAACTCCACTCTGCAGCATTTAAGAAGCTGTAATTCATATACTTAACTAAGCATAGGCTTATTTTCAGTAAATTTAAAGTCAAGGTAATTGGAAATAAAAAATGTTTGATTGCTTGATTATTTGGTCTTGTATTTGATCTCCAACTCATTACATACATCTTTTTTTGTAGAAAAAGGTCCATTCGTGTTGAAGATGGGGATTGTGAGTGCGTTGAAGATGTCTCAATTGCATGTGAAGTCATTCTCTATCCACTTCCGGTGAAGTTTTGACTTCTCCTCTCGCTGTTGTACTTGCCACCTCTAAAAGTTCGACCCCATCAAAGTGGTCAATATCACTGCTTTGAAAGACTCCATATTTCACCTGGGCTATTGTCTTGAATTGTTGGAAATGGGAGGGTGAAACAGGTAAAATAATAAACAAAATATCATACAATATCTCTTATTGCAAGCGTGATATATCGCTTTCTCAAGACAATATTTGGCTCTTACTAATAAGAATCAGTTTGCATCTCCACCAGGCAAATTTGTCCTCAGGATATGTGGGAGAAGAGGATTATGAAAACTATACAAATGCACAAGTATTATGAGATCAAAAGCACCAGAGTTGCCTCATTCTAGAGAGAGAGTTCTCACAAAACACTTTAAAAAGAAGAAAATTTAATATGTTAAAGTCGTATAAAAACTAGAGGAAACAATTTCCTATTTAAAAAGAGATAAAGTGCTTTTGGCAACTCCATGTAACTACATAAGTCAAGAATTGCACCTCTCAAAATCTCAACCGCCAATGCAGTGCATACGCTACAACTCGACATCCAACGGTCATGCAGTAACTTTTTGGGTTCTAGGAAAGCAGTGGTCATGCTTTCCAAGCGTAAGTCAAAAGTCACACGATGTCTCTTCGGTTCTAGAGAAACAACCGTCACACATTATGTACAACTTCTTCATCAATGGAACACAAGTACCGAAGCACACCAATCCACCAATATCGCATGTCTTCGCTGGTGAGGCACAATTCTCCACAACAGGCCGATCCACATGAACTATCCAATGGGGCATAGTTCACCAGAGTGCACCAATCCACCAGAATTGTGTTAAGTTCAAAAGACACATTACCAGGACGCCACTATAGTCTACTAAAGGCTAAGCTAGCTGCGGTAAAAAGAAAGACGAGCCACGAGCCCGAACTAGACACGTGCTTGGACAAGGGCGCTTCATGGAGTGTGCAAAGTGTAAAGTGCGCCATCAAACGCCCTTGCACCCCCCGCCCTCGCCCTCGCCCTCGCCCTCGCCCTCGCCCTCGCCCTCGCCCTCGCCCACGCCCACGCACACGCACACGCACACGCACACGCACACGCACATGAGAGTACAAGTTCTCATGTTATGATTTCCCTGCAAAGCCCTTTTCCGCATTTGGTTTTTAGAATACAAGTGAAGAGAACATCCACATATTTAAGCAAGGCTTCCCTCATCCACATCTTCCATGTGGAATAAATAACCTACTACTTCTCTTTTTGCAAATAGGATAAAACACACTTTCCAACACATTATACCTTCCAAAACACTATGGAAGAAAAGGGATATTATTTTTAAACAGCAAAGTATTTTCCAAAGCAAAATACTCCCATCACAAACCTGTTTCTAGATATCAAAGTTCTAGTTCATCATATTCTCGCAAGGAGATGGAGATGAGCCATCTCAAACATGAAAGCTAAGCTCTCCTGAGGACCAAAGACAAAATATTAGGAGTCCAGCTAGTGACCACTTTAATACCATAGAAAACTCCCACTCATCTTTTGTATGTGAACAGACATTCATTAGAATGATCACTCTGACAAAAATAGAATAGATAACAGCACGAAAGCCTACCTTCAAAATAAAGAAGTTACAAAAACTCCACACTGGCATGAAAGGTTGTTCACTGAGCTTGCAAATCTCCTCCTCCTAGAATTGAAACACATCTGTCCAAAGTATTTCTAATAGATTCAATTATCCTGGAATCAATATCTTCCCATACAGATGTTTCTGCTCCATGTATATCTAGTTTGCAGCACTTGTAAGCATGTGCAGTACCAATTGAAACAGCTCATGCAATCAAGCAGGGCAATCTTGTTAATGTGTGTAAGAAGAATAAAGACTTAAGTTGGAATTAAATTCACATTGAAATAATGGTACCATTTCAAAAGAGAGGGTGCATGCCCTTCCTAATGATGCAGTTTCAGAACATCTTTTCTCTGACAAAATGATTATTTTTTTGGAAAATTCATGAAACAATTCTGTTCTTTTCAAATCTATACAAACTCCTTACCAGGAGCCCAAATCAAATCTCATAACTATTATGTACCATATGTTACATAGTTTAAGGAGCCCATGATTGGAAGTTCCAAATACTATGCATAAGTCAAGAACCTTAACATTAAAAACTTCAAAATATAATATTCCAGAATGATAGTAAAAAAACAAACTTTGAGGTGCACAAACCATTTGTGTTAAGAAATCAATATCTTCATAATAACACAAACTTGACAATAAAACATGATGGGAACATATGATCTAAAATTGAAGTTTTATGTTCAACCAAGATACAGGATAGCATGAACCTCATGCTCCAAAAGGATACACAGAAAATGTGACACTACAAGTCCTTAAACAAGATAAATGAAAAGAGAAAAGGCAGAGAGTTCCCACAGAAAATCTAATTTAATGAATATGAGTGAGGAAAGGGAGGAGCAAAGAAACCCACATCGCATAGGTAGCAACACACAAGAATAACAAGCACAAGGTAAAGACTGATATGTAACACAAAATGCATGATCAAAATGTGCATTCTAGTTCCATATATCCCTCCACTCTAGGTAATTAACCAACCTAAATCCAAATCAGTGTTTTAAAATGCGGCCACAACGCCGCATATGCGGCCGCATCATGCAGAAGGTTCTCGCATCCGCATCCCGTTCAGGCGCATATGCGCTTTTGACAGATGCGACCGCATATGCGCCGCATCAGGCCTCATCATGGCCGCATCAAACCGCATCTCGCCCGCATCTGTTTCCACGAAAAAAAATTTCGATTTTGCCCTCTGGGAGGGGCAAAATGGTCTTTTTTTGTTCCAATGTTAGGGAAACTGTTTGGGGGGTTACTATACCCCCTAATCGAAGATTTCCAGCCACTTTTTGTGGCTTTTTTTGTATCAAATTGAAGGAAAAAAAAAATTTGGGGAAAATTTTTTTTTCATCCAAATCTTCGATTTGGTGGTTGTTTGATACTTGGATGTTCATTTGATGCCTTTTATTGTTGATTTGGGGATGTTAAGGTGAATTTGTGATAAGAAATTGGGGATTTCAAAGGCCGTGAAGAAATCGAGCACTACTTCATAGGGTCGGTAACTTTTTATTCCTTCTTAACAATAATATTGTTATACTTATTTTTGGGGCAATGTCTTCTTCCCAATCTTCTAGTAACAAGGATCCAGCTTAGAAATATGCTAACCTAAAAAATCCAAAAGATAGAAATTGTGTGATATGCTTGCTCTGT